>NC_048601.1:22069230-23269230 GCF_003668045.3 Cricetulus griseus
CTCGGTACCCCAACTCACCCAATTCCTTTAGGAGCTTTCTGGTCCCATCGAGGCACATTTCCTGGGTCGAGACTGCGAGCAGTAAATCGTCTACGTACTGCAAGAGAGAAATCTGGGGGTTCCGTGCCCTGAAGGGTGCAAGGTCACGGTGGAGCGCTTCATCGAAAAGAGTCGGTGAATTTTTGAACCCCTGTGGCAACCTAGTCCAGGTCAGTTGACCCGTATGTCCTCCTTCGGGATCTCGCCATTCGAAAGCGAATAGGGGTTGGCTATTCGATGTAACCTGAGACAGAAAAAGGCATCTTTCAAATCCAGAACGGTGTACCAGGATCGTTCAGGCGGTAAGGAACTCTGTTAAGGGCCAAAGAGAATCTCGAGCAAGATCTTGCACAGCCATCTGCTCTGACCTGTTCTAGCCACAAGATGTTCTTTTTAGATATGTTGCTCAAAACATGTTGTTCCTTTACTTCTCGGAATAGGCTGCGGTTGACCCGTCACAAGGACATGGGCCAAGGCCAACCTTATCTGCACTTGCTCTTAAAATTTTTTCCATTCCTCCTACCCTCCTACCCCGCCCCGAGCAAAATCCCCTACATATAAGCAAGCTTTACCCTTCAATAAACGAGACCTTGATGCGACTCAGACTGACTCTGTCTTTCATTATGCGCTTGGTCTCCCTCCTCTCTCACCCCCATTGACCCCCAGGTGATACCCCCTCAAGACCCACAAATAACCTGGCCTGCTGGACGGGTCTAGTGGCGCCCGACGTGGGACTCGAGGTACGGTGGTCGACAGACAACACCAAGAGAAAGAAGAGACTAGTCGACTCAAAGTGGAGACGCCCTGCATCGCTCGTGCACCGGTCTGTCTCGAGGTAAGTACTGTTGTCCGATTATATCATGGGCAAAACAGCCTCTAAGGAGGCCCTCTTTATCAGAAAAGTAAAGAGTAGTCTTAGGGAGAGAGGAATAAGAGTTAAAAAGAAAGATAAAAGGAGTAAGAATTTAAAAGGAAAAGATAAAAAGAAATAAGTTAAAAAGAAAGATTTAGTTCATTTTTTGTTTTATTGATAAAGCTTGTCTATGGATGATTTTAACGGGGCCAGACATAGCTCCCCAGACCTGGGAAAAGGTTGGGAGAGTTACTTTGCCCACAGCGAGAAATGCTGTTGGCAGCATTTCTTAGAGGCTGTTAAGCTTGGGGGCTGCAACTTAATGCCTTGGGAGATGCCGCCATGGCTGATTAATGTATATAAATGCTATTGAAACAGCCAGACTGTTTTTGAGACTTATAGAAAAGGCAATGTATTTAAGCTTAAAATTGTTCAAATTTTGGATGCTCATATTTCAATGATTGACTATAAGCTACTATGTTAGAAATTTCAATTAGGGATTTTTCTTTTCTACAAGCTGATCATAACCTAGGCAAAAGGAGAAATGTGAGACGTATGCAAGTTATGAATGAACGGTGTGGCCACACCTGGATGCGTGATGTGATTGTGAATTTATGAATGCAGATGAATGGAAATGCCTAAATTGCCTTGGATATCATTAGAGATATTTACATTGCCTCGGATATAGTTTAAAAAATATCAAAATCACTTTAATAGCGACAAAAAGAGCATCCAGCCAGTCAGTCAATGTCTTAACAGGAGAAATTATTATTTGAGCCCTAGGAGACAGTCAATTAAAAAGTTAGCAAAAGCCTATAGCATTAGCTTAGAGACATGAGAAATCTATGGATGATTCTATAAAATTTGGCAGATGAGAGGATATTAACGGCCTCCTCAAGAAAGGAGAGGAAATACCAGAATCATTTTTCAGTTTTTATGGAGTCATTAGAGACATTCTTAAGGACTCTGAAAAGGAGGGAAAGGTTTCTCATTTATTGGCCCTGGCAGAGGACTTTTTGACTGAATTGTCTGAGAGTTATGAGGAAGAAAAAACTCATAATAAAATGGAGGACAATGGCGCCCGCCCAGAGTCACGTACTCCCTCCCTTATAGATAAAGAAATTTCAGAAAACAATTTAGAGCCCCCCCGCTGATAACCCCCCCTATAAAGACAAAATTGTTGTACCCTGTTATTCATAAAGATAGGGTAGAAAGCTGGCTGGACCCCGCAGAAGAGGCCGACTTAGCGGAAGAGGCTGCTAAATATGAAAGTAAAAGGTATAATCCCCCGTTCGTAGCTCCTGTCGAACAGGTTCCCCAAAGAAATAGGGTTCAGAGACTCAGCTGGCACCAGCCGCCCCCATATGTCCCTCCTGAGATCCCCACGGCCCCTCCCTTTGCTGCTCACCCTGGGGCCCAGGCATTGTCCCCTCCCTTGATGGAGAATTTCCTTGCCACTAAACGCTCCCTGTCCACCCAGATTTCACATTTAAAGGGTGTAATCACTCTCCAAAAAGACTTAAAAGACCTTTCTGACCAAGTTCTCCAAAAAGAGTTAAAAGACCTTTCTGACCAAGTTCAAATATTGAGAGCTGGCTTGATGGACCCTCTGTCAGCAGCTCGCCCCTCAGGAAGAACTTCAAAGAATCCCGCACCGGTAAAGGGGCGGCGACCTACTGCCTCCTTCTCCTTCCCTGTCATAACTAGGTCAGGGGGCCAAAGACAGGATCCTGCCGATCAGGCTGACTCATCTGCCCCAGATACCGAGACACCTGATGATGATAGCCCACCTGGGTCTGATGAGGAAACTAATGAAACAGAACAGAACACGCCTGAGGCTTCAGGGTCACGCATAGTCAAGGCCCTTAAGATAAAACATTTAAAAGAATTACATTCAGCAGTAAAAAATTATGGTCCTGCAGCCCCATTTACCATCTCTATTTTGGAGAGTTTATGCCAAGGGGGATACCTTCTCCCTACTGAGTGGATAAAGGTTGCTCAGTCAGTGTTGTCACACAGCCAATTCCTAACCTGGAAGGTAGAGCTCCTGGAGGAACTAGAGACACAAGCAGTGGTAAACAAATAAAATGCTGCTACAGCCTCTTGGACCTTAGATAAATTAGCAGGTCGAGGAAAGTACGCTGTTGAGGGCACCCAGCACACCTTCCCCACTGGGCTGTTGCGACAGGCCACCCAGGCTGCTCTAACAGCCTGGTGGGCTATTCCCCCGGCAGGTCCCGCCAGTGCCTCCCTTTCTAAGATCGTTCAGGGTGCAAATGAACCCTATGCCCAATTTGTGGCCAGACTTTTGGAGGCTGCCGAAAGAATTCTCAGGGAGAACAGCATTGATGATATCCTAGTTAAACAGCTCGCCTTTGAAAATGCTAACTCTGCCTGCAAGGCTGCCTTGAGAGGGAAGATAAAGACCACAGACCCCCATGGCATGATTCGAATCTGTAATGATGTTGATCCCTTTGAACACAAACTCTCCAGAACCATCAACCTAGCCATAGGGGCAGTGCTCCACCCAATGGTTGCCAAGTCAAATACCCCAAAAACTTGTTTTAAATGCGGTGAGCTGGGTCATTTTGTCCGTAATTGCCCGGCTGGCATAAAAACAAACAGTCCTGATCCGGTAACCACTAAAACCAAGTCCCCTGCTCCCGGCTTTTGCCCACGTTGTAGGAGGGGACGCCATTGGGCCAAGGATTGCCACTCCAAATTTGATGTCATGGGCCAGCCGCTGCCTGCGGTCCCGGGAAACGGGCAGGGGCCCCCAGTGCGGGGCCCTCCTTCCCAGCGACCTTACCAGGCACAGATGGGATCCAACAACCCATTTACCAATGCCCAGACAATGTCAGGAAATCTGATTCACCCTGTTCAGGATTGTATAGAGCAACCCCAGGCAGCGCAGGATTGGACCTCTGTTCCTCCACCACCAGGATTGTAACTCCTGAGGAAGGAACAGTTATCCTAGAGACTGGTGTCTATGGCCCTCCCCCTATGGGTATGTTTTTTATGATCATTGGACGGGCATCTAGCTCGTTACGGGGGCTCTCCATACTTCCTACCCTAGTAGATGGAGATTATCAAGGGGAAATAAAAATTTTGGCCTCTGCTCCAGACGGCCCCGTTGCCATCCCACAGGGTCAGCGTATAGCATAGGCCCTCCCTCTCCCCCTAATGGGAAAATTTCCATCTAAGGATCAGCCTCGTGGACAGTCTCGTCCTGGCTCTTCTGATGTATATTGGATACAACAATTAACTAAAAAAAGACCCACCTTACAGCTATGGCTGGATGGGAAGCCTTTCCTTGGCTTATTGGATATGGGGGCTGACTCCACGGTCCTCTCCAAAGCACACTGGCCCCAGAATTGGCCATTAGATGTGACTGCCACTCATTTACAGGAAATAGGACAGACTCAAAATACTCTCCAGAGCTCCAAATTATTACAGTGGAAGGATCAGGAAGGCAATGTCGGAACAGTAAAGCCCTTCGTGGTAGAGGGTCTCCCAGTCAATCTCTGGGGACGAGATATAATGACTCAGATGGGAGTCATCATGATGAGTCCCAATGATACTGTCACCAGAATGATGTTAAAGACAGGGTTCCTGCCGGGAAAGGGCCTGGGGAAGGAGGAACAAGGACAAACACAGCCCATTTCAACCAAACAGAAATTAGATAAAAAAGGACTAGGTGCAGGCCCTGATCACCTTTTTTCCTGAGGACCACTGCCCCTCCTGCACTCCACGCTGATAAGATTACCTGGAAATCGGATGATCCAGTGTGGATAGACCAGTGGTCCTTATCTGGGGAGAAAGTCCAGGCAGCCCTCCTGTTGGTGCAGGAACAGGTAGATCAAGGGCATCTTGAGCCGTCTACCTCCCCCTGGAACATGCCCATATTTGTAATTAAAAAGAAATCAGAAAAATGGAGGCTCCTCCAACACCTTAGAGAAGTTAATAAAACCATGATGCCTATGGGAGCCCTACAACCAGGAATGCCCACACCTGTGGCTATCCCTAAGGGATATGCCAAAATTACTATAGAGATTAAAGACTGTTTCTTCTCCATTCCCCTTCATAAAGATGATTGCAAGAGATTTGCCTTTTCTATCCCTATTGTTAATCAGGTGGGCCCCAATCCCAGATTTCAATGGAAAGTTTTGCCTCAAGGTATGGCTAATTCACCCACCCTTTGCCAAAAGTATGTTGCTCAGACAATTGATCCTTTCAGAATTAGGTTTCCTGGGGCCTACATAATTCATTATATGGATGATATTTTGATAGCTGCCAAGGCCATTGAAGAAACAAATATGATAGCCATGTTTATGGTTCAGGCTTTACAGGAGAGAGGGTTTTGTATTGCCCCTGATAAGATTCAAACAAGATTCCCCTTTTTGTTTTTGGGGTTTGAGCTTTGCCCAGAACTTCTTTATACACAAAAGCTCCAACTAAAAAAGGGCTCATTACGCACCCTCAATGACTTCCAAAAACTTTTGGGAGATATTCAGTGGCTGCGCCCATACTTACAGTTAACTAAAGGAGACATTCGCCCTCTTGAAGATGTGTTAAAGGGGGACGCCGACCCCCTCTCCCCTAGAATACTTACCCCAGAGGCATTACAAGCCCTTGAGAAGGTGGAAGCAGCCATTATGTCCCAACATATTGGATATTTCTCTCCCACCCAGCCTTTATATCTAATAGTGTTTTCCACAGAGTTCTCTCCCACAGCCTTGCTCTGGCAGGACCCTGTTCCCCTGCTCTGGATACATCTCCCGGTTGCTAAGAGAAAAGTGCTCCCTACTTATCCCCTTTTTGGTTTGTCAATTGATAGTATTGGGACTAAAAACTTCTACCAAATGCTTTGGAAAAGAACCTGAAATAGTTGTACAGCCCTATGATAAAAATAATTTAGACTGGCTGGCCTATCATCACCCTGACTGGGCCGTCCTTGCTTGCTCCTATATGGGAAAATTTGATACCCAGCTACCGAGCAATAAGTTGCTCCAATTCTTTTCCTGCACCCCCTTTGTTTTCCTCCGGAATACAAAATTAGAACCTATCCCAGATGCCCATACGGTTTTCATAGACGGTTCAAAAAATGGACGAGCTGCCTATGTATTTGAGGGTAGTGAAGTTGTCTTTAGTACACCCTTTACCTCAGCACAATTGGTTGAGCTTCATGCCGCTTTAATGGTATTAAAGAAATTTGCCCATTACCCACTCAATTTATATTCTGACAGCCGGTATGTAGTAGGGGCCTTACAAGTATTAGAAATGGTACCTACAATTCAGCCTCAAACTTCTACCTTTAAAATGTTTTCAGAAATACAAAAGTTAATATGCCAGAGGACTTTTCCCTTTTTTTATTGGCCATATTCGTGCCCATACAGGATTACCTGGACCATTAGCAATGGGAAATGAACTAGCAGATGCCGCTACCCGAGACCCACAAGTTCTGTTCTCTGAACAGAATGGGGTGGCAGCCGCACAGGAGGCCCATCGACTCCATCATCTCAATGCCCAGACTTTGAGACAAAAATTCTCCATTACCAGAGATCAGGCCAGAGAAATTGTTAAATCCTGCAAAAATTGCCTGATATATTTACCAGAGCCTCATATAGGGGTAAATCCCAGAAGTCTAATTCCGGGTCAACTTTGGCAAATGGATGTTACACATGTCCCTGCTTTTGGACAGCTTAAATTTGTTCATGTCACTATCGATACATATAGTGGGTTCATTTCTGCCTCTGCCCACACTGGAGAGGCTGCCAAAGATGTTATAAGCCATTTGTTACATACATTTGCCATGTTAGGACAGCCTGTTTCTATAAAAACCTGTTTCTATATACCAGCACAAAGTTTAAACAGCTCTGTTTGCAATTGGGAATTAAACATGTTACCGGGATTCCTTACAATCCCCAAGGGCAAGGCATCATGGAACGGGCCCATCAAACCTTAAAAAATACCATTAATAAGCTAAAGTCACAAGAAATTTTGTTTCCCCATAAAGGCAATCAAAAACTTATTCTTGCTCATGCCCTTTTTGTTTTGAATTTCTTAACCCTTGATGAGCAGGGAAGATCCGCAGCGGATAGGCATTGGCACCCAGAGACTCGTCAGGGATATGCAAAAGCTCTATGGAAAGATCCCATTACGGGAATATGGAATGGACCCGACCCCGTTTTAATTTGGGGTAAAGGCTCAGCTTGCATTTATAATTCTAAAGAAAATGGAGCCCGATGGCTACCGACAAGATTAGTTAAACCCCTTTCTACACGTGACACTTGATATAATGGGAGTCCAGGGGCCTCCCTGAGACAAATTCCTTTTCTTTTACAGATGCCAACTCGAGAAAAGGAAAATAGATGGCCGGAGATTATGTTCCAGATTCTCTGCTCTATGCTCATGACCGCTGCCGCCGCTGGACGCCAGCCGCACACACCTACCCTCCAGAAATGGGTCATCATTAACCTCTCTACCGGGAGTGTTGCCGCATCTAATACCTCCCCAGACTTTCCTTTTGGAAAATGGTTCCCAGATCTGTATGTAGACCTTTGTGATATAGTAGATAGATGGACCAACCCGTCCGAATGGGGATGTAATTCTGCTTGGAATAAGGCAGAGACTAGAAAGACCCGTTTTTACGTCTGCCCTGGACACTCTCCCAACCATTAACTAACCGCTCAATGTGGTGGACCCCAGGATGGCTATTTTGCCACCTGGAGTTGTGTTAGCACTGGACATATCTGGTGGACAGCCACTGTGACTACTGATTTTATCAAGGTCAAGCCCTACAATCGTAGTCTCCCAGGCACCTCTTGCTGCGCAAATAACCAACCATGCGGCGCGTGTTATGATTCCAAGCTTTATCCCCATCGGCTGTATGCCACAGAAGGAGGGCAATGTAATTTGCTAAAAATTTCCTTTACAGAATTGGGAAAACAACAGATTGGACGGGAGGAAAAATCTGGGGCCTCCGCCTTTATGTGTCCGGAATGGACCCCGCTACCACCTTTGTGATTCAACTACAAAGGGCTGATCCCCCTTCAAAACCTGTAGGCCCCAAATCAGGTTCTCCCTGATCAAGGGACAAAAGCTCTACCTAAGCCTGCTCAAACTCATCAGCTGACCACCTTATCTCCTGCCCAGTTGTCCACCCCCATTACCCCATCGGTTGGCCGGGCCCTGGGAACTATAGATAGGTTGTTTAGTTTGGTACAAGGAGCCTACCTGGCCCTTAATGCGTCCAGTCCGAACTCCACATGGGATTGCTGGCTATGCCTGTCCGCTGAACCCCCCTATTATGAAGGGATTGCCTTTATGGCCAATACATCCAATATCACCTCCCCATCGGCAAGGTGCAGGGCTGTCCCCCACCAATTTACCCTGCCCGGAGTTTCAGGACAAGAGCTTTGTTTAGGAAAGGTGCCCTCCAGTTACTCTCAGTTTTGCAATAAAACTATAGTTCCCCATAAAGGAACTTACTATCTTGAGACACCCAATGGTACCTATTGGGCCTGCAATACAGGCTTAATGCCCTGCATATTTGCTTTAAGCTTTAATGTTTCAGATGAATATTGCATTTTGGTGCAGCTTTGGCCTCAAATTAAATATTATTCAGGGGAGATCCTGGTCTCACAGGCACAGCACAGAGTCGTGAGAGAGCCTGTCTCTATGACCATTGCCCTTATGCTGGGGATCGGTGGCATTGTTGCCGGTATAGGAACCGGAACAGCTGCTCTTGTACAAAACAATCAGCTATTGCAATTACAAATAGCCATGACCACGGATCTTGAGGCTATAGAAAGATCCATCACTGCTCTGGAGAAATCTCTAACCTCTCTATCTGAGGTGGTTTTGCAAAATAGAAGAGGGCTGGACCTCCTATTCCTTAAGGAAGGTGGCCTTTGTGCTGCTTTAAGGGAAGAATGTTGTTTCTATGCAGACCATACTGGTGTTGTTAAGGAATCCATGGAGATCCTGAGAGACAGATTGGCAAAACGAAAGAGAGATTTTGAAAGCCAAAAAGGATGGTTCTCAAACTGGCTACAAGGATCCCCCTGGCTGTCTACCCTGTTCCCTACCCTTGTAGCCCCCCTGATTGTCTTTCTTCTTCTTTCCTTTGGCCCATGGGCCTTTCAATGACTCACCCAGCTTACAAAGAGACAGATTGATTCGGCCTTACCTAGAAATATTTCGGTCCCTTATCATAAATTAGCTGTTGATAAAGATCTTGGGGAAAAGCAAAGGTCAAACAAGAGCCCGGATTTAGCGACCAAAGGCTATGATTCAATAACCTCCACCCTTAAAAGCTGGTCAATTGGTAAGAGAATACTCAATGAAGCAACAATGTACAGAGGTCGTCAAGACCGGCTCAACCTGGCACGTTGCCTGACCATGGGTGCAGCCTACACAGCCTAAGACAGAGGCTGTCTCTGACGAAAGCTTTAAAGCCCCTCTCATTTTTAAGTATAGATGGGGGAATTGTTGAGGGCCAAAGAGAATCTCGAGCAAGATCTTGCACAGCTACCTGCTCTGACCTGTTCTAACCACAAGATGTTCTTTTTAGATATGTTGCTCAAAACATGTTGTTCCTTTACTTCTCGGAATAGGCTGCGGTTGACCAGTCACAAGGACATGGGCCAAGGCCAACCTTATCTTCACTTCAAGCTTTACCCTTCAATAAACGAGACCTTGATGCGACTCAGACTGACTCTGTCTTTCATTATTCGCTTAGTCTCCCTCCTCTCTCGCCCCCATTGACCCCCTAGGTAATACCCCCTCGAGACCCACAAATAACCTGGCCTGGTGGACAGGTCAGGTCACTGGTGCCATTTCTTAATAGTCCTGTGACAGGCAGAAATGTCACTTTAGAAGACCATAACAGGGGAAAGGACAAAGGGAGCCTTCTAGGGCAGGCTGATACCCTACATACTCCACCTAGGCCTCTAGCTTCTATCACCCCCCAATAATGCCATCAGATTATGAGTACTCCAACAGATTAGCCATCAGTGGAGTCACAGCCTCCGAGATCCAATTGCTTCCTTGGAGTCCTACCTCTGAACATTGCTCTGGCGACAAATACATTCATTTTGGGGGTACATTTTTCAAACCACAGAACTAATCTATTAATTATTCATTTGGTCAGCCTGCCATGTTCATTTGTCCTTGAGACACAAGGCAGTTGCCCTGCACCATTTTAAGATAACTTATTAACTGCCAGAAAAGACTCAGAATGAACAATTCATCTTTTATAGTTCTAGAGGAATGAAAATGTCCTCTTAAATTTCCACGATCCTTTGTATGTGTGGTACATGTACACTAACAAGTGATGGCTGTTCTTGGTTGTCAACTTGACTACCTCTGGAACTGAAACCCAAAAAATGGAGGGCACACACCAGGTGGGATTCCACGCAGGATGCAAAGGCAGGTCGTTCAAGGCCAGCCTGGTCTACAGGGTAAGTTCCAGGACAGCCAGGGCTACACAGAGAAACCCTGTCTTGAAAGAAATAAAATAAAAAATAAAGGGCACACTTGCGAGGTTTGTTTGTTTGGTTGTTGTTGTTTTGTTTATTGCTTAACTTAAAGTAGGAAGATCCCACGTCTAATCTGAATCTTTGAGTAGGAAGGTATCTTAGGGTTTTCTTGCTGTGAAGAGACAGCAACTCTTATAAAGGAAATCATTCTATTGGGGCTGGCTAAAGTTCAGAGGTCTAGATCATTATCGCTATTGTAGGAAGCCTGTCCTCGTGCAGGCAGATAGGGCGTGCAGGCAGATAGGGTGCTGGAGAGGTAGCTGAGAGTTCTACATTAGCATCTGCAGGCAGCAACATGGAAGATTGAATCACGCTGGGCCCGGCTTGAGATGGAAGATTGAATCACACTAGGCCCGGCTTGAGCTTCTGGGACCTCAAAGCCCGCCCACAGTGACGCACTTCCTCCAACAAGCCACACCTACTTCAACAGGGCTTTAAGTACCATTCTCCAGGGGCCTATGAGGGCATTTTCCTTCAGACCTCCGCTAAAGACATACCTCTAATCCTGGATGTTGAGGTGAGAAGACACGCCTTTAATTGGGCCACACCTTGTGCTGAAAGCCTATATAAGGACACCCAAGAAGGAAGCTTTTTCTTTGACCGCTTGCCTTTGCCTTGCTTGCAGGTCCATTCTTCACTGGCATTGGAGCCAACTTTGGGATTCGGCGTATATTGAAGACCAGCCGAGACATCCAGGCTCATAGACGGAGAAACTTCTGAATTCTTGGGTTATCCATTCGTAGGCAGCGGTTGTTGGATTAGCTGGACTGCAGCCTGTAAGTAAGTCATTCCAATATATGAGATTTATTAGAATATATATATGAGATTTATTTATATACAAATATAGGTTTTATATATATAGCACGTGTGTGTGTGTGTGTGTGTGTGTGTGTGTGTGTGTGTGTGTGTGTAAGCTGTAAGCTGTTACTCTAGAGAAGTGGTTCAGAAATGCATATGGTTGCTGTGCTTGCCTAAGGTTTGGATGCCCTCAAAGCCTTCTCATGCGTAGCTGTAATCTCTCTTGAGGGCAGTGCTTCTCAACCTTCCTAATGTTTTGACTCTTTTATACAATTCCTCATGTTGTGGAGACCCCCCACACACACCATAAATTATTTAGTTGCTACTTCATAACCGTAATTTTGCTATGGTTGTACATTGTAATGTAGGCCAGCCTGGTCTACAGAACTAGTTCCAGGACAGCTAGGGCTGTTACACAGGGAAACCCTGTCTCAAAAAACAAAAGCATTGTAATGTAAATATCTGATAAGCAATTCCTGTGAATGGTCTGGACCCGCAGGTGGAGAACCACTGGTTTGGGGATTGGTGACACACACCAAGTTGTCCCCGCCCCCAAGAGGTTGAAGCTAGAGAGGGTCATTTGAGACCAGTTTAAAGCCAGCTTGGGCAACATAGTAGGGCGGGGTCTCAAGCAACAGACAAATAAAATAGCAGATTTAATACCATTGCAAAGTATTCTGTGGGTGGAGATCTGGGTGTTTGGGGGTGGGACCTTTTGGAGACTGAAAAGACAGGGTGTAGCGAGCAGAGAGCTTTGTGACAGTCTTACAGCTTCAGGACTCTCCAGGGACAAAACGGCCATCCTTTGGGGGCCTTCTGACCTTTGACATCCGGAACCTATTTATTTGACAGGGTCTCCCTGTGTGAGCCCCGGCTGGTTTTGAACTTTATACTAAATTGACCTAAAACTAACTGAGGTCCTCTGCCTCTGGGGTGCTGGGATTAAAGTGTGGACAATCACACCCAGCCAGGGAGGTGTTTTTTGTTTTTGCTTTTTTTGAATTGAAAGAAATGTCTTCCTATTTGTGTGTGTCCACATGAGACCACACAGCTGTGGAGGTCAGAGGGCAGCTTTGAGAAGTTTGTTCTCCTCACCCACCTTAGCCTTGGGGACTGAATTCAGGTCACTAGTCTTGTGAGACAATCACTTTTATACATTGGGCCACCTTGCTGGCTCTGTTATTTGTTTTCTTTTTTATTGTTTGAGGTTGTTTTTGAGACAGGACCTCACTGTGTAGCCCTGGCTGTCCTGGAACTCAATACATATCTATAAACCAGGCCTGCCTTTGCCTCCCAAGTGCTGGGATTAAAATCATACCTCACCACAACCTGGCTCTATATTTTAGACCTCAACTCCATGAGTAGGCTGGCAGACTCCTCTGATAACTTCCTTTACTGTGTTCAGATAATCGCACTTGAACCACATTCCTCAGGATTTTCACCAGTGGTGTCAGTGTTTCAGGTTTCAACTTACGTTCTTGGATGCATTTTGAATTGGTTTTTGTATAGTGCAATATATTTCATTGTTTTACATGTAAATCCCTAGTTGTCAGTACGCTTTGTTGAATAGCCTCTCCACATTGTAGGCATTTTGGTTTTGAGACAGAGTGTTTAGGTAGGCATACCTGGATATGTAGAAAATGCACTATTCAGAGAGGCTAGTCTCAAACTCACAGATCTGCCTGCCTCTGCCTCTTAGAATCTGGGATCCATTGTATGTTTTTGATGCCTTTGTCAAAAATTAGATGACCATAGCTATGTAGTGCCATGCACAACTCTATGTCACTGTAGCTCTGTGACGTATTTGAAGACACTTGTTGTGATGCCCCCAACTGTATTCCTTTTGCTTTTGTGGTCTTTTGTATTCCCATAAGAATTTTTAAATTTTGCTGGGTGTGGTGGTAATACATGCTTTTAATTCCCAGCATTCCACGGGCTAAAGCAGGTGAATCTCTGTGAGTTGGAGGCCAGCCTGGCCTACAGAATGAGTCCAGGACAGCCAGAACTACACAAAGGAAACCTGTCTTGAAAAATAAAACAAAAGAATAAAAAAATAATAATTTAAGCGTATTGTGTGCATGTGCATGATGGGAGTGGTGCATTGCTACAGTGTTTCTGGAATCCAGCAAGCTTAATAATTTTTTTAATGTTAGAGATGTTCTTTGTTTAAAGGATTTATTTCCTGTGTGCATGTGTGTGTGTGTGTGTGTGTGTGTGTGTGTGTGTGTGTGTGTGTGTGTGTGTGTTTCTTTTTTTGCTTTTTTGAGACAGGGTTTCTCTGTGTGGCTTTGGAAGCCTGTCCTAGAATTCACTCTTGTAGGCCAGGCTGGCCTCGAACTACAGAGATCCCTCTGCCTCTGCCTCCTGAGTGTTGCAGTGGATTAAGGCGGCAGCACCACTGCTTGGCCTGGTTTTTGTTTGTTTGTTTGTGTATTTGTGTACCACATAGGAGTGAGACAGATCCCCAGGACTGGAGTTTCAGACAGTTGTGAGCTGCCATGTGGATGGATACTGGGAACTGAACCCAGGTCCTTTGTAAGAGTAGCCAATGCTCTTAACCTCTGAGCCATCTCTTCAGCTCCTGAGAGAGATTCTAAGAAACAGGAAACTCATTTCTCCTAAGAGCTTTAAATATGTTTCATTAGTAACAATACACTTGTTTTTCTCTTTCAAGACTTTGCTCTGTTGAAACTTGGTGGTGCTGAGGATTTATATAGAGGGTCTGATCTGAAAGCCAGCTACTCACATCATGAAGCGAAAGATGAACACTGAAGAAGTCGCAAAGTCGAAAGTACTGAAAATACTGAAAAGACAGAGTAAGTAAAAATTTAATTTAAGCAAAATTAAAAAAAAAAAAAAAAACAACAACAAAAAAAACGGTTTAGGCGGCACCAGGACTAACTCTGTTTTTACCACCAGCCAAACTGTAAAGGAATAGTTTCCTCCTCTTCCTTTTTCTGTAGAAGGGTCTCACTATGTAGACCTGTTTGAAGTCAGGTCTTGTGATACCTCCAGCTGTATCAAACCTCTTGGGAACCAGGATTGGAAGCATGTACTACCACATCTGGTTGCATCTTTTTCTTTTTTTGTTGGCTTAGGTTTCCTGCAGTGTGGCCAGATTGCCCCAAGTCTCCACTTCTCCAGTTCACACAGTCAATAAGTGCATCTAATTGTGGAAGCTGGCTGGGAAGTGACTCAGCAATTAGGAACACTTGATGCTATTGTAGAGGACCCAGTTTTGGTTCCCAGAACCCACATGGTGGCTTTGTTACTCCAGTTTGAGCTCATCAAACACCTATACCCTATTGGGGACTCTATGGCACTTGCATGAGCATGGTGCATAATTAAACTCTCAAAGACAACACAATGGGAGAGTCAAAGTTATATTTTAAGTTTTGATTACTATGCCTAAGAGATCCATGAAACATATGCCTCTGATCTGCATTTCACAGATAGTTTGTGAAATTCTGAAGGATTCTGTTTATGGGAGAAGATCAGAATGTGCCCTTCCACTGACTGGATGTAGGCAGGATGTCATGTTGTATGATTGCCCCAGATTGGACCTGATGGAAAAACCTTGAATTGTGGGTTTTACCTTTGTAAACCCCTGCAAAATGTGACTTGGGGTCATTTCCTGGGAACCTGAATATGGACCTGGCCAGTATTTAGTCAAAGCCTGCTTCAAATTTGGCTTTAAAACTGTGATAAGTACTCTTATTCTTGACCAGTGGGATTTACAATATAAAATAAGAATAAACAAAACTTTAAGAAGAGAAAGGAGCCCGGTGGTGGTACATGCATGCCTTTAATCCCAGCACTCGGGAGACAGAGATGGGGGAGCGGGGATCTCTGAGTTCAAGGCAAGCCTGGTCTACCGAGCTAGTTCCAGGACAGGCTCCTAAGCTACAGAGAAACCAAAATAAAGGTTAATAATTTTAAATTTATTTATTTTATTTCTTTTAGGGTTGGGGATATAGCTCCACAGGCAGAGTTCTTCTCTAACTGGCACAAAGCCCTGGGTTCAACCTCCAGCACTGGGGACACCAAGCTGCTGTCACACCTGTGATCCCAGCACTCAGAGGTGGAGGCAAGAAGGTAGAAAATTCAAGGTCATCAACAATAATGATAATAATAACCCCCTCCCCCACCCCAAGACAGGGTTTCTATGTAACAAGTTCCTGGCTGTCCAGGAACTTGCTCTGTAGACCAGGCTGGCCTAAAACTCACTGAGATCCACCTGCCTCTGCATCCCTAATGATGGGATTAAAAAGGTATGTGCCACCACCACCCAGCAATAATAATAAAAGTTTTGAAGCAGATTCGCTATATAGCCCAGGCTGTCCTGGAACCTGGAAGCCTTCTGCCTCAGCCTCCAAAATGCTGTAATCACACTCACACTGAAAATCAAATATTCTAACATGGAAGAATACTAAACATGATCTGAAACTGTACTCACAGCTTGCCTATGTCCTACAGAACTTAAAAAAACAAAGCTAAGGATGCATTACCAGAGACACCACCCAGGACAACCCGGCAGGAGCAGCTGGAAGAAAAGACAGCAGAAGAAGAGAGCCGAGAAGGAAAAGGAGAGAAAGAATCAAGCAAAGCAGAAAAGTGAGGAGCTGTGTTCCAAGAGGCGAGTCAGCAAACCCCTCATGGAGACTCTGTGGGCAAAATTTAAGTCAAGAAGAGGCCCCACCACACGAGACTGTTATTCACTGGCATTTCAGTTTAACATGACGGACAAACAGGTACATAGCCTCTCCCTTTCCTGATCATGTCACTCATGTTGCTTTTCCTGAACTGTTAGGTGTTTTATTTTATTTCTGTATTTTAGTATGAGTGCTCTGTCTGCATCAGATCCCATTACAGATGGTTGTGAGATGCCACTTGGGTGCTGGGAATTGAAATCAGGACCTCTGGAAGAGCAGCCAGTGCTCTTCAATGCTGAGCCGTCTCTTCAGCCTCCATGGGTTTAAGAATGGAAGAAATGTGCATCTCACACCCTAATTCGTGTATTATAAGGTTCAACTGGATGGTGACCAGATCCTGGGGGCTCTAACCTAATTAATTGATTAAGCCCTTGGGACTCTTAATGAAAGAGGGTGTGGCTGGTGCCTTTTCTGTTTGCTTTCCTTGACTACTGTCCACTACAAGGTGACAGGCCTTTTGGTCCATGTGGGAACACTTCCATGATGGCAAGCCTCATGTCAGGCCCCAGTTAATGGGAAGAGTGATGATGGGTGGAACACTCTGAAACCTGGAGCCAACAGAACTTCCCTTCCTTGCTCTAGCATGTTTTGTTTGGTTCTAATAACACGGAAGTAGCTCATAGAAACCTATCCTTGCCAGGCAGTGGTGGCTCACAGCTTTAATCCCAGCACTCCAGAGGCAGAGGCAGGCAGATCTCAGTGAGTTCAAGGCCAGCCTGGTCTACAAGGGGCATTCCAAGACAGCCAGGGCTATACTATCCTGTCTGGAAGAAAAAGAACAACAACAACAAAAAAAAACCCAAAAAGCAAAACAAACAAAAAAATAAACCAATATCCTTAGTCCTCTGTTAATCTCCTTTTTCTCAGGTCTCCCAATGGTTTTATGAAAAGAGGAAGAAATACATGGATGAAATGTGGAAGCTGAAGCCTAACTGAAGAAACAGGACTGAGGTGCTGGTGACCTGAGCTAATAATACCTGGGGAAAGAGGAAATGGAAGTAATGAACTCTTGTTTGAAGTAACAAAGACCTGTAAACTTACTTGGAAGACACTAAGTTACACAGAAGTAAAATTTAGTGAAGGACCATCATCCTCATTTGGTGAAGACTAAGCAATCAAGATGCTCCAGTAACCAATCCAGGGGAGCAGATACTGAGCACTACTTCCCAACCCTAGGGAGGACTCTCACCACCTGGAGGACAACAAAGATCTTCACTATTATAAGGATTCAGGCATTATGCTGACCTGGCACCTGGCAGAATGCACTCAGGTAGTACCTTGGGCAGCCCATGGTTGCATAGTTTGCATGCCAGGTGCGAAGGACCCCTTTAACAGACAGACACGCCCCACCCCCTCTCACTTATGCCCCCCCATCCCTGCCTTTATGGCTGTTCACCTGGGGGAAGACAGGACTTTTCCTCCCCCCCGCCCCCCATTCTCTTTCTAATAAACCTTCTCACTTAAACTCTGTCTGCCTGGCATGTTTGTCCCTCTGCCGCCTCGGTCGCCCTTGCTTGCCATGGAATCCATCAAGGTCCCCCCTCACACTTTATCATACCTGTCTGTTAGCAGGGATGAAAGCCAAACACTTACACCCCTTGTGCCTTAGTACTGGAGTCAAAAACCAAAATACAACCAAGCCCCCAAATGGAGTTATCTGGGCAGAGGTGGTTTGCCCTGTAGTAGCCAGCCCAGGGCAATCACCTATGTGTACTCCTTTCTGGAGCCACAATGGAAGGTTCAGTACTAGGTGGCAAGTGATTCACACCTAAGGAGAGCAACAGGAGCTCGCACTGAACTTGGCACAAGGAAAGATCTTCCAAGCTAAGATGCTAAACTGAGCGCCTACCCTACCTACTCTTTATTTTTCAGTAGGAAGCTGCAAGCCCAAGGAGTATCCCTAAGGGCACATGGGACTGCCTTTCCCAGCATTTGTTGCTCTAAATAAGGAAGCTGACCTGCTGGGAAATAATGTGATTTACTCAACCAGGAACAAATCCCCAATGACTGAGTCTGATTTTGTTCTGTCTCAACTTCCAAAGCTTTTCCCTTTCAATCTCAACATGAATAATGACACTGTCAATTTGCATTTTATCCAGGAGTGCTTGTATGCTTCACGTTCCTATTAAAATCCCAGTGGAGGTATAGATTAAGAGTATCTCTATGAGTTCAAAGTCAGCCTGATTACATAAGCAGTTCCAGGCCACGAAAGGCTTCAGTGAAACCCTGTCTCAAAAAAATGGGTCGGGGAGAGGGCTAGAGAGATGGCTCAGAGGTTAAGAGCACTGACTGCTCTTCCAAAGGTCCTGAGTTCAATTCCCAGCAACTACATGGTGGCTCACAACCATCCTTTATGAGATCTGGTGCCCTCTTCTGGTGTGCAGATATACATGGAAGCAGAATGTTGTATACATAACAAATAAATAAAATCTTAAAAAAAAATGGGGAGGGGGAATTCCAATGTGAAAACATAGATAATGTCCTTATTCTTATACCTTTTCTCTGCAAATAACACCCTTATTTTTTTAACTTTTCAGATGCAGGGAGAAATCTAAGGATTGGACACCAGGACTTCATAAGCTTTCCGCCCCTGAGCTACACTTCTGCCCACATCCTTGATTTTTTTCCATCTGCATCATAGCAGTCAGATATGGCAGTCCACTGTTGTCATTTTTGTATTCAAGAAGCAGAGGCAAGAGGATTGCCCATATTCAAAGCTATCCTATGGGTGCTGGAGAGATGGCTCAGTGGTTAAGAGCACTGGCTGCTCTTCCACAGGTCCTGAGTTCAATTCCCACCAACCACATGGTGGCTCAAAAACATCTGTAATGAGATCTGGTGCCTTCTTCTGGCCTGCTGACACACATGGAGGCAGAAAGCTGTATACATAATAAATACAATCCTTTAAAAAAAAAGCTAACCTATGAAGATATCTCAAAAGAACTTTATTTTAAGGCGATTCTTTTGTTCTTCAATAGAAGTTCTTCTCCAAATTTTCAATTTTTCAAGACAGGGTTTCCCTGGGCAGCCCCACCTGTCCTGGAACTAAGCAGTGCAAACTCTTAGTGAAGAGCTTCTGCTCTTCTATTCCCTGTGTGGTGACTAGAACCCTGCAGGGCCCTGAAATACCGGGATAGGTGAGAGCCCCCCAACTTGACCGCCCAGGTATGGCTGCCCCACCTATCGAGACCCACAATATGGGCCAAGTAAAAGAACAAACAAGGCTGGTGCCAGATTATTTTCCATGACCCCCACCCCCACCCCACCCCACCCCAAGTTAACCCATCCCTGTCGTTCAGCTCCTAAGAATTTTTTCCTTTACCACCTACAGAGTAAATAAGGAGCTGTCCTCTTCTCCAGACTGTTTCAGAACAGGAAGAGTCTGAAGCTCGCCCCTGTTCCTCCTGGCCTGGAGGCTACAGCTGCTGAGCAAAACATCCATTTTTACATAAGGTCAAAGATGCTTTGAAGGTAGTAGGGTGGGGAGGAGGGAGTAGCTTCTGAAAAAAAGGCTTTACTCAGGCCTGAGGGCTGCTTTGGTTTGGGTTTTTGAGTTGTTGAGGATGTTTTTTGTTGTTGTTGTTGTTGTAAGATTTATTTATTTATTATGTGTAGAGTGTTCGGCCTGCATGTATGCCTTAAGGCCAGAAGAGGGCACCAAATCTCATTACAGATGGCCATGGGGTTGCTGAGAATTGAACTCAGGATCTTTGGAAGGGCAGGCAGTGCTTTTAGCCACTGAGGCATCTCTTCAGCCACCCTCCCCCCCTTTTCTTTTGAGACAAGGACTTATGTGGCAGAGGCTGGCTCTAAAATAAATTGATTAAATAAGAACTTTTAAAGAAAATGACACTTGGGGGCTGGAGAGATGGCTCAGAGGTTAAGAGCACCGACTGCTCTTCCAGAGTCCCTGAGTTCAATTCTCAGCAACCACATGGTAGCTCTCCGTTATGAGATCTGGTGCCCTCTTCTGGTGTGCAGATATACATGGAAGCAGAATGTTGTATAGATAATAAATTGAAAGACCCTCAGGATCCTCAGGATCCCGAGGAGCCCCCAGGACTCAGAAACCAGACCAAGAGCTGCAAAAGCAAGAGGGTTTATTCAACGAATGCGCATTCGGGTGTCAGCAATATCGGGAAAGCTGCACACCCCAGCAAGGGTTACAGGCTCCTTATATAGGAAAAACCGCAGTTCAGCATACAGGCAAAGGGCACAAAGTGATTGATTACAAAGTATAATCTCATGTTAGAGTGGTCACCCAGGTGTGACCTGTGTTTTTTACAAAGGAAAAACCATAGAATGTACCCTGGAAGGTCCTTGATTGTCTGTTGGCCAGCCAGGTGTGACCCAAAGAGGGTTGTCTTGGCAATTGCCCCCATCTAATTGCCCCTGGATGGCCAGGGCTACACAGAGAAACCCTATCTTGATAAACCAAAAAAAAAAAAAAAAACAACAACCAACCAAACAAACAAAACTATTCTGATCACGCTAATGCCTCCCATTCTAAATAAACCTTCCCTTAAAATCATTCTCCCTATCAAACACTCGTTTTTTGACTCTCTGTAGTAAGTGCCTCAGAGGATGTTTCTCACTGCGCTCATGTCAGTGAGAAAGTCTCATGTCAGCTTTCCGGCTAGGCTGTTTCCCACATGACCAACACAGGCTTCTATCTCTGGTACCAGTATTTTCTAGCCATTCCAAATAAGATTGAATTTGCTTTGAACTTTAATTTACCAGACTGAAACAAACATAAATTCTGTCCATCCACCAAAAGAAAGAAATTATAGTTCACAGCCCAGGAGAACTGCATTGGTATGATGGGGGCTCTGCTTCCTCTGGGGTTGGTTCACAACCAATGAGTGTTTCAGTGTCTCACAGTTTTAAGAATATATTTTCAGGAGTCAGGTGTGGTGGCAAGTAACTTGAATCCCAGCACTCTGGAGACGGAAGCAGGTCCATCTCTGTGAATTTAGGACACCGAGGGCTGTGTAGAGAGACCCTGTCTCAAAAAACAAAACAAAACAAAAAACGCTGTTAATTGCTCACTGTTAATCCCACCAAATAAGAGTAAAGATGATTACCCAAACTGGTTTTGTTTGTTTGTTTTGTTTTTGTTTTTCAAGACAGGATTTCACAGTTTAGCTCTGGCTGTCCTGGAACTTACTTTGTAGACCAGCCTTCTAGAGGGATCAACATGTCAATACCATCCACACTGGGGTTCTAAGGACTCCTATATTTCTGCACTGCAGCTGTTGGAACTGTTTCCCATGGAAGGTCAAAGACTGACCTGAAAGTCCAGATATTAGTGCTGCCAGACCCCTGTCCAGTGTCCCCAAGGTGTCTGGTTCCACATTTTTTTAATGGCATATGTTTCTCCTTAAGTTTCTCGTTACATGAATTCCATTTGAAAGGGTTTGATATGAGAGGATGGTGGAGTTTGGGTGGGTATTTTGGTTTTCTTGTTGGTAGGTTTTATAAGGGTTTGGCTGTTGTTTGAACTTGCCATGTATCTGAGGCTCTCTTAAACGCCCCCCCAACATAATGCTTTTATTGACTATTTGGGAATTCCCCACAATGCACCCTGTTCACACTCGCTTCCCTTTCCCCCCTCCCACTCTTTTACCCTTCCCCCAAAAAAGAAGAAAAAAAATACAAAGTCCAATTTGTGTTGCCTGTGTACTCATTGGAGCGTGGCCAAACTCCCAGTAGCCAACCCCTTACAAATAACTGAGTAGCTCCCCACCCCACCTGCGAGAAGCCATCAACTGTGAAGAGCTATACTCTCTCTCTCTCTCTCTCTCTCTCTCTCTGTGTGTGTGTGTGTGTGTGTGTGTGTGTGTGTGTGTGTGCTTTCCCGTCTCTCTGTTTCCCCGCTCTGTCTCTCTATGGCGACCGGCCATGGCGGTCAGCCATTACCCTGTTCCTCTTCTTAGTCTCCCCATTCTGTCGCGCCTTATAATAAACTTATAGTCAATATGTCTGTCTCAAAGGTTCTGCCCTTTATACCTTCTCCACGACCCGCTGGTGGGTGCGTGTTAGGCAAGGGTAACCTTACAACCCACTTCCATCTCCGCTTTTCCTGGTACTCCCTCCTGCCTGCAGCAGCCTGAGATGCCGGAACTCAACTCGCCGCTTTCCAACTAAGGATCTCTGGAACTCACTGATCTGCCTATTTGCTACAATCCGGTAAGATACCCAGACCGCTTCCATGGGGCAGACCCAGCGCTGTTCACTCTGGGTCCATTTTTTGGTTTCGGGCCGGGTGCTCTCAGACAGGGCAATCTATGCATTTTTCGGCCTTGCCCACGGGAAATACATTTTTACGGGATCTTTCGGTTACTGGCAGCGAGTAGGTAAATGAGCGGGGTTCTGCCTCCCAGTGGGAACTTTCTTTCACTTGGGAATGTCCCTCATTGTTCTGTTGAAAGACCCCTGCCCCTTAGCTCTTTCTCTCTCGCTCTCGCACACTCGGTGACACGCCCGCGCGCTTGCGCACCCACATGCCCGGCCGCCGGTGCCCTCCCAAGCTGGTACACCCCGGCGGGGCCCCCGCCCGATGGGGAACGCTCTGTCCCAAGGAAATCTATGGTCAGGGTAAGCCATCTGGACGCGGAGGGAGGAACTGCCGGGTCTGTTGTAGCCACTGTGTACCCAAGATAAGATAGAGCCAAGGCAGTTTCGCCTGATTACCAGACCTTGAGAACATGCTGACTTGAAATAACTCTGTACCTCATTTAAATTGTCCAATAGAATCCCTGTAACTATGCTTTTCGCTTTTGTATTGTGCTTTTTGCTATATAAGGACCCCTCTCCCTTGGCTCGGTGCGCTTGGCCTCACGGAAGCTAAGTCGCCCTGGGTACCCGTGTATCCAATAAAGCCTCTTGCTTTTTGCATCCAAGTTCCTGGTCTCGCTGATTCCTGGGTACGGGTCTCCTTCTGCGAAAGTACCTCTTGTGGGGACTTTCATTTGGGGGCTCGTCCGGGATATGAGAACCCCACCCAGGGACCACCGACCCACGTCTGGGAGGTAAGCGTTGTGCGGATCCGCTGTCTTGTCTTGTCTTGTCTTGTCTGCCTGTCTGAATCCGTATTATGAACTGCGCTTGCGTCTGTAGTACACAGCTGCGTACATCTGTATCTGGCGGCTCCGAGGAGGAACTGACCAGTTCAGACTCCCGACCGCGGCTCCAGGAGACGTCCTGGTAGCGTCTGGAGCCTCAGTGGGCTCACTTCTGCTTTCTGACTAGGGTAGATGCCTAGGCATCTTCCCAATCTGTTTGGGGAAGCCCCTCAGGTTGAGGGATTTGCTATCCTCATCGGGGACGAGGAAGGGAGGCCTCCTTCTTCGGCCCCATCTGAAGTTTTACTTTCGACCTTATGTCGAAACCGCGCCGCGAAAGCCTGTTCTGTGTTGTTCGGTCTTTGTCTTGTAACCATCATTTGTGTCCTCCTAGGTCTAGAAACTATGGGGCAAACTGTCACCACTCCTTTGTCCCTAACACTCTCGCACTGGAGAGATGTGCAGGATTATGCTCATAACCAGTCTGTTGATGTGCATAAACGCAAATGGATTACTCTTTGTTCCTCAGAATGGCCAACCTTTGACGTGGGCTGGCCGCGGGATGGTACCTTTAACCCACAAACTATATTTCAGGTGAAAGAGAAGACTATGGATCCTGGACCACATGGGCATCCGGACCAGGTGGCATACATAGTCACTTGGGAGGCCTTGGTTCAGGACCCTCCCCCCTGGGTACATCCTTTCCTACAACCCAAGGGCCCCTCCTTCCTTTCCCCCTCTAACAGCTCCAGCCAACGCACTCCCTCGGCCCCTACCCTTCCCAATCCCTTGACACCCAGTCCTCCCCAGCTCCCTCCCCATTCCAGCCTTTACCCTACAGCGGTAAAAGACGCTAAAGCTGAAGAAAAGAAGACACCTGAGGTACTCCCCCCGGGAGAAGACCTGTTGGTTGACCTACTGACTGAGGAACTCCCGCCATATCCGGCACTGCCACCGCCCCCGCCAGAGGCAGAAGCGGCCCCCGCCGCCTCGGCGGAGGCGGCCCCGGCTCCCCCACCTGATCCTTCACCAATGGCTCACCGACTAAGAGGTCGTAGGGAACAGCCCGCTCCAGATTCAACCACTTTGCCCCTCCGAACAGGACCGAATGGCCAACCTCAATATTGGCCATTCTCAGCCTCGGACCTCTATAACTGGAAAAATAACAATCCTTCTTTTTCTGCAGACCCCGTGAGGCTGACATCTCTCTTATAGTCGGTCCTCACAACTCACCAACCTACCTGGGATGATTGTCAGCAGATTTTGCAGGTCCTCTTAACCTCGGAGGAAAAACAGCGCGTTCTACTAGAAGCACGGAAGAATGTCCCAGGAGCCAATGGGCAGCCCACCCAGTTGCCCAATGAAATTGATGCGGCTTGCCCTCTTGAAAGACCTGAATGGGATTTTACCACTGAAGCAGGTAGGACCCATCTGCGTCTCTATCGCCAGTTGCTCGTAGCGGGTCTCCGGGGGGCAGGATGCCGACCCACCAATTTGGCCCAGGTAAAGCAGGTGATACAGGGGGCGGAGGAATCGCCCGCTGCTTTTCTAGAGAGACTAAAAGAAGCGTATAGGATGTATACTCCCTATGATCCGGAAGATCCAGGTCAGGCCACCAGCGTTTCTATGTCCTTTATTTGGCAGTCAGCCCCGGACATAAGAAACAAGCTTCAAAGACTAGAAAACTTACAGGGATATACACTCCAAGATTTGTTGAAGGAAGCAGAACGTATTTTTAATAAGAGAGACACACAGACAGAAAGAGAAGAACGCTGGAGGAAGGAAGCCCAGGAAAGAGAGGAAAGACTGAGACAAGAAGCAGAGGAGAAAGAGGCTGCGAGAGACCGTAAACGGAATAGAGAGATGAGCAGGCTATTGGCCACAGTAGTGACAGGTCAGAGACAGAATAGGCAGAGGGATGACAGAAGGGGGCCCCACCTGGACAAGGATCAATGTGCTTATTGCAAGGAAAAAGGACATTGGGCAAGAGATTGCCCTAAGAAGACCTCCCGGGCCCAGCCTCCACGGCCCAGGACCTCTAACCTCCTAAACCTAGAAGATTAGAGAAGTCAGGGCCAGGACCCCCCCTCCCTGAGCCCAGGATAACACTGCAAGTCGGGGGGGGGCATCCGGTCACCTTCCTAGTCGATACAGGGGCACAACATTCCGTTCTGAATCAGTCACCCGGACCCCTGAGTCACCGGACTGCATGGGTACAGGGGGCTACAGGCGGAAAGCAGTACCGTTGGACCACAGATTGGCAGCTCCAGCTCGCGACCGGTAAGGTCATGCACTCTTTCCTCCATGTGCCAGATTGCCCCTACCCTTTACTAGGACGGGACCTATTGACCAAACTAAAAGCTCAAATACACTTTGAGGGATCAAAAGTCAAAGTCACAGGGCCAGAAGGAATTCCCCTTACCATCTTGACAATGTCCATAGAAGATGAATATAGACTTCATGAAAAAGAGACTAACTCAGGCAACCAAGAAATCCTTGACCCCTGGCTCTCGGAATTTCCCCGAGCCTGGGCTGAGACAGGCGGGATGGGCCTTGCCATCAACCAGGCCCCAATTATAGTAAACTTAAAGGCTGCCGCCCTTCCTGCATCCGTCAAGCAGTACCCGATGCCTAAAGAGGCCCTCGAAGGAATACGGCCACATATTAAAAGGCTACTCGAACAAGGGATTCTGACGCCCTGTAAATCTCCTTGGAATACACCCTTGTTGCCCGTTAGGAAGCCAGGAACCAATGACTATAGGCCAGTGCAGGATCTGAGGGAGGTCAATAAAAGGATAGAGGACATACACCCTACTGTCCCCAACCCTTACAATTTGCTGAGTGGATTGCTACCCAACTATACCTGGTATACAGTCTTAGATCTTAAAGATGCCTTCTTCTGCCTCCGCCTACATCCCACCAGCCAGCCTATATTTGCCTTTGAATGGCAGGACGCTGACCTTGGAATCTCTGGGCAGCTAACTTGGATTAGGTTACCTCAAGGGTTTAAGAACAGCCCTACCCTTTTCGATGAAGCTTTACATCAGGACCTGGCAGGATTCCGGGTTTGGTACCCCGCGCTAACTCTTACAGTATGTAGATGACATCCTCTTGGCAGCCAAAACCCAGGGGGAATGTAAGGAGGGCACTCAAGCCCTCCTCCAGACTCTTGGGAGCCTAGGGTACCGAGCATCCGCCAAGAAGGCCCAGATATGTCAGAAACAGGTGACCTATTTAGGATACAAGATAAAGGATGGATGGCGATGGCTAACGGAAGCCCGCATGCGAGCCATCTTAGACATTCCCACCCCACAAAATCCCCGCCAACTAAGAGAGTTCTTGGGAACGGCAGGTTTCTGCCGCCTATGGATCCCCGGGTTTGCCGAAATGGCGGCTCCCCTCTACCCCCTCACTCGGCCAGGGATTGCCTTTAAATGGGAAGAGCCCCAAAAGAAAGCCTTCACCAACATCAAAAAGGCTCTCCTTGAATCACCAGCCCTGGGACTACCGGACTTGGCTAAGCCATTTGAGCTCTTTGTAGACGAGAAAGAGGGCTATGCCAAGGGAGTCCTCACCCAAAAACTGGGGCCTTGGAGAAGGCCCACTGCATACCTCTCCAAGAAATTGGATCCTGTAGCATCGGGATGGCCACCCTGCCTCCGAATGATTGCCGCCATAGCCTTGTTAGTAAAAGACTCTCACAAGCTAACCTTGGGGCAGCCTTTGACCATACATGCCCCTCATGCGGTTGAGGCAGTCATCAGACAGCCTCCAGACAGATGGCTTACTAATGCCCGAATGACTCATTACCAGACTATGCTGTTGGACAAAGACCGGGTCCACTTCGGGCCTTTGGTGACTCTGAATCCAGCCACCTTGCTCCCCCTCTCTGGGGAGCCCGAGGCTCATGATTGCTTACAGGTACTGGCCGAGGCCCATGGGACGAGACCCGACCTGACTGACCAGCCTCTACCCAGCCCGGACCACATCTGGTTCACGGATGGAAGCAGCTTTTTGCATCAAGGAGAACAGAGGGCTGGCGCGGCGGTCACCTCAGAGGATCAAGTCGTCTGGGCCCAGGCGCTCCCTCCTGGAACCTCCGCGCAGAGAGCGGAGCTCATTGCACTCACGCAGGCTCTAAAGTTGGCAGAAGGTAAGAGGCTCACCGTGTACACAGACAGTCGTTATGCCTTCGACACTGCACACATACATGGAGAAATCTACAGACGGAGGGGGTTGCTTACCTCAGAAGGGAAGGACATTAAGAATAAGGAGGAAATCCTCGCTCTCCTAAGAGCTCTTCATCTGCCCTCCGCCTTAAGTATCATGCATTGCCCCGGACATCAAAAAGGGGATTCTCTTGAAGCGAGGGGAAATCGAAGGGCAGACTTGGCTGCCCGAGAGGCGGCCCTGGCCACAGAAGCCACTAACCTCCTGGCTCTAGAGCCCACCATCGATCGTCCCTTCCCCTCATGAGACTATGAACAAAGAGACATCCAGACCCTAGAGAAATTGGGAGCCACCAAGGAATCAAATGGGGATTGGATTTATGAAGGAAAGACTGTCATCCCCTACCGGGTAACCAAGTACCTAGTGACATTTTTACATAAGATGACACATCTGAGCTCCAAGAAGATGCGGGAGCTCCTCGAGCGAGAAGAGGAATTCAATTTCCTTTTGGGGAAGAATGACATTTTAAAACAGGTAAGTGAACAATGTGATGCGTGCGCCCGAGTCAACGCATCCAGACTGAAGCTTCCTCCCGGGAACCGGGTCAGAGGCTACTGGCCCGGAACACATTGGGAGATAGATTTTACTGAGATTAAACCAGGTAAATATGGATACAAGTATCTATTAGTTTTTGTACACACCTTTTCAGGATGGGTTGAAGCCTTCCCTACTAAACATGAAACAGCCAAGATCCTTACTAAGAAATTGCTTGAAGAAATCTTTCCCCGTTATGGGATGCCTCAGGTACTGGGAACAGACAATGGGCCCGCCTTCGTCTCCCGGGTAAGTCAGTCAGTGGCCACCTTGTTGGGGATTGATTGGAGATTACATTGTGCTTATAGACCCCAAAGTTCAGGACAGGTAGAAAGGATGAATAGAACAATTAAGGAGACTTTAACAAAATTGTCACTTGCAACTGGCACTAGAGACTGGGTCCTCCTACTCCCCCTAGCACTCTACCACGCTCGCAATACCCCTGGGCCATATGGGCTCACACCTTTTGAAATCCTGCATGGAGTACCTACTCCTATCATTAACTTCCTTGATCAAGATGTCTCAGATTTTGCTAACTCCCCTTCTCTCCAAGCTCATTTACAGGCCCTCCAAATAGTACAACGGGAGGTCTGGAAACCCCTTGCTCAAGCTTATAAAGACCAGAGGGACCATCCTACCATTCCCCATTCCTACCAGATCGGGGACACCGTCTGGGTCCGGCGTCACCAGACCAAGAACCTCGAACCCCGCTGGAAGGGACCCTACATCGTTTTGCTTACCACTCCCACCGCACTCAAAGTAGACGGCATTGCAGCTTGGATACATGCTTCTCATGGAAAGCCAGCCCGATCCACCGATTCAGCCACTGCATCAGAATGGACCGCGCACCGCACTCAAAATCCTTTAAAGATAAGACTCTCTCGTACATCCTCCTGTTGATTGTTTGTCTGTTTACCCCCCATGTAGCAACCAACCCCCACAGGGTTTATAATATCACCTGGAAAGTAGCCAACCTAGGGACCGGGGAAATAGCCAACCTCAGCACTTATATAGGGACTCTACACGATGGGTTCCCTCCTCTCTATGTCGACCTATGTGACTTAGTGGGGTCCGATTGGGATCCCTCGGACCAGGAACCATTCCCAGGGTACGGATGCCATCACCCTGGGGGAAGGATGAGAACACGAGAAAAAGATTTTTATGTCTGCCCCGGTCATAAACCAACCGACAAATGCGGGGGGCCACAGGAGGGATATTGTGCAAGCTGGGGATGTGAGACCACAGGAGATGCTTATTGGAAACCCTCCTCCTCTTGGGACTTCATTACCCTCAAAAGGAGGGAAATCCCCGGGTACATAGAGACAGGGTCACGGAAATGTGGGCTTAAAATCTGTGGACCCTGTTATGACAGTACCAAAGGGGGAAATATTAAAGGCGCCACCCCCGGAGGAAAATGCAACCCCCTCATCCTAAGGTTCACAGATGCTGGAAAAAGGACTACTTGGGATAGTCCTAAAGTCTGGGGACTCCGGCTATACCGAGCAGGGAAAGATCCGGTTACCTTATTCTCCCTGTACAGACAAATTACTCCCCTAAGCCAACAATCAGTCGGGCCAAACCCAGTAATAGCGGGCCAGAGGGCCACAACCCAATTCCAAGTCCCTGAACCCCCTACCTTCCCTAAAACTGTCACTCCTACCCCAGGTGCTGTTATCTCCTCCCCCTCCCCAGACGCCCTAAACATCAAGATAACCAGGGACCCTCCGGGTACCGGAGATAGATTATTACAATTAATCCAAGGAGTTTACCAAGCCTTAAATTTTTCAGACCCCAACAAGACTCAGGAATGCTGGTTATGCCTAGTTTCCCGGCACCCATATTATGAAGGTGTGGCAGTACTGGGCAACTACTCTAACCAGACCGCAGCGCCTACCAGTTGTGGAGCTGCCATGCAGCGCAAGCTCACAATATCTGAGGTCTCAGGAAAGGGGCTATGCATAGGCAGGGTTTGTCCCTCACATCAAGAATTATGTAACCAAGTAGAGCCATTATCTCAGGACAGCCGATACCTTATTGCCCCTTATGGAACTTATTGGGCTTGCAGTACTGGTTTGACTCCCTGTGTCTCTACCACTGTCCTCAATGCCACCATTGACTTTTGTATATTGATAGAACTCTGGCCCAAAGTCACATACCACCAACCTGAGTATGTTTACAGCATACTAGGAAAATCAACCCGATATAAGAGGGAGCCAATATCCTTAACCGTGGCCCTATTATTAGGAGGGATAACAGTGGGGGGCATAGCAGCTGGCATAGGGACCGGTACAGTCGCCTTACAGGGAATTAATCATTTTAAGCTTCTACAACAAGCCTTGCACACAGATATCCAGGTCCTAGAAGAGTCAGTCAGTGCACTCGAAAAATCCTTAACATCACTCTCTGAGGTGGTCCTGCAGAACAGACGAGGGTTAGATTTATTATTTCTACAAGAAGGGGGACTATGTGCTGCCCTCAAGGAAGAATGCTGCTTTTATGCAGACCACACAGGAATAGTTAGAGACAGCATGGCCAAACTTAGAGAAAGACTTAAGCAGAGGCAACAGCTATTTGAGTCTCAACAGGGATGGTTCGAAGGATGGTTCGCTAAGTCCCCCTGGTTCACTACCCTTATATCCACTCTCATGGGACCTCTGATTATTCTACTTTTAATCCTTATGCTTGGTCCCTGCATTCTAAACAAGATGACTCAATTCATCAGAGAACGACTATCTGCCATACAGACCTTAGTCTTAACTCAACAATACCACCAGCTAAAGCAAATAGATCCAGAATATCCAGAGACCTCTGAATGAAAGATTCCATTCAAATACAAGAGAAATGGGGGAATGAAAGACCCCTGCCCCTTAGCTCTTTCTCTCTCGCTCTCGCACACTCAGTGCTGGAGAGGTAGCTGAGAATTCTACATTAGCATCTGCAGGCAGCAACATGGAAGATTGAATCACACTATGCCCGGCTTGAGATGGAAGATTGAATCACTAGGCCCGGCTTGAGCTTCTGGGACCTCAAAGCCTGCCCACAGTGACGCACTTCCTCCAACAAGCCACACCTACTTCAACAGGGCTTTAAGTACCATTCTCCAGGGGCCTTTTGAGGGCATTTTCCTTCAGACCTCCGCTAAAGACATACCTCTAATCCTGGATTTTGAGGTGAGAAGACACGCCTTTAATTGGGCCACACCTTCTGCTGAAAGCCTATATAAGGACACCCAAGAAGGAAGCTTTTTCTTTGACCGCTTGCCTTTGCCTTGCTTGCAGGTCCATTCTTCACTGGCATTGGAGCCAACTTTGGGATTCGGCGTATATTGAAGACCAGCCGAGACATCCAGCATCATAGACGGAGAAACTTCTGAATTCTTGGGTTATCCATTCGTAGGCAGCGGTTGTTGGATTAGTGGACTGCAGCCTGTAAGTCATTCCAATATATGAGATTTATTAGAATATATATATGAGATTTATTTATATACAAATATATGTTTTATATATATAGCACGTGTGTGTGTGTGTGTGTGTGTGTGTGTGTGTGTGTGTGTGTGTGTGTGTAAGCTGTAAGCTGTTACTCTAGAGAAGTGGTTCAGAAATGCATATGGTTGCTGTGCTTGCCTAAGGTTTGGATGCCCTCAAAGCCTTCTCATGCGTAGCTGTAATCTCTCTTGAGGGCAGTGCTTCTCAACCTTCCTAATGTTTTGACTCTTTTATACAATTCCTCATGTTGTGGAGACCCCCCACACCATAAATTATTTAGTTGCTACTTCATAACCGTAATTTTGCTATGGTTGTACATTGTAATGTAGGCCAGCCTGGTCTACAGAACTAGTTCCAGGACAGCTAGGGCTGTTACACTGGGAAACCCTGTCTCAAAAAACAAAAGCATTGTAATGTAAATATCTGATAAGCAATTCCTGTGAATGGTCTGGACCCGCAGGTGGAGAACCACTGGTTTGGGGATTGGTGACACACACCACGTTGTCCCCGCCCCCAAGAGGTTGAAGCTAGAGAGGGTCATTTGAGACCAGTTTAAAGCCAGCTTGGGCAACATAGTAGCGCGGGGTCTCAAGCAACAGACAAATAAAATAGCAGATTTAATACCATTGCAAAGTATTCTGTGGGTGGAGATCTGGGTGTTTGGGGGTGGGACCTTTTGGAGACTGAAAAGACAGGGTGTAGCGAGCAGAGAGCTTTGTGACAGTCTTACAGCTTCAGGACTCTCCAGGGACAAAACGGCCATCCTTTGGGGGCCTTCTGACCTTTGACATCCGGAACCGATTTATTTGACAGGGTCTCCCTGTGTGAGCCCCGGCTGGTTTTGAACTTTATACTAAATTGACCTAAAACTAACTGAGGTCCTCTGCCTCTGGGGTGCTGGGATTAAAGTGTGGACAATCACACCCAGCCAGGGAGGTGTTTTTTGGTTTTGCTTTTTTTTTTTAATTGAAAGAAATGTCTTCCTATTTGTGTGTGTCCACATGAGACCACACAGCTGTGGAGGTCAGAGGGCAGCTTGGAGAAGTTTGTTCTCCTCACCCACCTTAGCCTTGGGGACTGAATTCAGGTCACTAGTCTTGTGAGACAATCACTTTTATACATTGGGCCACCTTGCTGGCTCTGTTATTTGTTTTCTTTTTTATTGTTTGAGGTTGTTTTTGAGACAGGACCTCACTGTGTAGCCCTGGCTGTCCTGGAACTCAATACATATCTATAAACCAGGCCTGCCTTTGCCTCCCAAGTGCTGGGATTAAAATCATACCTCACCACAACCTGGCTCTATATTTTAGACCTCAACTCCATGAGTAGGCTGGCAGACTCCTCTGATAACTTCCTTTACTGTGTTCAGATAATCGCACTTGAACCACATTCCTCAGGATTTTCACCAGCGGTGTCAGTGTTTCAGGTTTCAACTTACGTTCTTGGATGCATTTTGAATTGGTTTTTGTATAGTGCAATATATTTCATTGTTCTACAGGTAAATTCCTAGTTGTCAGTACGCTTTGTTGAATAGCCTCTCCACATTGTAGGCGTTTTGGTTTTGAGACAGAGTGTTTAGGTAGGCATACCTGGATATGTAGAAAATGCACTATTCAGAGAGGCTAGTCTCAAACTCACAGATCTGCCTGCCTCTGCCTCTCAGAATCTGGTATCCACTGTATGTTTTTGATGCCTTTGTCAAAAATTAGATGACCATAGCTATGTAGTGCCATGCACAACTCTATGTCATGAAGACACTTGTTGTGATGCCCCCAACTGTATTCCTTTTGCTTTTGTGGTCTTTTGTATTCCCATAAGAATTTTTAAATTTTGCTGGGTGTGGTGGTACATGCTTTTAATTCCCAGCATTTCACGGGCTAAAGCAGGTGAATCTTTGTGAGTTGGAGGCCAGCCTGGCCTACAGAATGAGTTCAGGACAGCCAGAACTACACAAAGGAAACCTGTCTTGAAAAATAAAACAAAAGAATAAAAAAATAATAATTTAAGCGCATTGTGTGCATGTGTATGATGGGAGTGGTGCATTGCTACAGTGTTTCTGGAATCCAGCAAGTTTAATAATTTTTTTAATGTTAGAGATGTTCTTTGTTTAAAGGATTTATTTTGTGTGGGTGTGTGTTTCTTTTATTGCTTTTTTGAGACAGGGTTTCTCTGTGTGGCTTTGGAAGCCTGTCCTAGAATTCACTCTTGTAGGCCAGGCTGGCCTCGAACTCACAGAGATCCCTTTCCCTCTGCCTCCTGAGTATTGCAGTGGATTAAAGGCGGCAGCACCACTGCTTGGCCTGGTTTTTGTTTGTTTGTTTGTGTATTTGTGTACCACATAGGAGTGAGACAGATCCCCAGGACTGGAGTTTCAGACAGTTGTGAGCTGCCATGTGGATACTGGGAACTGAACCCAGGTCCTTTGTAAGAGTAGCCAATGCTCTTAACCTCTGAGCCATCTCTTCAGCTCCTGAGAGAGATTCTAAGAAACAGGAAACTCATTTCTCCTAAGAGCTTTAAATATGTTTCATTAGTAACAATACACTTGTTTTTCTCTTTCAAGACTTTTCTCTGTTGAAACTTGGTGGTGCTGAGGATTTAAAGAGATGGTCTGATTGAAAGCCAGCTACTCACATCATGAAGCGAAAGAAGACACTGAAGAAGTCGCAAATCGAAAGTACTGAAAATACTGAAAAGACAGAGTAAGTGAAAATTTAATTTAAGCAAAATTAAAAAAAAAACAAAAAACAGTTTAGGCGGCACCAGGACTAACTCTGTTTTTACCACCAGCCAAACTGTAAAGGAATAGTTTCCTCCTCTTCCTTTTTCTGTAGAAGGGTCTCACTATGTAGACCTGTTTGAAGTCAGGTCTTGTGATACCTCCAGCTGTATCAAACCTCTTGGGAATCAGGATTGGAAGCATGTACTACCACATCTGGTTGCATCTTTTTTCTTTTTTTGTTGGCTTAGGTTTCCTGCAGTGTGGCCAGATTGCCCCAAGTCTCCACTTCTCCAGTTCACACAGTCAATAAGTGCATCTAATTGTGGAAGCTGGCTGGGAAGTGACTCAGCAATTAGGAACACTTGATGCTATTGTAGAGGACCCAGTTTTGGTTCCCAGAACCCACATGGTGGCTTTGTTACTCCAGTTTGAGCTCATCAAACACCTATACCCTATTGGGGACTCTATGGCACTTGCATGAACATGGTGCATAATTAAACTCTCAAAGACAACACAATGGGAGAGTCAAAGTTATATTTTAAGTTTTGATTACTATGCCTAAGAGATCCATGAAACAAATGCCTCTGATCTGCAAGCCACTTGTCCAGGGACAGATAGTTTGTGAAATTCTGAAGGAATCTGTTTATGGGAGAAGATCAGAATGTGCCCTTCCACTGACTGGATGTAGGCAGGATGTCATGTTGTATGATTGCCCCAGATTGGACCTGATGGGAAAAACCTTGAATTGTGTGGTCTACCTTTGTAAACCCCTGCAAAATGTGACTTGGGGTCATTTCCTGGGAACCTGAATATGGACCTGGCCAGTATTTAGTCAAAGCCTGCTTCAAATTTGGCTTTAAAACTGTGATAAGTACTCTTATTCTTGACCAGTGGGATTTACAATATAAAATAAGAATAAACAAAACTTTAAGAAGAGAAAGGAGCCCGGTGGTGGTACATGCATGCCTTTAATCCCAGCACTCGGGAGACAGAGATGGGGGAGCGGGGATCTCTGGGTTCAAGGCAAGCCTGGTCTACCGAGCTAGTTCCAGGACAGGCTCCTAAGCTACAGAGAAACCAAAATAAAGGTTAATAATTTTAAATTTATTTATTTTATTTCTTTTAGGGTTGGGGATATAGCTCCACAGGCAGAGTTCTTCTCTAACAGACACAAAGCCCTGGGTTCAACCTCCAGCACTGGGGACACCAAGCTGCTGTCACACCTGTGATCCCAGCACTCAGAGGTGGAGAAAAGAAGGTAGAAAATTCAAGGTCATCCCCAATAATGATAATAATAATAACATCCTCCCCAACCCCAAGACAGGGTTTCTATGTAACAAGTTCCTGGCTGTCCAGGAACTTGCTCTGTAGACCAGGCTGGCCTAAAACTCACTGAGATCCACCTGCCTCTGCATCCCTAATGATGGGATTAAAAAGGCATGTGCCACCACCACCCAGCAATAATAATAAAAGTTTTGAAGCAGATTCGCTATATAGTCCAGGCTGTCCTGGAACCTGGAAGCCTTCTGCCTCAGCCTCCAAAATGCTGTAATCACACTCACACTGAAAATCAAATATTCTAACATGGAAGAATACTAAGCATGATCTGAAACTGTACTCACAGCTTGCCTATGTCCTACAGAACTTGAAAAAACAAAGCTAAGGATGCATTACCAGAGACACCACCCAGGACAACCCGGCAGGATCAGCTGGAAGAAAAGACAGCAGAAGAAGAGAGCCGGGGAGGAAAAGGAGAGAAAGAATCAAGCAAAGCAGAAAAATGAGGAGCTGTGTTCCAAGAGGCGAGTCAGCAAACCCCTCATGGAGACTCTGTGGGCAAAATTTAAGTTAAGAAGCCGCCCCACCACGCAAGACTGTTATTCATTGGCATTTCAGTTCAACCTGACGGACAAACAGGTACATAGCCTCTTCCTTTCCTGATCATGTCACTCATGTTGCTTTTCCTGAACTGTTAGGTGTTTTATTTTATTTCTGTATTTTAGTATGAGTGCTCTGTCTGCATCAGATCCCATTACAGATGGTTGTGAGATGCCACTTGGGTGCTGGGAATTGAAATCAGGACCTCTGGAAGAGCAGCCAGTGCTCTTCAATGCTGAGCCATCTCTTCAGCCTCCATGGGTTTAAGAATGGAAGAAATGTCCATCTCACACCCTAATTCGTGTATTATAAGGTTCAACTGGATGGTGACCAGATCCTGGGGGCTCTAACCTAATTAATTGATTAAGCCCTTGGGACTCTTAATGAAAGAGGGTGTGGCTGGTGCCTTTTCTGTTTGCTTTCCTTGACTACTGTCCACTACAAGGTGACAAGCCTTTTGGTCCATGTGGGAACACTTCCATGATGGCAAGCCTCATGTCAGGCCCCAGTTAATGGGAAGAGTGATGATGGGTGGAACACTCTGAAACCTGGAGCCAACAGAACTTCACTTCCTTGCTCTAGCATGTTTTGTTTGGTTCTAATAACACAGAAGTAGCTCATAGAAACCTATCCTTGCCAGGCAGTGGTGGCTCACAGCTTTAATCCCAGCTCTCCAGAGGCAGAGGCAGGCAGATCTCAGTGAGTTCAAGGCCAGCCTGGTCTACAAGGGGCATTCCAAGACAGCCAGGGCTACACAATCCTGTCTTGAAGAAGAAAAAAAAAAAGCAACAACAACAAAAAAAAAAAACCAAAAAGCAAAGCAAACAAAAAAATAAACCAATATCCTTAGTCCTCTGTTAATCTCCTTTTTCTCAGGTCTCCCAATGGTTTTATGAAAAGAGGATGAAATACATGGATGAAATGTGGAAGCTGAAGCATAACTGAAGAAACAGGACTGAGGTGCTGGTGACCTGAGCTAATAATACCTGGGGAAAGAGGAAATGGAAGTAATGAACTCTTGTTTGAAGTAACAAAGACCAGTAAACTTACTTGGAAGACATTAAGTTACACAGAAGTAAAATTTAGTTGAAGGACCATCAGCCTCATTTGGTGAAGACTAAGCAATCAGGATGCTCCAGTAACCAATCCAGGGGTGCAGATACTGAGCACTACTTCCCAACCCTAGGGAGGACTCTCACCACCTGGAGGCCAACAAAGATCTTCACTATTATAAGGATTCAGGCATTATGCTGACCTGGCACCTGGCAGAATGCACTCAGGTAGTACCTTGGTCAGCCCATAGTTGCATAGTTTGCATGCCAGGTGCGAAGGACCCCTTTAAAAGACAGACACGCCCCACCCCCTCTCACTTATGCCCCCCCATCCCTGCCTTTACGCTATTCACCTGGGGGAAGACAGGACTTTCCCTCCCTCCCCCCATTCTCTTTCTAATAAACCTTCTCACTTAAACTCTGTCTGCCTGGCATGTTTGTCCCTCTGCCGCCTCGGTTGCCCTTGCTTGCCATGGAATCCATCAAGGTCCCCTCTCACACTTTATCATACCTGTCTGTTAGCAGGGATGAAAGCCAAACACTTACACCCCTTGTGCCTTAGTACTGGAGTCAAAAACCAAAATACAACCAAGCCCCCAAATGGAGTTATCTGGGCAGAGGTGGTTTGCCCTGTAGTAGCCAGCCCAGGGCAATCATCTATGTGTACTCCTTTCTGGAGCCACAATGGAAGGTTCAGTACTAGGTGGTGAAAGACCCACGAAGTAGACCCTTGATCAAATCTCGGGAATAGCGCGCACCCAGTGAGGCACCGAGACCGGACTTGCTGCAATCACACGAGTAAGTTTATTGAAAAAGGAATTGAATGAGATCTCAAGCCAGCATGCTGGGGTCGAGGCTCAGAGGAGTTCGACCCCGACCCAAATTGGGACAAGCTTATAAAGGCAAAAACCATAGAGGGGAGGGGGACTAGGGAGGGAAATAGAGGAAGCCCAAAGTTACACATTCACTCATAAAGGCAAAAACCACAAAGGACGAGGGGAGGACCAGGGAGGAAATAGGGGAAGCCCAAAGTTACACATTTACTCATCAGTTAAACTATGTGGACACACCTGGGGCGTTTGAACTTTTCACAGAGGTCGTTGAGACATCCTGTGGTTATCCCAGGAGCGGTTTTATTTTTTTTTTTTTAATGAGAGTTCCAGGAGCGGCCGCCTGCATGGGAGGGAGCCCCCAAGGTGACAAGCCCATGTTCTTATAGACAGGTAGTAATTTATACTCTTCATTCCCCACTTCTTCTTGTAAATAGCTCTAATCTTAGAGCGATCCCTCAGTTTCTTGTAGTATCTGGTACTGCTGTCTTAAGACCATTACCTGGACAGCACTTATTCTTTCCTTTATAAAAGTCACCAGCCTATTGAGAATACACACCGGAATGCTAGGATCAGCATTAAAATGTTTAAAGGCCCGGCTAAGGCGGAGACCAGAGTAGAGTACCAAGGTGACCTATTAAACCAAGTTTCATACCATCCTTGGTATGCTTCTCTTTCTTTTTTCCTGTTTTCTAGCCTTTCTCTAAGCTTTGCCATGGAGTCCCTGATGACAAGGGAATGATCTACATAAAAGCAACATTCTTCTTTTAAGGCAGCACAGAGCCCCCCTTCTTTAAGACAAAGCAGTGTAGGGGAAGCTGTAGCCATGCCTTCTTAGGGGCTGGCTACAGGAGTACCTGAGCAGGCCTGTGAGGGCGTGGTCAGAGTGAGTAGGGGGTCTGCGTTTCGGTTTCGGTTTCTCTTTGCTTCTTGCTGTACAGACTACCACCGGCTGGCTGGTTCGCTCTGTAAGTAAGGCTTTTCCCTATTAAATACCCTTATATATCTACCTGACTCTGTATTGGTAATTTCCTACTATATCTGGTGTCAGAAGTGGGATATTGGAAACCCACACCCCATTTGGGACAGGCTGTGGGTTCCATCGGGCCCACGGTCTAGGCCCGGAAAGTGCCCTCTCTCCACAGGTGCTCCCGGCTAGCAGCATACCCACGGCAGCTGAGCTGCTCAGAACTATCCACCCAGTTTCTAGCTGCCTAGAGGTGAGTAAGTTTCGGCTTTCAGCAGAGGCTTCCCCTGGCCGCTGCGGGAAAGCCAAAGCCGAAAAGCCGTATACTCTCTAAGATAAGCGCAGCTGCTTTTGTGACCTCTCTCCACCGCTGACCGACTGCTGCCAAACGCCTCGGAATAACTGAAGGCCTGTGCTACCTGCTGGTCAAATATATTCATTGCATCTGGAGTACAAATCAGGTAAAATCATGGCGGAATATTTATCATTTGCTAAAATTGGTAATGTTTTTGCTTATTACGTGAATTCACTGTTTGAGGAGGATGCTAATTTGCCAATTACTGGCCTATATGCTGTCATGGCAGTTAGCTTGCTGGTAATAGTATTACTAGCCAGAGGACTCAGGAATAGAGATAAGGATAACCTCACCACCTACTTACAGGAAATAACAGCTTTAGGATTAGGTCAGACCACAATTGTGCAGCAAGTGGAACAGAAATTGGATGATAAGCTTGGCTCTGTGTCCAATAGACTAAAGACAGCGCTGGCTGATGAGATGCAGAGTATTTATGATAAGACAAACACAGAGAGATCCTCCATGTCTGAGGCCTTAGAGGCTAGGCTGTCAGAAGACCATGGCCAGCTAAAGAATATCTGTAGCCAGCTAGAAACTCAGATAGGCAATGTTACTCATCAACTAGATGCAACGGTGCAAAATACCCAGCATAGCGTTGAAGAATTGGACAATGCCATTCAATCAGTCATTGAAGCATCCAAGGTAGCAGATCAGAAATTTGAGTCTAGATTTGAATGTTTGGAAGATAATTTACAGTACAGGGCTGACAGATTACATAGGTCCATATGGTTGATTGCTGAGGACTCAAAATCAGCAAATCATGACCTGGAATCTAGACTCCAATACCTAGAAGGCAGTTTCTCTGCCATCCAGATGCTGTCTAAGGATGATCATATTAAAGACCTAGAAAAACGTGTAGATGAGCAGTCAGAGCAATTTACAGATTCACTAACGTGCTTGGAATCTTTTATGATTAAGGAGATTGAAACTTTTCAAAAGGATATCATTGCTAGGCTTAAAGATCAATGAGATGCCTCAGAAGCAGAATCACTCCAATCCCAGGCACCTACTCCACCCAGGTATCGTGACTATTCTTCTAAGGTTGTTACTCGTACACCATTAGTGTACCCAGCTACCATGGTAGAAAAGTCAGCTTCTAAGAAACACCCTCATGGACGAATGGTTTATGAATGGCAACCTATACAGCCGAAGGATCTTAAGAATATTAAAGAATCAGTTGTCTCATATGGTCTCCATAGCCCATACGTAAAACAACTATTACATTCATGGGCAACCTTTAACAGGGTGACACCCACAGATTGGGAACGATTGGTAGCAGCTGTACTTGAGAATTCATGCCAAATCCAGTGGAAGGCATTGGGTAAGGGAAGAGGCAAAGCTCCTTGAGCGTCAGGGCATAAAGGAAGGTTTTGAAGCCCCTCTAGATAAGCTTCTTGGTCAGGGTATTTATGCTGACCCACAGGTTCAGGCTGAGTATGATGACCATATACTGTCTCTATGCAGGAAAGCAGCATTAAATGCCTGGGATAAGGTTCGTGAGCCAGGAGAACACCTAGAAGCTTATACCAGAATAGAACAGGGACCTACAGAACAGTTCCAGGACTTCTTACAAAGGTTAACTAGGGCAGTAGAATTACAGGTAACAGATCCAGAAACAAGACAATCAATTATATATACAATAGCTTATGAAAATGCAAACCCTATATGCAAAAGAATACTTTTGCCTTTAAAGATCAGATCAGCTCCGTTAGAAGAATGGGTTTTGTATGCAGCCAACATTGACTATAATGTGCAAGATACTGGAGCTTGGGTAGGAGAAGCCATCTCCAAAGGTTTAAAACGGCAACAGGAAATTAAAAGTTCTAGAGGTGAGGATGTAAGGGCTTGGCAAGGAGAAGCACCTTACAGAGGTCAACATAGGTACCAAGAGGCTAGAGGTTACTACTACTATGAACCAGAACCTTGGGGAGGAAGAGCCTTCCCCTGGAGACCACGAGGTGCCAGGAACCTAGATGTTTCAACTGTGGTAAAATGGGACATACTAAGAGAAATTGTAGACAAATGAATTCTAACAATGCCTCATATGGAAGACCACTGCCTTCTGGATTGTGTAGAAGATGTGGTAAGGGCAGACACTGGACCAATGAATGTAGATCGACCAGGGACATACAAGGAAACCCCTTAAGGTCGGGAAACCCCGAGGGGGGGCCTCAAGAAGTCCCCCACATCGAGAAAGATCAGGTCATTCCCAATAGCAGTGGAAGACAATCTCTCACAGGAACAATAGATAGTTCATTGCCTATTGTGAAAAAAGATATTGCTCTAGATGGTAGTTTGAATAGTGATGAAGAATCAAGTGTGAATGGACAAAATGAGAAACGCATATTTTGGCAAGCTTCTATTAATGATAAAAGGCCTCAGTTAAAAGTGAAAATTAATAATAAAGTTATTTCTGGCTTAGTGGACACTGGGGCGGATGTAACTATTATTACTCAAAAGTCTTGGCCTCAGAAATGGCCTCTTAGAGAGGCAAATGTACAATTTTTAGGAATTGGAACTCTATCTAGAGTTCGACAGAGTGTTAACTCAGTGGTCTGCATTGGACCGGAAGGACAGAAAGGGATACTGAAACCATACGTGGAAGATATAGCTATAAATCTCTGGGGTCGGGATCTCTTACAGCAATGGAATACTCAGATTAATATTCCTCCAGTGTCAGATACAAATTATGTACAATCTTTAGATAGTAGAAAAGATCTGGTAAGACGCTATGGAAAACGGTTACCAACCATCCATGCTGTACAGAAACTAGGTACAAATGATGGACCTTCAGAGGAGCCAAAGGCCCTGCCATTGAAGTGGCTTACAGATGAACCAGTTTGGGTAGGACAATGGCCTATGACCTCTGAGAAGCTAGAGGTTTTAGAAAAGTTAGTACAGGAACAGCTAGATGCTGGACATATAGAGGAATCTACCAGTCCTTGGAATTCTCCTGTATTTGTCATAAAAAAGAAGTCAGGTAAGTGGAGAATGCTGACAGACCTGAGAGCTATAAATAAGGTAATTCAACCAATGGGCTCTCTGCAACCTGGAATGCCATTACCTTCCTTAATACCTAAAGGATGGCCTATCATAGTCATTGATCTAAAAGACTGTTTTTCACAATACCGTTACAGGAAAATGATAGAGAAAAATTTGCATTAACTGTACCAACTCTTAATAATTCACAGCCAGTTAGGAGATATCAATGGAGGGTTTTGCCACAAGGAATGCTAAATAGCCCTACTTTGTGTCAACACTTTGTACAGCAACCTTTGGGAATAATTCGTAAGAAATTTTCACAATCTCTTGTTTATCATTACATGGATGATATTCTTTTATCAGATTCTAATAAGGAAACTTTGGAACGTATGTTTGAAATGGTGAAGGAAGTTCTGCCTCGTTGGGGATTACAGATTGCACCAGAAAAGATACAAAGAGGAAATTCTATTAACTATTTAGGTTACAAGATAGACTTACAGAGAATCAGACCTCAAAAGGTACAAATTAGGAGAGATCGGTATCAAACTCTTAATTCTCTTCAGAAATTATTAGGGGAAATTTCTCAATTACAGACAATTATTGGTGTAGAAGGACATGACTTAAAGCATTTAAAAATGGCCCTTAAAGGTGATAAGGACCTAAACAGTCCTAGAATATTATCTGATGAGGCAGAAAAAGAGTTACAATGGGTAGAAAACAGAATATTGAATGCACATGTAGATCGGATAAACCTTAATTTAGACTGTATTCTGGTTATCTTGCCATCCAGAGAATACCCTTCTGGAATTCTGATGCAGAGGGAAGACACTATATTGGAATGGATATTTCTGCCACATAAACAGAATAAAAAGTTAAAGACATATATAGAAAAGATTTCTGATTTGATTTTAAAGGGTAAATTAAGACTTCGCCAGCTGACTGGAAAAGATCCAGCAGAAATTATAGTACCTTTAACTAATGAAGAAATTTCTTCCTTATGGAAAGATAATGAATATTGGCAAATAGCTCTTACTGACTTTTTGGGAACAATTAGCAACAACTATCCCAAAACTGACAGAATTAAATTCATAAAAAAGACAGTCTGGATTCTTCCACGTATTGTAAGACAAACTCCCATTTCTGGAGTTCTTACCTTCTACACTGATGCCAACAAATCAGGTAAGGCAGGTTATAAAGCAGGTGAGGTAAGTAAAGTAGTTCAAAGTCCATATACATCTGTACAGAAGGCAGAATTATATGCAATTCTCATGGTACTTAAGGATTTTACAGAACCTCTTAATATAGTTACTGATTCTCAGTATGCAGAGAGAGTCGTGTTACATATTGAGACTGCAGAATTTGTTCCTGATAATACAGAATTAACTTCTCTGTTTTTACAATTACAGGAAACTATCAGAAACAGAAGTAATCCTATGTATATTACACATATCAGATCCCATACGGGTCTGCCTGGCCCACTAGCACAAGGCAATGATGAGATTGATCGTTTATTAATTGGAAGTGTGCTAGAAGCCTCAGAATTTCATAAGAAACATCATGTAAATAGCAAAGGTTTGAAAAAGGACTTCTCCATCACTTGGCAACAAGCCAAGGAGATAGTGAAAAACTGTCCTACTTGTTCCTTTTATAATCAAACTCCATTGCCAGCAGGTTGTAATCCTAAGGGCATTCGGAGAAATGAGGTTTGGCAGATGGATGTCTTTCACTTTGCAGAGTTTGGAAATTTGAAATATGTGCATCATACCATAGACACATTCTCAGGGTTCCAATGGGCTACTGCTCTTAACTCTGAAAAAGCTGATTCTGTTATTATACACCTGCTAGAGGTGATGGCAGTTATGGGTATACCTGCACAAATAAAAACTGACAATGCTCCAGCATATGTCTCTACAAAATTGGAACAATTTTTCAAATATTATAACATAAAGCATGTTACTGGTATACCACACAATCCTACAGGACAAGCAGTGGTTGAGCGATCTAATAGAACACTTAAGGAGATGCTCAACAAACAAGCTTGGAAGACTAAACCCCCCAAACATAGGTTGCATAATGCTTTATTAACACTAAACTTTCTTAATGCCAATGAAAAAGGACAAACAGCTGCAGAAAGACACTGGACTACGGAAAAAACTGCTGAACTCAATCAGCCAAGTATACTTCAAAGATGTACTAACCTCTGTATGGAAACCAGGACATGTGTTATGTTGGAGTAGGGGTTTTGCATTGGTTTCTACAGGAGAAGAAAAACTTTGGATACCATCAAAGTTGATCAAGATTCGACTGGAAAAGGAAAAACCTCTCGATGAGGACAAATGACAGGTATTCTACTAAGGTATATCTTATAAACTAAATAGAAACCTCCCAAAGGAAAGGGAAGTGTTTTGCTTTTATCTTCACAGGAAAACTCATCTTCAGAAGGCAAAGGACACTGCATGGGTAGATACTTAAGAAGAAAAGGTAGCTATAACCATCAAATAGAAGGAATGTGCCATACGGTAAACTTTACAGCTGTCTCTCAAAAAACTCTATTTCTCTTTATTTCCTAGTCCCTATTCAATTAAACCAATGCTGGATTTAGAGGTGGATTTGGCTTTCCTCCTCTAAAATCCAAGCACATTATTTAACTAAGCTTTAGTGTTTCTGTGTTGTATCAAGAAGCCAATTGATGTAATACAGAATAAAAGAAGAATTTGGGGACTGTCTTTGTCTTTTCTTGGATCTTTCTCTCAAGGTGTACACCCTTTCATAATTGTTATGCTCTCATGGTTGCATTCCCTAGCATGTGTACATACACAAGCAAACATTTCTCTGCTAACTGTTCATGTTTGAGTCCCACACAGCCAATGAAGACCTGCCTGACAGCAATCCCTGGACACCCTGGAAAGAAAATGGGCCACACCTCCTCGACTGCACTGGATCCAACTTGCTCCATTTCAACTGACACTCCGGCCAGAGGTTCGGGTACTGACTTCAATCAAGTTGAGGATTTCAAGCGAGATCTTCAATCAAGTGAATCCCATCTAACATGGACTGGATACTAACATTTTCTTTCTACAGGACCCCACATGACTATCATCGTCCCATTTCAGCAGGAAGTAACTTGGAGAATGCTACGCCCCCTTTCCCCATTGTTGTCACTTAGGATAGTGTATATACCTAGTTAGGAATAGCTTCCTATTGTTAATGGTTTGGTTTGGAAGGAGGTGTTCAGGCTTGGACACCTCTTTCAGATGACTTTAGAGTTTAGTTAAAATAGATACTTAGGAGGTGACATAAGCAGATTGTTGTATCTTCTTATATTTTACCTTTATACTGTTAAGTTTTAATCCTCTTTTAGACTAAAAGGGGAATTGTAGGGGAAGCTGTAGCCACGCCTTCTTAGGGGCTGGCTACAGGAGTACCTGAGCAGGCTTGTGAGGGCGTGGTCAGAGTGAGTAGGGGGTCTGCGTTTCGGTTTCGGTTTCTCTTTGCTTCTTGCTGTACAGACTACCACCGGCTGGCTGGTTCGCTCTGTAAGTAAGGCTTTTCCCTATTAAATACCCTTATATATCTACCTGACTCCGTATTGGTAATTTCCTACTATAAAGCAGGTCTAATCCCCTTCTGTTTTGCAGCACTACCTCTGACAGTGAAGTTAACGACTCTTCTAGTTTAGTGATGGACTGCTCCAACGCTCCCTGGTCTGCATCCATAGCCGCTCTAAGTTCATTATAGTAGGACGGTTGTTGGACAAGAGCAGCTACCCCAGTTCCAACCCCTGCTGCTACTCCTAGTCCTAACAAGACAGCTAAGGTCAGGGTAACAGGTTCCCTCTTGTAAGGAGTACGGTGATCAAATTCATCTATAAATGAACTATCATCATGATAAATGACCCTAGGCACCAGCTGGACCAAAATACAAAAGTCCCTAGTACTGTTAAAAAGTGAAGTATGCAAGCAGGGGGTCAGGACGGTGCCACAGGCCCACCAAGTGTCTGGGGGGGTGTACTAGATATTGATTTTGGCCATCTGTCAGGGTGTCAATAGTTACGTTACAGAGGGGCTGGTGCCTGGTAGGCACTTTGCCTATGCACAGTGCCTGATACCGCTGAAAGGGTCAGCTTCCGTTGGCTCCCCCAGGGGCAATGTGAATGGTCAGAAGTAACATTATAGCTCCGCATTTGAGCTATTCCTTCATAGTAAGGGGGATTAGAAGCAAAGCACAGCCAGCAAGATTGGGTAGCAGTGGGGTTTGTGCGGTTTAAAACAACGAACACACTAGCGAGCAGATTTAACAGGCGATCCTCGGTTCTCATAGGGGGGAGGAGGGACCTGATTGGATTAGGGCTGGAAGGGGCCTTTGGTGATGGGGTGAGACCAGGAAGTCTCTCAGGCCTGGGTGGGGGGTTACCAAGCGCTGGATTAGGTCCACCGGGTCGTGCAGGCGGACTTTCTATCTTTATCCTGATAGTGAAAACGAACCCAGGGTCTCCCGTTCCAGTGTAGACTCTCCACCCCCAGCGGTTGCCTTTTACCCATTGGCGATCTTGTTTTCCCCGTGCTGTGAAACTAATATTCAGAGGGTTACAATAGCTGCCTTTGCATGGCCCCTGAGGGCCACCCGAGGCTCCAGAAGCACACCCAGTGTTATAAGCCGGGTATCTAGATGCGTCTCTCTCTCCTTTTTCTGGCTCTTCCGGCTTACGACCCTTTTTTACTATAATCAGATCCCAGGAGGAGGAGGGATTCCAGTAGGTTTCTCCTGTGGTCTCACATCCCAATTTACCACAGAAATAACCTGATGCCCCCCCACATTGTCTCTTCATTTCTATGTTATGTCCCTGCCTGGAGGTTGGCTCGAAAAAATTGTCCAGAACATCTCAATGTGCTCCCTATACCATGAGGGACACATTGTTCCTCCGGGGGTGGTTTATCTAAATTGTCATAATTAGAAAGATCCCAGGCCAGGGAACCGGCAGCTAACTTACAGATATCAGGTGCAAGATTAGGCCACCAAGTCCAAGGGGGGTGCACTGCGGTTTTTGACCACACGATGTCGCCTTCTTCATTAAGCACTTCCCATGTCAATTTTTGGGGAACATGCGGGTTGTTCCCCAAGGCTACGGCGGTGAAGGCGCAACTTAAGAGGATTATCACTGGTGACCACTGTCCAATTATTTTCGAGGTTGTTTTCCTTTTGACTGGGTGTCCTTTTTATGTGGGAAGCCTGGATCCAGGCAGCAATCCCATCTACCTTTACTGCCGTGGGCGTGGTCAGCAGCACTAGGTAGGGTCCATTCCACCGAGGCTCGAGTGTGCCAGCCCGATGTCGTCTGACCAAGACTGAGTCTCCGACCTGGAATCGGTGGGGCACCTCGGTGGTCCGTGGAGGATAGGCTTCTTTGATCTGATCCCAGATCTGTGTTTTGACAACTTCTAAGGCCTTTAAGTGGGTAAACAGAGCAGAGGAGGAGGGAGAGTGAGTGCAAGGATCCAATATCCCGCCTGACTCAGTCAAGGGGGGCGGTCCCCCATGTAGGATTTCGTAAGGGGTAAGGCCGAAACGTCCAGGTTTGTTTTGGACCCTAAGGAGCGCAAAGGGGAGGAGGGTCACCCAGTCTTTGTTGCCGGTCTCAATAGCCAATTTAGTAAGGGTCTCTTTTAGGGTTCTATTCATTCTTTCTACCTGTCCTGAGCTCTGGGGTCTGTAAGCGCAATGTAATTTCCAATTAGTCCCCAGTTGGGTGGCCAACTCCTGACTTACCTGGGCAACAAAAGCCGGCCCGTTGTCTGAACCAATTAACTTGGGGATCCCAAACCGGGGCAGGATTTCTTCCAGTATCTTCTTGGTTACCATTTGAGCAGTTTCGGACTTCGTGGGAAAGGCTTCCACCCATCCTGAAAAAGTGTCTATAAAAACTAGAAGGTACTTATTACCATATTTTCCTGGCTTAATTTCAGTGAAGTCTACCTCCCAATATATTCCCGGCCGATCTCCCCTCATTCTTTTTCCGGGTTCTTTGAACGGTCGGGCAGCATTGGTCAAGGTGCAGGCTTGACAGGACTCTGTTACCTCTTTTATTATTGTATTTAATCCTAGAACATAATATTTAGAACCTTTGATTAATTGCTTAAGTTTTTCGTTTCCAAGATGAGTCAGCTGGTGTATTCGTCTCACATAGTCTCATCCTTCTTTAGAGGGTAGAATGATTCTTCCATCTTTGGTTTTTGCCAGTCCACCGAAAGTGAACATCCGAGCTTTTCCTGCACGGGTCCTATCTTTGATTAAATCATAATCTTTATAGGGATAGAGGAAGCTGGGATGGATGACGCTGGCTTGTGGGGGTTCTGGCGGGGTTCCAGTTTCTTCCACCAGCACTACCGCTCCCTGGGCAGCTTGCTTTGCTGTTAGATCAGCCATCTGGTTCCCCTTTGAGACAGGGTCGGCCCCCTTCTGGTGTCCCAGGCAGTGGACGATGGCTAATTTTTGTGGAAGATGTATGGCTTCTAGGAGGGCCAGGATTTCTTCTTTGTTTTTAACGTCTCTTCCTGCTGAGGTGAGTAAGCCCCTCTGTCTGTAAATGGCTCCATGAAGGTGAGCCGTGGCGAAGGCATAGCGGCTGTGGGTGTAAATGTTGATAGCCTTACCATCTGCCAGACGCAGAGCTTGAGTCAATGCCAGGAGCTCAGCTTTTTGTGCCGAGGTTCCTTCTGGGAGACTGCTAGCACAAATTACCTGCTTTCCATCCACCACCGCCGCTCCCGCCCTTCTTTTACCTTCTACCACAAAGCTGCTGCCGTCTGTATACCAGTTTGTCACACCCGGCCAAGGTTGGTCGGTCAGTTCCTTCCTGGTCCCGGTCTCTTCAGCCAGGACGTCAGTGCACCAGTGCACTGGGGTAGAGTCCTTCGCTTCGGGGAGCAGGGTGGCTGGGTTAAGAATAGCAGGAGGAGCGAAGGTTATCCGATCATTTAACAACAAGCTCTCGTAATGTGTCATCCGGGCGTTTGTCATCCAGAGGTCAGGCGGCTGCTGCACAATACTTTCTAAAGCATGTGGTGCTATTACAGTCATATGCTGACCCAGGGTAAGCTTATCAGCGTCTTTTACAAGTAAGGCTACTGCAGCAATGGCTTTCAAGCAAGAAGGCCACCCGCTGGCAACGGGGTCTAGCTTTTTAGATAGGTAGGCCACCGGCCGCTTCCAGGGCCCCAGGGCCTGAGTCAGAACTCCACGGGCTATTCCAGCCCGTTCGTCAACATATAGAGTGAAAGGCTTAGTCAGGTCTGGCAGGGTCAACGTGGGAGCTGTGAGCAGGGCAGTCTTTATTTTATCGAAGGCCCTTTGGTGCTCCTCCGTCCAGGTGAATGGGACTTTTTCTTTAGTGAGTGGGTACAGAGGGGCCGCCAGCGTGGCGAACCCCGGTATCCAGAGTCTACAGAAACCCGCAGTTCCCAAAAACTCACGTACTTGTCTCAGGGTGGTGGGGGTCGGGATCTGCCTCACAGTCTTTTTCAGTGCTTCAGTGAGCCACCGCTTCCCTTCTCGGAGAGTGTATCCTAGGTAGGTCACTTCCGAGCGGCATAACTGGGCTTTCTTGGCAGACACCCGGTACCCCAACTCACCCAATTCCTTTAGGAGCTTTCTGGTCCCGTCGAGGCACAGTTCCTGGGTCGAGGCTGCGAGCAGTAAATCGTCTACGTACTGCAAGAGAGAAATCTCAGGGTTCCGTGCCCTGAAGGGTGCAAGGTCACGGTGGAGCGCTTCATCGAAAAGGGTTGGTGAATTTTTGAACCCCTGTGGCAACCTAGTCCAGGTCAGTTGACCCGTATGTCCTCCTTCGGGATCTCGCCATTCGAAAGCGAATAGGGGTTGGCTATTCGGATGTAACCTGAGACAGAAAAAGGCATCTTTCAAATCCAGAACGGTGTACTAGGATCGTTCAGGCGGTAAGGAACTCAGCAAGTTGTAAGGGTTGGGCACGGTTGGGTGAATGTCCTGTACTCGTTTATTGACTTCTCTCAAGTCCTGGACAGGTCGATAATCATTGGTTCCAGGCTTACGTACCGGCAGGAGGGGGGTATTCCAAGGGGACCGGCAGGGAATCAGTATACCTTGTTGTAACAGTCTCTGGATATGTGGTCGAATGCCTTCTTTAGCCCCTTGAGTCATGGGGTACTGTCTGACTGATACGGGGGTGGCAGCCGTTTTAGCTCCACTATAACCGGTGGTATTTGCTTAGCCAGCCCCATTCCAGTCCACTCTGCCCAAATCTCTGTAAAAGTGTCAGCCATTCTGTAGGGGGCAAAACCCCAGTTTTGGGTTCATGGAGGCGATATTCTTCTTCTAGACTTAGAACTAAGCATGTTGTAGGGGCTTCCCCCCAGGTGACTTCTGGTCCCTTCGGGGTGAACTGGACCTGAGCCTTTAATTTGGTCAACAAGTCCCTTCCCAGAAGGGGCGCAAGGCACTCAGGAATCACAAGGAAAGAGTGAGTTACTTGGCTTTTTCCAATTTCTAAACTTCTTTCGGTTGTCCAAGGGTAAAGTTTGCTCCCAGTCGCCCCCATGACCAGGGTTTTTTTCGATCCTAACGGCCCTAACGGTTTAGTCAAAACTGAGTGTTCCGCCCCCGTATCTACTAAGAAATTAACGGGGTTCCCCGCCACAGAGAGAGTTACCCTAGGCTCGGGGAGGGGGACCAAGCCCCGACTCCCCTAATCTTCCTCGAGGGCCAACATCTTGGGGCCCTTTGGTTTCTTTCGGGGGCACTCCCTGGCCCAGGGTCCTTTTTCTTTACAGTATGCACATTGGTCTTTTTCAAGTTGCAGTCTCTGTCCTCCCGGGGGTCTTCTTGCCCTGTTGCCCAGGTAACCTGACTGTCCTCTTTCTGACCGTTCTCTGCCTACTACTGCGGCCAAAATCTTAGTTAAATTCCTCTCCTGGCAGCGATCCCGCCGATTCTCCCTCTCTTCTGCCCCCATTTTTTTTTCTTTCTTGTTTTTCTTCTTCAGTCTCTCTCTTGTGATACACTTTCTCTGCCTCTTTTACTAAATCCTGCAATGTATAATCCTGGAGCCCCTCTAATCTTTGCAACTTTTTCTTGATATCCGAGGCCGACTGTCCTATAAAAGCCATGGCTACAGCCGCCTGCTGTCCCTCCGAGGAGGGATCAAATGGAGTATATCTCCTATATGCCTCCATCAGTCGTTCTAAGAAGACAGAGGGTGGCTCTACTGGACCCTGTAAAATTTCTCTTACCTTTGCCAAATTGGTGGGTCGCCTCGCGGCCCCCTTGAGACCTGCCACTAGAGCCCGGCGGTAGACCGTGAGACGCCCCCTACCTTCTGCAGAGTTGTAATCCCAGTCAGGGCAGACCAAGGGAAAAGCGGCATCTATGAGATTAGGGAGATTGGTGGGGGGTCCCATCTGGTCCTGGAACATTCTTTCTGGCCTTTAGAAGGATCCTCTCTCTTTCTTCAGTCGTAAAGAGGACCTGAAAGAGCTGTTGACAATCGTCCCAAGTGGGCTGATGAGAATACATCAGGGACTGGAGGAGTCCCGTCAAGCCTGAGGGGTTCTCTGAAAAGGAGGGGTGGTTAGTTTTCCAGTTGTACATATCCGCTGACGAACACGGCCAATACTGCAGGGGGACTAAATCCCCTGGAGCTGGGGCGGGTCCATAAGCTCGTAATAGTAGCGCAACGGTGGAATCAGATCCCGCGCCAGATCTCTCTGGGCTGCGGCCCCGGCGGCTTCGAGTCCCGGCCGCAGGCCCTATTTCGGAGGCCGGCTGGGAGTCCGCTGGGACCTGTGGGTCTGCATGAGAAACGGGTTGAGGATATGGGGGAGGAGGGTGGTCAAGAAGGGAGACATCATCAATTTCAGGATAGATCCTCGGAGGAGCTGTTGGAGCGGGCGCCGGCGAATCTGAAGGAGGCACTTTCCGTGCCGCCACGGCAACTGTCGCAGACCCTATTCCCGATGTCCAAGGCTTCATCCAGGGTGGCGGGTTTTGGACTAGGTCCTGCCACACGATAATGTATGGAACCTGATCAGGGTGTCCCCCTGTGGCCTGAAAAAGAATTTGCTTGACAGCGGAAATAACAGATAGATTAAAAGTTCCCCCCGAAGGCCATCCTACACCGAAACTTGGCCATTCGGAAGAACAAAAAGTCTGCCAAGGTCCTTTTCTGACCTCGACAGAAAGATTATGAGCCCGAGTCTTAACGTCCGTCCAATGGTCCAGGGTCAGTGTTAGTGGGGTCGTCACAGTCTGTCCCATGTCTACCTCTATTACATACACGATAAAAACAATCATCATGACAGAAAGACAAGAAAGCAAAGCGAGCTGTCCACCTCGGGTCAACCAGTAATTCTGAAAGGAATCAGGTGGCCGGGAAATGGCCCTATGACACAGATCGTCAAGGAGAAAACTTATCTCCCGACCTTCTCCGTGGAGGTCCACCAGGCGTCCCTGGTCCTCCTCCTGTCCTCCCGGGACATCGCCCGGGGCGAACAAACGGTGGACACCTGGACACGTCTATCCCCGTCCACTCTGCTCCTCCCCCTGGAGAGCGGCCTCTAAAGAGCGTTTGCGAAAACGAAACTGCAATCGCACCAGATTTTTGAACAGGCCACAAACAAAGAGTCACAACAGAACAAAAATTCTTACCTCCAAGTGGGTCTAGGAACCCCTGGGTGGTCTCGCAAATCTCCGACGAGCCCCCAAATGAAAGACCCCCAAGGGAGACCCTAGCAAAAATCTCGGGAATAGCGCGCACCCAGTGAGGCACCGAGACCGGACTTGCTGCAATCACACGAGGAAGTTTATTGAAAAAGGAATTGAATGAGATCTCAAGCCAGCATGCTGGGGTCGAGGCTCAGAGGAGTTCGACCCCGACCCAAATTTGTGACAAGCTTATAAAGACAAGAACCATAAAGGAGGGGAGGGGCACTAGGGAGGAAATAGAGGAAGCCCAAAGTTACACATTCACTCATAAAGGCAAAAACCACAAAGGAGGAGGGGAGGACCAGGAAGGAAATAGGGGAAGCCCAAAGTTACACATTTACTCATCAGCTAAACTATGTGGACACACCTGGGGCATTTGAACTTTTCACAGAGGTCGTTGAGACATCCTGTGGTTATTCCAGGAGCGGTTTTTTTTTTTTTATGAGAGTTCCAGGAGCGGCCACCTGCAGGGGAGGGAGCCCCCAAGGTGACAAGCCCATGTTCTTATAGACAGGTAGTAATTTTTACTCTTCACCACTACCCAGTTTTGTGTTTTTATTTTTGTTTTTCGCTTGAGGGAGGGAGGAAGAGAGAGAGAGAGAGAGAGAGAGAGAGAGAGAGAGAGAGAGAGAGAACATGAGACTGGGTGGGTAGAGTGTAGAGTGGTGGGTAGGATCTGGGAGGTGTTGAGGGGAGGAAAATATTATTAAAATATATTCTATAAAAAAAGTCAGATGTGGAGTTCCATATCTTTAATCTCAGCACTCAGGAGGCAGAGGCAGCTGGATCTCTGAGTTGCAGGACAGCCTGATCTACCTAGTGAGTTCCAGGATAACCAGGACTATATAGTGAGGCCATGTCTTAATTGAAAACAAAACAAAACAAAAAATCACTTTGGATCATGGCTTCAGAGGTTCAAGTCTATGGTCTCTGGTGCCATTGCTTAATAGTCCTGTGACAGGCAGAAATGTCACTTTAGAATACCATAACAGGGGAAAGGACAAAGGGAGCCTTCTAGGGCTGGCTGATACCCTACATACTCCACCTAGGCCTCTAGCTTCTATCACCCCCCCAATAATGCCATCAGATTATGAGTACTTCAACAGATTAACCAGCAATGGAGTCACAGCCTCCGAGATCCAATTGCTTCCTTGGAGTCCTACCTCTGAACATTGCACTGGCGACAAATACATTCATTTTGGGGGTACATTTTTCAAACCACAGAACTAATCTATTAATTATTCATTTGGTCAGCCTGCCATGTTCATTTGTCCTTCAGACACAAGGCAGTTGCCCTGCACCATTTTAAGATAACTTATTAACTGCCAGAAAAGACTTAGAATGAACAATTTATCTTTTATAGTTCTAGAGGAATGAAAATGTCCCCTTAAATTTCCACGATCCTTTGGATGTGTGGTACATGTACACTAATAAGTGATGGCTGTTCTTGGTTGTCAACTTGACTACCTCTGGAACTAAAACCCAAAAAATGGAGGGCACACACCAGGTGGGATTCCACGCAGGATGCAAAGGCAGGTCATTCAAGGCCAGCCTGGTCTACAGGGTAAGTTCCAGGACAGCCAGGGCTACACAGAGAAACCCTGTCTTGAAAGAAATAAAATAAAAAATAAAGGGCACACTTGCGAGGTTTGTTTGGTTGTTGTTGTTTTGTTTTTTGCTTAACTTAAAGTAGGAAGATCCCACGTCTAATCTGAATCTTTGAGTAGGAAGGTATCTTAGGGTTTCTTGCTGTGAAGAGACAGCAACTCTTATAAAGGAAATCATTCTATTGGGGCTGGCTAAAGTTCAGAGGTCTAGATCATTATCGCTATTGTAGGAAGCCTGTCGGCGTGCAGGCAGATAGGGCGTGCAGGCAGATAGGGTGCTGGAGAGGTAGCTGAGAATTCTACATTAGCATCTGCGGGCAGCAACATGGAAGATTGAATCACACTGGGCCCGGATTGAGATGGAAGATTGAATCACTAGGCCCGGCTTGAGCTTCTGGGACCTCAAAGCCCGCCCACAGTGACGCACTTCCTCCAACAAGCCACACCTACTTCATGGGCTTTAAGTACCATTCTCCAGGGGCCTATGAGGGCATTTTCCTTCAGACCTCCGCTAAAGACATATCTCTAATCCTGGATGTTGAGGTGAGAAGACACGCCTTTAATTGGGCCACACCTTCTGCTGAAAGCCTATATAAGGACACCCAAGAAGGAAGCTTTTTCTTTCACCACTTGCCTTTGCCTTGCTTGCAGGTCCATTCTTCACTGGCATTGGAGCCAACTTTGGGATTCGGCGTATATTGAAGACCAGCCGAGACATCCAGCATCATAGACGGAGAAACTTCTGAATTCTTGGGTTATCCATTCGTAGGCAGCGGTTGTTGGATTAGTGGACTGCAGGCTGTAAGTCATTCCAATATATGAGATTTATTAGAATATATATATGAGATTTATTTATATACAAATATAGGTTTTATATACATAGCACGTGTGTGTGTGTGTGTGTGTGTGTGTGTGTGTGTGTGTGTGTAAGCTGTAAGCTGTTACTCTAGAGAAGTGGTTCAGAAATGCATATGGTTGCTGTGCTTGCCTAAGGTTTGGATGCCCTCAAAGCCTTCTCATGCGTAGCTGTAATCTCTCTTGAGGGCAGTGCTTCTCAACCTTCCTAATGTTTTGACTCTTTTATACAATTCCTCATGTTGTGGAGACCCCCCCACACCATAAATTATTTAGTTGCTACTTCATAACCGTAATTTTGCTATGGTTGTACATTGTAATGTAGGCCAGCCTGGTCTACAGAACTAGTTCCAGGACAGCTAGGGCTGTTACACAGGGAAACCCTGTCTCAAAAAACGAAAGCATTGTAATGTAAATATCTGATAAGCAATTCCTGGGAAGGGTCTGGACCCGCAGGTGGAGAACCACTGGTTTGGGCATTGGTGACACACACCAAGTTGTCCCCGCCCCCAAGAGGTTGAAGCTAGAGAGGGTCATTTGAGACCAGTTTAAAGCCAGCTTGGGCAACATAGTAGCGCGGGGTCTCAAGCAACAGACAAATAAAATAGCAGATTTAATACCATTGCAAAGTATTCTGTGGGTGGAGATCTGGGTGTTTGGAGTTGGGACCTTTTGGAGACTGATAGGACAGGGTGTAGCGAGCAGAGAGCTTTGTGACAGTCTTACAGCTTCAGGACTCTCCAGGGACAAGACGGCCATCCTTTGGGGGCCTTCTGACCTTTGACATCCGGAACCGATTTATTTGACAGGGTCTCCCTGTGTGAGCCCCGGTTGGTTTTGAATTTTATACTAAATTGACCTAAAACTAACTGAGGTCCTCTGCCTCTGGGGTGCTGGGATTAAAGTGTGGACAATCACACCCAGCCAGGGAGGTGTTTTTTGTTTTTGCTTTTTTTTAATTGAAAGAAATGTCTTCCTATTTGTGTGTGTCCACATGAGACCACACAGCTGTGGAGGTCAGAGGGCAGCTTTGAGAAGTTTGTTCTCCTCACCCACCTTAGCCTTGGGGACTGAATTCAGGTCACTAGTCTTGTGAGACAATCACTTTTATACATTGGGCCACCTTGCTGGCTCTGTTATTTGTTTTCTTTTTTATTGTTTGAGGTTGTTTTTGAGACAGGACCTCACTGTGTAGCCCTGGCTGTCCTGGAACTCAATACATATCTATATGTATTTGCCTGCCTTTGCCTCCCAAGTGCTGGGATTAAAATCATACCTCACCACAACCTGGCTCTATATTTTAGACCTCAACTCCATGAGTAGGCTGGCAGACTCCTCTGATAACTTCCTTTACTGTGTTCAGATAATCGCACTTGAACCACATGCCTGTGTTTCAGGTTTCAACTTACGTTCTTGGATGCATTTTGAATTGGTTTTTGTATAATGCAATATATTTCATTGTTCTGCAGGTAAATTCCTAGTTGTCAGTACGCTTTGTTGAATAGCCTCTCCACATTGTAGGCCTTTTGGTTTTGAGACAGAGTGTTTAGGTAGGCATACCTGGATATGTAGAAAATGCACTATTCAGACAGGCTAGTCTCAAACTTACAGATCTGCCTGCCTCTGCCTCTCAGAATCTGGGATCCATTGTATGTTTTTGATGCCTTTGTCAAAAATTAGATGACCATAGCTATGTAGTGCCATGCACAACTCTATGTCATGAAGACACTTGTTGTGATGCCCCCAACTGTATTCCTTTTGCTTTTGTGGTCTTTTGTATTCCCATAAGAATTTTTAAATTTTGCTGGGTGTGGTGGTACATGCTTTTAATTCCCAGCATTCCACGGGCTAAAGCAGGTGAATCTCTGTGAGTTGGAGGCCAGCCTGGCCTACAGAGTGTGTCCAGGACCGCCAGGACTACACAAAGGAAACCTGTCTTGAAAAATAAAACAAAAGAATAAAAAAATAATAATTTAAGCGTATTGTGTGCATGTATATGATGGGAGTGGTGCATTGCTACAGTGTTTCTGGAATCCAGCAAGTTTAATAATTTTTTTAATGTTAGAGATGTTCTTTGTTTAAAGGATTTATTTCGTGTGTGTGTGTGTGTGTGTGTGTGTGTGTGTGTGTGTGTGTGTGTGTGTGTTTCTTTTTTTGCTTTTTTGAGACAGGGTTTCTCTGTGTGGCTTTGGAAGCCTGTCCTAGAATTCACTCTTGTAGGCCAGGCTGGCCTCAAACTCACAGAGATCCCTTTGCCTCTGCCTCCTGAGTATTGCAGTGGATTAAAGGCAGCAGCACCACTGCTTGGCCTGGTTTTTGTTTGTTTGTTTGTGTATTTGTGTACCACATAGGAGTGAGACAGATCCCCAGGACTGGAGTTTCAGACAGTTGTGAGCTGCCATGTGGATACTGGGAACTGAACCCAGGTCCTTTGTAAGAGTAGCCAATGCTCTTAACCTCTGAGCCATCTCTTCAGCTCCTGAGAGAGATTCTAAGAAACAGGAAACTCATTTCTCCTAAGAGCTTTAAATATGTTTCATTAGTAACAATACACTTGTTTTTCTCTTTCAGGACTTTTCTCTGTTGAAACTTGGTGGTGCTGAGGATTTAAAGAGAGGGTCTGATCTGAAAGCCAGCTACTCACATCATGAAGCGAAAGATGAACACTGAAGAAGTCGCAAAGTCGAAAGTACTGAAAATACTGAAAAGACAGAGTAAGTGAAAATTTAATTTAAGCAAAATTAAAACAAACAAACAAACAAACAAACAAACGGTTTAGGCGGCACCAGGACTAACTCTGTTTTTACCACCAGCCAAACTGTAAACGAATAGTTTCCTCCTCTTCCTTTTTCTGTAGAAGGGTCTCACTATGTAGACCTGTTTGAAGTCAGGTCTTGTGATACCTCCAGCTGTATCAAACCTCTTGGGAACCAGGATTGGAAGCATGTACTACCACATCTGGTTGCATCTTTTTCTTTTTTTGTTGGCTTAGGTTTCCTGCAGCGTGGCCATTTGCCCCAAGTCTCCACTTCTGCAGTTCACACAGTCCATAAGTGCATCTAATTGTGGAAGCTGGCTGGGAAGTGACTCAGCAATTAGGAACACTTGATGCTATTGTAGAGGACCCAGTTTTGGTTCCCAGAACCCACATGGTGGCTTTGTTACTCCAGTTTGAGCTCATCAAACACCTATACCCTATTGGGGACTCTATGGCACTTGCATGAACATGGTGCATAATTAAACTCTCAAAGTCAACACAATGGGAGAGTCAAAGTTATATTTTAAGTTTTGATTACTATGCCTAAGAGATCCATGAAACATATGCCTCTGATCTGCAAGCCACTTGTCCAGGGACAGATAGTTTGTGAAATTCTGAAGGATTCTGTTTATGGGAGAAGATCAGAATGTGCCCTTCCACTGACTGGATGTAGGCAGGATGTCATGTTGTATGATTGCCCCAGATTGGACCTGATGGGAAAAACCTTGAATTGTGTGTTCTACTTTTGTAAACCCCTGCAAAATGTGACTTGGGGTCATTTCCTGGGAACCTGAATATGGACCTGGCCAGTATTTAGTCAAAGCCTGCTTCAAATTTGGCTTTAAAACTGTGATAAGTACTCTTATTCTTGACCAGTGGGATTTACAATATAAAATAAGAATAAACAAAACTTTAAGAAGAGAAAGCAGCCCGGTGGTGGTACATGCATGCCTTTAATCCCAGCACTCGGGAGACAGAGATGGGGGAGCGGGGATCTCTGAGTTCAAGGCAAGCCTGGTCTACCGAGCTAGTTCCAGGACAGGCTCCTAAGCTACAGAGAAACCAAAATAAAGGTTAATAATTTTAAATTTATTTATTTTATTTCTTTTAGGGTTGGGGATATAGCTCCACAGGCAGAGTTCTTCTCTAACTGGCACAAAGCCCTGGGTTCAACCTCCAGCACTGGGGACACCAAGCTGCTGTCACACCTGTGATCCCAGCACTCAGAGGTGGAGGCAAGAAGGTAGAAAATTCAAGGTCATCCCCAATAATGATAATAATAACCCCCTCCCCCACCCCAAGACAGGGTTTCTATGTAACAAGTTCCTGGCTGTCTAGGAACTTGCTCTGTAGACCAGGCTGGCCTAAAACTCACTGAGATCCACCTGCCTCTGCATCCCTAATGATGGGATTAAAAAGGTATGTGCCACCACCACCCAGCAATAATAATAAAAGTTTTGAAGCAGATTCGCTATATAGCCCAGGCTGTCCTGGAACCTGGAAGCCTTCTGCCTCAGCCTCCAAAATGCTGTAATCACACTCACACTGAAAATCAAATATTCTAACATGGAAGAATACTAAACATGATCTGAAACTGTACTCACAGCTTGCCTATGTCCTACAGAACTTAAAAAAACAAAGCTAAGGATGCATTACCAGAGACACCACCCAGGACAACCCGGCAGGAGCAGCTGGAAGAAAAGACAGCAGAAGAGAGCCGAGAAGGAAAAGGAGAGAAAGAATCAAGCAAAGCAGAAAAATGAGGAGCTGTGTTCCAAGAGGCGAGTCAGCAAACCCCTCATGGAGACTCTGTGGGCAAAATTTAAGTTAAGAAGCCGCCCCACCACGCAAGACTGTCATTCACTGGCATTTCAGTTTAACATGACGGACAAACAGGTACATAGCCTCTCCCTTTCCTGATCATGTCACTCATGTTGCTTTTCCTGAACTGTTAGGTGTTTTATTTTATTTCTGTATTTTAGTATGAGTGCTCTGTCTGCATCAGATCCCATTACAGATGGTTGTGAGATGCCACTTGGGTGCTGGGAATTGAAATCAGGACCTCTGGAAGAGCAGCCAGTGCTCTTCAATGCTGAGCCGTCTCTTCAGCCTCCATGGGTTTAAGAATGGAAGAAATGTCCATCTCACACCCTAATTTGTGTATCATAAGGTTCAACTGGATGGTGACCAGATCCTGGGGGCTCTAACCTAATTAATTGATTAAGCCCTTGGGACTCTTAATGAAAGAGGGTGTGGCTGGTGCCTTTTCTGTTTGCTTTCCTTGACTACTGTCCACTACAAGGTGACAGGCCTTTTGGTCCATGTGGGAACACTTCCATGATGGCAAGCCTCATGTCAGGCCCCAGTTAATGGGAAGAGTGATGATGGGTGGAACACTCTGAAACCTGGAGCCAACAGAACTTCCCTTCCTTGCTCTAGCATGTTTTGTTTGGTTCTAATAACACGGAAGTAGCTCATAGAAACCTATCCTTGCCAGGCAGTGGTGGCTCACAGGTTTAATCCCAGCTCTCCAGAGGCAGAGGCAGGCAGATCTCAGTGAGTTCAAGGCCAGCCTGGTCTACAAGGGGCATTCCAAGACAGCCAGGGCTACACAATCCTGTCTGGAAGAAAAAGAACAACAACAACAACAAAAAACCCAAAAATCAAAACAAACAAAAAAATAAACCAATATCCTTAGTCCTTTGTTAATCTCCTTTTTCTCAGGTCTCCCAATGGTTTTATGAAAAGAGGAAGAAATACATGGATGAAATGTGGAAGCTGAAGCATAACTGAAGAAACAGGACTGAGGTGCTGGTGACCTGAGCTAATAATACCTGGGGAAAGAGGAAATGGAAGTAATGAACTCTTGTTTGAAGTAACAAAGACCAGTAAACTTACTTGGAAGACATTAAGTTACACAGAAGTAAAATTTAGTTGAAGGACCATCAGCCTCATTTGGTGAAGACTAAGCAATCAGGATGCTCCAGTAACCAATCCAGGGGAGCAGATACTGAGCACTACTTCCCAACCCTAGGGAGGACTCTCACCACCTGGAGGACAACAAAGATCTTCACTATTATAAGGATTCAGGCATTATGCTGACCTGGCACCTGGCAGAATGCACTCAGGTAGTACCTTGGTCAGCCCATGGTTGCATAGTTTGCATGCCAGGTGCGAAGGACCCCTTTAAAAGACAGACACGCCCCACCCCCTCTCACTTATGCCCCCCCATCCCTGCCTTTACGCTGTTCACCTGGGGGAAGACAGGACTTTTCCTCCCCCCCGCCCCCATTCTCTTTCTAATAAACCTTCTCACTTAAACTCTGTCTGCCTGGCATGTTTGTCCCTCTGCCGCCTCGGTCGCCCTTGCTTGCCATGGAATCCATCAAGGTCCCCCCTCACACTTTATCATAACTGTTAGCAGGGATGAAAGCCAAACACTTACACCCCTTGTGCCTTAGTACTGGAGTCAAAAACCAAAATACAACCAAGCCCCCAAATGGAGTTATCTGGGCAGAGGTGGTTTGCCCTGTAGTAGCCAGCCCAGGGCAATCACCTATGTGTACTCCTTTCTGGAGCCACAATGCAAGGTTCAGTACTAGGTGGCAAGTGATTCACACCTAAGGAGAGCAACAGGAGCTCGCACTGAACTTGGCACAAGGAAAGATCTTCCAAGCTAAGATGCTAAACTGAGCGCCTACCCTACCTACTCTTTATTTTTCAGTAGGAAGCTGCAAGCCCAAGGAGTATCCTAAGGGCACATGGGACTGCCTTTCCCAGCATTTGTTGCTCTAAATAAGGAAGCTGACCTGCTGGGAAATAATGTGATTTACTCAACCAGGAACAAATCCCCAATGACTGAGTCTGATTTTGTTCTGTCTCAACTTCAAAAGCTTTTCCCTTTCAATCTCAACATGAATAATGACACTGTCAATTTGCATTTTATCCAGGAGTGCTTGTATGCTTCACGTTCCTATTAAAATCCCAGTGGAGGTATAGATTAAGAGTATCTCTATGAGTTCAAAGTCAGCCTGATTACATAAGCAGTTCCAGGCCACGAATGGCTTCAGTGAAACCCTGTCTCAAAAAAATGGGGAGGGGAGAGGGCTGGAGAGATGGCTCAGAGGTTAAGAGCACTGACTGCTCTTCCAAAGGTCCTGAGTTCAATTCCCAGCAACCACATGGTGGCTCACAACCATCCTTTATGAGATCTGGTGCCCTCTTCTGGTGTGCAGATATACATGGAAGCAGAATGTTGTATACATAACAAATAAATAAAATCAAAAAAAATAAGGGGGGGGGAATTCCAATGTGAAAACATAGATAATGTCCTTATTCTTATACCTTTTCTCTGCAAATAACACCCTTATTTTTTTAACTTTTCAGATGCAGGGAGAAATCTAAGGATTGGACACCAGGACTTCATAAGCTTTCCGCCCCTGAGCTACACTTCTGCCCACATCCTTGATTTTTTTCCATCTGCATCATAGCAGTCAGATATGGCAGTCCACTGTTGTCATTTTTGTATTCAAGAAGCAGAGGCAAGAGGATTGCCCAAATTCAAAGCTATCCTATGGGTGCTGGAGAGATGGCTCAGTGGTTAAGAGCACTGGCTGCTCTTCCACAGGTCCTGAGTTCAATTCCCACCAACCACATGGTGGCTCAAAAACATCTGTAATGAGATCTGGTGCCTTCTTCTGGCCTGCTGACACACATGGAGGCAGAAAGCTGTATACATAATAAATACAATCCTTTAAAAAAAAAAAAAAAAGCTAACCTATGAAGATATCTCAAAAGAACTTTATTTTAAGGTGATTCTTTTGTTCTTCAATAGAAGTTCTTCTCCAAATTTTCAATTTTTCAAGACAGGGTTTCCCTGGGCAGCCCCACCTGTCCTGGAACTAAGCAGTGCAAACTCTGAGTGAAGAGCTTCTGCTCTTCTATTCCCTGTGTGGTGACTAGAACCCTGCAGGTCCCTGAAATACCGGGATAGGTGAGAGCCCCCCAACTTGACCGCCCAGGTATGGCTGCCCCACCTATCGAGACCCACAATATGGGCCAGGTAAAAGAACAAACAAGGCTGGTGCCAGATTATTTTCCATGACCCCCACCCCCACCCCACCCCACCCACGTTATCACATTCCTGTCGTTCAGCTCCTAAGAATTTTTTCCTTTACCACCTACAGAGTAAATAAGGAGCTGTCCTCTTCTCCAGACTGTTTCAAAACAGGAAGAGTCTGAAGCTCGCCCCTGTTCCTCCTGGCCTGGAGGCTACAGCTGCTGAGCAAAACATTCATTTTTACAAAAGGTCAAAGATGCCTTGAAGGTAGTAGGGTGGGAAGGAGGGAGTAGCTTCTGAAAAAAGGCTTTACCCAGGCCTGAGGGCTGCTTTGGTTTGGGTTTTTGAGTTGTTGAGGATGTTTTTTGTTGTTGTTGTTGTTGTTGTTGTTGTAAGATTTATTTATTATGTGTAGAGTATTCGGCCTGCATGTATGCCTTAAGGCCAGAAGAGGGCACCAAATCTCATTACAGATGGCCATGGGGTTGCTGAGAATTGAACTCAGGATCTTTGGAAGGGCAGGCAGTGCTTTTAGCCACTGAGGCATCTCTTCAGCCACCCCGCCCTCTTTTCTTTTGAGACAAGTTCTTATGTGGCAGAGGCTGGCTGTAAAATAAATTGATTAAATAAGAACTTTTAAAGAAAATGACACTTGGGGGCTGGAGAGATGGCTCAGAGGTTAAGAGCACCGACTGCTCCTCCAGAGGTCCTGAGTTCAATTCTCAGCAACCACATGGTGGCTCTCCGTTATGAGATCTGGTGCCCTCTTCTGGTGTGCAGATATACATGGAAGCAGAATGTTGTATACATAATAAATTGAAAGACCCTCAGGATCCCGAGGAGCCCCCAGGACTCAGAAACCAGACCAAGAGCTGCAAAAGCAAGAGGGTTTATTCAACGAATGCGCATTCGGGTGTCAGCAATATCGGGAAAGCTGCACACCCCAGCAAGGGTTACAGGCTCCTTATATAGGAAAAAACCGCAGATCAGCATACAGGCAAAGGGCACAAAGTGATTGATTACAAAGTATAATCTCATGTTAGAGTGGTCACCCAGGTGTGACCTGCGTTTTTTACAAAGGAAAAACCATAGAATGTACCCTGGAAGGTCCTTGATTGTCTGTTGGCCAGCCAGGTGTGACCCAAAGAGGGTTGTCTTGGCAATTGCCCCTGTCTAAACCATAGGATGTGCCCGGTGTTGGGGCCACCTTCCTTGTAATGGGCCAAGGCCTGTGGCAAACATTTTCTCTCTGTGAACTAAAATCTTTCAAAACTTTTTCTCTCAGCAAACTAAAATCTTTCAAATAAATAAAATCTTAAAAAGAAGCCAGAGAGCTGAAACAACTGTCTTCAAAGGAAAAACAAGCAGCCAATAAGTTTTTTTTTTTTTTTAATGGTTAACATCCATAGCTCTCAGAAATGCAATTGAAAGAAATTTTACAGTCCATCTCAGGATGCCTATTCTCAGTGAGGTGGCTCAGGGAGCAAGTGCTTTCCAAGAAGCCTGGTGACAAGGAGCTCAGTCCCTGGGAGTCACAAGGTGAAAAGAAGAGAGAATGGGCTCCACAGGTTGTCCCCTGACTTGAGAGACAGAGAGGGAGCTTGCTTGCTTGCTTGAATGCTCGTGAGTGCACATACACACACACACACACACACACACACACACACACACACACTGTAAAAAGTTTTTTTTTTTCAAAGATTTACTTATTTTTATGTGTATGTGTATTTTGTCTGCATGTATGTTTTTATTCCACGTGCATGCCTGATGCCCTCAGAAGAGGGTGAAACTGGAATTACAGACAGTTGTGAGATGCCAAGTGGATTGTCAGACTTGAACTGAACCACAGTTTCCTGAAAGAGCTATGCTCTTTGATAGCTGAGACATCTCTTCAGCCCCTATTTTTTTGTTTTTTAGAGATAACGGTTTCTCTGTAGCTTTGGAATCTGTCCTGGAACTCACTCTGTAGACCAATCTGGCCTCGAACTCATGGAGATCTACTTGCCTCTGTCTCCTGAGTGCTGGGATTAAAGGCATTGCCACCACTGCCTCGTTTAAGATTTATTTATTTATTTGTTTGTTTGTTTGTTTATGTATTATGTATACAATGTTCTGCCTGAATGACAGAAAAGGGCATCAGATCCCAATACAGATGGTTGTGAGCCACCATGTGGTTTCTGGGAATTGAACTCAGAACCTCTAGAAGAGCGGCCAGTGCTCTTAACCTCTGAGCCATCTCTCCAGCCCCCTATTTTTTTATTAAAACAAACAAACAAACAAACAAAAAAAGCCTTTAATCTCAGCACTTGGGAGGGAGAGGCAGGTGGATCTCTGTGAGTCTGAGGCTAGCCTTGTCTACAGAGCAAGTTCCAGGACTACAGAGAGAAACTCTATCTTGAAAGACCAAAATAAAAAATAAAAATATTAGATGGCCAAGCATGGATAACAGGTGTGCTCTTGAATGTTTGAACAAGGTGACAATCATCGGGACTTATTTAACTTTTGTTAGCAAGGCATTCATGGGACCTGTGGCTGGAGATAGCCACTAACACTTCAAAGAGAGGAAGCCCCCTACTATTCCACTGTAGGTCGAGTGGCTATAAACACTGGGACTCACTAAAGATTTTTGTATTTTTTTGTTTATATATGTGTGTGGCTATGTTCCATGTGTGTTGATGCTCATACAGACCAGAAGACGGCATCAGATATCCCACATCTGGAGTCCTAGGCAGCTGTGAAGCCAACTGGGTGCTGGGACCTGAGCTTGGGTCTAAGAGGAGCAGTAAGCACTTTTAACTGTGGAACAATCTCTCCAGCTCTCTTACAGCTTTAATTATGGGTGTGTATGTTTATGGGTTTTTTGCTGGAGGCCAGAGGCATTGGATACCCCTGGAGCCAGAGTTACCAGCTGCTAGCAAGGGCAGTATGTGCTCTCAACTACTTTCTGTCCAGTTTCTTTATTCCCTTCCCTTCCCTTCCCTTCCCTTCCCTTCCCTTCCCTTCCCTTCCCTTCCCTTCCTTCCATTTTTTCCCCCAAGTCAGGGTTTCTCTGTACCCTTGGATGTCCTGGAACTCAATCTGTAGACCAGGCTGGCCTAGAACTCACAGAAATCCATCTGCCTCTACCTCCAGAGTGCTGGGGTTAAAGGCGTACACCACCATCATCCAACCTCCTCATTGTTTTTTTGAAACAAGGTTTTACTCTGTAGTGCAAATTGCTCTGAAACTCACTATATAGACCAGACTGGCTTTGAACTCCTACAATCCTCCTGCCTCAGTCACCCAGGTGCTGAGATTATAGGTGAAGGCCACTATACCCAGTTGTACTATTTCTTCTCTCTGTGTGTATTTCTCTCTGTGTATCTCTTTTTGTCTCTGTCATCTCTCTGTCTCTGTCTCTTGGAGGGGGAATGTTGATTTGCTGGATATTGACCCTGGGACTTGTGGATGCTAAGGCAAGGACTCGGCTTCTTGGCCACAGCCTTCAGTTAAGTGTTCTGTCGAGGAGCTGTCACTCTACCAAATGAACTACATTCCTAACCCCACCTCTTTCTTTTTCTTTCTTTTTTTTTTTTTTTTTTTTTTTGTGAGACAAAGGCTCACTTTGTAGTCCAGGATGGGCTAGAATTCACTAAGTAACCCAGGCTGACTTTGAACTCAGGATAATGCTCCTGCTTCCAAGTTCCAAGTACAGGGTTCACAGGTAAAAGCTACTATGCCCAGCTAAGCGATCATATTTAACAATATGGGTGCCGGAGAGATGGTTCAGCGGTTAAGAGTGCTTGCTGCTCTTGTAGAGGATAGGTGTTCAGCTGCTAGCACCCCCATAGGGTGGCTCACAACTTGCTGTAACTCCAGTCAAGAGAATCTGATGGCCTCTTTTGCATCCATGGGCAGCCACAGCAGCTGGCTATGGGCACAGACACACATTACACATATATAAACACATAAAAAAAATTAAATCTTTCTGTCAGGCAGTGGTGGCACATGCCTTTAATCCCAGCACTCAGGAAGCAGAGGCAGGTGGATTCCTGAGTTCGAGGCCAGCCTGGTCTAAAGAGTAAGTTCCAGTATAGCCAAGGCTACACGGAGAAATCCTGTCTCAAAAAATAGATAGATAAATAAATAAATATCTTTCTAAAACAACAATAATACACCACGTATTAAAGACTGAATTTAAAACTACCTTGGGGGCTGGAGAGATGGCTATGGTTAAGAGCAATGGTTGTTTTCCATGGGACCGAGTTTCAAATCCCAGTACCTACATGCCGACTCACAACTAACTGCCTCTAAGTCCAGTACCAGGGAATGTGATACCTTCTTTTGGCAGCAGGCACGGCACACATGTGACACACAGACATACATGTAGGCACAACACACACACACACACACACACACACACACACACACACACACACATATATATAATAAGTACAATCTTAAAAAAGCCAAAACACCCATTGTGGACTGCATGGTTTGTGGCATCATTAGATGCTGTCCTAGGACTGTGCCATCTCTTGTTGGGGTCACTGTTTATTTGCTGCGGCTGGGCACTGTTGTCCCCTATGCACTGCTTCACCAAGATGTGGAGGGTGGTATCCCTCTTGATTCAAGGCGGGGTTTAACACCATTTTCTATGGGCCTAAACGTACCTGTAGTCAGATTACTATTCTGCCCAATGTAGTAGGCACCTTTGTCCTGCTGTCCCCAGTCATATGGATCAGGGACACAAAAAATTGGCACTTCTGAATAAGGCACACAAATTCCTCCATTTTTTGGCTCTCTGCATCTCATCCAGAATCAAGCGCCTTCATGGTCCTACATAGATACCCATCACTATTGGCTTCGTGGCCAGACACTCCCACCATCCTCCATGCGCGTCCTCATGCCTCTCCCTTTCTCCTCATCCATCCTTGCCCCAGCTGAACCCAATCCACTCTCAGCGAAACTGGTCTCCTCCTCCACAGGCGTTTCAAGCCCCTTAGCTGGTACTTTACACTCTCACTTCATGATCATTTTTTGCTATTATTTCCTTTCCTCCTTTCTTCCCCCTCTTGTCTTCTTCTCCACCACCCACCCCTTGTAATTTTTTATTTGTTCAATTAAAACAAAAAAAAAAAAGAAAGAAAGAACTGCTTTTTCTACTTCGGGAAAACACCAAATGACAGATGACGCCGGTGGAGCGGGAGGTCCGGAAGAAGGCCTCGGCAGCGGCAGCGATCTCAGCTGTGGCCAGCTGAGGAGTGGCCGAGCAGGCCGGGGCCGCTGCCGCTGCCGAGGAGGAAGCAGCGACCGAGGGAGAGCTCCTGGAGGTAAAGCTGTGCAGCCTGGTTAAGGACATGAAAGTCAAGTCCCTGGAGGAGATCTACCTGTTCTCCCTGCCCATTAAGGAATCCGAGATTATTGATTTTCTTCCTGGGCGCATCCCTAAAGGATGAGGTTCTAAAGATCATGCCCCACTGCAGAAGCAGACTTGGGCTGACCAGTGGACTAGGTTCAAGTCTTTTGTCACTTTTGGGGACTACAACGGTCATGTTGATCTTGGTGGTAAGTGCTGCAAGGAAGTAGCCACTGCCATCCAAGGGGCCGTCATCTTGGCCAAGCTTTCCATTGTCCCTGTGAGGAGAGGCTGGGGGTGGGGGGGATAGGGACGGGACGGGACGGGACGGGACGGGACGGGACGGGACGGGACGGGACGGGACGGGACGGGACGGGACGGGACGGGACTGGACGGAGCGGGGACACGACAAGATTGGTAAGCCCCACACTGTTCCATACAAAGTGACTCTGTTGGTGCATTTCATCCCTGCCCCCAGAGGCACTGGCATCGTCTCTGCTCTTGTGCCCAAGAAGCTACTGATGATGGCGGGTATTGATGACTGCTACACATCAGCCAGGGCCTACACTGCCACCCTGGGCAACTGTGCCAAGGCCACCTTTGCTGCCATCTCCAAGACCTACAGTTACCTGACCCCAGGATCTGACACCTTCACACCAATGCACAAAAAAAAAAAAAAAAAAAAAAAAATCAAATAAGTTAAAATAAATTATTAAAAAAAACTTTTATTAAAGATTTATTTTATTTATCAAATATACAGCGCTCTGTCTGCATGTTTGCTTGCACACCAGAACAGGACTCCAGATCTCATTACAGATGGCTGTGAGCCATCATATGGTTGATGGGAATTGAACTCAGGACCTCTGGAAAAGTAGTCAATGATCTTAAACCTTTGAACAATCTCTCTAGCCCCAACTTATTTATTTTTTATTTTATGTGCACTGGTGTTTTGCCTGCCTGCATGTCTTGTGAGGATGTCAGATCTTGGAGTTATAGACAGTTGTGAGCTGCCATGTGGGTGCTTGGAATTGAACCCAGGTCCTCTGGAAGAACAGTCAGTACTCTTGACCACTAAGCCATCTCTCTAGCCCAGTTTTTGTTTTTTTGTTTTGAGATAGGGTCTCACATATAGCCCAGGCTGGCCTCAAGCTCCATGTTTGGCAAAGGTTAACCTTGAACTCCTGATCCTTTTGTCTTTACCACCAAACTGCTCAGATTACAAATCTACATCACTATGCATAGCAGCTAGAAATTCTCCAAAGACAAATTCCTTGGGTCCACTCCCCAGACATTCTGATTTAGTAGGTCAGAGGTCACAACTCACCTAAAAGTCTGCATTCCTGAGGAGTTCTCAGGTGCCACCAATGCCTGTGATTTCACACTCCAAGCCGCATTGCACCAAACTGGACCGACTGTCAAAGGGTCATTATTTTAGCCACCAGGGCAAACACACAGAAATCTAAAAGTAAATGTGAAGTGGCCAGCACTATGGAACTTAGGGGCTTAGAGGAGCGCCCCATTTGCTGGGAGAGGTGATTCTAGAAACCTGGGGTGGATGAGGTGGTGCGTGCCTGTAATCCCAGTATTTAGGAAGTAGAGGCAGGAGGATCATGAGTTCATGGCAACCTTGGATTATAGGAGACCTGCATTACAAACTTGGAAAGGTGTGTGTGTGGGGGGGGGGGCTGGAGAGATGACTCAGAGGTTAAGAGCACTGACTGCTCTTCCAGAGGTCCTGAGTTCAATTCCCAGCAACCACATGGTGGCTCACAACCATCTACAATTCAATCTGGTGCCCTCTTCTGGCATGTAGGTAGAACAGTGTATATGAAATAAATAAATCTTAAAAAAAAAAAAAAAAAAAAAAAAAACAACTGATACAGCAGCATCACTCTGGTGAAGGCCAGAGTCCCTGCTGATCACCAGGGGTTTGTCAGTGTAGGCCTGGCTGTACTGAAACTCTCAGCGATGGAGCCAGATGGAGCTGGTGAAGAAGCTTTATGGAATGATCCCTCGATGCCACTTGTACCCGTCGAGGTTCTTCTCTGCATATGTGCTGGTGATATGGTTGCTGCAGGACCAGAAGAAAGTTTCTGGGAGGAGGAACCTTGGAATGACAGCCTTGAGAATTCTGGTGCCCAGAACAGTCTAGAGATGTCCATGATTAAAGTTCCCAGTCCTGACTTCAGTTTCCATAAGGATGAGTGTCTAGACATCTACATTTCTGCTTATGAACACCCTACCCACTTCTGGATCCAAATCATTGGCTCCCACAGCCACCAGTTGGATCAACTTCTCATTGAGATGAACCAGCACTATGAAAACAGTCTGCCTGAAGACTTGACTGTGCACGTAGGAGACATTGTAGCAGCATCGAGCCCAGAATCTTGGTACCCTGGAAAATGGGAACTGGGACTTCTATTTTGTGGGGAAATAATGGAGGAACTCAGGGCTCTCAGGAGTGACTTCCTGAGCCTTCCCTTTCAAGCAATAGAATGCAGTCTGGCACAAATCGCCCCCTCAGGTGAACAGTGGGAAGAGGAAGCTCTAGATGAGTTTTTGAGACTCACTCATTTTGCTGACTCGAAGCCATTGATGGCCAAGGTCTCTAGCTGTGTCTGGACTGGAAACTCAAGTTGGCCAAAAATCCATTTATATGATACCAGTAATGGGAAGAAACTTGATATCGGGCTGGAATTAGTTCACAAAGGATATATGTGGTAGAAGTTCCTGAAATGTGGAAGAAGATGGGACTGTCCCAGGTGTGTTGAAGGACATGGCCCCTGAAGCAGATGCTTCTCTTGCCAGCATACTCAATGAGACCAAAGAGAGCCCTGAAGAGACAGCACATTCCCTATCCTGCCTCAGCTCATCAGAAGAAACTACATAGTGTTTTCTTATGTAGCCCAGGCTTCAACTGTGAAATTTTCAGGACTAACTTGTCATCAGTTATTATTGTCATTAAATAAAAGGATTTTGAGTAAGGAAAAAAAAAAAAAAAAAAAAAAAAAAAAAAAAAAAAAACTTGGGAAGTTGGGGAGCAAACAGAAGCCCAGACTGTGTCTTGAAAATGTTCAAAAGAAAGGCATTCAGGCTCAACAGTTAAGAGGACTTACTGCACCTTGAAGAAAGAAGGCACCTGTCTGCTGTAGACTACACTTGCAATCCCAGACAGGCTGCCCCACAAATTGCAGTCCAGCCAGAGATAAGTAGGTGCAAAAGAAGGAAAAAAGAAAATGGGCTGGGGTTGGAGAGACGGCTCAGTGGTTACGGTTCCCAGCACCCACAGGGTCACTCCAGTCCCGGGAGCCAATAGCCTCTCTGGCCTCCCAAGGTGCCAGGCACACAAGTGGTGTACAGACATACGTGCAAGTAAAACATCCATACATATAAAATATTTTTTAAAAAAAGATAATGGGCTGGAAATGCAGTTTTTTATTTTATTTTATTTTGGTTTTTCGAGACAGGGTTTCTCTGTGTAGCTTTGGAGCCTATCCTGGCACTCACTCTGGAGACCAGGCAGCCTCAAACTCACAGAGATCTGCCTGCCTCTGCCTCCTGAGTGCTGGGACTAAAGGCGTGTGCCACCAACGCCTGGCTGGAAATGCAGTTTATTTGCTAGCCTCCTTGCCTAGTATGCATAGAGTATGCCGTTCCGTTCCCAGCAACACAATAGGACACTGAGGTAGATGCCTATAGTTCCAGCACTAAAAAGATGCAAGAATCAAAGGGTCAAGGTCATCCTTTCCTATATAGTGAATTCAAGGCCAGGCTGAGATACTTGAGATTGCATTTCAATTAAGGGGTGGGGGGGGGGTAGGTACTAGCATACGCCTTTAATCCCTGATCTCAACTTTTGGGAGGCAGAGGCAGGCGGATCTCTGAGAATTCAAGGACAGCCTGGTCTACAGAGTAATTCTGGGACAGCCAGGACTACACAGAGAAACCCTGTCTCAGCTACTTCACTTCCTGTCTGTATAGACCTCTAGACTTCCATGGTTAGCTAGTCCTAAGCTCCATTCTCTGACCTTCAGACAGGCTTTATTTGTACATGCAATGTATCACCACAGTAGCTCACACTGGTGCACAGCTGTCTAATCTACAGAAAGTCTTTTGAGGGCTTGACAAAAGACGATGATGGTTGGGCATGGTGGACCTACCTTTAAAGCTATCACTCATGAGGCAGAGGCAAGTGGATATCTGTTTTGGTTTGGCTTTTGAGACAGCGTTTATTTGTGTAGCTCTGGCTATCCTGGAACTAGCTCTGTAGATCAGGCTGGTCTTCAACTCCACCTGTCTCCTGAGTGCTGGAATTAAAGGTGTTTGCCACCACTGCCTGACAGCAGGTGGATCTAACCTCATCTACACAGTCAAGGCTACATACTGAGTTTTGTTTCAAAGCCAAAAACAAACAAACATAAAGAGGTAACATCTGACCAGTGGTTCAGGAGGGCAAGACACTTAGGGGTCCACCTCAGAAAGCCAAGAAAATGAAAGTCTGAACTGGGATTTGAAAGCCCAGTGTGGTGTCACTTGTCTCTGTCTGTAATCTGGGCATTTAGGAGAGAGACACAGGAGGGCCAGAAATTCAAGACCCGAATTAAAAGCATAGGGTGTTTTTTGTTTTGTTTTGTTTGGTTGGTTGGTTGGTTTTGGTTTTTCGAGACAGGGTTTCTCGGTGTAGCTTTGGAGCCTATCCTGGCACTCGCTCTGGAGACCAGGCTGGCCTCGAACTCTCAGATATCTGCCTGCCTCTGCCTCCCGAGTGCTGGGACTAAAGGCGTGTACCACCAACGCCCGGCCATAAGGTGTTCAAAGGTTACCATTTCTTAAAAAACAAAACTAGTGCCTGGGGAGATGGCTAAATGGGTAAAACACTAGCTGTGCAAGTGGTGAGGCTTGAGTTCAAATCCCCGGGACCCACATAAAAACTAGATGGAGAAGCTGGAGAGATGGCTAAGCATTCAAGAGAACTAGCTGCTCTTTTCGGATCCAGGTTCACTTCCCAGCACCCACTTGTCAGCTCCCAACCATCTGAAACTCGAGTCTCAGGAAACTGTATGCCTTCTTTTGGCCATGTGGGCATTTCCCACATTGGTACACAGTCACACATGCAGATAAAAAATATGCATTAATAATAACAATGCTAGGTGGTGGTGTACGCCTTTAATCCCAGCACTCAGGAGGCAGAAGCAGACACATAGATCTCCGTGAGTTCGTGGCTCCCTTGGTCTACACACTAGCTTCCATCGCAGGTCTTTACTGCTAACCCTGACCAGTTTTCTAAGTTCCAATTCAAGAAGCCTGCTTTCTGGTTTTGCTTTTTATCTAAAGATTCCCAGTACTTCTGCGGACACCCCGACTTTGCCATCTCCCCCTGATCTCTCTCCTCCCAGCAGCTCCCATGATTTACAGCTTGCTAGCCAGAGCTGTTGTTTTTCGCTTTCAAACCCAATAAAAAGGCCCTCCAGGTTTAAAGCACAAGTCTCTGAAGTGGAAGAGCCTGGCTCCCAACTTCATTTGCATACAAAGCCTTGGTGCTCCCTCTGCTAGCAGCTTGTTAAGTACCAACTTTTAGGCCTTGTTTTTTGTTCCAGAATAACAGTTCTCAAACAATGGCAAGTAAAAATGTGAAGACAGCCTGTATAGCCCTCAGGGCCACTTCGTGCTAGCTGAGAGTCTACAAAAGGAAAGTTGATTTATTGAGACAAAATCTCTCAGTACCTACCCTGGCTACAATTTTCAAGGGTTGAGGTTATAGGTCTGAACCACCACATCTTGCTTCAAGAAAAATTCCAGCCAAGTGGTGGTAGCCAGCAGCACTCAGGAGGCAGAGGCAGGTAAGATCTCTGTGAGTTCAAGGCAGCCTGGTCAAAGAGCAAGTTCCTGGACAGCTAGACAGTGAAACCCTGTCTTGAAGAAAAATAGAAAGGAAGGAAGAAAGAAAAGGAAAAGTTCTGAAACACAGATTCCTGGTCCCTAGCATCAGTTAGTCTTAGTGGTCAGGTGAACACAGTGAGCTTCTCTCTGTGATACAGAAGCTGCTGCTGCTGCTGCTGCTGTTGCTGCTGGTGGTGTAACAGAGCCTCTTCTTGCCAGGCAGAGGTGGCGCACGCCTTTAATCCCAGCAGAGGCAGGTGAATCTCTGTGAGTTTAAGGCCAGCCTGTCTACAGAGTGAGTTCCAAGACAGGGCTCCAAAGCTACACAGAGAAACCCTGTACTGTGTGTGGTGTTAAGCAATGCTGGAGATGGAACCCTGGCCCTTATACATGCAAGGCAAGTACTCTAGCAACTGAATTACGTCCCCAGGTCCCCCATGGACTTTTCTGAGGTTTTTAAAAGCAAAGTGTTGGTATATGTCATTTTCTCTCAAACTGGCTCGATGGAATTCCCTGCCCAGGAGGTTCCCCAGTGTTTCTCTTCTCAAGGCTTCGGATCTCTCTCCTCTGCCCCAAGTGCTTGGACTCAGACCCTGCACATCCTGCTATGCATACAACTTTCAGTACTAACCATACAGCATTCGGTACTAACCATACAGCATTCAGTACTAACCATACAACATTCAGTACTAACCATACAACATTTGGTACTAACCATACAACTTTCAGTACTAACCATACAACTTTATGCTCATGTCCTTTGCATTGATAGTGCTTTACCACACTGTGGACTCACTGACCATACCCCTCCTCCACTCACACCACCCAACCCAACCAAGTCAAGCCTTCAAGACAGTCTCCATCTTATTTAAATTGCATCCCTGGGTAAGGAATGTAGCCTGCCTACCTTTAGACGCCAGCCTCCCTTTTCTTCCACCCCAGATACTCTCACCCTGGACACAAAGGGGCAGGACCAGGATGGAAACTAGGGGGTGATTCATCGAAGGCTCCTATGCAAGGAGCTGTGCTTCCTGCAGGGTTCCAGCATTTCCGCTTTAGAGGACTAACATTTGGACTACTCCCAGTCGCTCTCTTACGTCTTCCCTCAGGGAAAAAGGTCGGAGAAGACAAAGAATTATTTACCTCGGGACACACCTACCCTTACCTGGTGACATCTTTGTTTGCATTATAAACAATTCAGTTTTTGTGGGAGCCCAGTGAGCAGCTGTGGGTGGTAGAGGGTCCCAAAGCCCAGTGATGGGAGGATGCTGGGCTACACAGTCAGCTCCCCATCCCCCCAAAAAGAATAAGTAGTTATTTAAAACAATATGTGTGCTGGGCGTTGGTGGTGCACGCCTTTAATCCCAGCACTTGGGAGGTAGAGGCAGGTGGATCTCTGTGAGTTCGAGGCCAGCCTGGTCTCCAGAGCGAGTGCCAGGACAGGCTCCAAAGCTACCAGAGAAACCCTGTCTCAAAAAACAAAAAAAAAAAAAAAAAAAAAAAGTTTAAAATAATATAAAACTATGTGACTGGGATTTGCTAAGAGTTTGCCTTATGTGGTGAAACTGGGAAAGAAGATGTAATCTTAGTTCCCTTGAATTTTGGGTTTAGAACTGAGGAGTGAAAAAAGAGCTACCACAGACTGTCTTGTCCTTACATATGTTAGTGATGGAACCCAGTATCTTAGGCTGTGTGTTCTTGCTTGGTTTCTGCTTTTTAGATAGCACCTCACCCAGGCTTTGAATTTATACAGGTATCTCCCTGCCTTTCCTGAGCTGTGATGGGCAGACAGCTCAACAGGTAAAAGCACATGCTGGGTAAGCCCAAGGCTTGAACGATTGAACCCACAGTGGGAGAAGAGAATCAACTTCCAAACTCTGTCCTGACTTCCTCAGGAGGACTATGGCTCCTCACTCCTGCAGTCCCTCCATCCCTCTCTCCCTCTCTCCCTCCCTCCCTCCCTCTCTCTCTCTCTCTCTCTCTCTCTCTCTCTCTCTCTCTCTCTCTCTCACACACACACACACACACACACACACACACACACACTAAGAAAAGAGTTCTAAAGCAGAGTGATAGTGCACATCTTCAATCCCAGTACTTGGAAGACAGACGGAGGTAGAGGGATCCCAGTGAATTCCCAGACAGCCAGGGATGCACATTGAGACTGTCAGGTTTTTTGTTGTTGTTGTTGTTGTTGTTGTTTTGTTTTTTCTTTGTGGTTTTTCGAGACAGGCTTTTACTATGTAACATCCTTGGCTGTCCTGGAACTAGCTCTGTAGACCAGGCTGGCCTTGAACTTGCAGAGATCTGCCTGCCTCTGATTCCCAAGTGCTGGGATTAAAGGCATGCGCCATTAATGCCCAAAAGACTCTGTCTTTAAAAAAAATTTAAAGGACAGTTTAAGTGTTGAGACATTCTCATATATCCCAGCCCTCAGAAGGCAGAGGAAGAAACACGAGAAACACATCAGCCAGCCTGGTCTACAAAGTGAGTTCCAGGACAGCCAGGACACACACATATACATATACATATACATATACATATACATATACATATACATATACATATACATATACATACACATACACATACACATACACATACACATACACATACAATACATACATACATTCATATCTTTAATACACACACATATATATATATATATTTTTAGAATGCATATATGCACACACAATTCTAACAGTATTGCTTCTTTTTTAAATTTTCCTCACCCATACAAGTAGGTAGAGGAAAGAGGATGGTTTTAATAGTAAATCTGATGGCCAGGAGGGAAGAAGGTACAATTACAAAGTCATTCCCCATCTTCTTCCAGTTGTGTGTAGACAGAGGGCAACCAGCCACTTTAGTTTACGTCTAGTAGTGTCCAAATAAATGGCTGCTTTTAATTTTATCATGTTGCTCACCAGATTAACGTTTAAAAAAAATCTCAAAACAAAATCATTCAAACTTAGTGTTTTGTAGCACAAAATTCTCAGCTAATACCCATTGTGGTAGATAGTCTTGACATGATAGATGTTATGAAAGTACAGCATTTTCTCATGTATAACTCCTAAAACAGCAGGTCAGTCCCTCACTATTTACATACAGAGAGAAACAGACAACAAGCTAGGCTAGAACTCTACTCATTCACTTGTAACAGTGAGCATGGCCACGCTAGGCAATCCTTGAACTTGAAATGGAATAAGGGAGATGAGGAGCTCAGGGCCAGCATGAGCCAGCCTGGGCTACGTGAGACTCTGTCTCAAAGAAACAGCCAAAGCTGTTGGGCGTTGGTGGCACACGCCTTTAGTCCCAGCACTCGGGAGGCAGAGGCAGGCGGATCCCTGTGAGTTCGAGGCCAGCCCGCTCTCCAGAGCGAGTGCCAGGATAGGCTCCAAAGCTACACAGAGAAAGCCTGTCTCGGAAAAACCAAAACAAACAAAACAAAACAAAAAACCAAATTTAAAATAAAATAAATTTCTTATTTCTGTTGCTTAAGAGGCTGAGGCAGGAGGATTGCAGTAAGTCTCAGTGAGAATTTGCCTCAAAACAAAACCCCCCAAATTAATATAAAAATTCCTCAAGCAGCCCAGGTGGTGGTGGCATAGAGGCAGGCAGATCTCAGTGAGTTTGAGATCATGCTGGTCTAAATATTGAATTCAGGTTACCCAAGGCTAGTAAGACCCTGTCTCAAAATCAAAACGAACTTTGACATGTTAAAGACACAGACTTGCTTACTAAAGGGCCCAAGTGTCTTAGCAGGCCTCAAGTCCTTCCTTCAGACTTTTGCAAAAACAAGGCATTTGGGGGTAGAAAGACTTGCCTGCCTTCCCAAACTGAAAACCAGGAAAGAACTAAGGTAGGACCTGAAAAAGAGCTCTCTGCTTAAACAGAGACTTCCACAGCAAGCTCTGAGTGTTTTATTGTGCCCGTTGGGGGAATGGAAGAGGACACAACCCCACTTGAGACATTCAGAGTTTGGAGGTGCAGCCATGGTTTCACCTGAAACTCGGTAAAGGCACAAATAAGAAGCCAAATTTTTTGTGTTTCCAGATTAGGTGGCTTCCATCCTTTCCCTTCCCGCCTCGGTCTAGGTCACTCTGCAGCTTCTTTAGCATTACAATGCGCTTGGTGGGCCTGGCAGGTGGGATTAACTGAATTCACAAGGATGGTGGGGCGTGGGTGCTGGGGTGGTGGGCAGGAGAATGGGGGGTGGGTGGCGGTAGGGTGGAGGAGTGGAGGGGGAGGAGCAAGCTAGGAAACTAGATTTAGCGCCTTGAACAAGGCCTGGGGCTGAGCTGGTCTCTCTGTTACTGAGAAGACTGAGGCTCCATTCTGTCCTCTTGATTATTTGCATCTGGGCGTATTCATTTTTTATTTCTAAGATCTTTCCCCCAGACACTGAGGTTTTTTTTTTTTTTTTTTTTTTTTTTTTTGAGTCTTAGCCTTTTTGTTGTTCTTGTTGTTAAAACCTTTTTTTTTTTTTTTTTAAATTCCCTGATCCTTTTTTATTTTGCCTCGACTGACTTATGACTGACATGAGTGTGGATCTCCCTGGTCCCCATAGTCTTCCTTGTTATGGTGAAGCAGAAGCACCAAATTTTGGTGACTCATCACCACTGCCTGAAGTTCATGGTCCTGAGGAAAATTATTCTTGCTTACAAGTGTCTGCCACTGAGCTGCTCCGAGAAGAGACAGGTAAGAAATTCAATCCCTGAAGAACCGCATTAATTAGGGTAAGAGAAGGAAGAAACGGGATGAGGGGCTATCGCCTGTTTATGAATTATAGTCCATAAGCAGGTGTTATTACCAGCCTTCCAGATAACCCTCTTTTGAGGTTTTACTGGTGACGCCTCTGTTACCTTCTAGCCTCCCGCTGTAGTAGAGTCCGGGGACACAGAATCGGGCAATTAGAGGCTGTTGTGATGTGAATTTGAGAACCTAATGTTTCAGGCTCTTTGGAGACACATTTGTTACAGTAAACGAGGTGACAGTAAGCTGGGCATCCAGGTGTCCTGGGTGGTGTTCTCAGCCGCTGGGAGACCTAACTCCCCAATTCGGGGTGTCGAGTCCCCAATTTTCAGTGAGGTTCTACTGTTAGTCTGCAGTTTTACCCAAATGGCTTCTTTCTCCCGAAAGAAGCGATTGGCTTTTCTCTCAACCTTTAGGAATGTGGTCGTCACTGATCAGCCTTCCACTGGTGAGCGTGCCTCCTAAACCCCAAGGCAGTGTTCCCTTAGTTTACATAGGATAGTTTCTAGACTAGCTGCAGGGGCCAAGGCCTGAAATTCATTTGACTGCACAGACTCAGCTCACTGCTGCTGCTAACTTGTGTGTGTGTGTGTGTGTGTGTGTGTGTGTGTGTGTGTGTGTGTGTAATGCATGCCACAGCAGCAGCACACTGTGTTTGCTGTTTATCTCAGTGCAGTGTCACCTCTTTTCCAAGCTTTGGTTTTAGATTTTGTGATTTTTGATGTGGCCAAGTGCTGGCTTGGGAATGAGCGGTAAATGTCTCTGACTACTTTTGTACCAGCAGAACAGACCGAAGTATGTATATATATATGTGTGTGTGTGTGTGTGTGTTTGTGTGTGTGTGTGTGTGTGTGTGTGTGTGTGTAGAGGTATATATATATATTTTTTAATGTTGCGGGGCTATGCATTGTTAATGGCAGGTGATTCATTTAATCCTGGAAGGTTCCTTAGATAACACTATAATGGACTTCTTTATGACATTTTCATTCATATATGTTTGCTGTTGCATGACTGGGCCAGGGCTGACTCAGTGGTAGAGCATGAAATATCCCAACAGAGTTTGACTCCCAGTACCAAGCAAAAAACTAGGGGAGATAAAAGGCCCCAAAACCTGATGCCTGGGGTTATAAAACCAGGAGGTAGAAGTAGGGAGTGCAGTGATAGGTGCTAGGCTGTCTGTGCTAAGCGCTTCTGCTATCTATTTAAAGGTTTATTCATTTTATGTGCATTGGTGTTTTGCCTGGGTGTGTGTCTGCATGAGGGTGTCAGATCCTCTGCATCTGGAGTTACAGACAGGTGTGCGCCACCATGTGGGTGCTGGGAATTGAACCCTCTTCCCCTGGAAGAGCAGTCAGTGGTTTTTTTTTTTTTTTTTTTTTTTTGTCTTTCAAGACAGGGTTTCTTTGGCTTTGGAGGCTGTCCTAGAAGTAGCTCTTGTAGACCAGGCTGGTCTCGAACTCACAGAGATCCGCCTGCCTTTGCCACCAATGCCCAGCTTGGTTGACAATGTTTTATTAACAAATTATCTGCTTATTCCCAACAGCCTCTCCTTGCCCTTCCTCTGTGGACCTATCTCTTCAGGACAGCCCTGATTCTTCTACCAGTTCCAAAGTAAAGCTCCCTGGGCCTGAGTCTGCAGAGGGCACTGAGAAGAAGGGAGAGGACAAGGCCCATGTGAAGAGGCAGAAAATCCGAACTGTGTTCTCTGACACCCAGCTGTGTGCACTGAGGGACAGATTTCAGAGGCAAAAGTACCTCAGCCTCCAGCAGATGCAAGAACTCTCTGCCATTCTGAACCTTAGCTATAAGCAGGTAGGGTTTTCTTTGCTGCTGTAATACATAGCAAAATGGGGCTGGTTTGCCAATGAATGGAGTTAACATCTAGACGCCTCTCTGAGGTCTATTCTTTCTCATGTTAAACATCACACAACTATGCTTAGTTCATGTGACTTAGACTTTGTCCACTTTAGTCCTATCACTTTATCTTTTTTATTTTTTTTTCACTTTATTTTCTACTTCATACATACACACACACACACACACACACACACACACACACACACACCCTGACTCCCAAGTCACAGTCTCACTATGTAGCCCCAACTGGTCCGGAACTTAATGTATAGATCAAACTGGCTGTATACTCACAGATATCTGCCTGCCTTTGCCTCAGCCTGCCTGGTGCTCAGACTAAAGCTGTTCTCACCACACCCAACATTTTATTTTATTTTGAACCAGGCATGATGGCATATCTCAGCATTTGGGAAACAGATGGGAGAATAAGGAGTTCAATCCATCTATACAGAGTTCAAGGCCTCCTGGGGCTACATTTAATGTTGATTTAAAGAAACGAGGAGCTCTCTTCAGCATCACACACTACAATTAGGACAATGTAGAGAAGACCAAGCTAGCCTCTGAGTATGGGTGACACAATCTGGAGAGATGCATGTTTGAGAGAGACCCAGTTTCTTGGCCAAGGTGGTGGCGCACACCTTTAATCCCAGGACTTGGGAGGCAGAGGCAGGCTGATCTCTTGAGTTTGAGGCCAGCCTGGTCTACGGAGCTACCTGTCTCTGAAAAAATAAAGAAAACACACACACACACACACACACACACACACACACACACACACACCATGCCCTTAATCCCAGCACTCAAGGATGCAGAGGCAGGCAGATCTAACACAGAAAAAAGTGGGGTTTATGTAGATGCCTTGTATAGCATATGTAAGGCCCTGGGATCTAGTACTATTTCCTCCTCAGTCCCCCCTCAAAAAAGGCAAACAACTTGAAATCTGTCCTCAGATCTCCACGTGTCCCCTTCTATGCTTATAATAATAAACAACATTTTTTAAAAATGTGTGAAGCAGGGCTCATCTGCATGCCTACTTTATGCATATGGATGTTTTGCTTGCATGCATGTCTGGGTATCCTTTGTGTGTGTGTGTGTGTATGTATGCATGTGTGTGTATGCATGCATGCATGCATGCGCACATGCGTGCAGTGCTCCTAGGAAGCCAGAAGAGGGCATCAGGTCCTTGGGACTGGAGTTACAGACAGGTGTGCGCTGCCATGTGGGTGCTGGGAATTGAACCTGCATCCTCTGGAAGAGCAGCCAGGGCTCTTGTCTACGTGTCTTAATTTTTAAAAATTCCTGTCACTCTCTGCAGGTTAAGACCTGGTTCCAAAACCAAAGAATGAAATGTAAGCGATGGCAGAAAAACCAGTGGACAAAGACAAACAGCAATGTGACTCAGGTAAAGGCTCACTTTACAAGCTTTACTTTTTTGCCCCCATCTTACTTTATGTGTGCCTGAGTTCCCTGGATGAGTACAGTGGCTCTGAAGCCACTGTGTCCATCAGTCCCGCTGCCAGCGCTCTTAACCTCTGAGCCATCTCTCCAGCCCCCGATCTTATCTATTTATTTTGAGACAGTGTCTCATGTACTCAGTCAGGATCCTCCTGCCGTGTTAGGAGTGCTGGGATTAGAGAGGCGTGTGCCTCCATGGTGATATTTTTCCCATTTCTTCAGCTTATGGCTTTAGATTTCTGTTTTCACTCATTGAGTTAACCAACTCTTTCAGAAGGACTCTGCGTTTGTGGAGTATTCCAGCTTCCATTCTGGCTATCTACAGGGCTTTCTGAACACATCTGAAAGTCTTCCGATGTGGGGCAGCCAGACTTGGACTAACACTTGGAGCAACCAGACCTGGACCAACACAACATGGAGCAAGCAGGCTTGGAGCAACGAGACCTGGACTAACCCAGCTTGGAGCAACCAGGCCTGGACCAATCCAACTTGGAGCAACCAGGCCTGGACCAACCAATCCTGGTGTTCTCAAGCCTGCAACAGTCAGGCTTGGAACACTCCCTTTTTGGGGGAGGATTCTCTGCAGCCTTACATGCAGTGCCAGCAAAACCTCCTTGCCAGTGATGTGGAGGCCAGTTTGGAAGCCGCTGGGGAAGGCCATACATATTTTAGCACCCCTCAAGGCTTGGAATTATTCCTCAACTACTCTGTTAATACACCAGGGGAATAAAGTCAGGCCAGCGGCTGGATTTCTTCCTTCTTTCAAAGATATTTGGTTTTCCAAGACAGGGTTTCTCTGTGTACCCTTGGCTGTCCTATGTAGATGAGGCTGGCCTCAAACTTTGGGATCTCTCTGCCACCACACTGGCTTCATTCAAAGAGTTTTATATTTTTATTCTTTTGGTGCCAGAGAGGAAATCTAGGACCTTTTCAAGACAGGGTTTCTCTATGTAGCTTTGTAGTCCAGGCTGGCCTGGAACTTACACAAATCCAGCTGGATTTGTGCTGGAGGTTAATCCAAGGACTTTGAAGGCACTGAATTATACCCCCCCAACACACACGCACACACTTATCCTGGCTTGCCTTTTCCTTAAAAACTTGGGTCTCGGATTTGAGGGGTTTAACTGAAGTCTGAGTATTGTGGGAAATTACCAATACGGAGTCAGGTAGAAATATAAGGGTATTTAATAGGGAAAAGCCTTACTTACAGAGCGACCCAGCCAGCTGGCTTGGTAGAGGTCTGTACAGCAAGAAGCAAAGAGAAATCGCAAATACATCACTCTGACCACACCCTCACAAACGTGGTCAGGCACACCTGTAGCCAGCCCCTAAGAAGGCGTGGCTACAGCTTTCCCTAGATCTGAGGAAGGAGATTTTAATAATAACTTGCCCTGTTACACAAATAGGCTGTCAATAGCTATGGATTCAGTATGTTTGGGTATCTTTTTATTTTATTTTATTTTTATTTCTACACTTTTATTTCTCGTTTGGGTATCTTTAGGATGCAGAATCTAAAAGTGTGAAAAGTATAAAGATTTGGTTCATATGTGGTGGTCACTCTAGAGGACGAGGGAAAAGGATCATGAGTTTGAGGCTAGCCCAGAGCACTGTAAGTCAAGACTAGCCTAGACTATAGGCAAATAGTAATAAATAGTAACAAAATAAAACCAAAGCTTTGATTGAAGGAGGACATCCATTTTTGGCAATTAGGAGACTTTACCTGTTAAGTGCCTTTGGTTTCACCATGAGTACTGCTGTGTTAATATCTGTAGAAAGATGTTTCTATTTGACTACTATAATAAGCCAATACCTGTTTGACTAAAATAAAACACCAACTTTACCCTTAGTGGTCTCATCTGTCTTGCTTTCACCTAGTGTCAACATACTTTTGTTGGTATTTGAGGCAGGGTATCATGTAACTCAGGCTGGCCTTAAATCTACTGTGTTGCCAACACTTGAGGCTGATTGGGAGAACCAAAAGTTTAAGGCCAACTAGAGCTGCTAGGGTTTTTCTTTAAAACAAGCAAGAAACCTAGCATGTGACTTGGTGCCCACGAGTGGATACAGTGATGCCAATCAAGGCTATATAGTGAGACAGACCCTGTCACAAAAAGCCACAGCACTGGTGAGATGGCCCAATATGGAAACCCTGTTGCCAAGTCTGACAATCCTCATTCCATCCCCTGAACCCACACTCTATAAGAGGAAGAACCAACTCTTGTGAACTGTTCTCTGCTCTCACCTGTGCACACTATACACCACAAACACTAAATAGATATAAGCTAGCCAAACCAACAGCTAGGGAAGACAGAAGGTTAGCCAGTGGAATTTTGCCCAGTACTGATTATTAAACTTGTGGCTGACTGCTCCTCTTAGAAATCCTACCCTGAGCTGGACGATGGTGGCGCATGCCTTTAGTCCCAGCACTAGGTAGGAAGACGCAGGTGGATCTCTGTGAGTTCGAGACCAGCCTGGTCTACAAGAGCTAATTCCAGGACAGCCTCCAAAGCCACAGAAAAACACTGTCTCGAAAAACCAAAAAAAAAAAAGAAAAACGAAAAAAACAGAAATCTTACCCTGGCAGAAAGTGCCATGCTGGGATAGCCTTTTAATTGTTTGTGTGTGTGTGTGTGTGCTAAAACAATGGATTTTGTCTGTGCACTACCGGTACACTTACCCTCACAGTCCCCCCCTCCCTGCCCTGCTGCTTCCCTTCCCCAAGCATCCCTCTTCGGCTTCCGTTCATGTCTCTTACATTGTGTGCACACAGACTGCTCACACTAAATTATGCTCGAGAGTCTGAGGTAAGTATGGCTTATTCCACTTGGTTCTAATTATGTCTGTTTCTCTAGAAACAACTGTGATGGCATTTTTTGTTTGTTTTGAAACAGGGTCTCAGTATGCAGCCCTGGCTGTCCTGGAACTCACCATGTAAACCAGGCTGGCCTCATATCCAGAAAGATCTCCCTGCGCCTGCGCCTGAGCCTGCCCCTGCTCAAGGCTAGGATTAATAGCTTGTGCCACCATGCCCGGAAGTAATTGCTTTCTTGATACCTTAAAAATGCATTATTTGTAGCTTAACAAAACTCCAGTGGAGGCTGGAGAAATGGTTGGGAGGTTGACAGCACTGGCTTCCCTGACAGGGCCCAGATTCAATCCTCACACTCACATGGCATCACAGCCAGTCGCCAATAACTTCAGTTCCAGAACATCTGGCTTCTGCAGTCTACTGACATATATACAGACATACATGCAGGTTAAATATGCATATGCATAGAAAAATATGCATTTTGTGTATACCACATTTTCTTATCCATTTGTGAATGAACTCGGGCTTTTTCTGTATCTTGGTTTTTGGAAGTAGTATGGCAATAGACATGGATATAAGATTGTCATTGGTACGCTGGCCTAGAGTCCTTCAAGTGTGTGCCTAGAACTACAGGCATGCACCGTTAGGCTTCTCCAAATTTAGGTATCTCCTACAGAACCGTGCTGGTTTTTCTTACATTATTGATGGCTGCTTGTCTGCTTTTAGCTGGGCTCTGATATAACTAAGTGACATTGGGGATAGGAGATTTTTTAAAATATTTATTTACATATTTTATGGATATGAGTGCTCTGTCTTCATGCACACCAGAAAAAGGCATCAGATCCCATTACAGATGGTTGTTGTGAGTCACCATGTAGGTTGCTGGGAATTGAACTCAAGACCTCTGGAAGAACAGCCAAGTGCTCTTAACCACTGAGCCATCTCTGTAGCCCAAAGAACAAGAGATTCTAAGTCTTGAAAACAGCGTTTGTTTTACCTTTATTCTTATGAAGACTGTCAGATACAGGTAGGCCTGTCCCTTTCCTAAAAGGTATCAAGCAAAATGAATTTTTTTTTTTTTATGTGGATGAAAGTTTTGTCTGCAGGTAGTATGTGTATACATCCCTTGCATGCCTGGTGCCTGTGAGATGAGCTGAGGATGTAGGATCCCCTGGATCTAGAGTCTGGAATGGCTGTAGATACTGGGAACAGAACCTGGGTCCTCTACAAGAATACTTTCTTGGCCCCAGGAATTTGTGGGGAAGGTGTTACAGTTGGGGGATTGTACCACAATTTTTGGAATGGCATGGTAACCGGAGCAGGAGGCCAGCAGGTCATGTTCCGTCCACAGTCAGGAACTGGGGAGCAATGAATGAGAAATGGATGTTTTTTCCAGGCAGTGGTGGCACACACCTTTATCCCAGCACTCCGGAGGCAGAGACAGGCAGATCTCTGTGAGTTCAAGGCCAGCCTGGGCCACAGAGTGAGTTCCAGGACAGCCAAGGCTACACAGAGAAATCCTGTCTTGAAAACCAAAACAAAAAAGAAATGAATGTTTCAAAACAAAAAAATGTTCTTTTTTTAACCACAGGTTTGGGTATGGTTATGTGCCCTGAGGTGGCCAGAGGCAGTAGATCCTCTGAAGATGAAGTTACAGGTGGTTGCGAGTCAACTGACCGGGCTGCTGGGAATGGAACTCCAGTTCTCTGAGTCAGGGGAGTGTTTTTTATTCCCTTCAAATAGGAATTGACAAGGGAGCCCCTGACAGCATACCCAGTGCTTCAGGGAGAGCCACAGGAACCACAGAGTCTCCACATCCCTTGTTTTGTGTAAACTGGGGATTAAATCCGGGGCTTCCTGATTCTAGCCAAGGCTCTTCCATGGGCTTCACCCCCTACCTGCTTGTGGGATGTCAAGTGTTATTACAGGTAAAGAGACTGAAGGAATGTGTGCTTTCAGAAGTGAGTTTGTAAGGGTGAGTTTGGGGGAGAATAACCAAGAAAGATTTAAATCTATTGAAAAGGTAAGTTCAGCTGGTGTAGTTTCGTGTAAACATTCAATTTTGCTGTGAGCGAAGAAGGAATTTAGTGGGACTAATTATAGACGGCCTAGTCCTTGGTCAGTCTTAACAGATTTAGCTAAAACATGGCACAGAAAAAATATGGAAGAAGCAAGAGACACCACAAGTAAATAGCCTTGCCTGTCAGTCATAACATCCGCTTCTCATGACCACTCACCAGGGTGCCCAGGCCACCCCAGAGCACTGCAAGTAGGTTCCATAGCTGTTACTCAGCTAAGGAGAGGCCTGTCTGGGCAATCAGAAATATAGGGGCCTGGAGAGTTGGCTCAGTGGTTAAGAACACTGGGTGCTCTTCCTAGAGATCTTGAGTTCAATTCCCAGCAACTACTTGGTGGCTCACAACCATCCATAGTGGGATCTGAGCACTCATATACAGAAATAAATAAATTTTAAAAAGAAGAAGAAATATTGTCCCTCACTGTGCCACAGAGGGCACATTCATAAAGGCTAGGGCATATCCTTCTGCAAAGCCCAGATTAATTACAGCTAAGATTCTCAGCCTTCATCTTCTATCCTTGTTTTTAGTTCTTGTGACCGTTGGCCTCAATGGAGATGACTGGTGTCTCAGAGATGGGCCCTTGCCATCCATCCAACAGGGGCCACCTCACTTCAAGTCTTTACGGTTAGTTGATTTAATGGGATTCTAGCATTTGTGTCTGTGTGGTTGTGGGGATCAAATCCAAGGCTCCACCCCTTATCTACACTCTCAGTCCTTGGTGTGAGAATCTTGATTATCTTTGCTTCTACCTTTTTCAGGGTGAAGAGATCACACCTACCACCCAGGAGTGGGAATGGTTTCAGGGGCCTCCCCAGCTGCAGCTTTCCTGGCCTTTTTGCTTTAGCTTCTCACCAAGGGACCTATTCAAATGCCTCAGTCAACTGATTCCTGAGTTCCAAGCTGTCACGGGACCCCCAGCTGACTTCTTTATTTAACAAATTCTCTTTTTCTCCTGCTTGGGCCCGTCTCCCTCCTCTGTCTGGCAGCTGTCTGCCTTCTCTTTGTAGTTCACCACCAGGACCTGTTTTCTCCCCTTATCCCTGAGTTTTCTGAAGATTCAGGGTTTATTCACAGCAGAATTAATCTTTTTTTCCTTTACCCTAAGAAGCCAGCTCTTGAGAGTCACTGAGCAAGCAAGGCCTGTGCTTCTGAGCTTGCACTCCTACTGTCCGGTTCCAAAGACTCAGGCGAATTCAATCCAGCATGCTTGCTCCCTCGGGTTCAGAGGAGATGACAAAGCTGCAAAATCAGGGTGGATTTAAGTTTTACCCTGACATAAACTGGAGGTTGCACCCTCTTTACTTTCGGAGGAGATATGGAGAAAACAAACATTTCTTTCTTCCCTTCTTTTGCTTCCTTTCTTTTCTTCGCCCCCCCTCCGCCTCCCCCCCCCGCCCCCCAGACAGGGTTTCTGGAGCTTTGCAGGCTGTCCTGCAACTCTATCTGTAGACCAGGCTGGGACTAAAGGCATGCACCTCCGAAGGAGTTTCTAAGGAAAGAAGGCTGGGGGAAGACAGGCTGGACCGAGGATTAGTTTTCACTTTCATAGCATGTTAGTGTGTACTCTCAGTGAGCCTATGGTCAAAAAGAAAAAATAAGGGGTGGGGGTGGAAGGAAAATCCTTAAGTTAAATTCACAGCTTCCTAATTTTGAGGTGACCTCTTCAAGCTTTTTTTTTTTTTTTAAAGATTTATTTATTTATTATGTAGACAACATTCTGCCTCCATATATGGCTTCAGGCCAGAAGAGGGAACCAGATCTCATTACAGACGGTTGTGAGCCACCATGTGATTGCTGGGAATTGAACTCAGGACCTCTGGAAGAGCAGTTGGTGCTCTTAACCTTTGAGCCATCTCTCCAGCCCCCCTTTCAAGCTTTTTTTTTTTTAAGATTTTATTTATTTATTATGTACACAACATTCTGCTTCCATGTATATCTGCACACCAGAAGAGGGCACCAGATCTCATAACGGATGGTTGGGAGCCACCATGTGGTTGCTGGGAATTGAACTCAGACCTCTGGAAGAGCAGTTGGTGCTCTTAACCTCTGAGCCATCTCTCCAGCCCCCTTTTCAAGCTTTCAAGGTGATTTTTTTGTTGTTTTTTTTTTTGGTTTTTTGAGACAGGGTTTCTCTGTGTAGCTTTGGAGCCTATCCTGGCACTTGCTCTGGAGACCAGGCTAGCCTCGAACTCACAGAGACTGCCTCTGCCTCCCAAGTGCTGGGATTAAAGGCATGCTCCACCAATGGCCAGCTTAAGGTGACTTTTTTTTTTTTTTAAGGATTTTATTTATTTATTATGTATACAGTCTTTTGCCTGCACACCAGCAGGGGGCACCAGATCTCATTCAAGGTGGTTGTGAGCTACCATGTGGTTGCTGGGAATTGAACTCAGGACCTCTGGAAGAACAGTCAGTGCTCTTAACCTCTGAGCCATCTCTCCAGCCCCCTTAAGGTGACTTTTTATACACAGTGAATTAAAACTAAAATTAGATTGTTTAGGGGCTGCTCTTGCAGAGGAGTGAGTTCAGTTCCCAGCACCAGGGCAGGTGGCTTCCCAACTGCTAGTACTCCAGCTCCAGGGGATGCCCTGCCTCTGGCTTGCTTAGGTGCTCGGGGACACGAGCACACACACACACACACACACACACACACACACACACACACACACACACACTTGCTAAGTAAAATAAATCTAAAAAGAAAACTGCCCACAAAAAAAGAATGTTCGTAAAGACAGCATCAGGGCTTTGAGTGTCTGCCTTTGCAGCTCACTAGCTGCTTCTGTTTTCCTAATCGTCTCTGTGTCTATCACTAAAAACGCACGCGTGCGTGCGTGCGTGCTTGCGGTGTGGTGGGGAGTAGGGGGTAGCACCAGAGTAAAAGAGCAGTTGTATCTTAGTTTTCTATAATATTTTATGGCTTTTGTTATTGTTTTAAACTGAGAACAACAACAACAAATCTTAATCTTTGTGCAGACACAGTAGCAGCATCTGTAGCCCCTGGGCTAGGGAGGCAGAAGCAGATGGAGGGTGGTCAGTGAGTTCAAGGCCTACTTGCTCTTTACGGTGAGTTTCAGACTAACCGGGGCTGCTCACTGAGACCCTGCTCCAGAAAGAACAACAAACTCCAAAGACTGGGCCTACAGGATGTGTCGGTGGGCTGAGGTGGGCTGAGGAGCTTGATACAACCCAAGTCTGATTCAGGCTCTCAGATCCACACAGTTGCCCTCTGATCTCCAGATAGGCAGTGGCATGCAACCCTTTCCTACTCCCCCATACATATGCCATCATAATAACCCTACAACCACAGCAACCCCCTCTCCCCCCCTTATTTCTGCCCCACTCAGCTGCCAAATTTCCACTTTTCTCCTAGTTATTTTCTTAGCCTTTGACTGTCCTGGCATTCACAGTGTAGATTAAGCTGGCCTCAGACTGCTTCTGCTTCCCTCTGCACACGCTTCTGATCCCAGCACTCAGGAGGCAGAGGCAGGTGGACTCTGTGACTTCGAGGTCAGGCTGGTCTATACAGTGAGTTTCAGGACAGCCAGGGATTTTACAGAGAGAAAACATCAGCAGGGAATGCAAAAGCAGCAAGCACCCTTTAACTGTCGAGCCATCTTCAGTCAGCACCTGACAATTCCTAACGTAACATTTGCCTTGCTCAGAATGTTGCTGTATATATAACAATATTCTAACTGTTTTACTTCTAAGGGATGTGGGTGCATCTCAGAGACTTTCTCTCTCTCTGTTTTTTGTTTTGAGACAGAGTTTCTCTACATAGCCTTGGTTTTCCTGGAACCCACTATGTAGTCTAGGCAGGCCGTGAACTCACAGAGATCCTCCTGCCTCTGCCTCCCGAGTGCCCAGATTCTTTGTAAGCCCACACTCAAGCTCTCAGTGAATTTCTTTCTCTTAACCCACATGCATACGCTTATATTAAAATATCATGCTATTGCTGGGGGGATGCCTTTAATCCCAGCACTTGAGAGGTAGAGGCGGGAGAATCTCTATGAATTTCAGGCCAGCCTGGGCTCCATAGTAAGACCTTGTCTCAAAACAAATAACAATAAAATATCATCACTAAATGCCAATATACTTCAAAAAACTTATGGGGTTCATTATATTGCCTTGACTGGTCCTTTATTTCTGAACTCAAAGAGCTTCTGACTCAACCCTCAACGCAGTAGCCAAGACTACAGGCGTCAGCTGCTGTCCTTGCCTTCCAGGAACACTTTCAAATGTGAAAACATCTTTAAGTCCCTATTGCAGCATTGGGTCTGGTGCCCAGAGCCTCACACATGCTCCCTCCCCTCCTAAATTACCCCTTGGGCAGAGCCGCTTAAGTCATTGGAGCATTACAACTCCCCCTACTGGTTTCGCTGATGCATTGGGCTCAACAATCTCCCCACTGTTCCCCAGCTATAACTTTATGGCTATAACAGGGTGAACACCACCACAGTCCTCAATCACGTGTGTTTCCAGGTGGGAATCTGTGGCAAAGGTGGGTTAGATGTATGTAGATACATATACTTGATGAACTAAGAGACGTTCTCTTAGTCAAATAGAAGCCTCAAAAGAGGAAAAAAGGAATAAAACATTAACAGAGGGGGGAAAAAACTATTTTTAACCAGGAGTTCAGGCCTTTAATCCCAGCACTTGGGAAGCAGCACTCCAGTTGAAGAGGGAGGCAGAGCTCTGTGAGTTCAAGGCCAGCCTGGGTTAAGTTCTAGGGATGCCTCCTGACCCAGTGTTAGTTTTATTTAATTACACAAATGCAAACACGGGGTTCACAGTGAAATCAAATATCCCCCAACAGAGGCCAGCATGAGCTATGTGAAGATGTGTCTGAAAATATTAAAACTAAAATGGGTATGTGTGTGAGCGGGTGGTGTGTGTGTGTGAGGGGTGGGGTGTGTGTGTGTGAGGAGGTGGGGTGTGTGTGAGGGGGTGGGGTGGATGTGTGGTGGGGTGTGTGTGTGGAGTGAGTATGTGTTGGTGTATATGAGGCATGGCTGGCTTCCTGTGCAGCCCAGGACCTCTCACCACTCCCTCCTTGGCCTGCTGAGCACTGTGACAACCAGCTGAGATCCTCCAAATGCCTGTTATCTGTAGTAACTGCCCATGCATTACTGGGAAGAAAGTATTGACTTCAAAATATTATTTTTGTTTCTTTGTTTTTCAAGATAGAGTTTCTCTATATAGCCCTGGCTTTCCTGGAACTCACTATCAGGTTGGTCTCAAACTCACAGAGATCCTTCTGCCTCTGCCTCCTGAGTGCTGGGATTAAAAGTGTGCCACCATATCCAGCTGTCAAAATATTATTTTATCAAATTCTTTTAATTCTATGAATGTCTAGTTTGTGAATTCTGAAGTTATTTTGGAGTGAAGTTAATTAATAGACATTGGGTGTCCCTTGTGGAATAACATTGTCAATTAATTCTTTAAAAACACAAATTATTTTATCGCGATATTGTTCATCTTTCTTTTTTTTCTTTTCTATTTCAATTTGTGGCTCTGAAAATTCGCTATGCAGCCCCAGGCTGTCCTTGAACTCAGGACAGTCCCATTGCTCAGTTTCCTACGTGCTAGTGTTACAGGTATCAGCTGCCAGCCCATCCATTTTTTCCTTTTCTTGCCCCTGCCTCACTTATGTCTTGCCTGCTTAATTTATTTATCTATCTATTTTTTATCTATTATCGCAGGTCATGGTGCTTAATTCCAGCACTTAGAAGACAGAAGCTGGGAAGTCTCTGACATCCATCCAGGGCTACATATCTCCAAAACTTTTTTTTTCTCTCTTTCTTTCTTTCTTTCTTTGTTCCTTCCTTCCTTCCTTTGTTCCTTCCTTCCTTTCTTTCTCTCTCTTTCTTTCTTTTTTTTTTTTTGTGTGTGTGTGTGTGTTTTTTTTTTTTTCAAGACAGGGTTTCTCTGTGGCTTTGGAGGCTGTCCTGGAACTAGCTCTTGTAGACCAGGCTGGTCTCGAACTCACAGAAATCGGCCTACCTCTGCCTCCCTGAGTGCTGGGATTAAAGGTGTGTGCCACCACCGCCCAGCCCTTTTCTTTTCTATTTATTTATTTATTTATTTATTTTTGTTGGGAGATGGACATGTATGTCACAGTGGCAATGCCTGTGGAGGACAGAGGAGAACTCAGAGCAGGAATTGGCTTTGTCCTTCCACCATAGGCATCCCAAAAGAATTTAGGTCATCAACCTCTGTGACAAACACCTTTACCCACTGAGCCATCTCAATAACTGATTTTTTTTTTTTTTTTTTAGATTTATTTTATGTATATAGTGCTCTACCTGCATGTACACCTGCCTGCCAGAAGAGGGCATCAGATCCCCCTATAGATGGCTGTGAGCCACCATGTGGTTGCTGGGAATTGAACTCAGGACCGCTGGGAGAGCTGCCAATGCTCCTACTCACTGAGCTACCTCTCCAGCCACCCCACACCCCTCCCTTTTTCTTTGAGAGAGTCTCATACAGCCTAAACTAACCTCAAAGACATCCTTTCACCCAGTCCTCCTGCCTCCACCTCTGTGATACTGGGATTACAGGTATGCCTCATGTAGGTGTGACCCCGCTTTTGCTAAGTATATGGCATTTGGTGTCCATCCATTCATCCTATTTTGTACCCAAACTATCAACTTTTCAACCATGTCACATCCATTACCAAAGCTGCTCTCTTAAAGTCACTAATGAGCCAGACATGGTGACTGGTCCTGTATGACTCTAAGGCCATCTGGGAGGAGAGGGAGGCAGAAGAATCAAGGGTTCTGAGCATCTTTTGTTATGTGTCTAGTTTGAGGCCATCTTGTGACACACAAAATACACACAGACATACACACATACACACACACACACACACACAGGGAAGGAGAGGGTGAAGAAAACAGAGAATAATCATTAATGAAATAAAATCTCACATTATCTCCCAGTTGTTGAGTCTGAAGACAAATCTTGTCTTTTCACTATGAGGAAATAAGTCAATCCATAATGAAAATAATTCTAGTCACACATTAAGGTAAGACCTCAAAAGCCAGGTGTGGTGGCTCACTCCGTTAATCCCTGCACTCAGAGGCAAAGACAGGCTGATCTCTGTGAGTTCCAGGCCAGCCTGGTCAACAGAGTGAGCTTCAGGGCAGCCAGGGATGTTACACAAAGAAACCCTGTCTCAAAAAAACAAAAAAGAAAAGCTGGGGGGGGGGGGCTGGAGAGATGGCTCAGAGGTTAAGAGCACTGGCTGCTCTTCCAGAGGTCCTGAGTTCAATTCCCAGCACCACATGGTGGCTCACAACCATCTATAATGAGATCTGGTGCCCTCTTCTGGCATGCAGGCATACATGCAGGCAGAACACTATACATGATAAATAAATAAATCTTTAAAAAAAAAAAAAAAAAAAAAAAACAAAGAAAAGAAAAAAGCTCAGTTTAGGTCGTTAAGATGGCTCAGCAGGTAAAAACACTGCCAAGCCTGAAGACTTGAGGTTTCTCTCTGGGACAAACAGGGTGAGAATCAATTCTTGCAAGTTATCCTCCAAACTTCACAAGGGCTTCACCCATACTTCCTCAAAACCTCTCCAAATAAAGTATAGGGGCCTGGGGAGATGATTCAGCAGTTAAGAGCCCTGGCTGCTCTTCCAGAGGACCCAGGTTCAGTTCCCAGCACCCAGATAAAGGTTCAAACTTACCTGGAACTCCAATCCCAGGGGTATTCCAATCTGTCACTCTCTTATGGCCTCCTCAGATGCCAGCCATACAAGTGGTAATAGAATAATATACAATAAAATAACAATTTAAAAAGCCAGACTTAGTGGTGAGTTCTTGCAATCCTAACTCCAAAGGTCTCTGAAGCTTTCTGGCCAGACAGCCTAAGACTAACTTGTGAGCCACAGAGAGTGAGAGACCCTGTCTAAAAAAGAAGGAAGGAGGAGGAGAAGGAGGAGGAGAAGGAGGAGGAGGAGGAGGAGAAGGAGGAGGAGGAAGAAAGAAAAAGAAAAAAAAGAAGGAGAAGGAGAAGAAGAAGAAGAAGAAGAAGAAGAAGAAGAAGAAGAAGAAGAAGAAGAAGAAGAAGAAGAAGAAGAAGAAGAAGAAAGTAAATAAAAAATTTTGATTTTGGTTTTTTGTTTGTGTCTCGGTGTATCACTGGCTGTTCTAGAACTCACTCTGTAGACCAGGCTGGCCTCGAACTCACAGATTCGCCTGCCTCTGCCTCCCGAGTGCTGGGATTAAAGGCGTGCGCCACCCCCTCTCCCCACCCAGTTGACTTTATTTTTAGTGAGACATGTGGTGCCTTGAACTTCCAGCAATCATCCAGTTTTTGCCTTCCAAGTGCTAGGACTACAGTCATGTGCCACCAAAATACAGCCTCCTTTTCTGGAAATGACAACACCTTTCCCAACACAGCTCAAGCCTGGAGCTTTCTTAGCATCTGTGTTAGAGGCAAATAGCTTAGAACAAAGAATTTCTGGGTTGGAGAGATGGTTTAGTGGTTAAGAGCAATGACTGCTCTTCCAGAGGTCCTGAGTTCAATTCCCAGCAACCACATGGTGGCTCACAACCATCTGTAATGAGATCTGGTGCCCTCTTCTGGCATGCAGCTGTATATTCAGGAAGAACAGAACACTGTGTACATAATAAGTATTAACAAAAGAAGAGGAGGAGGAGGGGGAAGAGGAGGAGGAGGAGGAGGAGGAGGAGGATCCATTCATCTTGGCTCAGGGTTTAAGAAGATTCAGTCTACGGTTAGCTAGCCCAGTACTCTGGGTCTGAGTTTTTGGGAGGGAGTGACAGACTTAAGCAGAGAGAGAAGGTGGGGGAGGGCACAAGATAGATCCTTCTAGGACATCCCCTGTGACCTACTTTGTATTTTCTAAGGTTTATCTATGTAGGGCTGGGGAGATGTATTGGCTATTCAGAGCACTTGTCTCTCTTCCACAGGGCCCGAGTCTGGTTCCCAGCATCCACCTGAAGGTTTGCAGCCACCTCAGGCAGTTCAAGGATCCGATACCTCTGCAGGCACCAAACACATATGGTGAACATACATAAATGTAGGTGAAACACACATAACATAAATCTTTTTTAAAATTATGTATTTTTAGCCAGGCATTGGTGGCGCACGCCTTTAATCTCAGCACTCGGGAGGCAGAGGCAGGAGGATCTCTATGAGTTCCAGGCCTGCCTGGTCTACAAGAGCTAATTCCAGGACAGCCTCCAAAGCCACAGAGAAACCCTGTCTCGAGAAACCGGGAGAAAAAAAAAATCAGTCTACTTTCACTTCATTTTGTGTGTTTGTGTGTCTGTGTGTGTGTGTGTGTGTGTGTGTTTCAATGTGTTTCAAGACAGGGTTTCTCTGTGGCTTTGGAGGCTGTCCTGGAACTAGCTCTTGTAGACCAGGCTGGTCTCTGTTTGTTCACTGTTATTTATTTAGAGGCAGGGTCTTTAGCTCAGGCTGAACTCACTCACTTTTCAATCCTTATAGCCTGAATACATGTGGAAAGGAAGGTCTGTGGATGTTCTCCAGTTTCCAAACATGCACAAACACAAAGATTTAAAAATGTGTACATTTAGTAAACTATTTTGTGAGGCCGGGCGTTGGTGGCGCACGCCTTTAATCCCAGCACTCGGGAGGCAGAGGCAGGCGGATCTCTGTGAGTTCGAGACCAGCCTGGTCTACAAGAGCTAGTTCCAGGATAGGCTCCAAAGCCACAGAGAAACCCTGTCTCGAAAAAACAAAAAACAAAAAAACAAAACAACAACAACAAAAAAATTCACTGTTGATGTGGTTGGTGCTGGATCAACCCTCGCACATGCTAGGCAAGCACTCTACCAAGCTGCTCCCCTAGACCTTGATTCATTGTTCACTGTTATGTCCTCTCCTGCCACATGATTCAGAACTCGCAGAATAGGGAGAAACCATATCGGTGGGTTTTGTTCTTGATTTGTGCTGTAACTTGGATTTTTCTTGACCTAAATTTGGTACCCACTATGGTGTTGTTGAGGTGGCAGAATAGTAAGTTAGACCTAGGAGACCGGTCTCATTTGGGTACAATCCTCCTCCCCCCTCCCCTCCCTCCCTCCTCTTTCCTTTTCTGTTTTTGAGGCAGGGTATCACTGTGAAGCCAAAATGGCCAGGCTACTATATAGCCCAGACTAGTCTCAAATTTGCCCCACTCCCCCTGCTTCACCCCTTTCTGGTAGCAACAGTCTATAGTTACAGCTACTCAGGAAGCTGAGGCAGGATCCAAGTTCAAGGCCAGTGTAGTGAGACCTGTATCAAAATAAAAAGGAAGGTGTGGGATGTCAATTCTTTCCTATTACCCTCAAAAAAAGAAAACTAACTATGCGTGGGGTAACAGCGCCCTGAGTAAATGCACCCTCTGGGTCCATGTTTTCAATAATAAAGATCTGATAGGAAACTAGGCTTGGCAGTCATACCTGTAATCCCTACTCACTCATGGAAGGCAGGGGTAGGAGGATAAGGAATTCAACGTCATTTAGTTACTTCTCAAATTCCAGGCCCGCATGAGCTACAGAAACCCTATCTTGAACAGGTTTTGAGAATGAATAAAGGCAGTGTAACAAAGACTATAGGACAATGATTCCTTGGCCCTGGTAGTGGAGTGATGAGTAACTGGAAAGGTTAAGCCTTGGAATATAACTGCAGGAGGGCTCTATTCATGCTCAGGATTTGCAAGGAGGCAAAGCCCTGTGATAGGTAGACAGCAACTAGGTTCCTGATAGGCAGGGAGGGGTGCGCCATCCTCCCATCCAGAGAACCACAATGTAGGGAATGTTCTGGAAGACAAGTGTGGCGGCACACTCCTGTAATTGCAGCTTGTCCTCCAACATAGTGAATCCCAGACCAGTATGTCCCCAAACAAACAAAAACCCACTGTGGCTTACTGCACTCCTTTAACCCGTGCTGAAAGGGTTTCAGCCCTAACAGATGAAGGTGTGCAGCAACAGGTACATTAGGTGTGTTTTATATGAACAGGGACAGTAAACAAATGGCAAACAAAGCAAAAAGGCAGTGACTCTGCCCTGGTGGGGAGTACAATACACTGAAGGCTGACTGGGAACTAGCTGACGGTCAACTGACCTCTGAAAATGCATAGGATGAATTTCATAAAGACTGGGAAGAGGGGGCTGGAGAGATGGTTCAGTGGTTAAGAGCATTGTCTGCTCTTCCAGAGGTCCTGGGTTCAATTCCCAGCAACCACATGGTGGCTCACAACCATCCGTTATGAGATCTGGTGCCCTCTTCTGGTGTGCAGATATACATGGAAACAGAATGTTGTATACATAATAAAATCTTAAAAAAAAAAGACTGGGAAGAGAACCATTGAGCAAAATGGGGGGAGAACCAAGAACAGTATGGAAAGGCCTCTTCAGTTAACCCATGTAGGAAGAACTGCTATCTTTTTTTCATGGCAGGGTTTCTGTTACAGCTTTGGCTGTCCTAGAACTCACTCTAGTCTTGGCTGACCTTGATCTACCTGCTGGGGCCAAAGGCGTGCACCACCACTGCCTGGCTTGGAAGTACTGATAATTTTTCTTGGTTTCTTTTTTTTTCTTTTGTTTTTGGAGACAGGGTTTTCTCTGTGTAGCTTTGGAGCCTATCCTGGCACTCGCTCTGGAGACCAGGCTGGCCTCGAACTCAGAGACCCGCCTGCCTCTGCCTCCCAAGTGCTGGGATCAAAGGCATGCGCCACCAAAGCCTAGCACAGAACTATTCTTCTTAATCAGTGGTTTGTGTTTGGCCTCAAACTGGCTGTGAACTGGAGTGTCACCTTTACTCATGTTCACCCTGGCTCCGCCTCCAGAGCATAGGTATTATAAGTATACCCTGCCATACTTGGCGTGCGCAGTGGTGGATGAATCCAGGCTGTTATGCACAGAAGACAACACTCTACCCATTATCTATATTCCTAGCGGCACAGCCAGGATTTTAAAAGATCGCTAATAAAAGTCCAACGAAAATGAACAAAAGGGGGAAAAAAAAGCTATGACATGCCATACATTCAGAATCTTTATTTCAAAACAGAAACTACAGTAACATTAATAGAAAGTATATATGGAAGTATTCACAACCTGGCCATTGACAATGGGAAGATTCCACCCAGCGTTACTGCCAACTCACTGAAGAAAAGAGGTAAGTTAGAGATACCTTTCCCAGCAAAGGCCCTCTTCATAGCTTTGTGAGTTTTTATCCCAAGTCTCAATGACCACAGGGAGTAATGAACAGGGGTACTGAAACACTGTTAATATATGCAAGGTTTTGCCTAAAAAGTCTGGAATGTGTAAGCACCAAGAGGGACAGAGGGATCCAGTGACCGATGGAAGGGGGGGAGGGCCACCAGAGCCATCTCCCATTTATGAACCAAGTGGAGAAGGAGGGGATGGGTTGTTGAGGGATCCGTGACCTATGGCAGGTGGGAATCCTGGCATTCCCCCCAACATACAACCTCCTAGTCCCTTCAAAGAAATCCTCCCTCTCCCCACAGCTGGGTCTTCAGGAGTTCTGACCTCACAGCTGGAGTGAGGCTGAGCCTTGCATCCCAAACTTCAAGGAAGCACCCCTCTCCAACAAGGACAGGGAGCCAGGTGAGTGAGATCTAGTCCAGGTGCAAACCCCACCCGGCAGAGGCACTGCTGCTCACGTACAGAGATGAGTGTTCATAGATTCTAGCAAAAAGAAAGCTACAGGAACAAAGGAAACAAGTTCTTAACAGCCAGAGCAAAGTGCCAGTGCACATACATTCATATCCTCAAGTGTGGGCCACACTGCACAATTATGCACACTGTCTCTAATGTGTTTAGCAGAGTCAAGGCCCCTCGGGCACTTAGCACAGTATCACAGGAACACGGCCACACGGGTAGCCTGAGAGTGTAACAGACATAGACGAGCATGCCATGACCGCAGAGCAACAAAGTATTCAAACAAGGTAATTAATAATCAGGAAAAAACCCTCTCCTGGAGCTGAGGTAACAAAGTCCAAGTTAGCTATGAATCCCTTTAAATCAAAATAAAACAAAATCAACACACAAAATCTCCTTAAGAAACAAAATTGAAATAAGAAATGCCTATAGAGAGCTACTGCATGGCTCGCTCACCAGTTAGGTAGTGGGGGTGACTGAAGGAAAAGAAAACAGGAAGTTCATCAGGACAGGAACAAGGTGTTTGGCCCAGGGGAAGGAGAAAAGTGTTCTACAAGCCCTTCTGCCTTCTCTGGACTCCATGCAAAATAAAAGGCCACCAACACCACTAACTACAAAGCCCATCTTTGTAACAAGCATAGATTTCAAGTAACCCTACATAAAAACTATAATCTTAAAAGGCCCACAGAAAGCTGTGAGCCTTTCCCTACAGGCACTCGCTCTTCTGGGAAAACCCCTGAAGAGTCTTTGTCTAGAACAGAGGCAGCTCACATGTCCACCAGCAATGTCTGTTCTCCATTCATGTTGCACCATCACCCTCCAGCACCAACCCTTCTTTCCTCTCTTCCCTCCCTCCGACCAAATTTCCTTACTCTTTCATTATTTGGTAAAATTACACTTAAAAAAATAAATATTTATGCAATAAAACCTGAAGATAAAATAAATAAAACTCAAGTTACTTTAGCTGTGCAGAGCTGTAACAAGTGAGGAGGGCTCTCATTTAATCCCCAGTGGCCCCAACACTAGGTGTGAAGGTCTGTTTGTTTCCTGGCAAGCTGAGGTTGGGGGGACAGGGGCTGCACCCCACTCCTACTCCCTAGGCAAAGGGGATCCTAGAACTAAGAGGAACTGCAGCCACTCTCTCCTGACATGAAGGTAGATTCCCTCAAGAAATAGCCCCAAGAAATGAAAACAGCTAACAAGCCATTGGTGATCCGGCTAACCCCAGCATTGGGTGCTGCCGAGTGTTCATGGAGTGTGTGGGGCGACAAAGGATCAATAGCAGCGCCCAGAGCAGTCCTGGTTCATCCTGATGAGGTCTCCCCGCTTTGGGGAGGTTGCTTTCCATGGTGGAGGGAGGTGAAGGAGGTCCGCCTCAGGCATTGCCAGGGGTATCCTTGACAGGCTGCATGCTGTTCAACTCCACACCAGAGGTTTTCGCAGCCTGCCCCTCGAAGGCCCGGGTAATGTCTTCGAAAGTCCTGCCTTTGGTCTCAGGGACTTTGAAGAAGGTGAAGATTAAGAAGATAGTGAGGAAAGCAGCAAAGATGATAAAAACGTAGGCTCCCAAGTAGTCCTAGGAAATGGGAGAAGAAGGTTGGTCATAAGCACGTGACTGTCTCATCTTTTTTTTTCTTGAGACAGGGTTTCTCTGTGGCTTTGGAGGCTGTCCTGGAACTAGCTCTTATAGACCAGGCTGGTCTCAAACTCAGAGATCCGCCTGCCTCTGCCTCCCGAGTGCTGGGACTAAAGGCGTGCGCCACCAACGCCCAGTGACTGTCTCATCTTTGTGGGGCCTTAAGCTACAACACTTCCATATTGAATGCAAGGCTAGGCTAGGTCACTTCACTTAAGATGCTGCCATGTTTCTCTGCAATTCTTGGTGTCATTCTTTTTTTATTGTCACTCAAACTAGCTTCTTCCAGACACCTTGAGAATTCTATTTTGTTTCTGACTTGTGAGACAGGGCCTTACTTTGCAGCTCTGGCTGGCCTAGAAATCACTCTGTAGACCAGGCTGAACTTGATCTGCTTGCTTCTGCCTCCCCCATAAAATAATAAATCATACCGGGCGTTGGTGGCTCACACCTTTAATCCCAGCACTCAGGAGGCAGAAACAGGTGGATCTCTGTGAATTCGAGACCAGCCTGGTCTCCAGAGCGAGTGCCAGGATAGGCTCCAAAGCTACACAGAGAAACCCTGTCTCCAAAAAAAACAAATAAGTAAATAATTAAAAACAAAAGAGAGTGCTACTAGGCCTGGCTGTTCTGAGGGTTTGATCTTAAGACATCAGCCAGGTGGTGGTGGCATACACCTTTAATGCCAGCACTGGGGGGGGGGGGGGGGGGGAGGCAGGTGGATCTCTGTGAGTTCAAGACCAGCTTGGTCTATTGAGCAAGTTCAGGACAGGCTCCTATACTACAGAGAAACCTTGTCTTGAAAAAATAAAAACAAAAGACATCTGACCACAAGGTTTTTAAAATCCAGGCTTCTAGAAAAAGCTGTGAGAATAGGAAATGCATATGCAACCAATCGGAACTGGTCATCCTTCAAACTACAGAGCCTTTATTTAGGAGTATCCAGTTATCAATACTGACTGAAATGATGATTTTAATATGGGGCCAGGAAGTTTATGAGCTTGGTACCGTCCTTCTGTTCCTAAGCAGAACTATTCCAGTTTTGCCCTCACTGTAGCCTAGGCTGGCCTCAAGTGCTGGGATTGCAGACACAAACCACATTGCCTGGTTCCATCCTTCACTTCTCTTGTTGCCTTATGGGAAATCTGGCTTAAAGTTCTTGACACACAATCTCCTACTAAGTGTCTCCTACTAAGGTGCATCTTGGTGTTAGCTTAGTCTGGTTTGTTTGTGATAGACCATGTTTGCTTTTAAATTTACTTACTGCAGCCGAGGGGAAGAGCATCCCAACCAAGAAGTTGGAGGTCCAGTTAGAACAGCCAGCCACTGCCATGGCAGCTGGGCGGGGACCCTGGCTAAAGAGTTCAGCCACAATAAACCAGGGAATGGGGCCCGGTCCAATCTCAAAGAAGGCCACATAGACCAAGATAGCCACAATACAGACAAAGCTCATGGCTTCATACTTATCCTGTAAGAGAAGGAAACAAAGTCCTGTTAAAAAGGCACCATGGCACAGGTTCCATGTTTGGACGTGTTGTACAAAGTGGTCACTCAACTTGGGAGTCAGAAACCCTAGTGCTGCCGAATCCAGGCCACTCCATCCCACCCATCTCATTTTGTAACAAGATCAGTTAGTTCATCACCTATGAAATGGAACTACATGACGACGATTTTGGGGTTTTTTTTTTTGGTTTTTTGAGACAGGTTTTCTCTGTGGCTTTGGAGGCTGTCCACACTAGCCTTGAATTTAGAGATTCACCTGCCTCTGCCTCCTAAATGCTGGGATTAATGGCGTGTGCCACCACACCTTGTGGAGGACCTCCTGCCTTTGCTAAGATTGGGATTCCAGGTGTGAACTACCAATGTCTGGCCTCCAAGGTGACTTTCAGGAGTTATACCAGATTGGGTCTGCACGATGGCTCAGAGGGTAAAGGGGCTTGCCATCAAACCCGAGGACCCAACTCCGGTTCCCCACAACCACACAAGGGAAATGTAATTGGAGGATTAGGAATTCAGGGCCTACCTCGGCAACAACAGACCTTTCCTGAGACAATGCATCTTACAAGCCCTGTTACAGGCACACAAGCTCTGAAGGTACACCTTTGATAATAAAACTTCTGGGCAGCTCAAATTTGACTTCATTGATGACCTGGAAGGCCAACACCTCAGCCCCTGTCACTGAGGGCCAACGACAGCACATCCCTTCCACCGCTCAAAGAGCACTCACCTTCAGTAACAGAGAGACCGTCATGAAGATGGAACAAACAGCCATGCCTCCCAGGCCTATCATGTGCAGGGTTCGCCTTCCTGCCTTCTCCACCAGGAACAGCTAGAAGACAAAGCATTTCCAATTTCACAAACGCTGCCTAAAGGATTCTACCGCCTGACCCCATGTCTACCATCCTCCTTCCCATACTTCCCCTTTCCCGTCCGTTCCAGTTGCTGGGATTCTTTTTCTCAAGGGAATTAAAAAATGGTTTAACTAAATGTAGGATGTTGAAAGGCAGTCTATGGCCAGGCGCATGCCTTTAATCCCAGCACTCGGGAGTCAGACAGATCTCTGTGAGTTCGAGGCCAGCCTGGTCTATAGAGCGAGTGCCAGGACAGGCCCCAAAGCTGCACAGAGAAACCCTGCCTTGAAAAAAAAACAAAAAAACAAACATAAAAACAAAAAAAGGCAGTCTATGCCAATGTTTGAACACTTGCAGGAGGATTGTTTCACCCATTTCCATCATTCACCAAACTACCCAACTTACAGAAACTACAGTGAAGATGGTATTAACCACACCCGCTCCAATCGTAGCATAGATTGGCTCCTGGACACCTGCATCCTTGAAGATCCCTGTTGAGTAATAGAACACCTAGAAGGAGACAAAAACCGCATCACCAATTGCATCCCAGGATGCAGGAACACTGGGGTTCTTGCAATGTACCACCTCTATACATCTACCTCCCAGTTACCCAGGCCAGGGCTGTTTCCTTCTAATGCTTATCCCCACCACTTAGTTACTTTCTTACATCTGGGCAGGGGGGGTGGGGTGTCACAGGAACAATCACCACGCCTACCCAGCTCATTTGCCTATGTTTACTTTGCTAAATTTCAGAGATTTAAGTCCTAGTTTCCCCTTTGTCTCAATTCCTGATCCTCCTGCCTCAGCCTCTCTAGTGATAAGATTAGATGCTTGTCACTGCATTCACCTTCGCTTTACATTTTTGTCATTTCTTAATTATTATGCAGGGCATGTGGCACACACTTTAATCCTAGCCAGCATCCAGGAAGCTGAGGCAGGAGAATCTGAGTTCAAATCAGACTGGTCTATACAGTGAGACTAACTTTCAAAAGGCAGCAAAAAATAAAAAGAGAAAAAAAAACAAAACAAAACAAAACAGGAACCAAACCCAAAGGCTGGCGCCACAGCTCAGGAACAGCACTTTCTTACTTACAGGGCACCCACAGGCCAGAGTTTAAGCCCTAACTCTGTAAGATGAGAAACAAATGAGGGATACATCACTTGCTCAAAAACAGGCTGATAAATTTCTAAGCCCACTGTAGACTGGATTTTCTTTTTTTGTTTTGTTTTGTTTTCCTCTTTGAGACAAGGCCTCTCTATGTAGCCCTGACTGTCCTAGAACTCACTCTGTAGACCAGGCTGGCCTCGAACTAAGAGATCATCTGCCTGTCTCTGCTTCCCCCAAGTGCTGGCATTAAAGGTGTGTGTCACCACTCCCGCCCAGCTGACTTTCCTTTTTAAAAAGTAAGTTCAGGCCACTCTCACAACACTCTTGGCAGGGTACGACTCAGGAAAAGCCCACCCTGTGGTTTGGGTTAGAGTCTACCCAGACAAAACTTGCTCACTCAGTCAACGGGAAGCCATCCTAGTAGAATAGAGTTTCCTCAGCTGGGGCAAGGGCATCTTGCACTGTGTGCCCTCGATCATTTGTGATGCTCTGGGTCCTGTTTTGCAGGACCAGGATTACTGTGAGGTAGCTGACCTCAGACTACTGGGTAGTAATTGAGCATCCTGTTCCGGCTTTTGGAGTAACTACATTCTGCAAACACATATGTCAACCTGCCAACAAGATCAGGTGATTTCAGGAAAATATTCCTGGGTCCCTTTGGCGCCATGGCAGACACTCACAGCATTGATTCCAGAGAGCTGCTGAGATAGCTGCAGCATGATGGAGATGATGAGTGGCTGGTGGTAGTTAGCTGACTTGAAGAGCTCCACCACGGTGATCTGCTTCTCCTGCGTCATCCTGACACTCTCATCTTTCATCTCCTGGATCTCCTGGGCCACATCCTGGGTGCCCCACAACCGCTGGAGGACTGAGATAAATGGGTAAAAAGAATAAGCATACCATTTCCCGGCCATCCCACCATCCCATTGTTTCCTGTCAGTCAGCAGACAAGGAGACACTAAGACGAAGACGCCCACAGCAGCCATCTTTGCTTGTCTTGCCACTTCATTCTTGGGCTGGCAGTCATCAGAAACTTTTCATGCACATGGAGGTGCAAGAAAGGGAGGTGACAAACCAGCGTCCCCACCCTGAACCACTGGCAAAACCAAACTCCCGCGGTGATGCAGGAGGAGGACTCACTCTCCTTCGCGCGTTCTTCCTCCTTTCGGTTAATGAGCAAGAATCTCGGGCTTTCGGGGCAAAACGGAAGGGCTGCACTTTGTAAGATAGCTGGAACGATTGTCAAGCCCAACAGCCCAGGCCACAGATCTTCAGAGCCCAGGATGAAGTCCAAACCAAAGATCTAGAAGCCAGACAAAGAGAACACTGAACCCCAACCATACTTCCCAGGCCACAGATTCACTATAAAGAAAAAAGAAGAAAAAGAAAAACAAGACCACTCATCCTTTTACCACACATAGAAAAGAGAAAACAAAAACTGTTTCTTGTCCTTTCTGGGCCCCGCCTATATCGTATGAACTATAGCAACAGTATCTGAAACATATTCATAGAAACAGATCCCAAGTGCTTAACCTACATCATTCACAGAACACAGAGCTAGCACGCATTAAGTAAGTAAAATTGCAAGGTACCTGAGCCACCAGGATCCCGATGACAATGCCCAGCTGGTTTAGTGTGCCAAAGGCACCCCGCAGGGAAGTGGGCGATACCTCTCCAATGTACATGGGCACAAAGCCTGTGCACAGTCCACAGAAGATGCCAATAATCAAGCGCCCCAGGATCAGCATTTCAACAGATTCACCTATCTTGGCAAAACCCATAAGGCAGCCACCAGTGATGGCAAGTAGGTTGACTAGAAGCATAGAGTTGCGCCTGTAAGGTTAATCCAAGACAAAGTGTAGTTAGTTAACCATGAAAGAGGCTCCAGTCTCTCCTTCCCTCATCTTTTTTTGTTTGTTTGTTTGTTTGTGTTTTTCGAGGCAGGGTTTCTCTGTGGCTTTGGAGGCTGTCCTGGAACTCAGAGATCTTCCTGCCTCTTCCTCCCAAGTGCTGGGATTAAAGGTGTGCACCACCAACGCCCAGCTCAACTCTGCTCTTCTGTAGCCTCTGTAGGTACAAATCTCTTTCCCTTTGTGGCTATGGGCTTGTGTATTTGAAGAAACCATGTCATCACTGAGCTATATACCCCCTCCCCAGCTTCCTTCACTCGGGAGGCAGAGGCAGGCGTGAGTTCCAGGACAGCCTCCAAAGCCACAGAGAAACTCTGTCTCAAAAAACCAAAGAAAAAAGAATAAAAACTTTATTACTGCATTTATGTGTGTGTCCAGGTGCCAGTATGCCACAGCACACATGGGGAGCTCAGAAGACACTTTGAATGGAATTGGCTTTCTCTTTCCACCTTTATGTGGACTCCAAGAACTGAACTCAAGTCAAGCAAGGGTCTTCTTAACAAAGGCTGAGCGAGCCACCATGCTGATCCCTTGTTATTACACTCTTCATAGAATTAATACTGTAACGATGGCAGGATATGTAGAACAATTTTTTTTTTCATTTCACTGAAAAAAATATTGTCAGAAGGTAGCTAGTCTCAGCTCTCTGTCAAGTAGTTAAGGACTAGACTAATTAGTACTAATAACTGAATAAACTAAAGCTTTAAATGCTGATTGGGTGACTAAGCTACCGACTCAGCTAAAGGATGTAAAAGATTAACAATGAAAATCCTCAAGAGCTCAGGGGCACAGAATTCTGGCTTTTGCAAACAGGGTCACACTATGCAGCCCTGGTTAGCCTGGAACTCAGGTGCTTTGGCCACCTGAACACCACCATGCCCAGCGGACCTGACCGGAGACCAGCGAATTATGACGAAGGGAGCTGGGAAAATGTTGATACATGGTTCCCGTCTCCAGAGGCCCACTTAATTAGCTATATAGTGTGACACAGCACTGGGACTCCTAAAAGTCACCTTAGGGGATCCTAAATGTGCAGCCAAGGTGCACAAATACCATTAAGAGAAAAAAATAAAATTAATTAAGAATTTTTGAGTTAAAAAAATTACTCTCCTCCTTTTCTATTTTCTTCCTTGTTGAGGTGCTTTGGCTAATGCAAAAAAAAAAAAAAATGGTGGTTATTAGTCAAGAGACCCCATTAAAAAAACAAAATTAACAGCCAGGCATTGGTGGCGCACGCCTTTAATCCCAGCACTTGGGAGGCAGAGGCCAGTGGATCTCCTCGAGTTCGAAGACAGCCTGGTCTACAAAGCAAGTTCCAGGATAGTCAGGGTTACAGAGAAACCCTGTCTCAAAAACACCAGAAACTAAAGAAACAATCAAATTAACAACTAAATCTTGTGGATCCCGGGCTAGCCTCAACCCCGATCCTCCTAAGCCTCCTGAGCCCTGGGTCTGTGGGCTTGTGCCACCGAGCCCAGCTATTAGAGTATCTACTTTATTAGTGGTTTCTTTTTCAGTTAATTCCTGAACGTATAACCCTCTTAAGGTATTATTCTATCCAATTTTCTCTTTTGGGTGGAAAAAAATCAGTTATTTAGCCATTGTCCACATTTTCCACAAGTCAGGGATTACAAAAAAGCATTCATTTTATAAAATAACAGAGGACTTCCAAGAAACCTCCAAAATATTTAGTAACAAAAATAACTTTTGGCTGGGTGTTGTGACACCAACCTCTGAAAACACCATAGCTGACCCCAGTAGAGCAAAATTAAACTAGTCTGAGAGGAACTTCAGAGACCAAGTGCTCACATAGCAGATCTCTAGAAAGGCCTGCCGGAGCTTCACAGACAGTGGCCTTTCAAGGGCAGCCACATTCCAGGCCAGGTTGGAGAATTCATCCCTTGAGAAATAACCAACATGCTCTCATGTAAGGCCCATCGTCTCCCTGGTCAACGCCCTCTGCTTGTCTTCAGCATCAACAGTACAGGCCTATTCCTTGCCCAGTGTCTGATCAGTACCTGCCAAAGCGGTTGACAAAGATTCCAACAGATAAAGAGCCAATCATTCCACCAACGGAGAAGATGGCTACACACAAGGACCAGAGGGTGGTCAGCATCTCCTTAGTTGGCGGGTCTTCTGACTTCTCTTCCAAAGTGTAGTTGAGAAAGTCTTTTATGATCTACAAGATAAAATGCACAGTGGGGGACAGACCATTACATCTAGATGAGCATAGTAGACAAATGCCAGGGTGGCTTCCTCTCTCAGAGGACGGGAGCAGAGGCACATGCTTGGAAAAAGACAATTCGGGGCATCACCCTAAACATCCAGTAGGTGGCAGCACCAAGGTACAAGCATGTACCCCACCCAGTCACAACTTCCCTAGTTCTTAGCAATCCCCAAGGAATAGAAAAGGAAAGATCACGACTTGGTGAGAGGGCAAGAGGCCAGAGCCTGAGGAGCAACTAGCCCAGCTTAGGCTTCAACAGTATTTGCCCTCCCCCCCATTTTAGCCAGGCATCTTAAATTCACAATCCTACTTAAAGACACTCACTGTCTCAGGGGCATTGATGACTCCAGTGTTGTAGCCAAACTGGAAAGAGCCGATCGTGGCAACAGTAACGGCGAACACCAGAGATGGGGTCACCTGGAGAGAAGACAAGGGGAAAACTGCTTACAAACACTGACGAATCTGAATCTTCCCCTTTCCCAGGGTGTCTGGCTGGCATCCTTCTTGAGGCAATGCTCAAAGGATCTCAGGCACCTTTGGAGGAACGAGTCAGTTCTTTTGGGCTGGTCTTCATAGCCAGTACCAAGTCAGCCAGGGTTACCCAGTGAGACCCTGTCTCAAAAAGAGGGGTGGAGAGCAGGGAGAGAGGAGACCAACTATTGCACAAGCTAGACCATAGTAGTGCACATCCAAGGCCATAGGATCATGAGTTCAAAGCCAGCCTGTGCTACATACATGGTGAAACACTGCTTGTCTCAAAAAGAAAAGACAAAACAAAGAAGTAAAACTGGACCAGATAGAGGCAGGCATGGGACTGCACTCAGGAACTGTGGGGACTGGCATGAAGTGGCTCAAATCCCTAATCCCAGCAGCTCGAGGGGCCTCTGAGGATTGAGGAGAGTCATGGCCAGCTTGGACTACACTGAGACCTTGACTTAAAATATAAAACATAGCAAACCCTGCCAGGTGGTGGTGACACCTACCTTTAATCCTAGTCCTCAGGAGGCAGGCAGAGGCATGTAGAACTGAGTTCAAGGCCAGCCTGATCTACATCGTGAGTTCCAGAACTGGCTCCATAGCTACTGAGAAACTATCTCGAAAAAACAAACATCCAACTTCCCACAGCATAGAAGGCAGAGCAAAAGGCAGCTTTCAGGTCCCTAAGAATTGACCATTCTGCAGCGATGGATTCAGAGTCATCTTCTAGTGTCATCCCCCACACTGCAGAGGCCAGAGCAGCAGGTAGCATCAGCCTGGCCACTGGGATTCGGAAATCAACAACAAACTCCGGAACAAACTCATAGTACAAATTACCGAGTTCTCTCCTCTCCTCCACAAAGTCTACTCTCAACGAATCTTCCCTCACCCCTTCTTGTTATGAGACAAGGTTCTACACTCCGTATTCCAAGCTAATCTCAAATTTAACTCCTCAACCTTCCTGTTTCAGTCTCTCAAGTGTGAGACCCGAGTTGAGAAAAACATGCTTTTCCTTCTGTACCTGGCCTAGTTCACATCCATCCATCCAGCTTTCTATAAATGACATGACTTTCTTTTTCCTTTTTGTGGCAGGTTTCCTCTGTGTAGCCCTGGCTGTCCAGGAACTCACGCTGCAGGCCAGGTTGGCCTGGACCTCAGAGATCCACTGGCCTCTGCTTCCTGAGTGTATATTAACCACCCGGCTGACTTCATTTCTCTTAACACCTGACTGTTATTCCAGTGTGTCACCACTATTATTTTTAATTCATTCATCCGTTGGTGGGCACCTAGGGCTGGGCTGCTCTTATCTGTGTAACCTACCAGCGACATCCTGGGGCCCTCTTGAGAGTCTTCCTGTTCGCTAAATATGGTACTATTTCCCACTCAGCCAGGCAGAGCAGAGCGTCTGCTCTTTTTGAACACAATATTAGGAGCCATTTTTAGCAGAGGGAAATCAGACAGATATTTCGCCTTGCTGGGGACCACTCAAGTAGGCAGGGGCAGCTCAAAACTGGAATTGAGGCCAACCTCTGCCCACCACAACCTCTTCAACTGTCATTAAGTTCCTATTCTCTAAAGTCACACGGAGGAGCCGGCTGGCTGGAAGCTTATACTAGGGAGTTGACCTTCACTGCCGCCCAGCCTTAGGGTAAGTACCTAGGGTAAATTCACAGTAACAGAAACATCTCACAGTCGCAACCACAGTAAGGACAGTTGGACTTCTCTCTCCACAGTACTCGGGGATGGCTGGGTGCTGAGCAAGCCTAACCCGACCCCACGTCCTCCCAAGGTCTGATGCTTGCCCAAGCCTTCCTGCTGGCTCCGAGACCCACTCGTCATCGCCACAGCCAAGCCCCTACCCTCTTCGCTCTCAGCGGTCTCATCACAGCTGCATCTGCCACACCCGGGAAGCACACTATGATAAGAAGGTGCCCGGGAGGCTCCTCATCAGGTATGAGATGCACGGAAGGAGCGTTAATAACGGGAACAGCAGCAGCGAATGCTGAGGCTGATATGAAAAGGCCTCCTCCCTCCGGACCGCTCTCTCGGTGACTTAGGAGAAATGGAGCATGGCAATCGGCACCAAGATCTGCCTTTGTGAGGATCCCAAGCAAACAAACAAAAATAACCCTTTCTTACCTTTGCGGTCCCCATGGTCCTAACCTACTTCCCAAGCCTTAAGGACGATCTAGACAACCTTCCCAGTCAGCGTCCTCGGCAGCAACTTATCTGCTGAACCTCGGCGGCGGCGCTCAGACAGCTTGAGGACCAATTTCACAGCCAGAAGCCCAGCCTACTTATTTATAATCTCTGCAAGGGGCGGAGCCCGAAAGATCCCCCCCCCCCTCCAGCCTTTAACCTACAACCTCAGGAATTCGATGACCTCTGTAATCTGATTTTTACAACTCCTCCCCCAGCCCCCTCGCCTTTGCAAGCAATCAATCCCACCCCCTCCTCCTCTGGCCTTTCTACCACATCCTCCCTGTGGTTCTTTTTTTTTTTTTTTTAAAGCCCATCCAAATTACTTCCCATTTTCAAGAACGGACAACCTTTTTGTTTCACAGGAAAAAAAAAATACTAAAAAGTTTGGAGGGCGGGCAAATTTAAAGGCGCTGGGGATGGAATCAGTTTGAGAGAGGAAAGCGAATGTGTGCGAGGCAGGGCTGAGTGGGTGCTGTTCTCAGCTGACAGCCATCCAAGGAGCGGGAAGCAGGGAACCCTTGCCCCTCTGCGGCTGTCAGCTGCGTTTGCGTTTCAGAAGGGAAGGGAGAGACAGCCTGCCCGACAAAACCGGCAAGAATTTGTCCTGTTGTGAAGGCAGCCTAGATGTCTTGGAGCCTGACCAAAGCTCCCAGGCTGCCGGAAAGAGAAGATCAAGAGAGGTAAATAGCCCCAATTCCTTCCCACAGCACACACTATCCCACCCTTGGTGAGTTCTGAGGTTTACAGCATGGAGAAACACAGCAAATATCAAATTCAACTTCACAGATAGCATCCTGGGTCCTTAGTGAAGATGGGGGCGGGGGTGTAGCTCAGGGGTAGAGCGCTTGCCTAGGCCCTACTTTATCCGCCCCTCCCCCAGCCCCCAACAGTCAAGCAATCAGTAGACCAGAACAACTGAGTCTCACAGAAGAAATGTTTGCTCAAATCCAATTAGCTGGAGATTGTGCATTTCTTGAAAGACAAGAGTGAGAGAGAAAAAAATATGTAATTGCCACACTGCACAAGAAAACTTAAAAATCGGGTAAGAGGAATGAGAGCGAGCTCAGGGAGGACAATGGCGGCCAGCAGGAGGCAGGAGGGATTTCACCTGAGTTTAGCAGGTGAAGCAGCCCAGCTTGTGACGGACACGTGTGTGGCTGAGGCTCTAAGCTCTGATGGTGGGGGAGGGTGGCCTGGTGTACTCTCGAGGAGGGAAAGCATCTTTTCTCAATAGCTTTGGTTTGTGGCCCCAAATCCAGACTGAATGGCTAACGTCAAGCAAACCGGGTCCTTTTCTCCCGTAAACGAGGGTCCCTTCCAAACCCGAGGCGCACCTAAGAAAACTGAGCCTGAGTGGAATGTGACAGCCAAGAAAACCTTCCCTAAGCTCGCATCCCCTCCTCCCTTCATTTTCCTTTCCAAGAAGCACTGAGTCGGAAGCCCCATTAATTACCACAGCATCTGAATTTAGCAACCAAAGGAAAAACAATGCCCAAAGGCCAATGCCAGCCAGTAGAAATAGAAGCCAAGCCACTTGTGAAACACTGCGTTTTCTTGTAGCCACATTAGAAATAATGAGGCCCTTAAAGCCACTTGCCACCAAGCCTGCCGACCTTAGTTCCATCCCCAGGACCCACAGAATACCAGGAGAGAATCACCTCCACAAGGTTGTCCTCTTTTTTATCCTTCTTTTGTGTTTTTTGTTTGTTTGTTTGTTTTTTTGAGACAGGGTTTTTCTGTGTTGCCCTGGCTGTCCTGGAACTCTCTGTCCACCACGGTGGCCTCAAACTCAGAAAGATCTGCCTGCCTCTGCCACCTAGCTACCCAGTGCTGGGGTTCAAGAAGCCCACCCGCCAGGCTTGTTATTTGAATTTTGATTTCATTAAAATGACAGGCACAATAGCACACCTGCTGTCTTACCCCTCAGAAGAGCTCAATCCTGGGCTTCCTGCCTGTTCAGAAATGAACAAACTATAACAATTCCGTTAGTTTCTCAAGGCCAGTGGCCTCCGGTGATGATAAAGAACACGTAAGGTTCATGGTCAGTCTTGCAGCTTGTAGTAAGACCATGTCTGTCTCTTTCTCCCTATTGTTATTTCTATTTATAATGCATCAAAACCTCTCCTTTCCACTCTTGCCAGGGGCACAAAACTCTGGGTCTCCCACAGGCTGGGTTCTACTCTGGAGCCGGACCCCAGCCCTGCACTTTGTCTAAATTCCTTTTTGTCTTGTTCTCTCTTCTGGAAGCACAGGGATGATGCCACAAGGGTGGAAAGCAGCCAGGCTGCTCCCTGCACAGCCCCCTGCATCATCTGCCAGAGTCTGGTCCTTCTGTGCCTGCACTGACTGGAAGAATAAGTGAACGAATGGTGAAAGCCCAGGATTTCGCCTGTTCTCAGTTGATGTAGCTTTACACAGAGATAGTCTCCTGAGGGCTAATTTGTAGATGTTTAAGCCGGTAATGGAATTTTTTTTGTTTTTGTTTTTGGAGACAGGGTTTCTCTGTGGCTTTGGAGGCTGTCCTGGAACTAGTTCTTGTAGATCAGGCTGGCCTTGAACTCACAGAGATCCGCCTGCCTCTGCTTCCCGAGTGCTGGGATTAAAGGCGTGCGCCACCAACGCCCGGGAAGTTTATTCTTTTATCTGTATACTTTTTAATTGACCTGATACTGGTTCACAACCATCTATAATTCTAGTTCCAAGGGATCTGATGCCTTCTGACCTTCCAGAAGCTTCACATAAGTGGAACACAGACATACATGGAGGCAACCCACACATGCATTAAAAAATATTTTTTCTTTTTAAAAGGCATTGCAGAGTGGAACTGAAGATTATCTCTGAAAAGGCAAACTGCTGGGTAGAGAGAGACAGAGAAGGTTCTGCTTGCAGCAATATATGTATTTTAAAGATTACAGCAGGAATTCAGCTGAAACCCAAGAATCTAAAATGTGCTGAACAAACTGGGAGAGATGCTGTTTGAACCAGTAGCTGCAAAGTGGCTCAAGTCTCAAGCCTTGTGCTACCGTGGCCTGGCCAGAGTCCAAGTCAGATAACCCTTGTCTGTGCAGCAGATAAGAGCTGCTGACTGGGGTCCTCAGCTGCAACCTGCTGACGGCTTCTCAGTGCACCGTGTAAGTGGATGCCAAGAGACAGAACTCCAAGGTCCAGCAAGCATGACTGACCCTGACGGACAGCGTGCACAAAACAGTGTCCTAGCTGAGATGCACAAATAACACCTTCCTACCCTTAAGTTGCTTGTGAGATCTCTGTGAGCTCCTCTGTCTTTGCTAGATATCAAAGAGGAGGAAGGATGAAGGAGACTTTTAAAAGTGTACCCAGTTGGGAGCTAAGAGCAGAGTAGGTGTGCTTAGCAGAAAGGGGACAATGGGAACAATAGCCCGGGATATCAGTTCCAAATGCAGACACCTGCAGAACTGAGACCTCAATCTGGCCTCCTGCTAGTTTGTGTTGAGGTTTGCTAATGTGAAAACTAAGCAGAAAGACAAAGGATCCTACAGAAGAGCACCCTGGCTTTAACCACTGCACGGTGCAGGCCTGGGGAAACACAAGCCAGGGCTGTTTTTAAAGACTGCCCAGATTCCACTGTTTGCATTTGTACCATTCCTCACAAACTGCATGGTTTTATTTGTCTGATTTTAATCTTTCTCTGCCAGGTGAGGTGTCCCCATAATTCACCTAGAATCTGAAAACGCTGTTAAAAAAAAAAAAAAAGAAGAAGCAGCAGCAGCAGCAGCAGCAGCAGCCCTGGGGCGAAGAAAGGAAAAATCTGAGAAATGCTGCTTCCCTTGTTTACACTGTGTTTAAACCTTTCATTACTGCCACTGGTCCTGGGGACCACATTCCAGCTCCAAGGTTCTCATCACTGCTGCTGATCTTTCCTGTCCCAAAGTCTTCAGGAACGAATTCCAACGTAGTGCTAACCCTAAGTTAAAATGCAAATCACACCCATCTCCTCAAACATCTTCAGTGATTACTCAGTAAGGCCTAGGTTCAAAGAGCCTGACTATAGATACATGGCCCACAGTGTAAAACACCCCAGCAGCCTTACATGTAAAACTAGAACACACAAGTTACTTTTGTTATAGAATATTTATAACAAATCCCATCTGATTTGTCCCAAATTTTCTCTCTGTTTCACTCCCCTCCCTTTTTCTGCTTGCAGTGCTGGGGATTCAACCAGGGGCCAGTCTCAGCCCTCCAAATTCTCATATTAACATGTAACCAATGTAAAAACTAATAGCAATTTATGTGTCAGGCATTAGGAATCCAGTGTGTATTTTACACTTACAGTACACGTCAGTTGGAACACTCAATTTTCAGATGTCAAGATGAAATGGCCTTTTTCTTTTCTTTTGTTTGTTTTTCAAGACAGGGTCTCACTGTTCTGGAGATTAAACCTATGGTCTCGCCTATGCTGGAAAGTGTTCTACTTCTAAACTGTGATTTCTAGAATGCTGGGATTTTTTTGCCATCAATCTTCTATCTTCATTAATCACATGAACATGGCGCTATAATATTCCAGGGCAAATTGGAGGATTTGGCAGATTACTTGGTCCCTCAGAGACCAACAGGCCCATAACAGCAGCACAGAGTGTCTGGGTTCAGTGAGCTTGGGGCTGTCCATTTTGCCAGCGGCTGGCCCTGTACATCATGCCAGGTCTTGGGGATGGGGCTAGGGATCGTCTCAATGGGAGTTTCACTCTTCTTTTGTTTGATGGCTTCTTTGGCCATAAGGTTCTCTTATAACTCTTCTTGAACCTGGTAGTTTTGTTTTTTTTTTTTTTTTTGGTTTTTGGAGACAGGGTTTCTCTGTGGCTTTGGAGGCTGTCCTGGAACTAGCTCTTGTAGACCAGGCTGGCTTCGAACTCACAGAGATCCACCTGCCTCTGCTTCCTAAGTGCTGGGATCAAAGGTGTGTGCCACCACCACCCGGCTGAACCTAGTAGAAACAACTTTTTTTTTTTTTTTTCCCCTAAAACAACTACCTGGGTGTGTTGGCAAAAGCTTGTAATCTCAGTATTTGGGAGGTAGGGGCAGGAGGATTTCTAGTTTAAGGGCAGCCTGGACTATATAGTAAGACTCTTGTCCCAACAAATTCAACAACAACATCAACAAAAAGGAGTTTACAGGTGCATTCATGATCTGACAAGTCATTACTTTAGCAGAATCCAGGACTAATGATGGGCCACCTTGTACTGGGAGAGATAGAAATGAGACAAGATGAGGACTATCAAATGTCTGGCATTCTACAGAACTGGACAATAGCATCCAAGAATAGGCAGTATTCTTCAGTGCAAGAGAATACAGAACCCGTGATGCATGATCAACCCATCATTCCCAGGCCCAGGGGGCAGTGTTGTCGCCTCAGGTGCAGTGGGTCAGCTGCTGTCCTGTACAGTAGGCAGGGGCCACTGCAGAGAGTCAAGAGGACAATGCTACTGCCTCGTAGGCCTGAAAGGCAAAGCATCCAGCCAAATAGGCTTCGGGCTTTTTGGCTTGTTGCTTCTTTCTTTAAGGATGCCTGGGATCGAACTCAGGGCCTTACATATAGATCAAAATCATCTCCCATTGAGCTACACCCCAGCCTTGACCCTGAAACCTAACAGAACATTAATTGCTTGCCTCTACATCAAAAGCACAGGAAACTTAAGTAAAAAATAAACAGGCCTACATCAAACTCAAAGACACTGGTGTACCAACAGACACAATCAGCAGAGTAAATAGAGTTCACAAAATGGAGGGGCATATTTGTAAGTCACAGATATAATAAATGGTTAAAGATCCACAATATGTAAAGAGCTTATGCAAGTTAATAACCAAAATAAATAAATAAGTAAATACAAAAACAAAAGCCAAAAAAAAAAAAAAAACCCAAAAAAATAGCCTAACTGGGTGTTGGTGGGGCACACCTTTGAGCCCAGCACTCAGGAGGCAGAGGCAGGCGGATCTCTGTGAATTTGAGACCAGCCTGGTCTACAGAGTTAGTTCCAGGACAGCCTCCAAAACAATATAGAGAACTCCCTCCCTGCACCCCCCCAAAACCAGTAGTCTAATTTCAAAGTGAGTCCCCCCCCAGTCCCCCCTCCTCAGCCAAAAAAAAAAAAAAAAAAGACTGGCAGCTTTAAATGCTTTCTATTAATTGCTTTCTGTTAACATACTCACAAAAAACAAATAAAGTGAGCCCAAATTAGTCATGCTAGCGAACACCTATAATTCTAGCACTTGTAAGGTGGATACAGGGTGTCAGAAGACAGCCTAAGCCTTATGCCAAGTTCAAGGCCAGTTTGGGGTATAAAAAACAAAACAAAACAAAAAAACAAACAACAAAACTGTCTCAAAAAAAAGCAAGTTGGGGGCACTGTTGAGAGTGATGGCTCAGCAGTTAAGCTGTTGCAGTGGACCCAGGTTCAGTTTCAACAGTTGCTCACAACTGTCTGTAATTCAGTTCCAGGGGACCCGACACTCTCTCTTGGCTTCCACGGGCACCATGCAGTCACACCGCACATACATACATGCCGACCGAACACTCATAAACTGCTGGACAGGCATGGTGGCGCACGCCTTAATCCCAGCACTCTGGATGCAGAGGCAGGCGGATCCATCTCTGTGAACTAGAGGTCAGCCTGGTCTACAGATCAAGTTCCAGGTACTGACGCTGGCAACACACACTGACGAATGGAATTTTTAGAAGGAGGACATCTGTATAACATGGCTGAGGACTTTTGTAAGTGAAACAACACCTTCATGGAAATCCAGATCTTCCGTGATTCCACCCAGGTACAGTCTCTAAGGAGGTCAAATTCACAGAAACAATACAGACGCTTCTTTAGAGGCTCCGGGAGGAAGTGGTTTGTTGGGCACAGAGCTTCCGATGTATAAGATTTTTGGAGATCTGCTTCCTCAATATAAATAAGCTTAACCCAGTAGAACTTAAAGTCTTCAGTTGTTTTGTTTGTCAGCTTTGCACCAAAGTGGCCTAAAACAATCAGCTGTAAGGGAGAAAATTTCATGTTGACTCAAGCTTTCAGAACTTTTGGCCACAGTAGCTTGGCCCTGATGTCTTTGGATCTGAGGCACAGTAGTATGTTGTAGCTAGCAGCATATGGTAATCACTATCTATCTATCTATCTATCTATCTATCTATCTATCTATCTATATAGTGTGTGTGTGTGTGTGTGTGTGTGTGTGTGTGTGTGTGTGTGTGTGTGTGTATACATTGAGCAGAGTCTTACTCTGTAGCTCACACTGGCCTCCAATGTCACTGAGATGCCCCTTCCTAGACTTCCCAATTCTGGGATTACAGGTATAGACCACTATGCCCAGTGTGGGCCCAGCTTCATAAACTGTAGGTCACGGTCCAACATGGTGTTGCTTAAGTGAGTGTAGGGTGTAGGTGTTGTGAAAATTTTGGCAATCATAAAAGGTTTCTGAATGATAAAAAGTTAATTCAAAATCCAACTCATGGAGTAATGAATCTAAGGTATTCCTGAGTGCTCTGGCCCACTGCATCAAGGTTTCTTTCACTGGGACTTTTTCTTTTTTTCCCCAAGACAGGATCTTACATAGCCCAGGGTTTTTCACAACATGAGCACTTTGCCCTGTTCATGCCACCTGAAACTTCTCAGCTCTGAGACCATTGTTACCAGGAGCAGTGTTTTTTGTTGTACATACAAAGTTTTCTGGTCTTATAATGGTTCAATTACAGATAACAGTGACTTTTAATGTTTTCCTCTCTTCATTCCTTAACACTTATCAAGTCAAACTGGACTGGGGCAGAATATCTGATTTTAAAACATTTATGAGGCCAAAAGTGTGGTTCAGCTGGTATTATTCACAAGGCCCCAGGTTTGAGCCCTAGCTCGCTATGTAGACAAGGATGACCTTCAATAGCCATCCTCCATTTCCAATTCCCAAGAGCAGGCTGGGTTTGTATTAAGTGTCAAACTTGGGGTTCACTAATGCACTCCACTAACTGGACTACTGCACATGAGTGCTTGCCTGCACTATGTGCATGCCTGGTTCCCAGGAGGTCGGAAGACAGTGTCTAATCCCTTGGAACTGGAGTCACAGATGGTTGTGAGTGAGCTGCCATTTGGGAGCTGGGTGTCAGACCCAGTCCTCTGCAAGAACAAGCCAGCTCTTCATCACGTTGGAAACAAGGTCTCACTATGAAGCTCCCCGGCTGGTTTGGAACTCTGTGAAGAACAGGGTAGCCTAGAACTCAGAGATTTGCCTGTCCCAGTCTTGGCAGCCCTGGGATTAAAGGTGGGCACCACCAGGCCTAGCCTCTCAGCTGTGTTTTCTATGCAAACTACTCTATAAATGCCAATAAGGCCCACAGACTACTATTTGCATGAGGTAGACATGAGCCTATGAGTTCTAAAAGGGCATCCCTGAACTACTGTTTCAGGTATAAATGTCTTTGCTTCTCTATACAGCTGCTGGGTGGCATTATCACAGGGCAGCTCCGCCTGCCTTTGTTACAGGAAAGCAGCAACATGACAACTCATGCTGACTCATATCCCCCCTTTCAAAAAATATAACCACATGCCAGTCTGTGGTCACTTTTCAATGAGATGTGTCATAATTCAAGGGCTGTTTTATTTGTGCAAGTCTCTCCCCTAATTTTGGTGGCTCTTGAACCTGGCAGAGCCTAACCTCTCAAAAAGGGGGAAAAACCCACGGGGTGCTCCAATATATTGTTTATTGGTTTGGTGTTATTTGATGGGTTAGGCTAGTACACAAACTGCCAGAAAGTAAATGAAATGCTGTACCTGGGAATATTCTCAGAGGAGGGTCATGGTCTCAAAAACTCAGCACAGCTACAGGGCCTGCTGGAGTTGTAGGAATTGAGGGAAGGCTGTTTACAAGTGCTATGACACCTATGTTGCAGAACATCAGCCTGTTTAGTGAACACATCTTTCTCAAGCTGTTGCCTTCAGTGGAACTAGCGAGTCACAGAAATATTTGGATGAGGCAGGCTCAGAAACCAAAGTATCTCTTCTATCCTTGTCTTCCCAGTAGGCTAAGGCCCGCCTGCTTACATCTCGCTTTATTTATTTATTTTTGGAGGTGGGGTGCATGATGCTGTTATGCTGACATTCGATGAGCACTGGTCAGCTGAATCTCTGAAGTGGCTAGCTCCATCACTCCATCCTGTCTCTCCTTTATTCTGCTCTCCCCTCCTGTGGAATTTGGTTTCTTCTTCTGTTGCCCAGGGATGCAGCCAGCATCCCCCTATGGTCCTGGTTTTCTTCATCCTGTTTCTCTGTCCTTTTTTTTGTTGAAAATCTGCAAAAGCTCCTGGGTCTAAAAAGATCCTGAGTATTGAAAGGTTTATATACAAACTTAGGACCGTGGGATGATTTTGGAAGAGAAATGTGTGGAAGGAATCATCTCTGCCTTTGGTGCCCTGTTCCTACAATCCTCTAAATGTTAAAATGCAGACAAATTCCTTTACCTACAGCTACATTTTAAATCAGCTTTCAGGCTCACTTTTCCTCCCTAGTAAAATGCTTGAATCCAGGATCTTGCACAAAACTGGGGGACCTTCTCTCACTGCACTATATCTCCTAAGATATCTTTGATTTTATATGTGTGTGTGTGTGTGTGTGTGTGTGTGTGTGTGTGTGTGTGTGTGTGTGATTGAGACAGGGTCCCACTATGTAGCCCAGGCTGGCCTCGAGCTCAGAGAGATCCACTGCTTCTGCCTCCACAGTACTGGGATTAAAGGGCGAGACACGCAGGCCCAAAGGACCAGCACCACCCTGCTCAAGCAACCTTTTGTTTTGTTTTTTTAAATCAAAGTCTCATTATGTAGTTCAGGGTAATCTTGAACTATGTAGCCAAAACTAGCCCCAGACACATGACAACATCATAATCCTCCTGCCTCAGCCTCTTGAGTGCTGGGATTACAGGCATCACCATCATGGCAGGCTCACAGCCTTCTTTTTGTCTTTTATGTTTGAGACAGGGTCTGTCTAGGCTGGCTTTGAACTTCTATTCTGCCTCAGTCTCCTTATATCTGGGATTACAAACCAGATCTGGGGTGACTTTTAAATCCGGTGTAATTCCAATTATACCTAAGTGGCTGTATTAATATAATTGAAAAGAACCAAGCAGTATCTGTTTTTCTTTGTTGTCACTGTTTTGTTGAGACAGGGTCTCACTATATAGTTCTGGCTAAGACCCTTGTCTGCAGACCACAAGCCCAGGAGTGGCCCAAGCCAAAAATGAGCTGGGCCTTCCCCCATCAATCACTAATTAAGGAAATGCCTATAGGTGTGTTTACAGCCAAATCTTTTGGTTTTTTTTTTTTTAATATATTTAACTTTATTTTTTTATGTGCATTGGTACAAAGGTGACAGAACCCCTGGAACTGGAGTTATAGATAGTTGTGAGCTGCCATGTGGATGCTGGGAATTGAACCCGGGTCCTCTGGAAGAGCAGCCAGTGCTCTTAACCTCTGAGCCATCTCTCCAGCCCCTACAGCCAAATCTTAAGGAGACATTTTCTCAGTTGGGGCTCCCTCCTCTCTGATGACTGCAGCTTGTGGCAAGTTGACATCAAACTAGCCAGCACAATGCACAAGAATACACCGCCAGGCCTGGTTTAGACGAGGCATACATGGGGAGAGCTGTCAGGGACCTCAAGTTTCTCCCTGCTTGGAGCTTATATATCACAAGGTTAGGTTTTGGTCACTTTTGAACTTTTTGTTTTGTTTTACCCCTTTGCTTTATTATTATTATTGTGGTTGTTACTGTTGTTATTTGCTACCCCTCCCCCGAAACACACTGGGACCTGAACCCCAGCCCCTGTTTGGTTTTTGAGATAGGTTCTCCTAGAGTAGTCTGGAACTTGCCATGTGGCTCACATTGGCCTCGACTTTACAGCAATCTTTTCCCCTGTACTCCCCAAGTACTGGGTTATAGGTGTGCCCACCACTCCCAGCACATTTTAACTTTTTCGAGACAGGGTTTCTCTGTGGCTTTGGAGGCTGTCCTGGAACTAACTCTTGTAGACCAGGCTGCCTCTGAGTGCTGGGACAAAAGGCATGTGCCACCACCGCCTGGCTCTATTTTAACTTTTTCTTTCATCTCTATCTGCCTCCCTCTTCAACTTTTTTGTTTTGTTTTGTTTTGTTTTAGACAGGGTCTCTCTCTATACTCCTGGCTAGCCTCGAACTTGATGTATATATAGTCCTGGCTAGCTTTGAACTTACAGAAATGTGCCTGCCTCTGCCTCCCTTGCTGGGATTTAAAGTGTTTACCACCACACTGGCTATATTTTGTTGTTGTTGGTTGTGGGGCTTTCTTGCTGGTTTTTGTTTTGTTTTGTTTTGTGAGACAGTTTCTCTATGTAACCTGGAACTCACTTTGCAGACTAGGCTGACTTCTAATTCACAGAGATCTGTCTGCCTCTGCCTCCTGAGTGCTGGAATTAAAGGTGTGTGCCACCATGCCCAACTTTTATTTTAAGAGACAGAGAGAACTCAAAGAAGTCTTTCTCTGTCTCTCTTATCTTTGTGTGTGTGTAAATTTGTCATATTCTGCACGTGGAGGGCAGAGGACGACTTTCAAGAGTGAGTTCTCCTTTTACCATGTATAGCATGAGTCCTGGGATCTAACTAATGTCATCCCACCTGGTAGAACAAGCCTTTAGAATGACATTCTAGTGTGTTCATGAACACACACACACACACACACACACACACACACACACACACACACAATAAATATATAAATAATCCTGATGTTGGGTGGGTGAAATGGCTCACTTTCGATGCACGCCCTCAAATGAATAAATGTAGTAGTTGTTTGGGTCTAGATTATTATTATCGTTCTGCAGGGTTCACCATGACATTTCATCTATGTATATAATGTAGTTTGACCACATTCACTCACCATTACCCTCTCTTGTCTCCCTCTCATCCCCACAGGAAGCATGATGGGTGCAGGGAACCTGGGGGCTGGTCATAAGTCCTGGTGCGGAGCTCTAGGAAAGGAGCTGTCCCCCGAGGTAGCGGGGGAGGGTCCCACACCCAGGCTGTGGAGAGCCTCCCAGGAGAGGGAAATGGAGATGGCAGAAAGTGAGGCTGCTGAGGCAACAAGGCTCTTAGGACATTTTGTGGTCCACAAACCCTAAAATACTTACATAATCTGACCCTTTACAGTAAAGGTTGCCAGCTCCCAAGTCTGAGAGTAGAGGAGTCAAATTTGAAATGGCATTTTAAAGCTATGAGGTCACGGGGCCATACCTCAGGGTCAAAGGAAGGAAGGAGGCACTGTCTGTGGTGACAGTGTCTTAGGACAAGGAATGAAGCCTCCCCCTAAAGAGTCAAACAGTTTGACAACTTCCTGTTAAGAAATGCAAAAGGTGCCAGGCGTTGGTGGTGCATGCCTTTAATCCCAGCACTCAGGAGGCAGAGGCAGGTGGATCTCTGTGAGTTCGAGACCAGCCTGGTCTACAAGAGCTAGTTCCAGGACAGCCTCCAAAGCCACAGAGAAACCCTGTCTCAAAAAACAAAAAAAAAAACAAAAAAAAAAAAGAAATGCAAAAGGTGGCCCTACCAAGACTGACAACTGAAAAGATTGATTAGGAAAGCATCTCTCTCTCTCTCTCTCTCTCTCTCTCTCTCTCTCTCTCTCTCTGTCTCATTCCATGTGTTACTGTTTTGTTTAAAAAGAAGAAAAGAGAAATGCTGAGACATGAGACATAAGATTATAAGTTTATTATAAGGCCCGGCAGAATGGGGAGACTAAGAAGAGGAATAGGGGTAAATGGCTGACCGCCAAGGTGGGTCGCCATAGAGAGAGGGGGGGGGGACAGAGAGAGGGGATGGGTAGTCAGCCAACCCAAGAGGAGCCAAAGGAAGAGAGTGAGGGATGGGTGGCAGGACCTTTTAAAGGAAAGGTTGCAAATGCACACTGGGGTTTTGCACCTCACAGGTTGCAATGCATGGCGGGTGAGTGCCCCGTTGTTAGGGGGCGGGTCAGGGTCATCCAGGTGTATTGTTCTTACACCATGTAACAGAGCATGGGAGAAGACTCACCAATAGGAGAATGTCCCTACTTAAGAGCACTAGGTCTACAAGCTGGCTATCCAGGTTCTGCCAGGCCCGGGCACTCCCTTGGTTTTCATTTAGAAACTCCATCACCAAAATCCTGATGGTCACTGTGAATATACCGCTGTCATTCATGTTACTAGGGAGATAGGGAGAGGAAAACCTGGGGCTGGATTAGAGAGGTGACTGAAGAAAGACTGGTTGATGGCTTGTGTTTGGGTTCTCCACCTACCTTCACCCTGTGTTTATTTACTATGACCCCCCCCACACACACAAGGTAGCAAGAAATCTGCATATAACCCCCAGAAAACCAATGTAGGCCAGAGAGCTATTGAAGACGGCCCAAGGCCAAAGTGTACAGGGTCGCATAGACTCAATGGGGAATTTCTCATTTTCTAGTGGGTAAAATAGTCCCTTTTCAGGCTGGGTGTCACCACTCCGGGGTTTTATGTGGCTCTGGGGATTAAACCTGGAGCATCCTGTATTCTACCAGCTGAGCTACATCCCAGTCCCAGATGAGTTTAACGTATATCACGCCCGGGTTTTCTAATGCCTATCTACAACATGCCAGATTATGTCCTGCGACTGGTGTTATGTTAAACGTCTGTCCAAAGTCCTAAAATGGCATGAAGAGCTAAATGCATGCAGACAGCGGTCCTGTGCTTCTTTGGTTTAGGGCCCAGTAAGAGAACAAAGGTACACGCCATAGAGTATTGCATTTACAGCAGGAGGCTAGGACATCGAGGCAGGCACCGGGGAGCACTAGCTTTTACTTCTGATTTTTTTTCGACCTCGAGGCAACGCCTGCATCACTAGCAGCACGAAACGCCAACCTCGATTTGCCAGGAACTGTGTTTTCATTTCCTGGCAGCTGTGCCCACCGAAACCGGGTTCACATCGGGTGGTGCGGGAGAGGGGGATGCTCTGCGCATGCTCACACACCTCTGCCCTTCCCAGGCCCGCCTCCTCCCGCTCTTCCTGGTGGTCTGCAGCCCACCCGATCTTTTACTTCTAAAATCTCCCTTCGCCTTTCCGGGTCCGTTTGTCTTTTTTTATCCCGCTCTCTCGGCCAGTGCAGCCCAAAATGTCTCAAGGTGGAGACCAAGGGCAGAAGCAAAATAAAGCGTGATGCGCGTGAGTCAGAGAGCGGGGGAGGCAGGACCAGGCGACAGAGGACCGCGGGGCTGCAGGGCGCCGTGCCAGCATGCACGTCCCCTCCGCGGGGCGGGGCCGGCCAGCGCCCACCGGATGGGGCTGAGAAAGTGCAGTTGTCAGGAATCCGTGGCATCTCTGGGGAGTCTAAAAAGGTTACTGCCTCGAGGGTGGTTGCCAGTCCCCACACCTGCTCGCTGTCAGCCCCACCGGCCCCATCTACCCCTGCACAGCTCCACTGCCTCAGGCCCTCCTGCGCTGTGTACATCACGACCATCACGTTTCCACACGACCTGATTCTTTCAGCTTTACAGATGCAATGTGTGCAATAGCATTGGCCCATTATGGTGTTCGGGTAGATGACTTATTTTTGATGCCTGTAGTCCCCCGTTCCTGTCCCAGCCCCACCGACCCCCATCAGCGCATAGATTTGCTTCTCAGAACGTTCCTCTGCTGCCTGCTGCTCGCTGCAGTTACCCGGTCATTGTTCGGTGGCATTCGAGCGACTTCAGGCTTTTGTAGCGGCCCCAGCAGGAGAAGATAATCCGGGAGAAACGCGCGCCCCTCCCCTCGGCTATCACCCTACTGAAACAATGGACCAAAGAATTAAAATTTCTTCAGGGTTCCCAAGCCGCTGAGGGTGGAGGTGGGGTGCTGATGCCCTTGGTACGCGGAGGGTAAGGGACGGGGGATGGGCGGGGGACTTGCCTTTCGGGAAAGATCTCACAGGGCTCTGACAACTTTATCACACCCGTATTTCCTGGCTTTTGTTTCATCATTTCTATAAAACTTACACACCGACACAGAAATGTCCCCGTTTTGGACAAACCGTACATAAATCCATTTTGCTTTAAAAATGTGCTTCCTAATTTCTTTTAAGATGTATGTATAAAGTAGCTGGGCATGGTGAAGCAAGCACTCAATCCCAGTACCCCAAGACAGGCAAGAGGATCTCGGTGTGTTCGAGGCCGTAGTGGTCTACATAGTGAGTTACAGGACAGCCAGAGCTTCATATGGAGATCCTAACTTTTTAATTAGAACAAAAAAGTAACAGGTTTAAGAATCTAAATGACTCCTGTGACACTTTTTCTTTGTCACTTTTTTCATATACTGGCAAAATACTTAGTATTTCTTATGACCCAAACACAGCTACTACAAAAATGGGAAACCATTTTAAACAAGGACTAGGGCTATAAGCTTGTTTTCCGTTTGTACACAGTAATTGGATGCTCCCCTCCCCCACACCTTTTTCAGACTCCTGGTTGGTCCACTGACTAATCCTTCCTGAGAGTTAATTGTTTTCTTTTTTTTCTTTCTTCCTGAGGAAAGCTGCAGGGAAAAGAAACTCTTAAAACTCAGTTGCTGAAGAGGAGAAAGCCAGGTGGCAATGAAGAATTTCCCGAAGGCCCGGGAGGGGACAGATGAGGGTGGAAATCAACACTACAGGCTGGGTTTCAAAAACCAGGGACTACAAGTATATGGTGCGGCTGTAAAAACTACTGGAAGGCTCCCTTTGGGCAGGATGTGAATTCCTGCAATAGACTCAAAAGAAAAATGTCATCTCGGGCCATTGAGCTTAATGAAAGGTGGGAAAGTAGGCTACTGAGAAGAGTTGATGTGCCCTCTCCCAAAGGGTGTGTGTGCTGGGGGTGTGTGTAGGAAAAACCAGTCTAAGACAAGGACACCAAGATGACACACAGGAAAGGCATGGCGGTGCATGCCTCCCAGCACCTGGGAAGCAGAGGTGAGCTTATTGCTGCAGGTTCAAGGCCAGTCTGGTCTGCACAAGAGTATCAGGGCAGCCAGAGTTATCCAGTAAGACAGAGAGAAGAAAAACAACCAGCTAGACTTGTTGCAATTTGGATGCAAACATGGCCTCTTCCTGAACCTGTGATGAAGGGCTTTCCGTTTCCTCTTTCTGTCCCATTGCTCAAGAGCCGGACCTAGCTCATCAGCCACAGAATGAGGGACATCTAAAGCCACTCCTTTCAGTGGTTCTCAACCTTCCTAGGGCTGTTATCCCTTACTATGGTTCCTCGTGTTGTGGTGACCCCAACCATAAAATCATTTTGTTGCTACTTCATAACTGTAATTTTGCTGCTGTTATGAATCATAGCCTAAGTATCTGATAGGTAGGATATCGGCTATGTGACCCTGTGGGCATCTAGACTTCACTTCCAGAAGCACTGCTCACAGTAGCAGTGCTGGGGCTGCTGGAATGACAACTTTCCGGTGCAATACTTTGCTCGAGATGCTACACTTTGAGGGTGAGAGCTTCCATTTTTATTGAAATATGCATGCAACAATGCAGGTAAAAAATGTATTCATTTTAAGTATACAGCAGGATGGATGGATGGATCAATGATCTCTTCTCTAGTTTTCACCTCTATAACCACTGTTAAAATCAAGATCTGGATTCTACAACATTTCTACTCCCCAAGCCCCTGGCCCCTGCACCAGTTCCAGACTCTAGTGCTCAGGAGAAAGAGCTCTCCCTCTCTCTCTCTATCTCTCTCTTTCTCTCTCTCTCTCTCTCTCTCTCTCCCCCTCCCCCTCCCTCCCTCCCTCCCTCCCTTCCTCCTAGTTTTTGTTTGTTTGTTTGTTTTTTAGATAGGGTCTTGTTTTGTAGCCCATATAGTCTGTAACTTCCTGTGCTTCCAAACTCAGAATCCTCCTGCCTCAGCATCCCAAGTGCTAGCATGCTTCAATGTGCTGACAACAGGCATGCACCAAGGGGCCCTGGCTCACTGTGTGTATGCATGCACACTGTTGAGTGCTAGAATGTTTTTCACTGAATAGGCTTCTTCAAACATTACATGCTATCTTTAAGTCCTTGTTGTTCCTAGTATCCTCCTCATGGATATACATAAGTTTATCCATTCTTCCACTGATATACACATAACTATCACTATTACTTATTTCTGCAGTACTGGAAAATGAATGCAGAGACGTGTATGCTGCGCGAACACTATTATGGAGCAATACTCCCAGCCTTTGCTGCAGACACTGCTGGTTCTACTTCTGAACAACATATATTTTTTGTAACCTGTCAAATGACTGATTTTTTTTCCCCTAAGACTGGGATGGCTAAGTTGCTATTCTTTGTGGTCTCTCTCTTTTCCCTCTTTTCTCTTTCCTGCAGTGCTGGGTATTAAACCCAAGCGTCCTACATGTTAGGCAAGCAGTTCGTTATTGAACTACATTCCCAGCCCGAATAATAAATTCTAAACAAAAATAAACAAACTACAGATTATATGTGTGCAATGTTTTGTTTTTATTTTTATTTTATTTTATTGTTTTGAGGCAGAGTCTTACTATATAGTCCAGATTGCCCTCTAATTTACAGCAATCTGTCTGCCTCTGCCTCCTGAGTGCTGGATTAAAGACATGCAGCAAGTGTACACCACACGCCCAGATTATGTTGTTGTTTCTTAATTTATGTGTATGTGCTGTATGAGTTATGTGTGCCATGTGCGTGTAGCTGCCTGAGGAAGCCAGAAGAAGGTACCAGCAAGTACAGAGAACTGAGCCCAGAGCCGCTTCCTCCACTAGCTGTGTTGTTTCTTTGTTTCGGTTTTTCTAGACAGGGTGTCTCTGTGTGTAACAGCCCCGGCTGTCCTGGAGCTCTCTTTGTAGACCAGGCTGGCCTCAAACCCACAAAATCTGCCTACCTCTGCCTCCAGAAGAGAGAGAGTGCTGGGACTAAAGGTATGGGCCACTACCACCCAGCAAGGAGCTGAGCTGTGCACATGATTCAAATTAGTCTCTGAACACTGCCTGTATGTGGAGTAGGTGGCATTTTTCTGCATTCTTACAGGCATAAAAACAAAGAGGATTTTATATTTATTTATTTATTTGATTTTTTTGAGACAGGGTTTATCTGTGTAGCTTTGGAGCCTATCCTGGCACTTGCTCTGGAGACCAGGCTGGTCTCGAACTCACAGAGATCCGCCGCCTCTGCCTCCCGAGTGCTGGAATTAAAGGCATGTGCCACCAACACCCAATGGGACTATGCTGTTTTAACACTGAAGGGCAATGGGCAAAACTAGACAGTTGATCACTCTTCACCGGGGCAGAACCCAAAAGGATGCAAGGCTTGCATATAAAAACCCAAAGCAAAGTTGGGTGTGGTAAAGCACTGCAAGTCTGTAATGCCAGCGCTGTCTCTCGAAGCTGAGCACCCCTGGGTTTGAGCCTGGTTACCTGTTAGACCTTTTCTCAGAAACAAAACAAATGAAAACCTAATTGATTTGGCTTATTCCTATTTCATTCCAAAAGGAAACAATAAAGTCAAGAAATTGCATCACCCGCACATTTATGCCCTGCATATAACAAGAGCACTCAACTTTACAGATCCATCATCATCTAGCCTATTGCTCACTCAGATGGTGCTCCAGGGACCAGCCTCTCTCGGGAGCTTATTAAAAATGCAAATTCAAGCTTCACGGTCTCCAGACTTAAAGAAATGAAATGGAATTCAGTGATTTGTGACAAATAGGCTCACCAGGTTGGGGTGGAAACATTGGGAAATAGGAGGTCAAGTCTGAGGACAAGTGACTTAGTCATTTTCACTTACAGATGTGCAGTACTCGGGTGAATTTAAGATCTCTGGGCAAAGGTCAGGCATGGTGGTGCACACCTTCAGTCTCAGCAGAGGCAGGTGGATCTCTGAGTTCAAGGCTAGCCTGGTCTACTGAGAGAGTTCTAGGACAGCCAGGGCTTCACAGAGAAACCCTGTCTCAAAAAACCAAACCAACCAAATAGAAAAAAAGATTCTTAGGCAGAGTGACGGGATCTCAGCCAGTGTTCCTTCTACATTAAGTAAATCTTACTCTTGGTTTAAAAACAAAAACAAAAAAAGCTTTCTACTTATTAAAATTCTCTTTCTGGATTGATTTATTCTGATTATTATTTATTCTGGTTGGTAGGCATTGTGCTTGTGGTCAAATCCAATTTCCATTTTTTTTCTTCCTTCCTAAGGTCATTTCAAATATGCTTCATGTACTGTTTAAATTATGGTGTTTAAACCCAACAGTGGTGGTGGCTGCGCACATCTTTAATCCCAGCACTCTGGAGGTTGAGCCAGGTGGATCTCTGTGAGTTCAAGGGTAGCCTGGTCTACAGAGTTCCAGGACAGCCAGGGCTTCACAGAGAAACCCTGTCTCAAAAAAACCAAATAAGTAATTAATTAATTAAAAAATATGGTGTCTAAAACTATTAGAGGGGAAACATATTACACACACTATAACAATAATAAATGCTAAGAAAAAAATTTGGATGAAGAACTAAAAACCGAGAAAGAGAGAAACAGGATTTGCTGAATGAGTTTTTTGAGCAGGTCTGGATTTGTGTTCCCCTGGGTTCAGTGTTGTCATCAACAGATTTAGTTTTAACTCTATTCCAGGACTCAATCCAAGTGGTCACCTTCCAGTGCCAACCCAGCTTCGCTTCGCCCATGGATTCTAGCCCCCTCTCCTTTCCTTTCTTGTATTTCCCAGGAGAGGAGTTGCCATGGGGATAGTGTCGTCATAGCAAACCGGCTGATGGAGAAAAGCCGTAACAGAAGCCAGTGAGAAAGAGTGCAGAAACCGGCTGTGACATGACCAAGAGGTAAGACTGGCAGAACTCCTGGAAGAGACAACATGTCACAGCAAACTTACACAACTGGATAAAGACACTGCCCACAGTAAGAACAGGGTGATGAGCTGGTTTCTACTGGGCTCTGCAGAAAGCAGCTGGAAAGAGATGCTGGGTCAGAACAGAGTCAGTTCCTAGGGAGTGTTTGCATCCTCATCTCTAGCCTGAGCTCTGCCTATTTCCAAGGAAAGTGCAGTGGGCGGTTAGAGGCCTGTCTTCATTTCTGTATCTGCTTCCACTTCCTTTTCTAGCCTCTGGCCTTTTGACTCACACAGAAGGGAACCTCCCTAAAACAATGAAAGGCTAAGAATACTTCCCTCAGGCACACCCTCATGGTTCTGTCATGTGAAACAGGGCATCTCTACATAGCCCTGGCTGGCATGGAACTCCTGTATAGACCAGGCTGGCTTCAATTTACAGATATTCGCCGGCCTCTGTCTCCTGAGTGGTGGGATGAGGTGTGGCAGGACTGGCACCATTTGGTTTTTCTACTCTTTTTGGCTGTCTTGGAGGGTGAAACCTGGCTTTGTGCCTGCGGGGCAAGCCCTTGTTCTCTTTTGCCCAGGTTCTACATCCTGGCAGCTGTCACAGACTCTTTTCCATGGCTATGTTTCCCTGAGCCACCCCTGTCCCCCAACTCCACCCGGAAGCGTTGCTTATTCCAATTCTATGCTCTCAAGCACGAAGTACAATTTTACTGCATTTCTCCTCCTCTTCACAGCGACCACACACCTTCTTACTCATGATGCCAAAGGTGTCACTTCATCTGATCTGCTTTGCTCAATTAAAATGGGTGCACAACTTTAATCCCAGTACTCGGAAGTTAGATACAGGAAGATCTCTGTGAATTGGAGGACAGCCTGATCTACAGGACTGATATTCTGTGTGTGTGTGTGTGTGTGTGTGTGTGTGTGTGTGTGTGTGTGTGTGTGTATGTGTGTGCTTGCACACGCTCACGTGCATGAATGTGCATGCTGGGATGGAGCCCAGGGCCTTGTGCATGCTCAGTGAGTCCTACCACAGAGCTATATACCCCACACTCCATACTTTCTCTAAGTTGGCCCTTCCCTTGTCCCCAACCCTGAACCCCAACACATCACTTCATTCTGTACATTATTTCTCTAAGATTCTCTAAATAGAAAGCAGCTTGTCTACTTCAAACAAGTGTCTCTTATGTCTTCTTTTAGAGCCCCCCCCCCCCAAAAAAAAAAAGGTTGAGAGTCAGCAAACCAGACATCACTGTGGCATCAATGCTGACTTGCTAAGGACAAAACAAATGGAATAACTTGTCATGGCTCTCTACAAGGTGAGTTTACAGAATAAGAAAAAGGGCTCCAACGATTCTCTGCAATCTGAAGGTCTTGTAAAGGCACTGTTTATACAACTAGTAATCTATGCATGTAAACTGAGCCCTGGGAAGCAGGGTTTATAGTGTACATTTCAAGCCAGAAGTGGTGGCCCACACCTTCAATCCCAGCACTCGGGAGGCAGAGGCAGGTGGATCTCTGAGTTCGAGGCCAACGTGGTATCCAGAGTGAGTGCCAGGACAGCCAGGGTTACACAGAGAAGCCCTGTCTTGAAAAATAAAATGACAACAAAATTGTACATTTCAACTACTAACTAGGTATTCACCTAGTTTTTCAAACACATACTTGGAATTTCCAAACTGCTGGAAGCTTTCTCTGGCTCAGGTATATTTCCAGTACTTATAAATGTACTCAATAAATATTTGAGAGAGTGAAAGACTATGAGGTTAAAGATACTGAGGAAAGCCAGGTGTTGGTGGCGCACACCTTTAATCCCAGCACTTGGGAGGCAGAAACAGGTGAATCTCTCTGAGTTCGAGGCCAGCCTGGTCTACAGAGCAAGTGCCAGGATAGGCTCCAAAATTATGCAGAGAAACCCTGTCTTGGAAAACCAAAAAAAAAAAAAAAAAAAAAAAAGACACTGAGGAGAGACATTTCTCTCCATTAGATTTTGGGTAGGAACATAGCTGGAATTTGGAAAATTGAAAACATCTGAAAAGACCTACCTAGTTTTCTGAGTAACACTACAAAGAATTTTCGTCTCCCCTTCACCCTTTAATCTCCAGCAGGACCTGGCTGTTCCAGGTACCCTGAGACCACAGCTATTTTCTTTTTCTTGTCTCTGGGTGATTCTTTGATCCTGACAGCTGCAGACAATACAAAGAAACACAACAGCCCCAGGAAAAGACAGACACATTCCCACCATGGAGGACGTGCATTCCTCTGACTCTCTCACACTCTACCTCTGTGCTAGCAAAAACAGATGGTGACTTCTGCCCCACCTATCTCACCAATGACTAACCAACCGGTCAACACTGTCGATAGAGCTGTATTCTAAAACAGCCACACGCCTTGCCTCTCCGGGGCTCCTCAGAGATAATGACAGAGCTCCCAGCTTCGATTGTGTTTACCTAATATTAAGAGAGACAAAAGTAGCACTATTTACCTTCTTAAGAAAGATGACCTTTCCACTGGAAAGAATGGGGAAAGCAGTAAAGGCCAGGAAGGGCAATGAGATAGATAAGTGATGGATTAGTTTGCCTAAATGCTGCTGTGTGAAGATAGTGACCTAATGACAGGGCACTGTTAATATTCTAAGAGCCAGAGAGATAACAGGAAGATGAAAAAGAGCATTTTGTTGAGGCAGAGTCTTACATCTCCCAGGCTGCCTTGCAACCTGAGATGCTCTTGACCCAGCTTACCAAATGTTGTGTTACTATGTGCAACTTTGCAAACTTGAAGTAGAAAAAGTAATGCCTCAGCGTTTCCCCCACTACGATCTAGAAATAGATGGTTGGATACACCGAAAGGGAAGAGGCGTGATTAGTAGGAAGTAGGATTATTTATTAGTATTAAGCAGAATTATTTGTTAAGCTTAAAGCATGACAAATTGCTTCCTACAGAGTTAAGGAGAGCAGGAGGACACTGTTGTCCAGTGTTGCACATGACACACTGTTGATGCTCGGAACTGGATAACTGTCATGTCTAATCTTTTGAATATGGCCTCCACTTATTCTGAAAACCAGAATTCTTCTGGTTTTTTCTTTGTGCTATTTATTGAATCCAGGTGTGCTAGGCAAGTGGTCTACCACTCGGCTACACTCCTGGGCCTACTTAGTCCATCAGATATTAACACTCTCTTCGGTGTAGTAAGGACAACAAAACTATCTTGAGAAACTGCCAGATGCCCAGGGAGAAAAGCCAGCACTGCTTTGGTGCGGTTTGACTGCATCTTGATCTCTTACAGGCTCCTGAGGAAAATCTCTAGTGAAATTTGTGTGGAAGCCCTGACACGGCAGGCAGCTGCAACCTGCCTCTTTCCTTTTTTGTTTCTTTTTGAGACAGATTTTCTTAGCCTGGGCTCCCTATGTGAGTGAAGGATGACTCAACTCCTGATCCTTCCATCTCTACCTCCAAAATGCTAAGATCACATCCATGTGCCAACCAATTGGGGAGAAAAACTTCTGAGTCAGTGCAATGGTCCTCTGCTTGGCTGAAAACCAGCGCTTTACATCAGAAGCCACGATATAGTTCCTCCAAGCAGTCCCCTGACCTCCACATGTCTATCATGGCACACACGTACCCACACACATGTACACAGGCATGCCCAACGGTAACTAAATAAAATATAACCTAAATGTAATCTTATTTCTTTAAGAAATAAGACCCAGCTGGGGTGGCATACAAAATTCATCCCAGCACTCTGGAATGGATCTCCGTGAGTTCGAGGGCAGTCTGGTTTAGAAAGTGAGTTCCAGGACAGCTAGGGCAGCTACACAGAGAAATCCTGTCTCAAAAACAAACAAACAAAAAAAACAAATCAAGAAACCAGAAACAAAATTAAGACACACATATATATATTTATTCCAGCTCAATCTACAGAGCAAGTTCCAGGACAGCCAGGACTACATACAGAGACCCTGTCTCAAAAAACCAAATGTGTGTGTGTGTGTGTGTGTGTGTGAGAGAGAGAGAGAGAGAGAGAGAGAGAGAGAGAGAGAGACAGAGAGACAGACAGAGAGAGAGAATCCGTTTGTGTTTGTGTGAATTTATATGCACCATGCACAAGTTGGTGCCTAAGGACGTCATTCGGCACCAGGTCCCCCGGAATTGGAGTTACAGGTGGTTGTAAGCTCTCCAGTCTGAGCACTGGAACTAAACCCCGGTCCTGCGAAAGGGCAGCAAGTGCTTTTAACCACTGAGTCAACTCTCCAGCCCCAAGAAAACTAATTGTTAACATTTTAGAAAAACAAAGAAAGGGAGCCAGGCATAAAGGTGACCACACTTAATCTTTCAGTAACTCTTGGTGGGGGTGGGCAGCATATACACATCATATTTACAACTACCCCAATGTAACATAAACCCTCTGGTTTTAGGTCTACTATACATAAGAGGCTGCCTTGTACTTTATCATGACTTACCATCCATTCCCACAGTTACATTTCAATACCCTAGTTATATCTCCACTTGAATGGCCAGATGCATCTCAACCAGAGCACAGCAAACACAGGAGCCTGACTTCTCTTCTAAACTTCTCCACCCCAGGAAAGGCTGGCAGGGTCATCCTATTGCAAAACCTGGAAGCTAGGGGTCACTGAGGGCAGCTCTCTTTCCCACACTTCTCCTATGTATGTACTGGGAAAGCTGTAAATCCAGGTCCTTTCCTTATACCTAGTTGTGCTCATCATTTGTCATCTATTGCAATTGTCTTTCTTTCCCTCTTTCTTTCTTCCCTTCTTTCTTTCATCTATCTATCTATCTATCTATCTATCTATCTATCTATCTATCTATCTGTCTGTCTATCATCTATTTTGAGACAGTCTCTATCTATGTAGCTCTGGCTGTCCCGGAACTCACTCTGTAGATCAGGCAGGCCTTGTACTCACAGAGATCAGCCTGCCTCTGCCTCCCAAGTGCTGGGACTGTCTGACCACTCTCCTTTTTTGTTTTTCAAATCTTGCTATGTAGTCTTGGCTGGCAGTGAGCTTCCCTTGGTCCTTCTGCCTCTGCCTCCTGAGTTCTATGGGATTACAAAGAGGCACCACCATGTATGCCAAGGTTTGTTTGTTTGTTGAGACAGAGTTTTGCTCTGTAGCTCTGACTGACCTTCAGCTCCCTCCATCCTTCTGCCTCAGTTTCCCCGGTGCTGGGATTACACTCCTGTGCTGCATTCCCAGATGTAATAGGGTTAGCCCATCCTGCTGATTCTACACTCTTGCTCTCCTGTAGCTCAGAGCTCTCAGAACAGTATCTGCTCTTACTTCCATACCTAGGCTGATGAATACTCATTCCTGACTCTTTAATATCAAACACACAGGGCATTTTCTTGTCCCTTATCAAGTCATTTCTGCCTTTTGAACGACCTGGAGATGTCCTTATAAGAATAGGGCTGGTGAGATAGCTCAGCAGGTAAAGGCGCTTGCTAGCAAGCCTGGTGATCTGAGTTCAATCCCCAGGTATGTGGTGACTTTAGCACACAGACACAGACACATGCATAAATGTCTTGTTCCTTCTTGTCACTTAAGTCTGATCTCAAAAACTTACTTCCTGGGAGAAGTCTCCTTGACCAGCGATGATTTAGCAAATGATCTTGTTTTAATTTTTCACATTGAACAACTTTATGAAATGAGAAAACTGTGTTACATCATCACATTGGTAGCCAGAGAAAAGCTGCAGTGGTGGGAAAATATCTGAAATGTGGGGGAAAGGTCAGTGTTGAATCAACTGAAGTCCTACAGAGAAATAACCGTCAGCACAGACCATCATGAGAGCCATGCTTTTCTTTTCTTTTTTTTTTTTTAAAGATTTTATTTATTATGTATATAACATTCTGCTTCCATGTATATCTGCACATCAGAAGAGGGCACCAGATCTCCTAATGGATGGTTGTGAGCCACCATGTGTTTGCTGGGAATTGAACTCAGGACCTCTGGAAGAGCAGTCAGTACTCTTAACCACTGAGCCATCTCTCCAGCCCCCCATGCTTGTCTTTATTAGTTTTTTATTTATTTTTCTTGTGTGTACGAGTGTTTTACCTGCCTGTCTGTGCATCATGTGCATACAGTACCAAGGGGGGCGGGAGTGAGTACTGGGTTCCCTGGATCTGGACTTACAGGTGCCATGGAGTGCTGGGAGCAGAGCCCACATCCCCTGGAGAGCCGCCAGTGCTCTCACTGAGCTATCTCTCCAGCCCCTTGGTTTGCTTCATAGGAAATTCCTCTCATCAAATCATCTTCTCACTGGGTAATTCCCGCAACAGCATCCTTCATTGTTCTATGCTTATTACTCCACGTATGCGTCAGGATACAATTCTGTTCTTTTTGGTTTTTTGTTTTGTTTTGTTTTGTTTTTGTTTGTTTGTTTGTTTGTTTGTTTGTTTTTTCAAGACAGGGTTTCTCTGTGGCTTTGGAGGCTCTTCTGGAACTAGCTCTTGTAGACCAGGCTGGACTCGAACTCACAGAGATCCACTTGCCTCCCGAGTGCTGGGATTAAAGGCATGCGCCACCAACGCCCGGCAGTGATTCTGTTCTTGATTCCCATTTCTGCATTACATTTCTCAGGTTTGGCTCATCTTTCCTGTCCTGTCAATGCTGTCTTTATTTTTTTCCTCTCAGACTCTACCTACTTGTATTTTCTTTTCCTTCCTTCTCAGAAGCCACCTAGGAAAGGGTCCCAAGTCACTAAAGGAGCAAAAGGGTAGCCATGGAAAGAGGTGCCTTTCCTCCCTACTGGGATCTCCCATCCAACTCATAGCTCCCACAGGACAGCTTAGACTACAGCCCAGTCACCCAAGGGACTCAGGGGTGAAGCCCCACTGCCAGTAGATTCTGATAGACTCCTGTCCTAAAGTATAGTCCTCTCATACTTTCCATAAGGTCTCTGTCCTTCAGAGTGCGCTACACTCTGGCTTTCTATTCTTCTCCTACTGAGCCCATGTCTTTCAGAACAGCTAGGGGTCTGCACAGATCAGGCTTCTACATGCAAATTCCATGCCTTCTAATATTAATAAGATACTAATCTTTGCTGTGTAGCTGGGATGCTTTGGTTGCAATGATCACTATCCTCCTATGATAACATCCTGGTGTGATGCTTTCCCTGGAAAAAGTGGCCATTCCTGCACCTGGGAGGAAATAAGTGAACACAAAAGGTATGGGGAGCACGCTGGTCCCCGCTCCTTCTATTTCAAGCTTGATATGTTGAGGACTTTCCCAGAGGTATAAGGCAAAGCTGGCAAAGCTGGCTTCTGACACAGGGAACCGGACTAGCAGCTTCTCAGGAGGGCTCTGTAAGCAAACCACTCACTCTAAAGTCCTAACTCTATTTTCTTCTTATCTCCTAGTGAAGATATAACAAGACTCTAGATAGTCCAGCTACAGCATTCCAAGCTTATCTTAGCTGCAGTCACTAGCACAGTTGTGAGCCACAATTAAAGGATGAGAGTGGCCTTAGGCTACCAAGGTGGTAGTTACAGTCTTTAATAATAATTTCCAAAGGGAACAGGTTTTTGCCTACAGGTGCAAGCATTCTTCCTCCCTACATTCCATTCCATAGCAACCCTTTTGCTTATTTTTGCTGTTTTTTTTCCCAAGACAGTGTCCTTCTACGTAGTCCTGGCTGTCCTGGAACTCACTATGTAGACCAGGCTGGCCTTGAACTCACAGAGATTCGCCTGTGTCTGCCTCCCAAGTGCTGGGATTAAAGGAGTGTTCCACTACTACTCAGTTGATTATTTTCTTTAGAAAGACTAAAAACCTCTCGGATTCTGCTAGGCCCCAACTGCAGAGACACAGCAATATCTGTCAGTCCAGGAATATCCTTCTCCACCCCACCCCCTTTTCTACAGTAACCAAGTTGAAAACACTAAGATTGGCATCCACAATACATCTTGGAGCAGACCTGCACCCTCTCTCTCCAGTTCTCCTTGGTCTAGACCAAGAACGCTTGCTCCTTACTCAACTAACTGCAGGCACGCTCTGCCCTGAGTCACGCCCTCCACCAGTTCAGTCCACAAGGCCCCTTCACTCCTGGCCCGGAGCATCAAAGGCTGCTTCTGTGGCCACGAGCGAGCATACCATGGATGTGCAGACTTGTGTTCATCGTCCACTCCAGTGAATTCTGACAGCTGTGGCTGGGAAGGGGCTCTTCAATCTCTTGTGTTTGCTTTTTATTTTTTGAGACAGGGTCTGGCTACCTGGCCACATGTGGCCTTCACTGACATTAAATTCTTTATGTAACTAATGCTGTCAGACTCCTTCCTGCCTCTCCATTAGGTTACAGATATATGTCACCAGGACTGTCTTGATAGGGAGGGAGGCTTTGCTTTTAGTGACATAGAACATATGGGCTCTAGGGACACAACCTACAGTTTTGAGTGTTCTAGGCAACAGATCTATATTGAGTTACATTCCTAGCCCTGTATGTATATGCATATGTACTTTAAAAAAAATCCTTAAAGTCTGTCCTTTATCCCTATGGCCTCAATTAACAGTGATTAATTTGCAGACCTTACTTTCTTTATTTTGCCAGTCTAGTCCATATAATTATCACTTCTAGGTTCCTTTCTAAAATACAAATTTGTTCTAAGCCATTAGGTACTATGTGCTGCTGAAAGGTGAAATCTGAAATCTGTGTAATTTTAGGGTACATCAAACTAAATAAAGCTTTCTACATGATTAAAATTTTCCATTACTATCAAATTATATATGCATATATAATATATATATATATATATATATTATATATATATATATATATATATACAACCCAGGGGCTAAGCTCCAGGACACAGAGAAACCCTGTCTCAAAAAAAAAAAAAAAATCCAGGGGCTGGAGAGATGGCTCAGCAGTTAAGAGCACTGGTTGCTCTTCCAGAGGACTTGGGTTCAATTCCCAGAATCCACATAGCAACTCACAACTGTCTCACAACTCCAGTTCCAGGGATTAAACACCCTCACACAGACACACATGCAAGACTAAACACTAATGAGAATAAAAATAAAATTTAAAAAAAATCTCACAAAATGTGTGCAACCAATATGACAAATATTCAATGTTACAATACACATATGCATATATTACATATGTATAGTATATGTATACATACATATATACAAACAGAAGAGGGGGAGGAGATTTAGATGTTTGGGAGACTCGGAAAGCAGCTCAGTGAATAGTGTTCATTGCACAAACATGAGGATCAGAGTTCAGGTCCTCAGCATCCATATTGCCTGGTGCCGCCCAATATGGGAGGCAGAGACAGGAGATGCCTAGAGCACACTGGTTAGCTGAACTGGCTGAATCAGTGGGATCTCAGGCCCTGCCTCAATATGTAAGGTAAAAAATAATGAGGGGCTGGAGAGATGGCTCCAGAGGTTAAGAGCACTGACTGTTCTTCCAGAGGTCCTGAGTTCAATTCCCGGCAACCACATGGTGGCTCACAACCATCTGTAATGAGATCTGATGCCCTCTTCTGGAGTGCAGATATACATGGAAGCAGAATGTTGTATACATAATAAATAAATAAAATCTTTAAAAAAAATAATCAACAAACCCTCTTTGTCCACCTCTGGCCTTCACACACATCCACATACATGTACACACACACACAGATGAACCCACATACAGGCACACATACATATACACGCACCTGTACACATACATATACTCCTACATATGTGAACCCCTATACATGTGCACCACACACACATTCATGCAAAAAAATGATTTAGATTTTCATATTTTAACCACAAAACATTACCACGACACTGACAGACAAAAGCACTAAGATGGCCACCATACCATCAGGTCACCGAGGAAATCTGGAAACAACCGAAATGCCAAGGGGGGTTGTTGACAAGCGTGATTTCACCTTGTACTTCTCACCTCTTTAACTTCCCTATACTTACATAGTTGTAGTTCTCAATTCTTCCGGCTCACCAAGCTCTTGGGCACTAGGGCCCCATTTATGCTTCCTCTGTCCAGAAAGCCCCCTCTTTTCTCTCTCATGGCTAACATATTCTTTATAGACGCGGCTGCAACATCAGTGCGGAGAAAGGCCTCCCTAACTACTTGTTCGGAGGTCTCTGTTAATTTGATATAAAGTGATTACTGTCTCCTTCAATACTGTGTATTGTGCCTGATAGAAAGCAGCCTCTTGGGAGGAGCAGCCATGTACAGAACATTATGGGCCCATTAAAACAATGAATGTAACTACACATTGATTTGAAAGTATGTCCAGCTCATATTTTTTCACTGTGTGTTTTCTTAAACTGACAACATTTACGAGATATCAGCCTAAAGGCTGAAGGTCTACCTTCTGTATATTTTAAAATAACAAGGACATTGTGGAATGTGTGGTATAGTAGATTAATACTCCATGGTGAACCAGTGAGTTCCGGGTTTATCCAGGCTCCCTGCCTCAATATAGAAAGTAAAGAACAATTGAGAAACGCCACATTTGTCTACCTCTGACCTTGACACACATGTACACGCATGTGCTCAGGGACCTGTGTCCACATACTTAGGAAGGTGATGTGTTCTTTCTAACTCTAGGTGCCCTGGCCAACATAGGAGGAAAGCAAAGAAACAAAGGAATCAACACATGCCCCACACAAGAGGACTATGGTTCGTCCTACAATAGAACTGTTAGAAAAAAAGGGGGGGGCGGGGAAACCACACAAACTAGTCAGGGTTCCTGAGAGTTGAAAAGAAGAGAAAAGGGGGACATTTGAGCTTTGAGTTGTGCCTTGCAGGGTCAAACATCAGGCAAAAAGATAAAGAATAGTCAGCTGCTGTGGTACTGGGAGGTAGAGGCAGGAGGGTCGAGTGTTCAAGACACGTTTGAGACTAGTCCCGGCTACACGAGACTCTGTATGGAAAAGAAAAAGAGATGGACCACTGAGTGGAGGTGCTGCCACCAAGCCTGACAACCTGAGTTCAATCCCTGGAACCCATATGGTGGAAGGAGAGAATCAGAGAAAAATGTATTTCAAGCTGGGAAAACCAGTCCAGTCACACGAGTAAATAGAGTATAGGGGTAGTTTGTGTTACCAGGTTAGACAGACAGTAAGGAGGGAGATTAAGACAAACTATATTATTTCCTTTCTTTGTTTGCTTATTGGAGGGGACACACATGCCATGGCCTCTGCGTAGAGCTCAGAGGACAGCTTGTGGGAGCTGGTTCTCTTCTACCGTGTGGTTCCTAGAGTTCCAACTCAGGTTGTCCTGTTTAGCAGCCACTGAGCCACCTTGCCAGCTCTCTAGTATTTTTATTGTAAAGCCAAGCACACTTGGTTTTTGTTGTTTCCATAGGAGATTTATAAGACATGTAAACTAGTTTGAAGACACCAAATAGGGCTGCAGCCTGTCTGAGTATGAACACAATGGAGTTCATGAATGGTACCCCCTGGAGCTGAACAAGACTGAGTCCTCGTAGTTCAGCATGGCAGATGTGGAGGAAAGGTGTAGTCAATCCATCAATCAAGAGGATGGCCATGAGTGGTCCAGTGTTTCAAGACTAGTTTTTCAAGTAGGCATGTTGCAAAAACCCTGCAGGCTCAGCAGTAGTTACTCTGCCAGAGGCGTGTGGGTAGGAGAAAACGGCTTTCTGGGTTACAGGGGCATCGAGGGCACGAGCTTGCTGGACTGAACTGAGTGCTGCGCTTTCTGATCCAGCATAAGAGGCTGAGAGGTGAGAAGGGGACATATGTTACAAATGGCTGGCCAGGCCAGGTACGGCAGGTGAGGAACATTTGGGCTTTGTCTCATCACTAAGATATCCAGCAGGTTAACACGGCAAGAGTGTGTCCAGATTTGAATTTTAGAAGGATCACTAGCAAGGCATGGTGGCATAGACCTTTAATCCAAGTACTCAGGAGGCTGCCTTCGTGAGAAGGTCACATGATTTCATTTGCCTCATTATAGATGGAAAACAAAAGACACAGGAGCAGCCATGGCAGAGCGGAGGAAACAGAGAACCTGCCATTGGGGTATTTATTCAATAGACAGTTATCCATCAGCTGCTTTCCACAAGGCTGTCCTGGCACTATTCACCGTGGAATTAAAGAACAAAGCACAGAGACAGCAACAGAGACAGAGATAACACGTTCTTAAGGCATAAAGCTATTGCTAGGTTTCTAAACTGCCCTCTGCTCCTGGAAACCCTGTGGCCAAGGGCTGCTGGCCCTCCTGTAGGAACAAACCTGAGGAAAACATCTCAGCAGATCTGCTTGCTGGACTGTTCCTTATCGCTTTTCTACTCTTGCTGACCTTTGTCTCAGCCAGGTTGGAGCCACAGATAACACCGTAAGAGAGATTTGGAATATCTGTGTGCTCAAAGGAGGGTGTCCGGGAGAGGGTGTAGACAAGAAGAGGAGGGGAAGCAATAGGACCAGAGGAGACATAACCAGGAAAGGAAATGTCCTGTAATATTCAAAGAGTAGTAGTGAGTTATTGTGATTTAGCTGCACAGTAGTTCCCTATCGTGCACAGGAGTAACTGGCTTCCCATGGAGCAGCTTCAAATGCCAGAAAGAATTCACTGTATAAAGTGTAAGGTCTATCCCCAACTGCATGACCATGGTCAAGCTGTCCTTTGTCCTTGACGATCTTATCTATAAAATATGGAAGGCATTGCCTTAATGGGGGAATTAAGCACTGCAGGCTAAAGTGTTTTGCAGAGTGTAAAGTGTGGAGTTGTTATTGCTCTGAATCTCACACAGAACAGAGGAAGTCTCAAGTCATGAAATAACATATCCTGTGGGCAGAGTTCCCACAAAACATTTCTCTTCAAAACCAGCTCGGGAAATCAATGGAGCAACATTTGACTAGTAAGACGATGACATCTCTTTGAAGGGGAACCCCTTTGACACTCTGCCCAGACCCTGGGTGATCCATCTCTACATTCTTTTGCAGATACCCATGTCAACTTCAGTTTTTATTTGCTTTCTTGATGACTGCTCCCTTTGCTCCCTCAGTGGCTGGATCAACAACATTAGGAATTTAAAAAGAAAGCTAAACTAAGACATCAATGCTGGGTGTGGTGATACCTGCCCCCAAGTCAATCCTAGCCTCTTTGAAGGTTCCAGAGAATCTTCTTGGAGGCTAACCTAGGCTACATAATGAGTTCAAGGCTAGTCGGGGTAACCTAGGGATCTCCTGCCTCAAGACATGGGCAACGGGAGCTAGCCTAAGCTTCTGTGGTAGCAGGCTTGGCTGTCTGGTGTGCACAAAAAAGCTTAATTCTCAGTACAAAGCAGGGGGCAAAAAGAGCCACAGCAGCCATGCAATATACTGGCTGCTCCCTGGTCAGGCTGTGACGACCCCCTAATGCTCAACAGTCTTCACTGCTCTCCCTTCTAGTCCACAAGTGCTACTTTTTGTTGTTGGTGGTTTTTGAGACAGGGGTTCTCTGTGTTGCCCTGGCTGTCCCAGAGCTCACTCTGTAGACCAGGTTGGCCTTGAACTCAGAGAGCCTACCAGCCTCCAGAGTGCTGGGATTAAAGGTGTGAGATTTTTATTACTATTTAGACTTATTTCATTTTATGGGCATGAATGTTCTGCCTATTGTGTGTCTGAGCACTACACGTATTCCTGGTGCCTGGAAGTCAGAACAGGGTGTCAGATACCCTGGAACTGGAGTTAAGGAACCTGGGTCCTCTGAAGGAGCAACAAGCGCTCCTAACCACTGAGCCAGCTCTCTAGACCCCCTTTAAAAAAAAAAAAAAAAAAAAAAAAAAAAGATTCATGCCTTATGTATAGCCGGGCGTTGGTGGCACACACCTTTAATCCCAGCACTAGGGAGGCAGAGGCAGGCGGATCTCTGTGAGTTCAAGGCCAGCCTGGTCTACAGAGTGATTGCCAGGATAGGCTCCAAAGCTACACAGAGAAAACCTATCTCAAAAAACCAAAAGAAAAAAGATTCATGCTGTATGTGTGTGTGTCTGTCTTCTGTTTCCTTCCTACTTTCTCTTACTGTGGAAAAGAAGTTTCATAGGCAGGGCACTAGGACACTCAATACAGCACTGATGGACATCAGCAAAGCGGCAGCACCTTCTTTCCTTTGCTGCTGCTCACTGTGTCATCTTCCCTATGACATCACCATCTCCAGCGATCCTGTGAGACGTGCAAATTCACACTTTTTTACCCCAGGTGTGGTGAACCAGACTCTCGTCATGGGAGGGCTGAGAAACCTCCAATAAGCCTTCCACTTGTCTCTTAGTTGTGCTAAATAAAGCTTGAAGAGCACCGCCTGGTAAAGAAGCTTTAAATGGATGTTTCACAGCATATCTGTCTTTTTCAGACTCAAGAAGCAAGATGGTTGGGGACGGGAGAGATGGGTCAGCACCCACAACAAGTTAGGAGGAGGGAGAGAACAGACTGCATAATGCTGGCTGTCCTCTGACCACCACATGTGCCCTGGGACCTCACACACAAACACATACATACATGCAACATCAGCAGACAAATAAATGAACAAATAAAAGTGAGATGGGTGGCATAGAAGCATCCATTAACATAATATTTAAAATAAAATAGGAAGCCAGGCTTTTCCCACACAGGAGTCTATTTGGCTCATGGGCTTGCCCAGGAACAATGGCTTTGTGTTTGTAGCTCTGCAAACTGGAATGAGCCATCTCTACTCCCAAGGTTTTTGTCTCCCCAGCATCGTAAAAGTCTACAATGGCCTTTACATATGACACTTTAGTTTGGGGAATGAGTGGAGGCTGGAGCCTTGTGTAGGTCTTTGCACAGAGGTTGCCCTAGAAACCCTGTTCCTCAGGAAAGCACCTTTTCCTACTTTGCACGAAGACAGTGCACCCTCTTCTGGCCACATGGGCAACGAGCGTGCACTTGGTACACAAACACACATTCGGACAAAACACCCATACACATAATATAAATAAAAAGAAAACAGATGCTAACTTAAAACTGTGTGACAAAGGCAAGCAGGGGTTTCATCATTTTTGGTTTCAGTGCTCCTATTTTTTCATTGCTCCTATTCATTGCTCCTATTTTTCTTTCAGTGACCCCCTCGTCTGCTTAACACCCTGTGCAGCAGCCTGCAAGTCTCCTGCTCTCCCTTTGGGCCCTCCCTTTAGCCACCGAGGCTACATTACCTTAATGAAATAAAATACTTTATTTTAGCGACTGTTGCGGTTTGGATATGATCTCAACCCCAAAGGCTCGTATGTTAAAAGGTTTGGTTGAGAACTAATAGGCCTCTGGGAAGAATCACTGGGGATCTGACCTTCTCAGTGGAATAATCCACAGATGGGTTCATAGCTTGATAGTGATGTGGATGGTGGCGGGTAGAGAGCAGAAGGCAGGGCCCAGTTGCAGGCATCCCTTTGAAGGATATATAATTCCCTGGACCTGAGGCACTTTCCTCCATCCCATGCACCCAGCTTAACAGTGGCCCTGGAACCACGTGATAGTGGACCACAATCCTGGAGCCATGAGAGAATAAATCTTTCCTCACTTCAGTGTTTTCTCAGATATTCTGTCAGCATGTGTAATGTAACTCCAGCTTCAGCCCTGGCTCAGTTCTGATGGACATCATCTCTTGTACAATCTCGGAAGGATCGAACCGCAAATTTGAGTATTTGTTGGCCCTCATCTGCAAACCATCCAAACCGAAGGACCGTTACAGTATGTTTTCCCTTGGTGGTTCTGTCACCAACACCTGACCTGGGGGGTGGGGTGGGGGGCTCCTGTGCTCTCATCTGAGAGCCTTCCCAATCACGCCTCTGAGGAGGTCTGTGTTGAAGCCTGTCAGGTCAACCCTAATTTTCAGTGCCCGACCACCTCTGGTTTCACAGGTGTTTTTCCTTGTCTTTAAACCCCCAACTCAACTAACAAGTGTCAGAAGCCTGATAGATCTTGGCTTTCTAAATTCTAAAGGCCCCTGCTCCCATCTCTCCATCCCCAGGCAGCTGCCTTTCCTCTCACTCCCTCCCTCAACCGTACCCTAAATACGTTCTATTTAGGTTCTCTTCTCCTTAAGGCTTTGTCTTCTGGTCTAATTAAAAACAGTTCACAAGGCACGGTCTCAGCTCACGTAGGTGAATTCTGAATCATAAAAGCAGTCAGTACCGGAGCTGCAGAGATCTACACCGCCACCTGGTGGCATGCTGTCAAACAGGTCTTGTGATTCCTAGGATGCTACTGGTTGGCATCCTAGCAACAGGACCCGGAGGCGGACGGCCGTGGGCGAACAGGACAGCTCCTTCAAAACCAGCATTTTCCCTGCCTGCCTGTGATTATCTCATCCTTACACGGTTTCTGACCCTCACCCCCGCCTTCAGAATTCTCCAATTCCTTCCTTTCCCGGGCACTGAAGGAAGACATTATCCATGCAAGCAAGGACACACTCATCATCATCAAGCAGGCCCAGCCTTTCCACTCTTTCTCTGCTAAATCCCCAACATCTCTTCTTCCCTTTCGACTCTCAGCCGGGTGCCCCAACTTACTAGTTCACTGAGAAAATAGAAGCAAAATAAGAGAAACCATCGGTCTTCACTAAGGCATCTTCTGCTTCTAACTCCACACACACACTCCCAGCTTCCTGCCAAACAGATAAACTGTCACCTGCGCCAGCACATGCCACTCCTTCCCTGGATAGCTGGACCCTCTTCCTCTTCTCTACCCAACAATCCTGTCTGGAAACTGACTCTTCTGGAATGAAAAGGTTCTTTTTCTTTTTAAGACTCGTCTTAAGGCCACGGAACTCAGAAGAGCGGATATTTGTGTGGCGGTGAGAAGCTGGAGGGGCTCTATCAGCCTGTAAGAGCAAGTGGGGTGTTGAGTGTTAAAGAATTAAAGAATCCCCAGGAGGCACAGTTCCTTCCTGAGGATCAAAGCAGCAAGTCTCCTCTTGACCCCACCCGCTAGACAGCACCCCATATTCCTTCCTCTTTATTTTGCAGTGCCAAGGATGGACCCTGAGCCTCACAAATGCTGAACAAGTGCTCCACCACGGAGGCTCTGAAGTAACATTTCCTGAGACATCCTCTGTTGTTACACCCGTACCAAGGTCACCGCAAACTCCACCTTAACACATTCAGTAATGGTCACCTCTCTGTTCTTTCTCCCTGCTCCCTGTTTTAAGATGGGATCTGAAGTAGCCCAGGCCAGCCTCAAACTTGTTATGTGGTAGTGGATGTCCTTGAACTTGTGATCTTTCTGCCTCCACCTCCCAAGTGCTGGGATTGCTGGTGTGTGCCACCACCCTCTGTTTCCATGGTGCTGGGGACCAAACACAGGACTTGGTAAATGCTGTGCAAGTCCTACCACCTCCCACCCTGGCTCCTCTGCTTAGCTCTTAAACTGCATTCTTAATCTCCATAGCTCCACACACATTGAACCTACCCGGAAGGCCCTTTAGTTTCTCTGCTTGCCTGTGTGTGTGTGGTGTGTGTGTGTGTGTGTGTGTGTGTGTGTGTGTGTGTGTACTTCTGTAGCCCAAGATAACCTGGAACTTACTCTGCAGCCCAGGCTGGCTCACTCTCACAGTGACCCTCCCCCTCAGCCTCCTGAGCATTGGCGTCATAGGGGTGATCTCCAGGTTCTGGCTTTGAAGCCGCCACTGTCTTGGTTTCTGCATCATCCCGCTGTCTTTTTCTCAGCATTCCTAAACACTGCCATGTCCTTAAAGATCAGGCTTCACACCTTTCTTCTTCTCTCCAACTCCCAACAGTTTCAATTTGGCTTTCAATATCCGACCAAATTGGGTCTCTGATTTGGGCCTCACCTCTGGACTGCGGTTCTGCTATTTCTTCACCTGGACATCTGATTGGAATCAGGAGAGCTCAGGGGTCTAGCCCTAGTCTACTCTCTCTGGTCCTTAATCTAGTTCCCCCACTGGGAATGGCCGCCCCCAAAGAGGGGTCAGTCCGACATCTGGATAACCTTTGCCCCCTTGTCAAGTCCATTAGCTCATCCTTCCTATGGAATCTTACCACTTCCCTTAGCCTAGCCACACTGGCTCAAGTCATCTTCTCTCTACCCTGTGGGTCCTGGGGTAACGTATCTCTGTTTCCTTGTTCACCTTCACATGGTCTGTTCTCCAAACAACAGCCAATGTGATCTCTTAGAAGATAACTTTGAACTCATTTCTCCCATTTCAAAACTCCTCCGTGGGCAGTCTGTCATATTCAGATCAAAAACTTAGACAACACCTTGGTGGGCTGCTTCCCCCAGCTCTTCTTCTTGGTAAACCGGAGTAACCTCCTTGCCAGTGTTTTGTTTAGTCTGAGGCAGTGGCTCTCAACCTCTGGGTTCTGACCCCTTGGGGTCAAATAATCCTCCTGCAGGGCTTGCATATCAGATATTTACAACTCATAACAAATCATTTCACACAGCAAAACTGCAGCTATAAAGTAGCAGCGGGGTCACCACAGCATGTGATTGGCATTAAAGGGTTGTAGCATTAGGAAGGGCGAGAACCTCTGCTCTGGGGCCTTGCATGTGCCAGGCAAGCATTCTACCACTGGGCCACGTCCCTAGGCCTCCTTATACTTTTTGTTTTGACACAGGGCCTCAAATGTACCTCCAGCTCCAGGGGATGCGGTGACCTCTTCTGGACTCTGACTGCACATGACATACACACGTACACACATGTACACATCCACCGTCACGGCTCCGTTGAGATGCACTCACACACAGAGTACACAGTGCAGTGGTTTTCAGTGTAGTCAGGGGGTGCAGCCACCTTTCTGTTTTTAAACACGTATGTATGCTCTGTGCTCAAGAGCCTCAGCACACATGTGGAGGTCAGAGGAAAACTTTCTGGAACTGGGTCTCCCCTTCCACCATGTGGGTTCCAGGGATCGGTGGCAAGTGTCCTTGGAGCACAAACTGTATTGTACTTTTTTTGGAGACAAAGTCTCACTACATAGCCCTGTCTGGCCTGGCTGACTTCTGCTTTTACTGTCCAGTCTCACCTGTTTTGATAAATAAGGCTTCAGTGTGCGGCAGCCATGACCATTCATCACACAATATGTTTGACTGCTTTGGAGGCTGCAGCATCCAGAGCTGCAAAACAGTGGTAACCAAAACTACATGGCCCACAGAGCATGATCCATCCACTCCTAGAATCTATACAGTAGAATATATTCACTCCAGCTGTAGTCTGAGAAGCCTTTATACCCCAGGATCTTTTTTTTTTTTCCTTTTAAATTTATTTATTTATCACACAGTGTTCTGTCTGCATGTATGCCTGCATGCCAGATGAGGGCACCAGATCTCATTAAAGATGGCTGTGAGCCACCATGTGGTTGCTGGGAATTGAACTCAGGACCTCCGGAAGAGCAGCCAGTGCTCTTAACCTCTGAACCATCTCTCCAGCCCCTATCCCAGGATCTTTACACAGTTTCTTTTGTATGAGTAACTCCAGATTGCCTCATGGCTGGCTCCTGGACGTTCTGTTTCTGCTCCAATTCTTCCTGAAGAGGCTTTCCACAACCAGGTCACAGTATCAAAAATGAGCAAACTCACCTCCCTTCTTCCCTCCCATTTCTGTTTTTTTGTTTTGTTTTGTTTTGTTTTTGTTTTTGTTTTTTTCAAGACAGGGTTTCTCTGTGTAGCTTTGGAGCCTATCCTGGCACTTGCTCTGGAGACCAGGTTGGCCTCGAACTCAGAGATCTGCCTGCCTCTGCCTCCCGAGTGCTGGGATTAAAGGTGTGCGCCACCAACGCCCGGCTCTCTCCCATTTCTATATTGTTATCCTGACTGATTTTCCGTCTTGGACTTGCTCATGTCCTGAACTGGAATGTAAATTCCGTGAAGACAGTTCCAGGAATCAGTAGTCTGATGAGGGGAAAAATGAGGGGGGAAAAAAAAAGGAAGAGGAAAGAAGAAAAAGAAAATAAAAACATAAAACAAAAAGCCACTTGAAAACAACTAGATGAATAAATGAACCCTTCAAAGAAATGAGTCGGGAGAGGGGGTTATTTAATATTCCCTCAGTGGTTTTATTAGAGAAAAGAAGCCTGAATAAAAGACCAGTATGGAGCTGGAGATGTGGCTCAGAAGGTAGAATGCTGCCCGTGGTTCAATCCCCCCCCCCCCCTGCATTAACGGATGTGGTGTCTCTCACCTGGAGTCCCGGCACTGGGTTGAGAGGTAGAGGCAGAAGGATCAGAAGTTCAAAGTTGTTCCCAGCTATAGAGAGTTTGAGGCCAGCCTGAGATACATGAGACCTCATCTCAAAACAAAATAAAGCAGGAAAGGAAGAACAGGGCCCACAAGATGGCTCGTTAGGTTAAAGCCCTTGCTGCCACCAAGTGTGACAGCCCAGGCTCCATCCCAGGGACTCAGGGATAGAAGGAGAGGAAAGAGTTCCTTCACAAGTTGCCCTCAGACCTCCACTAGTGTGCCATGCACACGCTGCTCCACAGACACTTAAATAAACAAAACGTAATAAAAAATGTAAAAGGAGGGGCTGGAGAGATGGCTCAGGGGTTAAGAGCACTGACTGCTCTCCCAGAGGCCCTGAGTTCAATTCCCAGCAACCACATGGTGGCTCACAGCCATCTGTAGTGTGATCTGGTGCCCTCTTCTGACAGGCACTGTATACATGATAAATAAATAAACAAGCCTTAAAAAAAATGTAAAAGGAACAGACAGCGGGTCTGATTCATTTATGGAAATGATGCTTTGGAGTGACTATTTCCATGCTCTTCACCAGCATATCATTATAAGGAATTATAGAGGGTCTGAGGAGCAAGGATGTTAGAACATTTTTGTTTTTAACTTTTCTAAATTGATATTTCCTTCTCAACTAAAAATTCCAACAGGTGGATTACAGCTTCTTTTCCTCACTATGCATTGAACCCATTACTCTTGGTTCATCTTGAGTTCTCAGTTTTTGACCTTGATGCTAGTGTGATATTGGACACACTTTCAGCTCGTATCGCGCGTTGTCAAAAGTAAACCAGCGCAAGTGTGATGCTCATTTGGTAAAAGTGCCTGCTACTAAGCCTGATGACCTGAGTTCAATCCCTGAGACCCACACACTAAAAAAGAATCAACTTCTGAAAATGACCTTTTGACCTCCATGTATTCACAGGGCACATGTGCAACCCTGTCCACAAATAGCTATAAATATAGTAAAATCACTATTTTTAATTGCTAGTAATAGCACCAACAAACACTTTAACCTTTACTTAACCTTAATTCCCACAAAATGTCAAAAGGACTCTTTCCCTTAACTTTTATATTACTGTAAGTTTAACACACACACACACACACACACTATATATATATATATATATATATATATATATATATATATTTCTTTGAAACATAAAACAAGAATGGAGAGGGCATGGTGGCACACACAATATCTCAATATTGTGGAGTGAGGCAGTGAGAGGATAGTGACTTTGAGGCCATCCTGAGTTACATAATGAGATCCTGACTCGAACAATGATGTGTGTTACCTTAATATAAGGTTGGCATAATCGGGAAGCCTCAAAATAAGAGAAATAGGGTGGCTTATACAGTTTCTTTTTCTTTCTGAGACTGGGTAGCATAGGTTAGCCTTGGACTTGCTTTGTTCCCATGGTAGCATACAACTTTTGAAATGGAAAACCAGAGTAACACATTGTCTTAAATATATAAGCTTAATTATTCAATAAACAGTGTGAGGGGGAGCCACAGCCTCCGGACCTGCTGGAAGGAGAGCTTGGTGGGGAATGGGGCAGGGGGGTGCGGAGAATACAGAGCAGCCATGCTTTTGGTTAGTGATGAAAACAAACACATTAAAAAAGGGATCTCCCACTGAAAGCCAACATCCTGACACTGCCCCCGCCTCACCTGCCCTGGTAGACAAGGCTTATGATCACTGCCCCCCAATCTGCCCTGGTAGAAGAGGCTAATGGTCACTGAGCACCCACTCATGTCCGTGGCACTGCCCGACGGACAGTTCACAAAGCATTCCTCCCTCTGGCACACCCCCTACTTGCTGTGGAACCCAGACTTAGTCATCACCACGAGTCCTGCCAGCTCTTCTGAACCTCACTGGCACAAACAAAGCTAGTTTCTCTTGCCAGGGAAATTGATGTACTGTTTGTGCCATAAATTCCAGGCACTGATTCTTCCTCCAGCCTTTGGCTTCTCTCAGTCTCTGTGAATAGATTTATACTGTCTTCACCTCTCAGATCCTGTGAGCGGCGTTGTCTGCTCATGGAGGAACACTTAGTTGTAGAGTCAATCCACCTGGGTATGTGTCTTCCAGTTTGAGGCACGCCTTTCAGGGAGGAGAGAGGGGGGTCGAAAGCTTGCCAGTAGGAGGCTAAGGAAGTTCACAAGGGCCCCCCTGAGGTCACTCAAGCAATTGCTGGCGGGGGTGGGGGATGGGGTAAAGGGTGGGTAAGCTGCCTGCAAGCTGTACAGGGAATTCCAATGACGCATCTTCAATGAGTGCTCACCCATGCTGGTGTACTTTTGGTGATGCAGCTGCCACATTTGAGTCATCCATGGGTGGATAAGTCATTCCCTAGCCATACTCCTGTTAAGTGACATCAATAAACTCTGTGTTCACCAAGCTAGATCTGAGTGGAGTCAATTCTTTGGTCTGTCATGGGTTCACATCTTCCTGAGAAAAGTCACATATACTATATGTGGGATATTTGCACACTGTGTGACCATGTATTGCTGTGATTGATAAAAAAAAGATGAATGACCAATAGCTAGACAGGAGGTACAGGAGGGACTTTCCAGCAAGAGAGAGGAAGTAGGAGGAGGAATCTAGGCATGAGCCAGGAAGAGAAAGAGAGAGAGACACACAGGAGACACAGAGAAAGCAGGAATGGGCAGTAGTGACAACGTAGATTGATAGAAATTGGTTAATTTAAGTTATAAGAGCTATTTAAAAACAAACCTAAGCTAATGCCAAGCTCCCCCACCCCACCCCCCTTTTTTTTGAGACAGAGTTTCTCGATGTCCTGGAACTCAAATTGTAGACCAGGCTGGCCTCGAACTGAACTCACAGAGATCCATCTGCTTCTGTCTGGGATTAAAGTTTGCGCCACCACCACCTAGCAAGCTTTCACAATTAACAAATCCAATTATAATATTCAATAAAGATGAGGCAGGGGAAAAAAAAGAGACCACTATGGTCACTTCTGTAGTTTATATACTAATTTGACTGAGATTGTCCCTTACGCAAGGACAGCATACAAATCTTCCAAGTATCCCATATTAAAAAAAAAAAAGTATGAAAATGAAAGGGAGACTATTGGAGCGAGAGAGGGAGCAAAGTAAAAAAAAGGGGGGTAGTGAATATTATGGCATCATCTAAAACAGTATATATACACATGAAATCATAACGAATCCTGTTTTTCTTTTTACAAATAATGTATGTTAACAACGACACAAAATAAATCACTGGCTAATTTCCATGCCTTAACGTGGAAAGCATGCTTAAGGAGACAACTGCTTTCCTCAGGATGACCATTAAAATGTTCAAGGGAAAAAAACCTAAGGCCCTGGTAGTGACAGGGCTAACGCAGTAATGGGCTCCTGTGAGCACTTATATACCTTACATTATTATCAAGACAAGAAAAGATCAGAAAGAGGTCAGCACTGAGATTACCAACAGGAGCACACCAGTTTGATGCCAACGGGACATTAATCCCTATTACTCACGCTCTGTTTATTGGTCTCCATCTCTCTATCGTAGTGAGACTGGACCCTTCTTCAAATTTCTCTTCAAGGCACAGCTTCCTGTAAATCATAATTGGTTCGTTAGTTATTTATTCTGTTTAATTGGGGTCCCTGAGAGGACAGCCTGTGACTTAGCTTCTGGACTACTGAGCACTAGGATAGTGGGAGATGAATTTCCATACATTCTAATGGGATCCTTGATCAATGGCCAGGGGTGGGGGAGGGCTAACAGTGAAGGCCTCTGGGTAGAGGAAAGAAAAAGACAGCTGAGTGTGTTAAAAAACCTCTGGATTTTGGCCAGACGTTGGTGGCCAAACACGCCTTTAATCCCAGCACTTGGGAGGCAGAGGCAGGCAGATCTCTATGAGTTCGAGGCCAGCCTGGTCTCCAGAGCGAGTGCCAGGATAGGCTCCAAAGCCCTGTCTCGAAAAGCCAAAAACAAAACAAAACAAAACAAAACCTCTAGATTTTGAGCCATTATTCTGGCACCAACTAACAGTTTCCCTGTCTGCAGAATGAGCAGGAAGTCCTGCATGTACGTTATGTGTTGGAAAAGCAAAATTTTTTTTAAAAAAACCTCACATTGTCCTTGTAATCCAAATAAATATACTTTTCCTTAAAAGTGAGGTGCCAGGACCAGCAAGATGGTTCAGTGGGTGAGGGTGTTTGCTGCCAAGACTGACTGACAACCTGAATTTCATCCCTGGAGCCCAATAGTGGAAGGAAGGAACCAAATCCTACAAGCTGTCCTTTGACTGACACATCCACGAGGTCACACACACACACACACACACTGAATAAATCCCACCATGTGAAAAAACATTTAAAGATAAGGAAACAAGACCATAGTGGTCAAGAGCAGCCTGAGCAATGCAGTAAGATCCTGTCTCAAAAGGTGGGGGGTGAGAGCTATAGCTGAGCAAGGGAACACTGGCCTAGCCTGTGTTCGATCCCCCATACTGCATTAAAAGAAAAAAATGTTAAATTGATTAACTAATTGAGAAACTAACACCATTTTGCCCAGGGCAGTTGGCTTTTCATCCCTTCTCAAACAGGGTTAAGCCACTTGATGACGGAATAACCCTTCCTTTGCTAAGAAAAAGCCGGTTTTCAGACCCTGGCAGGCGTCTTTCACGACTAACACAATGTCAGTTCCCTCTCCGCAGTCCAGTTCTGCTTGGATTCACCAGAGGCTCGCTCTCGGCTCTCTGCGAAGATACTCTCAGCAAGGTCCCTGCGGACAAACCACTCTCTCTACCCCGCACTCGCTCCAGCCCGATTCCTTCAGCCGTTTACATTTCCCTTGAGAAGATTCACAGGCCTGATGGCAGGGGCCTGTAATTCTAGGCACCCTGGGGCCTGATTCAGGAGGACCTCAAGTTCCAATCCAGCCTGGGCTACAAGGATGTTCAAGGTCACAGCCTCGGTCCCCCAAAAGTAACAAGGCTGGGGACGTAGCTCGGTGGCCTATCTCCTTCCTGACGTGACCAAGGCTGTAGTTTCCATCCCCCCGCTCTTACAAACATTTCCCCGCTATGGTCTACGCTGTCTACCCATCAGTCTGGGCTAGGATGCCGAGGTCCATCCAGGAGGGCCGGCGTTTGGCCCGTGCGCTAGGTTGGAGGGCCCTGGGATGCAGCGGGAGCTCATGGACCACCGATGGGGGCGACGCCAGGGCAGCCTCCACCCTCCACCCACCGCGACCTCCCGCCTCTCACCCACCATCCCCGCAGCAGCTCGGCGCCGAGCTCCACCCAACCGCCTGCGTCCCGCTCTGCCCCGGGCACCGCGCCGGATTGACAGCGCCGCCGCCGCCGCCGCCGCCGCCACGGCCGTTAGCCCCGCGCCGTCGCCAGCCGGCTTTCCGTTCCGAAGGGTCCGTTGACGGAAGAAAACGTGCCCGCCCGCCCGCCCGCCGCCGCCCGCGGGCACCCGCTCGCCCGCCGGGCACCGCTCGCCCGCCGGCGCCGCTCGCCGCCCGGCGCCCGCTGCTCGCTTCGTCCGCCCCTCACGCTCCACTTACCGGGGAGGAAAGGGTCCCCTCCGGGGCGGCGGGCCGCCCGTGCCCTGCTGCTCACCTGGCCACCAACCGACCAGCCGCAGTCTGGGGCCCTCGGGAGCGTCCGGAACGTGCCAGCGCCCGAGCCTTCACGGGGTAACCGTCCTGGGCCCCGCCATCCTCCGCGCCGCCGTTAAGAGTCTGGTGGCATCGCTGCTTTAAGAGCCCCTCGCGCCTCCGCGTCCCCGGGACCGCGCACAGAGGTGCAAAACCAACGTGTTCGCCCTCGTCCCTGAAATGACTGTGGGCGTTTGGTGGTGCTTTGGGGTCCTAAAGGTCTGCTGCCCGCCTTGGTGTGTTGGGCAGGTACTCAGCAGAGCACACGACTAGGTTAGGGAGGCGGAAAAACAGGACTGCGAGGGACCCCGAGCAGGGACCCGTGAACCCGACACTGGTAGTACACTCCATGAATCCCAGCATTCGGTTGGCAGAAGCAGGCTGATCTCTGAGTTCAAGGCCAGCCTGGTCTACAGAGTGAGTTCCAGGAAAGCCAAGGCTACACAGAGCAACTGTCTATAGATAGATAGATAAATAAATAAATAATAAAATCATAATTCCGGAAGATCACCAAGCACTCTTACCAGCCGAGCCATCCCTCCAGCCCTGGTTTTGGCTTTTTCAGGGTTAGTCCTCCTGCCTCAGTGCTGAATTACAGGCATGAACCATCACATCTATTTCATACATTGTTCATGGGTATATAATCAGATAAATGGGAAACAAACAAAAGCCCACTTTGGAAAACTGGCAGTATATATCTAAACAGAACATAGGTCTACACCGTATCACCCAGCGATTCTGTTGTATGTATTCAACAGAAATTCTATGCAAGCCAAAAAATAGGTTTTAGAATACTTGTTACAAGGTCTTTGGCTCTTATTTAAAATTTTTCGTTGCAGTTTTCTTTTTCTTTTGCGAGGTGGGCAGCACGTGGAGGTCAGAGGACAAATTGTGGGAATTGGTTTTCTCCTCTCACCAGATGGGTTCTGGGTATTGAACTCAGATCATCAGCCAGGGCAGTAAGTGCCTTTTTCTACTGAGCCATCATACTAACTTGGTTCTTGTGTTCTTGAAAGAAAGAATTCAGTCAAGAGACATATACTTTTTTTTTTTTTTCGAGACAGGGTTTCTCTGTGTAACAGTCTTGGCTGTCCCAGAACTCACTCTGTAGACCAGGCTGGCCTTGAACTTGCAGAGATCCTCTGTGATCTGCCTCCCAAGTGATAGGATCAAAGGTGTGTGCCACCACCCCCTGGCTACATTTTTTTTTTTTTTTCCGAGACAGGGTTCCTCTGTATTGCTTTGGAGGCTGTCCTGGCACTCGTTCTGTAGATTAGGCTGGCTTCCAACTCACAGAGATCCACCTGCCTCTGCCTCCCAGAGTGCAGATGAAAGGCAGGCGCCACCACTGCCCAGCTTGTATATCTTACTTTCACTGCTTGCCTATGTCTGGCTGGCAGCTGCCTGGCTTCTTGCTCCAGGCATGTCCCTCATTCACTCTTCCTTGTCTCATTCTTCCTCTCTCTGGAACCTAGGTTTCTCCTATTTATTCCCTGCTAGTCCTGTCTATGCTTTCTTTGCCTAGTTATTGACTGTTCAGCTTTTTACTAGACTAATTAGGTGCCTTAGGTAGGCAAGGTGAAACAGATGAATCACATCTTTACATAATTTAACACATATCCTTATGTCATTAAACAAATGCAGTGTAAACAAATATAACATATCTTTGCCTAGTTAAAAAAGTTCAACAACAGCTGGGTTTTTATATTTTGTGCTTTAAAACCATTTTTGATTATGTGAGTGTGTGTGTCTGAGTGGGTGTGTGTATGTGAGTGAGTGTGTCTGAGTGGGTGTATGTATGTGAGTGAGTGTGTCCTGAGTGGGTGTGTGCATGTGAGTGTGTGTGTGTCTGAGTGGGTGTGTGTATGTGAGTGTCTGAATGGGTGTGTGCATGTGAGTGTGTGTGTGTCTGAGCAGGTGTGTGGATGTGTGTGCACGTGAGTGTAGGTGCCTTCAGAGGACAGAGGTGTCATCAGAACCTCATGGAGCTGGAGCCAAAGGCAGTTGTGAGTCAATACATGTGGGTGCTGGGAGCTGCACTCTGGTCCTCTGCAAGAGCAGGAAGCGCTCTTAACTGCCAAACTCTCTCTCCAGCTCCCCCCACCATTTTTTTTTTTTCCTAGATGGGGTTTTTCTGTGTAGCTCTGGCTGTCCTGGAATTTGCTTTGTAAACCAGGCTGGCCTCTGGCCTCTGCTTCTGGAATACGGGGATTAAAAGCACGCACCACCACCACCTGGCACTATTGTTTTTATATGCATGTTTACTTGCTTGTGTGTATGCACACCACATACATGGTTGATGTCCAAGAGAGGCCAGAAGAGGGTGTCAGATCTTCTGGCATAGGAGTCACAGCTGGTTGTGAGTTGCCACGTGGGGTCTGGGAACCTGTGGGTCTTCTCTCCAGTCCCCCAATTATTTTATTTTTAAGACAGGCTCTCTGTATGTGGCCCTTGATGGCCAGGAACTCTCTATGTAGACTAGGCTAGCCTCCAACTCACAGAGATCTGTCTGTCTCTGACTTCTGAGTGCTGGATTTAAAGGCACACACTACTATACCTGGCTCCCGCAATTTTTCTTTTTTTTTTTTTCATTACATTTATTTGTGTGTCAGCATGTGTGTGATAGGTAAGCATAATATGGATATGGAGGTTAGAGGTCATTTCTCTCCTATCACATGGCTCGTGGGGATTAAACTTGGGCTGTCAGGTTTAGTGGCAAGCACCTTCATATAAAGAGCCCTGTTATTGTTTGTTTATTTTTAATTAGCATATAAAACTATGGGTTTCCTTAGGATATTTTCAACCATACTTATCTTTGTGCTTTGCTTATTATATTCATGCTCCCTGTTTGCCTTCCTTGGGCCACCTCCCCCTTTCCTTGGTCTCCTCTCTGTTGGTTCCTTGTGCTTTAATAGGTTTTTAGGTAATTCCAGGACTTGCAAGGCTACACAGAGAAACTCAATCTCAAACACACACACACACACACAATCAGGCTGTGGTGGCACACTTCTTTAATCCCAGCGCTTGGAAGGCAGAGGCAGGCATATCTCCCTGAGTTCAGGGCCAGCCTGATCTATAGAGCAAATTCCATGACAGCCAGGGCTACACAGAGAAACCTTGTTTCAGAAAAAAAAAAAAAAAAGATTCTTTGTTTGTTTGTTTTTTTGGAAATTGGAGAGATGGTTCAGTGATTAACAGTGTGTTTGCTCTTGTGAGGACCCGAATTCGATTCCCAACACCCCAGTTGTGTGGCTCAAACCTTTGCATAATTTCAGCTCCAGAAGGCTCTGATGGCTTCAGTGCTTCTGGCCTCCACAGGTACCCACACTCATGTACACTTGGGAGGAGGGGTGGCAGATCTCTGTGAGTTCGAGGTCAGTCTGGTCTATAGAGCAAGCTCTAAGCCAGGCAGGGCTGCACAGTGAAACCCTGTTTCAAAATAAACAAGAAATAAAAACTTTGCTTGTTTTTTCATTTCCAGATATAAAATAAATTGGAGATTATTATTTCAGCAAAAGAGGGAGCCAGGCTTCAGGGGACCAAGGACTTTCCTAGAGTCTAAGGTTCTGAGTCATGATCTCTTCTTACTATTTTTAGATTTAATTTGTTGTATGTGTATAGGTGTTTTGCCTGCCTGTATTGTATGTCTGTGTACCATATGCATACAGAGCCCACACAGGCCAGAAGGAGCATAGAATTCTCTGGAACTGGAGTTACAGACAGTTCTAAATTACCATGTGGGTCTGGGAATTGAACCCAGGTCCTCTGGAAGAGCAGTCAGTGCTCTTAATCACTGAGCCACCTTCCCAGCCCAAGATCTTATGTTCTATGGGCTAAGGGTGGGGCTGAGTAGTAGAATGCTTGATTAGCATGCTCAAGACCCTGGGGCTGGCTTCTCAGTACCAAAGGAGGATGAAAACAATACTGCCCCTGTTGGTGGATTAGGATTTGTGATTAGGAACAATCCTCTTAGAATTGGTTCTTGGCTCTGGATTGCTAATGTTACTGCCCCCTGACATTTCCAAAAATTCCTACTTTGGCTTACTGCATATAGTCAAAGAGAAAGTGATTGTGCTAAGTTTATTATTAAACAAAAAGAAGTTTTTCTGTTTTCATGATGTATTCAACCATCACTAGGAATGAGGTATGTATTCCTTTTTATATTTATTTATTTATTGGTTTTTGGAGATAGGGTTTCTCGGTGTAGCTTTGGAGCCTATCCTGGCACTCGCTCTGGAGACCAGGTTGGCCTCGAACTCACAAAGATCTGCCTGCCTCTGCCTCCTGAGTGCTGGGATTAAAGGCATGCACCACCAACGCCTGGCCCTTTTTTTTTTTTTTTAATTTAACTTTATTTTATGTGCATTGACATCAAATCCCCTGCAGCTGGAGTTACAGACAGTTGTGAGCTGTCATGTGGGTGCTGGGAATTGAACCTTGGTCCTCTAGAAGAGCAGCCAGAGCACTTAACCGGTGAGCCATCTCTCCAACCCAACATGTCTAGAAGGAGAGATTCACGTGCCCTCATGACTCTAGTCCTTTATTATGTATCGTTTGCAATACAAGTAATACAAGAGCCTCAGGTGTGCCTGAGGCATCTTGTGACCAAAGTCATGGGATGGCTGCAATTCCCTTTCGGCAAAACAATCACCATTTTCCATAAGGATTCTTCAAAAAAAATGTGTACATTCTTAAGAACTTGTCTTTTTATTTATTTATTTATTTATTTATTTTAAGATTTACTTATTTATTATGTATACAGTGTTCTGCCTGCATATATCCCTGCATGCCAGAAGAGGGCCCCAGATCTCATTAAAGATGGTCGTGAGCCACCATGTGGTTGCTGGGAATTGAACTCAGGACCTCTGGAAGAGTAGTCAGTGCTCTTAACCTCTGAGCCATCTCTCCAGCCCTTAAGAACTTTTCTTAAGATTGTTGAAAAATCTGACAGTTCTCTTCCCTTTTGCTATAATCATTTCCCCATGATAGTTTTGCTATCACAAATAAGAAACCATGTTCTAAACTACTTTGATAACGATGCTGAAGAGAAATGTGGTATACACTCTTATTTTGTAATGCATACACGTTTATGTACCAGTTTGTGAGGATGTATGTTGTGAGAATTTAGCAGAGTCACTTTATCAGGGTAGATATTAGGTGTTTTTTTTTTTTTTTTTTTGAAGAATCCTTATGGAAAATGGTGATTGTTTTGCCGAAAGGGAATTGCAGCCATCCCATGACTTTGGTCACAAGATGCCTCAGGCACACCTGAGGCTCTTGTATTACTTGTATTGCAAACGATACATAATAAAAGACTAGAGTCATGAGGGCACGTGAATCTCTCCTTCTAGACATGTAAATTAGATCAGGGACCATGGTATGAGGAAACATTTTGTGTAATGTTCAATAAGCAAGCCTTTGTACAGCTGTTTGGAGTTTAGTCCATCAGAAGCTGGACCTTCCTGCTGCCACCTAGGCCTTAAAATTTCATCTTGGAGTACCTTCTTTCTTTAACCTACCCTCGCTACACGGTGTACCCTGACAGGTGCACTTGTGTGTTGTGTATAGATGTACAAGTGAGTGTTTGTGTGGGTGTCCACGTGGAGGCTGGAAAACACCCTGGGTGTCAGCCTCAGAAATGCCATCTGCCTCTCCTCCTTTGAAATGTGGTCTCTGTTGGTCTGAAGCTCACTCATTCGGCTAGACTGCGTGGCCAGTGAGTGGCAGGGATTTCCCTTCCTTTGCCTCACAGCACTGGGGTTGCAAGTGTTAGACCCCAGGAAAACTCAGGTATCTGTGGTCCCAGGCCACGACCGCAGTCACCCCAATCACCAGGCAGATTCGAGAGCTTACCGCAAACTGCATGAGGCTTTATTGTAATTTAACGAGCTAACCCCATGTTAGCTCGGGTCTTTTGTCCACCCACCACAGCGGTTGGCTACAAAAGATAGCTCCTAGGGGCTCCCGAGAGATCTTGTAGGGCAGTGTAAAGGGAGTGTCTAGGGGTACCCACAGGCTCAGGATTGGTGTGCCTCCAGGCTTGGAGGGCTGGCCTTGTGTTGATTGGCCAACTGGTTGTTATGGCCCATAGGCCCTCCCAGGGTGGTTTCTATGCTCTGTGAGTCATTGCTGTGTGCTTGTCCATAAAGTACACCCAGGGTTGTAAAGCATAGCACCACCAGCTAACTTCTGATTGGTTCCTTGTCACGAGGCAGGCATCTGACCTCTAAGTGACCAAGGCAAGGTCATGGCGAGCACGTGTTACTGTCATGGCTGCCAAAATGGGGAGCTGGTCCCTTCAGTCCTCTGGAAGAGCAGTCAGTGCTCTCAACTGCTGAGCCATCTTTCCAGCCCCCTTGCCTGGTTTTTAATGTGGATTCTGGATATCAAACTCAGCCTGCGTACTTTCAAGGCAAGCACTTTACTGACTGAGCTGTCTTCCCCCAGTCCCAGTGTATAGTCCGGAAACCACGGATTTGGAAGATCCTAGAAGAACCATGCAAATATGGAATCTCTTTGGATAAGGAGAAAATGTCAGTTGTAGACTCTTGGCCAATAGCCCTTGCAGTGTTCTGTAGTAGGAGAAATGACGAGGCATGATTCTTTAACATGCAGGCATTTAGTCATTATTACTATTAGTTTGTGGTGTTGGGGACTGTCCAGGCCCTTTCCCAGGTTAGTCAGGCACTGTATCATTGAGCTACACCCCTAGTTCTGTTTTGAACAGTGCAGTTTTTAGACAATGTTAAAGCATGCTTGAATTACAACTCTAAGAAAACTGTGGACCAGAAAAAAAAGTGGACATTTGTGCTGGGAGGCGAATGATTCCATATTACAGAGTGAATACTTGCCCCAAATAGTTCTTCTTAGCTTCTATCTGTACTCAGGTTGTAGGTTAAACGTTTTTATTTTTCACTTACTGTCTGTAGAGGACAACTTTTCCATAAGATTGTGACTTCCATTTTTCAGTAAAGTAGCCTGAGTGGCAATCTTGCTTCAAAATTTAAAGGACTCTGGGTATTAAGGTAAAACCCAACCCCAGTAGAGACTGGACTGGTAACGAGCTTGCTTGGCATGAGAAGCCTTGAGTCTCGTCCCCAGCACTTCATAAACCAGGCATAGTGAGTGGTTCAGGCCTGTAATCCCAGGACTCAGGAGGTACCGACTTGAGGATGAAGGTAACCCTTCACTACAGTCTCCCATACACAGTGAGATCAGACCAGTTGGCTACAGGATACTGTTTCCATGAAAACTAAGCAAGTCAGGAGCATTTCCCTAGGTTGGCAGCTTCCCAGGAAGGCTTGGGAAGGAGACCCACTTCTGAAGTTATGGATGAATTAAAAACAAACAAAAACAAAAAAACTGGGGCTGGAGAGAGAGCTCAGAGCACTGGCTGCTCTTCCAGAGATTCTGAGTTCAATTCCCAGCAACCACACGGTGGGTCACAACCATGAGATCTGGTGCTATCTTCTGGTGTGCAGAGAGAACACTGTATATATAATAAATAAATAATCTTAAAAAAGGGGGGGGTAACTAGCCCGTCGGTGGTGGTGTACACCTTTAATCTCAGCACTTGGAGGCAGTGGTAGGGGGAATCTCTTTGTGAGTTTGAGGACTGTTACACAGAGAAATCCTGTCTCCAAAAACCAAAACCAACCCAAAATACAAACAAACAAAAAAATCACAAGGTAGGCAAAGACACATTTAAAAACAGTATTTTTTTCTTCTTCATCCTTTTGCCTTTTCACTGCAGTATCTGTCCTGACCACAGGAGAGTAAAATGCAGTGCCCATGCAGAAAAGCTTCAGAGTAATTCCTTTTTCAGATCCCCCCCCCCCCATCTAACTTTGTAGCTCTGGCTGTTCTGGAAATCACTATGTAGACCAGGCTGGCCTCAAATTCATAGACTGCCCTGCCTGTTTCCCAAGCGCCAGGATTAAAGAGAGTCACCACGCTAGGTTATTTCCACTTTTATCCACCAATCACTCGGCGTCAAATTTAGTCCAGAGTTGCTTCTCACTCTCTACGTAGTCGAGGATGACTTTGAACTTCTGAATATCCTGCTTCCATCTCTCCAAGTACTGGGATCAAAGGTGTGCTGGCCACCACGCCTAGTTTTGTTGGGGATCCATCTCGGGCCTTCTTGCCCCCCAGCCCGACTCCATTTCCGTTATCTTTCGCAACAAACGGAGATAAAGGCCACGCTTTCCCCTTTCTCCACCTCATTCACTCTGGTCGGTAGGTGAGGATATCGGGTATGTTCCAGGAAGCCAGCGTACACGCTCTCTCCGGAGTGAGTAAACAGGAAACTATCGATCCTATGCAGGAAATGACCTTGTGTGAGGGCGCAGTAGGTGCGCGGGTTTCCCTCGCTTTCCCCAAGTTCCCTTCCTAACTCATTTCCGGGTGTCAAACCATTTGGTCCTTCCCTACAAAAACAGCGTCGGCTGGCTCTTCGCAGTCCACCCTAGAACTCCTCACCCAGAGCCCGGCCAATAGGCCGGTGCCCTCAGTAGACATCTTTACGCCCTCTCTTACATCACTGCAAACCTCCAATCAGTAGCTGGGGGAGGAGGTACCCAAATAACCTCCACTTCCTCCCCAAATGGCCACCCTTCTCCTGCGTCATCCCCTGATGGACAACCCACACGGCCAATCCTCGAGCACCCCGGGGCCCAGCCCCTCCTCAAGCCCACCATTCAGGACGAAGGCGAGCCACGGACCTCTCGCCCCTCTTTTGGAAATGCCTCGACGCGGTGGCTCCGGGACGAGCAAAGTTAACAACTTTTCTACAGTCGGTGCTGCCCGCCTCCGGGTCCATCCCGGATCCACTTGGGTCGCCCGGGGCGCACGCCCACCCGGGATGGCCCGCCCCGCGCGGTCCCCGTCCCAGCCCGCCTTGCAGTGGCTGGATGCCCATCCCCGAGCCCGCTGCGCTCCCAGCCCGGGACGCGCGGCCCGCAGCCGGGGGCGCGGATCTTTCCATTCGCTGCTCTCCTCCCTCCTCTCCTCCGCGTTCCGGGCCGGGCTGACACCGGGGTGGGCGGAGCCGAGAGCGGGCTGGCGGGGAGAGGCTGGCGCCTCTTAAGGTGGAACAGACGCGTGGCTGGGCCTCCCCGGCTGCTGCTCCCGCCTCCAGCCTCCAGCCTCCAGCCTCGCTCCACCCGCTTGCTCACGTCCCGGCTACCAGCCCCGGCTCTCCACCTAGTTTAGGGACTTAACCGGGATAGAAAATGAATGTATAAACTGGGAAAGACAAAAGCCATGTCAAGGAGATGCAAACTACGCAGAGAACTGTTTTCATGTAATCACTTGCGTTCTTTTCCCAGGGACTACAGTCTTTTAAGTGGCAGGGTGTCTTTGTTTTGTTTTTCTTGCTTTTTTTGATGTGCAAATAGGAACTCAGATTTTGTCTGATGAACACACAGATGAATCATTTGAATGTTGGCTTATCTCCCCTCCCCCTCTCTCCGCCCCGGATGACAGTCACTAAAGGAAGCAGGAGTCTAGTGGCAGCAGTCTACCCCTTGTGGTTGACCAAGGGTTCCTAGAGGGAGCTTAAGAGCGGTGGTAATATCTCAAGACCTTTGTAAAATGGATGAAAACCTGCTGCTTCCTGGATTTGGTTATTAAAAGATGATGTGTACTGCAGATACTGGGCAACAGTATATACTCAAAACGTGATGGTAAACACCTTGAGTTTAGCATTTTTTGGGAGGGGGGTTTCGAGATAGCGTTTCTCTATGGCTTTGGAGGCTGTCCTGGAATTAGCTCTTGTAGACCAGGCTGGTCTCGAACTCACAGAGATCTGCCTGCCTCTGCCTCCCGAGTGCTGGAATTAAAGGTGTGTGCTACCACTTCTCGGCTGTGTTTAGCTTTTTTTTTTTTTTTTTTTTGGTAGTTTTTAAAGCTCTGTTGTTGTAAAACTTCAAACACAAAAGTAGAAAGACTCAATCCTTAAAATTTTATTTTTATTTATTTATTGTGTATGCCCATATATTCACATTACATGCATACAGGAGCCAGCAGAAGTCAGAAGAAGGAGTTAGGTCCCCTGGAACCAGGAGTTACAAGCAGTTGTGAGCCCCTGGATATAAGTGCTGGAACCCAACTGGGGTCCTCAGGAAGAGCAGCAAATGCTCTTAACCGCTGAGCCACCTCTACATCCCTAACTCTATTTTTAATCTTGTTAATGTGTGTGCACACGATGGGGCTAGGTACATGCGTGACTGTATGTACCCTCAACATCCAGAAGAGGAAGTCCAGATCTGGAGCTACAGTTACAGGTGGTTATGGGAAGTTAGTCTTGGGTGTTGGGAACCCAATTTGGGTCCTTTGTAAGAGCAATACTCACTCTTAAACATCTCTCCAGCCTGAGACTATTAATATGTATATTGTTTGTTTCGTTTTGTGTTTTGTTTTTTGAGACAGCGTTTCTGTGTAGCCCTGGCTGTCCTGGAACTCACTCTGTAGACCAGGCTGGCCTCAAAATCAGAGATCTTTCTGCCTCTGCTTCCCAAGTGTTGACATTAAAGGTGTGCCCCTTTATCTCAGCATCCCGCTAAAATTTTTTACTACCCTGCTAATTTTTTTTCAAGATTATATAATTACATCATTCCCCCTCCCTTTCCTCCCTTCTAAGACTCCCATGTGCAATCCTAATCCCCCATTCCTTTCAACTTTATAGCCTCTTTTTCTTTGTGGTTATATCTATTATGTATATAATACATATTCCTAAATACAGCAGGGTCTGTATAATGTTACTCACGTGTATATATTTTCAGGGCTGATCATTTGGTGTTGGATAACCAATCACTGTGCACTTTCTTTTTCTTTTTTTGAGACAGGTTTCTCTGTAGCTTTGGAGACTGTGCTCTTTCTCGGGGAAGAGTACTTCTACTCTCAGCATTCCTTTGTATCTTATAGTTCTTTTCTTCTTCTAGGATGGAGGCCTCATGAGCTTTTTGGTTTTGTTTTTTGAGATAGGGTTTCTCTGTGTAGCTTTGTAGACCAGGCTGGCCTGAAACTCTCAGAGATCTGCCTGCTTCTGCCTCCCAAGTGCTGGGATTAAAGGCGTGTGCCACCAACGCCCAGTGAGGGCTCAGGAGCTTTGCCTCTTCTACATTCGCGTTTCTATTGGTGTCATCTTTATTCAGACACACATATGTATTTACTTATTTATTTATTTTATGTATTTGAGTGCTCTATCTGCATTATGATCCCATTATAGATGGTTGAGTCACCAAGTGTTTGCTGGGAATTGAACTCGGGACCTCTGGAAGAGCAACCAGTGCTCTTCACCTCTGAGCCATCTCTCTCTTCCCCAGACACACATTTTTAAAACACACCTATTTGATCATATTAGACAAACTATTATAATAATGTAATTTTATTAAAAGTCATGTTTTTTAATGTGCCCCTGAGTATATGTATGTGCACCACAAGCACATAGGGGACAGGGGAGAGAAGGTGTTGAGTCTCCCAGAACTGGGGTTACAGAGTGTTGTGAGCTGCCATGTGGGTGCTGGGAACTGAACCCAGGTCTTCTGTAAGAGAAATGTGTAGTATTATTTATGATTTATTAAAGCTTGCCTGAGGATTCGGAAAGCAAAGGCAGCCACAAGCCATAGAAGCCAGGCACACACCTTTAATCCCAGCAGCCAGAAGCTAGGAGGTGGTGGTACACACCTTTAATCCTAGGACTCAGGATTAAGAGGTAGATGGATCTCTCTGAGTTCAAGGCCACCCAGATCTACACAAGTCTAAAACAGATCACAAGCCTTTAATCCCAGCACTAGAAGGGCATAAAAGATAGAAGTAGGGTCTTCAGTAGTCAGTGTGAGGCATTCAGTCGGCAGCCACGCTGAGAGTTCGTGGGTCCCTCTTTTCAGCCTGAGCTAGAGGTAAGAGCTAGTGGTAATTTGCTTTTCTACTCTTCAGCTTGAACCCCAGTATCAGTCTCTGGGTCTTTTATTTTTTGTGTTAGAGAAATGTTCTTAACTGCTGAGCCATCTCTCCAGCTCCTGAAATGTGATTTTCTTTTTCAAATACAGACATAGAAAAACTGAATCATTTTATTTCTAGGATTCAGTATAATTACTCTTTATTTTTGGGGAGGATTTATTTGGGCTCACATAGTTAAATTACTGTTTTAAATGCCAAACAATATTCTATTATGCAGACTTACTATAAGTTCTTTATTTCCTAATTTTGGATACTTAGTTTGCTTCTATAAAAATGCTACAGCCAGCTGGGCATTGGTGGCGTGCGCCTTTAATCTTGAACTTGGGAGGTAGAGGCAGGCGGACATCTGTGAGTTCGAGACCAGCCTGGTCTACAAGAGCTAGTTCCAGGACAACCTCCAAAGCCACAGGGAAACCCTGTCTTGAAAAAACAAAACAAAACAAAAAAGAGTTATCTTGAAACAAAATTACCACCATGTGTGCCTTGCAATTATGGAGGTCAGAAGAGGGTATGGAGGTGTTACAGATGGTTGTGAGCTCCTATGCATGTACTGGGAATCCAACCTGGGTCCTCTGTTAGAGCAGCAGGTGCTCTTAACTGCTGAGCCATTTCTCCAGTCCAGGATCAGAAGCTTAAAGATTTTTGTTTTGTTTTTAAGACAGGGTTTTTTTTTGTGTAGCTCTGGCTGTCCTGGAACTCACTCCATAGACCAGGCTGGCCTTGAACTCACAGAGATCCACCTGCCTCTGCCTCCCAAGTGTTGGGATTAAAGGCGTGTGCCACCACCGACTGCCAGGATCAGAAGTTTAAAGTCATACCTTGCTACATAGTGAGTTTGAGGCCAGCCCTGGCTACATGAGACCTGTCTTCTAACAACCTTCCCCTCCCCCAACTGATTAGTAGTGTAGGCTGGCCTTGAACTCGTGGTCTTCCTGGTTTTTCCTCCCCAGTGTTGGGACTGTAGGTACTTGTTATATAGGGTTTGTGCTTTTGTGGTGCTAGGAATGGAGCCCAGGGCCTCATGCTTGCAAGGCAAGCACTCTACCAACTGAGCTATAACTGTAGCCTCCTCTTTCCTTTTTAAAGACAGGGTCTCATAAGGTAGTCTAGTTGGCCTTGAATTCCAGAGCCTCCCCTGTGATCACAGGGAGTGGCCCATGCTTGAGGAACTGCATCTTTAAACTGGACATTGGAAGCGTGGGGAGGGAAACAGCTTCGTTGGACTTCACTCCTGGCAATTTGAGATTGGCTTATGCTTTCACAGTTCAAGCCAATGATATACTAGGGATTCTGAGGCCATTTGGATTTGACACCTGTCTTAAAATAGTACTACTAATTATGTCATGGTGTGAATTATGTGAACTGGGACACAGACAACATCTTCAAGCCATACTTATATTCTAGAAGGTGCAATAACAGTGCTGTATGGAATTGCTAGAAGAATCAAGCGTGACAACACATGGAGAGTGCAAAGGTTAATGCCTACACATTGCATGTGTAATGTAATTGTATGTACATAGAACTTAACTACGGTAGCATGTATTTAGCCATTTAGCCATGACATTACTATCTAAAGGTAGTTATCAAACTGTAATCTTTTTGAGCAATTCGAGTATCAAATGAATAATTTTTTGCCTTTATCATTTTATGTGAGAACACAGTTGGAGAAGAGTAACTCAGAGGGTTTGTACTTGAAAGGCGTTGACTGGGGGTAGAAGTGGAGATGGGCTGCCCTGGTGGTATTTCCTGCCAGGGGATGGAGATTAATCTGTACCGGAGTAGAGGGATGTGCTGAGAGCATTCCATCCCTCTAGTGGCACTCACAATAAGGTGTTCTATAGAGATGTCACTTGATTTTAGCACAAAGGTCAAAAACGATATTTTAAAAGGCATGTCAAGGGAAAGGGAAATTAATAATCATACTTCCGCACCCCTTGCATACTGTACGGCGTTAAAGAGCGTCTCCACACAAGTCGTTTCCTTTGGTGACTGCGACATCCATATTAGTAGGCAGGCCAGAGTATCCAATTCCCCTCTTGGATGACTGTGACTCCAGAAACAAGGGCCTTGCACAAATTTATGGAGCCAGAACTACCACAAGACACCATCTCCGACGTTTATTTCTCTATGACAAGCTCATCTCTCCTTTTATGCATCTTCTGATCCAAGAAGCAGTCACTGACCTCCAAGATAAGAGTAAACTTTAACTTCACGGCAGTCTCCATAACCCTTTATAAGCTGTCTGGAGGAGAAAGAGAGAAGCCATCAAATACGTTTCTGAGAAAACTGGCAATGCTCGTCTAGGAGGAGACCGCAGCACAATGAGAGATCTGCGTGGCCATTAGCGTGGACACTGGCACCGCTAGTGCCCGGGAGCCGAGGGCCGGCGACCGGCGGGCTGCGGGGATCCGCGCTCCTCCTTAACCCGCGCCGGGAGGCGGTGGCCGCGGCGGCGGGAGGGGGAGGGGCGCGGAGCGCGGCGCCGAGGCCGGGGAGGAGCCGGGGCCTGCAGCGGAGCCGAGCCGAGCCCGAGCCGAGCCCCGACGCGCTCCGTCCGCCTGCCGGCTCCCGGGAACCCCGACCGGCCAGAGCCTCGGTGGTGGCAGCGCGGGGAGCCCCACGCTCGGGGAAGCGCGGCGGACGAGGGACGCGACGGGGGAGGCGCTGCCGCCCGGCAGCGGGTGACGGGAGCCGGGACCGCGGCCTCCGGGACCCTGCTGCCCAGGCCGGCCGGGCGGGAGCGGGAGTGCGTGGACCCCACCCTCGGGGCACCGGGCGCCGGGACCTGCTCCCTCTCCCGTGGGAGGGAGGACTCTCGGCATTCCCGGGACGGCCAGAGGAGATCGCCGCAGGGCGCGCGCTGTCCCTCCCACGCCGGCTCCGGAGGAGACCCCCAGAAGTCGGGAAGGGTCGTGGGACCTGGAGGACCCGGAGTGAGACCGCCCCCACTCCTCAGCGCACTCCAGACAGTTCGGGACTTTGGAGGCAAAGAGAAAAGGGAGCCATGTCTGTGGAGTAGGCACCCAGCACTCACCGCCGAGAGGCGTCCTGACACGCACAAGCCCGGACCCTCCAGGGAACCCGCGGCAATCGGCTCCAGCTTGCTGGAGAGTGGAAGACCTCGTCCCTCAACTTCCGTGCGCCTCAACAGTGGACCCGGGCAGAGCCCCTCCGCTCAGATCTCCAGCAGACAGAAAGAGCCCTCAACCCCTGGAAGATCCAGTTTGGGGGGAGGGGGGTTCCCCCAAAGGGGAGGAGACAACTCCTGGCTGGGAGAGGCTCCTCCCCTCATCCCTAGGGTAGCAGGCAGGGTGTGGGGGGTGTGCCACCTTCCCCAGGTAGGTCCTCCCTCTCCCCCTCCTCCTCCTTCGGCTCCTCTTCCTCGGGGGACTCAGTTCCCCGCTCCGGCTAGGGAGGCTCCGCCAGGCACTGCAAGAGTCACAGAGGATGAGACCTGTCACCTGCCTGTGAAGAGGGGAATCCCTGCAACCTCAAACTTCTGTAGCAGGTGGTTTCCTCCTGTGGCTGGGGGAACCTTAGAGGCAGGTTAGTGCTTTCGTGCATTTTCTCTCTGTGGTCTTTAGGCACCAGTAGGTACGGGGAGCTGAAATGGTGGATCTTGGGGTTCATTCCTGTGGAAGGTAGCGTCCCCTGGGAAATGTGTTCAGATGGCGCTTTTGCATTGGAAGCCGCATGTTGTTGCAGAGACTCAGAGAAACGGGCTTTTTAGATTTCGGAGACCAAAGGGATGGGTCATTTGCTGTCCCTAAGAGAAGTGGATGCTCTGTACTGAGAACAGACAACAGGTGCGTTTTTTCTGGACGCCATGGTTACTGTTAGTAATGCAGGACACAGCACAGCCAGAATCCCACAGCACACTCCATCCCTGGGTCTTGTCCTCTGGTGAGTGGACCTGCTGGAAAGTGATGGGGGCACCTTGTGTCTTGTCTAGGGCATGCTCTAAGTCAGCAGAGCATGCCTAAGTCAGTGTAATGGCCAGCAGAGGTCTTCCTTCCAGTCTAGCACAGTGACTATTTGCCTGACTGTCAATCTGTCCCCACCCACTCTCTCTATCTTGGATACCAGGAGGCCCTTCTGACATCCCTGCTTCAGGCTGGATTTCTGCCATCCAAAGGGAAACGGGAATCCACATGCCCTGAGGTGACTAGGGTAGTGCACACTGGTGGGCGGAAGTCTTCCCAGATACTGGTTGTGTCATTAGCTGACAGTTCCTCAGAAAAATCAGATTGTGGCTAGGAGGCAGAGTGTTTCCTAGGTTCCCTCCACACCTCATCTGCATGAGTTGACCACCAGGGAGGTCTGACCTCTGCAGAATTCTTTTTAGACTTTCCTTCCAGGAAAACATCGACTGGTCTCTTCATCACTCTTCCTGTTCTCTTGCTTAGTTCTGGGTCACAGGAACTTCGTGGTGAAAATTTTCATCCTAATCTTGGGGAATCATCAAAAATCTAGAATCTTTAGAAAAAGCAGGACAAAAGGCACCAAGAAATTTTCCTGGTTGAGCCTAGGCTGTATCTGTAGCGGAGCTCTGAGTTTTCACACGTGGTCACTACCTGCACGCCTTCTCTCTGGTCTGGTCGTTGGACCATGCCTCGTGTTCTGTATGGGGCTTCCTCCCCTTGGATTTTCAGTGTCTGCCTCCCTAGATGGGCCGTGGGCAGACTGCCGGAGTCTCTGTTGGTCCATTGGATCCTGGAGGTTTCTGTAGTGGTGGTGTGTCAAAAAACGGAGTTGTAGTCCACAGGTCCGATGGCTGTGCTGTAGAATGATGTACACGGCTCTCAATGGAGATGGAGATTGTTAGGTGTCTGTGTTTTGAGCATGTACATGGAGATGTTTCCAGAGTGTGCTCTCTGATCCCTTAGAGTCATTTCTGGCAGGCATGTAGAAGCAGGTCACCCTCTGCAAGGACCTAGAAGACGTGAGGGTGCAGATGACCAGCTGCCAGGAAAGCTTAGTGGTCCCCTCCACCGCCAGTGGGAATTCTCATGGCCCCCTCCTGGCAATCATATCTGGCAGCAGGACAGCCCTTTCACAGGTTGGGTCTGTTTCTCTCGGGACTGGTAGGAGAGCTTCATCATGGATACCTCCAGTGCCACTTTACTTTTGTGTCTAGAATTGCCTCTCCCACTTTTGAAAAAGAGATGTCTCTGGCGTAGCAGTGTTTCTTTTTCTTTTCTTTTTTTCTTTTTGGATTTTTTGAGACAGGGTTTCACTGTGGCTTTGGAGCCTATCCTGGCACTCGCTCTGGAGACCAGGCTGGCCTCAAACTCACAGAGATCTGCCTGTCTCTGCCTCCCGAGTGCTGGGATTAAAGGCGTGCGCCACCAATACTGGAGTGCAACTTCTGGATGGCTCTGTGTGAACTGTCCTGTAAGTGCTCCAGGCGGACCACTCATTCAGCTGGCTCTGTTGGGACAGGAATCCTTTCGGGGCTGGTCGGATTAACTATGATTTGGAGTGTTCTATTTCCTGGACTGTATCTTATGACTGCATCTAAATCCCCTTGAAAGACAGGTGATGATATTCCCTCCACCCCTTCATCCTTGGAGGTTTCTCCATCTTCCATTAATCAGTATTGGGTTGATACAAACTCGAAGGAAACATTTGAAATGCAGACATCCTGACAGCCTGCAGACTTGTTTATTTAGACTTTGCAACAGGACCACTGTACCTTTGATGTTTCTAATGCTATAATGTTTGACACTCTCTTTTCTTTGTTTTAAAGACTTACTGTGTATTTTATGTATAGAAGTATTTCCTCTGCATGCATGCATGCACACCAGAGGAAGAAATCATCCCATGAGGCTACAGTTACAGATAGATGTGAGTCACCATGTCAGGCCTTCTGGAAAAGCAGCCACTGTTCTTAACTATTGAGCCATCTCTCCAGCCCCTCATGTTCTCTTCATGAAAACACTTCGGTGCTTGGTGCTGACCTTTGGGCTGCACATGCATGTTAAACACTCTGAGCCACACATACAGCCTACTAATCTTTTTTTTTCTTCTTCATTCAAAAACAAACATTCACTTACTAAGTGTCTCAGGCATATTAAGAAATATTAGATAAACTCTTGTAGGAATAGTAACCCTGAATCTTTATTTAAAATAATTTTAACCTGGGCAGTGGTGGTGCACGCCTTTAAGCCCAGCACTGGAGGCAGAGGCAGGCGGATCTCTGAGTTTGAGGACATTCTGGTCTACAGAGTGAGTTCCAGGAAATCTGTGTAGCCAGTGTAGCTAGGGCTACCCAGAGAAACCCTGTCCTGAGAAACAACAATTTTTTTTTTTTTTTTTTTTTTTTTTACTTTTAGGGGTTGTGTGGGTGTGTGTGTGTGTGTGTGTGTGTGTGTGTGTGTGTGAGAGAGAGAGAGAGAGAGAGAGAGAGAGAGAGAGAGAGAGAGTCTCACTATGTATGGGTGGCTGGCCGTGAGCTTAGTAGGCAGCTCAGGCTGGCTCAAACTTATATGGATACCTCCAGCCTCAACCTTCCAGAATGTTAGGTGTACAAGCCTGAGTCACTATATCTAACTTTTTAGAATTTTTCTTTTATTTTACAGAGCTAGAAATTAAGATACAGACAAGCTAAATGACTTGTCTATCAGAGCTGGACTTGAATGCCAGGCAGCATGGCTATCACGAGATACACTCCACCGCTACCCTGTTAGCTTTGGCATTATGTATAGCTCAGGAAGTTATCCTTCCTGGATACCTGACTTGGGTTCCACGTGGAGAACAGTTTGGGTGAGATGGGCAGTAAACAGTGCAGCTTCTTGTGGCTCCTACAGGTCCAGTTCCTCCGTTCATTCCCCAGGAAGACTTTCTGTTTGCCTTTGTTTTGTTTTCTGCCTTTCCCCAGCACTGTAGTCTTTGTTAGCTGTCCCGTGGATGTGATGGAGTCTGCCCTTTGGCTGCCTTTCCCAGATTCTGTGTGTATTTCCTTTCAGTCTTCCAGCATGCCGAGAGAATGTGGCCTGACTCAGGTTCTGCCTAAGCCCAGTGGCACGAGGCCCACCTGGAGAGAGGTCTGGGTAACTAGGTTGGCTGGCCTGAGAAATGGAGCCACCTCTTGTTTGCTTTTCTAATAATAGCCCTGGACATTAGCCTTGTGCCATTATTTTGGGGAGTGTGGAATGTGTGGCAGCTACGAGCCCATTAGCTTCATTCCTGTCCCTCCAGGGATGAAGCCTTGGTTGGGGCTATGACTTCATTTCTTTTACTGGAGGGGGAAACTGAGGCATCAAGACTTCCTCAGGGAGTGAGGGATGGCTGGGGCACTTAGTGAGTCAGTGTTGGGTTTGGGAATAGGACAGAAGAAGCCCAGTCAGTCTCCACTGCCCTTTGCAGTGGGCAAGTAGGGAGTAAGGACGTGGAGTGCTGGGAGACAGACTGGGGAGGACCAGGCCCTGGGAGCTCTGTAGAGTTTATGCTGGAATGTATCCTGAGACCTGATGTTTGCATGTGGAGGCAGGGTAGTAGAGAAAGGTGTCTAACCTCAGGGTTCCACTCTGGGCAAGGGAGAGAAGGGCACAGGGCAGCTAGAAAGATGCGGGGGGGGGGGGGGGGAGTGTTTCCCTTTCAGGAATCCCTGGTGGCTAGCACCTGTCAAATGGGCTCTGTAAGCCTCTGCACACTTCAAATCCACCCTCATGCTCCAGGTTGCCATTGAGAGCATTTCAGAAGAAATAACTGAAAATTTCTGGCTCTATAGATGAGATTTCCTGGGTTATTTAGCAGGAGATAATAGGGGCTAGGGACTGATGCACTATAGACTCAGGGAAGCCGATGCAGGAGGATTGCTTGAGTCCAGGGGTTTCAGACTATCATGGAAAACAGACTCAACACACACACACACACACACACACACACACACACACACACACACCCTTCCCCTAGTTGAGAAGGGCAGTGGCTGAGTGGCTGATTGACTAGGGAAACAGGGTAATATCTTTCTAGGGATAAACTTGGTCCTTGAGAATTTGCTAATTGGCCTGTCACTGTTGATCTTGTGAACCCAGCTATGGAACAGACCCTGCCTGAGCTCTCTGCTGTAGTCCAGAGGCTGGGATGTTTTGACACAGCAAAAGGCTAGAAGGTGTGTGGCTTCCAGGTGTGATGACATGTTCCTATTGTTTTCCAAGTTCCCAAGGTTTGGGGCAAGGTAGTGGGTGATGAAAGGGTTGTTGCTGGCGAGAGAGCTAAGGCTGAACAGGAAGGCTTTCTTGATACAAGTTCCAAACATAGCCCCATTGTTTTTCTCTGCTCAAACAACTCTTGGGGTGCAGTTAGGTCTCTTTGCTGCCCAGACCCCCGAGGCACAGATGTTCTCTTCAGCCCTGTGGACTAGGTGTGTTGTTGGTTGGGAACACTGGGTCAGGTACGTGTGAATACAGGCTGATTTCAAGGGTGGGACCTGGTCAGGAGGGGAGTGAGCAGGAATTCTGACCTGTAGGGGAAAGCGCAAGTGTCTATGGCAAAACTACAGTTTAGGCAGAGAGAGAGAGAGAGAGAGAGAGAGAGAGAGAGAGAGAGAGAGAGAGAGAGAGTGAAAGGTATGTGGTGTGTTGGGGTTAAGACAGAGGGTAGGGGTCCTGCTTGAGACAGTTTGGGCTTGCCAAGCCTGAGTCTGTGCATGCTTACCTGTGTTTGGTCTGGTTGTGCTCCTTTTCGGCTATGGATTGAGACAGACATCACCCGCAGAACAGGGTTCTCTCCAACGTCCTAAGTTCTGAGGGGTAGCCTTGACTCGTGCAGAGCACCGTCCTGCTGCGACTGAGCAAGACATGCTAGCTGGAATCTGGCAGCTGTGCAGGCACAGACCTGTCAGACAGTAAGTGCTTAGGGGCTCGCTGGCTTCAGCTCCAAGGAAGTGCCAAATGGCCACGTAGAGGTTCCTGTCAGCTTCCCTAGACCCAGCAATCCAGCTACTATCCCCCTATTCTTCACCTTCCTCCACCAACATGTCACTAGCTACAACTCCCTGGTGGCAACAGCCTAGGCGGTTTGGTTGGCGGCAGGGCCGGCAAACATCAGGCGTGGGCGGAATCGTAGCTCTAGGAGTTTGCATGGAGGTGCAGCCAGTCTGCGTGCCTGGCTGGGAAGGAAGGAGGGAGGAGAAGGGCGGGGAAGGGGAGCCAGCTCTTAGCCCCACGGAGGCTATTTTTAGCCAGGCTATCTGATTGTTACCGGTGTGCACACAGCTGGGTGTCTCCCTGGCTCGGTGAAGCCCAGCAGGCCTGGGAGGTGGGAGGGCCTTGCTGATGATGACTTCTTCCTGGTGCTGGTGTCTGTGGGCGGAGCCTGCCAGGGGGAGCTTTCAAGGTGTGAGGGTAGCTGTGGACTCAGTAGCTGCCTCGTCTGTGTGACTTTGTTTGGGTAATGTATGCCCTGTGTATGTTGTGATCTAAGGTGTGCGCCACTGTCCCCGTGCCAGTCTTGTATCCTGTTGCTGCTGGTTGTCATCATTTGGGTTATTTGTTCATTTATTGTGGTGCTGGAGACCGAACCCAGGCTCTCAAGCAAGTGCTCCACACTGAGCCAGCCACACCTTCAGCCCTCCTCTTTTCAAACTTATTTTTTTAAGTCATTTTATTGTTTATGGATGAGTGTTTTGCATACATGTATGTATGTGTATCGTGTGTGTGTGTGTGTGTGTGTGTGTGTGTGTGTCTGTGTGTGCCTCATGTTCTAGGAGGCCAGAAGAGGGTGTTGGATTCTCTGGAATTGGCGTTTGTAGATGGTTGTCAGCATTGGGAATGAAACCCAAATCTTCTACAAGAGCAACAAGTGCTCTGAACTGAGGAGCTATCTCTTGCCCTTCTCTCTTTTACTTTTTATTTTGAGACAGGCTTTCACTGAATTGCCTAGGCTGCCTATGGACTCACTGTGTACCCAAGCAGGCCTTGAACTTGTGATTCTGTTGCCTCAGCCTCTGGAGCAGTTGAGGTGTCCCTAGACCAGCTCAGCTGTTAGATCCTGCACTTGGAATATGTCTAATCTGCCTCGTGTTAGCCATGTCTGTAGGGAAAGGCTGAGTGTGCTCATTTATTAAGAAACATATTTAAGAGTGTTGACGTGTGCTTCATTGTTGTATGCTTGTGTTGCTCAGACTGTCTTTATATGTGCTATTGTGTCATGTAATTGGAGAATAGACCAGCTAATTTTACCTGCTGTCTAAGTGGGGTTGATTTTTTTAAGATTTTATTTATTTATTATGTATCCAGTCTTCTGCCGGCATGCCAGTAGAGGGCACCAGATCTCATTCAAGGTGGTTGTGAGCCACCTTGTGGTTGCTGGGAATTGAACTCAGGACCTCTGGAAGAACAGTCAGTGCTCTTAACCGCTGAGCCCTCTCTCCAGCCCAGCGGGGTTGATTTTTTTTTTTTTTTAAAACTTATATTGAATTTAAAAATATTGTGTTGTGGGGCTGTAAGGAGAATTAAGTTTAGTTTTTGTGGGGTGTGATATCTGATCCTACATGAAGGGAGAGGCCTTGTGGTCACGCTCTCCATTAAGATATGGGGTGTGAAGCAACCGGTCATCCTGTGGGTAACTGGTGGCACTTGCACTTGGAATCATGGGTCAGCTCAGGAGAGGGTTCTCCAGTGGGAACTAAAATGGGAACAAGCTACTTGTCTTATACATTGGACATAGAGTTGTTCTTAGCCCAGTAAATGGGAAACTCATCTGCCTTCCTCCCCACTTTGTCCTCTCCTCTGCAGAACCCAGAAGTACGATGGCCTCCGACCTCGAGAGCAGCCTCACCTCCATAGACTGGCTGCCCCAGCTGACTCTCCGAGCTACTATTGAGAAGCTTGGGAGTGCTTCTCAGGCTGGACCTCCAGGGGGCAGCCGAAAGTGTTCCCCAGGCTCTCCCACGGATCCTAATGCCACCCTCAGCAAAGATGAGGCAGCAGTCCACCAAGATGGCAAGCCACGGTACAGCTACGCCACCCTCATCACTTATGCCATCAACTCTTCTCCAGCCAAGAAGATGACCCTCAGTGAGATTTACCGATGGATCTGCGATAACTTCCCCTATTACAAGAATGCTGGCATTGGTTGGAAGGTGAGGCTGTTTCTTTTTCTTTTCTTTCTTTTTTTTTTTTTTTTGGTTTTTCGAGACAGGGTTTTCTCTGGCTTTGGAGGCCGTCCTGGAACTAGCTCTTGTAGGCCACGCTGGTCTCGAACTCACATGGATCCGCCTGCCTCTGCCTCCCGAATGCTGGGATTAAAGGCTTGCGCCACCACCGCCGGGCTGTTTCTATAGCAACTTTCTCTACTTTTGTTTCTTTCTATAACCTGGTCTGGTTCATTCTGACTTGTCTCAGGAATATATAAATTCAAGGTCTCTTATCATCTACCCCTACTTTTATTTTCTTTAGCATTAATCAACTTCATAAACTTTTATCATGGAAACACTAGTAATGCCAAGCCATTAAGTGTAGTTATGGGATAGCAGGATGGTGCTGATTACCACACCCTCTTATTGTCTGGTTCCCCCAAATGGGCAGGTTTTTGTTTGTTTGTTTTTGTTTTTTTCAAGACTTTGTTTCTCTGTGGCTCATTTCATGACTTTCTTTTTTAAAGATTTATTTATTATGTACAGTGTTCTGCCTGCATGTATGTCTGCAGGCCAGAAGAGGGCACCAGATATCATTACAAATGAGTGTGAGCTACCATGTGGTTGCTGGGAATTGAACTCAGGACCTTTGGAAGAGCAGGCAGTGCTCTTAACCACTGAGCCATCTCTCCAGCCCCTGATTTCCTGTCTTTCTTGTCATTCTGCTATGTTCAAGTCATTGAACAAGGCAAGGCATGACTCCTACTTTGATAGGAAACTCTAAATTTCTATAGCTTCCTTGTTGTGATCTTTTGAAACATTGTATATACTAAGAAAAAAGAATAACCAGGTCCTTTGCCAATAGCTGGTTCACTTAAGCAAGCAAGGTGGTCCTCAGACAGAGATAATGGAAATCCTCTTTGTTTTTTTGTTTTAAAAGAGTTTATTTATTATGTATACAACATTCTGCTTCCATGTATATCTGCACACCAGAAGAGGCACCAGATCTCATTATAGATGGCTGTGAGCCACCGTGTGGTTGCTGGGAATTGAACTCAGGACCTCTGGAAGAGCAGTCAGTGCTCTTAACCTCTGAGCCATCTCTCCAGCCCTGGAAATCCTCTTTGATGAGGAGGAAGACAGTTGATATTTAACTATATAGTCTCTAGCCAGGCTTAGTCACATACACCTTTAATCCTAGCACTTTGGAAGCATAGATGGGTGGGTCTGAGTTCAAGGCCAGCCTGGTCTACATAGCAAGTTCCGGTCCAGACAGGGCTACATAATGAAACCCTCCCCCAACCAAAAAAGAAAAAGATGGAGGAGGAGGATGAGTAAGAAGCAGAAGAAGGCAAACAACAACAACAAAACGCCCAAAGATTTATTTATTTTGTGACAATGTCTCATGTGGCTCAGGCTGGCCTGGCCTGGAACTCACAATGCCACTGAAGCTGACTGATCCTCCTGTCCTGACCTCCTGATATTGGGCTGACAGGCATGTACCTCTATTGTTTGTAATCATTTGCAGCAGCAACTCTTTTTGCCAATTGTTGGGTAGGAGAGGGACTTAAATGTAGTTTTCTCACTCTATAAATCACCAGTTGACTTACAAGCCAGCTGATGAATTGAGGCTGTTGGAAGAATTCAATCTTCTCTTGGTAAATGTGTCCCCTCTAGGCTACAGCTCTCAACATGCCAACATGTACGTACTATGGCTGTTCTTTTCTCTCGATGTGGTCATTCTGAGTGCTACTAAGGAAATGAAGCTGACCTGTGCTTTTGTTTGACTCCTGAGTTGTTTTTTTTTTTTAAAGACTTTGTGTGTGTGTGTGTGTGTGTGTGTGTGTGTGTGTGTGTGTGTGTATATAATTCTGTGTGTTAGTGAGGGTATAAGAGTGATGTAGTTTTGTGTGCCACAGTACATCTGGAGGTCCGAAGAGAAACCTTGGGTGTTGGTCCTTGCCTTTTAACTTGTCTGAGACAGGGTCACTTTGTTGTTAACCTGTGTGTAACAGGTCCATGGCCTGTGAACTTGTGGGTGCTGTCTCTGCCTCCCATCTGCTGTAGGACAACACCGTGTTCCCAGTGTGTAACCCTGGTATTACAGAACACACTTCTGCTCCTGGCTTTATGTCGGTTCTGGGATTCCATCAGTCCACACACTTGGGAGCTTCCTTACTGAGCCATCTCACCATGATATATAATATATCAGAAAAATACTGCTTTTGATTTTCATAGAGAATTGAGAAGTGAGGTAGATATGAATTTGAGGTGTTTATTTGTTGGTGTGTGTGTATGTGTGTTTTACGTTTACGAAGTGTGTGCAAGTATGAGTACGTGTGGTTATGGACGTTAGAAAACAGCCTGGGGTATGGGCTGCATCTTCCTCCTGGTTTCAGGCAGGGTCCCTATCATTTGTTGCTTTTGCCGGACTGGCTAGTGTTCCAGGGCTCCTTTTTTTGGCATTTATTTGTTTGTTTTCAAGACAGGGTTTCTCTGTATAACCCTGGCTATCCTGGAACTCACTCTGTAAACCAGGCTGGCCTTGAACTCAGAAATCTGCCTGCCTTTGCCTCCCCTTCCTGAACACGGGGACTAAAGGCGTGAGCCACCACCTGCCTGGCGTCTTCCAGGGATTCTTATGTCTCCACATCTATTCCCAAAACCTCTGGGATTGTAGGTATGTTTGACTATACCTAGTTAATGTGAATTGGGAGATTTGAATTTAGGTAACTTTGATCTCTTGCTTGGGTGCCACACTCTATTCACTGAACCATCTCCCCAGGTCCTAATTAAAATTCAATATTATTGTGTGTTGTTGTGCACAGTGTACTTGTGTGTGCACACATGTGGAGGTCAGAGGACAACTTTTTAGAGTTGATTCTCTCCCTTCCATCTGCACGTGGGCTTCAGGGATCAGGTCCCTCAGGGTTGTGGGGCAAGTACTTTTTTTTTTTTTTTTTTTGCCCCTGAACCACCATCTCATCAGCCCATCAGCACCGCTCCTCCCATGGTCTTACCATGTAGCTTTGGTTGCTCTCATTGGAACTCACTGGGTAAACCAGAGTGGTCTCAAACTCACTGGCCTCTTCCTGTGAATTGGGTTTATTAAAGACATGCCCCTGCTCCTGGCTCAGTTTTTGAGAGGTGGTCTTTTCATGCAGTCCTGGTTGCCCTAGAACTCATATGACTGTAGACCAGGCTGGCTTCCAACTTGTGGCCACTCTACTGCTCGTGTCTCCCGAGTGCTGGGCTTACAGGTGTGGCTATTTTTGTTGTTCATTTTTGAGACAGGGTCTTACCATGTAACTCTGGCTGCCCTGGGACTCACTGTCACCAGGCTAGCCTTGACCTCAGCGCCTGGCTTGAGGCATTTTGGTAGGAAGGCTAAAAAAACTACAAAATTAACTTTCAGGAGCACCTGGTCGCCATCACCTCTCACCAGCTAACTTTGGTGGTTCCCCTGTGCCCCGCTTCTGTGTAATGCTCCCTCCAGCAACACAGTGAAGAGGTGCTGAATATGCCCCGGAACTTTATCCTATGTTCTTCCGTGTTGCTGTGGAAAATACTGTGGTTTGCTCAATGCTCAGATCTAACTTGCTTCTTTGCTTCCCCAGAATTCCATACGACACAACCTTTCTCTTAACAAGTGCTTCCGGAAGGTGCCCAGACCTCGAGATGACCCCGGGAAGGTGAGAAGCTGGGGAATCAGAGGCAGAGGGAAGGAGAATGAAGTTGTTGACACTCACAGAGTCCTGTAATGTTCTTACTACCTAGAAGAGGGAACCATGCTAATTTTAAGAGCATCGCTGTTTTCCTCGAAGGAAAAAAGGTGGTTGCCAAGCTTCGTGCTCCTCAATGGAACAGTGACTAAGAAAGAGGAGGAAAATGTCTTGTTTTTAATAGGGATGTTTATGAAAGATGATTGTGAGGCTCCCTCCCTCCCCTCCTCACTCATTCCTTTCTTCTTCCTTTCTTCCTATGTGTTGAGACACAGTCTTACTATGTAGGCCTGGAACTTAATATGTAGACCTGGCTAGCCCTCAACTCAGAGATCTGAGCGGTGGGGTTAAAGGCATGTGCCAAGATGGGCATGGTGTTGCACACTGTTAATCTCAGCCCTCGGGAGGTAGAGACAGGTGGATGTCTGTGAGTGTAGGCCAGTCTGGTCTACATAGAGAGTTCCAGGACAGCCAGGACCTTATAGAGAGACTCTGTCTTAACAAAAACCAAACAATATAAATAACAAACAAAACCAACAAAAAAAAATAACAAAGGCATGGACCATTTTATTCAGCCTCTTTGGAGATAGTCTCACTCTGTAGTCCAGGCTGGTGAGGCCCTTTTCTTTTGGGTGGCACTTGTTCCTACACATAAAATGCTGGCTTAGTCACTTTTTTTTTTTTTTTTTTGAGACAAGGTCTTACTGTGCAGCCCAGGCTGGCCTTGAATTTGACATCTTTCTGCCTCAGTCCCTCCTGAGTGCTGGGATTATACCAACATACCCAGTGCCAACATACCCAGCTTGTTTACTAACCTTTTGGAGGCTTTTCATTTCTCTCTCTCTCTCTCTCTCTCTCTCTCTCTCTCTCTCTCTCTCTCTCTCTCTGGTTTCCAGAGACAGGGTCCTGGACCCACTCTGTAGACCAGGCTGGCCTCATACTCACAGGGATCCACCAGCCTCTGCCTCCTGAGCACTGAGATTAAAGGCATGTGCTACCACTGCCTGGCTTGGAGGCTTTTCTATGCAAAGTCTTCAGTTTACCTTCCAAAGGGAGGAAGGGGATGGGATGGGTGGGAGGGCATTCTCCCCATTTGACAGATGCTAAAGTCCATAAGTACTGCTTGGTGACCTTTGAAGATGGATTCATTCCTCACTAGTTCTCAGCTCCCTCGGGATTCTGTCTGGATGTCCAGCCCTGCTTCTTTGCTTTCTTCTCCTTCCTTTGCCTTTTTGCCCTGTCTTGCTCGATCTCACTTCCTCCTTCCTCTCTTCTGTTCTGTACTGGGGAATCCAATATGAGGCGGTGCCCAGTTACATTCCCCAGCCCCGCCCCATTTCCAGCACGACTGCTGTAAGAAACTCTTTCTGAGTACCTGTTTCCAACAGGAACTTCTATAGGTAATGCTTTTCCTCTTGGTGGGGGTTGGTTCTCCTTCTAGGGCTCTTACTGGACAATTGACACCTGCCCTGACATTTCCCGGAAGAGAAAACACCCTCCAGATGATGATGTAAGTTCTCTCCATTTGGGACATCCCTTTCTTGCATTTTAGTCATTTCTGTGGTGAATGTGGGTTAACACCAGCAAAGGGGAGACAAAAGATTGGGCCTCAGTGGGTGTTTCACCCCTGCATATAGCTTTTTCTTCTTTCATAATTCTCAGCTATCCCAAGACTCTCCGGAACAGGAGGTCAGCAAAAGCCCCCGGGGAGGTGTCGCAGGGAGTGGAGAAACCTCGCTGCCTCATGAGGGGAACCCTCAGATGTCACTGCAGAGCCCCTCCTCCATGGCCAGCTACAGCCAGGTAGGAAGCAGGAGCTATGGGCACAGGGCCATTGATGGGTGGTTGGGTACTGCCCTGTTCACGGGAACATGTTAAGGACCTGTGATAGCTAGGCCGATAGATTGGCAAAGAAGGAAAAAGCAAAACAGGGAAACCCCAGGCAGAAGGAAGGAGAGGGGAGACAAAGGGATGGCAGAATTTTGAGCAAATCAGGAAAAGAAGTGGTGAGAAGAGCAAGAGCCAAGAAAGCTACAGTGGGATGGAGAGACAAGGAGGACCCCAAGGAAGGGTCATAGAGCCAGGAAAGCTACAGCCTGGATAGAGGGACAAGGAGGACCCCCAAGGAAGGGTCATAGAGCCAGGAAAGCTACAGCCTGGATAGAGAGACAAGGAGGACCCCAAGGAAGGGTCATAGAGCCAGGAAAGCTACAGCCTGGATAGAAAGACAAGGAGGACCCCAAGGAAGGGTCATAGAGCCAGGAAAGCTACAGTGGGACAGAGAGATAAGGAGGACCCCAGGGAAGGGTCATAGAGAAGGAATGGGTAGTGACAGTAAAGAGACCAGTCTCAAAACATGACCTAACCAGAACAGGAAGAGCAGGTGATGCCAGGTCATTGGTCAGCTGGAGAGGGTGACAAGGACAGGCCTGAGAGCCTGATGGCCTTTGGAGGGTTGTACTGCTCCAGAAGGGACTTAGGTCACTGTCCTTACCTGTTTTTGTAGGGCCCAGGGTCTGTGGATGGTGGAGCAGTGGCAGCAGGGGCTCCCGGCCGAGAAAGCACAGAGGGTGCCCCTCCCCTCTACAACACCAACCATGACTTCAAATTCTCCTACTCAGAGATCAACTTCCAGGACCTAAGCTGGTCCTTCCGCAACCTCTACAAGTCCATGCTGGAGAGGTCCTCCTCCTCACAGCACGGTGAGTCTGCCGTGATGACAACAATGGCTCTATGGCATCCTTACAGTTTCTTTTCTTTCTTTCCTTTTTTCTTTGACACAAGGTCTCTCTATGTAGCCCTGGCTGGTCTGGAACTGGCTATGTAGGGTAGGCTGGCCTCAAACTCACAGAGATCTGCTTGCCTCTGTCTCCTGAGGTCTGGGATTAAAGGCTCCTTATATTGTCAAATAATGGTAACATCCTCTTCTCTTGCGGTTTCCTGTCGTTTGGTTGTTTGAAATTACATTTTGTGTGTGCGTGCATGCATGTGAGCATGTGTGTTTGTGTGTGCACTGCACATGCTGTGGCACACGTGGTCAGAAGACAACTCTCACAGAGATCTGCCTCCCAAGTGCTAGGATGAAAGGTGTGCGCCACCACCGCCTGGCTTCTTGTTTTAATATATGAAATTGGTCACTGGTCAGAGGAAACATAAGGGCTAAACTGTTTGGTGCCAGACAGCTGATTCAGGAGCCCACTGGCCCCATTATCTCCAGAGAATGAATTGGAAGATCAACCAAAGGCAGCAATTTCCCCCACACCCCGTACCCCAATACTGGGGACTGACCCAGGGTCCTGTGTGTATTAGGTAGCACTCTGTGCCTGCCACACCCTCTAGTTCTGGGCTGTGAGCAAGTCATTTCAGAGTCTGACCACTAGGGGACAGTGGTAGCACCCTCATCCCAAGCATCTTTACGCTTTATTATAAGTAACTTACTTTTTTAGTTAGTTAGTAAGTTAGATTGAGACAAAATGGCAGATATCCCAGGCTGGCCTTGAGCTTGAGACAGTGCAGCCAAGGATGGCTTTGAACTTCTGATCCTGCTTCTCTCACCTGAGTGCTGGGATTTCATGTGTGCTCCCTGCTGGGATTACATGCATGCTAGGATTATACCTGGTTTATGTGGTAGGCAGGGAGTCAGGGCTCAGTGCAATCAGGGCAAGCACTGAGCTACGACTGAGGCTGCCCGCTGAACCTCACCACCAGCTCCTAGTGCTTTATATTATTATTTCCTTGGAGATAGGGTCTCACTATGTAGGTTCTCTCTCCTGAACCTCACTCTGTAGACCACCCTGGCCTTGGACTCAAGGAGATCCCCCTGCTTCTGCCTCCTGAGTGCTGGGATTAAAGCTAGTGTGTTTTTTATTTGTTATTTTTTATTTGTAAAATATTTTGAACAGATACCAAAGTAGAGTGGATAAATAGCAAACCCCTGGTTTCCATCACTTAATTTTGTTAAGCTTATTTTATTTGCCATTTGTTTCAAAGTGGAAATAGTTGTGTGAATTTCCCAGATCAGATCATTCCCTATAAATTCAGTTTCAATATGCATCACTAAGTGATGAGAGCCTCTCCTTTACTTTTTCGCCACACCGTTCCGGTTCCCAACACAATTAGAACACGCTGCTCCCTCAACGGCAGCTGATATCTTGCCTGTTTGCAAATTTCCACAATTAAGGGAGAAGCAGTTAAAGTCCTTCTTGGGTGGCCTCCTGAGAGATGGTGTGGCTTCGGTGGCCAGCAATGATTATATCTGCACAGTATTCTGGTTTGCTTTCTGTTGCTGTGGTAAAGCCCATGGCTGAAGGATAGATAACTTGAGAGGAGAGCAGGCAGGAACTGAAGCAGAGGCTGTGGAGGAATGCCTCTTATTGACTACTCCCCATGGCTTGCTCAGCCTGCTTTCTTTCCTTTTCTTCTTGGGACAGGGTTTCCTTATGCAGCCCTGGCTGTCTTAGAACTTACTATGTAGATCAGGCTGGCCTGGAACTCAAAGAGATCTGCCAACCTTCACCTCTTGAGTGCTAGGATTAAAGGTGTATGCCATCATGCCCAACTTCAGCCTGCTTCTTAACCACCTGCCCAGGGATGGCACCTCCCAGAGGTCAGGGCCCTCCCACTTCAATCATCAGTCAATAAAATGATCCACAGATATGCCTACAAGCCTACAGCCCAATCTGATGGAGGCATTTATAATGACCCACAGATATGCCTGCATGCCCAATCTGATGGAGGCATTTTCTCAATTGATGTTCTTTCTTTCCAGATGTCCCTAACTCGTGTAAAGTTGACAAAAAAAGCAAAAACACACACACACACACACACACACACACACACACACACACACACACACACACACACACGGATGCCCACACAGAGGAAGAATGGGAGTCCCAAGAGGACAGCTTTGCATCTGGCTCCCCATCCCCATCTTCAGTCTCAATGAAGAGAGAAAGTCACCCTCCAGCCCAAAGATTTCAGCTCCTTAAACAAATTGTCGTGTCATTTATAAGACTCTGGAGAAAAGTCAGGGTTCTAGAACTGGTGGCCTGTCAGAAGGGAGGAATTGGGTAGGACACCTAACCTCATTTAAAAACTGAGCTTTTCGGGGCATAGTCGTAATGACAGAAACCCAAAACGAGTTAAAAGAAAGATATATGTGAGTTTTTGCATGTATGTGTGTTTGCATTCGAATGTTCAAATGTGTGTGTGCATCTGTTTGTGTGAATGTGTATGCCTGTCAAAGTCTGAGGTCAATATCAGCTATTTTCTTTAGCTGTTTTCCACCCTATGTACTGAACGAAGGGCTTGCTCATTAGATAAGTTAGTTAGTCACCTTGCTTTGGAACCCCACTCTCTCTGCCTCCTGAGTACTGGGGTTACAGGGGCTGTACACCCACCCAACATTTACATGGGTGCTGGGGATCTGAACCCTGCTTCTCACAGTTGTAGAGCAAGCATTAGCCACCTGAACCATCTTTCCAGCCCAGTTCATATAGTCTTAAAAAGGAAGTTAGAAGTATTGGCAGGGCTGAGAATTCAAGTGAGGTGTCAGGCCTTCTCATCTGCTTGGAAGCCCTTTGTAGGCAGCATGGGTAGACAGAATGATGAGGGGCACAGGGCCCCCAGTCACATTAACTCTTGTGTCTGCCATCCCAGCAGAGAGAAAACGTGAACATTGCTCGAGCACCCTTCAGAACTTGCTGATTTGTCACCAGTGTCTCTCCCTGCTCCTTCTTCTTCCCACGCCTCCTCTGCTGTCTTCCTTTCCTGTCCCTTCTGTCCTTTCTCTTTTCTTAACAAGATCTCTGTAGACCAGGCTGGCCTCAAACTCAGATATCCGCCTGTCTCTGCCTCCTGAGTGCTGGGATTAAAGGCGTGTGCCACCACCGCCCAGCCAGAAAACAAAATTTAAGAAAAATACCTCAATGTTTTAAGAAACTTACTGATTTGGAGAGATGGTTTAGTGGTTGAGAGTTTATGGTTTTGTGCTGGTTGTAGTTAGTCATAGCTGCCCTAAACTGCCTTTGACCTTGGACCTTCAGGCTGGACACACCTCCAAGTTAGCTCTTCCTTGCCCAGTTGGCTTGAGAGATCAATCAGTCCATACGCTGAGTCCCACCCAAGCTGCATTTCCTGGTAGTGTATACAAGAAGGCAGAAGAGTAGAGGATTGTAGAGACAATCGGTGGAGCAAACCATGCTTGCTTGATAGCTTTGTTTTAGTTATAATTTGTAAATTTCACCTGCTGTGTGACTTCCTTTGAAACTGATTCCAGCCCTATATCTAAATCTCCTAAAAGTAGCATGAAAGGTCACCAATGAGGTTTTTAAGAATTTTTACTAACATTTCTGTGGTGACCAGTGGGTCAAAGCTTTCCCCTAACCTAACTGCTTTTCCCGTCTGCTATCTACTAAGAGGGGCACAGGGTCCTTGCGGTCACAGGGTATGCTCTTGTCCTTTAACTCTTCTGCCCAAGCTCTCTCGTCCTGAGAAGATGTCCTTTAGTGACACTGTGCATCTCAAATCACTTACCTACTCCCCCCCCCCCGCCCCCAGGGTTCTCCTCACTCCTGGGAGACATGCCGCCTTCTAGCAACTACTACGTGTACCAGCAGCCCCCACCTCAGCAGCAGCAGCAACAGCAGCCGCCGCCGCCCCAACAGTCACAGCCACAGCAGCCGCAGGCACCAACTCAGGGCCCCTCAACTGTCGGGGGTGCCCCTCCACTGCACACCCCAAGCCCCGATGGTTGTACTGCACCAGGGGGAAAACAAGCCGGAGCTGAAGGCTACGGCCCCCCCGCTGTGATGGCCATGCACCCTCCCCCGCTGCAGCACGGAGGCTACCACCCTCATCAGCACCACGCCCACTCCCACCCGGCCCAGCAGCCGCCGCCGCAGCAAGCACAGAGCCAGGCGCCCATCAACAGCACTGGCTTTGGTGAGCACGGAGGGGACGGAGGAAGCTGGGAGGAGGGTGAGTGAACTGTGTCCTGCCGGCAGGGAGGAGCCAGGGGTTCAGTCTCCTCCCCGCTTCCCTCATCTCAGTCCCTGGAAGTTGGACGTACAGCCCCGTACAATGGAGGATTGAGGTTGGGGATTTCACTGTTTCCTGTTCCGTGTGCATAGATGAGTTAGCATTGTTTTGCATATTTGCCTATGAGCTGGTGGTGCTAAAAGGACAAGTCGGTCTACCAGTCCTAAGTCTCCAGTGAGGGAGTGTCCACAGCTGTTCAGCAGGGTGGGTAGCTGTGAGAGACTGCTGTCTTCCACCCTGCCTCACTACCCGCCTTTCTCTCTAGCCTTTCCTCCAGACTGGTGCTCCAGTATTGACTCCTTAAAGGAAAGCTTCAAGATGGTGAACCGGCTCAACTGGTCCAGCATCGAGCAGTCCCAGTTCTCAGGTTAGCACCTTAAGGACTTCTTCTGGAGTGGAGAGAGGGATGGACTAGGACCCAAGTGATGCCCAAACGGGTGTGGGGCTGAGAGTTTCTTCACTTCTGCATTTATACCAGAAAGATATGAGCATTTTCAGGAGGTTTCAGAAGTTTGCCATCATTCAAATATTACAGTTCTTTATGCTGGTCATCTTGTGTCTCCGGGAAGAGCAAAGGCTCCTGGGAACTCAGAGACTCTGGACCACTGTTTTGTAGTGTTGCTTCCCGACAGAGAGATGATAGTGAATTCATTAAGTCACTTTGGATATTTTTTAAATAATTTATTTATTCTTATTTTATGTACATTGGTGTTGTGACTGCATGTGTGTGTGTGTATCAGATCTTGGAGTTACAGTTTTAACTGCCATGTGGGTGCTGGGAATTGAACCTGGGTCCTCTGGAAAAGCAGTCAGTACTCTTAACTGATGAGCCCTCTCTCCAGCCCCACTTTGAATAGTTTTATTCACCAATGAGATGAAAATTAAAATAAGAGCTGTAAAATGATGTAACTCTTGGCCTCTGGTGGTCATCTTGGGATTCCCCTTTAAGAAAAAACAAAATAGTTTCGAATTTAGTCAGAAGCATTCTTAGCTAGAGTGAAATGAGTAGGCCTGTTTCTAGCCTTTTTATATTCTAAAATTGTGAGTACAGATTAGGGTTAATGTAAGCAGTCCTAGAGAAAAAAATTCCAATTAAAAACTGGCACATTTATTGATACTTGTTGTCATATCACATTTCAATATATACTTACATACACAAAAAAGAAAGATGTAAGTCATTATTGTTAGTGCACCTTGTTGGTGGTAAAGATGAGAGGAAACCTTCCACCAGGCATGGTGTGGTGGGGGCTTTGGTAGCTCCTCAGGGTTGGCATGGCTGGTGTTCTCGTTTGTAGAGCTGATGGAGAGTCTACGGCAGGCAGAGCAGAAGAACTGGACCCTCGACCAGCATCACATTGCCAATTTGTGTGACTCCCTCAACCACTTCCTCACCCAGACTGGCCACCTGCCCCCACAAGGGGGCTCCCACCGGCCACCTGCCCCTGCCCGCATCACTGACTCCTGTGCTCTCACCAGTGGCAAACCAGAGCCATCCATGAACCAAGGTACTGCACAGAGTTGCCAAAGAAGCAGACTGTGAAGGGAATGAAGGGCGAAGGAAAAGAGTGAGGAACCAAGTTTATAGGCAATGGTCAGGCTGAGTCTCGGGACTGTTTTATTGACGGAGCATCTGTTGAATCAATGAAGTCCTTCAGGAGCAGACTGCCTGCCGAACCACAGAAGCAGCAGCCCTACTTCCTTTTCATACCTTGGTTTGGGTGATCAAAATTAGTTTTTTAAAAGGGAGGGAATTGGTTAAAGAAAGTCCTTATTCCAAATTGTCCTAGTTATAATATTCGCCTGACTCACACAGTGGGGTCAAGCCAGTGAAAACAGATTTTTTTTTTTTTTTCCCGAGACAGGGTTTCTCTGTGTAGCTTTGGAGCCTATCCTGGCACTCGCTCTGGAGACCAGGCTGGCCTCGAACTCACAGAGATCCTCCTGCCTCTGCCTCCCCGGTGCTGGGATTAAAGTTGTGTGCCACCAACGTGCGGCCTGTGAAAACAGATTTGATGATCGTGTTTCTGGTGATTTTCAGATCTCTGACATTTCACAATTCTAAGATCCATCCCATTTCACCCTAAGAACTGAGGACTGGTAGCTTCTACAGAATGCTTCTTGCTTGCAGACTCTATAAACCAAGGCAGGAAGAGAGAGAGAGAGACTGATGGGACAAGGGAACCTGTTCTCTCTTCCTGCTTTGTTGACTGCAATAATCCGCTAGTCAAGTAACTCTTGTTTTGCTTTGGTAGTGAACTCTTACGGGCATCCACCAGCTCCCCATCTCTACCCTGGCCCAGCACCAATGTACCCAATCTCCACCCAGGACACAGCAGGATACAGTCGCCCAGGTAAGAGCTGCCGTGTGTGATTTACACACAAGCTCGCTTATCTCTCAGTGCTGTTTTGCTTCCTTCTGGAATCCTTTCTCTGCCCTTCTGCCTACATCTGCTAGGATGGGAAGGAGCATGCTTCCCAAGACTGAAGCATGAGATGAGCCGCCCTCTAGGGAGCTGCGCATCCGGTGAGACTAAGAAAGGCAGTTTTATTTAATGAAATTTGCTTTGTTTTTTAGTGCTGGGAGTGGAGCTGGAACCCACACATAGTAGACAAGAGTTTACTTCTGAGCTACACCACTAACTTGGGATTGCTTTAAAATTACCGTATGGGAGAGATGGCTCAGGGGTCAAGAGCACTAGCTTTTCTTCCAGAGGACCTGGGTTTGATTCCCAGCGTCCTCATGGTTTACATGGCTTTCAATGGTCTGAATCTCCAGTTCCTGGGGATCTGACACCCTCTTCTGGCTTCTGCTGGCACTGCATGAATGTGAGGCTCAGACATACATGCAGGCCAAACACACATACACATATAATAAATTTTTAAAAAAAGATTTTATTTATTTATTATGTATACAGCCTTGTGCCTGCATGTCAGCAGAGGGCACCAGATCTCTTTCAAGGTGGTTGTGAGCCACCATGTGGTTGCTGGAAATTGAACTCAGGACCTCTGGAAGAGCAGTCAGTGCTCTTAACTGCTGAGCCATCTCTCCAGCCCCAATAAAATATTTTTTAAAAATTTAAAAATATACCTTGTGACTGCAATACTGAAAGGAAGTAAAGATAACTGTGAGGAATATTCAGCTTTATGTCCAGCTTTGGAATCAAGATGGAAGAGAGGCAAATAAAATGAATATTTTATATAAACATTTTACCTATGTCTATCCTGTCACCTGACCATTAGTATCTGGGATCTTTTCTTTTTTGTATTTGTTTTTTGCAGTGTTGGGGTTAAATTTAGGGTTTCTTAAATGCTGGACAAGTGCTGTACCCCTGAGTTCCTTCCTCAGCATGGGATTGAACTATCTGTGATGGTGGGATGGGCAGAGTACAGGGAGACACCGAACCACTGTAGATGGTACACATGGACAGATCCCTCGTGTTTAAATGGGTTTTAGGAGTTCACTGTTGACGTCTTACGTGATCACAAGCAGTTTTTGGGTGACGTTTCTTTATCCATGCACTGCAAATATGACTGTCTGTGTTGTTGTTTATATACCACCTTCTTAAATTATTTTGTCGGTTAGGTAGTCTTCAAAAATATAGTTTATGGCATGTGCTTTGGTGTGTTTCCTGAGATATCGCTGAATCAATAGTCTATAACGGAAAGAACTGTAGGTTAATGAGCCCGGTGCTTCTCCCTGTCCTACGCGGTGCCACTGGGGCAGAACACTCCCCGTCTAGACTCATGGACTGGCTTCTCCTCCAGCTTCCCTTATGTCTTTCTTCTTGACAGCGCACCACATGGTTCCTCGGCCACCTGTCCCACCTCCCGGTGCCAATGAGGAGATCGCTGATGACTTCGACTGGGACTTGATCACTTAAAGAATCAGAGTGGACAGCAGCCCAAGGCCTGGTGGTGAATTCTCGCCACGGGGGAAGAACAGTCCCCGCCCCGCGCATCCTCCCCAGACCTGTATATAGATACATAGCTTCTTAATGTTCTCTCTGTCAGAGAGAACACCGCAAGATGCTGCCGAAGATAGTCCCTTCCTTCCTCGTTCTCTTTCCTTCCTAGTTCTTTCATTATTATTCTAATTATATTATTATTATTATTATTGGTTATCTACTGCCCAGTCTACTGTCCCTTACCATGGGCTATGTCCTCCTCTTTTCTATTTGAAATCTTCCAGCTGCAAGATGAGGCCATGATAGTTTAGAGAAAGGTTTCAAATTCTAGTTCACCTTTCTCTCTAAGAAACTCAATGCTACTCCCACCTTTCAGCTCTAAATTGTGTTCTGTTCCTGCTGGAGAGGTCTCAGCAGGCAGATTGGGGGGGGGGGTCTAAGACACTGCTTGGCAGCCATGACTTCACAGGTTTTACTCAATGGTGCTAATTGTGTCCTCTGAACTCTTCCTTTATGCACCCCGTCTTTATTCTTCTGGCAGTCCTCATTCCCCATAAAGGGTGGGCTTGGACAGCTGAGTTGAGTAGAAAGCCCTGGAGAAGTGATTGGATATAAATCAGCATGAGGTTAGGTGTGCACTGCTGTGTCAAGGCATCCCTGGCTTCCTCCTAGCTAATGCTCTCAGGTTAGCATGAGGACCACTGTTCATCATAGGTTCGGTCTCTTGGAAACACTTCCAATTGAATGTATTTGGTTTTGGAAAAAGAATTCTTTTTGAGAATGAACTGTGGCTATGACTCAACATGTAAGTTATCTTCCATCTTTTCCCCTTCAGCAAATACTCTTTTGTCTTCCTAGAGCTGTTTGTCCAAATCATCCACCTGTCTTGCTTTTTTCCCGTTTTCTGGGATTCTCAAATGACACAAGGAAGCCACTCTCATTCTGGGTTTCTTCATGTCCTAGGCATGCTGTGGAAACCTTTCCCACCTTCTCAGCTGACTCATTCCCGTGGTATTGCTGATAGGAAGGAAGGAGGGGAGGAGAAAGGGATTGGCAGGGAATGTGTCATTTGTTTAGCTACACAGGGAGTGAATGCATCGCTTGAAATCCCTGTTGGTGTGGTTGAAGCTTTTGCTTTTGACAGGCAATGAAAGTTTTAAGAGGGAAATTAATATAGACAGGATTCGGAGAGGGCAAGGGGCACTCCTGGGCACAGGGGCATGTAATCTCAATTAACCATAAGTGGCCAGGACTAATTTGCTGCAGAGTTCTTAGTGAATGTTTGTTGAATTTGGCTTAAGAGAGGGAAGACCAAGTTTACTTCCATTTTTCTGAAATGGATAAAATACATAGTTTAGACAAGGCCAGTCTCTTTGTGGTTTCTGACTTTTGTTCATTTTCTTTTATTATTCCAAGATATTGGGCTTCCCATTCTGATTTCCCTATCACCAACCCCATTCCTTTCTTTAGAAGGGGGTTAAAGTATGAGATAGTTGAAGCCCAGTGAGGCTAAGTAAAGGGGCAGTTCACTAAAGAGCACTTTATTTCTTTTGAAGCCTTTGTAAGGAAAAAAAGAGGGGTATAAGAAAAAAAACAAGTGCCCTCCAACACAATGGGATATTGTATTGGAGAGCACTTGGTGGGGTTGAAGTATGATGCAATATTTCCCACTGGGGAAAGGAGTGTTTCTCTAGAGGGTGGCACAGCCTTTGCCTGGTACCCAGTTAGACATTTCCGTTTTCCTTCCCTTCCGGTGTATTCTACGCAGCTTCCCTTTGGTTCTCGTCAACATCTTGTCTTTGCAGAGTAACACTCCTCTTTTCTCAGCACCTTTCCTGGTTAGATCTGTACAAGGTTGGGAAGGGTAGGCTGAGTCATACTCCTAAATGCCCCGGTCTCCTCCACGTCTTGAGATCCAGTCTCACGAAGGGCCCTCCCACCATGGGCAGCCAGAGCTGCTGAAGTGTGGGGCTGGGGTCTGGCCTTAGGCCCCCTGATGATCCAACCCTTCTCCACCAGGCTTAGGCTTGCAAAATGGCACAGGACAAACTTGATTCCCTTTGGGCCTCAGTTTCCCATCCCCTCCATGAAGTGGAAAGAAAACTACTTTATTTTGTTGGTCCAGTGTTGCTGGACATGAAGTTTTGTCATTGTTGTTGTCTTGGGTGATGTGTGCAAAATTGTAGGAGTCACTGCCTATCAGAGGAAATAAGGGAAAAAGCAGAGGAGGAGGGCAAAAGGAGAGGTCATTTGGTATTGATCCACCTATCCTAGGCTTCCTCTCCTCAACTCCCATGTTTCTGGTTTGGTGAGTTCTTTATACCACCCTTAATGCTTTGCATTGGTGCAGGCTGGGAAGAGGGTGTATAGGCTCACAACTTGATTTTTTTTTTTTTTTGCATGCTTTCTTAATAAAAAAAAAAAAAAGAAATGTTTCCAGTTTTCATCTTATTGGTACTTCTCTCTAACTTCTTTCTGCCAGGGTGGGAGAGGAAAAAAAACGTGAAAGCGCCCAGCTCCTGCTGGCATTGTGCTACTCCTCACCCATCCATGCTCCTGGGGTTGCTCAGCTGACCCTGACTGACTGTTTGCTAGGGTGATGGAAAAAAAGAATTAGACATGGATTTCAGTTTTCTGTAAAATGCTATTGAGTGTAGTGAAATCTTGTTGGAGGTCAGTGGGTAGAGGAGGCCCACCTTGTTTGCATGCTAGTTCAAAGGGTAGACACAACCAAGAAGCTGTTTGCAAAGGATGCCTGCTAAGAAGGAAATGTCACTTTCTTCCAATGCAGTGCCACAGCGTATATCATTCACACTCCATAGCTGTCCCTATGGCCGGGAGTAGCTAGCCAACACAGAGCAGACTTCATGTTTTTTTGTTTTTTTAAAGATTTTATTTATATTTATTTATTTATTTATTTATTTATTATGTATACAACATTCTGCTTCCATGTATATCTGCACACCAGAAGAGGGCACCAGATCTCATAAGGGATGGTTGTGAGCCACCATGTGGTTGCTGGGAATTGAACTCAGGACCTCTGGAAGAGCAGTTGGTGCTCTTAACCTCTGAGCCATCTCTCCAGCCCCGACTTCATGTTTTTTTTTAATGTGTGCTTTTTATGTTTTTGTTTTTTCCATGACAAGGTATGTCTATAACAGCCCTGGCCATCTTGGAACTTGCTCTGTATACCAGGCTGGCCTTGAACTCACAGAGATCTACCTGCTTCTGCCTCCCAAGTGCTGGGATTAAAGGTATTCGAATATGATTATTTTTTATTTTTTTATGTATGTGGGGCCTAGGGAAATAGCTCAGCAGTTATGAACACTTTCTACTCCTGCAGAGGACCAGGATTTGGTTCCCAGCACCCACATAATGATCACAACCACCTGTAACTCCAGTTCTAAGGGATCCGACACCCTCCTGTAGTCTCTGTGGGCATCAGGCGTATAGGTGGTACATGGACACACACACAGGCAAAGCACTCATACACATAACATCTAAACAAAAAAAAGTTAAAGGATCAGTGAGTCTCAAAAGCGTTTATTCATATGGAATATATAAATTTACATTGGAAAGGCAGAACTGCCATCTTATGCCCAAAATTGCCTTGCAACAAAAAAAGATTCTTAGTTATTTGAAATTTTTCTATACAGTTGTTTATAAAACAGTTGTGGAGTAAAACCCTTCCCTCAACAACTGAACAAATGTTTTACAAGACTAAAATACATTTAATTTTCTGTCTTTACTCGTTCATCTTAGATCAGCCTATTTGTGAAAAGAAGCTTGAATTTCCAATGATTTAACACATAAAAGTATATGCATAATAATAGAAATACCAGCAGCTGGAGAGATGGCTTAGCAGTTAAGAACACTGGCTGTTCCCCCAGAGGACCTGGGTTCAATTCCCAGCACCCACATGGTACCTCTCAACTGTAACTCTAATTCCAGTGTACCCAACACCCTCATGCAAGCAAAACACCAATGCACATAAATTAAAAAGAATAGATGATGGGAGTTGCTAATTTTTAAAAATTAAGCTAAAGGTTTAATGTAATACTATGTATAATAGCTGAGATTTAGAACCTGCCTAGGTGTCTGTTAACAGTTGGGTGGATAATGGCAACATGCTACACACACACACATCCACTACAGTTTTATTCAGCCATAGGGATGGGCAAAAGCCTGTTATTTTTAGCACAAAGGATGTAAGATGAAGTGGACACAGAAGTACCACATAGTCTCATATAGGAGAACCTAAAATGTCAACCTGAGCAGACTTGGGAGTAGCTCAGTTAGTAGGATGCTTACTTAGCATGCTTGAAGCCCTGGTTTTGATTTCCAGCAGCATATAAAACGGTACATAATGGTCTATGCCTGTAATCCCTGCATGGGAGGTAGAGACAGGAGGATTGGAAGCTCTTTGGTTGCACAGCAATATTTTGAGGCCACCTGGGATTCTTGAAATCTTGTCTTAAAAAAAAAAAAAAAAAAAAAAAAGGTCAACCAGAAAGTAGAGTAATGGTGAGGCAGAGTCTGGGGGTGGAAGTGTGAATGCTATATGCATGTATGGATCACTCACATTGCCTTGTATGTACAATTAATACTGGTTTATATAAAAAACAAAATGACAGAAGAAACGCAGTATGTTATCAAAATGTGTTGACAAGAAGATTGTGTAGTCAGCTGGTGGGGGGCTGGTGCTCTGGTCTAGGACTGTAACAAAAGACCTGTGAGTCTGAGGCTAGCCTGTTCTACACAGAGGAGAGACCCTGGCTCTAAAGCAAACAAAACCTAACAACAAAAAGTAAAAGGCCGGGCGTTGGTGGCGCACGCCTTTAGTCCCAGAACTAAAGGCAGAGGCAGGCGGATCTCTGTGAGTTCGAGGCCAGCCTGGTCTACAGAGCGAGTGCCAGGATAGACTCCAAAGCTACACAGAGAAACCCTGTCTCCAAAAACAAAAACAAAACAAACAAACAAAAAAGTAAAAGAGGCTGTGTGGTGGTGGCGCATGCCTTTACTCCCACCACTTGGGAGGCAGCCTGGTCTACAGAGTGAGTTCCAGGACAGGCTCCAAAGCTACATGGAGAAACCTTGTCTTGAAAAACCAATAAGAAAAAAAAAAGGAAAAGCAAAAGAAAAAAGGATGGTCTTGGACAAATTAAAATATGACACCAGGGGCTGGAGAGATGGCTCAGTGGTTAAGAGCGCCGACTGCTCTTCCAGAGGTCCTGAGTTCAATTCCCAGCAACCACATGGTGGCTCACAACCATCCATTATAAGATCTGGTGCCCTCTTCTGATGTGCAGATATACATGGAAGCAGAATGTTGTATACATAATAAAAATAAATAAAATCTTTTTTAAGTTTAAAAAAAATATGATACTAATCCACACTGGGATGTTGGATGAAAATATGAAAGTGGATAAAATATTCATCCTTCAAAACAACCAGTTTTATCCTGTCTGTGAAAACCAGCAGTGTACGTGCGTGATTTAGACACATCATGGTAAATGTCAGAACAAATAGCTAACATTCTTGCAAAGGTGATCTCTTGAAGTAAGAGGGAGAGAGGAATTACTGGGCATTGGAGAAAGAGGCCTCTTGTATTTCATTATTATATCATTACTCATTAGTTCCTTTAAAATTGGGTGCATATATTAGTTTATAATACCATGGTCCAGATAAATATTAATTTGGAAAAGCCCAAAGAGAGTGTGCCTGGTGCTTTGGGCACACATGACACCTAGACTTGTGTTTCTAGTATTTTGATAGTGTTGCCATCAGAGTGCAGTGACCTGAAAGTGAGTTGAAGAAAGACAGTTCCACCTTTCAAGCCACTGGGGCGAGGGGAAAGGCATCTTTAGAATACTGCTTCATTCTCCTTGAGCCACAAAGCCTAATGTGGAAGACTAAGAAGGGGGCCGGGCATGGTGCTGCATACCCCCAGCCCCAGCAGGAGATGGAAAGACCCGGTGCGGAAAACAAAGAAAATTCAAGAAGTCAAGAAATGAGACTTTGAGGGCCTTGGTAGCACACGCCTTTAATCCCAGCACTCAGGAGGTAAAGGCAGGCAGATCTCTTGAGTTCCAGGGCAGCCTGGGCTACACAGAGAAACCCTGTTTTGAAAAACAAAAAAATAAGTAAATACATAAAAAAAGAAAAAAGATAAGCGACACAGATGGTTCTGTGAGCATGCGGAAGAGCACGCCAAACCACAGCTTTCAAAACATTCCATGAATCAGTAGGTAGGGTTTTATGTGTATCGATGCTCATTTGGGGGTAACCCTGGGCACCCGGAATCGTCTGAGGACGCTTCCGGTAGCAGGCATCTCGCTCTGTATTCTGTTCCAGTCTCTAACTCCTCACTACTTGCTTTCATAGGTCTTTCTTCTTTGTGTCTTTTCTTTTTCCCCACGTGAAACCACCACCACCATAAAGCTGTACAATAAGTGAATAACTCAGGACAACAGAAGCCGCCTTCCGTGCAAACTAAAAGGTGCTAAGGAAAAAAGATTAATACTGAAAACTGATGAGGAAGTTATTTATCTCTCACGACTTAGTTAGGGAGAGGAATAGACTAACCAAATGATTGAAAAACTTAACATTAACCAGAAGCAAGAGGACCTGTTAAAACACTGGTCCCCGTGGGCCGAAGATTCTGAGTCAACAAGCCTGCGATGGGGCTTGAAAATTTGCGTCTTTGATGTTTCCAAACCATGCTGAAGCCAATAGTCCGAGACCTCTCTCTGAGAGCCACCAGATTGTCTAAAGTGGCCTGCTCACATGTCATCCTTCACGAGTATTCCAGTATTTGCTTGAGAACAGCAGCTTAGGCCCCCAGCTCTGCATCTTCATACATCTGTACTCAAATTGTTTCTTTTTGAGGAGGCTTTGTCCTGGGTACAGCTGGTAGAGTGTGTGAGCTCCTCACTGAAGGCTGCCTCCAGAATGCCCTTTATGGACTGTCTTGCTTTCTTCCTAAAGTCTTTCCCCAAAAGGGCATAAAGGAAGGGGTTGAAGCAACTGTTGGCAGATGCTAAAGCAATGGACACGTAATCCCAGGATAACGCAGCTTCCCTCAAAGGAGTTCCTGGGTCAGCAATCAGTAATAGGACTCCAACAATATGGTATGGAGTCCAGCAGACAAAAAAGACAGTCACCACCACCAGGGCCACCCGAAAGGTTTTGCTCCGAGACTTGGTGAAGTTGGTTTTTCTCATTCGGAAGACAATGAGGCTGTAACAAGCCATCATGATAAAAAGGGGCACCAGGAAGCCCACCACCAGCCTTGTGATGGTTATTGCCACCATAGGTATTGGCTCGTGGTGTTCATACTTGAACTGGGCGAAATAGTCATCCTGGAAATCTTGTGACAGCTCAGGGTGGTATATGTCACTGCTGGAAGCAGTAGGGGAAAGCTCTATAGGAGAGGAGAGAAAAGCACGGGCTCCATGCGTGTTGGCTCTGTGATCTCCAACAGGAAACCCACTGGGTATGGCAGGCACAAGCACACTAGGAAGCTCTACACTGTAATGGGATTGTTGACTAGACAGTCCTGCTGAGTCTAGAGGGAATGAATCTTCAGAAGATCTTTGATGAGCAGTGGAGTTGTCAGTAGAATTGCTTTCTGGTAGATCTATGTCGTACAAGTAGTCCCAATAATCAAAATTCCCCTGGAAACCAAAATTATAGCCACATTTACTGTGATTGTCTATAGTGATCAGGTCACGGTATACAAATACTGGTACACACATCACAAAGGCCACCACCCAAACGCATCCACAGATGGCTAAGGCTGTCCTCACATTCCGATGATTCTGGCACCAGATTGGCTTGTGTACCACCAGACAGCGGTCCAGGCTAATGGCAGTAAGCAGGAAGACACTGGCAAACATATTGAGGACAATAATGGATGGGATAAGTTTGCATAGGAACAAGCCGTAGGGCCAGTAGCCCCGGAGAATCAGGTGGGCCAGGGAGAAGGGCAAGGAAAGGCAGCAGAGGAAATCAGCCAGGGTGAGATGGAGAAACCAAACTGTGTTCACAGTCCGCTTCATCTTTAGGCCAGCCACCCACAGCACCAACCCGTTGCCTGGCAGTCCCAATAGACAAGTGAGGCAGAGAAGGATCATGGAGAGGATGTCTTGAGGTTTAAACAGAGGCAGGGGTTGTGGGTCAGTTGAATTGGTGTCAGCAGAGAAAGACTCCATTGCCAAACCTGAAAAAAAGATGAAGAAAATGTTAAAGCTTTGTAGCAACTTTCTGAAAATAGACACTCTAAGGAGGCCTTATGAGATGGTGCATCCTGTCGGTCCCAGAGGCTCTCAGGAGTCTGGTGTGCATCCCTTCACCAGAATAGACACACAACAGCATTCTCTAATAGACGATTTAATATTTAATAATTCTAATAGACGATTTAAAATCTATGATATTGACTTAATTGTGTATCAAAAAGATAACTTCATTTGGAAATCCACATTCACTCAAGTCCCCTCCCGCCCCCCTTTTTTTTTTTTTGCCCCATGTTTTTTGTTGTTTGTTTTTTTCCAGTGCTGGAATTCGAGCCTAGGGCCTGCAAACACTGGGCAGCACTCTCCTGAGCTGCAGCCTCACCCTTTGGCTTTTTGGCACAGGAACTCCATGTTGCCCAAGCTGGCTGACTTTGGCTGACTTCCAACTGACCATATTGTAGAGTAAACTGCCTTGAACCCATGATCCTCCTGCCTCTGACCTCTGAGTGCTGGGGTGACAGGCATCGCTACCACGCTTTGCTCTGATACTTTCTGTTCCCCATTTCCAGGGCTTCTTCCTTCACTCAGTGTCCACTATTAAAACTGAACAGATGTCTAAATGAGCAAATAAACAAAAATTCTAGGCGGATTCTCCCTAGTCTGAAGTCATTGAAGGACTTAAGGAGATTTCACCACACTGACAACAGCATATAAAAGTTGAACTTTGCATATTGTTATTTCATTTATTTGTTTATTTATTGTGAGCATGCGTGCGTGCGTGCGTGTGGAGGTCAGAGAACAACTTTGGGGGCTCGGTTCTAGCATACTCCAGCTACCTTATTATATTCAAGCTTCCTTATATCAGTTCTTTTCATGCATATGTACATTTTAAAAACAAAATTTAATGAGATTCAGTTGTGTCATGAATATTTAAAAATTGATGGTGATAAAATACACATATAGCATAAAATTTACCATCCTAATTAACCACTTCAAATATATAATATAGCAGTAGTTTAGTTAGTTTTCATGCAACTAATTTCCAGGATGTTCTTATTTAATAAAAACAGGAATTCTGTACTTATTAAACACTTTTGCCAGGTGTGGTAGCACACGACTTTAGTCCCAGCACTCAGGAGGTAGATGCAGGTGGATCTCTGTGAGTTTGAAGCCAGCCTGGTCTACAGAGTGAGTTCCAGTACAGCCAGGGATGTATAGAGACCCTGTCTCAAAATAAATAGATATATAGATAGATGATAGATCCACCAATTGATAGATAGATCGATATATAGGTAGATTGATAGATCGATCATAGATAGATAGATAGATAGAAAGAAAGAAAATCTCTCAATTTAAGCAACTACCATACTTTGCTCCTATGAACTTGATTACATACTTCATGTAAGTGAAGTCATATGACACCTGCCTTCCTTTTTCCTTCCTTTCCTTGTGTGTGTGTGTGTGTGTGTGTGTGTGTGTGTGTGTGTGTGTGTGTGTGACAGGCTTGCCTTGAACTTTCAGCAGTCCTGCCTAAGTCTCCCAAATAGTCGGATTACAGGCAAGAGCCAAAATGCCCAGCTCAGTCTTTTTCTTTTTATGTCCTTAAGCTTGTCATAATATCCCCAAGTATGAGATGTGTCAGGATTTTCTTTTAAGGGCTAAGGGTGCCTCTTGGTGAGTGCCTATAATCCTAGCACTTAGTCACAAGGTATACGCATTGCCACCAGTTCAAAGCCAGTGTGGGCTATGTAGTAAGAGCCTGTCTCAAAACAAAATGGAATGCATTTGATATTCCAGTGTGTGTGTGTGTGTGTGTGTGTGTGTGTGTGTGTGTGTGTAGTATATTTTATTTATCTAGTAATCTGACATAGACATTTGAATTGTTACTACCTTTGGGGCATTTAAACACTACAGCTGTATTTCTCTGCTTTCTATTGCTGTAATAAAACACTGACCAAAGGCAACTTGGAGAGGACAGAGTTGATTTCTTATATATTCCAGGTCAGAGTCCATTGCGGGAAGTCTAGAGGCAGACACTGAAGCAGCCACAGGACTTTGTTTGCTGGCTTTGCTTCTCATGGCGGCTCACTCTGTTTTATTATACATCCCAGGACCATCTGTCCTCCCACTGCGGGCAGTGGGCTGCACCCTCTCATGTCAGAGGCAATCAACAAAATGTCCCACAGAGTTGTCTACAAGTGATCTGATGGATGCATTTTCTCAAGTGATGTTCCTCTTTCCAGGTAACTCTTAGCTTGTGTCAGGTTGAGAGAAAGCCACCCAGGACAGCAGTTACAGGTATAACTTACAATGCTTTCTAGACTTACTGTTTCAGTTTAATCCCCACATCACACAGAAAGATTCAATTTAAAGGAATGTCAAGTTTTTATCCAATTATTTTCCAACTTTCTCCCTAAATACCCTTTTTAAAAAAAGTTTTCATGTTTTTAGTCATTTACTTAATCCTTTATTTTTTGATGTGTCTGTGTATGTGGTCGTGTGAACCTATATACCCCACATGCATGCAGGATCCCCTGGAACTGGAGTTACAGACAGTTGTGAGCTGCCATGTGGCTGCTGGGAATTGAACCCAGGACCTCTGGAAGAGCAGCCCTGTGCTCTTAACCCCTGAGCCATTTCTCCAGCCCCTAAATATCTTCCATAATGATCCAAACTGTGACCATATCACCCATTAGAGTGCTGGTAAACTTTAACACAGCTTCTCTTTCAAGGCTGATGGCTTGTTTGTGGGCTTATTATTATGAATAATCATTCCTTTTTGCTTGTTTATTAAAGACAGGGTTTCTCTGTGTATTCCTAGCTGTCCTTGAACTCACTCTGTGGACCAGGCTGTTCACTCAGGGATCCACTGGCTTTTTCCTACTGAGAGCTGGAATTAAGGCCTGTGCCATCACCACCCAGCTTGAACAATCATAATTAACTCTCTTTTTCTCGGTTCGGGTTTATTTTGTCTTCTGCTCCTAATGCTCTGCTAAAATTGCATGGAGAACTCAAACAAACCAATTTCTCTGTCTTCCACAATGCAGTTCTTATCAGTCTCTCCTCTTGGTCTCCATGACATCCTTCCAATCAATGCAATTTTATATTTCTGAACTGGGGCTAATGATCTCCATTTAGAATTATGTCTCTTGTATGGCTTCTTCCTTTCTCTACATTAAATTTCTGTCTGTTAAAATATTTACTCCTCAAGGGGAAACTCAATGCCTTTTGTCTGAAATATCTTCTTATAATCCCTTGAAGATTCTTTAGTCTCTTCCTTGCATGGGATAAGCCTGTGTGAGTGTGTGGCTGAGTCTCTTCGATTTGCTCTATGAGGTGGCATATTTCATCATACTTTGTAATTCTTACAGTGACCCCCAAACTGTGTGATGGTAATGACAGACCTGTTTATAAATGCCTATTCCACGGGATTTAACATGTGGATGGTCACTTCTTTTCTTTTGGTTTTTCTGAGATGAAGCCTGATTATATAGCTCAGGCTGGCCTCTAACTGAAGAACACCTGCTTCAGTCTACCAAATGTTGGGATTACAAGGCATGCACCACCATGACAGGGGAATGCTTGCTTTTCATTTTCAATTACATTTAAATTTTAGTTCTTAGCCTTCTTATTTTTATCCAGATGGTTTTCTTAATCCCTCTGCTGTCTCTTCTAATTTCTGTTTTGTTTTTAAATTTTCAATTATTACAGGGTATAATATATAATAACACTTTACTTTTTTTTTTTTTTATGGAAGCCCAGACATTTGGAAGTCATTCTGCTGAGCTTAACAAAGCTTGCCACAAGGTCTTATGTGGCAAGCGGAAGTTGAAAAAACAAGTCAACAAAATGAAAAAAGGAGAAATGATTCCCATCCTCCTCCTCCTCTGTCTTTTTCTGCTCGGATCTCCAAATTCCAGCAGTTCTTAACTCAAATGGCAAGCGTGCCGATCTATTGTCCCATCCCATTGTTAATGCACAGGACTCAAGATATTGAGAGAAAAAGTCCGAGATTGCTAGGAACAAACAAGCATTGCAGATGTCATCTCTCCTGACTTTACAGTTTCTGATGCTGAAACTCAGGGGATTTTGTGGCCTTCACATGATCACAACCAGGAAGAGTCATAAGTGTTTCATCCAGTGACTGCTAGGCCAGTGCTCTTTCCACTGCAAGGGTCACAGAGCTGAGAAACTTTGGTCTCGATAAAAAAGTGGACGGAGCAAGTTAAAATAACAGTGTCGTTGCTATCTGTAAGGAGTTGAGAAGAGCAAGGTCCTGATGTAAGAGAAACTGAGCTCTATGCTTGTGAGTTATGGTTTAAATATCACAAATTATGTGCCTTGTAAGTGTATGCAAGTCACCTTCAACAGTCACCCAGAGCAAGATCACAGTTCATATGTCCCCAAGTTTTGAGCAAAAAGAAAAAGAAAGAAAGAAAGAAAGAAAGAAAGAAAGAAAGAAAGAAAGAAAGAAAAAAGGAAACAGGGCTGGAGAGTTGGCTCAGCGGTTAAAAGCACTGACTGTTCTTCCCGAGGTCCTGAGTTCAATTCCCAGCAACCAAATAGTGGCTCACAACCACTCTGAATGAGATCTGGTACCCTCTGCTGGCATGCAGACAGAAGACTGTATACATAATAAATAAATAAAATCTTTTAAAAAAACAAAAAAAGAAAACAACAACAACAAAAAAACAAAACCTCTATGTTTAAGATTATTAGTTATCATTTTAAAAGATTTTTTGTATTCAGTCAGCCAGTAGTAATGAAAAGATATGTAAAATCTTGAAACTGAAACTTATCTATGATTAGTAAAGAAAAGTGGATTTCCCAGTCAAATACTAATTATAGGATGATAGAACCAGCAGCGCTAAGGATGGGGAATTTAGAGAGAGAGAGAGACAGACAGAACCGGAATTCACAAATGGGTATATACATATATACATATATACATATATGTAATGTGTGTATCTGTGATCAACGATTGGAAAACAACACTAATGGGAACAAACAGAACCAGAGGCCAGGAGAAACAGTCATAAGTGACAGGGAATAGTGACATACACATTCATTATTTTCAGAATGAAAATATTAAAAGCAAATACAAATAGAATGAATCGTATTTAGAGAAAAGGAAAAGTAGACATGGGGATAAAATAAGACAGGAGAAATAAAAGTTATGGCATGATGGCGCTAGCCTTTAATCTCAGCACTCAGGAGGCAGAAGCAGAATCTACATCTCTGTGAGTTTAAGGCTAGCCCAGTATGTGGAAAGAGTTCCAGACCAGCCAAGACTACACGGTTAAGATTCTCTATAAGTAAAAAAACAACTCTTAGGGAAAGAATAGATGGAAACAGAAGATAATGAACATTATAGCAGGCTAAACGAAGCACAAGCTATCAGGTTCATCTAGGGTTTCTTACCAAACACACCAAGATGAAAGCAGAGGGCTCCAGTACTGATCTGCAGGTCACCAACAAATCCTATCTGGTCCCCACACTTGGCTGGAAGGGAGTTCTGAAGTACACTGGACGAGTTGCTGTGCGCTTACTTTCCAATGGTAGAGGGAACTCCGCATCTAGAATGTTATCTGAGTGCTCAGGAAGGGCCTCTGTGAGTCACGTCTCAAACTTAGGCGGTTTAGATAAGAAAAGCAGAAGGACAGAAGGGGGAGTGGAATGCTGACATTCTCTGCGGGAGCCGAGCCGCTCGCCCTCTCTGCTAGAATGCTGAGGCAGGAAGCGGGAAATTTCCAGGCCTGCCTGGGCTACAGGGTGGGTATTTTTTTTTTTTTTTCCTTTTAAATTCATCTTATTTTGTTTTCACCTATGTGTGTGCCACATATGTATGGTGCTCACAGAGGCGGGAAGAGGGTGCTAGATCTCTTGGAACTGGAACCTGACGGAGATGCTGGGGACCGGAGATGGAGGCTCCTCTGTCAGAGCAAAAAGGGTTCTTGACTTCTGAGCCATCCCTCCAGCCCCCTAAGAGCTAGGTGTTTAAAAGATTTATTTATTTAATGTGTCGAAGTGATTTTAAGGCCAACTTGAGAAAAGTTGTCAAGACCTTATCTCAAAATAAAAAGTGGTTAGAGGTCTAGGGCTGTAGATGAGCAGCGGGCACCTGACTAGTTTGTCTTAGGCCTCTGTGTTTGTGTGGCGCAGGGGAATGGGAGGTGGCTGCGAGCAAGACATTGCATGCATATGTATTTGTTAAAGAACAAATAAGAACACATTTACCAAAAAAGATGATTGAGCCGGAGGTCCGGGTTTTGAGGAGGGATGCTGTAAAAAAAAAAATACATTTAATTAATCTCAAATAGTATCTCTTAAATGTTTGATATGTGGGTAATAAATGAGGTTGTACCAGAATCAGAATGAGTTAAACCGTGTAATCTCTGCAGATTTAAACACACACACACACACACACACACACACACACACACACACACACAACCTGTAATACAGAAATAAAATAGAATGCAGTGGGTTTGGATATGTTTATCCGGGGGCGATCTGGGAAAAAAAAAAAAGTAGGTGAGAAGGAGATGCAAACAAGTCCTAAATGATTACAGGGTTTGCAAGGGCAGACGGTGATGGTCTCTACGAATGGAAGAAATTGCAATTGCTCCAGGCAAGGGTTACTGAGAATGCAGCTGCCTCCTGGCGGCCTAGCCTGTAGGCACTAGGCTACATTTCACCAGGTGAAGGTACAGTTCCTGCTGTAAAGAATTCCATCAATCAGGCATGGTGGCCCACATCTGTAAAACAGGCAGTGGTGATGCTGAGGCAGGATGGTCACATGTTCCAGCCAGCACAAGCTACAAAGTGAGACACCTACTCAGACAGACTGGCAGACAAAGGCTTCTCTCTGTCATTCTTTTGCATACAACTAAAGCTGATTTTGGTTCTCTATATGGAAATACATAGAATATACTTAAATATATATAGTTGTCTGTGACAAAGGCTCCAGTCCACGCTGATCAACTCATTCAGAAAACCCTCCTTTCTTTGTTTGTAATCAAATAGTCTGGGATGCCTGAGTCAGAAATTCTTAAAAAAAAAAAAAAGGCAAGAGTTGAGTAATACCCCTTAACTATTTCTTTCTTTTTGTTTCTGTTTTTGTTTTTCGAGACAGGGTTTATCTGTGTAGCTTTGTAGACCAGGCTGGCCTGGAACTCACAGAGATCCCCTGCCTCTGCCTCCCGAGTGCTGGGATTAAAGGCGTGTGCCGCTGCTGCCCAGCTCTTTAAGTTATTTCTATTGTTATTTTTTTAATTACTTAAAATAGTGTGGACATATAAAGATAAGTTGAGATACTAAAATATAAAGGGTAAAAATGAAAGATTTTATTTCTTACTCTATTTCCAGAATAGCCATTTTAATAGGTTAGTATCCAATTCTTCTTGAATTTTTCCTAAATGCATATATGCATGTTTATTGAAACAGGGTTTTTCTGTGTTGCCCTGCCTGTCCTGAAACTTGCTCTGTAGACCAGGCTGGCCTCGAACTCACAGAGATCTGCCTGCCTCTGCCTCCGGAGTGTTGGGATTAAAGGCATGAGCTACCACCTGACAAAAATATGTGTTTTTATTTTTTTCTCTATTTTTAAAATTTAAATTAGAAACAAGATTGTTTTCCATGTCAATCCCAGTTCCCTTTCCCTCCCCTCCTCCCCTGCCTCCCACTAACACCCTACCTATCCCAAATCATTTCTGTTCCCCAGGGAGGGTGAGGCCTTCCGTAGGGGGGTCTTCAGAGTCTGTCATATCCTTTGCCATAGGATTTATGCCCTCCCCCACATGTCTAAACTCAGGGAATATCCCTCTATGTGAAATATGTTTTTTTTTAAAGCAGTTTTGAACAAAATGTAATGTAATTGATGTGTGATTTTTATGGCTTGACCTTCCACTGAACACATCAGAATTTATTTCTATGCCCATATACAATGTATACAGTATTTGGAAACATTGAATAATGAAGGTATTCAGAAGGCAATTCAAAAATAGTATTGTAATATGTGGATATTCATACATGCACATATATATTCACATAAAATATATAAAGACAATTTATTACCATGGTCAAACATTAAATCAGAAGGATTAAAGTAAAAACTAAAGTTTATGAACACCATTTAAAAATATATTTAACATTTTTAAATTTTTTTTTTTTTTTCCGAGGCAGGGTTTCTCTGTGTAGCTTTGGAGCCTGTCCTGGAACTCGATCTGCATACCAGGCTGGCCTCAAACTCACAGAGATCCGCCTGCCTCTGCTGCCCAAGGGCTAGGATTGAAGGTGTGCACCGCCACTGCCTGACTTTAAATTTAATTTTATGTGTTTGTCTGCATGTATATCTGTGCCCCGCTTGCATACCTGGAGTCACAGAGGACAGAAAAGGGCTTGGATCCTGTGGAGTTATAGACAGTAGTTATAGTTACTGCTAGGGTTATAGAGTTGTGAATCCCCGTGTGGATTTGGGAATCAAGGTTGGTTTTCTAGTAACTTTGGGCTGCTCCTCTTCAGTTTCATAATGCAGTGGTGTGATAGGATCTGGTCTAAACTCCTCTCTCTCTCTCTCTCTCTCTCTCTCTCTCTCTCTCTCTCTCTCTCTGTGTGTGTGTGTGTGTGTGTGTGTGTGTGTGAATATTTTTCTTAGCTTCTTTTGTAGGTAAAAGAATTGGGTTTTCAAGCCGGGAGGGCGTTGGTGGCGCACGCCTTTAATCCCAGCACTCGGGAGGCAGAGGCAGGGGGATCTCTGTGAGTTCGAGACCAGCCTGGTCTACAAGAGCTAGTTCCAGGACAGGCTCCAAAGCCACAGAGAAACCCTGTCTCAAAAAACCAATTTGGGTTACATTCCTCCAATCTCAGAAACAAACCATAAAGAAGAGAGAAATATTAAAAGATTTTATCAAGAACAGTCACACTGTTCAGGTCATACAGCTGTTGGTCTCTCGAGGGTACCAACAGCCCTACCTTTAAAATGGTTAACTGAAAAACCTGTCTGGGTGGAACAATGGTCTTTGATAACAGAAAAATTACAGGCATCAGAACAGCTGGTACGAGAGTGGCTGAATGCTCAGAATACTGAAAAATCAACCAGCCCTTGGAATTCTCCTGTATTTGTTATTAAGAAGAAGTCTGGGGATGGAGAGATGGCTCAGAGGTTAAGAACACTGACTGCTCTTCCACAGGTCCTGAGTTCAATTCCCAGCAACCACGTAGTGGCTCACAACCATCCATTATGAGATCTGGTGCCCTCTTCTGGAGTGCAGATATACATGGAAGCAGAATGTTGTATACATAATAATACATAAATAAAATCTTTTTTTTTTTTTTAAAGAAGAAGAAGAAGTCTGGAAAATGGGGAATGGTAACAGGTCTAAGAGATGTTAATAGGGTGATCCAGCCAATGGATCTTTCCAGCCTGGAATTCCCTTGCCTTCTTTATTACCTAAAGGATGGTCTATTATAATGATTGATTTAAAAGACAGCTTTTTTTTTTTATGGTACCTCTACAAGAACAGGATAGAGAAGAATTTGCCTTCACAGTGCCTACTTATAATAATTCCCAGCGTGTTAAAAGGTATTTGTGGAACATTCTTTTTAAGGGATGTTAAATAGTTCCACCATGTGTCAATATTTCGTACAACACCCGCTGGAAATAATTCATAAACAGTTCTCTCGATGTATAATTTGCCATTATAGTGATGATATCTTACTAGCTGATTCAGACACAGATTAGAACAAATATTTGATGAAGTAAAGAGAATTTTGCCTTGTTAGGGATTGCAAATTACTCCTAAAAAATACAAAGAGGAGATTCTATAAATTACCTAGGATATAAGACAGGTTTACAGAAAACTCAACCACAAAAAGTACAAGCCAGGAGAGATCAATTGCAAACTCTTAATGATTTTGAAAAATTTCTGGGAGATGTTAACTCATGATGGCCCATAATCAGACTAACAACTCAAGGGATAAGTACTTTATTTCAAATCTTACAAGGTGACAATGGCTTAAATAGTTCAAGAAAATGATCAGCTGAGGCTGAGAGAGAAGTGGCTCTGGTAGAAAAGAAACTACAGGCTGCACATGTGGCTCGCTTGCATCCAGAGCTTGATTTTCATCCTGGTCATACTGCCATCTACTCATATTCTCCTACAGGAGTTCTTATGCAGACAGAGGGCAATATCTTAGAATGGACATTTTTACCACACAAACACAGTAAAAAAAAATAGAGACCTATATAGGAAAAGTTTCTGAATTGATTATGAAAGGAAAATTGAGCCTTCATCAATTAACAAACCCAACAAAAATTGTGGTACCTTTTACTAATGCTGAAATTACCTCATTATGGGTAGAAAATGAACACTGGCAAAGAGCTTGCAGTAATTTCTTAGGAGATTAGCAACACATGTCCCAAAAGCAAGAGACTTCGGTTTATAGAAAGAACTAATGGATTCTTCCTCACATTGTATGAGGAACACCAATTTCTGGAGCCCCATATATTCTATACTGATGCAAATGAATCAGGAAAGGCAGGTTGTAAGTCAGCAAATTTAAGTAAAGTTGTTCAAAACCCTTATGATTCTGTTCAAAAGTCAGAATTATATGCTATTCTTATGGTATTATTAGCTTTTCTTAATTTTCTTTTTTTTCTTAAATTTCTTAATTTTCTTTTTAGAACCTCTTAATATATTACTGACTCTCAATATGCAGAAAGAGTTGTTTTACATATTGAAATGCCTGAACTTGTACCAGAGGATTCAGAATTAACTTTGTTACTCATTAAATTACAAGGAAATATTCAGAAATAGAAATCATCCCTTGTATATAACACATATAAGATTCCATATGGGTCTACCAGGCCCTCTAATACAAGGTAATGATGAAATTGATCAGCTGTTGGTAGGAAATGTGCTAAAAGCCTCAGAATTCCATAAGAAACACCATGTTAATAGCAAAGGTTTGAAGAAAGACTTTTCTATTACTTGGTAACAAGCCAAGGAAATTATAAGAAAATGTCCCACTTGTTCTTTGTATAACCAAACTCTGTTATCCATAGGAAGTAACCCCAAAGGTGCTCAAAGAAATGAAATTTGGCAAATGGATGTGTTTCATTTTTCAGAATTTGGAAAATTAAAATGTGTGTACCATATGATAGGTGGTGGGCAACTGCTTTAAGTTCTGAAAAGGCTGATTCTGTAATTTAAAAGTTATTAGAAGTTATGGATATTATGGGGTACCTGTACAAAGACAGACAGTGCTCCAGCATATGTCTCCAGTAAAATGAGACTTTTTTTGCATATTACAACATAGAGCATATTACAGGTATACCACATAATCTTACAGAACAAGGAGTTACAGATAGATCTAATTGTACTTGAAAAGATATGCTTAATAAACAGAAAGGGGTAATAAAGACCCCAGAGATAGATTACACAATGCTTTATTAACTTTAAAATGCTAATGAGAAAGGAACAAGAGCTGTGGATTTTTTTTTCTAGACAGAGTTTTTCTGTGTAACAGTTCTGACTGTCCTGGAACTCACTTTGTAGACCAGGCTGGCCTTGAACTCACTGAGATCCATCTGCTTCTGCCTCCCAAGTGCTGTGATTAAAGGTGTGTGCCACCACTGCCTGGGAGTTACCAGCGTATGTATGTATTATTTTGGGGAAGAGGTTTTGCTTTTGTTTCTACAGGAGAAGAAACACATGGATACCATCAAGATTGATAAAGATTAGATTCAAACAGGAGAGACCCCTTGATTCGGGGATAGTTCATCCAACATTGTGACCACTAAATTTAAACTAACGTATAAGACTAACAGATGCCTTTCATTTGATCAAATATAACTGGCCAAAAAGGGAAACTCCCCAAAGTTAGGGTTGGGTCAGGGTTTTGTTTTTGTCTTTCCAGGAGACTAAAAGCATATAAGTAACAAATCTGAAGACCACTGAACAAATTAAACATATGAAGAAGTATGAATCATGCAGAGAAAATGTTCCAAGTAAAAGAATAAAAAACTGACCTAATGGTACAGCACATTTCCAACAGGATAAAATTTCATAAATCTCCCCAAATGTTTATTTCTGATATTCTCTACAGACATATAATGCAAATGGTCATTTTGTAGTTCAAATTCAATTAAAAAATTACCGCTGGTTTTGGAGTTGGAGTAGGGCTCTCTCCTTTAAAACCAAGCATGATTGATCAAGGAAAATCCAAAATCTCTGTCTCATGTCAGAAGAGCTATCTGGTATGGGAGAGAAGAAAAAACAAAATTAAGGGACTATCCTATTGCCACTATTCTCATAATCCTTTGGTTTTATTTTGACTCTTTAGAATTTTTCTAAATTATAAATATTATCTCAAAATTTATAAGATACACACACACACATATTAACTTTCTGTTGTGATATTAATGGTCATATAGAGTACTAACTAATTCTAGAAGTAGGTTTCATCCAGCTTCCTGTATGTGATTTCAGGCTTGAGTCTGATTCAGGTAACTAGAAATTAAGCTTTTGTTTCTGGATGTATTTAATAGATTGTGGTCCTTTAACCTCTTCAAGTTCTGCTTCTTATGTCATTTAAAATGTTTAAGTTTTCTGCAGTGAACCATTCCTAACAGTGACCGTTAAGTCTCCAAAAGGATGATGGGGTCTGACAACAATTATTCCACCTGGATTGTGGTAATGCCACTAAGCTGACAAACACTACCCCAAAATCAGCTTTAGACTATAAACTGCTCAGGACAATTTCAAGGTGGTTAGCTAAGATGATCCAGCCTCATAGACTACTCCAGCCAGGACTTCAGCTAAGCCCTACACTTTCCCATCACACTAAGACTGGACAACAGCTAGCTCTCCTAGGACTTGACAGTTATCTCAATTTTCTCAGAGTCCCCCAAAGATACTGTTAGCCCCAGACAACAGGAAGTAACTTTAAGAACATGATGCCCAAATTCCCAAAAGGTGGGGTGGATGGGGCTTTGGTCAATTGATGGGTTATGGATGTTTGTCATTGTTTAGGGGGGTTGATTGCAAATCGTTATTGGTCATAGTCAGGGAGGAAACTAAGTAAAGGAGATTAGATTTAGAGATCTCCTGAAAAGAAAAAAAGCTGGGATGTTGGGAGAGGTCCTTCGGTGTATGTGTTTGTCCTATTGGTTGATAATAAAGTACTGTTGGCCAATAGAGAAGCAAGATAGGTGGGCCTAGGAGTCGAGGAGAATTCTGGGAAATGTAGGAAAGAGAAGTCTGGTGATCCAGGCAGGAAGTGACATAGCAGGCAGACTCATATATAAGCAGGGACAAGCAGGAAATTGTCCTCTTGCTCTTGTTCTTCCTCCTGCTCTCTGCTCTACAGAGTTGCCATGTGATCCCGGGAAGAGGACACCAGGGAAGGCATCCTCAAAAGATAAGTCTTATAAAATATATAGATTTATGATAATTAAGACTGAGCTAGCATATAAGAAATCCTAGCCAATTGGCCAGCAGCATTGCAAACTAATATGAAGACTCTGTGTTATTCTGGGTGCCCATGAGGCGGCAGGGATTGGGCGGGTGGAGTAAAGACTTACCGTTACAGTGGGATATAGGAATGATAGGAAAAAGGGTAGGTTATTTAATCTACTTTTAGACTGAAAAGAAAAAAGCAACTACTAGTCTCAAATATTTTAAATTGCTAAACTTCTCTGATGAGGACTGAGAGTCGCAGTTATCTACAGGTAGATAAGAATTTAGAGGGCAGTATGATACGATGTCCATTTAGCAAAATAATAGGTCCAATTCCAGAGGCTATGTGCTTCCCAACTATGGGTTCTTGGGCATATTTGCAGTACCAGGCATGTATAAGCTCTGCCATTTCTCTCAGTTGCTCACCAATACCTGACAGAAAGACTATCTTGAAGACACCATACTGGTTACAGAACATGGAGAAATCAAGTTGGTACTGACCAGAGAGTTTCCTCCTTGGTGGCTAGCTTTCCTAGTACTGGAAGGTGCTACATAGGTTATAGGGTGGGGTGGGGAGAAGTTTATCCACAGTTTAACCCAGCTGTGAGCCCTGTGACCTGCAGTGATGACCAGCGTGGCAAGATATGTCCATCAATGCAATGGTGGTGCATATGTTATGGAGGCAACCAACCACTTTCTGCTTGGCTTGTTTTGAGATAGGGCCTCATCATGTATGTAGACTAGGCTGGCCCCAAATTCATAGAGATCTTCCTACCTCTGCCTCTGCAGTACTGGAATTAAAGGCATACAGCCTGTCGGGCATATTATTCTGCTTTTATCAAAATTTAAGCTGTTATAAACAAGTATTTCTAAATCTCTCTCTCTCCTCCTCTCCCCTCCTCTCTCCCCCCTCCCCTCCCCTCTCCTCCACTCTCTTTCCCTCCCCTCCCCTCCCCTTTCCTCTCCTCTCTTCTCCTCTTCTCTCCATCTGAGACACTGTCTTACGTGGCTCAAGATCATCTCAAACTTATATGTAACTGAGGATGAATTTGAACTCCTGATCCTCCTGAGTCAGCTTCCCAAGTGCTAGGATTATAGGCATGTATGATTATACATGACTGATGGGGGATGTCCTTCTGTGTATATGTCTCTCTTATTGGTTAGTAAATAAAACGCTGTTGGCAAATAGGGAAGCAAGATAGTTAGGACTAGGAGTCAAGGAGGATTCTGGGAAATGTAGTAGAGAGGAGTCGTGATGTGAGCCCAACAAGAGAGGATGCAAGCCGCTGGCATCATCAATCAGATAAGTCTTTATAAAATATATAGATTAATGATTATGGTTGATAATTAAGACTGAGCTAGAAGATAAGAAATCCTAGTCATTGGCCAGCAGCATTGTACCTAACATAAGTCTCTGTCTGTTATTTTGGTCACCCGCATGGTGGTGTTGCTCGGGCGGCTTGGCGGAAAGATTTGTAGTTACACATGACTATACCAATATTGCTGAAAAAACAGAGACAAAAACAGATTCCTAGAATTGGAAGAGCTAAACCTGAAAGTATGCATGTATAAATTTAAAGATTGATTTAGTTTTTAGTGATGTGTACAGGTATTTTGCTTGTGTGTGTATATGCACACCATGTTCGTGCCTGCTGCCCTCAGAGTGTAGAGAAGGGGATGTTGGCTCCTCTGAGTTTCATGTGGTGCTGGAAACCAGGTCCAGATCTGTGGCAAGATCAGTAAGTGCTGTGCAATGCCGAGTCATTTCTCTAGCCCCATAGTTTTTGAAAGATATGAAAATTTCCACTAGAGTGTCCCTAGTTTTCACTCCCACTAGCAGTGATGCGAGTATCTTTTCTACTTATGAATGATGAGGTCTAGCCAGGGATAGTGGGCACACCTGCAGCCACACTGCTTGGGAGGCGAATGCAGGAGGATTGCAACTCGGACTCTAGGATAGGCCACATGGCTAAACCCTCCAACAAACAAGAGGATGCTATTGCTACTTTATCACAACCGTGTTCTCTGGCTCTGCTTTTGATACCCCCATCTTCATCGTGGGAGAGGCAGAAGCTCTGAGAGATCATCTAACCATAACATAGTAAGGGCTGCTATGGCTGCACAGTACCTGTTGGGGACATTGATGTGGGAAAGATTAATTGTCCCAGAAACAAACAATAAGCTGATGCACTGCAGAGAGGCCTGGAGCCAAGTGTTAAGGATGGGTAGACACTGACACTAGACACACTACAAATGCTGCAAAGTAACAATTTAACTGTCTCTGTCCCACTAGAACCGGAGTTTCCTTGTATCTCCACTTCCTTCTGCAGTGCCTTGCAACAATCATATTGCTAAAATATGAATGTTTGCCTAAAAGTGACTTTTGCATATAATACAAAGCGTTAATAAATATAACTCCTTAAAATTATTTCTGGAGTGGAGACAGCTTTATTTATTTATTTATTTATTTTTGGTTTTTCGAGACAGAGTTTCTCTGTGTAGCTTTGGAGTGTATCCTGGCACTCGCTCTGTAGACCAGGCTGGCCTCGAACTCACAGAGATCCGCCTGCCTCTGCCTCCTGAGTGCTGGGATTAAAGGCATGCTCCACCAACACCCGGCTGGAGACAGCTTTATTGACTTACGTATTTCTTTTTTTTTTTCATAAGATTTATTTATTATATCTACAACATTCGGCCTCCATGAATTCCTGCAGGCCCAAAGAGGGCACCAGATCTCATAACGGATGGTTGTGAGCCACCATGTGGTTGCTGGGAATTGAACTCAGGACCTCTGGAAGAGCAGTCAGTGCTCTTAACCTTTCAGCCATCTCTCCAGCCCCTAACTTATGTATTTCTAAAGAATATGCAACAGATATTGGAGAGATGGCTTAGAGGTTATATGCACTCAGTTGCTTTGGCAGAGGACCCAGGCTCAGTTTCTAGCACCCACAAGGCCGCTCGCAATCTTCTGCAACTACTGTTCCAGGCATCTATCTTTGTCTTCTGTCCTCCAAGGCACTGCACACACATGATGCGCATGCGTAATGCAGGCAAAACACTCATACACATAAGAAGAAGATAAACAAATCTTTAAAATGGTGTGCAGCAATTTAAAACAATCTGAGAGCTTCCAGCTGTGTTTTCAGATCATTAAGGAAATTATTAATTTATCATCATCATTATTATTACTTTAATCACTATCGGTCTGGATCTCACTGTTTCCCAGGCTGGCCATGAGCTCTCAACAAGTAACTGGAATCTCAAGTGTATACTACCATGCTCTGCTTAAGAAATTTTGTTTTGTTTTGTTTTGAGATAAGATTTCATGTATTGACCTCAAACTTACTGTGTAGGCAAGGATAACTATGAATCCCAGATCTTCTTGCCTCTACTTCCCAAGTGAGATAAATTACTATTTTTGTTTTTGCTGCGTTAGGGGTGGAACTCACAGACTGACGCATGTTAGGCAACTCTTTCACCACCAGACACATCCCCAGGTCCAGTAAGCAGATTATTGAGAATGTCTTGTAAAGTGTTCCTGTTTTTGACGACTTTTATTTCTTCTATCTGCTTAGTGGTGAAGTGTGGATAAGCCGGGGAATTCATGTGTTAACTTCTGTTTTCTTTTCTTGAATGTCTAAGTATAAATTCCAGAGAAGAGGCCAGATGTTTTAGGAAGAAATGAAAATTTGAACATACAGACCACATTAAAAACCTTTTATGAATTGCCAATTAATCTCACATTGTCAGTGTTAGACAGCTGTATTAAAATTCATTCACCCAAGTAAAAAAATTAAATTATAGACCCTGTAGCCGATTTTCTCCCATAATTTTGGTGTGAGAAATGATTAGATGTATTAGCTCATGTGGAGTAGTCTATCTTCTAAATTATACATAACAGTGCAAAAACTGTGAACAACACACAAATGCTGTGCTGACTAACAAGACACAAAGATGGAAAGGGCCGAAAACTATGACTCTCGGCAGAGAGACTAGGAATTTGGAGATAGGATTTGACTTTCAGTTATGGTAATAGCTACTTGACATTGAGCTAGATGTTTGACCTGGAATTTTTTTTTCAGGCATAAAATTAAACAGCTAGACAGGATGATGTTGTTAGACCCCCGGAAAACTCAGCCCTCCGGGTCTCAGCCCAGGATCGTGGTCACCCCAATCACCAGGCAGATTCGAAAGCTTGATGCAAACAGCATGAGGCTTTATTGTTGTTTAACGAGCTAACCTCATGTTAGCTCGGTTCTTTCACCCACCCGCCATGGTGGATGGCTAGCAAAGACAGCTCGAACCAGCCGCAGAGAAATCTTGTAGGGCAGCATAAGGGGAATGTCTAGGGGTACGCACAGGCTCAGGATTGGTGTGCTTCCAGGCTTGGAGGGCTTGCCCTGTGTTGATTGGCCAGTTGGTTGTTATGGCCCATAGGCCCTCTCAAGGTGGTTGCTATGCTCTGCGTGTCATTGCTGTGCGCTTGTCCGTAAAGCACACCCAGAACTGTAAAGCATACCACCACCAGCTAACTTCTGATTGGTTCCTTGCCACGAGGCAGGCACCTAACCTCTAGTGACCAAGGCAAGGTCAGAAAAGCACGTGTTACTGTCATGGCTGCCGAAAGGGGCAGGCATCTGACCTTAGTGACTAAGACAAGGTCAGACAAATATGTGTTCGGCTGTTATGACTGCCGAAATGAGGAGCTGGTCCCTTCAATGATTAATATATATATATATATATATATATATATATATATATATATTAACAGAATTAATATAATTCTGTTATTTGACCAGAGAAACAATCAAAGAGGGTATATTTCAAATGTAAAGACACAGATGAGCTGGACGTCAGAGTGGTACCAGTGATCCGGCTGAAGCAGAGAGAAGGACTGTCTAAGGACTGTCTAAGGACTCATCATAGGTAGGGAGAGAAGCTAGGCTGGAAATGCGTCTTTACCACATGGCATCGTGTACTGCACGGTTAATTCTCTTTCATTTCCTCACCTGCAAAGCAGAAATGTGCCCCACAGCTGGCCATAGCAAGTCCATCATGCCTTCCCTTGTCTATGAAAGCTCGAGTTGTGCTTGTTGTTTGATTTATCGAGACAGAAACTCAAATAGCTAATCCATGACTTTGAACTTGGGATCTTCTTGCTTCTACCTGAATGCTGGGACCCCATGCCTACCTTTCAGTGTTCAGTGTTCCTAATAGAGTGTGTTTGGAAAGTGAAGAAACCGAGAAATTCCTTCATTTCTTCCTGTTTTCTTTTCTTTTATTGTTATTATTTTTTGTTTATTTTTTTGAGACAGGATTTCTCTGTGTTGCCCTGGCTGTCCTGGACCCCACTTTGTAGATCAGGCTGGCCTTGAACTCACAAAGATCTGCCTGCCTCTGCCTCCCGAGTGCTGAGAATAAAGCCACCACCACCTGGTTTCTTCATTTATTCCTCTAAATTAATTTGTGAAAGAGATTGCAAATCTATCATTTTTTTTCCTCTCTTTGAGACAAGCTCTGGGTGTATTCCAAGGAGGGTTTGAATTAATGTAGCTAAGGATGGCCTTGACCTTCAGATCACCTGGCCTCTCAGAGCATGTGCCTTTAAGGTCCAGCTTGCAAATCCGTCTTAAAAGTAAAAGAATGAGCTGGCTAGAGAGATGTTTCAGTAGTTAAGGACCCTGGATGCTCTTCCAGAAGACACAAGTTCAATTCCCAGCACCCACATGGCTGCTTACAACCTTCCAGGTCCATGGGAATCAGATGCTCTCCTCTGACCTCCATGGGTGCCAGATATGTGCTGGTTCATAAAATAATTAAAAAAAAGAAATACGCCGGGTGTTGGTGGTGCACACCTTTAATCCCAGCACTCGGGAGGCAGAGGCAGGTGGATCACTGTGAGTTCGAGACCAGCCTGGTCTCCAGAGCGAGTGCCAGGATAGTCTCCAGAGCTACACAGAGAAACCCTGTCTCGAAAAACAAAAAAACAAAAAAAAAAAAAAACAAAAAAAAAAAAAGACCTCCAACACAGTTTATGCTTGGGGTTTATCCTAAAGAAGCAACTATTGATGCTCTGAGAACACCATCTGTTTCTTCTTGTTCTTTTCGACCTTACATGGCTTTTGTAACCAAGTCCTCATATTAAATACCCCTCTGAAATATCTGCAGTGATTTCAGATATCCAGAATACATAATGATAGATTCAGTGAATATTTATTATGTAAGAGCTTTTCTGTGCCCTCCCACCCATAAGTTTCTCTGTCAGATCAAACTGAATTGAAAAGGTATAACAGCAGGTATATTGAGCAAAGCAACTCCCAAGCGGGTTCATTGGTCTAGAGTTTCTCTGGGTAACAACCCTGGTTGTCCTGGAATTAGCTTTATAGACCAGTCTGGCCTTGAACTCACAGAAATTCTCCCGCCTCTACCTCCCAAGTGCTGGGATTAAAGGAGTGCACCATCACTGTGCAGCTGAGACCTTGGATTTAAAAAAAAAATGTTCCCCCTTGGTTGAGCTTGCACGGACTCTGACTCTCCTACACATTGTCCTTAGCTGCTCTCTGAAACTGGGAAGAAAGACTCCATTAGTTCTCCCACCCCCAAATCATGCATTTTTCATGCTCCCAAACCAGTACTACATGGATGATATATATGATTTGCCCAGTTCTGCTACCAGCTGGAGATGGAGGCCAGCTGGAGATGGAGGCCAGCTGGAGATGGAGGCCAGCTGGAGATGATGGAGGCCAGCTGGAGATGATGGAGGCCAGCTGGAGATGAAGGAGATGGAGATGATGGAGGCCAGCTGGAGATGATGGAGGCCAGCTGGAGATGATGGAGGCCAGCTGGAGATGATGGAGGCCAGCTGGAGATGATGGAGGCCAGCTGGAGATGATGGAGGCCAACTGGAGATGGAGGCCAGATGGAGATGATGGAGGCCAGCTGGAGATGATGGAGGCCAGCTGGAGATGGAGGCCAGCTGGAGATGATGGAGGCCAGCTGGAGATGATGGAGGCCAGCTGGAGATGATGGAGGCCAGCTGGAGATGAAGGCCAGCTGGAGATGATGGAGGCCAGCTGGAGATGATGGAGGCCAGCTGGAGATGATAGAGGCCAGCTGGAGATGATGGAGGCCAGCTGGAGATGATGGAGGCCAGCTGGAGATGATAGAGGCTGGTCCCTTTGGATGACAACTGCAACAGAGTCTGTGCTGATTCCGGGGAACGTTTTTCTCAGCAGTTGCTTTTGAGGGGCAGGGGGCCCCTTCAGCTTAGGCTTTATTCTTCTAAATGAATCTAGATCTTCATAAGACAGAGCCTGGGGTGGGGGTGGTTCCCGACACCATACCTTTCTTATTGCCCAAGTGCAGTGGGACAATTAACCTGTTTCTATTCCTCTACATTCTGCCACATAGCTTTCCTCCATTCTGTATGTCCAACTCCCTCTGTGTCTGGATGGCGTCTCCTGCCGTGCCAGATTCTTTTTTTTTTTTTTTTTTAAGGTTTACTTATTTATTATGTACACAGTGTTCTGCCAGCATGTATGCCTGCAGGCCAGAAGAGGGCAACAGATCTCATTATAGATGGTTTGTGAACCACCAGTTGGTTGCTGGGAATTGAACTCAGGACCCCTGGAAGAGCAGCCAGTGCTCTTGACCTCTGAGCCATCTCTCCAGCCCCAATGCCAGATTCTAACCCCTGAGTTCCTCTCTCATTGCCCAGAAGTCTCCTATTCTCTCCTGCCTAACTCTTGGCTATTCATCTTTTTATTAAACAAATCATGTGCCTTAGTCAGGTGAGGCAAAACATAGACAAGTCTTCACAAAGTATAAGCTTATATCCCACTACATTTTTCCCCTTTTGTCTAAATAAAAAGGAAAGGTTTTTAACTCTAACACAGTAAGACTATGTACAATAAGAACAACTATCAGGTAAGGTTTACATTCACAATGTCCAGTCTGTTTATATTTGGCAAATTCAGAGATATTGCTCCATTATCTATCCTATCTTGATGAGTCCAAAGTTTTATACCTAAACCGCTTTCTATTATAACTTGTATCACCATCCTAAAAATATCTTTTTAGACCTTAAAACATCTTCTTAGATAAACAACTTAAGCTTTTATGTTTTGCAACCTTATAAACTTAACATCTCTTATGTAAGTTTCTTTTCTGAATTTGGTAACAAGGAAAACTGAAACTTACTGTCTCCGACTCCATCAAAGACTCAAGAAGGATATAATACTAGCTGAGTAAACAGGAAATGCAGAGTAAGCAACTTCAAAATGACAGAAATAGCTGCCTGCGTGGACAGTCACCCAAGGTTCCTCTGTAACACTGGGGCGTCCATCTTCAGCCTACAGGACTAGCATATCTGATAGACTTTTCCGTAAAGCAGGAATTTTGAAGGACTATCCTACCTTGTCTTGGCAAAGTTCAGCCGAAGCTTTCTTTTGTGTCCTGCTGATCCAGTTTGGACAGCATACTGTCAGCAGTTGAGGCCAGGGCAGTTTCTTGCCCAGTGGCTAACTTTGCCACAAATGAAAGCAAACTCTATGTGGAGGTTCTCTAATGTCCATGATACTTTTTTGAACTAGATTGGTGCTGCAGGGAGCAGACGTGTCTCACTGTCATGAAAAATCTATGTTATCAAAACGTCTTTTTGGGGCAGGTGAATCCCCCCGTGTGCAGAGGGTGCGGAGGCAGAGGTTGTCGGGCAAAGCGCGCGAGGCCACCTCCTCCCCTCCAAAGCCAAGGCTTCCAAACTCCTGTGCTGCAGTCATCCTCGGACCACCCGACTTGGGTTAAGGGCACCGTATGCGAGAGGATGCCCAGAACTTTGGCCTCCAGCATCTCTCCAGCGGCCACTTCTTGCGGGAGAACCTCAAGGCCAGCATGCAAGTTGGTGACACGGCAAAGCAGTACCTACAAAAAGGTCTTTTGGTTCCAGATCATGCGATCACACGACTAATGGTGTCAGAACTGGAGACCCGGAGCACACAGCACTGCCTACTAGATGGCTTCCCGAGGACATTAGAACAGGTAGAAGAAGAAGCCTTGGACAGAATCTGTGACCTAGTGATCAATTTGAATATTCCCTTTGAGACACTTAAAGACCTTCTGAGCCGACGATGGATTCACCCTTCTAGCGGGAGTGTCTATAATCTGGACTTCAACTTACCTCAAGTGCTGGGGGTTGATGACATTACTGGTGAGCCACTTGTCCAACAGGAAGATGATAAACCTGAAGCAGTTGCTGCCAAGCTACGGCAGCTCAAGGATGCGGCAAAACCAGTCATCGAACTATACAAGAGCCAAGGGGTGCTCCACCAGTTCTCTGGGACGGAGACTAACAAAATATGGCCTTATGTTTACACACTTTTCTCAAACAGGATCACACCTATTCGATCCAAAGAAGCATACTGAGCCTGCCATCGGAAAAACCAAGAAGACATGGTTGTTCACTCAATCATGCGATTCGTCCTGGTGCCCTGGCCAAATTAGAAGCTAGCTGAGATAGCTTGCAGCATCTTTTCTAGTTTAAGTGATGAAGTAATGAGGAAAACCTAGTGGGTTGAAAAAATTCACGAAGAAGAAATGCTCCTCCTGCCTTTGAAAAGAAGCTGTAGCTCTCCCAGTGGGAAAGCAAGTCTAGACTGGATGTCCACCGGCACTGAGCCTACACTCTCATGGGTTGACAGCCATATGCTGCTATCCTAGCCTTTTTGCATGCAAAGGTGGTGGAATCCTTGGTTCATGCCACCTTCCACAGGCTGTTGAACCACAGTACTATAAGCCTGAGAACTTGGAGGGCTGTGGTTCCAGCTTGTCCCCTGCCATATCCTCTTGATGACAATTGAATTGATGCTAATTGCACTCAGCGACTGTTTCTCCCTCCCATCTTAGTCATCCTAGTTTCTGCTGACTGTGTCTTTTCTCATCCGCTTGCTCTCTTCATATGCTACTCAGTAACATGCTAGTTTCTGCATTTTTCCCTCTAACTTCCTTCTACAAGCTGAGAACCAGGGGACTAGATTCAGTCCCTTCGTACTTGGAACTGAGCCAGGCTGCTCTGCCTATCTTGAACCCACTCTGTACCTTTCATTGTTTAAAAAAGATTCCCCGAAGTCTCTGGGAGTTCTCAAAAGAAATGTGGGATGATCACATCTTCTGTATAGAAGTAATTGTATGGAAATCACTGGACCAATGAGATGGGTTAGGCTTCTTTACTCAAGGCAAGATGAGTATTGAACTTGCTGCTAAATATTAATGATGACAGTGTTGTCCTTCTGTGAGTGATACAAGCAGATGGTAAGAAGTCAGTAAAGGGATGGTAAAAGTCAGTAAAGCCTGTGGGCGTGGAGCATTCTGCACTAGATTTCCATTGCATCTGCACTGAGAACTCATTGTGGGAACTCAGAATCTTTCTGTTTTCTTCCTATTCCAAAGATGCAGTCTATAGGTGGCCATAAAGTCCAGAAATGAAGATGCTAATATTTTGTCAATCATCACATGTCAATAAAGCATTTGTTAAAAGACAAAAAACAAACAAACAAACAAACATCTTTTTGTTGTTGTTGTTTTGTTTTTCGAGACAGGGTTTCTCTGTGTAGCTTTGGAGGCTATCCTGGAACTAGCTCTTGTAGACCAGGCTGGCCTTGAACTCACAGAGATCCACCTGCCTCTACCTCCCGGCTGGAGTAGTCTGTGAGGCTGGACCCTCTCACCTAGCAGTTTTGAAGTTGTCCTGGATGTAGATTTTTGAGGAAACTGTAGCAGAGGCATTCTGAGAGGCTGATCACCTGGGCTACATACTTCTTGTCTTCATTGGTGTCTGGTCCTTTTGTTCTGAAAACACATAAAACTTTTAAAGGTAACACAACCTCTGCATTAACCCAAGTATGCAATGTGCAGTGTGCACAAGTCAGCTAAAGATGACTCTGCTCTATGTTTTGTTTTGTTTTGTTTTGTTTTTGAGACAGGGTTTCCCTGTAGCTTTGGAGGCTGTCCTGGAACTAGCTCTTGTAGACCAGGCTGGTCTCGAACTCACAGAGATCCACCTGCCTCTACCTCCCAAGTGCTGGGATTAAAGGCGTGAGCCACCAACACCGGGCTTCTGCTCTATGTTTGAGCAGGTAAAAAGCATATAAGTCTGCTTGGACTGCATAACCAACTGTAATATAAATCTCCATCCATGCCATATGAAAGGAGGGTGTGTAATAATAAGCCATGAGGACTCTGTAGCCAACATTTGTCATGTCTCATCCATTCTCAGAGCTGTTGTCATACTAGAGGGATTAACATATACATCACCTGTCTTGTGGTCTTCCTTCCTTCCTTCCTTCCTTCCTTCCTTCCTTCCTTTCTTTCTTTCTTTCTTTCTTTCTTTCTTTCTTTCTTTCTTTCTTTCTTTTTTCTTCATGTCTGTAGCCAAGATTTTCAGGAGGTCTCCCCAAGACAGGATTTCTCTGTGTAGCCCTTGCTGTCCTAGGACTCATTCTGTAGACCAGCTGGTCTCGAACTCACAGAGATCCGCCTGCTTCTGCCTCCTGAGTGCTGGGATTAAAGGCGCACACACTGGAGAGAGGGCTCAGAGGTTAAGAGTGCTTGCTGCTCGTCCAGAGGACCAGAGTTTCATTCCAACATCCACAAACACCTGCAACTTCTGCTCCAGATGATCTGACCCTTTCTTCTGTTCTTTGGGAGTACTCACAATTATTTGCACACACACACACACACACACACACACACACACACACAGAGTCTCAGTGACTCACAGGACAAGTGTCAGCTGCACACACACACACACACACACACACAGACAAACACACACAGACAAACACACACACACACATACACCCCATTTGCATAATTGAAAATAAATAAAATGCTGAGCGTGGTGGTGCATTCCTTTAATCCCAGCACTCAGGGGGCAGAATCAGGCAGAGGCTGGAGGTTCTCTGTGAGTTCGGGGCTAGCCTGGCCTACATAGTGACTGCCAGGGCTATGTAGAGAGAGACCCTGTCTCAAAAAAGAAAATGAAAACCGAACAAACAAAAAAGGCATGTGTCACCATGACTGGCTTTATATTTTTAATTTTGCAAACATGATTTTTTATTGATTCTTTGGGAATTTCACATCATGCACCGAGATCCCACTCATTTCCAGTCCCTCTGCATCCCACCCTTCACCCCTGCAGCATCCCCTCCCAAAGGAAAATTTAAAAAAAATAATGAAAACGAAACAAACAAAAATCCCCACACTTCTCTCCCCGTGTCCCCCACCTCTCCGTTTGTTTTAGTATCATGGGGAACTGCTGTGTACCATGGAGCCCACGCCCCCTTTGTCCAAACAGCTTTACTTGCAGATGTTCGTTGCAACGAGTTGTTGGTCTGGTTCAAGGCCTCTGGCTTCTGGGACCCCATCAATACTGGACATTCACTGTAACTCCCCTGCCTGGGACATTCTGCTGTGCCCCAGTCATGGAGATCCTGTGGCTATGATTTCACAGGACCAGTCCCTTTACACTCTCTAATAGGTCATAGACGGGGTAGATGTTGGGATGGGCCAACTCAAAGCCCTGGATGTGGCCCTAACTTTTTAATTGTTTTAAAAAATGTTTCTGTTTTGGGGTGTTTTGCCTATATGTTTGTCTGTGTACCACTGTGTGCCTGGTGCCCACAGAGTCCATAATAGGGCATATGAGCCACCATGTAGGTACTAGGAATCCAAATCATACCCAGATCCTCTGATAGAGCAGACACTGCTGTCAATCTCTTAGCCATCTTTCCCAGGCCTGATCAGACCTTTAAAAACTATATGGTAGGGGCTGGGGAGATGGCTCAGAGGTTAAGAGCACTGCCTGCTCTTCCAGAGGTCCTGAATTCATTTCCCAGCAACCACATGGTGGCTCACAACCTTCTGTAATGAGATCTGGCACCTCTTTCTGGCCTGCAGTGATACATGCAGGCAGAACACTGTATACATAATAAATAAATTAATCTTAAAACAAAACAAAACTGTATTGTAGGGCTGCCTGATAGCTCAGTGGTTAAGGAAGGACGCTTGCTGCCAAGTCTGAGAACTTGAGTTTGATTCCCCAGAACTCACAGGGAAGGAGAGAAGAAACTCTAGCAAGTTATCCTGTGACCTCCACACTCAAGCCCCAGCACATACATATGCATTTGCGTACACAAACAAATACGTATACATGTAATAAAAAATGTGAAAAGATCTTTCCTGACAATCAAGGCTTTGAGATACAACCTTCGAGGCTATTTACCGAGTGAGCATTACGCTGCAAAGAAATACTTTATTAATGACTCACCCTGCAGCGGCTCTGCTGACTCCACCAGTTTCATGGTGTAGTAAGGAATGGCTGTAGCTAGTGTGAAAAGCAAATGCTGCTTTTAGTGTCTTATTCTTCTAATTACAGCTGGTACTTGTGACATGCCTTACATCCTTGTTATGGGGATTCCTAAAGGCTGAATCACCATGGCAATCCTCCTGGGTCTGAGTCATTACTCAGACCCTGCAGAGCAAGAGGACTTTTTTTTTTTTTCTGGAACCACCAGGAAACAGAATCTTAACTTAGTTGTTCTCATTTGGTATTTTAAGCCAGTGTCCCCAACTGAGACATAGTTCTTTGCTCTTTTGAGCAGTGGGACTTGATAATGTTTTCTCCAGTGGCTGAGATGGCTTTGATCCTAAGTTCTGTAGTGCTAGGTCACAGGTCATTATGAGTCACTGGCTAAATACTTGTCAGGTCCCAGGGGCTGCTCTGGGTGTTGAGCATGGTAAATAAATCGGTTAGAATTTATTACTCCTCAGATTTAGAGATGGTCTACTGAGAGTTGCAGGCTGGGCCAATTTAACCGGACTCAGTAACTATGGCACAGAGTCAGAGCCCAAGGACTACGGATGACTATGTTAAGTCAATGGCTGACATTATCCACTGTTTAATTCAGATACCACGGAATTAGGCTGGGCAGTGGTGGCACACGCCTTTAATTCCAGTACCGGAGGCAGAGGCAGGTGGATCTCTGTGAGTTCAAGGCCAGCCTGGTCTATGGAACGAGTTTCAGGACAGCCAGAGCTACACTAAGAAACCCTGTCTCAAATGAACGAACGAACGAACGAACAAACAAACCCCCAAACAGAACAAAGCAAAACAAAAGATACTGTGGAATTATGCTATAAATGATACCATGTTTTCCACTATGTTCTTATTTATTTATTTTTTGTTGTTTAATTTTAGTGTGCATGTATGAGGGGTGTGTGTGTGTGTGTGTGTGTGTGTGTGTGTGTGTGTGTGTGTGATGACGTGTGCGGAGCTCAAAGAACAACTTTCAAGAGTTGGTTCTCCTTTCATCTTCTTGAGGCAGGGTCTATTTCTGTTGTGCTGTGAAGCAAGGCTAGCTTCACTGTGTGCAGCTGTCTTACGAGGACTCTAGGGCTTGAGCTCAGGTCGCTGGATGTGCACGGCAAGTGCCTTTATCCACTCATCCATCTTGCGGGTCCTGTCTCTACTAAAAGTGTCCTTCTTTTGAATTAAAAATCTGTAGGATCAAATGCAGACATGCTTAAGGAGAAGTTAAATTTCTTTCTCACTTCCTGCTTTCAAGTGCATTGTAAAATGCTAGCTGTGTGTCCTCTTTTTCTAAGTTCTCTGTGTGTAGTTAAGTCTATGAGTGTTGTGTTAACACCATTGTCATCTTGAGAGGATCACCCAGGAGACAAATCCTACACTGTTTTTTTTCTTACTTGAGAAATAACTTGGCTTATATCAAATGAAAAACTTGTATATGTTATCTTGTACCTAGCATCTTGGGTGCTTCTTAAATTGTGCAGTGTGACGTGGTGAAAGTGTTACTGCAAAAAAGATGAGACAAGAGATGCTTACCCTGGCTGCTTCATCTACTATGTGTAGACAAATGAATCATTATGACCGGGATGAAAGTCTCTCACATGCAAAACACAAGACTTATGCTTAATGCCACTCGGGGCCATTTGAGCTAAGAAATAATATGCAAGCAATGATTCAAATCTCATAATTTTTATTATTCCCATGTAGCAGTGTCAGGGGTTAGGGATTTTCTTTTCTTTTTTTCTTTTTTTTGTTTGTTTGAGACAGGGTTTCTTTTGTAACCTTGGCTATCTTGGAACTGGCTCTATACACAAGGCTGGCCTCAAACTCACAGAGATCTGAACAAGATTCTGAACCCCCAAATCACCAAGAGACCTGTTTATTAAGGTACTTATACCTTAATAAATACCACTGGTAAATGCTGTTCTGGACAAATTAAGTTAGAATTTACAAACTTGTTAAAAAAAAAACTTTTTTGTGTTGATAAAGAAGATTGGGAAAAGTCAATAATACCGTGACTCATTTTCATGTTTACATTTTGTCTAAAAGTAATCACAATTTGAAATGGTGAGGTTACATCATTTCCAAGAAAAGTGCTTTTATACAACCTCGATGAATCACACATATTCCTGGGAAGTCACATAAGAGAAAATCATTTTGATTTTTAGCAGCTAATCTGAACCTGTAAATTGTATAGCCACTACCCTCTAGTGATGGATAGAAGTGAGTTCCAGTTAGGCACCCTATTCCCTGTTGAGACAGGTGTTCACTACATAGCCCAAGCTGCCCTTAAACATAGCCCAGGCTGGCTTTAACATAGTTCAGGCTGGCCTCAAACATAGCCCAGGCTGGCCTTAAACTCATAGAGATCTGCTGGCCTCTTCCTCCCACCAAGGCATTTTTTATATCATCTTGACTGGGAAAGAACAAATGCCAATCAGGCTGTAATGATAATATAACACAAATATGTCTAAAATTTGTACTATATACTAGAAATTGTGCTGAATGTTATTGATACAGGAAAAACTGGGGTCCCCTTTTGGGTATATCATTAATAAAAGAATTTAAGAACTGACTCAAATGGAAGCACAAAGACAATTTTATTAGTTTAAAAGGAAAACATTAGGGCAGGTGAGCTGTATTCCCCCAGCAACTACTCAGAGGAGGAGGATGGAGGAGAGAAGGGAAAGCCATGCTATGTAAGCTGGCTGCAGGTCAGACGGGGCAGAGAAGCAGCCACCTGGGTAGGGTGAAAGCTGCAGAGAAAGAGTGAGGAAGGGCAAAATGTTGGGGTGGTGGTGAAGTCCAGAGAGATAAGGAAACTACGCTCAGAAAAAGAGATAAAGAAGAAGACAAGGAAAAGGTATATTTTTCTGAATAATTCAGAAAAATGAGCAGATTTACCCCCATCCCCTCCCCACGGGTACAGTTCATCAGTTACCGCACCAGGTGCAGAGATTCTGGGAAGGAAAAGTGCAGTATCTCATTTAAGGACTAATTATTCTGCCCACCTCCTTAGCATGGCTTAAGGTGAGTCTGCCTTCCTAGGGATGGTCCCTTAGCCAAAGTGATTGAACTAGTCTGACTGGAATGTTAAGTCTCCATGCAGGCCAGAGATTCCATTCTCTTGACCAGTTTTTCTTTTCTTTCTTTCTTCCTTTTTTTTTTCCTACTCCAACATTAGGAAACAACGGGGACCAGAGGCACCAATCAATAGTTGAGTACAATGTATCAGAACTAGAACAGATATAAAAACATGTAATATCAGAGAAGGGGTAAGTACTAGTCCTGTTTAAGACAATTTTATTAGTTTATAGTGAGAAGGGATGAAGCAGTGTTTAAGGGTACTTGTTGCTCTTATAGAAGACCTAGGTTTCGTTCTCAGCACCCAGACAGTGTGCATAGCCATCTGTAACTCCAATTCCAGGGACTCCTGTGCCTTCTTCTGATTTCTGTGGGAACCTTTAGGCAAGTACTCAGATACTAAAAAGAAAAAAAAATCTTTAAAAAGTTGAGGAACAGTCGGGTGTTGGTGGCTCATGCCTTTAATCCCAGCACTTGGGAGACAGAGGTGGGTGGATCTCTGTGAGTTCGAGGCCAGCCTGGTCTCCAGATTGAGTGCCAGGATAGGCTCTAAAGCTACACAGAGAAACCCTGTATTGAAAAAACAAAACAAAACAAAACAAAAAACAAAAAACAAAACCCAAAAAAAGAAAGAGAAAGAAAAACCAAAAAAAAAGTTGAACACATTCCAGAGAAAGCAGTATTTAGAATTAGATCTCATAACTCAGGGCATCTTACTAAGGAATAGATGAGCAAGATTTGTGCTGTGAACATACATGTTCAGAAGCAGAAATAAGTCTGGAGGTGAGCGTGGTTGCTTGTACCCGTAGTAGGACTCAGGAAGCTGTAACAGGAGGAGCACCTGAGTTCAAGGCTAGCCTGGCCTACAGAATGAGCTGCTGCCACAAACAAATCACCACCAATAACTAAAGGTATCATTGAAAAATTAGATAATATGGTCATCTAAACTAGAAAGGACACAGCGATTAAGATTATGGAAAGTGTTGATATGGAGGAGATCCGTTTGTATTTTCTCTTTATTTTTCTAATATGGTATGTTATGTTTGTTGATTTTAAAATAATAAATCAACTACGAATTCTTGGACCAAGCTGCTGTTGGTTATAGCATATCATATCTTACATATTGCAAGAAGGAATGCAAGATTAGGAAAAATTAATTATATGAAAGTCTCTAGAATGACCAGATTTGGGTAGAAAGAATGCAAAGACACTTAAAAGGTGAACAGGCTCCTCAATAAGTGATTGTCAGCACTGTTGATATAGAAAGAGGAAATGAAAGAGTACAATGTAGTCACATGACCTAGACTTCAAATGAGATCATAGGTTTAGAAATAGGAAGTAAGTAATAGGTCATTTTTCTGTCCTGTCTCTTTTTTTACTTCTTCATCAAGGGTGCTTGTATTCTCATTACAGAAATCTTTAAATGTGGAGAAGTATACGAGATAGAAAATGATAGCTTAAATTGGGGGAAGAATAGCTAAGTTGATAGAATTGTTGCCTAGGTCTCATGAAACCTTGGATTTGATCCCAAAGACTGAACAAAACTGAGAGTGTTGGCATGTGCCTGTAATGCCAGCACTCGGGTGGCGGGTCAATTAGAAGTTCAAAGTCACTCTCTACTACATAATGAGATCAAGGCCAGCCTGGACTACATCAACAAATCAAACATCAGCAAATGAAAAATAGTGCACTTGTTAGCTGTAGGTAACACACACTTAGTATTTGAACCAGTTCTGCTATAGATGTCCCTTCAAAGCAGTGTTGAACCAATTTATATTTCTGGGAACAATATCTGAGAGTAGCAAATCTCCAAAACCTTACCAGCCACATCTAAATTCTGTAAGAACTGACGTTCCCAAAGAAGGGTAAGTCAACCTGTCGATACAACGAAATGATGAAGACTGCTACTGCTGTTTCCTGTGACAAAATGAGATGGGACTTGGGTTTGCCACTAACGGTCTGCGCCAGCGTTTCTAAGTTACAGGGTTGCAAGTTTACATTTGGGGCGCACGGAGAGCGCATTTGTGGACAGAGCTCGGTACTCATGTGTGGCACATCACTTCTTATGCTGAGAATTGCTAGGTAGCTTTTTAGCACTGTAACTGGGGCCGCTCTGTATATGGCGGAGTCACCGACAAAATCTACAAATTCACCAAAAAAAAAAAAAAAAAAAAAAAAAAAAAGGTGCCACCTAACAGACTGCAAGGGACAGTTGCTTATAGCATGCGAAGGGAATGAGGCGGCAGAGACGCATTTTGCACAATCTCTCTTGTGTTTTATGGTCGGTGGCTTTTTTTTTTTTGCGACTAAAGGAGAATAGAATTTTTATTTTTAATTTTCCGCTAGACGCAGAGCCCAGGGCCTCCCTCGGCGGGCAAGCGCGGCACCGCCGAGCTCGTCTCTGCCATTACTCAAGATGGCGAGCCGCGCGCCACCGCGCTCTCAGCCGCCCCCGGCGAACTAGCGCCGCCCCGAGGTCGCACGTTCCTAGCCGAGCCCGAGCGGAAGTGACGCAAGGAAGTCGCCGGGCACCTCAGCCCGCCCCCGCCCCGCCCCGCCCCGCGCGCGCTAGCGGAGCCAAGATGGCGGCCGAGCTGGAATACGAGTCTGTGCTGTGTGTGAAGCCTGACGTCAGCGTCTACCGGATTCCGCCGCGGGCCTCGAACCGCGGCTACAGGTACTGAGCGCCGTGTGCGGCCCGCGCCCGCCGCGGTAACGGGTCTGCCCTTGGGCCGCGCGCTCCGGCCCGTGCGGTTGCTCCCGGTTAGCCTCCCACCCGGGCTGTCGGCGTCTCTCCTGACTTTCCTGTTCTCCTGGAACTCCTGATTGTTTGTTTTGTTTTGTTTTGTTTGTTTTTGTTTTCTTAATGCCTTCATGCATCAGTCCGCCTGCCCTCCCCATCATCTGCTGCTCGTCATCCGCGCGCCTTCGTGCCCGCTCCGTCTGTTCCTCTGCCCGCGCGCGACCTTTGGCTCGCAGCCCTCCACGCGCGCGTCTTCTCCACCCCACTCCCTGCACACACAGTGGGGCTGCCCGCAGTGTGCGTGCAAAACGATGTGATCTAATGCACACGGCTGTCGTTCGCGACAAGTGGCAGCATCCTCACCCACCATTCTGGTTTTCTTTTAGGTGTGTGTGTGTGTGTGTGTGTGTGTGTGTGTGTGTGTGTGTGTGCGTGTGTCAGAGGGCAAACGTTATGATCCTGTTTTCCAATGATTAGCTATTCCGTTTCTTTTCATTTTGTGTGTATTGTGTGTGTGTGTGTGTGTGTGTGTGTGTGTGTGTGTGTGTGTCAGGGCAAACGTTATGATCCTGTTTTCCAATGATTAGCTATTCCGTTTCTTTTCATTTTGTATTGTGTGTATTGTGTGTGTGTGTGTGTGTGTGTGTCAGGGCAAACGTTATGATCCTGTTTTCCAATGATTAGCTATTCCGTTTCTTTTCATTGTGTGTGCGTCCACATTATAGCATTTGATTATGTAGGGATTCCTTCCTCTTGGTCACCTCTCCTATAGTTTTTCCAGAGTCAGTGCATCATTTTTTTTTTTTTTTTTAGCTCCGACAACCCTGTATTCCAGTGACTAAGGGTTTGATGATGTAGAATGCTAATGGAGTTCAAAGAGAATTCACTGGGACTTGTATTGAAGACTGTTGAGACTGAGCCCTGGACACTAAATAGACTTATAACTCACAAGCCAATTTCTTAACTTCCCCAGGCCTTAGTTCTCTCGTTTGTAAAATAGGAAAGTAATGTAAGTATACCGTGCACTTCTTATGTACCTCACAGTTTTCTCCCCCACCTCTCTTTTCCAAGACAGAATTTCTCTGAGTAGCCCTGGCTGTCCTGGTGCTCACTTTGTAGACTAGGCTGGTCTGGGACTTGGAGATTCGCATGCCTCTGCCTCCCAAGTGCTGGGATTAAAGTCATGCACCACTGTCCAGTAGCAGGGTTTTATTTCCTTAATGATGTATTTTATTTATTTTATTTTATAATTATATGTATGGGTGTTTTGCCTGTGGTGTGTGTGTGTGTGTGTGTGTGTGTGTGTGTGTGTATGTATGTATGTATGCATGTATGTATATATGTGTATCCCTTGTGTTCACAGAGGTCAAAAGATTGCATCAGATTTCCTGGAACTGGAGTCACGAATATTTATTTGTGAGACAATACATGGGTGCTGAAGCCTGGTTGCCATAGCAAGAGCAACAAGTGTTCTTCACCATTGAGCCATTTCTCCAGTCCCCGTTTTTTTTTTTTTTTTTTTTTTTTGAGAGTAAAATTAAGTAATATAATGTATGGGAAAGAATGTAGGGTAACTAAAGCATTATAAAAACAAAATACTAGTCTTTTCTGACTGACATACCATCATGGTTTTTCTCCTGGTGTTCATATCTTTGCTGAAAAGTTATCTTCTCCACAATTTCATTTGCTTCCTAACTAGAGATTCATTATTAACCAACAGTTTGTGTTTGTAGACCTATGCAGTGGGCCCCATGGGTTGTATCTTTTGGCAGAGATAGTTCTGCCTTCAAGGAGCCATGACTGAGACCTGACCTTAATCATGCATGAAACTCAGCATGCTTCTTGATGGTAGTCACAGGTGCTATGTTACGATCAGTCACAGGTACACGTTGACTTCTGTGAGATGCTCTACCTGACCCATCTTGGTTTAGGCCAGCTCTGTGTGGACTTCACGGCCTGTTATGCTTATCTCCATCTCTGCTTTAATGGGTTGTTTAGTCGCCTGTTCTCTAGCCTGAAGTCTGTTAAACTTTCTATCTGTATGGCCTAGCAGGACCAGCAGAGTGTCTGGCACATAGTAGGTACTCAGCAAATGCTTACTGAAAGAAGAAATTGGGGCCATCTCAGCAGGTAAAGCGCTTACTGTGCCAACTGAAAGAGTTTGATCCCCCCATTCCAGGTAAAGGGAGAAGTAGAGAAGTAAATTTCAAATTGGCTTCTGACTGCTACCTAAGTGTTGTGGCAAGCCTCTGCCCACACACATACACCGTACACACATGGATAATACATTGAAAAGAAGGAATTGGATTATGTAACCAACCCAGTCACATAAGCTAACAATGGCTGTACCTCTAAATAAACTATCTCATGACTTCCTTTAGGGGTTAAGACTTCCAGAATGATATCTGTTTTCCTTTTACTTCAAGCCAGAGGTCCTGAGTTCAATTCCCAGCACCCACACGGTGACTCACAACCATCTATAATGAGATCTGGTGCCCTCTTTTGGCCTGCAGGCATACATGCAGAACACTGTATATATAATACATAAATAAAACCTTTTTTAAAAAAGGAAAGTGGTCGGGCATTGGTGGCGCACGCCTTTAATCCCAGCACTTGGGAGGCAGAGGCAGGCGGATCTCTGTGAGTTTGAGGCCAGCCTGTTCTCCAGAGCGAGTGCCAGGATAGGCTCCAAAGCTACACAGAGAAACCCTGTCTCTTGAAAAATAAAAAAAAAAATAAAAATAAAAAAGTGTGTGACGTATGCATGTAATGTGTGGATGGCATGTAATAGGTGCTTGATGGCTGTTACCTCTCTTCATTCTTCTCCTTTGTAAATACGTTTTGATTGCTAAGGTAAATGAGAAACTGTGAGATTAGTTTTATTTATGTTTTACACAGGGTCTCTCACAGTGCAGTCCTATGGCTCCAAACTTCCAGAGATCTGCCTGCCTCTGCTTCCCAGGTTGTGGTACTTAAGGCTTTTGTCACCACACCTGGCCTGTGAGGTTTGCTTATGGTATTGTTCGGAGACCAGCAAAACCAACAATTCTTTAGTCTTGGATTTGGAGAGGGAGAGGAATTAAGGATCAAAGATGAAGGAAATTCCCGGCATGTATCCATTTATTTATTGAGAATTTGTTAAATATTTAAAGGTACTATATACACAAGATAAAATGACAAGGTAGCTATCCAAAGAAATAAATCAATAGGCTTGTTCCTAATATTTCCCATTTATGCTATGTCTAACTGTCATTGGTATAACTGCGATAAATAATGGTTTATTGAAAAAATTAATAGGGGCAAGCAAGATGATAGCTCAGTGGGTGAAGGTGATTGATTGCTGCCAAGCCGGGTTACCTGAGTTTGATTTCTGGTTACCCACGTGATAGGGGAGAACAGACTTCTGTAAGTTGTCATCTAATTTCCACATGCGTTTCATGGCATGCATGTAGCTCCACCCACACAATAAATAAATAAACAAATAAGCAAGGAAGCAAATGTAATTAAAAAAAGATTCATCCATGAGGACTTGTGGAATATTCTAATCTGGATCAGACTGAGGTACTTGAGAGTTTTTGAAGGTAGACTGTCAAGAGGGACGGGGATGACAGGGATTATTTTACAGTCCTGTTCAAAGCTCTGCTGGGGCCGCCATCTGCATGCTAGAGTACTTGCCTAACATACTCAAGGTCCTAGGTTTGATCCCAAACATGGGAAAGACAAAATCCTCTGTGTTTTGTTAAGTTTTCCTTTTAACTTACTATCTTGTTAATCTTTCTCTTGTACAGATATGTCTTGTTATTTTCTTGTCTGTATTGGAGTTTTGTTTTTTGTTTTTTGTTTTGTTTCAAGACAGGGCCTTAACTTTGTAGCTCAGGCAAGCCTCACACTCCCTGTATTGCTGAGGCTTCCCTTGAAGTCACAGTATTCCTGCTTTTCATTCCTAAAGGATTTTAGGCATGCACACCACACTTTGTAGTCTTCGGGTTCATAAGAAGTAAATTTTTATTTTTTTTTTTACATATTTCCCCCTTTTCTATATCCTTAACAAAATATATCTAAATTCTATGTTTTGTAGTCTTGGTCATAAATAAATTAGATTTTACTCAGGTTCATATAAATACAGATAACAAGTGTTTGGGTTTTCAGATGGTTTATAAACAGTGGTAATTTCATTTCAGATGTCTTTCCTGAACTTTGCTCTTGTAAACTCAGCTGTCCACCCTTAGATGTCTCAAATTAAGCATATTGAAAATCCAGCCTCCATCTGCCCAGACAGGGGCCACAACTACCCTTCCTTATTTTAGTCATTATGGTTTGTTTGCTCAGGCAGAACAGTTTGGGGTTCGCCTTGACTTCTCTTTCTCCTGGCCCCCACACCTAGTGTTGCATCAGAAAACCCTGCTGCCTTTGCTTTCAGTGCATCTAGAATCTAGCTAGTGGCTTTGGCTCCTGTGTCTTCCAAGCTCCTCTCATGACTCACTGCAGCGTTCTTAACTAATTGCCCTGCTTTAGCATCACATCCCTTTCCACACAGCAGACAAAGTGATCCTTTTAGAATCTAAGGAGGACTGGGCCACATATCTTTCTAATACCTGGATCAGCTGATTTTCCCCTCAGCATAAGAGCTGCAGTGCTTTTGGTGGCTCGAAAGGTCCTGCCTGGTCTGGCTTTCTTTCCCAGCAATCATGCTTTCACCTCAGCACCTTTGCACTAGCCCTGTGCTTACAGTGTTTTCCCTCAGGCACCCAGAAGGGGCCCTTCACCTGCTCTACCTGAGCCGGAGGCTTTGACCAGTTTTACAGTGTCAGGCCTGAACTGTGGAGCAGGCCTCATCCAATCTAAAGCAGGTGGTTATCACCACAGCCTTTGGGCCACCATTTATTCCACATTTTTGCCTAACATTTCACCTTCTTGGTGAGTCTACCCTGACTGCCTTCTTTTCTGGTGTTGTTGGTGAACACTGTATAAGAATTTGACCACTGAGCTTTGCTCTCAAGCTTCCTGGTCACTCCCTTGAATCCTGTAACCTGTGCCCCTTGTCCTCCTGACTTTCTTACCTGTCTCTGCATTTCCTTCTCACCTTAAACTAATAATCTGAGGTACTGATACTATTATTTACTGTGTTTCCTTTTTGTTGTTTGCCTTCTGTTGGAATGTAAACTTTCTGAGGGGAAGAATGTTTTGTTTGCTGTTATATCACAAGCATCTGCTATGGTGCCTCCCACTTAATAAGTGCCCTGTAAATATTGTTTGAAATCAATGAAAGATAATATATGGTTAGTGATTTTGGAAGCTTCTGTTACCCAGGTCATTTCATCTAGCAGATGGACTTTGTTGTTCCCTGAGTAGTGAAGCATCATTGGGTAGAAAGTCATCTATTGGTAGGAGAGTAGCATCATAGGAGAAATTGTATTTTTAGATTTTGATTTTGGAGATGGGCTTACTGTGTAGAATAGGGTGGCCCTGAACCACAGAGGTCTGCCTGCCTCTGCTTCTTGAGTGCTAGCATACACCTTGAAACCCAGCTTAATCCTCCCTCCCTCCCTCCCTCCCTCCCTCCCTCCCTCCCTCTCTCCCTTCCTCCCTCCCTCCCTCCTTCCCTCCCTTCCTTTCCTGGTGTTGGGAATCAAATTAAGGGTCTCATGGTGAGGAAACACTGGACCAAAACAAGACTGAAAACCAGCTGGGAAAACTCCAGACTCTGCATCTCAATGTCTGATGTCAGATGCTCTTCAGATCCCCAGCTCCTTTCAGCTTTGTTGACTGTAACACACTTCTTTCTCTTTGGGCTGGTTCCACTCCGAGAGCAGCTCTCCTCACAGGTGTCTCACGACTCTGGCATCTCTGACATCTTCGGGTCTCCAAGGCCGCCCAGACGTCAACTTCACAGCTTCATATAATGCTCTCTCTACTAGGCTTCCATGTGACACCCTGACACATTCCTGGCCTACTCGGCTTTCCTTAGGCATGGAGACCTGTTCTTTTATCCATCACTCCAGAATCACATGGCTGAAGCTGCCAAATTCTGCTGCTTGCTGGAGCTGGAACATAGTCTCCTCATTCAATTACATCTTTACCAGCTGTCTGTCCTTCACTGCCTAAGCTTGGCTGTTCTGAAACTTGCTCTGTAGACCAGGCTGGCCTCTAACTCTGAGATCCACAAGCCTCTGCCTTCCCAGTGCTGGATTAAAGGTGTGTCCCACCACACCTGGGTCAGAATTTAGCTGGATCTTGCCCTGAGGTCACCACTCCCTATGTTCCATTTCTCAATCCACTTATCTCCTTGAACACAAGACTTAGCTCCATTCCACTTCCTGGTGCTCTTTTTCTCCTCAAAATTTACGTTTTGTTATTTACCCTGCTCAGCTTGCTCCTTTGCATCATAAATCTTTATAAGGGTGAACACTAGTAACCACATGACGGAGTTTGTTCTAGGCTGTTTTGAGATTTCCTCTGTCGACAGAATTAAACCATATCTCTTCAGTTTAGCCTCAGGCATTATCTTCAGACAAGGGCAAAAGGCAGCCACTTTCTTCACCAAAATATCTCAAGGACTATCTCTACGCAACGTATTGGAATTCTTCTCTGAAACCTCAGGAGTGAGCCTCTGTCTTCTTCCATGCTCTTAAACAGAGCTTAAAGTATTCCACTGCTTTCCAAACCTAAGTACCTAAGTCCAAATTCCTCCAAACAAAAACATGGTTAGGCCAACACAGCAGTACCCCAGTCCCTGGTACCAACTCCTGCTTTAGGATTTTCATTGTTGTGAAGAGATACCATGACCACGGCAACTGGCTCACAGTTTCAGAGGTTCAGTCCATTATCATGGCGGGGAGCATGGCAGCAGGCAGGTGGACATGTGCTGGAGAAGGAGCTGGGAGGACAGAGAGACAGACACAGACACACCGGGTAGTATCCTGACCATAGGAAACTTCAAAACCTGTCCCCACTGACACACTTCCTCCAACAAAGCCACATTTCCCAATAGTGTCGCTCATTATGAGATTATGGGGGCGAATTATATTCAAACTGCCACAGGTTTCTATATGTAACACCCCTGGCTGCCCTGGAATTTGATTTGTAGACCAGGCTGGTCTCGAACTCACAGAAGTTCATCTGTTCTGCCTCCCTGGTGCTGGGACTACAGGCCTATCCCACCACACCTGTATTAGACATTAGAACACGAGGCCCCAGTTTAAGGGGAGCGTGAGTTATTTTTCATGATTATTTAATAGGCAGAAAGAATAGGCCCTCTAGCATAGCGGAAAAAAAAGGACTGAGGCCTCAGGCTTGCCATTTTCCTTTCACAGGGCATCTGACTGGAAGTTAGACCAGCCAGATTGGACTGGCCGCCTCCGAATCACTTCAAAAGGGAAGATCGCCTACATCAAACTGGAAGATAAAGTTTCAGGTAAGCGCAGGGGTGCTCTCAGACATGGGGGTGCTGGGTTGGTAGGCTTTTGTCAGTAGACTCAGATGGGGGACTGGCAGGGAAAAATCCCTGTTAATTGGAGTTAGCTTTGCTTCTGATGCTCAAGGAGGTCTCTTTCTTGCTGTTAGGGGAGCTCTTTGCTCAGGCACCAGTAGAACAGTACCCTGGCATTGCTGTGGAGACTGTGACAGACTCCAGCCGCTACTTCGTGATCAGGATCCAGGATGGTACCGGTAAGGAAGCTGGGGTTTCTGGTGGGATGAGACCAGGAAATAGCGAATGAGCTCTGATACAGTGGTTGTCTTCCTTTTGCTAACTTTTCTTCCCTTGCTTTCAAAGTTACTATGGTTATCAAAGAAAAAGGGCTAACATTTTATAGACGTGAGCATAAGTTCAATTGAGTTTAAGTTAAATTAATCAAAATGCTTATTTAACAAAAGACATGCACTACCATGCCCAGCCTCCTCATACTTTTTAATAGATTGGTAACCAAAGACAATAAATATTTTTGGCTTTGTGGGCCACGTTGTAAGTGCTGCTCCCAGTTTGGTGGTTGCAGGGTGAAGTAGCCACAGACACATTTGTCCAAGTTGATGTGGCTGTATTCAGTAGAACTTTATTTTCAGACTCTTGCTGTGGGAAGAGTTGGCCTCATTCGGCTGCATGTTATCTGCTGCCTGCTGCTGGTCTGTGAGAAAATACCAAGCAGATTTTATGCAGTTCATGTGACATGTTTGTCTCTGATAGGCAGAAGTCGTCATAAGGAACCCGTTTTCTGAGATTGCTCCTTTTTCACAGGGCGTAGTGCATTTATTGGCATTGGCTTCACAGATCGGGGGGACGCCTTCGACTTTAACGTTTCCTTGCAAGATCACTTCAAGTGAGTGAAGCTTGTCCTTAGATTTCAGGGCTAGTAATCCCGGGGTGGGAGTGCTGCTTCTTTCTGTAAGGGAGTTCCTCTCGCCACGTGGTTTATTCAGTAGTCTCTTCTTTACTTTTTCCTTACCTTTGTACCTGCTGTCTTTCTCTACAGCCTGTAATATATTTTAGGTCCTTGTGCGGTGGTTTGGGTTGATGCTTGTTTGTGACCATGGGGAATTTACCTTTCTCCTAAAGAGGTGCTGGAGGGTGGCACACGGTGGCAGCAGCCTGTCCATGACAGGTGTGTGCCCGTTCTGTCAGTTTGGCTGCTTGTGTGTCTCCTGCCTATGTATCTTCTTCAGCCCCACTGAGTTTGGCACAGCAGTAGTGAGCAGCACCTAGCACCACATCACTTCCTGTCTCTAGGACGGTGTAGCCCTCTCTTCTTATTGCTCCTAACTCTGACATTTAAAGCCCCGAGATGGAACCTGCAAGAACATGGTAACCGACCCCTCTCCTTTGGGGCGGTACTCTGCAAGGGCCGAGAACCGTTGGGAGGGATGCATCTCCCATGCGTTCCCTATTGCCCCTCAGTCTGAGCCCAGCTGGCCTCTTGCAGACTCTTTTCCCTTTTCTTTCTCATGTCTGATGGGTCCCCACTCGGCTTTCTGGAATTCCAGTTGTCTGAATGGGATTTAGCCAGATTCCTGTCAGACTCTGCTTCTTCAGGGAATTCCAAACTGAGATAAATTATTTCCCCAAAGGTGGGTGAAGCAGGAAACTGAGATTTCCAAAGAATCTCAGGAAATGGACAATCGTCCCAAGTTGGATTTAGGCTTCAAGGAAGGTCAGACCATCAAGTTGAGTATTGGGGTAAGTGTGATTTCTTCCTTTTTTTTTTTTTAATTTTCTGTGTATGGGTGTTTTCCTGCATATATGTTTATGCACCACAGGCATGCAGTGTCTGTGGAGGCCAGAAGAGGGTGTTGATCCTCTGGACTGGAGTTACAGGTGGCTATTAGCCGCTGTGGGGGTTGTGGTGGTGCTGGGATTCAAACCTGTATCCTCTGGGAGAGCAGCCAGTGCTATTTACTGCTGAGCCATCTCTCCAGCCCCTATTTTCTTTTAGGAGACAAGGTGTCACTGTATAGCCCTGGTTGGCCTGGAACTTGTTATATAGATCAGGCTAGCCTTGAACTCACATATCTGTCTGCTTCAGCTTCCCGAGTGCTGGGATTAAGGGTGTATATTGACTGAGATTTTTTTAAAAAATTATTTTCCTGTTGTTCTTTAGGTCAGTGATCTCTCTCTCTCTTACAGAACATTACAACCAAGAAAGGAGGTGCTTCTAAGCCCCGGGCCTCAGGGACTGGGGGCCTGAGCTTACTCCCACCTCCACCTGGAGGCAAAGTCACTATTCCCCCACCATCCTCTGTTGCTATCAGCAACCATGTCACCCCACCGCCTATTCCAAAATCTAACCATGGAGGTAATGATGCAGGTAAAACTAATACTTAACTTTTAACTTTGAAAATAACTTTAAATTACGTTTTTTTGTTTTGTTTTGTTATGTTTTTTTTTTTTTTTTTTTGTAGCTTTGGAGCCTATCCTGGCACTCACTCTGGAGACCAGGCTGGCTTTGAACTCACAGAGATCCACCTGCCTCTGCCTCCCGAGTGCTGGGATTAAAGGCGTGCACCACCAATGCCCGGCTAAATTATGGTTAAAATGGATAACAGCCATTTGCCAAAAAGTTTTGCTAGGAAGTTGCTTTGGTACTGATATGGTGATTTTGGAAGGGACCAATTTGTCTGGTGAAATGGTATCTGGTAGGTACTTTGACAGAAACCACGTGGTTATGTAAAAGACTGTGTCTGGGCTGGAGAAGACATGGTTAAAGTGTAAGTGCTGCTCCTACAGAGGTCGTGAGTGTGTGTCCCAGCAGCCAATTGGGTCAGGCAGCTACAGGGCATCTGAGGGCTCTGAGGTACAGGTCCTCATGTGTGCATACTCACGTCCAATCACACATACACATAACTAAAAATAATAAAATAATGGGAAAAAGAAGAACTCTGTCCTTCATTGTTTATTGGTTAGATGCTAAAAGGCTTGTAGATCAGAAGTATAAAGTGGTTTTGAATATGGCTTTACTATTCATGTCTGAATGCACTTGGTAAACATCACTTAAATTCTCTCTAAAATTACTTATTTATCGTCAGTGGATTTTATTTTTTTGAGACAGGGTCTTTTGTAGCCCAGGCTGGCCTTGAATGTGCTATGTAGCTGAAGATGACCTTGAATTCCTGAGCCACCTGTCTCCAAGGGCTGGGGTTAGGAGCGTGTGCCACCACACAGCTTACTTAAGGTCTTTGAGTCTCAGTGTGTTTTCTTTTTCTCTTTTTGAGAGGATGTTACTGTGTAACCCAGGCTGGCCTGGAGAACTCACTAAGAAATGAAACTGTGTATGTGTGTGTGTTTATATGTGTTCATATACAGATATACATACATACATTTAATACTAGAGAACCAGGTATTACACCCATTTAATATTAGAAAACCAGGTAATAGAATTTGGTAGATTTTTGTTTGTTTGTTTTTCAAGATAGGGTTTCTCTGTTTAACCCTGGCTGTCTTGGAACTTGCTCTGTAGACCAGGCTGGCCTTGAACTCACAGAGATCTGCCTGCCTCTGCCTCTTGAGTGCTGGGATCAATTTACTTTTATTTCATCAAAGGAGGGAATATAAATGATGTCTTAAAAACTTGTGACGGGGCTGGCAAGGTGGCTCAGAGGTTAAGAGCACTGACTGCTCTTCCAGAGGTCCTGAGTTCAATTCCCAGCAACCACATGGTTATGAGAGCTGGTGCCCTCTTCTGAAGTACAGAATGGAAGCAGAATGTTGTATACATAATAAATAAATAAAATCTTTAAAAAAAACAAAAAACTTGTGACCACACTACTGAAGATCGGATTTTTTAATTAAACTTTCTATTTTGAGAATTAGAAATTCATACAGTTATAAGAAATAATGAAAGGAAGTAGACATGGTGGTACACACCTCAAATCCCAGCACTTTGGAGGTAGAAGTAGTTTAGTGTCACCTGAAATGACATAATTTCCAGGTCAGCCTGAACTATTGGGACTTTACCTCAAATTAAAAAAAAAAGAAGAAAGAAAAATACTGAAGGACTCTTGTGCCCTCCTTGTTCAGTATCTCTCACTAATAACGTCTTACAGAACTTTCTTGGACTGTCATTGACATTGACATTGATATTATCTTCTAATTTTAATCAAGTTTCTCATTCTGTGTACATGAGTGCATAGATATGTAGCTTTGGCTTTGTGCAGTTTTGCCCTGTGTAGGTTCATGGATCCACTGTGACAGACTGTAGAACAAGTCTGTATCACTTTCTGTCTTTTAAAAGATTTTTTATTATTATTATTATTATTATTATTATTATTATTATTATTATTATTTTTGAGCCAGGGTGTCTCTGTGTAGTTCTGGAACTCACTCTGTAGACCAGTCTGGCTTCCAATTCAGAGATCCTTCTGTTGGCTCCCAAGTTCTGGGATTAAAGGGGTACACCACCACCATCTGGCTAAGATTTATTATTTTTAAAGTGAGTACAGGTGCCTCATAGGCCAAAGACATTGAGCCCCTGGAGCTGGAGTTAGAGATGGTTGTGAGCCACAGACGTAGGGGCTGGGAACAGAACTTGGGCCCTCTGGAAGATCAGCTCTTAAGTGAGAGTGTGTGCTCTTATCATTGAGCCATTTCTCCAGCCTCACTGTAAGAATCCTTGGTGTCACCCTTTAAAACCACCCCCCTCTGAACCTTCCTTCTCCTATCCCTGACTCTTGGCAGTCTCTCATCTGCTTTGTGCTTATATCAAGTTATTGCTTTAGGAGTGTTAGGTAAATGGAATCCTACAGTATGTAAACTTCTGGGAATTGGCCTTTCCCTTAGTGTGAGTCTTTAGAGATATACCCCAAGTTGTCCTATATGTTGAGTTTTTTCCCCTTTTTTGCTAGTATATGTATTTACTGCAGTGTTTTTAACCGTTACCTAAGAGTATCTGAACTGTCTCGAGTTTTGAGTGCTGTGACCTTTGGGTGTTGGTTTCCCTGTGAACATATGATTAACCCCCACCCCCCATTGTTCAGATATCCTTTTAGATCTGGATTCCCCTGCTCCTGTCACGACTTCAGCACCAGCTCCAGTTTCTACAAGCAGTGACTTGTGGGGAGACTTCAGCACTGCATCCAGGTAATGGGCACGGTGCACCCTGCAGCCTCTCTCTCAGGGTATGGCCAGTGGTTCTCACCCTCCCGAATGCTGCAGCCCTTTAATACGGCTCCTCAGGTTGTGGTTGTGACATGATCTTCATTGCTACTTTATAGCTGTAATGTTGCTGCTGTTATGAAGCATATGTCAATATCTGATAGGTGACCCCTGTGAAAAGATTGTTTGACCCCCACAGGGGTGGTGACCACAGCTTGAGAATCACTGTTGCAGAGGCTGTGTCTAGTCAGGGAAGTACCTGGCACCTGTGGATTTCAGTGTGAGTTCAGGAAAAGCAGGGAAGAAGTGCTGCGACTGGTGTGGGGAAAGCTGCTGGGAGAGGCTGACGTGGGCTTCAGGCCTTGGGAAGTGGGGTTTGTGGGAAGAGTTCCTTCCGACATTCTGACAGCAGTTTCTGAGTGACTCGGAAATGACCGGACTCTCATACTCATGTGCCGCCTTGGCTTCGTGTCTCTTCCCCTGTCTTGCAGCTCTGTTCCGAACCAGGCACCACAGCCATCCAACTGGGTCCAGTTTTGAGTGTGATTGGCGTGATGTGAAGGACACACTTGAAGAATAAAAATGACCCTGAGGGCACCATTCTGTGAGGGAGTTGAGGGACCGCTTCATTTCCCAGAACCAAAATCAGTGGACAATCTTTTCCGTAGCTTCTCTGTTGCTTTCGGGCTGGATTATTTTGTTACCTCTGTGTTACTTGCTGTACGCCAGGAGACCACCTGTTGTTTCCTGCTCACAACCAAGGCAGGGGAGTAGCGGAGATTATCACACTGGCCGACTGTGCAGAGTTCAGAAGGCCAACTTTGAGAGTGCGAGTGACCTCAGACATTTGTAAATTCTTGAATTTGTCTCAGAATCATCTCATGACTCCTGTGTATCTCTTTGTGATGCCCTAGTTAGCAATTTCAGGAGACAAATGCCTTGGAACTGTCTTTCCACTAACCCAGGACTAAACCAGGCCGGCCTCAGTACTTAGAAAGTTAGCTAAGATTTTCATGGGGGTGGGTTTGCAGAAAGCCGTATCCCAGGTCTCTCCTGTAAGGCCTCCTTCAGGCTTACCCCATTCAGTGAGCCACAGCACCCCCACCTTGTGTGTTTACATGTTTTTTCCCTTTGGTAAAAGGTTGTGTTGGTGGTGCCTCACTGTTTTCTACTTGTTGAGTAGCGCAGCATCTTTGACAGTGGATATTTCTGAGATGGAGGAGGATCAAGGGGCTGTGCTTTCCAGGTTGTAGTCTCCAGAAGTGTTTTTGCTACATTTGAAGCATAGCATTAATTTTACTCACCGTGGGTTTGACCTGAACATTAAGAGTTTTAACTTGATGTGTAGAGCAGAGCAGTAGAAGCGCTTAGCTCTCATGCAGTACCCACACGCCTTGCTGCCTGGTGTGGATCCCTTTTCATAAACATTTCTTGTAGTCCATTTAGCTGTTCCATGGAAAGCTGCTATTACATAATTGTCAGTGTGAAGGAGGCTAAATCACAGCTTTACCTGTGACAGCCTTTGCCCCAGGCTTTGATACCCAGCTAGGATATCTTAAAGCAAGTTACCGTCCCGTCACTTTTCTCTCCCTCTGCCCGCCATTCCTTTTACAATGCTGTGAAGAGAGCCCTGTTCAGGTCTGGGTACTGTCCACTTTGTTGGGCAATTTGAGGAGGGATTGGGAGGATTTATATTCTTCTGTGAGCACCTGTTTGGATATGTATGTTCTACCTGAAGAGGGCCCTTATATTTAATTATATTTAATACATTATTTCTCTTGGATATTTTTTTTTAGCTGTTTCAAACTTTGGGTCCATTTTTTCCTCCTCATTGCCTCCCCTTTCCAGGCAGCTCTCTTCTTGCAGAGCCATGGCAGGACGTTTAAGGTTCCAATAAAAACACTAAGAGGAAAATATAGAAAATATAGTGACTAGCTATTGGGAAACCTATTTTCTCAATCTTCCTCCATTTTGTGTTCTTTGTATTCTTAAGATGATAATATATTATGTATTTGAATTGCTGAAAATTGCAAATGAAGCTGAAGACAAATGTATATAAGGCATATGCTGTATTGGTGCAATAATGGTAATTAAAGATGTGAAAAAAGGTGGATTTTCATCCTTTGGTTTATGTTTCTTATCTCTCTACCAATAGTAGGAGTTAAACCCAAGGCTTTGTGCATGCTGGGCAAGCACCTTACTGCTTAGATGCAGTCCCAGCCTCGTTTGTCCTTTTAGTTTAACTGGCCCAGGACAAAAGGCGACCAGTAATAAGAGGGCACATGCACTTGTCAGACATTTATTATTCAACTTTCCCCCACCCTCTTCAGAACTTACTATCCAGGACCACTAAACTGGAGGAATACAGACAAGGGCCTTGATGGTCACTGCAGCGATGGTGCTTGGGATATGCATCAAAAGCACAGACACGGAAGCAGCTTCAGTGATCGGAGGGGAAGAAGCTTTTATTGTGTGGAATAAAGCATGACAGAATCAAAAGAAGGCCAGGCCAGTAAGGTGGCTCAGCAGCGAGTGCTTGCCGTCAAGCCCGATGACCTGACTTTGTCCTCAGAGAATTACCTCCTGTAAGTTGTCTTCTGACCACATGTGTGCCATGGATACTGTACTGGCTGCTTTGTTTTGTTTTTTTGTCAACTTGACACAAGCTGAGCAAGACAGTAAGCGGCACCTCTCCATGACCTCTACATCAGCTTCTGCCTCCAAGTTCCATCCCTGTTTGTGTTCCTGTCCTGAATCCTTTTGATGATGAATAGTGATATGGAAGTGTGAGCCAAATAAACCCTTTCCTCTCCAACTTGCTTTTTGGTCATGGTATTTCGTCACAGCAATAGAAACCTCAGCTAAGACACACACACACACACACACACACACACACACACACACACACACAGTAAATAAATAAAAAAGCAGGTGTTGCCGGGCATTGGTGGCGCACGCCTTTAATCCCAGCACTCGGGAGGCAGAGGCAGGCGGATCTCTGTGAGTTCTAGGCCAGTCTGGTCTCCAGAGCGAGCACCAGGTTAGGCTCCAAAGCCACAGAGAAACCCTGTCTCGAAAAACCAAAAACCAAAAAAAAAAAAAAAAACAACAACAACAACAAAAAAACGGGTGTTATGGGGAACCTGCATAAGACCAAACTAGACTCCCTTAATATAGGTGACAATGGTGAGACTTGGACAGTATATGAGGCCAAAGGCAGTGGGTCCAAGATCTAACACTAATGCACAAACTGACTTAGTGGAACCCATTCTATATGGAGAGATCCCTTGCCCAGTCTAAACACAGGGTGTGTGGGGGGTGGGGAGGTGCCTTGGTCCTGCCTAAATGATGGGACAGACTTAGTAGACTCCCTAGGGGAGTCCTTACCCTCTCCATGGAGCAGATGGGAGGAGAGAAAAGAAGAGGGAGGGGGAGGGAGGAGGGAGGGGAAACTGGGATTGGAATGTAAAAAATAAATTAATAAAAAAAAGAATCAAGTGTTGGGCTGGCAAGATAGCTCAGTAGATAAAGGTGCTTGCCACCAAACCTGAATACTTGAGTTCAGTCCCTGAAACCTATATGATGGAAGAAGAGAACCTAGTTCTGTAGATTGTTCTGTGAGCTCCACTCCTGTGCGGTGGCTGGCACATGTTCACACACATATGTAGACACATAGACAGTAAATAAAGCAAATCCTGGCGAAGAGTACAGAAAAGGGACACTTTTCATATTGTTGGCAAGAAAGTAAATGTCCCAGCCATCACTGACAACAGTATGCAGCGCTTCAACAAATTAAGGACAGGCTGGAGAGGTGGCCCAGAGGTTAAGACCATATGCTGTTCTTGCAGGGGACCTGGATGAGTTCCAGGAGATTTGGTGCCCTCTTCTGACCTCTGCAGGCACCTGCACACACAGTGCACATACATACACATAAGCATAAAATTAAATGGATCTTAAAAAACTAAAAAGAAAAACAAATACTATGTGGCCTAGGAGTCTGTCTTCTGGGTAAATATCTCAGAGAGATTACCTATCTACCAGAAATTTATATGTAATATATATCCTTTATAACTTTAAAGATTTATTATTGTTATTTATCATTGTGTGCGCACGTCTGTGGAGGTCAGAAGAAACTGCCAGGTCTGTTGGAATTGCAGTTACAGTGCCTGCTAGCTGCATGACATGGGTGCTAGGAACTGATTCAGGTCCTCTGTGAAAGCCATGAGCAGTGTAACTGTGGGAGCCATCCTTCCCACACCTTTAAAGTTAACTAATATTCTCCTTGCTGTGTGATGTACGCCTCTGTGTGTGGTTGTGGGTATCCACCAGAGAAGACTGTGAAGACATGGATTTAAACCAATAAAAAGTCTTCATTAGCCAGCTGGTGAGCACTCTAGGTGTTCAGGATCCCATTGCAGCACTGAGCCTTTCTCAGGGCAAGCTTTTAAGCACAACACCCACATTCTGGGTTAACATACTTCAGTTAACAAGAACAGTTAGCCAGAAGTGAAACTACAGAAACCAAAAAACAAGGTTAATATATTAGAGACTTTCCCAGGACTGTGGACTTTGATGGATTATGTCTTCATTTTCTTTTTGGTAGGTAGTGCTGGCTACATGCTGAGTTTTATAGCCTGAGCAGTTATGACTCCATCATTGAGTCAGTTGTGCTAAGGTCTGGGGATCTACCAAGGTCTGGGGGCCTGTTACATGTATGTGTGTATGTGGATGAGAGCATAGAGGTCACCCTTCTGTCTCCCTTACCCCTCCATGCTGGTTATAGGTGAGTGTCTGGCTTTTCTCTATGGATGTTGGTGCAGCCAGTGCTCTTACCCACTGAGCCATGCCCCTAGCCTTGAGATCACTAGATTAGAGAGAAAGAGTGTAAAGTTTATTTACTTATTTTGTTTTTTTTTTGAGACAGGGTCTCTCTAAATAGCGGATGTCCTGAAACTCATTGTGCAGACCAGCCTAGCCTCAAACTCCTAGAGTTTAAGGATTAAAGGCTTGTGCTGGAATATATATATGCTTGTGGTCCCTCCCTCCTTCTCTCCCTCCCTCTCTCCCTCCTTTGTACCTTCCTCTCTCCTTCATTCCCTCCCTTCCTCCCTCTGTTCATTCCTAGTTTACTTTTCAACTCTACAAGATATGAAACAGCATATATTTCTAAAAATGTCTAGTGTGCTTGTAATATTTTCATTTGAGTCAGAAGTAAAGTGATTGTCTATTGTGAGCTCATGTTTTGTCCCATTAATCTAATCATGAAATCACATTCTAAGAATTGGCATAAAAGAGCTACTATGGTTGTTTTTTGTTTGCTTTTCAGTATTTTTTTTTTTTTTTTTTTTGAATTTGTACATTCTGATGCTATGCTGTGGCAGGAAAGAAATGTCATGGCAGCACTTCATGTGGGTATGTAGGTGTGTGTCACTGTAGGACCACTAGAGGGCATGCTTCCTCTGCAGCTGGAATAATTGTAGCCCATGTGTCTCAGATCATCTGAGATCTTTTTTGTTTGTTTATTAGTCTCTATATAGCCCTGGCTGTCCTGGAACTCACTATGTAGACTAGGCTGGTCTTGAACTCACAGAGATTTGCCTGCTTCTCTCTCCAAGTGCTGGGATTAAAGGCGTGTAGCACCACACCAGGCTTATTTGTGTGTATTGAGATAGGATCTCACTTAGCTTAAGATAGCCTTGAACTGGATGCATGACAAAGACAACCCCCCCCCATCCCCGAGACAGTTTCTTTGAGTGCCCCCACTGACCTGGAACTCACGCTGCCCACGAGGCTGGCCTCGAACTCAGACATCCACTTACCTCTGCTTCCTAAGTGCTAGGATTTTAAAGGCATGTGCCACCATTGCCAGGCTGGACAAATGAAAAAAGAAAAAGAAAAGGACATCCTAGAGTCATTGTGGCAGTGAAGTGACTTGAATAATCACAGAGCTTATGATTAGTTTCTGCAGGTTTCATCATTGATTGAAATAACTGAAGTGCTTGGAAAAAGGCCTGGTAGTCTGTCAGCTCTATGTAAGTTATCTGTACTAACAGCCCCACCCCAGCCCCATCATGGAGATGGGATGGTAAATGTTGGGGTGTGGCATTGTTCCACACCCCAGTAGGTATCCTTTGGGATGTGCAGTGCAGGAGTCATTGGATAAGGGACAAATGGGGAGTAAGAGATGATGGGGAGACAAACTGCATAGGACAAGTTTAGGGAGACGGAACATACCTTGAGGACCCACAAAGATACTCAGAAAAATCAGAAACCCCAAACCAAGTGCAGTCTCACTGTCTACTGTTTTTGGATCATTGATTCCTTGTTTGGCACTAGCTAAGTGCTTTATGAGCTACCTCAGTCGCCACAGAATCTCTAAGGTGTTGTGTGGTTACCTACAGCTCAAGCATACAGAAGTTAAATGTTAATTTTACCCACGTGTGCCTAAAGTGATGGTATGCTATGTAACGATTGACTCTGGCTGTTGTATGTACTTGAATTAAAAAAGGAAACACCCCCATTCATCATCATATTGCAGCCATACTGATTCAGTTACATTGAGTTGTTTTGCTCCTAAGTGCCCTTGCATTTTCTGGTCTTTCCTCCCCAAATAACTATGATGGTGTTAGTGTTTAGATGTGAAGTGTGCCCAGGGTGGTCCAGAGTGAGAGGTAATTGGGCCATAAGGGTTGTTTTAGGGCCTTGCTATTGCTGCAATGAAATGGTTTTTGTGTGCTTATGTGTAACTGCTTGCCTAAATATTCTTAGATAAAATTTATACTAAAATAAATGTTACTTAGAATTCATAATGTTTTGAACTCTTTCCTATGCCTATATATTTGTATGTATGTATTGATTTATTTTGCTTTGTATGTATATCCATATTTCTGTGTGTGTGTGTGTGTGTGTGTGTGTGTGTGTGTGTGTGTGTGTGTGTGTGTATAAATGTGTGTGTATAAATGTGTGTGCATGTACATGTGGAGGCCAGAGGCTTATGTTGAGTGTCTCCCTCAATCACTCTCCACCTTAGTTTTGAGGCAGGGTCTCTCATTGTACCTGGAGCTGGCTGACTGAGGTAGACTGGCTGCCCAGAAAGTCCCAGGAATCCCCTCCTCCACTTTGCCTGTCCAGCACTGGAATTCCAAGCACACGCCATCACACCTGGCTTTGGGTGGTGCTGGGGATCCAAACTTAGGTCCTCATGCTTGTGTAGCCAATTCTTTACCTGCTGGGCAATCTCCTTATCCCTGTTGATGTTCTTAGTGCTTTGATTATTCCCTCCAACATCTAGCATGAATGTATTTAAGCTCTAATTTATTTAACCACTGCTCTTGCTGACCCAGTTACCCAGCTTTCTTTGTGGTGCTGAGGGTTGGTCCCAGGGTCTCACATAGGCTAGACAAACACTCTTCTACCTAGACATGTCCCTATCCCATTTCGTACATTTTTGATAAAAAAAAACTAAATGTCTTTTAAGAGAAAGCATTTAAGGCATATATTTTCTAAGATAAAATTGATACACAAAAAGTAAAACAGTAGCAAGGCATTGGTGGCACACGCCTTTAATTCCAGCACTCCGGAGGCAGAGGCAGGCGGATCTCTGTGAGTCTACAAAGCTAGTTCCAGGGCAGCCAGGACTACAGAAAGAAACCCCTCCCCCAAAATAAGCAAACAAGAAAACAGTTGGGGACTAGAAAGATGGCTCAGTGGTTAAGAGCACTTGTTGCTTGAGCAGAGTACAAGGACTCAGTTCCCAACACCCAGTTTCACCATTTGTGTGACTCCAGTTCCAAGGGATCTGAGACCCTCTTCCAGCATGCATGCGGTAACATACACACATACAGATACTTACACACATAAAATAAAAGATAAATCTTTCTTTTAAAAAAAGTTTTCCATTTTAATATTTAGATTTTTTTTTTTTTTTGAGACAGGGTTTCATGTATACCAGGGTAGCCCAGAACTAGGTAGTCAAGGATGACATTGAACTCCTGACCTTTTGCGTCCACCTTCTGGGTAGCGGGATGACAGGTGTGTACTAGCTCACCCAATGTGTGTAGTGTTGGGGACTGAGTTCAGTCTGGGCTTTGGACATCCTAGGGAAATGCTCCACCAACTGAACTGCTCCAGCCCCCATTTTTAAATTTGATAGATTTTTTAATATATATCATATATATATATATATATATATATATATGATATATAGTCCAGTTTATAATCAGTATAAACCCCTGAGGATGTTTGTTCCTTGGTGGAACACTAGAGGTGTTAATTTGTTTAGGACAAGACGATTAAGACTGTGGGTAAGATGGAAGGTTAGAAGCTGTGCTGAGTGAGTGGGTGGCTATATAGTTAGGGGAACTAGGGTTACCATGGGGCTAAGCTGCGCCTGCCAGCTCCCTGAATGTCTCCAGGAGTGGGCCTGAGTCCCCACCACCATCGCTCCCACTAATGCAGTCTCTGGAGCCATGGCTGCTACAGCCACATTGTGCGTCAGCCTTAAACGTTGCTGCCAGTGAGTTGCCTTCTGGGAGCTGCATCCTTAGTGAACACGAGCCTTACTGCTGCTGCTGTGGCACTCTGCAGATCCATGTTAACTGTCTTTACCAATGAGCTCCATGCAGGAGTGGCACCAGGAATTCAGATAGAAGTGGGCTGGAGGAAAATACCCAAAGGGAGACAGCCACAGAGTCAGTACAAGTCAGTGAATATGTGAAGCATGGCCAGGAAACCCGAGCACCAGATTATCAGCCAGAGAACATGACTCCAAGGGAGAGCCGTGCTGCAGAGACAAGCGAGCTGCTATGCTGTGGAAACCAGCGAGCTGTTGGCACACAAAGGTTTCCAGGAGGGTGGGTCTTCTATCTAGTTCAGAGCCCACATTCCATAACACTCTGTCCATAAGAAGGCTTAGTCTCTTAATTCATTCAGGGCAACGCTGTAACTTCCTGGGAATCGGGGAGGGTGGATGGAGAGCTCTAGCTAGGAAATCCCGAGGGAGCGTTGTCTATGGTCTGTCCTCATTTGGAACAACACAGTACCTGTCTGAATTGCTGCCACTAGAAGACCCTTCTCACTCCGGGGGATCCTGATACAAATGATCCCAGGGGAGGGAGAAATCACACCATCCCTTTAAGGGAAAAATATGGACTAAAAGCACAATCCTAGTCCGGCATGGTGGCAAACATCTTTGATCCCAGCACTGGGGAGGCAGAGGCAGGCCTTGGGGCAGCTGTGGCTTTGGACTCTGGGCACTCAGCTCCTTCCCCTAAAGGGCTATGGTTATCACTCCAAGACTGCTGTGTGCTTGGTTTGTGACGCTTTTGAGATATCCTTGTTCCCTTTGCACAGCATTGTTTGATGGGCTTCTGGCTGATTGTCTCACTGTATGACAGCTTTCTGTTGTCTCTTCCATTCTCCCCCTGAAAACTGTATATAAGACGTGTACTTGATAAACTTGCTTGCATGATCCATCAATTTTGGCAAGACTGATCCCAAACTCTCTTGTCTCCCTTATTATTCTCTTATCCCTGGTCCTTCTTCTCAGGGTCCTGTCCCTGAAGAATGACCTGCTGGTCCAGGTTGGGCAACAACTCATTAGGAAGATTTAACAGTTGTAATATACCTGTGAAATATTGTGGCTCTCAATTTCATCAAGCAAACACCAGAACCCACAAAGAGTCCTGATATGGTAATAGGAGAGACTTCAGTGCTCCACTCTATAGTTAGACAGGTCTTTAAAACTAAAATAAATCAGCAAAGATTCTTCAGAACCGAGCACAGCAAACACCAACTGGATTCAATAGCTATCTACAAACGAATAGCTATCTATTGGCTAGACAGAAAATAATTCTTTGAAGCCCGTGGAGCTGTCTTAAAAACTGATCACATTATAGGCCAGGAAACAAGCCTTAAAAATATAGAAAGTTAAGATAATTTCTGTATCTTATGAGACACCATAGGAATAAAGTTAGAAACCAATAGCACACAAAGACTTGGAGATTGAACAACAGGCTTTTGAATGAACGGAATAACTGACGGAAGTAGAGAAGTATGGATGTCATCATCAGGGGGTCAGTTGCTGTGATTAGGCAGGAATGGGTTATTTCATCTTACATCTTGTAGTCTATCATTCAGGGAGGTCAGAGCAGGAACTCAAGGCAGGAACATGACGGCAGGAGCTGCTGCAGAGGCCGTGGAGGGGAGCTGCTCACTGGCCGTGGAGGGGAGCTGCTCACTGGCGTGGAGGGGAGCTGCTCACTGGCGTGGAGGGGAGCTGCTGACTGGCCGTGGAGGGGAGCTGCTGACTGGCGTGAAGGGGAGCTGCTCACTGGCGTGGAGGGGAGCTGCTCACTGGCGCGGAGGCAGGAGCTGCTCACTGGCCGTGGAGGGGAGCTGCTCACTGGCGTGGAGGGGAGCTGACGCAGAGGCCGTGGAGGGGAGCTGCTGACTGGCGTGGACCGCCTTGCTGGCTCAGATTGTTTTCTTAGACACTTCAGGACTATTGAAAACTTTAGAAGCCCGGCTTCTAAAAATCTTCGCTCAAGGTTCAAATAAATAAATAAATAAAAAAGGAGCCACAAATAAGCAAAGGAACTAGAATCTGACGGACAAAAGAAACTACTTAACAACAGGATCCTTCTATCCACGTCTCTTTATTATTCTCCCTATCTCGCAACAAATGTTTCCAGTTTATATATCATTACAACCAGCAATTTTCCAGCCCTAGTGGGGCTCCAGGGCTAGAATTCCTGTGCACCATAAAAGACAGATAAGAATCTTCACACCTGGCTGTCAGCTCAAAGGTGAGAGTGGCTAATGAGTGTCCTGTGAACTCCTTAAGGGCGAAGAAGGTTAGCTAAGAGAGTGAGTCATCCGGGAATTCTAGAAAGGGGGACTAGTGTGCTACGCTCCATTTTTAAGTGGTTAGATAGAAAGCTAAAAGTTTCTAGTCAGTAAAAATCACGAGTAAGGCAAAGATTGTCTTTTTACTCAACAGTTGCTTTCCTCCCAGCATGCATAGGGAGTATTGGGTAACCAGGTAACCAGGTAGCCTAGTAAATAACAAAAGAATGCAAGCAAGCAGCTTTTGGTCTGCTGTCCGCACTTTCGCTATGGTTTCCTGCTAGGAGAGGCTTTTAGTATCAGTTGCTTAGGGCTGTAAGTCAAAGACAGGATCTAAGTTTAATTTGCACAAGAAACTGAACTTGGCCCTTCCAGTGCTCTGGCCTCAGTGGGCACAGGCCTTCAGGAAAGTTTACTTTTTCCTGAGGATGTGCAAATGGGCTGATTTCCTTTGTCGTTATCTTCTCAGGGGAACCACAAGCAGTAAATCTATAAACTGAGATCTTGGGTTAATAAACTGGGATGAAGGTAAATGCAAGAAGTGCGCGGTTTTGTTCTTCTCTATTTGCCAGTGAGGTAAAGCTAGGACATGCTTTTTTTTTTTTTTTTCCTATCCATCTGGGTAGTATGTGTAGTAATTCTACACATACTACAGCTTTGTATGTGTAGTAATTCTATGTCCTTGGATATCTGGGAATGCCTTAGATGGGATGCTTTTGCCTGGGCCCTAAATACTGACCAAATGCCTGTCAATAAGGATAATTGCAGGAAGGCGGATCTCTGCAATTACACAGGAGAGGGGAACAAGGGCCTGATAGTGGGAAACAGACCTCACTCATTGCTAAGGGATGCAATCAGTGAACTAGGACCTGGCAATGGAGAACAGGTTTCATGCATAGCTAGGGAATATAATCAGTAAACTCCAAATGCATGGGAGAAATTGTGCCCAGTAAATAATCAGATAGTGCTGAACTGTGGGAAGTAGATCCCAAGTTTGTTACAGAAAGGAATCAGCTACAGGAAGAATCTACAGCAAGAAACATACACTTTTATTCGTAAGACTATAATACTAAATATGACCTTCGTGTTGGTTTAAAAACCTCCACACAGAGCCCCTGGCTCTGGTGGGTCATCTCAGGAAATGATGGCTGTATAATTACTGTGTGATCTTGTGGTTTGTAGCACAGAACCACTTGCAAGTGGATAGCATCACCTACAGTGGGCTGGACCTTCCTACAGCAATGAAGAAAATCCTCCCCAGACCTGCCTACATGTTGATCTGATGGAAGCATTTTCTCAATTGAAGTTTCTTCTTTTCAGATGACTCTTAGCTTGTGTCAAGTTGATAAAGAGCTAGCAAGCACAAGGGGCTTGGGTGATGATTCATTGGTAAAGTGTTTGCTGTGCAATCATGAAGACCTGAGGTTTGATCTCCAGTGCCCACAAAGAAGGCTGGGTTTGGTGGTATGCACCTGTGTTTCCATCACTGAGAAGAGGAAGACAGGAGGATCCCTGGGGCTTCTTGGCCAGCTAGTTTTGATTTGGTGAGCTTTAGGTTTAGTGAGTGATGCTGTCTCAAACAATAAGGTGGAGAGCAGCAGGGGAAGCTTGCTGTTGACATATCATGGACCCTCCTCCTGTATACACATGCATCCACATACATACAGAGAAATGGGGAGATAGGATTAGATAATGTTCCTAGAAACCATGAAAAAGAGAGCACAATCCACAGGTTCCCTGAGAAACAGCCAAGGCAGTCCTAAGAGTAAAGTGTATAGCTATGAGAACTTGAAAATCCTAAGAGTAAAGTGCATAGCTATGAGAACTTGAAAGTCCTAAGAGTAAAGTTTATAGCTATGAGAGCTTGAATTAAAAAATACAGAAGACTGCAAATAGCAACCTGGTGATGTACCTCAAGGCCGTACAAAAAACAAGACGCCAAACCCAAATGTTGTAACCACAAGAAATCATAAAGGTTAGGGCAGAAATTAGTGAAGCAAGACTAAGACCACAATACACAGAAGTAAACAAAGAATTTGTTCTTCAAAGAGTTAGCAAGATTGAGAAATTCCTAGTTGAACTAACCAGAAGAAATTAGAGAAGAAAGGGAGTTTTTACAACAGACTCCAATGAAATCTGGAAACCCATTTGGGAATACTTTGAAAACATATATTTCAAAATGCCAGAAAACCAATAAGAAATGGATAAATCTTTGAATGTGCACAACCTACCAAAATGAAAGCAAGAAGAGATAAAAAAATAATTTAAACAGACCTGTAACAAGCATCACAAAACAGTAATTGTTTTCCCCCAAGAAAATCCCAAGAGCAAGTGGGTTCATTTCTGAATTCTACCAGACTTTTAAGGATGATTTAATATGAACACTTCCCAAAGTGTCTCATAAACAGGGAAATAACACTACAAAACTTATCCTACAAAACCATATTGCCCTGTGTATATTAGTTACTTTTCTATTGCTGTGATAGAACACCACGACCAAGGAAACTTATGAAACGAAGCATTTAATTGGGCTTACAGTTCCAGGGGGAGAGAGTCCATGATGGCTAAGTGAGGACATGGTGGCAGGAAAGACTGGGATCACACATCTGGAACAGCAAGCAGGAGACAGAGGGCACACTGGGGATGACAGGAGGCTTTCCAAACCTCAAGCCCACACCCGATGATAAATCTTCTTCCCCTAGGCCACACCTTCCCAAACAGTCATTAAATGGGGACCAAGTATTCAAATATGTGTGCTTATTGGGGCATTCTCATTTAAACTACAGAACCCAATACAAAACCCGATAAAGACACAACCAAAGAAAAAATATCCCAACCATTTTTTTCCTGATAAACATAAATGTAAATATTCTTAACAAAGCACAAATGGAATTAAAGAGCACATTAAGATCATACGGCATGAGCAACTTGGTTTCGTGTCAGAAATGAAGGTTTGTTCGATATACTCAAATCAATGAGAGTAAAAGAACATATCTCTTCAGTATGAAGAGCTCATTACCATGTCCTTTATAGAGACGGCTTTGGGAGTTTCTTTTCTGGCTCTGTCTATTTGGTGTTCTATATGCCTCTTGTACTTGGGCTGGCTTCTGTTTCTCTGATTGTGTTGAAATTTTTTCCATGCCTTTGATTCTTCCCATTTTCGATGGCCACACTAGGCTCTGTGTTTTCATAGCATCGCAAAATCTTGCGTGCTCCACTTGTGTGCTTACAACATAGTTCTTGACTGGATGTACCAGTTCCTTTCCCTTGTCATCAAGCCCCAATCGTCTGTCCTTATGGCGATCCATCCCACTACACAGTCTTTCACTGAGCACTATATTTGACTTGCTGAAGTTTTCATTTCCAGCATCATTTCAGTTTGTTTTTTATTCAGAATTCCCATCTCCTCATTGTTACGTATTCACATCCTGAGTTGACTGTCATGTTTCATTCACATGTTTGTTTGTGTCTTGGGATTCATCTAAGAGTTTGTGTCCCCTTTGACTTACTTGAACATATTTACTATCATTCTTTTGAAATGCTTATCTTCTGTTTCTTCTAAGTCACTTTCATTGGGTATAATTACTGTGGGATTGGGAAGTTTTGGAGGAGCTATGTCGTCCTGGACTTTTACATTTTTTTGTTTTTGTTTTTGTTTTTAGTTTTCCACTAGAAAAACACTTGGAGTCTGGTTGTTGAATATTTAAAACAAAGATTTGTACATTTCTTTCAGTGGAACATTTGCATGTTTTAAAAAGTAATATTATTTATGTTATGTGCTGGGTGTTTTACCTGTATGTATGTCTGTGTATCACATGTATGAATGGTGCCCACAGAAGCCAGAAGAGGGCATTGGATCCCCTGGGCCTGGAGTTACAGAAGGTTATGGGCTGCCATGTGGTGCTGGGAATAGAACCTGGGTGCTCTGGAAAAGCAGTCAGTTATCTTAACCACTGAGCCATCTCTCCAGTCTCTTGTGTTTACAGTTTTTAAGACAGACAGGATTGTAGTAGGCTGAGGTGTGATTTTTCCCATGTTAGATTGCTATTCAGTGTCCCAGACTTGCTCCCCAGCACTCCTTTGAGAGTAAAATACTGTCTATAGCAATAGACACTACCTGTGAGTACATTTATTATGAAAATAGAATAACAGTTAACTAAAACAATAAACCACTCCTTGCATGCCAGTCACTTTAGAGAGCAAAGGGACTCTAGTAGTTACTGTGTGTCTGAGTGGGAAGGAAAAGAGTGGAATAAGCATAGTAGTCAGTATTGGGGTGCCAGAAGGCAGATGAGGGGCATATAAACAGTAGGGGGACTATAGGGATGGAAATGGGGGATGATGAAATGGGGAGTGAGAGAGGTAGAGATGTGTGATCAGATAACACACAGCAGCCTTATCTTCCTGATACAGGGTATTTGATCACACTGTGAACCCCGAGGTTGCGTTATTTGCTGGAAAAACCTATTTCTAGTTGTGGTGTGGCTCAGCCCTAACACACACCTTTAATCCAAAAGCTTTCTGCTTGAATATTGTAAACAGGATTAAATAAAGTCAACCATAGATCAAGGGGTGGAGCAAGTAACCAATTGTCAGGAAGGTAATGTAAGAAAAACACAGAGAGAAAGAGGGAGTCAGGAGGATGGATAGAGAGATGCACAGGAAGTAGAGGGGAGGGGCACTGAGTTTGAGGAGACTTGTTTGAGATGGTAGGAGAGAGCTTTCTGGGATGGCAGCTGAGGAGGAAGGTCAGCTGGGGGCTTTCTCTGCCTCTCTGAGTTAGCAGGTTTTCACCCCAGCATCTGGCTCCCAAGTTGAACGATTGAGATTTTGTTAAAAATATCACCTTCCAGAAGGATGGGACATGGAAACCCTACAAATCAGGCCAGCCTGTGTTCTTCAGGAGAGGGGTAAAGGGAAAACAAAAGTAACAAGAAACAGAAGTGGTTGGTATGGGACAAGAACAGCAGGGCTGGGCAGTGTAGCAGCCTGCTGAGCTAATACTGGGTATTTAGTAAGGGAAGGATAGATACGGCCAGAAAGAGCTGCTGTGAACAAACAACATGAGAACTTTCTGGCAAGCCTCTTGTCCCTCCCCTAGCTCTCAGAAACCCTTCTCACTCCCGGGAGTCCCCTGCCACAGGTGGCTCTGTTCTTCCCTCAGGGTCTCCCTTTGACGGATCGGGTACAGTGCACAAGCTTCGCAGGTGGAGTACATTCCTTTGGAGTTTACACGGTTCGCTCTACCTCTGTGAGATTCTTTCTGATCTGTGAGCAGTTGGAGTCTGTGAGAAAGTTCCTCTGCTTTGGCTCCCAGACTTTGGTGCCTACGTGGCCTTCTGCTAGATGATGGCTGGGCAGTCCTGTTCAACGATTTCACATTCCTGTACCAGACCATCCTATTACATAGATGCCCTCTTTACTGTGTGAGCTGAAAGAAAGAAGGTGTCACCGGTGTGGAGATTCTCCAGGGCTGATTGGCTGGACTCACGTGACTGTGGAGATTTGGGGTGCTGCAGCACCCCAGATCCACGTTATCTTGGAATATTTTTTTTATATCCCTTACTAATCATTCATCGCCCACCTCTGTGTTTTACCTAACACTCTTGTGACTGTGACATAAACCCTTTGGGAAAGTATTAGCCACTAGCTTCTGCCAACTTAGAGGCTGAGAATGTCATCCGATAGCATGTGAGGCCCATAACCCCACTTTGCCATAACCGTCTACTAACGTATTTTAATTAATGTTTAAGATTCATTAATTTTATGGGTCTGGAGAGATGGCTCAGCAGTTAAGAGTACTTGCTGCTCTTCCAGAGGACCCAGGTTCAATTTGTAGTCCCCACACAGCAGCTCACAACTGTCTCTAACTCCATCCAGTTCCGGTGACCCAATGCCCCTCTTACCTCAGTATGCCCTGCACATGGTACACAGACACACATGCAGGCAAAATATCCAGACACGTAAAATAAAATACTTAAAAATTTTACACATTTTATATTTGTGAGTGTATTGCCTGCAGACACGTGAGTCACATGCATGCCTGATGCCTCTGGAGGTCAAAAGAGGTTGACAGACTTCCCATTGTCTGGCATGGAGTCAAGGATGGTTGTGAACCACCATGTGTGTGCTAGGAACCAAGTCAGTCCTCTGCGAGAGCAACAGGTGCTCTTAGCTGCTGAGCCATCTCTCTAGACCACCAAGACATTTAAAGACACTTGAATTTATGTCTCTCCTTTTGTTATAAATTGTAAAAACTTTATGAAATTGTCAGCACATTACAACATGGTGTTGGGAATATGACTCCATGTTCCCAGGTCATTGTCACTCACTCACATTTGACTCCAGAATCTGCCACTTATTTTTCTTGAGGTGAGAGCTGTGATTTTGGGTTGGCAGCTTTTGGTACTTGAATGTGGGATCCCAAGATGGTTCCTTTTCACTGGAGACATTTGCTACCTTGGCACCAGGTGGTCCACTGCGTGGACCCCTGTGCTCAATTGTCTACCACTGCCTTCTTGGGTGAGTTCCTTCTGGTGGCTTGGACCTCCCTTGGTTTGTTGGATGCTTCATTGGTTCATTCTGAGCTAGTTGTTTGGATAGCTTTTTAAGTATTTCATGGCACTCAGTTTAAGATATCTAATGTTGCCTTGAGATGGTGGTGCATGCCTGTAATCCCAGCACTTGGGAGGCAGAGGCAGTTGGATCTCTCTGAGTTTGAGGCCAGCCTGGTCTACAGACCAAATTCCAGGATATCCAGAGCTACACAGAGAAACACTGTCTCAAAAAACCAAATATATCTATATATGCATATGTCCATATTTATATCTAGTGTTTGTTTTCTGAGTTTCAGGTATTTTTAAGGACGCTTGTTGAGCTAGGCAGTGGTGGTACACGCCTTTAATCCCAGCACTGGGAAGGCAGAGGCTGGCGGATGTCTGTGAGTTCGAGACCAACCTGGCCTACAAGAGCGAGTTCCAGGACAAGCTCCAATGCTACAGAGAAACCCTGTCTAAAAAAAAGAAAAAAGAAAAAAGAAAGAAAGAAAGAAAAAAGGAATGCTTGTTGATTTGTTAGCATTTGGCTTTTTTTCTTCTGGCACACCTCCAGTATCTACTTCTGAGATTTTCCCTCGTTTCTCTTGCTTATTGCAGCTTTGCCACATTTCTAGGCGGGCCTGTTCGCTCCAGCCCCACAGTGTGGAAGCCTGTGTGTTGGGGGCACCTGCGCTTCACAGTCAAGCCCAACATATCCTCCTGTGCTTGAGTTGAAAAGAACTCTGCTGACTCGGCAGGGAAGACAGATAAGGGTTTATCACCCAGTGTCTTGAGCCCCCCTCATGTTCCTGTGAAGATGCAGAACAAACTCAGGGGTGTGTGGGGTGCACGCCTGGCTCAGGAGCAGCTCGCAGAGTGAAGGAAGACAGTGACGACATCCAGACACGGTCTGCCGCAGAGTAATCTGGAGAAAGCAGAGGAACAGCTGGGAGAGGTGGCTGACCCCCCGAACCCCAACCCTACCTTAACCGGAAAAGCAAAGCAGGGCACTTGACACAGCAGAAAAGGGAGTCCAGAGCCCATCCCAGGGCACTGGCTTGTTTCGGGAGCTCCTCTCTCACACAAAGAAGGAACACAGATTGCTGACGTTGGGAGCCAGAGGGACTTAGAAAACCTGCCGATCTTACAGTCGTGCACATTCTACTTAGCTGGAGAGGAGCCCCTTAGAACCCGACTGTGCCGCTGAAGCTGTGGCTGCAGGGTTAGCGGTGTTAGCTCACGCTGGCTGCTTCTTCAGAAATCTTGTTTGCATGTGGAAGCCCACGAATTCCGCTGCAGAGCGCCGAGAGCTCGGGTCTCAGCACAGACGTCTCTACCGCCTGTTTCCTCTTTTCCGTTCCTTCCCGTTTCTTCCCCTTCCCCCTTCAGCCCACGTTTCACAGTATCTGCTTATCCCACCCGAATAGGTTTAAAGCCCGCGATTCTTTCTTCTGACTGTGGGGATCGGACCTCTCTGTGGACCAGAGAATTCCACCGGTGGTTTTAAACTCTCCTGCTGTGGTCTCAGAGGTGCTTGCCCACTTCTGTGGGCCTCTGCACCTTCTGGTTGGTGGTGGGATACTTAGCATCACGCTTAGCTCTTGTTTATAACAAAGCAAAAGAAAATTAAGAATGACGCGGGTTTTCTGAAGAAAGCGGGTCTCTTCTCAATATGGCTTCACCAAACATTTACACTGACGTGAACTTCAAAACTCAACCTGTTTCCTCAGGCACTGTCTCAGACTCATCGTCAGGTAACCCTCCCCCACCTCCAGAACAATGCAACCTCGTTTTCTGGTGGTCTAAGCTAATGGTGAGGTGAAGAAGGAGTGTTTATGAGCAAGGCCTGGGGGGAATCTTAGCTGCTGGCTGTCTGAGGGCAGTGTATGGGAGGCAGGAGTCTCCCTGCTTGAATTGTCTGTGGAGAGCCTTGTACATGGGAAAGAAGAAAGCTCGTGATACTGTCTTTATTTTCACCATTTAGAGAAAGTCTGGATTCTACTGCACGTTTTTTTGTTTGTTTGTTTGTTTGTTTGTTTGCTTGTTTTTATTCCGAGACAGGGTTTCTCTGTGGCTTTGGAGGCTGTCCTGGAACTAGCTCTTATAGACCAGGCTGGTCTCGAACTCTCTACTGCATATTTAGAGAAAGCATGAATTTTTGACAAATGTAGAACTCTACTTTCCCCGTGAAAATGTGATAATGTGATATAATACTGAAGTTCTTAGTTTTCTACTTACTTGACAGCATACTATAACTTTAAGAAATTACTTTGTATTTTGGGGGCAGTTTTATTTTGAAGGACAGTTTGCGTGGTCCTTTCTCCACTCATTCTGCTATGTATGCAGGACCTCACACACGCTGGATGTAAGCTCTGTTACTAGAGTTACAGGGGCCTATACTATTCCTGAGAATTTTAGTTTTTAGAACTGTTTCTTTAGCTAGCATGCAAAGCATCCAGTTGATTGACTATGGCATTTTATACAAACACACAGTATCCCTTGTGCGTATCCCTAGCGTGCCCCCCCTCCCCCCACCCCCGTTCTTAGTCATCCCTTTCCCTTCCTGAGCCATTCCTCCTTCTGGCTTTCATGCCACAAGTTTGCTTGTGTATTTATAGACAGTGAGCTCTGGATCCCGCAAAGGTGAAAGCAGCTGTGATAGTCCCCCCCCCCGCCCCCACTACTCTCTTGTTAATTCTCCCTCCCTTTTATCACACTTTTCCCCTCTTGGCCCCCTTCAACCCGGAAAATGGTTTCTAACCAGGAGACAGTAGCTAAAAAGATAACCTTACACCACATCCTAGACGTGTGAAATATGCTTGCACAGGCTTATCAATGAGTTTTTGCATGTTTTAAAGAAATATTGGAAACACTTTGGGAGATTATTTAAATATGCAATGAAGTGCCACGTAGCCAAACCAAAGAATATTAAAGAAGAAAATATGATGACAGAAAAATGTTCATGATACAATGTGAAGGAAAATAACAGAATAACAGCAGAAATGAGTGATTATGGTATGTCAGTTATATGGTATGTCAGTTTAAAATTCCATGAAAGGATATATACTTACACTCATATGTGTTTCTCAAATATCTATTAACGAGTTATTGTCTCTGATAGAAACTTGTGCTTTCATCTTATTCAGTGGACATCATTGTTTCTCTCCTATTCAATTTTTATGTTGTTCCAAGAGTCTATACTATTAATATTTCATGGTAGAAAAGAAGATGACAAAGAGGAAATAACAAAATTCACTACTGATTTACTTAGTTTGGTTTTTCCTTTAAGGTCCGCCAAAGAAGACCACCATTCACAAAAGTAATCCTGGCTTTCCCACGCTGCTCCTTGCCTCAATGATATTTTTCCTGCTGTTGGCAATCTCATCCTCTGTTGCTTTGAACAGTAAGTATGCCAATGGAGTAAGTAAGTAACGCCTGGCTTGTATGAAGAGAGACATCCATTAGAGACAGATAATTATCAGTGGTTTTCCCTAGAAACTCGAGACAGATGCTTTCTCTGGTGAGGTAGATGACATTGGGAATTTTTCACTGTCTTAGAACAACTCTTTTGTAAAGTCATTCGTTCTCACTGGAGAAGCAAGTGTGTTTGTTGGTGTCACAGAGTGAAACCCTGGTCATGTGTGTTAGACTCCAGTACTGAGGATGGATCTGTGTTTCCTCAGCAGCATCTAGAAGCCAGCCCCATGGGCACACAGGCACTCATATTTTGGAAAAAGTAGAAAGATGAGAAGCGATGGGTGAAGCTATTCCAGGGACAGAGCTCCAGTGTAACTCCTAATTATTTATTCCTGCTCCAGACTACATGAAATCGAAGCCAATTTAGCAAACAGGCTGACTTTCAGAATTTATTAAAAAATTTAAAGGCAAGGCCAGATGTGGTGGCACATGCCCTTAATACCTTTAATTAATTTAATTTAATATCACAGCACTCAGGAGGCAGAGGCAGATAGATCTTTGTGAGTTCCAGGCCAGCCAGGGCTACATAGTCAGAACTTGTCTAAAAATAAAAGGTAAAATTAGTGTATTTTTGTGTATTTGATTTTATCTTTCTCCTCAATAATTAGTAATGTCCATTAACTGAGTGATAGACAGTGTGTTAGAGAGTCCAGAAAGAATAACAGCCCCTGTTCTCAAAAAAATTTAGAGTGGTCAAGTGAAGTAATTTTTACAGAATTGTATAGTAAGTGTTGTGTAGGTAGGGTGTGAGCACAGGGGCCTGAGGTAGGCTTGGCAGAGGTGACATCTGGACCTGTGTGGGGCAGCAGTGTCCTGGAAGTATGAGAGCATAAGAAAATATGGGGAAAGCTAAGCAAGCTTGTCTAGGACACATAACCCAAGCGAAGAAGAGACGAAGCCACGTGTGGTTGACAAATAGGACTAAGGGACCCGGTGAGTGAAGCCACTCCAGCACCTGGACTTGGTAGACCCGGCCGTGATGAGGTGTTCACACAGGGCAAGGTGCAGGCTTAGGATAGAAGATGTTCATTTGGGTTGGGATTGTGTTGGGTTTATCTTCAAGTGCCACGTCTAGTGAGCACACCCTTGTCTGGGTGTCAGGAGGGCAGGCCTGAGGTTTTCCAGGCCTTCACCTTTAGGTAGCAGGCGAGACCGTGGGATGCACGCCATCACTTGGGAGGAGGGAAGCCTGAGAAGGAAGGATAATGATGAGACAGCGGGCAGTGTTGCCTTTCTAAAGGGGTGAATGGAAGGAGAGGAGATTATAAAAGACAGTAAGTCAGAAGTGAAGGCAAGGAAGGTGAGGCAAAACAGAACACTGTCCTAAGAGCTGAGGAAGGAGAGAACTGGGGTCAGGTCCAACAGCAAGATGACAGTAAGTACCCTGGGGTATTACTGATAATCCATTTCAATGATTTTTTTTTTTTTTTTTTTTTTTTTTTTTGGTTTTTCGAGACAGGGTTTCTCTGTGGCTTTGGAGGCTGTCCTGGAACTAGCTCTTGTAGACCAGGTTGGTCTTGAACTCACAGAGATCCACCTGTCTCTGCCTCCCCAGTGCTGGGATTAAAGGCGTGCGCCACCAACCCCTGATTTTTTTTTTTTTTAAACACCTCCCCACTTTGGAGCCCAGACTGGATTTGAACTTGATATGTAGTCCAGGCTTGCTTGGAATTCGAAATCCTCATGTCTCCACCTCCCCAGTTTTTGGATTTTATGTAGGCACCATCATGTGTGACTCAAGGATGGTTTTAGTGAAATGTTAGAAGCAACAGCCAAGACGTGGTGTGTCAAGGAGCAAATAGGGTGTAGTGAGGAAAGAGAAAAGCCCCAATTCTAAAGGCATAGGTCAGTTAGTTAAAAAAGTGTTCATCACAAATTACAGACAAAAAGTATTTCCTTTTTATTTTAAGAATATATTTCTATTGTTTGAGAACTTCATACAATGTATTCTGGTCATATTCACCCACATTCTTTCTGCTAGTTCTCCCCAGATCCACCCCCAGCTCCCTATCTGGGAGTAGTTTTAAACTGGGATTACTATGCCAGTTTGGTTCATTAAACTAAGAGTCAAGAGTGAGGGTTCAGGCTTAGTTCTCTGGAGGGAAGATGGGGGAACTGTGGGTGTGAGATGAGTCTGGGCTACACAGCTAGACCCTGCCTCAAAGAACCAAATGCTGGGCACTGGTGATGCACACCTTCTGTCCCAGTACTCAGGAAGTAGAGGCAGGTGGATCTCTGTGAGTCTGAGGCCAGCCTGCTCTACAGAGTGAGTTCCAGGACAGTCAGAGCTACACAGAGAAACCCTGCCATGAAAAACCAACCAACCAAACAAACAAACAAAAAGTGTGTGTGTGTGTGTGTGTGTGTGTGTGTGTGTGTGTGTGAAGATATGAGTAAAGTGTAAAATTACAATGCTACCAGGAAAATGAATATCTTTTATTCTTTTTTCCAGTTTTGTTTCAATTGTATTCTGATCTCCTTGAAGAAAAAAATACCATAGAACAACTGAATCACACAAAATTGCATTGTATGAAAAACCACTCATCTGAGGAAGGTAAGTAAAACTTAATGTGCCTTGAATCCAGTTGTCAAATGCAGGGTGTAAAGTGCCCTACATATGTATTTCCAGGACATATTAAGTCTTGGACTATTAGTCATTAGACCTAAAAACGTATTATTTAGGGATTCTTATGCATATGAGTTTTGTCTTTTCTATTCATTTATTATTGTCCTTAATCATTTGTATCCTCATGTACCAGTTAACGTTTATTTTGTATTATAATTTGACACTTTGTGTTTTCTGCCTTTGTGCTTTAGGACGACTTCCCATTAGTCCTTCTGCCCTTTTGACATATCACTTTCAACAGTTTGTTTGCTTCCTTGCTTCTGGGATTTAGAAAGGCTCTGTCCTAGATGCCTGATGCATAGTCTCCATCCCCATCTCAGCCATTTCACTGCCCTGGATCCTTTTATTGAAGAATAGTGTCCTACAAGTTTTGACATTCTGTATTTTTGTTCAGTTTAGTTTTATTTTGAGATAGAGTCCCATGAAGCTCAGGCTGGCCTCAAACTCATTGTGCAGCTGAAGATGACATTAAACTTTGAATCCTCTTGCCTCTACCTCCCTAGTCTTCTCCTCCTCCTCTTCTTCCTTCTTCATTTTTTTCGAGACAGGGTTTCTCTGTGTAGCTCTGTAGACCAGGCTGGCCTCGAACTCACAGAGATCCACCTGCCTCTGCCTCCCGAGTGCTGGGATTAAAGGCGTGCGCCACCACTGCCCCACAACACAGGGCTTCTTGCTCATTAGGCAAACACTCTGAGCCTCACCCAGACCAGTTCCGTGTGTTTTAAAAATAGACCTTGATGTTTTGACACCTGTATTATTTAGAAGTGTGTTAATTAGTTCTAAGACTTTTTTGTGTGTTTTATCTTGTCTACTGATATATGATTTATCTCCACCATGTTGGGAAATACCCCTTAACACTCTTCCTGTTTTTCGGAGTGGTCCTATCTATTTCTGAGCGCTCCATTTCCCCTTTCCCATGTGTCAGCTTACACTCCATGTATCTTGGTCCTGTGTTATCTCATATGTTCACATTTAGGATCATAACACGAGGCTGTATTTACTTTTTCTGCGTATTTCACTTTTGTTAAGTTGGTATTTTTTATTGTTTCATTTATTGTTCACTGATTTGTCTGTCTCCTCCCTTCTGCTATTGGCTCCATTTATTATAAATTGAGAAGGTTATTGCATTTTTTTAAAGTAAAAAAATTCCATTTTGATTCTTATTACATCTGCTTTTTTGCTGCTTTTATCTTTTCAAAGATGTTTGTATCTTCTCACTGAAGCATTTATAATTATGTCTTCTATTTTTTGATTATAATACAATTACATAACTTCCCCCCTCCCCCTTCCCGTATCCAAACCCTCCCATATACTCCCCCTTGCTTTTTCAGGTTCATGACCTCTTTTAAAAAAATAATTGTTGCTACATATGTACATGAATATGTATAAATTATATATATACATCTATCTATCATCTATTCCCAAAGGCTCTCCTTGAAGAAAAAAATAAGTTCATCAGTACAACCTGCTCATTATGTAGAATGTTAGTTGTGTGTGTTTTCAGGGCTGACCGTTTGGTATTGGATAACCAGTGGGTGTGATCTTCCCTGGGGAAGACTGTTTCTTCCTCTTTCAGCCTTCCTCGGTTGCCTGTGGTTCTTTGTATAGGGTTGAGGCCTTGTAGACTCCCTGCCTCACCCCCAACTCATGTTAGCATGTCTATTGTTGTCCTTGTTTAGCTCATGTTTAGGCAGTCATGTTGGTGAGACTTTATGGGTGTAGGTTCTGACATTCCTAGGAGACACAATCTCACAGCAAAGCCCTGTTCCTCTCAGTCTTATACTCTTTCCACCCTGTCTTAATAAGAGGATCCCTGAACCTTAGGTGCTGGAGTTGTTTTGTAGATGTTTCCCTTGGGAACGGGCTCCTCAACTCTGTATTTTGGTTGGTTGTGTTTTTCTGTAATGGTCTCAGTATGTTGCAAAGAGAAGTGTCCTTGATGAGAGGTGAGGATTACACTTACCTGTGGGTGTAAGGAAAAAGATTTACAATGTACTTGGCGATTTTTCACGTTAAATAAAGTAGCTGTTGTAGGTTCTTCTCCAAGATGCATGACATCACTAGCCCTGGGTGGTTGGTTAGATTTCCAGTACCAGTCATGGCTCTCTCTTGTTAAGTGGGTCTTAGGTCCAATTAGAGAGCCGTTGGTTACAAGGTATGCATGCCACAGCTGCACCCTGAGGGTTACCCTGCTTGTTGAAGCACTTTTATCATGGTTGGCTTTAAAGCTTGTACGGAATATTTTAACAATTTTGCTATCTTGCATCTTCAAAAAATATTCTTTGACATTTTCATACATAGGTAATTTGATCAAATTACCTTTGATCAAAGCCTGCCATCATCCTCTAATCTCCTGCCCTTTGTTCCAAGTCCCCTTCTACTTCTTCCTCTCACTTAACATCTTGCTTTCTGTGACTCACTGCATTGAGGGAGGATTTCTTGCATGAGCACGGTGGGGGGTTCTTTACTGGAGTGACAGCAGTGTTTCCACGGCTACGCCACTGAAGAACATGGCTTCCTCATTCTGCCACCTTGAACTGCTGAGGTCCTGTCGGAAGGGTAGGTGACGGGCTCACTTTCGTGTGGGTCACCACCATTGTGAATTTGTAATGTGCAACAACCATGACATGTCCAGAAGACAACACTCCTTGCCGTCATCTGGCTCTTATACTGTTTCTTCTCCCCCTTCCTTGATGTTCCTAGAGTCTTGGAGGAGTGTTTACCTGGTTTCTTGACATCTATCACCTCTTGCTTTATTTCGTTAAGTTTGAAAACGTTTTGGTTCTTAGTATGATTACTTTCTTCTGAGCCCTGGGTGTGTTTTTGTATTATGCCATGTGTAAACACTGTGCCTTGCACTTACATCTCCTTCCTCCCCCATAGACAAAGTCTGGAGCTGTTGCCCAAAGGACTGGAAGGCATTTGGTTCCCACTGCTACTCCATTTCCAGTGACATGGCAAATTGGAGCCAGAGTGAGGAGAAGTGCTCCAGCGTGGGCGCTCATCTGATGGTGGTCCACAGCAAGGAAGAGCAGGTACATTGTGGGAGGGAGTGGGGCCTGCGTTCTGCCTGGTGTCTGCCTGTTTTTACTAACAGGAGTTTTGCTGACATGGGTGTTAGTGATGTGGCAGAAGGCTTTCCATCAGATAGCCAGGAAGGTTGCTTCAGCCTTGGCTTTTTACACCTTGCTCCTGCTGCAGTGGAGCTAAGGACCACAAGGAACCATGGCAACAGAAATGCAAGGCCTGAGGGAGGAGGAAGGGTGCTAACATTTCTGCTTGAAAGACCAGTGCATGACTCCAGCCCTCTAATGCTTCCTGTAGTAGCAAGTGCCTAACAGAGGAGGACGCAGAGCTGACTAGGGAAACAGGATGGAATCTGGAGAGTCACAGCCAACCATCAGAATGAAATATCTGAAGTTAAGAATGGAGAATGATTAATCTGCAAAATTCTGTCATGCACAACTTTCAAGAATGGTCTTGGGAAGAACAGAGGGGAGTGATCTGAGAGGAAATCCATTGTGATCATGGACAGAGGTTGTTTGCAGTGATGTGGAAATCAGGTCTATGAGTGATGACTTTGTGTCCTGGTCAGATGGGGAAGTTGGCCCTCCTGGGGGTGGGGTGACTCTTTAGTCCTTGACCCTTCCTTTGTCTTCTCATCTCTGTGTGACCAGAAAAAGTATCACAGTGTGCCTCTAAAATGTACAATTATTGTGCACTAATCTAAACTTTGACAACTATTTAAGGGCCTAGAGACATAAACTAGGTTTGATTATTATATGTTTGCAAATGTGCATCATATTGAACCTATAATTTTGTGGAGATAGAATAAGTTTTAAAAGATCTTGTAGGGGCTGGAGAGATGGCTCAGTGGTTAAGAGCACTGGCTGCTCTTCCAGAGGACCCGAGTTCAATTCCCAGCACCCACATGGCAGCTCACAACTGTCTGTTACTTCAGTTTCAGGGGATCTGACACCTTCACACCAATACACATAAAATAAAGTTAAATAAATTATTAAATAAAAGATCTTGTAAAACTTCTATAACAGAAAAAGCAGCCCTCCATCCAGGCTGAGTGCTTTATGTTTTCTTCCTCTTAGGATTTCATCACCAAGTTCCTGAGTAATCGTGATGCTTATTTTATCGGTCTTTTGGATCCAGACCATCGACAGTGGCGATGGGTTGACCAGACACCATACAATGAAAATGCCACGTGAGTCTAGAGTTACCTAGAGGAGTCATGGGTCCCGTGGCATGAGAAGACTTTAGGGTGCTCCAGCTGTTGGTTGTGAAACTAAAACAGCTCACTCCTGGTGTGGCTGCTGGGGATGGAGTTACTTTTATCCCCATGGACTCATCATAGGAGTCCTGTGAGACACGTGTTACTGATGCTCCAGGTAGAGATGAGGAAATGGAGTTTGAAGAGTACAGAATGATAAGTACCCAGGGCACACAATCTAGGTGCTTACCCGTAGGTGGGCGTTGTTATGCTTCCAGTCACTCATCTATATTTTAAAAAGTAGGATCTATTTTTACTTTTATTTGTGTGTATGTATGTGTGTCTCTGTGTGTGTCATGTGTATGTGGGTGGCCATGGAGTCCATAAGAGGGTGTTGGATCACCTGGAGCTGGGGTAACAGGTGGTGTGACCACGCCAATATGAGTGCCGGGAACAGAACTCTCACATTTTCCGGAAAAGCAGCAAGCACTCTTAATGTCTGAGCCATCTCTCCAGCTTTAATTTACATATTTATGATAAAAATTAATGCCAAGTTCATAACTGATTATTCCTCATAAATCAAAAGCCCCAACCTGATATTGTTGTGCTTCATGTTTATGTAATTATTAGAAAACTCTAATCTCTTAGTATTTTCCCATATTCTATCCTGATTTCTGTTGTGAGAAATAGGTAGTGATGGTACTGTCATTCTAAGTTTTCAGAGAAGAAATGTAGGAATCCAGGATATTAAATTACTTGTCCTAGATGACGGAAATAAGTAGATTATAATAAGTAGATTATCTAGATATTTTATGTAGTTCTCCAGTCTATAAAATAAGACTACTGTTTTTTTTTTTGTTTTTTTTTTTTTTTTAAGACAGGGTTTCTCTGTGTAGCTTTGGATCCTATCCTGGCACTCGCTCTGGAGACCAGGCTGGCCTCGAACTTACAGAGATCCTCCTGCCTCTACTTCCCGAGTGCTGGGATTAAAGGTGTGCGCCACCAACGCCCAGCAAAATAAGACTGTTGTAAAAAAACTTTATTAAAACATAAGAACAAAGAGAGACCTTTTTAGCAAGTAAATAAGCACTATGGAATGACAGTCCCCAGGTACCAAGACCTAGGGATGAAGTAGCCTCTGGGATGTGTTCTGGGAGAACAGTTAAGAACAAGCTAAGAGAACACTGAATGCGGTGGGCCCTGTTTTCCAGGGAAATGTCAGATGTGGGTGGTGGAGAATGGCTGATTTGTCCACACTTGATCTGATTTCCACAAATTCCAGCCTCATCCTCAGGCTTGCTTACTCTTGCTTTCTCCTTCCCAGCATTGCTGTAGGAATCACCCTGATGCTCTTTCCTCCCTTTCAGGTTCTGGCACCCAGGTGAGCCCAACAATGACAAAGAACAATGTGTTATAGTAAATCATCGACTTTCTGGTTGGGGCTGGAATGACGTCTTTTGCAGTGATCCACAGAAGTCAGTTTGTCAGATGAAGAAAATATACTTATGAAAAGGCATTCCCCATGGACACATGATTGCATTTTTATCTGCCATTACACAGACACCTGCAAAGTTCTTCTTGTGGAAGAGATGTCCACAACATTTTAGGTAGGCTTCCCACAGTTACACCCATGGTTATACTGGTCCACACACACACTTATTTATCCATCCTTTACTGTCTTGTATAATGAGAATTTCCCATATACTAGAGACTATACAGGACCCCTGTGTGCACATGTGGAGCACACCAGCTTCTCTGTCCATTATTAGATTCCTAACTTCTTAATTGATGATAGAATTGTATGGTGTTGTTACTCTACCGATTTCTCTCTCTCTTTCTCTCTCTCTCCTCTGTCTTTGGATTTATTGATGTCTAACTGACTAATAAGTCATGTACATTTACATTATACTGCCTTGATATGGCTACCATGATCACGCTAACAACACCCTCTATTACCCTTCATAGTTGCCTGTTTTGTGTGTGTGTGTGTGTGTGTGTGTGTGTGTGTGTGTGTGTGTGGTATTAGAACATCTAAGATCTTCTTAAGCATATTTAGACAGACAGGGTGACATTGTCACCTACTGTCACTTTGATCCTCAGTGCTTGCTCGCATTTTCTCTGGCAATTTGTACCCTTCCATCAGCAGTTTCATGTCTCCCAATACCTGCAGTGCTGGGAACTTGGACCCAAAGCCTGGTGAGTAGGGTACTATGGGTGCTGTGAGGCTGACGAGGGCCTCTAATGAGTGGCTGATCCTAGACTGGGTGACCTTCATCAACAGAAAGTTTGAGAAGATGATAGCCAACCTTCTACTGGCACCCCTAGTGATTCTTGGTGTCTCCCCTTGGTGCCTGCCACATTAGGGACAGCCTCTGCCCTGTAGATGGACACTGAGGAGACCCACATGTCCCATGGAAGCCTGTATGCTGCTTAATACTTTGGATGCCCTTTCAACTTCTTATCATGAATATTTTGAAACAGAAGTTGCCTGGATGGTATCATTGTCACTCATATAACCACCTTCTATATTAATGGTTGTTGACAATTTGATAATTTGATATATATAAATATCAAATACATATATATATATATGTATGTATATTTGTGCACATGTTATTTGATAGGGCACTTGAGAGTTAGTTTGATACATAATGCTTCAGGCAACATTTCAGTGTATATCATATGAAACCGTCATTGCACAACAACAGAGAGATCCATCTACCTCTGTTTTCTGAGTCCTGGGATTAAAGCTGTGTTCCACCACTGTCCAGCTTCTATGGCTAACTAGTGTGGCTAATGAATTAAAGGTGTGTATCACCATTGCCCGACCTCTATAGCTTGTGGTTGGCTCTGCATTCTGAACCCCCAAGCAAGCTTTATTAAATCATAAATAATATATCACCACAAGCTTGAACCCCAATATCTGTCTCTTATTTTTTCACGTTACAATTTACTAATTAAAATTATTCTACATGTTCAGGCCTTGCCTCCACAAGTCTGTCCTCATTTCCAATTTCAAGCTACAAGTTCAGGAGTTCCCAAGGATTCTGTTACTTTTAATCAACTGTCTGCAGAGTCTCAGGAACCCATGATACCTGCAGGTTTATAACCCATTGAACTAAAGAATCTGCTCCATTAGGATTATAGTTTTGTTATGTAAAAAAAATAGAAAGCAAAACTAAAGGGAGAAATATATCAGGCAAGGTCAGTGAGGGTCCCATATAGGGAACTTCATTGACCCTGTGTGTGTATCTCTTTCCCAGAATGTTAATGAGTGACAATATACAGAATAGGCCAATCAGGGGACACTCATCTGACTCTGATGTTCAGAGATTTATCAGGGTTCATTATATGGGTGTGAAAGTTTGGTTGATAGCAGAGTGGACTCAGTCTTCAGCATCACTTCCCTACCAGGGTGAGCATCTCATGGCTTAACGGCTCAACACTTTAATCACATGGTCAGTGTTACTGAATGGTGAGCTCCCAACATGTTAGCATGAACATGAGAGAACTGAGCTTCATGACCTACCATGATGAAACAGATTTCCCAATAGCTCCAGGAATTCCCAAGAATTAGAGAGGATAGTGTCTTTCTCTAACAGGTCAGGTGTAAAATGATGAGAATGCAGAGTTAAATGAACAGGAGAATGAGCACCAGCACCTTCCCAGGCTCTCCCACATGGTTTCATGACGACCCCATGGTTACTTTCCTGTGGGGATTCATTTCATCAATAGCTTTGGGGTACTGGCTTTAGGCAACTGCTGAACCTTGCCAAGACAGAGTAGGTTAGTCTTTCAATTATACCTGCTTCTGAAAATAGTCTGTCAGATATTCTAGGTCTATAGCCAAAGTTGGTTGCCCCAATATTTCAGAGAGACTTTGAGTGACTTGTCCAGGTAGGCAGCTGTTTCTGTCATTGTATCTTTTGGAAGTCATTTTCTTGCACTTCCTGCTTACTCAGGTAGTATTTTTTTCCTTCTCAGGTCTTGATGGGGTTGAAGACTAGATAGTCACAGTTACTATCCTCTCTTAGCTAAGGTGTATTAGGTACAAGAGTTAGACTCTTCAGGATAGGACAACTATGGAAATAATATCTGTAATTTGCCAATTACCTACAGCCTAGTCATTTAGTATGTGTTTCTTGCTTGATGCTATTTTTGTTGGTTGTGGTTTCATTTTTGTGTATGTTATTACCCTTTCTTTCTCCTGGACAATACTTGAATATTGTTCTTATTGTATAGAGTTTTGTATTAGGTTTAGAACCTTTTTATTTAGGCAAAAGGAGGAAGAATTCATTCCACCAATAGCTTTGGGGTACAAGCCTTAGGCATGGCTTCTTGTCTGCTGATGTAACTCCTTTAAAAGAAAGAAGGTGGCAGGCGCTCTGTCTCTTGTGCACTGGTCGGAGATCGGATTGCTGCTTCCATTCACCCCAGGGCAGAATGGAAGACTGCCATGGCTCTCTACCTTGTTATTTGTAAATAATTTTTAATAAATCTTGATATCCTTTTATTTGGCTCTTGTGGATGCATGTAAGTCGCCTACAGTACATGACACACACCCAGCACTAAACCTGTATGACACCAGTTTACTTCGATATCAAAGATAAGTAAAACACAAATTTGATTATTTTATATATATGAGAGCTGGGGCAATATGTTGTTTATGAATGAATAAAGCTTGCCTGGAGATCAGAATGTAAAACTAGCCACAGCCATAGAGGCTAGGAAGTGGTGATACACAACTTTAATCCCAGCAGCCACACTAGTTAGCCATAGAGCTGAGCGGTGGTGGCTCATGCCTTTAATCCCAGCACTAGAGAGGTATATAAGACAGGAGCAGGGTCTCAGAACAGGCATTCAGGCTTATAGAATTAGTCTTCAGCCATATTGAGGACAGGATCTCCCCAGCCTTGGTAGAGGTAAGAGCTCACTGGTGTATTGGCTTTGCTCTTCTGATCTTCAGCTTGAACCCCAATATCTGTCTCTGGGTTTATATTATTCATGTTCCAGAGTGCTCTATCTGCATGTATGCCTTTATGCCAGAAGAGGGCATCAGATCCCACTATATATGGTTGTGAGCCACCGTGTGGTTGCTGGGAATTGAACTCAGGACCTTTGGAAGAGCAGCCATCTCTCCAGCAAGTTTTAGTATTTTATGCATGTGTTGCAATGGTGCCTCTTTTCTGCCAATGGGACTAATGTTCTATTTTGAAACCCAATGACTAGACATCCCTAAGCAAATAGTAAAGGGATCAGGTGTAGAGGCTCTGCGGGTTCCCAAGCACTCACATGCTCCTCTGTAAAGGACTGTTTCAGTGCCTTTGACCCATCTTCCTTTATACAGAGTATGCTTTCAACCCTAATCAGCTGGTTTGTCCAGGTGACTTTCCCTGGCCCATAGAATGAGAATGAATCTAGATTCTCTAAATACAGGAGGCTACTATGTGTTCAGCTTACAAGGAGCTGTCATTCTCTGTGACTTGTATCCCAAATGATAAGTGTGGAAAGAAGCTGAACAGAGTATAGTGGCCAATGGCCAGACCCTTAGGGCATACACACATGAGAAACATTTGTTGTGGGAAGCCACCTGAATATTGTGCATGGCTCATTCTAGTGTATGTGAGATATGGTAACTTTAGAAATATATTTTGCTGAGAAGGTAAAACCCCTGAGCATCTGTGACTGGAGTGAAGTGGTGTGTAGAAATATTTATGAACATGAAAATAAATACTCGATAGGCTTAATAATTGCACAGGACTGTATATTCTCTGTCATATCTGGTTTCCTCTCCTTGTAGTACCTCAGTTCCTTAGGAAGTTACTGAATAAAGAATGGTATAGGAAGGGCAAGGCAGGTGTCTGTGGAAGGGTCAGGTGTGGGGCAGCAATGGCCTGTCTGAGGGTATGAAAACCCAAGCTGGGTAACCATGCCGAAGACTGGCTTGACAGCAAAACTGGGGCGCAAGTAGTGAGGAGAATGTCAGCAGGCTGGTGAGAAAGTTTCTGGATTCAGGAGAGAGTCCACAAGCAGCAGTCTGGTTGAAACTTCAGAGACTGAGAGGTGAGGAGGGCAGCTAGACTCCTTATAGGGAGTCTGTGCTCAAGCAACTCATGAGGACACTTCTTGTGGGGAGTCAGAACTCCAGATAGGTGAGCAGAGGGTTCTCATGGAGTAACTGGACATTTGGAAGTGTGAGGAAGACACTGATGCAGAGCGAGAAGGATACCTGTGCAGAGCAAGGAGGACACCTGTGCAGGGTGAGGAGGACACCTGTGCAGGGTGAGGAGGACACCTGTGCAGGGTGAGGAGACACCTGTGCAGAGTGAGGAGGACACCTGTACAGAGCGAGGAGGACACCTGTGCAGAGTGAGGAGGACACCTGTACAGGGTGAGGAGGGCACCCATGTATGGTGAGGAGGACACCTGTGCAGAGTGAGGAGGACACCTGTACAGAGTGAGGAGGACACCTGTGCAGGGTGAGGAGGGCACCTGTGCAGGGTTAGGAGGACACCTGTGCAGAGCGAGGAGGACACCTGTGCAGAGTGAGGAGGACACCAGTGCAGGGTGAGGAGGACACCTGTGCAGAGTGAGGAGGGCACCCATGCATGGTGTTGGCTCCAGAGTGGGTTGGGATTCAGAGACACAGAAGGTTGAAAGGAGCTCCTTGCAGAGGGTAGACCAGGCATGAGTAAAGAGTATGTATTTGGTGCACGTCAATGTGTGTGACCTTAGCGTCCAGTAGGGTAAACAGAGCATCCTTGCCTGGTTGTGGATGTCCTGGGATTGGGTGTCAGTAGTCCAATAGGCTGAGGAGAGTGTCTGTGCAGGAGGAGGATCTGGTATGTGTTTCAGAGACTGGCAACGTAAGGATGCTGTCTACCTGGTGGGACAGCTCTGTGTGGCCACTCAATATCTTCCAGGGTGACGAGGGCTTTGGTCCATGGAGGTGACCTTTGTGGAGTGTTAAAGCCTCAGGAGAGAAGTGGAGATTCCTCAGGGATTAGCATCAGGAGTCAGTGAACTAGTCTGGTGAAGGAGGCTTTCCTCAGCCATGGTGTGAGATTCGGTGATATATTTCTTATGATTTATTAAAGCTTGCCTCAGGATTTAGAAAGCAAAGTCAGACACAAGCCATAGAAGCCAGGCACATACTTTGATCCCAGCAGCTAGAAGCTAGGAGTTGGTGGTACACACCTTTAATCCTAGGACTCAGGATTAAGAGGTAGACAGATAACTGTGAGTCCAAGGCCACCCAGATCTGCACAAGAGTGAATCAGTCTAAAAGAGAATTATAGCTCTCACCTTTAATCTCAACATTAGGGATGTATATAAGACAGAAGCAAGGTCTCAGATGAGGCATTGGTTCTCCAGCCACGCTGAAGAGAGGTTACAGTCTGAGGCTTGGTGAGAGCTCAGGAGACTGAGGTAGAGGTAAGAAGCCAGTGGCGGGCTGCTTTGCTTTTCTGATATTCAGCTTGAAGCTAAACCCCAATATCTGTCTCTGGGACATTTCAGTTTTCATTTTACAGTGAGAACTTCAGGAAGGTGTCTGTCCCTAAGAGGGACCATCGAGCTAAAAGAGGAAGGCATCAGTGCAGGGCATAGGCTTGACCTGAGTGCTGGAGCCCATCCTGGAGGACAGGCCTTTTAGTGGAGGATGTGGGAGGGAGATAGGTAGCATCCAGGAGATTATCACGAGAGCTGGCAGCAGGGCTAAATGAACATAGATTTTTCACATACAGAAGTCAGCTAGAGATGCTGAAATTTGGGAAATAAAATGAATTATAACTCACACCTTTAATCCCAACATTAGGGGAGTATATAAGACAGAAGCAAGGTCACAGAAAGGCTTTTTGTTCTCCAGTCACACTGAGGAGAGATTACAGTCTGAGGCTTAGTGAGAGCTTGTGGAGACAGGGTCAGCCCATTCAGCCTGAGCTAGAGATGAGAGCTAGTGGCCGGCTGCTTTGCTTTTCTGATGTTCAGCTTGAAGCTTGAACCCCAATATCAGTGTGTGAGTCTTCTGTTTTTCGTGTTACATTTGTTTTTGTGTAATAAGACCGCTTAAGGTCTTCCTAAATAAATTCATACCGCGCTATAGTATTATTGACTGTTGTCACCATGGGATCCCCAGAACTTCTCTTTGATCTGAAGTGTTCAGTTTACAGTCATCACCTATTTCTCCCAACACCCAGGTCCTTGAAATTGCTACTGCACTTTCTTCCTGTGAGATTTACTTGTGAAGATTCCAAACACCAGTGGGCTCTTATCTACACTTGGCCATCACAATGTGACATCACTCCAGAGTTCCTGCAACCCAGCCTTTCATTAGCTGCCCATTTCCTGACCATATCCAAATTCAAGTTATTTTTAGGCAGGTTTCGGTTTCATGTGTTGTCAGATTCACAAGCTCACTTCCCACAGAACAATTTACACAATAATTCCAGGGGAGGGGGACCCCCCCACCAGGATTTCTCTGTGTAGTTCTGGCTGTCCCGAAACTTACTCTGTAGACCAGGCTAGTCTCGAATTCAGAGATCTCTCTCCCAAGGGCTGGGATGAAGGGGGTGGGCCATCATTGCTTGACTTCTCGGGGGACTTTTACCTTATTTGAAGCAAGCTTTCCCCATTATTGTTTTTACAGCAGAGATGGGATGGAGGAAGTAGAAAAGTCCACTTTCCTAGGCACCTCTGATGGCACAGGAGAGCGTACTCGAACTCTAGCATTGCCTCAGTGCTGCGTGGTTTCCCACTACTCTGCATTTTATGTGCCTCTTTAATTCTTCTTCAGAGCACCTTTAAATAAACAGATGAGTCACACAATTAAATAGGGACTGTGCTTACAGAGTGACATTAAACCAAAATCTACCAGGTGAGCCCAGATCAATGAACGGGCCTGTAAGAAACACTGACTCAGCTTTTTAAACGCAAGAGTTGAATAATTCACCAGCCACCTCCAAATGAAACAGGTTTTTAGTTGTATTGCACGTTTCACACCAAGCTTCTGCAAAACAGCAAAAACACATTCAATCACCTTCTATTTCTACAAATTTGAGCAATTTCACTGTATCGAATGCACCCCAATACGGTGGTCTTCCAGCTCTGGGTCTCCAGTGCTGGGATTAGGTGCTGCCCAAGTCATCGGAAACGAGTGTCACTTTTGTTTCTGGAAGTGGAGCAGAGGTGGCAGGAGAAAAGCGATCTGTCATTTGTAATTTAAGCTACGATGCGTTAACAGTGAACTGTTTTAATCCAGCCTTCCCCAGACAATTCCCATGATGCCAGGGAAGGGAAGTTTCCCTCTGGACCAGGAGAAACTGTTTGTGTTCTCGGAGGCAAAGACCCAGGAGCTAGGAGGATCCTGGCCACCTGAGCCATCCCAGTAGCCCAGTCCCCTGTGATCACCTGAGCCATCCCAGTAGGCTGGTCTCTTGTCATCCCTGAGCCAAACAATTAGCCCAGTCTCCTGTCATCTGGGGCTGGTGCCTCCAGGCAGTACTGTTTCCAGTGTGTGTGTGTGTGTGGGGGGGGCGTGGGCAGTTGCTACATCTGGCTGAAATATTTGGAGCTTGAGTTTGACTGCTTGTTTTTGCCCTGACACTTGCTAGAACAAACCCAGGGGAAAGGACAAAGCCTCCAAGGGAAGGCTAGGACAGTGGCACTAGAGAGTGTCTTAGTTCCTAGACCCACTTCTCTGGAAAAATCTATGGGAGGGGCTGGCCAGGCTTTCCTTTACTGTTACCCGAGTTCTAGTACATGTTTGCCCAGACTTACTGTTATTACTTGTGCACTGGTATCTGAGCCTCTGCAGTGTAACAGCCTTTCTTGGCTGCTCATTTGTACATTTTGCAGAATAGCCGTATTTCCAAGCCTCCCTGTGAGTGTCGGGGGTCAGATATTGAAACTTGGATTTCCGTCTCTTGCATAGACTCAGTTTGGCTTGATGCCTGAAAATGGGGGAAATGAAGGGACCAGCTCCCCTTTCGGCAGTCATAACGGCTGAACATGTGCTTGTCTGACCTTGTCCTAGACACTAGAAAGTCAGATGCCTGCCTTGTGACAAGGAACCAATCAGAAGTTAGCTGGTGGTGCTATGCTTTACAACCCTGGGTGTATTTTACGGACAAGCACACAGCAATGATGCAGAGCATAGCAACCACCCTGGGAGGGCTTATGGGCCATAACAACCAGTTGGCCAATCAACACAGGGCAAACCCTCCAAGCCTGGAGGCACACCAATCCTGACCCTGTGCATACCCCTAGACACTCCCCTTACACTGCCTTACAAGATCTGTACTCAGCGGGTTTGAGCTGTCTTTGCTAGCCATCCGCTATGGCGGGTGGGTGAAAGACTCGAGCTAACATGGGGTTAGCTCGTTAAATTACAATAAAGCCTCATGCAATTTGCAGCAAGCTCTCGAATCCGCCTGGTGATTGGGGTCTAACATTGCAAATCTGAAAAAAAAAGAAAAAAAAAAACCCAACTCCATGTGTTTTGAGTTCCGTGCACTTACTGTTTCTTTGGAATATCTATATCTATTTATCTATCTATATACCTTCCAGCTGTGGTTGCATTTGTTTACTATGAACTATTGCACGAAGGGTTTGGTGGCCCATTTTATCAGAGCAGAGTTACTTCTGCTCCCCAAGACAGCAGAGTGTTAGACCCCTGGAAAACTCAGGTATCTGGGGTCCCAGGCCACGACCTTGGTCACCCCAATCACCAGGCGGATTCGAGAGCTTGCTGCAAACTGCATGAGGCTTTATTGGTTTTTTTTTTAACGAGCTAACCCCATGTTAGCTCAGGTCTTTCACCCACCCGCCATGACAGATGGCTAGCCAAGACAACTCCTAGGGGCTCCCGAGAGATCTTGTAGGACAGCGTAAGGGGAGTGTCTAGGGGTACACACAGGCTCACGATTGGTGTGCCTCCAGGCTTGGAGGGCTTGCCCTGTGTTGATTGGTCAACTGGTTGTTATGGCCCATAGGCCCTCCCAGGGTGGTTGCTATGCTCTGTGCGCCATTGCTGTGTGCAATGTGGTAAAGTACACCCAGGGTCGTAAAGCACAACACCACCACCAGCTAACTTCTGATTGGTTCCTTGTCACGAGGACTGTCATCATCTGACTTTCTAGTGTCTAGGACAAGGTCAGACAAGCACATGTTCGGCTGTTATGACTACCAAAAGGGGAGCTGGTCCCTTCAGGAGGACTCCAGTACTGTTCAGCCACCTAAATTCATTTTCACAAGCTTAGATGATTCAAGTTGAGTTGTTGGATCTGGGACTGCCCATTTGTTTCTGGTTGGCCTATATATCTAGGCTGTAAGGATCCAATTGAACCTTAGGGCAAATAATAGCAATTAATGAGGTTATTTGAGATCAAGATGATTTTTTTTAAACAAAGGGTTTTAATAGTTACAGAAAAATTAGAAAAGAGATCCTCGTGGGGCAGGGCTGGTAAGACAAAACCAGCTCGTACTGTTTGCATTAAGGAACTTAAACGTCAAAAAGTACTATTTGTAACTTTTGTTTTGAAATATTTATGAAAGAACATCTATCAGTGAGTTCAGAGCTAACACAGGAACCTGAAATGGATCTGTGGCCCCTGCGAGCTCAGGCATATTATCTCGGATTGGTTTGCTCTTCCCACACCACAGCTACTGTTTCACTGCCCTCTGATAAGGGCAAGGAAGGGCAACCAAAGCCACATATCAAACTGTTCTTCTTCCTGTTGTGTTGTGTCTGTCTTTTCTATACCATTCGTCATATGAGCCAACGGGACAAATCAGGCTGCAAAGTCCTGCAGAGGGCTCATGCCTTGAGGACTTGGCTTCACATCTAGCTGCCTGGAAAGGCTCCAGGGTTTTCTGTTCACCTGCATACCTGTTTTGGACCTACTCATGATTCTGCTCGTCATTCCGAGCTTTCCAGTCCTCCTTACCACTTAGTTCTGTTTGATATTATATTTCATCCGGGGCTGTTCTTGTGTTGGACTTTATCGGGAGATGTGCCAGCATGCTCTAGACACTCAGAGCAGAAGGATGGAAGGAAGCAGACAGCGGGGTACGGCGTTGCCAGGGGGCCAGAGCACACAGCAGAAGCGGAGCTCCCACAGATGAGGAAAAGCGAGGGAAGCTTAAGCTGCTTTGCTGATGCAGCTGAGGGTGGCGTTTTCTCTCTCTACACAACCAGATGATTCAGTCCCTCAGCTGGTATCTCTTCCTCCCCAGGAAGAAACTGGGAACACAGGGTAATAACCACTTCCCCCTTTCTCCTTATGACTAAATCACCATGCACTCACGCCGGGCATGATGGAATTGTTCTGGCTTAAAAAAAAGTTATTTAAAGTCTATTTCAAAACTTTAAGACACCAAAGTAAGATGTTGAGGAAGATGCCGGAAGACGGAAAGATCTCCTCTGCTCCCGGCTTAACAGGGTTAATGTGAAAATGGCCAGCCTGCCAAGATCAATCTACTGTCAGTGAATGCATTACTCTTAAAATTTTAACGTAGTTTTCACAGAAATTGAACAAATAATCTTAACTTATAGGTAGTCAGGCAAGCCAAACTGAATACAGGGAGAAAGAAGGCAGGATCGAGAGAGAGACACTGGCATGTTGGAGCACCACCATAATGCCATGGCCACATGGCAAAATATGGATTAATAGAAATAGGTTAATTTGAGGTGTAGACTCAAAGGTAAATCCAGGCCCTAGGAAAAAAATCAGGCTAAATCCAGGCCCTAGGAAAAATGTTTTAATTCGAAGACATAGCCTCTACTATGACACCAAGTTGTAAATTTGTTCCAGCTGTCTTATGGACAGCAGCATGTTCCTGGGAAAGAGTTCTGCTACTATATCACGGAATAGGACCTGGTGGAAACTAATACCAGTCTCTAGGTCCCTCTTTGACCCCACCCATCTTTGAGCCCATATTTTACTGGTCTACTCCTCTTCTCATGCCAAGGCCAACTCACAGGGGCTCCTGCAGGTATGCCAGCTCCTGCACTAACTCCAAGGACACCAACCAGCCACCTGCCTTCTCTGCCTCCCCAAGGAACAGATGTCTGAGGGCTGCAGGATGGCAGCTAACTGAATGCTTCTTCATTAAAAAAAAAAGAAAAGAAAAAAGAAATAGGTTAATTTAAGTTGTAAGAGCTAGCTATCTGTAAGCCATTAGCCAAACAATTACAATTAATATTAAGCCTTAGAGTGGTTAATTGGGAACTGGAGGGCCGGAGAGAAGCATCCAGTTACAAATGGGGCACTAATGTGAGACTCTCGAATTTTCATAGGGCCTGAGAAAGTATGAAAAAAAAAAGTTTCCAAATGCACAGAAATGGAGTCTCACCAGGCTTCATAGTCTGACAGTCTCAAGCCAGGAGCAGCAGTGGAGAGACGCGTCTCCCAACAGCTGCCTACAAGATGGAGCTGGACACCAGCTGCCATGAGCTAAGTGGCCTGGTGGGTTTCCACAGTCTCACACAGTCCTCCGTCCAGAGAGGCTCGGTGCTGCATGGTAGATTTAGCTTTTGTTCATGCAGACAAAAAAAAAGTTTGTAGGATGGCTGCACACTACCTGACGGCAGCTTTCGGGTGGTGGTGGTAAACATGGCACTCGTTGCTTCCTTAGTCATGTTGACAAGCTGAGCAGGGTGGAGCCAACAGCCAAAGTGGCTGCTCTGGTCCTAGCCAAGCCATAACCACTTAAAACAATGATAAAAAAAAGATTACAGATACACAATAAAGACAGATTCAGACAAATAGAAACAAGATTGTCCATTTTCATCTGAGGTGCACGTAAGTGTGTTTTGTAAGACCCCTGGAAGCTCAGGCCTCCAGGATCTCAGCCCAGGACCTTGGTCACCCCTATCACCAGGCAGAGTCAAAAGCTTGATGCAAACTGCACGAGGCTTTATTATAGTTGTTTAACGAGCTAACCCCATGCTAGCTATAGTCTTTCAACCACTCACCATGGCAGATGGCTACAAAAGACCGCTCGCAGGGGCTGCATAGAGATCTTGTAGGGCAGCGTAAGGGGAGTGTCTAGGGGTACCCACAGGCTCAGGATTGGTGTGCCTCCAGGTTTGGAGGGTTTGCCCTGTGTTGATTGGTCAACTGGTTGTTATGGCCCATAGGCCCTCCCAGGGAGGTTGCTATGCTCTGTGTGTCATTGCTGTGCACTTGTCCATAAAGCACACCCAGAGCCGTAAAGCATAGCACCACCAGCTAACTTATGATTGGTTCCTTGCCACGAGGCAGGCATCTGACCTCTTAGTGACCAAGACAAGGTCAGACAAACACGTGTTCAGCTGTTATGGCTGCTGAAATGGGGAGCTGGTCCCTTCAGTTTAAAAACTCTACATAGGCTTGGGAGAGAGAGGAAGAAGAGTATAGACAGTTATAAAAAGAAATCATTTTGGCTGGGTGGTGTGGCACACACCTTTAGTCCCAGCACTTGGGAGGCAGAGGCAGGCAGATCTCTGTGAGTTCGAGGCCAGCCTGGTCTACAAGAGCTAGTTCCAGGAGAGCCTCCAAAGCCACAGAAAAACCCTGTCTCAGAAAAAAAAAAAAAAAAAAGAATGCAAAGCTAGCCACACTAGTTAGCCATAGAAGCCAGGCAGTGGTGGCACACACCTTAATCCCAGGACTCAGGAGACAGAGGCAGATGGAACTCTGAGTTCAAGGTCACCCTGGGCTACCCAAGAGTGAATCAGTCTAAAAGAGAAACAGAGCTCACACAAAGGTGATCTCAGCACTTGGGATCCCACACCTTTGATCCCAGTGCTAGAGAGGATTCTAAGGCAGGAGGAGACAGGAGGGGATGGAGACAGGATTGCCCATTTCCATCTGAGCTTGTGGAGGTAGGAGCTAGTGGCTGGCCGCTTTGCTTCTCTGATCTTCAACTTTAACTCCAATATCTGTCTCTGAGTTTTTATTTTAAGACCAAGTTGATTTAGTGCTACAGGTATGGATGGTCCTTGCTTATTTGGCAGGTTATGGATGTTTGTTACATTTAGGGGAATATGTAATATAGGACAAAAAGACAACTATTAATTTCAGATACTTTGCATAGACATGTATAATGTTACAAATTTAAAGTTAATTTTGTTGTACTGCATGTATGTTTCTGTTCTTTTTTAAAGGATTTTTTTGTATATTAATACAAATTTAAGGTCAATTTTGTCATACTATATATTTCTACCTTTGTTTAAGGTTATTATGGTTATGCAACTCATTTTAAAATATAATGTGTAGTTAAAATACAAATTAATAGTCATCTGTAATAGTCAAACATAGTTAAGCTAGTTAGGCTTTCTAGATATGAAGAGCTATATTTCAAATGGATAGGCAATCTTCAAATACTTCAAAGATCTACAAAATATGGCATTTAAAATGCTTTGAGAACTTAGACTTTTCTCAACAGTGAATCGTCTGCTCCTGGCAGCACCAATTACTTCAAGAGGATGATGGGCATCGAAGAAGCCCCTTATGGAGTTTGATTTCAGTGGGCAAGAAACTGCTCTTGCCTGGACTGCACGACAATATGTTGTATAATCTGTACAAGCAGGACCCATAGGAAAGTGACTGCTGAGCTTGCCAAAACAAGATGGGAAAGTCCTTCAGGGTTCCTGATTCATGGAAGAGTCTGCAAGACAATCTGCAGGACACAGAAAAATAACTGACAAACTGCCAATATAGGCGGGACAGTTACAAATTTTCTGCTTCACCGAAAAGTCTTTAAGATATGCTAGTTGTGTAGGCCAAAGATGGATGCTCCAATATTGCAGAGGAACCTTGGGTATAGGCAGCTAGCTGTTTCTGTTATTTCTCACTTTTTTTTTTTTTTAAGAAGTCGCTTGCTTGCACTTGCTGCTTACTCAGTTAATATTATTTCCTTCTCGGGTCTCTGATGGAGTTGAAGACTTTATAGTTATAGTCTATAGATTCAGAAAAGAAATTCACCAAGGAAATGTAACATGTATAAGGTTGAGAGACATAAAAAGATAGTTTTGGTAATGCAAGTTAGGACAGAGAGTGAATTAGGTATAACCTTTTGGACTCACCATGATAGGGTAGATATGGAGTATTTTCTCTGAATTTGTCAATGGACTAGACATTGTTGATGTATTTATTGCTTGTATATATTGTACATAGTTATTGTACTTACTGTACATAATTTTTCATATAATAGTTATTACCTTTTAAATTTTTAGACAAAAAAGGAGCAATGTGGTGATATCTTATTTATACTCTAACCAATAAAGCTTGTCTGAAGATCAGAGGGCAGAGCTGGCCACTAGCTAATCACAGAGGTCTGGAGGTCTGCACAGACAGACAGGAAGTGATATGACTGGGCAGAGAGACGAATATAGGTGGGATGAGACAGGAACTAGGCCTCTTTTCAGTCTGAGGACTTCATAGAGGTAAGGACTCTAGTGGCTGGCTGCTTTGCTTCTCTGACCTTTCAGCTTTCACCCCCTAATATATGACTCTGGGTTTATTATTAAGACCTATTAGAACTTGTGTTATATTAACTTTCTTCCAGAAATACAGAAGACCCAGGGTAGCCAAAACAATCTTGAACAACAATGACTAAAACAAAACAAAAAACCTGAAGAAGACATCACCATCCAAGATTTCAGTTATACCACAGAGCTATAATGATAAAGACAATATAGTACTGGTGTAAAAATAGACTAAAAAAAAGCCACTTTAGTTTTGATAAAGAGGCCAGCAATATAGGTTCTAGAAAACACATCATCTTAAACACTTGGTGCTGGTCAAACTGGATAGCTATATGCAGAAGAACGCAACCAAATCCTTATTACTGATCCTGCACAAAACTTGACCCCAAATGGATTAAGGACCTTAAAGTAAGACTTGAGTCTGATAGGGAAGAAAGTGGGGACATGCTTGACTTCAATGGCACAGGAAACAACTTTCTGAACACTAGTACAGGCATTAAGACCATTAATTAATAAATGGGACCTCATGAAACTAAAGGAATCTGTACAGCAAAGGCAGCCCATGGCACCAGAAAAATTCTCTACCAGCTATACATCTGACAGAGTTAATATCTAGAAAATGCAAAGAGCTTTAGGAAAAGGAAAGTTACCCCCCTCCCAGAAAGAAAGGAAATGGAGAATCCAATAAAAAGAAAGAAAACTTTTAAAACACCTTTAGCCAAGCAATTTAAAAATTCTTTGAGATTTTTAGCTCATTCCAGTCAGAATGACTAATGCAAAAGAAAACAAAAAAACAACGAAACCAAGCAGCAACATGTGCTGGGTTTGATGTGGGAAAAGGGGAGCACTAATTGATTGCCAGGAGGAGTGCAAACTGGGGAAATGACTGTAAACATCATTGTGGGGTTCCTCTGAAAGCTAAAAATAATGTCTACACATGATCAAGCTATACCCTCTTGGGCATTTGCCCAAAGGACTCCCCCATATCCTAATCTAGAGAACCTGCTCTTCCCTGCTCATTGATGCCCTGCTCACAGCAGCCAGGAGAAAGAGCCGAGAAGTACATCAGCTGACAAAGGAATAATGAAAATGTATATTTACACAACGGATTATTATTCAACTGTTAAGAGAGATGGAATTAGGAAATTTGCCGGTGAATAAATGGAGCTGGAAACACTCATTCTGAATGAGGTGATCCAGACCCAGAAAGACAAATGTTGCACATTTTTTCCCCAGTTGTGGATGTTAGCTTTGAATCTTGGATATGTGTTTTATTTGTAACACCCATAGAGGTCAGAAAATTTCCAAGGGGAGAGGAGGGGGCCTTTAAAAAGAGGAGCAATGGAGTTCAGTAATATAAAGAGTTAAAAGGGAATAACGAAACAGGAAGTATTATATTGGGTCAGGGAGAGAGGGGTAGGGTAAGTGAAGTATAAAGGATGGATAAATAAAACTATCGATCTTTTGAAAAAGTCATATGGAAACATATTACCATTTAGGATTTCTAAAATACACCCCACCCCCTACACTAGTTAAAATAGAAGTTACCCTATAAAATGGCAACAATGTCCCTACCAGACAGAGGCTAGCAAATAAAAGCCCAGTGTCAGGAATTTCTTTTGGAGTTGTAGGTCCCAAACAGTATAGGCTATTGCCATTATTCCTGATTACTCTTCAGAATGCTCTTTTTAGTTTCAATTTACTTTATTAGTTTTAAAAGTCTCAATGTATTATTCATTGCACATGGTACAATTACATAGGACATGTTCATATACCTATATAATACACCTTGAGCTCATTTTCCACAGACTCTCTGACTGCGAACCCTGTGAGCTACAGTTATGATTGACCTGGAAAGACATTCCCACTGGTACAAAGTGGCTACAACATCATGGCAGCAGCCGATAACTTTCTCATTAGATTTAAGATGAAACACATACCTGACACCATTATTGGGCTAAGAACCCATGGCTAGACAGATCACAGACCACAGGGGAGAATCTATTACTATTATTTAGCTAAAGGGACATAGTATACCGACTCTTAAAACTTCTCATTAAGCCCATAGATCCATGTATCTCTCCACCCTCTCCTGAGAAGCTTCAATTTCTATAGATGATGATTAACACAGAGACCTACAACTGGCCAAGGTGCAGAGATTAAGCAGAATGATCATCCCTAAGTGGAACATATATACCGCAACCCCCTTTCCCACAAAGCTTAGGGAACATGGTGGAAGAGGGAACAGAAATTTTAAGAGCCAAATGTGATGGATGACTGTAAGGAAACAGTCTTTTGGATATAACAGGGCACCTGAATATATGGACTCACAGTGGTTGTTACACAATGCACAAGCCCAAGTCATATCAAATCCTATCATGGGAGAAACCCTGTCTCTAGGTTGTTATGGCTGTGAACATAGTTGAGCAAGTGTCCTTGTGGTATGATTGAGCATCCTTTGGGTATATGCCCAAGATTCTTCCGGGGATTCTTTTTTTTTAAAAAGATTTTATTTATTTATTTATTTATTTATTTATTTATTTATTATGTAAATAACATTCTGCTTCCATGTATTTCCGCACACCAGCAGAGGGCACCAGATCTCATAACAGATGGTTGTGAGCCACCATGTGGTTGCTGGGAATTGAACTCAGGACCTCTAGAAGAGCAGCCAGTGCTCTTAACCACTGAGCCATCTTTCCAGCCCCCTTCCAGGGATTCTTATGTCTCCCCTTCATTTTGACTGATGCAAGTTGGAATCTCAAAAATGTTTAAATTTTTTATTTCCCTTATGGCTAAATATTTTGAAAACATTTTAAGGTATCATTGGCCATCTGTATTTCTGCCTTTGAGAACTCTCTGATCAGTTAGTTCATGAGTTCTGTTGGAAAAGATTTTACCCCTATTCTGTAAGTTGTCTCTTCACCCTGCTAATTGTTTCTTTTGCTGCTTATGCCACATTTTCCTGTTTATGCTCTCACTTCTTCCAAGTTAATGCTTCAGGGAGGCCAAGTGGCAGCTCTTCAGGGCGCAGGAGTAGGAATCACAGCACAAGATGGGAAAAGGAGGCTTTATTGTAGAGGTTGTCTCAGACAGTGTCAGAATCTCCACTCCGTGAGGAGTTTGACTTCTCTAATGGCTTCGTTCCTCTTTTCCATTCCTTCCTGTTTTCTTCTCTGCCCCTTTGAGTTCTTGGTATCTCTATGATTGCATAACTGTCCTGCAACTATTCTCGGTCTGTGGTTCTCCCTTTGCAGGGCAGGGTACTGGACTTCATGCTGCATGCTCAGAGCAGCTCTCTGTTACTGCCTCTTATCCCTAGCTGGTATCGGGATAATTTGCTCCCACATTTGTTTTTTGTTCAGGACCTATTTTAAAGAAGGGATGGCACACATCTTCTGAGAGCAGGGGAAGATTTCTTCTCAATATGTTTTCAGAAAACATTTATATTAACACGAACCTCAAAAATAAATTTGATTCCTCAGACATCAAAGCAGACTCTCCTCCAGGTAAGAAAGCATTTTCATTTCTTTCTTTCTTTCTTTTTTTAAAAGATTTATTTATTATGTATACAACATTCTGCCTCCATATATGCTTGCACACCAGAAGAGGGCACCAGATCTTATTACAGATGGTTGTGAGCCACCATGTGGTTCCTGGGAATTGAACTCAGGACCTCTGGAAGAGCAGTCAGTGCTCTTAACCTATGATCCATCTCTCCAGCCCATGGAAGCATTTTCTGATGCTCCTAGTTAGTGATGAAATAAAGGACAAAGACAGATGATCTTAGTTGCTGGCTGTGTTTCTGGGTCACCGGAGTCTCAACCAAGTGTGCTGCCTGTAGACAGATGTGAAAGGTTGTGGCATTGTACAATGGAAAAGAGAAGGTGCTGCCTTTACTTTTACCAACTAGAGAAAAACCACACCATCCATATTATTGTATCTTTTCTTTATATTGTACATATAAATATACATAAGGATGTGCAACAAATTGCTTCAAAAGTTAAATTATGGTATCCTGGCGTCCCCTTGTCTATTTGGAAACGTATTGTAATCTGTTTGGCATCTAGGTGTTGAGTAGCTTTTTTCACTCATCTCCTTCCAGTGATGAGGACCGATCTAGGACCTCACACACGGTTGGAAAGTATTGTAACTCTTTTAGAAGTGGTGACTAAAAATATGATGACTTTATCACAAAATGTAACTTCTTGACTATCGGATACTTTGAAGCTGGAAGCAAACTGGAAGACTTTAAAAGCAAATAATGAAATCCTAGGCAACCATTACACAACTGATAAAGAAGACATGGTGACATAGAAAAGTGCTCATCCACTGGAATCGCAAAACTCAGGAGGCAGAGACAGGGAGGTTGATGTGAGTTTGAGGCCACCTTGGACTACACAATGAATTCAACGCCTGCCAGGGCACATACCATGACCCTGTCTCAAAAATAAAACAAAAAAATCATAAAGAAAAAAAAAACATGATACAATGTCAAAGAAAATGATAGTCAGGAACCGTATTCATGATGTTCCAGTTGGGGAAAATGCACATTTATATGTAAAAGCTTTAAACTTGTTGGAAAGATACATACCAAAATACTGACAAAATCCTTCTCAATGTCAGGAATAAGTGGTTTTACACATACTGTAATGCTTCTATAATTAACATGATTTTTTTGCTATTTGCATTTTCCTATTATTTCAAACATCATGCTATTAGTGTTTAACATGCACAAAAAGAGAGGGGTACGAGAAAGACAAGGAAAAAGGATCAGTACTCAAAACGTGAATTCGGTTTGTTTTTCAGCTCCTCAAAAGAAGACCTCGTCTCATGAAAATTGTCATAGATTTTCCAGGGTCCTCTTCACTGCACTCACAATCTACTTCCTGCTCTCAACAATCTTATTCTCCACTGCTCTGATCAGTAAGTCTGCAGTGGGACAGGTAACAAAGAGAAGGAAGGGACCCGTTAGACAGACGGCTACCCAGAAGCCTGAGACAGACACTTTCTCTGGGGAGGTAGATGACATTGGGAATTTTGCTCTGTCTTAGAACAACTACTCTGTAAAGTCGTTAGTTCTCACGAAAGAAGCAAGTGTGTCACAGAGTGAAGCCCTGGGCATCTGTGTGAGACTCCAGTATTGAGGACGGGTCTGTCTTCCCAGCAGCATCTAGAAGCCAGCCCCATTTGGGATGAGCAGGCTGATGAGAAGACATGCCCAGAGCTATTCCAGGGACAGTGTTCCAGTGGATTTCCTTCTAACCGTTTACTTTTTGTTCCAGATCGTATGAGACCTGATAGCTACTTTAGAAAATAGTGGATTTCTCTGTAGATTGGCTATCAATTTATGAAGAATTAAAAAGCATAAACTGTATTTTAATGCAGGTGTTATATTCATTCGTTCAATAATTAATAATATGCATTTCCTATATATTAGGCAGCATGTCAGAGAGTCCAGAAAGAGCTACAGTCCCCAGTCTCAGGAAATTCACAGAATAGTCAAGTGAACCAGTGCTTTAAAAATTCCATAGAAAACGCTATGCGGGTGAGAAGTAAGAAGCAAATACAGCAGGCTAAGAAAAGCTTGGCGCAGATGACATCTAGGCCTGCATGTGCCCTCAGTGTCATAGACATGAGAGAGCATGGAAAATATGGCTATTATAGGGACGCATCACTGTAATGTATATTGCCACATGAAACTGTAGAAAGCAGACGGAAGTGAACTCAGATCATGAAGTAGTACATACCATATTACACGGGTATCCCCTCTAAATGTTATTTTATTTAGTAGACTTAGTAGGTTAATTGAGCTTTTTATTTAATACTTGCTTGGTGGCTTTACTGAGACTGGTCTCTCTTGGAAGATTCCCTTGGTCCTAGGTGAACTCACTCCTTCTCATGGAGTCATGCATCAATAACAGACAGCCCAGCATCCCATGTCAATTGCAAACTTCCAGGCCATCTGGTGGCAGTAAGCCAAGCCCAGCATGGAGCAAGCATACGTTTGCCTTTGTGTATTTTAGTGGCCAAAGAAAGTCTTAAAGGCAGCTCAGATGAGGTAATGAAGAATTAGACATAGTTTCTTGAGTAGGGAAGTGCAAAGGTGTAGTCCAAGTGGATATTCAGAGCAGGAAGTTTGAAAAGTCTGTCCAGTTTTGCAATGTGCCACAGTCATAGAGACCCACTGAAGAATCAGAAGCAAGACATGTTAAATTAAAACTGACTTAGAGAAGCGTGCTCTTGCAGAGGTTTGGGAAGGAAAACAGATGGAAATTAGGAAGCTAACTCAGAATGCACTTGAGCAGTACTCGGGGTTTGATCTAAGGTTCATGCTGATGATCACGGGAAGGGAGAGAAACTGGACCCAAAGGAGGTTATGTTTTGATCAATATTGATAGCTGAGGATTGGGGGACACACAGGAGTGAGGTATGGTTTAATATTGTGATTTCATGAAGTCAGAAGTCATGAAGTTATTTGAAGAGGAAGACAATAAGGAACAGGTTTGGGGTGATCTAAGTTTTGTTTATGTTCACCTGAATCTCAGATGCACAGATTCAGTCGGATGCATAGTAACATGTTTTAGGAAAGAGGTGTACATTTTAGAAAACCTTTGCTTATAGGCAACACATAACAACAACAACAACAAAAACACTAAAAAAAAAACCAAAACAACCACGCCTAGTCCCCACCCCCACCCAACAATCCAGGCAAATGCAGTATCACTAAACAAGAGGAATTTGGAGGAGAAAGAGAGGGAGCCACTGTCTCCTAACAGTGAAGGAGAAGGAGAAGCAGGCCAGGGCCATGTGACAAGTCCCATAGGAAGATGACTGATCAGTGTACACAGGGGCATTGATATCTATTTCAAGAACAGTTTGGTAATAAGCAGAAGTGAAAGCCAGAATCTAGTGACTCAAGGAACAAGTGGGAGATGAGGAAGAGAAAAAAGAAAATTGTATTTCTAGAGGGAAGGTGAGTTAGTTTTAAGTGAGGAGCACCGAGAATGTGTGGGACACTGAGAAGTCAGAGCTAGCTGGTGGAGGGAAGTAAAGGAAAGAAAAGGGCAGAAATAAAGTCCTTTTGATCAGTGTCGGGCTCTTTTATAACTTCATGCTCATGTAACCTGGAATTAGCTCATTTCTCCCTCACCTTTCCTGGGATACCCATGTACTTAATAGAACTTGTCACCTCAGATGTAGTCTTTAGTCATTTAGTCTTTAAATGTTGAAGACTATCCAGGGTCATGGATCTGTCCAGCCCTTCCAGCTCTTCCTGGGGATATCTGTGGTCATAAATCACTAGGAGCAGGCTTATATTGGCTGTGGGGTGATGGCAAATTGTCTTTTTTTGTGGTAAGGTCTCATGTAGCCTAGGATAGACATGAACCAAGTAACTAACCAAGTAACTAAGCCAACCAACCAACCAACCAATCAGCTGCACTAATTTGTATAGTTAGGGATGACCTGAAACTTCTGATCTCCCTCATCCTAACTCTCAACTGCTAGGACCACAGACACCGCACTCTATGTTGATGGGGAATCTTTCCCAGTCAGGCTGTAAGTACTCAGGTAATTGGACATTTATAGGCTTGGTTTCTACAAAGAATGCAAGAAGGTAAAGAGTTGACTCTTCGTACTACCAGAAAAATGAATGCTTTTTTATTCTGTTTTACAGCTTTGTTTAAAAAATATTCTCAGCTTCTTGAAGAAAAGGCAATCAGAAAAGAACTGAATTATACCCAATTGGAATGTACAAAGCAGCATTCACTCTTGAAAGGTAATGCCTAGAATACGAATTTCCAACATGATTTTTGGGTAGATCCATCCATCAGGAATGGTCACTATGGGGATACATTCATACCAGCTGCCCAGGGAGTCCCTTTTAGAGGTTTCCAATCAGGCATAATTGGGAGTGTGGCAACCTATTGACAATGAAGGAAAGTTTCAGGTGGGGAGAGCCGATGCCAGGCTGAATGAATTTTATGAGAAACAGAAAGGAGCTCCAGAAACAATAAAGCAAACCTGATGTCGTGAATGTCAGCATTTCCAGGGAGTCATGCTCAAGGATGTGTGTTTAAGATTTTGTTTTTTATTTAGAATATGTTTATATGCAAGTGTCTGTGTGTGGATTTGTGCGTGTGAGTGCAATGCCTGCAGAAGGCAGAAGAGGATGCCAGATCACTGGAGATGGAGTTATATGTGGTCGTCAGCCACAGGTTGTGGGTGCTGGGAACTAGACTTCAGTCCTCTGTGAGATCAGTACACACCCTTAACCACTGAGCCTTTTCTGTAGTCCCTCAAGTGTCTTCATAAGTGTGTGTGTGTGTGTGTGTGTGTGTGTGTGTGTGTGTGTGTGTGTGATGTTGTTGCTTTGTCACTTACAGTGTCTACAAAGTGTAATATATTCAAAACTTGAATGCAGAATTTGCAAACTAAGACGGAAGGTGGACATATGAAGGTACTGCTTAGGTTTAGGAAAGAGAAGAAAGTGCTTAAGGTTATCCTCAACTTCGGCCCCGAGTAAGCCAAGTGTCTCCACTGTTTGCCATCTATAAGTGAGATGTCTTTGGAATACACCATCTGGCTCTAAATAGGCAGTGTTTGTTTATTGTCTGTGACAAGAGAGCCTTTGGAGAATACTGTTTGAGCTTGTCTGGGGTTCCTGCGCTTCTCAGCAGAGCTCTGTCTCTTCACTCAGTCATATCCTTTGCTGTAAAGAAGCCTGAAGCCCTCTTCAGGGAGTCTTTGTCTATGCCCATACCTTGACATGTTTCTCTAGTTTTTTCTCTAACAATTTCAGGGTTCCAGGCCTCACAGCAAGGTGTTTAATCCACTTAGACTCTATTTTAGAGCCAGTTTTTATACAGAATGGCTGTGGGTCCAGCGTCATTCTTCTGCATGTTGGTAACTAGTTTTTCCAGTACAATTTGTTGAAGAGCCCATCTTCTTCCACTATGTATTTTTGGTGAAAAGTCAGGCAGCTGTAGCTGTGTGGGTTTATGTCTGTGGTTCTTTTTTTGTGTTTATTGATTAATGTGTCTCCTTTTGTGCTGGTACTGTGCCCTATAGTGTAGCCTGAAGTCAGGCATGGTGATGCCACCAACATTATTCTTTTTCCTTCAGGGTTGCTTCGGCTATCCAGGGTCTTTTGTGCTTCTGTATGACTTTTGACATTGTGTTGTCTATTTGTCATTTGAAAAATCATGGAATTCTTTTGTGGGGCTTGCATTCACCTGTAGGTATTTAGGATCTTTATATGAGACTTTATTTTTCTGTTGCTTTTCAGGTTTTCATCCCTCGATATCTGTTGCTTCCAGGATGCAATGTAACACCCTGGAAAACTCAAAATTTGATTTTCGGATATAAAATTTCCATTCTTCTCTTTTTTATTTATTGATGGTTTACATATTTTTAAAACCTATACTTTAGTTATCTTGTTTATTCTAATATATTGACTACCACCTTTATCACCACTAATGAAAAATATCTGTCTGCTAACTCTGAAATTTTACAGCCTTGGTTAATGACATCTGTTGTTTCATATATAAATATGCATATGTCTATGTAATAAGCAAACTTTTTGGTTCTTGGTGTGATGAGTTCATTTCTTGAGAGATCCTGAAAGTTTGATATTATGTCCTTGGTGTCTGAATGCCCTTTACACTGTTTTCCTGACAGCGCCCCAGTAGGACAAAGGGGCCCTGCCATTAGCGCAGATGGATGTATATTGAAGAAGATAAACAATGAAGAACTGATACGGAATCCATAAAGTTAGGATAGCTTTAATAGATAAACGCCAGCCAACAGCAAGCAAGAGCGTGCCAAAAGCAGCAAGGCAAGGGAGACAAGAGAGGGCCTGCCATGTGCCTTGTCTGTCCCTTTAAACCCTAACATTTCCCTGACATCACCTGTAGCCACCTCTTAGGAGGTGTGGTTAGGGTGTCTCCCTACAGGTATAGACTAAGGTTGCTTGGCACCTGAAAGGCAGGGGCTCCTTTGTTTGGAGAAGTGGGAGTCCAGCTCCCATGTGGTCTCTGCACACAGCAACTTTTAAATGACTTTATGACTTTGCACTTACATCTCCTTCCTCCCCCATAGACAAAGTCTGGAGCTGTTGTCCAAAGGACTGGAAGGCATTTAGTTCTCACTGCTACTTCATTTCCAATGACTTGGCAAATTGGAACCAGAGTGAGGAGAAGTGCTCCAGTATGGGCGCTCACCTGATGGTGGTCCACAGCAAGGAAGAGCAGGTGCATTGTGGGAGGGAGTGGGGCCTGCGTCCTGCCTGGTGTCTGCCTGTTTTTACTAACAGGAGTTTTGCTGACATGGGTGTTAGTGATGTGGCAGAAGGCTTTCCATCAGATAGCCAGGAAGGTTGCTTCAGCCTTAGCTTTCTACACCTTGTTCCTGCTGCAGTAGAGCTAAGGACCAGAAGGAACCATGGCAACAGAAATGCAAGTCCTGAGGTTGGAGGGAGAGTGATATGTTTTCTGTTTGAAAGACCAGTGCATGACTCCAGCCCTCTAATGCTTCCTGTAGTAGCAAGTGCCTAACAGAGGAGGACGCAGAGCTGACTAGGGAAACAGGATGGAATCTGGAGAGTCACAGCCACCCATCAGAAATGAAATATCTCAAGTTAATAATGGAGAATGATTAATCTGCAAAATTCTGTCATGTGCAACTTTCAAGAATGGTCTTGGGGAAGAACAGAGGGGAGTGAGTCTGAAATAAGAATTCATTATGATCATGGACAGAGGTTGTTTGCAGTGACGTGGAAATCAGGTCTATGAGTGATGACTTTGTGTCCTGGTCAGATGAGGAAGTTGGCCCTCCTGGGGGTGGGTGACTCTTTAGTCCTTGACCCTTCCTTTGTCTTCTCATCTCTGTGTGACCGGAAAAAGTATCACAGTGTGCCTCTAAAATGTACAATTATTGTGCACTAATCTAAAACTTGAAAACTGTTTAAGGGCCTAGAGAGATGAACTGTTTATTATATATTTGCATATGTGCATCATATTGAACCTATAATTCTGTGGAGTTAAAATTTTTAAAAGATCTTGTAAAACTTCTGCAACAGACAATGCAGCCCTCCATCCAGGCTGAGTGCTTTATGTTTCCTTCTTCTTAGGATTTCATCACCAAGATCCTGAGTAATCGTGATGCTTATTTTATCGGTCTTTTGGATCCAGGCCATCGACAGTGGCGATGGGTTGACCAGACACCATACAATGAAAGTGCCACGTGAGTCTAGAGTTACCTAGAGGAGTCGTGGGTCCTGTGGCATGAGAAGACTTTAGGGTGCTCCAGCTGTTGGCTATGAAGCTAAAACAGCTCACTCCTGGTGTGGCTGCTGGGGATGGAGTTACTTTTATCCCCATGGACTCATCATAGGAGTCCTGTGAGACACGTGTTACTATGCTCCAGGTAGAGATGAGGAAATGGAGTTTGAAGAGTACAGAATGATAATTACCTAGGGCACACAATCTAGGTGCTTACCCGTAGGTGGGCGTTGTTATGCTTCCAGTCACTCATCTATATTTTAAAAAGTAGGATCTATTTTTACTTTTATTTGTGTGTATGTATGTGTGTCTCTGTGTGTGTCATGTGTATGTGGGTGGCCATGGAGTCCATAAGAGGGTGTTGGATCACCTGGAGCTGGGGTGACAGGTGGTATGACCACGCCATATGAGTGCCGGGAACAGAACTCTCCCATTTTCTGGAAAAGCAGCAAGCACTCTTAATGTCTGAGCCATCTCTCCAGCTTTCATTTACATATTTATGATAAAAGCCCCCATCTGATATTATTGTGCTTCATATCTATGTAATTATTAAAAACTCTAATCTCTTAGTATTTTCCCATATTCTATCTTGATTTCTGTTGTGAGAAATAGGTAGTGATGGCATTGTTGTTCTCAGTTTTCAGAGAAGAAAAGTAAGAATCCAGGATATTAAATTATTTGTCCTAGATGACAGAAATAAGTAGATTATCTAGATATTTTAACTAGTTCTCCAGTCTATAACATAAGACTGTTGTAAAAAAAAAACTCTATTAAAACATAAGAACAAAGAGAGACCTTTTTAGCATGTAAATAAGCACCATGGAATGACAGACCCCAGGTACCAAGACCTAGGGATGAAGTAGCCTCTGGGATGTGTTCTGGGAGAACAGTTAAGAACAAGCTAAGAGAACATTGAATGCGGTGGGCCCTGTTTTCCAGGGAAATGTCAGATGTGGGTGGTGGAGAATGGCTGATTTGTCCACACTTGATCTGATCTCCACAAATTCCAGCCTCATCCTCAGGCTTGCTTACTCTTGCTTTCTCCTCCCCAGCATTGCTGTAGGAATCACCCTGATGCTCTTTCCTCCCTTTCAGGTTCTGGCACCCAGGTGAGCCCAACAATGACAAAGAACAATGTGTTATAGTAAATCATCGACTTTCTGGTTGGGGCTGGAATGACGTCTTTTGCAGTGATCCACAGAAGTCAATTTGTCAGATGAAGAAAATATACCTATGAAAAGGCATTCCCATGGACACATGATTGCATTTTTATCTGCCATTACACAGACACCTGCAAAGTTCTTCTTGTGGAAGAGATGTCCACAAAATTTTAGGTAGTCTTCCCACAGTTACACCTATGGTAATACTGGTCCACATATATACTTATTTATCCATCCTTTACTGTCTTGTATAATGAGAATTTCCCACACACCAGAGACTATACAGGACTCCATTTGAGTACATGTGGGAACACACCATCTTCTCTGTCCACGCTTAGATTTCTAACTTCTTATTTGATGATAGAATTGTATGGTGTGGTCCCTCTACACATCTCTCTCTCCTCTCTATCTCTTTCTCTCTTTCTCCCCTCTGTTATTGGATTTATTGATCTCTAATTGACAAATAAATCATGTATATTAATATTGCACTGTATTTGCTTGACATGGAAATGCACTGGGCAACGGCTCCAAGATCAGATTAACAACATCCTCTCTTTCCCGTCATAGTTGCCTATTTTGTGTGTGTGGTGTTAGAACATCTAAGATCTTCTTAAGCACATTCAGACAGACAGGGTGACATTGAAACCTACTGTCACTTTGACCCTCAGTGCTTACTCACATTTTCTCTGGCAGATTGTACCCTTCCATCAGCAATTTCATGTCTCCCAATATCTGTACTACCAGGAACCATTCAGGAACTTGGTGCTCATTGCTAGTGTGTGGGGTACTATGGGTGCTATGAGGCTGATGAGGGCCTCTGATGAGTGGCTGATCCTAGACTGGGTGACCTTCATCAACAGAAAGTTTGAGAAGATGATAGCCAATCTTCTGCTGGCACCCCAGTGATTCTTGTTGCCTCCCCTTGGTGCCTGCCACATTAGGGACAGCCTCAGCTCTGTGAATGGACACTGAGGAGACCCACATGTCCCATGGAAGCCTGTATGCTGCTTAACACTTTGGAAGCCCTTTCAACTCTTTATCACGAATATTTTGAAACAGAAGTTGACTGGGTGGTGTCATTGATAATCATATAACTTCCTTCTCTATTAATGGTCGTTGACATTTTGATAATTTGATATATATGTGTATATGCATATATATATATGCACATGTGATGTAAGATAATCTCTTGTAACTGTAAAGATTTATCACTTGTATTGGTTTAATAAAAAGCTGATTGGCCAGCAGCCAGGCAGAAAGTATAGGTGGGGTGACCAGACTAGGAGAATTCTGGGAAGAGGAAAGGCAGACACACAGTTGCCAGCTAGATGTAGAGGAAGCAAGATGAGAATGCCTCACTGAGAAAAGGTACCATGCCATGTGGCTAAACATATATAAGAATTATGGGTTAATTTAAGTAGTAAGAGTTTTTCAGTAATAAGCCTGAGCAATAGGCTAAACAGTTTATAATTAATATAAGCCTCTGTGTGTTTATTTGGGACTGAACAGCTTTGGGACTGGGTGGAACAGACACTTCTGTCTACATGTGATGCCCAAACATTTTGCAAGAATGTCCACGTAAAACCTGACAAAAACTTGAAAAGGGATTCTTAACACAAAACAACAGGATCAAGCCTGGTCTCTTGGTAGCAGCATTTTCTCAAATGTGCTCTGTTTGCTAGAGGACATTTAAGAGAGGCTTTAAGGCTTTAAGGCTTCCTGACTCAGTATCTGTGGCAAAAAACTCATGGCTCTTTTAAAAGGCCCAGCTGACAAACACTTAAAGGTGTTTATGAGTAGTTGGCAGCATGCTTCTTGTTGGTGACATGGACCTAGAAACTCTGAAGAGTTGTGGCATAAACACTCCCACCAGTACCTCCACCATGAAGCTAGACTCTCAGCAAGCCAAGGAATCAGGTGGAGACAGCTGTATCTAACCACTCGGTTTAGCAAATTAAAGACTCATGTGGTCATCAAAGACCTTAATTTAAATCCATCCACACTGAACCTTATAGATGAGAAAGTGAGAAATACACTTGATCCCATAGGCAAGGGAGACCACTTCTTAAATAGAACACCAGCAGTGCAGACACGGAGTGTAACAATTAATAAATGGGACCTCCTGAAACATGAGAAGCTTCTGTAAAGCAAAGAACACAGTCAATAAGACAAAATGGCGGCCCACAGAATGGGAAAAGATCTTTACCAACCCCACATCTGACAGAGGGCTGATCTCAAAATATACAATTAACTCAAGAAACCAGAAATCAAACTACCAAATAATCCAATTAAAAATGGGGTACAGATCTAAATAGAGAATTCTCAACAGAACAATCTCAAATGGCAGAAAGACACTTAAGAAATAGCCAACATCCTTAGTCATCAGGGAAATGCAAATCAAAACCACTCTGAGAGATTCCATCTTACACCAATCAGGATGGCTAAAATAAAAAGCACCAATGAAAGCTTATGTAGGAGGGGATATGGAGAAAGGACACTCCTCCATTGCTAGTGGGGAGTGCAAACTTGCAGTCACTGTGGAAATCAGTATGGCAATTTTTCAGAAAATTAGGGATCAACCTACCTCAAGACCCTGCAATACCACTGTTGGGCATATATCCGAAGGAGGCACATTCACACCACAAGGACATTTGCTCAGCTATGCTCATAGCAACATTATTTGTAATAGCAAGATCTTGGAAACAGCCTAGATGCTCCTCCACTGAAAAATGGATAAAGAAAATGTGGTATATTTACACAATGGAGTACTACTCAGTGGTAAGAAACAATGACACCCTAAAACTCACAGGCAAATGGACAGAGCTAGAAAAAAACATCGTAGTTGAGCTAACCCAAAACCAGAAAGACAAATATAGTATGTACTCACTCATAAGTGGATACAAGGAATAAAGCAAAAGACACCCAGCCTACAATCCGTAACCCCATAGAAGCTTGAACCCTCTTCCAGAAACAGATGGAAGCAGATGTAGAAATCCACAACTAACCAATGGGCCAGGCTCTTGGAGTACAATTGAAGTGAGAGAGGAGCAAAAATATGAACAAAGGAGTCAAGACCACGATGGGGAAACCCACAGAATCAACTGACCCGAGCTAGTGAGAGATCGCTGACTCAGATCTGACAAATGGGAAACCTGCATAAGACCAAACCAGACTCCCTTAATATAGGTGACAATGGTGTGACTGGGACAATGTATGAGGCCAATGGCAGTGGGTCCAAGATCTAACACTATGCACAAATTGACTTAATGGAACCCATTCTATATGGAGAGATACCTTGCCCAGCCTAGACACAAGGGTGTGTGGGGTGGGGAGGTGCCTTGGTCTTGCCTTAACTAGATGATGGGACAGACTTAGTAGACTTCCTGGGGAAGGCCTTACCCTCTCCATGGAGCAGATGGGAGGAGTGGGGGGGGGGTGGAGGGAGTAGGAGGAGAGGAGGGAGGGGGAACTGGGATTGGAATGTAAAAAATAAATTAATAAAAAGGCAAAAAAAGCAAAAAAATAAGACTTATGTGGTCAGAAAATGATAGAAATATATAGTAAAGACTGATTCTGATAGGGAAAAAAGAAGCTCTAAAGGGTTTACAGTGTGTTTAAAAATATACATAGGCTTGGGAGACAAAAGAGAAAAGGATAGAGAAAGTACTTAAAAAAGAAATAGAGTAGCTGGGTGTAGTGGCACACACCTTTAATCCCAGCAGTTGGGAGGCATAGGCAGGCGGATCTCTGTGATTTCAAGTCCAGCCTGGTGTACAGAGTGAGCCATGGGACGGCCAAGGCTACACAGAGAAACTTTGTTTCAAAAAACCGAAGAAGAAAAAAGAAATAGCCACATAAAGAAGGAAAGTACACCGAGTCTGGATACTGTATGTTATTGTGTTGCCTTTGAGTTGTTTGACTCCTGAGGAAGGAACAACAGCTGCTAAAAGACATTTGATTATAAATGCTCCTGGATTAATCCAATCTATATATTTTGATTTCCCCATCACCACAGAGTGTGATGTCTTTGGTCCTAGCACTTGAGAGTTAGAATGAGGGAGGTCAGAAGTTTCAGGTCATTCCTAACTATACAAGTTAGTGCAGTTGGTTGGTTGGTTTAGTTACTTGGTTCATGTTTATCCTAGGCTACATGAGACCTTACCACACAAAAAAAAGACAATTTGCCATCACCCCACAGCCAATATAAGCCTGCTCCTAGTGATTTATGACCACAGATATCCCCAGGAAGAGCTGGAAGGGCTGGACAGATCCATGACCCTGGATAGTCTTCAACATTTAAAGACTAAATGACTAAAGACTACATCTGAGGTGACAAGTTCTATTAAGTACATGGGTATCCCAGGAAAGGTGAGGGAGAAATGAGCTAATTCCAGGTTACATGAGCATGAAGTTATAAAAGAGCCCGACACTGATCAAAAGGACTTTATTTCCACCCTTTTCTTTCCTTTACTTCCCTCCACCAGCTAGCTCTGACTTCTCAGTGTCCCACACATTCTCGGTGCTCCTCACTTAAAACTAACTCACCTTCCCTCTAGAAATACAATTTTCTTTTTTCTCTTCCTCATCTCCCATTTGTTCTTTGAGTCACTAGATTCTGGCTTTCACTTCTGCTTATTACCAAACTGTTCTTGAAATAGATATCAATGCCCCTGTGTACACTGATCAGTCATCTTCCTATGGGACTTGTCACATGGCCCTGGCCTGCTTCTCCTCCTCCTCAAGAGTTAGGAGACAGTGGCTCCCTCCAGCTTTACCTGGCCCTGCTTGGTGCTCTTTCCTTCATGTCTCCTTCTATGCTCACCTCTCCTACAGTGGAATATTGTACTCAGTTCCATCTATACCTCTCTTTCTCTTCCAAATTCCTCTCGCTTAGTGATACTGCATTTGCCTGGATTGTTGGGGTGGGGACGGGGACTAGGCATGGTTGTTTTTTTTTTTTTTTTTAGTGTTTTTTTTGTTGTTGTTTTTATCTGTTGCCTATAAGCAAAGGTTTTCTAAAATGTACACCTCTTTCCTAAAACATGTTACTATTCATCCAACTGAATCTGTGCATCTGAGATTCAGGTGAACATAAACAAAACTTAGATCACCGTAGATTTAGTTGGATTCATATTTATCGTATTTTAGGAGAGAGGTATGCATCTTAGCCGATTTTTGCAGCAGATAACAAAAACAGACCAAAAAACAAAACAAACACTCCCACCCCTATTACGGTGAATAACTAATGCATAGCCTGTAAGGTCAGGATATCTTTTATTTTATTTTATTTATTTATTTAGTTTTTTGTTTTGTTTTTTTTGGTTTTTCGAGACAGGGTTTCTCTGTGTAGCTTTGGAGCCTATTTTGGCACTCACTCTGTAGACCAGGCTGGCCTTGAACTCATAGAGATCCGCCTGCCTCTGCCTCCCGAGTGCTGGGATTAAAGGTGTGCGCCACCAATGCTCGGCTGGGATATTTTTAATAGGTAAATGCCAACCAACAGGAAGACAGCGTGCCAAAGCAGCAAGGAAAAAAGCGGTTCCCATGTGCCTGTCTATCCCTTTAAACCTCTCCAACATCACCCAGACAGTACCTTGACCACACCCTGATGGGCGTGGTTGGACACACCTGTAGCCAGCCCTTAGGAGGCATGGTTATGGTGTCTTCCTACAATTCCCCTTTTAGTCTAAAAGAGGATCAAAACCTAACAGTGTAAAGTATCCAAAATTATCCATCCTAAATGTGAAATACAAGAAGATACAATAATCTGCTATGTCACATCCTAACTATGTCTATATAACTAAAGCCTAAAGTCATCTGAAAGGGGTGTCTAAGCCTGAACACCTTCTTCCAATCCCAACCATAAACAATAGGAAACTATCCCTAACTAGGCGTACATTATCCTTAGTGACAACAATGGGGAAAGGGTGTGTAGCATTCTCTGAGTTACTTCCTGCTGAAATGGGACGATGATAGCCTCGTGGGGTCCTGTAGGAAGAAAATGTTAGTATAGTGAAGGTCTGGAATGGATTGTATCCAGCCCATTTTAGGTGGAATTTACTTGATTGAAGATCTAGGTTGAAGTCCTCAACTTGACTGAAGTTCTTGTGTTGATTGAAATCAGTACCGGAAGCTCTGGCTGGAGTGTCAGTTGAAACAGAGCAAGTTGGATCTGGAGTAGACAGAGTAGCCGAGGAGGTGTGGTCCATTTTCTTTCCTGAGTGTCCAGGGATTGCTGTCAGGCAGGTCTTCATTGGCTGTGTGGGACTCAAAAATAAATGTTAGCAGAGAAATGTTTGCTGGTGTATGTATGCATACCGGGAAAGGCAACCATGGGAGAATAACAATTATGACTGGGTGTACACCTTGAAAGAAAGAGCCTAGAAAAGACAAAAGACAGTCCCCAAATTTTCTCTTATTCTGTATTACATCAATTGGCTTCTTGATATAATACAGAAACTCTAAAGTTTAGTTAAACAACGTGCTTGGATTTTAGAGGAGGAAAGCTAAATCCAGCATCGAGTTAATTGAATGGGGATTAGGAGACAGAGAAATAGGCATAGTAGAAATTGTCCAATGACCAGTTTTCTTTTGTTTGATGGGTACAGTTACCTCCTCTTTTACCCATGTAGTGTCCTTTGACTTCTGGAAATGAGTTTTCCTGTGAAAAGAAACACAAAACACTTCCTTTATAAGGTCTCCATTCAGTTTATGAAATATACCTTGGTAGAATACCTGTCATTTCTCCTCGTCGAGAGGTTTTTCCTTTTCAACTCCAATCTTGATCAACTTTGATGGTATCCAAAGTTTTTCTTCTCCTGTGGAAACAAATGCAAAACCCCTACCGCAACTTAACACATGTCCTGGTTTCCATACCGAGGTCAGTACATCTTTGAAGTATACCGGCTGATTCAGTTCAGCAGTTTTTTTCTGTAGTCCAGTGTCTTTCCGAAGCTGTTTGTCCTTTCTAATTGGCATTAAGAAAGTTTAGTGTTAATAAAGCATTATGCAACCTATGTTTGGGGGGTTTGTTCCCCCAGCCTGTTTATGGAGCATCTCCTTTAGTGTTCTATTAGATCTCTCAACCACTGCCTGTCCTGTAGGATTGTGTGGTATACCGGTAACATGCTTTATGTCATAACATTTGAAAAAACTGTTCCAATTTAGTGGAGACATATGCTGGAGCATTGTCAGTTTTTATTTGTGCAGGTATACCCATAACTGCCATCACCTCTAGCAGGTATGTAATAACAGAATCGGCTTTTTCAGAGTTAAGGCAGTAGCCCATTGGAACCCTGAGAATGTGTCTCTAGTATGATGAACATATTTCAAGTTTCCAAACTCTGCAAAGTGAAAGACATCCATCTGCCAAACCTCATTTCTCTGAATGCCCTTAGGGTTACAGCCTGCTGGCAATGGAGTTTGATTATAAAAAGAACAGGTAGGACAGTTTCTCACTATCTCCTTGGCTTGTTGCCAAGTGATGGAGAAGTCCTTTTTCAAACCTTTGTTATTTACATGATGTTTCTTATGAAATTCTGAGGCTTCTAGCACACTTCCAATTAAAAAATGATCAATCTCATCATTGCCTTGTGCTAGTGGGCCTGGCAGACTCGTATGGGATCTGATATGAGTTATATATAAGGGATTAGTTCTGTTCCTGATAGTGTTCTGCAATTGTATAAACAGTGAAGTTAATTTTGTATTATCAAGAATGAATTCTGCAGTCTCAATGTATAACACAACTTTCTCTACATATTGAGAATCTGTAACTATATTGAGAGGCTCTGTAAAATCCATAAGTACCATGAGATTTGCATATAATTCTGCCTCTGTACAGATGTATATGGACTTTGAGCTACTTTAATTACCTCATCTGCTTTATAACCTGTCTTACCTGATTTGTTGGCATCAGTGTAGAAGTTAAGAACTCCAGAAATGGGAGTTTGTCTTACAATACGTGGAAGAATCCAGCTTGTCTTTCTTATGAATTTAATTCTGTCAGTTTTGGGATAATTGTTGCTAATTGTTCCCAAAAAGTCAGTAAGAGCTATTTGCCAATATTCATTATCCTTCCATAAAGAGGAAATTTCTTCATTAGTTAAAGGTACTATAATTTTTTCCAGTCAGTTGACAGAGTCTTTTTTTTTTTTTTTTTGGTTCTGCATTATTTATATTGATGGAGTCTTAATTTGCCCTTTAGAATTAAATCAGAAATCTTTTCTATATATGTCTTTAGATTTTTATTCTGTTTATGTGGCAGAAATATCCATTTCAATATGGTGGTCTTCCCTCAAAATGCATTATTAAGGAAGAGAAATTTGTAGGAGATAAAGATGGAATTGGGTAAATGTTCCATTGTAAGAGAGGTGGATGTAAGCCGGGCATTGGTGGTGCACGCTTTTAATCCCCGCACTCAGGAGGCAGAGGCAAGAGGATCTCTATGAGTTCCAAGCTGGCCTAGTCTACAGAGCGAGCTCCAGGACAGGCTCCAAAGCAATACCGAGAAACCCTGTCTCAAAAGAGAGGTGGATGTAGAAGGAAACAGGTAGAAGAGAGCAAGGAAACAGCAGCAAGAAGGACCACGAAAAAAATTGAGGAAGCCATCATCTCCTAACAGTTAGGAGGAAGAGAGCCAGCAAGCAGGCTTGGGTGACGTGCCAAGTCTCATCCAAGATGGCTGCTGAGTGGACAGGAAGAGCTGCTGATGGCCCATCCAAGATGGCTGCTGAGTGGACAGGAAGAGCTGCTGATGGCCCATCCAAGATGGCTGCTGAGTGGACAGGAAGAGCTGCTGATGGCCCATTTCAAACACAGTTTGGTAAATTAGCAGAAGTGAAAGCCAGAATCTAGTGACTCAAGGAACAAGTGGGAGATGAGGAAGAGAAAAAAGAAAATTGTATTTCTAGAGGGAAGGTGAGTTAGTTTTAAGTGAGGAGCACCGAGAATGTGTGGGACACTGAGAAGTCAGAGCTAGCTGGTGGAGGGAAGTAAAGGAAAGAAGGGGGCAGAAATAAAGTCCTTTTGATCAGTGTCGGGCTCTTTTATAACTTCATGCTCATGTAACCTGGAATTAGCTCATTTCTCCCTCACCTTTTCTGGGATACCCACGTACTTAATAGAACTTGTCACCTCAGATGTAGTCTTTAGTCATTTAGTCTTTAAATGTTAAAGACTATCCAGGGTCATGGATCTGTCCAGCCCTTCCAGCTCTTCCTGTGGATATCTGTGCTCATAAATCTCTAGGAGTGGGATTATACTGGTTGCTGCATGGTGGATTTTTTTTTTGTGTGTGTGTGTGTGTATTAGGGTCTCATGTAGCCCTGGCTAGCCACAAGCTAACTAACAAACTAACTGCACTAACTTGTATAGATAGGGATGATCTGAAACTTCTGACCTCCCTCATTCTAACTCTCAAGTGCTAGGACCACAGACACCACACTTTGGTGATGGGTGTAGAGCCCACTCAGGCTCTAACTATTTAGGTAATTGGACATTTATGGGCTTGGTTTCTACAAAGAATGTAAGAAGGTAAAGTAAAAAGTCGAGTCTTAGACTACCAGGAAAATGAAGCGTTTTTATTCTGTTTTACAGTTTAGCTTAAAAATATTCTATTTAGTTTAAAACATATTCTCAGCTTCTTGAAGAAAAAGCAATCATAAAAGAACTGAATTATGCAGAATTGGAGTGTACAAAGCAGCATTCACTCTTGAAAAGTTATACTACATGTGCCTAGAATCAGCATTTCCAGCAAGATTCTTGGGTAGATGAATCAGCAATGGGCCCTATAGAGGAGAGCAGGGTGAGAGATACCATAATAGAGGGAGCCATTATGGGTTCGAAGAGAGATCTGGCACGAGGGAGATTTCCAGAGATCTACAAGGATGACACCAACTGGCAATCTAAGCAATAGTGGAGAGGCTACCCTAAATGCCCTTCCCCTATAATGAGACTGATGACTACTTCATATGCCATTCTAGAGCCTTCATCCGATGGCTGATGGAAGAAGAGGAAGACACCCACAGCTAATCACTGAACTGAACTCTGGAACCCAGTTGCAGAGAGGGAGGAGTGATGAGCAAAGAGGTCAAGACCTGGCTGGTGAAACCCACAGAAACAGCTGACCTGAACAAGGGGGAGCGCATGGACCCCAGATTGATGGCTGGGAGGCCAGCATGGGACTGATCCAGACCCTTGAGCGTGGATGTCAGTGAGGAGGCCTCGGCAGTCTATGGGGCCTCTGGTCAGTATTCATCCCTGGGAGCCCATCCCACATGGAGGGATGCTCTCTTAGCCTGGACACATGGGCCTGGGACTAGGCCCTGCCCAGGATGATAAGACAGATTTTGGGATCCCCCATGGAGGACCCAACCCTCTCTGGGGAGCAGAGGGAGGATGGAGTGGGGGTTGGTGGGGGGTGGGGGCGAGGGAGGAGGGGAGGGAGAGGGAGCAGGCAGGGATTGACATGGGAAGCAGGCTTGTTTCTAATTTGAACTTATAAAATAAAATAAAAAAAAATAGTGTGAACCCACGGCTTTTAGTATGTTTGGATACAAACTGGAGAGAAAACCTAGAAACACAAGCACTGTAAGTGTGTCTGTGCACATTCTGTTTGCTTCTTATGTATATGGACCTGGAAGTAGCTAGAGAAGCTGAAGGGTGAGCATGAGTGTATGCGCTGGAAGACATTTGTGCAAGGAATCCCACTTTTAGCAACTAGTTTAAGTCTCCCCTCGAGTATATTATGACCCACTAATTCTCCCAACTGTTTCCAATAGTGCTGTGAACCCGCGAAGCCCGTGCTGAGCAGTGCGGGGATCCAGGGAAGAGAGGCGTAAGGAGAGAGACAGCCTCCTCCCACAGCTGCTAGCCAGAGCTCTTTCCGGATGTGGGCCGAGTGGAGAGGGCCGGTGCAGTGAGTTATGAACTACATGGGGAAGCAGAGAGCTCAGGGGTGCAGCTTCAGAAGCAACAGGATGTGAGCTTTGCCTTCCCCTGATGGAAGCAGCTGAGGGGGATGTGGGAGCCCACAGGATGGTGAGGGGCCAACGGTCCTCTAGTGCCAGAACGTGCCTGTCAAGTCAAAATGGATGCGGTCGTGCCTTAAGTGTTTGCTCCTGTTGTCCGTTTCGTGCATGGACTTGTGTTTGCTGCAGAGTCTTAAGAAAGAGTTCTCCAATGGCTCGGTTCCTCTTCCCTCCTTCCTGCTTCTTTCCTTCCCACTTTGAGTTCCCACTTTATAGTATTTGCATATCGTGCTGAGTAGACTTGAATGCAACAATTCTTTTTTATCCCCCCCGTCTTCTTGTTTTAAGATGTTTCATCTCTGTATATGGCCTGAGTGATTCCGTGTTGTGGCATCTCACTCTCATGGGGTGTATCCCAGCGGGAAATCCCTATTCTCTTATACAGTTGTGTGATATGACAACTTATTGCTGCGTTTGGCTCTCACATTTTAGGGAGGACACGAGGTGCGTTTGCTGAGGGAGGCAAGTCTTTTCTTGATATGGCTTCAGAAATCACGTATGCAGAAGTGAAGTTCAAGAATGAATCCAACTCCCCAGGCACCGACTCAAATTCTGCTGCAGGTAAAAAAAAAAAAAAATCCAGACTTAATGTAGGGGGAACGATAAAGGAAGGGTCATTAATAAACTTGGGCTGATGCTGGTTACTAATTCTCTGAGTGCTCATGCCTGGGATTTTACTGGAGTCGCAGTGGATTGAATTGTTTGTAGACTGACTTTAAGAGCTGTAGAGTTGTCTAGTGAGAAAGAAAAGTTTTCTTGGCGTGTTTTTTTTTGCTTTTGCCGTTTACTGAAATTATATCATCTTGTATATAGCATTTCTTGCTACATAAAAATGAACATAAAATGAAATCATACTTTTCAACATTGAGCTTTCTCCTCTATGCTTGACAGTATATTGTAACTTTGTGAAAACAGCTTCTGTGTTTGGAGCTTTTATCTTGAAGGAACTTTTTCTTCTATACTATAGATCAAAGCAGAGATTCTCCTTGAGTAGGCAGTTGCACTATACTTTCATCTAGCAAATGGTTTCCAGCCCTGAGATGGTGACTAGCAGACTGAACTTATGCTAAAGAAATATTTACCTCTCGTTGTATATGTATCTTTAATATTTGGACAGTCTGGAAGTTATTTGAATATATAGTGCTGCAACCACGTTAAAGAACACCAAGAAAACATGCTGACATGAAAATGTACTTACATTACTGTGTAAAATAAAAGTCGTAGGCCAGACAGGAGTATTTATGTTGTTTTGCCATGTGGGGAAACATACTATATGTGCATCCTTTAAAATTTGCTGAAAGGGGCAGTGTGGTGTAATTCCATCACTCTGGAGGCAGAGGCAGGAGGATCACAGAGGATTTGAGGCCAGCCTGGTCTACATAATGAGTTCCAGAACAGCCTGGTCTACACAGTTAGACCCTAGCTCATTACACCTCCCACCACCACCAAAAAAACAAAACAAAACAAAAAACCTTGCTGAAAGATATGATCAAAGTGGTTTTGTGAAAATATATTCAAATTATTTTTTCAGATCTCAAAATGTGAATACCAGTCATTTCAATGGTGTAAGTGGGTGCTTTTATGTATCTCACAATGTTTTTACAATGGACATTATTTTCTATTATTTTAAGTGTCCACACTGTTAGTAATTATGTGGTGTGGAGGAGAAGGGAGGAAAAACAGAAACAAGGATGGAACTTACTGCTCATGAAATGCATGTGATTCTCCTTCCAGCTCCCAAAGTGAAGCCCGCCCCTCATCTAAGTAAGCCTGGTGGCCCCTCGCTGCTTTTTACATCTTTGATGGCACTTTTCCTGCTGTTGGCTATCTCATTCTTAGTTGCTTTCATCTGTAAGTATCCCAAATGAACCACCAGGCAATGTCTGTCTTGGATGAAGGGACGTTCCACTGTGGCACTTGGCATTTAACAGAGTGTGAAGGAGAAATATTCTTTGGAGAAAAATAATCCAAGAGTTACATTGTGACTTTTACTTTGCCCTCGGATTTAGCTGTTGTCTTGGGAAAACAATGGAATCCATTCTAATTAGAGAAACTGAAGTGCATTTATGAGTGCACGTGGGATTGTGGAGTGAATGTGTGGGTGTTGTCTTTGTTAGAGTGGGATGTCACATCTGTGTTTTCTCATTGGCACTGAGAAGTCAAGCTGTGTGTGTATACAAGCTGTGTGTGTACATAAGCTGTGTGTGTATTCAAGCTGTGTGTGTATATACAAGCTGTGTGTGCATATACAAGCTGTGTGCATACACAAGCTGTGTGTGTATATACAAGCTGAGTGTGCATATACAAGCTGTGTGTGTGTATACAAGCTGTGTGTGTACATAAGCTGTGTGTGTATTCAAGCTGTGTGTGTATATACAAGCTGTGTGTGTGTATACAAGCTGTGTGTGTATATACAAGCTGTGTGTGTGTATACAAGCTGTGTGTGTATATACAAGCTGTGTGTGCATATACAAGCTGTGTGTGTATATACAAGCTGTGTGTGTATATACAAGCTGTGTGTGTGCATAAAAGCAGTGTGCATATACAAGCTGTGTGTGTGTATACAAGCTTTGTGTTTATACAAGCTGTGTATTTATACAAGATGTATGTGTATACAAACTGTATGTGTATAGGGCTCCTCCATCTTTGGATGAGCGTGTGGACAAGGAGGAGCTAGGAAGAAATTATCTAAGATGTGTTCCTCAGCTAATTCCTAATTGCTTCTGTCCTGCTCGAGATTATGTGAAACCTAGAAGCCAACTGAGCAGACAGCTGGATTTCTGCTCATCAAAGATTCAAGAATATCTGAAAAAATTTAAAATGCTTGCATATTAGTATATTTAGAAAATTTTACTCATTCATTTGATTGGTCAGTATCAAGTAGTGGCTGGCCATTTACTGTATGCCATACAGTGAGTCTGACAGAGTTCAGGAAGAACAGGGACTCTGTTCTCCAGAATCTTAGAGGGAAGTCAATGAACCAGTGCCAGGTAGGTACAGTGGCATACTTCTATTATCCAAGATACCTAGGATGTTGAGATAGGAAGACAGCAAGGGTGGAGCTAGCCTGGACTATGTAAAAACTGTGTCTAAAAAAATGAAGAAAAAATGGACTAGCATCTGCAACATTGTCCAGGAAGTCTTGTGTTGACATCGATTTCCTAGAAGAGGTGACATTTAGAATTTTGTGTACCAAGAATGTCACAGAGGTGTGAGACAGAAGCATGATGGCTGAAGCTCACAGTGCTACATGAAGAAGAAATGGTATTTCCCTAGGTAGACATAGTAGGATAAGAGCATATGTTGTGCCCCTTTATGAAAAACTTAGTTTTTTCTCCTAAATAATATTTTTTATCAAGTATGGTTTTGTGCTTAATAAATCAGCATAAACTTAGTGAGCTAAGACAATGACTTATTTATTTTATGCTTCTATGGCATGGCAATTTAGGTCCACTGAGTGGCTGCCCTGGTCCTAGCTGAACTTAGGCATGTGTATGTGGTCAGTTACGAGTCCAGGCACCTCAGCTTCTGAGAGGAGGAGGCCAGCTGGAGTGACTAACAGTATGACCCACCTTCCTATGATTCCTTAGGATGGCCTGATCTTGTTTACACAGCAGCTTTCAGACTTCCAAGATTGAAGGTGACCATGAGCCAGGCCTCTCAAAAAATTTCACATGAGGGCTGGAGAGATGGCCCAGAGGTTAAGAGCACTGGCTGCTCTTCCAGAGGTCCTGAGTTCAATTCCCAGCACCCACATGGTGACTCACAATTATCTGTAATGAGATCTGGTCCCCTCTTCTGTCCTGCAGGTATACACACAGACACAATACTGTATAATAAATAAATAAATAAATAAATCTTTAAAAAATTTAACTTACTACTAAGTAGGTCAGAGTTGATTTTGCTATTCTCTTGGCCAAAGGAAGTCTAGGAGGCATCTCACATAGAAGAGTTCATTTTTGTTAACTAGGAAAATTTCGAAATCACATTGCAAAGGTGTGTGGATACAGAAGTTAAAAGTTGTGGTCGCATCATTTCAAATAGAGAATTGATGTAGCTAAATTTAGGTTATAGACGGTGCTTTTGCTGGAATCTGAAAATAGAGTCATTAGGGCAAAGAGAGAAATGAGAAGGCCAATTATAACCTGGTGATGAGGTAAGTGGAAAAAATGAGGGGAGTAGCTTTCAATGGCAAAGAGCTTAGGACCAAGGAAATAGATGCTTGATCACTACCGAGATCCAGGGATGAAGTGGTTCAAGAAGTACAGTGTGACCTTCATATTCTGATGATGTAAACTCAGCAGCCATGAAGTTATTCAAGGAGGTAGACAATGTACAGTAAGTCATAGGTGCAAGTTGGTAGGTGTTGATTTGAGATTTGGGCATATTGAGTCAAACCTAATATGTTTGTGTTTAGTGAGCACAAAATCCCACACATCCAGGCAGTAGGCAAGACCATAGCAACACATGGCCTCACTCGGGAAGATTTTGCTTGAGGAGGAAGCATAATAACAAGACTGTAAGAAGTGTGACATTTTAAAGGGGTGGCTGTAGGGAGAAGTGATTACAGGAGACAAAACCAGGACAGAGTCATGTCTTAATTGCTAGGAAGGGAACTGGGGTCAAGTCCAATAGCAAGATGGCTGATAAGGGCCCTGGGATATTACTGATGATCCATTTCAAACTTGGCGTTAGTGAAATGGAGGGAGCACGAGTGGTGGGGTGAGGAAGATAAAGAGACAGGGAGGAAAGTGAAGAAGAAATTCAGTTCCAGAGAGAAGCCAGGCAGCTTTAAACCTGGAGGGAGAGAGCATTGCATGGAGGAGTCAGTTGCTCAAAATAAGAGAGTTTAAGGAAGAAAACAGTGCTCCATAGATATATGATGTATTCTTGTATATTTCACATTCTAAAATAACCTAGAGATGCTTAGAATTAGCTAACCCCCTTTCCTCGCAAAGCCAAGGCAGTTTACATCCTTAAATATGAGTATCTATATCTGCTTCATCTCCAAGAGTTGGCATTTTCATCTTACATTAAGTGTTGGAAAGTATGGCTCACCCCCTTCAGAGTCACGATGGGAATCCTACTCAGGCTCTGTCTGCTTAGGTAATCAGGACTTAGTAGATCTGTATACCAGTAAGTACAAAGTAGAAAGCCACAATTTCTTTCATCAAAATGAGTGGTTTGGGTTCTGTTTTGTGTTGGTTTGTTTGTTTTACAGTTTATTTTCAAAAGTCCTCTCAACTTCTTGAAGAAAAAAATGCTGCAAGAAGTCTCACTTTCACAGAGTTGAACTGCAAAAAAAACCATTCTCACAAAGGTGAGTTAATGTGTTTAAGAGTTTGGTTGCTGGGTTAGAATGTGATGGTTCCGCATAAATTTCTTTCTTTCTCTTTCTTTCCTCCCTCCCTCCCTTTCTTTCTTTCTTTCTTTCTTTCTTTCTTTCTTTCTTTCTTTCTTTCTTTCTTTCTTTCTTTCTCCTTCCTTCCTTCCTTCCTTCCTTTCTTCCATCCTTCCCCTCTCTCTTTCTTTCTTTCCATTTATTCTTCTCTCATACATTGCATCGAAACTACAGCTTTCCCTCTCTCCACCCCTCCCAGTTCTCTCCCCCACCTCCCCTCTCTCCCGGATCCACTCCTCCTCTATTTGCCTCCAAAAAGGAGTGGGTCTCTCAAGGATATAAACTGAACTTGGCATAACAAGTTACAGTAAGACCAGGCACAGACTTTCATATCAATACTGACCAAGGCAACCCAGCAGGAGGAAAAGGTTCCCAAGAGCAGGTGAAAGTCAGAGACTTTCTTGCCCACTGTTAGGAATCCCAAAGAACACCAAGCTACACAACCAGAACATGTATGCAGCCTCGTGCGTACCCCCCCCCCCAAAAAAAAAAAAAACCTCTCCGGCTCCTACAATCCTTCCTCTCCCTCTTCTGTGGGGTTTGCCGGAGATGTCGAAGCATGGGTGTGGGTTCACTCAGGTCCATAGAGAGAAAACTGAGACATGTTAAGAGTAAATTTAGCCATTGCAGCCACAGGGGACATCAGCTTTGAGGAACTGACATGCATTCCCTATGTCTAGGGAATTTTTATTTTTCTCTGTAATTACACTTTAGACAGTTGATCACCGTATCTTAGAACAACTTGAATGAGGCTTCCAAAAAGACCCCTATCTTCAGAAAGTTGGTTCTAAGGTCTTTTTCTTGTACTTTTGCTGTGTTGGAATATCAGGGCTTGCTGCAGTAGGATAGCTGGGCTCTGATCACGGCGCATCACCGTGGCTATTGTTGATTGTGTTCTTACTCTGGTATCCAGGCGTCTGGGTTTGGGATGATTATAGGTCTAGGCACTGATTTCTAAGTTTGTCTTTGTTTGGCGGGTGTTTTGTTCCTGGGTTTCTCTTTTGTCTCTGGTCTTTTGGTCTGTGTGACTTAAGGTTGAGTAGAGGTTCTCCTTCAGAGTTGGGGGCTGGAGTTCTGGCAGCCGGCATGGCCTCTTGTTGAAAAGGGTGTCTCCATCTGAGTTGGGGGCTGGAACACGGTATGGAGGGGAAGGGGTGTTTGGACTAGTATCTGGGGTACACAAGGACAGTGGAGGAGGTCCCTGGGAAGGCAGTCTATCTGGAATTCTGGTGGTCCTCGTGGCCTCTGGTCCAGCAGTTGGGTCTCTGCCTGACTTTACCTATCCACTCTTCCGGCTGGTGTGGCCTGCACTTGAGTAGGGGATGTCTCCCCGAGCTGTGCTACAATTCTGATAGATTCCCAGGTGGCACGTACTGAGAAGTGGAGTCCTTGTGTACATTTATATCAGACCCAAAAATTTGACATGCATGACTCCATTTGTCCACACAAGTCTTGTTTGTGAAAAGAGTTCTATTGTTCATAGATTTTTCTAGCTTCTGTTTTGTTCTGAACTGTCTCTGCACACTTGCTGTTTCTCACCTCAGTACACACACACACACACACACACACACACACACACACACACACACACAAATATACATATATGTGTACACACACATATGGGGCTAGAGAGATGACTCAGACGTTAAGAGCACTAGCTGCAGGGTCCTGAGTTCAATTCCCAGCATCCACGTGGTAGCTCACAACCATCTGTAGTGAGATCTGATGCCCTTTTCTGGCCTGCAGACACACATGCAGGCAGAACACTGTATACATTATATATGTAATTTGAAGAAAACGATGAAGCCCTCTATCACGAATACAAAGTAATTAAAGCTTTAATAGACTCCTCGAGAACATTTTCAAATTCATAGATTTCATGTGCTATAAATATATCATTCTAACCCTCACACTGTACCCTATATGAGCATCTTTATAAGCAGACGCGGTTGTACAAATCTCGAGTGAATACTGGCATCGTCTCTGATTGAGGTTCACGATTACTAGACTCTCATCTGGGATATAACACTGTATTTAGCTGTCACATACATCTCTTTAGTCTTCCCTTGGTTGGGATGAATTTTCAGACGATCCTTGTTTTAAACGATTCTGAATATCAGTTTTGAGGATGACTGATCTAGTATATGATAGGAAATTCCTGTATTGAAATTTGAGTAATTGCTTTTGCAGAGGAAGATGGCAGGTGTGAAGTGTTAGCATAATCATACCATAGTCTAAACTATACAAATTGCTGTAGACCGTTAATATTGCCTGATGCCCTCCTTTAGGTAGGCCATTTAAAAGTGTGCCCTTTTTCATCATCTGAATCTTTCATTTCTTTTTTTAAAAACTGTTCTTCTTTCATACAGTACATCCCAACTGCAGCCTACCATCCCTCCTTCAGGTCCTACCCATGCCCCGTCCCCAACCCCCCAGATTTACTGCCCCCCATTTCCCTTCAGAAAAGAGCAGCCCTCCTCTGCTCATGGGGCCTTTCCCTCCTACTATGTTGCCTCCTCCAGCCTTGATATTCGGGATTGTGCCTAGTCTTATTGCATCTTGCTGTGTCATGTTCAGTTGATAAAAGGCTACCTTCTTAGGGCTAACAACCTGGTATTGAATTAGGAGGCCCATCCACGTAGAAGATGAATTCTCCCTCTCTCAACAGTGATTACTTGCCTGTAGCTCTTAAAACTCTAAAAGTAGGGCCACGAATTCCAGAGGGAGGAGGAAGCATACAGAGATTGGAGGGAAGAGAAGGAGGGAAAATGACACAACTATATTTTAAGTAAATGTAAAGAAACAGATCTGTTTTTTTAAAAGTCCATTTCCACAGTACAATTTTTTGGAAGGATGCTGCTACCTATAGCCCACACGATGGTGGAATATTGAGTTAGGTTTCTCAAGAGACAGAATAAAGTATCTGTCTGTGGCTACCCAGCTTCCTCATGATGTTGTACAACACTCTGAGCCTTGTTATGTTTACCACTGCAAACGTAATTTCTTAGCTCTTCACTTAGCACTGCAGGCTTTGGCCGTCATTCTTCTCTCTCCCCCAGCTCTTTGATTGCTCTCTTAGTTCTTTGACATTCTTGTGTCTGTCTAAGCACATAGGAATACATACAAGTGTGTGGATATATCTCTGTGTACCTGCCACGATGTGTTTCTCAATTCTTTGTTTCATTTTTCATATATTTTACACTTCCCTTAGTCAGTATAGGCAGTTAAGGATCATGATAGGAGACTGTATTCATTTATTTCTGTTTTGTCTCTGTTTTTTTAATTCAATTTCTATGGTTTTATTTTCTCTAAACCTTCATTCTACTGTAACTTCTGCATTTAAAAAAGATTATTCTATCATTTTTCAATTATAAAATGAAAAACTACATTATTACAGATATAAAGAGTTAAGGGAACTGGGATTGTCATGTAATTCCATCTTGTTTGTAACTCAAATACAAAAAGTTATATTTACAACACATGTGATCCTTTGACCCATCAATTCTCCAAAATTCTTCCCCAGGACACAATTAACTACTGTACACAAAGTTGATCTGCTATAATTCTTAGTAGGGGTGTAAAGAAAAGCAACACCCTACGTCATTGGTGAAAACAGGGGTCTGTTGAAAATATATTCACATATCATTGTAATGGAACACTATGCAATGGTTAAAATGATGTTTTCAAAAATAAAAAGTTATATTTATACACATTGGGTTTTTAATTTTTTTACTTTCCTGAGGCATTCTATTTTACATTTATTTCTAGAATCTTTGTAATATTTTTGTGAAATATTCTTATCATCACTAATTTAAAAGTCTATCATAATTTTGCTGCCATTATTACTGACATGCATTATTTAAATTCAACATATAATATCATGAAACTTTCTGGTTCTTGGTATGATGAGTTCAATTCTTTGGAGACCCAGAAAATTTGACATTATGTCCTTGGTGTCTGAGTGCCCTTTACACTGTTTTCCTGATAGCAGGGCCCTGCCCTTAGAGCAGATGGATGTAGACTAGGTTGCTTGGCAACTGAGGGAGGGGCTCCTTGTTGCATCTGGAGAAGTGGGAGTCCCAGCTCCCATGTGGTCTCTGCACACAGCAACTTTTAAATGACTTTATGACTTTGCACTTACATCTCCTTCCTCCCCCATAGACAAAGTCTGGAGCTGTTGCCCAAAGGACTGGAAGGCATTTAGTTCTCACTGCTACTTCATTTCCAATGACTTGGCAAATTGGAACCAGAGTGAGGAGAAGTGCTCCAGTATGGGCGCTCACCTGATGGTGGTCCACAGCAAGGAAGAGCAGGTGCATTGTGGGAGGGAGTGGGGCCTGCGTCCTGCCTGGTGTCTGCCTGTTTTTACTAACAGGAGTTTTGCTGACATGGGTGTTAGTGATGTGGCAGAAGGCTTTCCATCAGATAGCCAGGAAGGTTGCTACAGCCTTGGCTTTCTACACCTTGCTCCTGCATAGCCAGGAAGGTTGCTACAGCCTTGGCTTTCTACACCTTGCTCCTGCTGCAGTGGAGCTAAGGACCAGAAGGAACCATGGCAACAGAAATGCAAGGCTTGAGGTTGGAGGGAGGGTGATAAGTTTTCTGTTTGAAAGACCAGTGTGTGACTCCAGCCCTCTAATGCTTCCTGTAGTAGCAAGTGCCTAACAGAGGAGGACGCAGAGCTGACTAGGGAAACAGGACGGAATCTGGAGAGTCACAGCCACCCATCAGAAATGAAATATCTCAAGTTAATAATGGAGAATGATTAATCCCAAAAATTCTGTCATGCACAACTTTCAAGAATGGTCTTGGGGAAGAACAGAGGGGAGTGAGTCTGAGAGGAAATCCATTATGATCATGGACAGAGGTTGTTTGCAGTGACGTGGAAATCAGGTCTATGAGTGATGACTTTGTGTCCTGGTCAGATGGGGAAGTTGGCCCTCCTGGGGGTGGGTGACTCTTTAGTCCTTGACCCTTCCTTTGTCTTCTCATCTCTGTGTGACCAGAAAAAGTATCACAGTGTGCCTCTAAAATGTACAATTATTGTGCACTAATCTAAAACTTGAAAACTGTTTAAGGCCCTACAGAGATGAACTGTTTATTATATATTTGCATATGTGCATCATATTGAACCTATAATTCTGTGGAGTTAAAATTTTTAAAAGATCTTGTAAAACTTCTACAACAGACAAAGCAGCCCTCCATCCAGGCTGAGTGCTTTATCTTTCCTTCCTCTTAGGATTTCATCACCAAGTTCCTGAGTGATCGTGATGCTTATTTTATCGGTCTTTTGGATCCAGGCCAACGACAGTGGCGATGGGTTGACCAGACACCATACAATGAAAGTGCCACGTGAGTCTAGAGTTACCTAGAGGAGTCATGGGTCCCGTGGCATGAGAAGACTTTAGGGTGCTCCAGCTGTTGGCTATGAAGCTAAAACAGCTCACTCCTGGTGTGGCTGCTGGGGATAGAGTTACTTTTATCCCCATGGACTCATCATAGGAGTCCTGTGAGACACGTGTTACTGATGCACCAGGTAGAGATGAGGAAATGGAGTTTGAAGAGTACAGAATGATAAGTACCCAGGGCACACAATCTAGGTGCTTACCCGTAGGTGGGCGTTGTTATGCTTCCAGTCACTCATCTATATCCTAAAAAGTAGGATCTATTTTTACTTTTATTTGTGTGTATGTATGTGTATCTCTGTGTGTGTCATGTGTATGTGGGTGGCCATGGAGTCCATAAGAGGGTGTTGGATCACCTGGAGCTGGGGTAACAGGTGGTGTGACCACGTCAATATGAGTGCCGGGAACAGAACTCTCCCATTTTCTGGAAAAGCAGCAAGCACTCTTAATGTCTGAGCCATCTCTCCAGCTTTCATTTACATATTTATGATAAAAGCCCCAATCTGATATTGTTGTGCTTCATATCTATCTAATTATTAAAAACTCCAATCTCTTAGTATTTTCCCATATTCTATCTTGATTTCTGTTGTGAGAAATAGGTAGTGATGGCATTGTTGTTCTCAGTTTTCAGAGAAGAAAAGTAGGAATCCAGGATATTAAAATTATTTGTCCTAGATGACAGAAATAAGTAGATTATCTAGATATTTTAACTAGTTCTCCAGTCTATAACATAAGACTGTTGTAAAAAAAAAAAACTATTAAAACATAAGAACAAAGAGAGACCTTTTTAGCAAGTAAATAAGCACCATGGAATGACAGACCCCAGGTACCAAGACCTAGGGATGAAGTAGCCTCTGGGATGTGTTCTGGGAGAATGGTTAAGAACAAGCTAAGAGAACATTGAATGCGGTGGGCCCTGTTTTCCAGGGAAATGTCAGATGTGGGTGGTGGAGAATGGCTGATTTGTCCACACTTGATCTGATTTCCACAAATTCCAGCCTCATCCTCAGGCTTGCTTACTCTTGCTTTCTCCTCCCCGGCATTGCTGTAGGAATCACCCTGATGCTCTTTCCTCCCTTTCAGGTTCTGGCACCCAGGTGAGCCCAACAATGACAAAGAACAATGTGTTATAGTAAATCATCGACTTTCTGGTTGGGGCTGGAATGACATACCTTGCAGTGATACACAGAAGTCAGTTTGCCAGATGAAGAAAATATACTTATGAAAAACCCTTCTCCATGGACACGGGATGGAGATTCCTTATTTACACCGCCGTTACACAGACACCTGGAACATTTTTTCATGTGGAAGAGATGTCCCCAGAATTTAAACAGTCAGCAAATGGTTATACATATGAGGACAACATATATACTTGTTTATTAATCCACTTACTCCTTCATAAGATGCCCTTGTATTCAGGATTTTCCGTGTACCAGGTCACTGTACATTGATCCTTGTGCACACATGGGGCTTTCATTTCCCCTCTAAGGTTTCATTTATGCCCACAATTGTATGGTATGTTCTCTCCGTCTGTTTTTTCTCAGACTTACTCTACCTTTGGCTTTGCTGACATGTGCTTGAGAAATAAAATTACATATACTTGAGTTATAGTGTCTGGCTTAATATTTATGTTTACTGTGAAATTACTATCCAAATCAGGTTAACACCATCCATTACTTAACGTGTGTGTGTGTGTGTGTGTGTGTGTGTGTGTGTGTGTGTGTGTGTGTGTAGAACTCTTAAGGACTTTCTAAGAAAGCTCAGATATTCAGGATGGTGTTAACTGTTATGACTCTATTTCATCTTGGACCTTCAATATTTCCTTATTTTTTATCTGGCAGTTTGTGCCCTTTCCTCGACATGGCAGAGATCCCAACATCAACCCCCTACCCCGATGGATTCTTCTCTCTAATCCCTGCAGTGTATGTTTTCAGACATTGTTTATAAGTGAGATCATATACTGGTCTTTCTTGTGCTTGTTCATCATAGCTGAATGCCCTCTACACTAATTCAATGCTGCACATCAGAGGATGCTCGTTATATGATGGGCCAATGTTTCAGTGTGTCTAATACACGCACAGATATGTGTTAAACATTAACGATCCACTCATCCACTGACGGCTGTGGTCCATAGGACTATACTGTGAGAACTCAGCTGATAAATGATGATGCTAACCCACCGGGATTACACACATTCCAACGGAGGAGACCACATGCAGGGCGGTGGGAGTCTTTGCTTTTTAAATAGTCACTGTCCTTACTGTAAATTCCCTGTGAAGCCATAGCACTCCTTTCTATGGGTGGGATTCATCCCATAAACCCCAGCAGTGTATTAATCAATTACTGGGCACATATATCTGAGGGTGGTCTAGAACATGACTTTTCATTTAACTATGTAGTTTTGATTATATAAATGTATACTGGGATATGCTCCAACATTGGATCTACTTGTCCCGAGAGCACTGTGGACACTTAACGGCCTGCCTTGTTCTTTTGCTCAGACTAATTGCACACAATTAGCTCACTTTCACCTCAGAGCAAGTTCAAACTAGACTAAAGGCTTTTTGTAAACAGATCATAAGTTTGAAACCTTAAAGCTGTTTACAAGGTCAGAGCCACAAATGTCCAACCAAGGTTATTAAGAAAAGCATGCCAATTCTTTTTTTTTTTTTTCCATTCAGCCGTTTATTGATGGATCGGGGCACTGTTTCATTGAAAACAAGTTCCTTCGGGGCTCTGATCGCTCACGGGATGCCGGGTGGGCGCATGCGCGCGTGGGAAGGACTCCCTTTCCATCTCCTGCTGCTGGCGCAGCCGCCGCAGACCCCGAGCATGCCAATTCTTCACTTGCCAGTCTACTAACAATGAATCCGTGTCTCAGAGTTGTCACTGGGCACTGCTCCCCCGCCCCCACCTTTCTGGCTGCAGTTTTACTCCTATGGCCTTGGGATCTTATGTTGCCACGGCAATGCCTCTGCCCTTATTGCTTAGTCTAGGAAGGTGCTTCTAACCAATGAGAACTATTCTTGTAATTCCTTCTTTTGCTTCAAGCCTTTGTGGGAAGGGAGATTTTTGAGAGGCTAGAATAGAAGAAATTAGAAGAAGAAGAAGAAGCTGGGAGGAATTAGAAGTAAGACAGGATTATTAGAGTAGAAACAAAAGAATAAAGAAACAGATGTGGAAAAGCACACAGTGGGGAATTCATTTCGTCCTCAGATCTTTTTCAGTTAGTTCTCTTGTTGGCTCTAGAGTCTTGCCTGGACCCTGAAGAAGTCTAAGGGGCTGGTACCCAAAAGACCTCAGTAACTGACAAACAGGTTGTTTCCAAGTTTTCACTTTTGTGAGTGATACTGAAAATAACATGAATGTGGACATCTTTAGGTGATGGTATTTTTATGTCTCATTTTATAGATCCCAAAGTGAGATTGCTACATGGTGTGTAATTCTGTAGCCAGTGTTTGGAGGAGCTTCTGTACTGAGTTACATAATGATTGTACCAGTTCAGTTTCCTGGTAACAATGCTGCATAATTTTACCTTTCACTATTTTGTGTTTTAACATTCTTTGACATGGGTGTCTTTCTATTTCTATGGAACTGCAAAAGGCCTATGATTTATCCTGTCACTGTACAAAACTTGTTTATTCTGTCTAATGCGTATGTATGTGAGCTGTATGTGTACTATGTAGAATTTTTAGGGTTTACTCTATAGTTATCATTAAAGAGAAATAATTACACTTCCATTCTGTGTATGGGAATGTGAACAGTATGTCCCCTGTTGCTTTCTCCCACGGGATGGTCACTGCCTGAAGACTGCTCCCCTGTAGACACTGCTCCTACTGAGAGTAGCTAACCCTGCCTCCGTGTTCAGCTGTGTGTAATAAACACTCTGAGCTACTGAGGTGTTGCAGCTTCTCCATCAGACAGCCCAACCCACCTGGTTCCAGCTTTTCCGTATCTTTGTCCTGCCCATCAGTGTCTGTCCTCTCTTCATCCCATCATCCCTAGTCGTGGCTCCAGACCCCAAGTGATGTGCAATGCAGCACATTCCAAATTGGAGACCTTTTGAATTCCTTTCCTTGTCTACTTTTTTCTTCGGCGTTCACATAACCACTTACATAAGTCCACGTTTAAAACAGAACTGTGGTAGCTTCTGAGGTGGTGTTCCATCTTTGTGGGGAAGCTGAATGTTACTAACCAAGCAGAAATCTTCTCTTTAGAAAGGGAAAGCAAGAGTAGTATTCAGTATGCTGGAACTGCTACTTGAAAAAGATCATATTCTCTGCACCATGAGTCAATTTTACTTAAACCCAACAAAAATATTCTGCTAGCTCTTCATGGTCATGCATGAATGAGATCGTGGGGCAAGTTAAAAGCCACGAGATGATTGGTTTGCAGTAAGTAGGCAGTGTACATTAATCATTTGTATAAGCCATCAAATCATCCCCTCTCCTCCTTCTTAATCCCAGTAAAGGTCAGCTTTGTTCCAGTGATGTCCAGATCCTCCATCAGTGTGCCCTGCCCCAGAAGATATCTTTGTGCTTGTTGACATTTGTGTAAGAGAACCCAGTGGTCTGACCTGGTGATTCAACCCAGCCTTGGGTTACCTCTCTTTCCCACAGAGTGGCATACTTCTTGTCTTTCTCAACAATGCCCATATTTATTTCCTATTTTATTTTTGGTTTTTGAGATACAGTCTTACTATGTAGTTATCCCTGGCTGGCCTCAAACTCACAGAGATTCACCTGCCTCTGCCTCCCAGGTGCTAGGGTTAAAGGTGTGCACCACTGTGCCTGGCCAAATCCCATTTTTAATTTGCTTTTCTGTAACACTGAACATTACCCATTGGAAGCAGGGCTGTCTCAACAGTCTATTGGATGTTGGCATACATTCCTATTGTACCTATTTTTTGAGAGTCTTTAAAATTATGAATGCGTGCTAAGTTTTTCAGATACATTTGATAATTTATTGAATTTGCCAAGATTTTTTTCTCTTTCATCTTGTTAATGCGGTTCATTGCATTGATTGGTTTTCATGTGCAACTCATTTGTGCCTGTTATTGACAAATCCAATCTGATCACGTCTGCTAAAATCAGTTTGCCGGGTTTTTTGTTGGTTTGTTTTGTTTGATCTCTAGCAGAGACTGGCCAGCCTGAATTATGTCTTCTTATAATACAGTCTTGTCTCACTCATTTGGATATTTGTACCATATAAGACTTACCAAGTGACTTTGTAAATGTATCCTTCCCTCAAAGTTTTTTGCTTTATTTATTTATTTGGAGATCACCGGGCTTCTTTATTAAGCATTTGACAAGACAGGGTGTCTCACGGGAGTGCAGAGACGGTTGGGATTGCACTGTGAGAAGGGCGCTCCTTGCAGCCCAGCCCCCTCTATTAGGAAGACAGCCCCAACCCAAGATCCTTACTTTGAGTCCAACTTACCTCTTTCTGGAAGACAGGACTTCTGCCTCAAGTGTCCTAGAGTTTGAAGAACTATTCTTAAAGTTTTGAAAACCTGAAAATGAATGATACTAATCCTCTTGAAAACAGGTGTTCTAATTTATCCGTGAGACCATATGTTTTAAGGCTTCTCTTTTCAATAGTTATTTTTTAATGGATTCAAACTCCTTACACATTGATTTGTTCAGAGTTTCTACCTATTCATGATTCAGTCTTAGAAGATATATATATATATATATATATATATATATATATATATATATATTTTCGAGACAGGGTTTCTCTGTGTATCTTTGGAGCCTATCCTGGCACTCGCTCTGGAGACCAGGCTGGCCTCGAACTCACAGAGATCCGCCTGCCTCTGCCTCTGCCTCCTGAGTGCTGGGATTAAAGGCGTGCGTCACCAACGCCCGGCTGGAAGTTATAATTTCTGCCTTTCTCTCTCTCTCTCTCTCTCTCTCTCTCTCTCTCTCTCTCTCTCTCTCCCTTCCTCCCTTCCTTCCTTTCTCTTCCTCACTTCCCTTTTTACATAGCATCTCATTACAATCCAGACTTTGAACTCCTGGTCCTCTTGCACATCTTCCACATTCTGGGATTACAGGTTGTCTCAAAGCATCCAGAATTAGGTTATATATGTACATGGATTATTATTTTTTATGGATTATCCATTTGTTGATATGTAATTATTCATAGTATTTCCTTATGATTTTTGCATTTTATCTATTATAATATGACTCTTGTTTATAGTTTTAAAAGTTAACTCCTCTCTTTTCTCAATTATTGAATTATAATTTCAGCCCTTTTCCCCATGCTGCCAGGCAGGCTGGCTCCTTGCTATCCTAGAGGGCTGCCTGGCTCTTATGGGACTTCTCTCCCCTACACTGCCCCAGGAACAATAAACAGCATGAGATAATTAAGATCAGGGCCGAAATTCATGAAATAGAAATGAAAAAATTCAAAGAATCAGTGATATGAAGAGTTGGCTCTTTGGAAAGATTAGCAAGCATGACAAAAATTTAGCCAAATTGAGTGTGTGTGTGTGTGGTAGATCCAAACTTACAAAATTAGAGATGAAAAAAAGGAGACTTTAGAATAGACACTGGAGTCTTTCAGAGAGTTGCCAAACTGTTAAATCTATGAGAAATAGATAAATTTCTAGATGCTTATGTCTTACCAAAGTTAAACCAAAATCAAGTAAACAATTTAAAGAGGCTGATAGAAACTGATGAGATAGAAGCAGTAATTAAAAATGTCCGAACTTAAAAAAAGCCCAGGCACTACTAACCAACTACCCAGGGCTAGTGAATCTTTGGATCTTAGAGGAGAACCCACAACCACTGCTCTGCTAAATGAGTACAGCCCCTAACTCCATTCCAAATATTTGTCCTTGCACCCACAAACAAGTGCAGTCCTTGCCCCTCATCAAGGAAACCTCCCTTTGCAACCAATCAAAATGTAGATTTGTGGACCTCAGTCCCAAAAGATACATCTGCAACCCCTGTACCCACGGCCCGGGGAGCTTGTGGAAGAGAGGGTTTGTATAAATTGTAAGAGCCAGAAAGAACAGGGAGTTTGTGTGATACTGTTTCTACTAGGAGTGTCAGAAGCTGCATCCCATAGAGTGTCACCAACATGACTACTTAAACATGAGCTGAACAAGGGCAGCGATAGACACACTAATGTGGATATGAGAAAGCCCAGAAAGCTTCAACCCTACATAAAATCTACAGGCAACTAAGGTTTGCTGAGAGAGGGAGAAAGAGTCTTCCCCAGCAAAGATCAACTGGTTACCCAACACCAAATGATCAGTCCTGAAACTATTGTACAGACAACATTATACAGATGGAGCAGGATGTACTTACGTATTTAGAAGTGTGTGTGTGTGTGTGTGTGTGTGTGTGTGTGTGTGTGCGTGTGTGTGTGTGTGTGTGTGTGTGTGTGTGTGTGTGTGCGTGTGTGAGCCTACAATAATTAATGGAAACAAGAGACCATGAACTTGAAAAAGAACACAGAAAGGCATTTGGAAGGAGAAAAGAGGAGGTAATCATGTAATTATATTATAATCTGTGGTCCTTTTTTATTTATTTATTTTTTTAATCTGTTGTTCTTGACCACTTTGGTTCTTGTAACCCTTCCCTCTTCTCTTCTGTGGGGTTCCCAAGCCCTGCCTAATGTTTAGCTGTGAGTCTCTGCATCTGTTCCCATCAGCTGCTGGAGGACGTCTCTCTGATGACGACTCTGGGCACCGACTTATGACTTATAGCAGAATACCATTAGGAATCATTTCATTGACTTTTTTGTCAGCCATGTTTGGTTCTACCCTAGGTCTCTAGGGTGGGGGTGTCTATGACTCTTTTGCCTGCTCATGGAACCCTTGTCCTCCTACTGGGTTGCCTCCTCAAGTCTTGGTATGAAGGTTTATGCCTAGTCTAATTGCATTTTGTTATGCTGTGTTCAGTTGATATCACTGGATGTGGGGAGGAGGGACTGGGAGGGGGGACTGGGAGGAGAAGGAGAGGCTGTGGTTGGGATGTATTATATGAGAGAAGAATAAAGAAAAAGGAAAAAGTGTATCATAATCCCAAAAAATAAAATAAATAATAAAAAGCCCAAGACTAGATGGATTCAGCACAGAATCCTGCCAGGTCTTCAAAGCAATAACACCAATATGCTTCAAATTATTCTGTAAAGATTCTACTTTACAGAAAACTTCCAAATGATTTTTTTTATGAAGTCAGTATTCTTCTTATAACAAAACCAGATACATACATACATACACACATACACACACACACACACACACACACACACACACACACACACACACACAGAGAGAGAGAGAGAGAGAGAGAGAGAGAGAGAGAGAGAGACAGAGACAGAGACAGACAGAGACAGACAGAGACAGACAGAGACAGAGAGAGAACATTATAAGCCTTGAGAACTATTCCTGATGAACACGGATTCAAACATTCTCAATAAGGTAATTCCATTTTAAACTATCTATCTATCTATCTATCTATCTATCTATCTATCTATCTATCTATCTATCTATCTATCATCTGAGCTTCTACAGTTTCCACACAACTTTTTTGAAAGGTCTTCTGATGCGGGAGGTCCTTCTGTGTATATGTTTGTTTTATTGGTTGATAAATAAAGCACTGTTGGCCAATAGGAAAGCAAGTTAGGAGAGAAGGAGGATTCTGGGAAATGTAGTAAAGAGAGAGTCAGCATGTGATCCCAGGAAGATAGGATGCTAAGGCTGGCGTCCTCGATAAGTCTCTATAAAATATATAGATTAATGGTTATGGTTGATACTTAAGATAGAGCTAGCAAATACAAAATCCTAGTCATTGTCCAGCAGCATTGTAATTAACACTAATCTCTGTGTGTTATTTGGGGGCCCTAACATGGTGGCGGAACTCAGGCGGCTGTTGGAAAGAGTTATCGTTACACTCTTCATTATGATTTATCCCTCCCTGTATTCCTTTTCTATCTTGCCTTTCCATCCCTTACTCCAACTTAACCTTTCCTATTCCATTATTCCTCTTTAGCCCTCAAACCACGGCAATTCTATTTCTCTTTTGTTAAGAGCCTGTTTGCTGCTCTAGAGGCAGTGGGGCTTGGGAGAATGGAGCTGATATATAAGGTAGACTAAAGCCTTCTTCAATAGCCAACTTTATTCAGCACATCGGACAATTTGTACTCTGAGGGTTAAGATAAGTCACTTGAGTAAAGTGTACAGTCACATAGGCAAGCTGTATGTGGCAGACAAGTCACACGTGGCAAAATTTTTTTCCATAGATGCATATAAACAAATAACAATACTCAGTTGTTATGAATAATCTGAAGTAAACTCACTCCTATCCACTATACCTGGGAGGGACATGAAAACATAATCCAAGGATAATTCTGTGTTTTTGCAGACTGGTTATTAATGCTGCTTGCAGGCTTCACAGGAATGGGTTACCTATTTTAGGGTTGTTAGCCAGTTAGCTCCATAGACCTCCCTCATATGTGGCAGGCTGTTGCAATTCTTTTGGCTACCCTCCAGAACTTGACCATAAGACCCTATTACTTAAGGCACCACACACTTGAGTCATACATCATGGGGAAATCAAGCTGGTATTCATTTGGATGCTTCATCGTTACTGGGTAGTTTTCATAATGTTGGAATGCATTTTGAACAGGACTGAGGAAGAAAAAATAATCACTAGTTTTATCCAGGTGTGAAGCCTGAAAGCAACAGTAATAACCAGCCTGGAAAGACATGCCCATTGGTACAATTGTGTCATAAATATCACGAGAGTAATCATCCAGTTTCTTCTTGGACTTAAGGCCCAATCCACAAGTTGAAATCCATACCTGGACCATTGTCAGGGCCAAGAACATATGACTAGATAGGTCATAGGCTCTAGGGGGAGAACCTACTAGTATTATCTTGCTAAATTAAATTGACTCTTAATACACATTGTTGTAAAATGTTAGTTAAAGATGTGTTACATCTGTTCATGTTCTAGAATATTTGTTTAGTGAGTGCAAAAATGTGCTGCATTCTTTTATGTTGCATTTGTTTAACTCTATGAAGCTGTGTTACTTTGCCTGACTAAAACACCTGATTGAGCTAATAAAGAGCTGAATGGTCAATAGCTGGGCAGGTGAGAGAAACAGGCAGGGCTGGCAGACAGAGAAAATAAATAGGGGGAGAAATCTTGGAAGGAAAGATCGAGGATCAAGGAGCAAGAAGAGAAGGAGAGGAGGACACCAGGGGCCAACCACCCAGATACATAGCCAGCCATGGAGTAAGAAGGAAAGGAAGGTATATATAATAGAGAAAGATAAAAACCCAGGGGCAAAAGCTAGATGGATAATTTAAGAAAAGCTGGCTAGAAACAAGCCAAGCTAAGGTTGGGCATTCATAAAAAAGAATTGGCCTCCATGTGGTTAATTTGGTAGCTGTGTGGTGGCCCCCGAAGGAGTAAAGAGTAAAAACAAACCACTACAACATTAATGCATCTCTCAGCCCTTATCAGAGAAACTTTTATTTGTGGTAGACGTTGATTAACACTGAGACCCACAACTGGCCGAGGCAGAGAAAAATAAGACTGTGACATACACAGTCCTAAACGTATATCACATCCTCTGTTCTCAAAGCTCACTGTGGAAGAGGGCATGGGAAGAATGTGAAAGCCAGAGCAGTTTCTTCTGGACACAACAAGGCAGCTACAATATGAACTCGGTGGTTGTCACCATGGGTAATAGCCCCCTAATTCCCAAACAGACTAATTCCAACAGGGATAGGGAAGTTAGGCATGAAACATCACCCCTGGCCATTGAGCTACTGGCAATTGATAGTTGTTGAGAGAGGTAAGTCTTTAGATTGTAGCTCTTCAAATTGGGAGCACAGAGGGGAGAGAGGAAGGAGGTGGGAAGGGAAAAAGGAGAGAAGGTGAGAAGGGGAGGGGGAGGAGAACAGGAGGACTGAGACAGGGGAGGAATACAGGAGGTCAAGAAAGGAGATGCCTTGATAGAGTGAGACAGTACAGATTTGGAGAGAGCTCTGGCACAGGGGAAATATTTGGGGGATCCACAGGGATGACCCCAACTAACAATCTAGGCAATGGTGGAGAGGCTGCCTTTGATGCCCTTCCCCTATAATGAGATTGATGTCTACCTTGGTTACCATTCCTAGAGCCTTCACCCAGTAGTTGATCAAAGCAGAAACAGGCATCCACAGCTAAACATTGAGACGCACTCCTGGAATCCAGTTGTGGAGAGGGAGGAGGGATGAGCAAAGGAGCCAAGACAGTGCTTGAGAAACCCACAGAAACAGTTGACCTGACCTAGTGAGAGCACGGAGACCCTAGTCATAAATTGGAGAACCAGCATTGGCCCAACCAAGAATGTGGGTGCCAGCTAGGAGGCCAAGAGAGTCTATGGGACCTCTAACAGTGGAGCCAGTGTTTATCCCTAGAGCACAAATGGACTTTGGAAGCCCATTCCCTATGGAGGGATACTATTGCAGTCCAGATGCAGCAAGGAGGGTCTGGGCCCTCCCCCAAATGATATGACGGACTTTGATGGTCTCCCGTGGAGGGCTTCACTATCCCTGGAGAGGAGGTGTGTTGGGGGAATTGGTGAGGAGCATGGGAGGCTGGAAGGGTGAGGGAATAGGGGGATGGATATGTAAATAAGAGTGCTTCTAAAATTAAAAAATATTAAAAAAAGATTGTAGCTCTTGATAATTTGACCATCCTTTGGCAATTAGTCTCCAGCCACAGGATCTCCCCAGCCTTGGTAGATAGAGGTAAGAGCTCTCTGGTGGCTTGGCTGCTTTTCTGATCTTCAGTTTGAACCTCAATATCTGTCTCTGGGTTTATATTAGTTGTGCTAAATAAACCACCATATAAGCAGGCAAAAGACTGAAAGAAACAACATGATCATCTTAACTTAGTAAGACCCTGTCTCAAAATACAATGTAGAAAGAGGGAGACTGGAGAGATGACCCAAAAGTTAAGAACACTTGTGGGAACAGTGCAGAGACCCACAGTCAAACATTAGGCCGAGCTTTGGAAATTCTGCTTAAGAGAGAAAGGATTGTAGGAGCCAGAGGGGTCAAGGCCATCATAAGAAAACCTATAGAATTAACTAACCTGGGCTCATAGAGGCTCACAGAGACTGAACCAACAACCAGGGAGCCTGCATGCCACTGACCTAGGTACTCTGCATACACGTGACAGGTGTGTAGCTTGGTCTTCTTGTGGGACTCCTAACAGAGGGAACAGGAGCTGTCTCTGACTCTTGCTGGCTTTTGGTACCCTACTCCTCATACTGGGTTGCTTTACCCAGCCTTAATACAAGAGGAGATGCTTAGACTTACTGTAACTCGATAGTCATGTTTTGTTGATATCCATGGGAGGCCTGCCCTTTTCTAAATAGAAATGGAGGAGGAATGGATTGGGGGGGCAGAAGGGAGATGGGAGAGAGAGACTTGGAGGAGTAAGGGGGAACTTTGATCAGGATGCATAATAAAATATAACAAAATAAATAAATATTTAGAAAGAACACTTGCTGTTTTCCCAGAGGACCTGGGTTTGGTTCCCAACACCTACACAGTGACTCACAAGCATCATAACTCTAGTTTTAGTGGGTCAGACACGTTTTCTGACCTCCAAGGGCACAAGGCATGCACACAGTACACAGATAGACATAGAGGCAAAACACTCATACACTTAAAAATACTTGCAAAAAGTAGGGAGATGGTGAGCACTGGCGTTCATGACCCTTGCTTTCTGCCTTGTGGCTCCTGCCTCCAAAAATCCTCCACGAATACGGACTGTGCCCTTGAACTGTAAGCCAATTAAACCTGTCTCATGTAAGTTACTTTTGTCAGGATGTTTTATCATGGTGACAGGAAAAGAAACCAAGGCAGTCTCCTCTTCTCTGTTTAATCTTGTAGAAAAATTTAGTAACCAGGGCATTTAAAAAAGAGAACAACAACAACAAAAGAACTAAGTCAGAGAATATTAGATATTTGAATTAGAAATTTAGAATAAGAAGTCAAATGCCTTCTAAATGGTCTTTGGATATGATCTTGAATTTGGCTTACCAAATTTTATTGATAATTTTGTATCTATGTTAGTCAGATTATTTTGTAGTTTTCTTCTTTTTTTGTATCTTTCTTCAGTTTTGGTATTAAGTTAATATAAACTTCATAAAAAGAATTTGGAAGTGTCCCTCCCTTTTCTATTTGATAGAGTAACTTAAGGACTATAGGTTCTTTGAAGTTCTCGGAATGCTATGATGGATCCATTCAGTCCTGCGTTTTAGTGTCGAGTTTTTAGTACTGCCTCAGTCTCATTGCTGACTATGGGTCTGTTTACATTGTCTGTCTAATCACCTTTCTGGGTGCACCACTTCTGCTAAAGTTTCTGTGGAATGAAGAACAAGCACTAATGGCTCTTACCCTGGTTCAGGAGTGGTCCACACCCTGGAGCTGCAGCTTCTGCTGAAGTCACCCAGAGGTATGGAACTTCTTGGGTGTCTGTGGACCAAACCGAAGTCAAATCCAGTCCCCACCTTGCATCTGCACTTCTGCTGGAGCCCCTGCATGCAGCACTGCCACCTGGGGACCAAGTGTTCAAATACAGAAGCCTGTGAGGGACATTTCTGATCGGAGCCACCACACCTACTAATCTTACAGTAATAGCCTCCATGGAGAGTGAATTAGGAGAATTCCCAGGAGAAGAACTCAAGAAATGGTTGCAAGTGTGTTCAAAGGAATCAAAGAAGATGGTAAATGAATTCCTAACTGAATTCCAAAGGAGTATAGACAAACAGCTGAATGAATTGAGGAACCTAATATAACACAGGAGAGAGGAATCCAGACAAACAACACAACAGAAAAACTAGAAATTAAAAGTACAACAAGCCAAACAAAAGGAACCACAGACAGATTGAACCAGGGAGGAGACAGAACTTCTGAGCTAAACAACAAGGTGGAGGAATTGGAACATCCCTCTGTGTCTTTTGATTGGGGAAGTCGAGATCATTAATTTTCAGAGCTAATATTAAAAGCTATGTATTAGTTCCTGTTATTTTTGTTGAATGTGTAATATGTAGTATTTTCCTATTCATATTCTGCTTAACTACTTAAGTATGGTTTATTCTTTCCCATGGCCCCATGGATGTGTTGGGTCTTTCTTTATCTTTGGTTTGGTGTATCTTCCATAGAGCTGTGTTAGTGTCATGAGTCCCTTTAGTCTGTGCTCTTTTCATGATGAGCTTTTTTTTTTTCTCCTTCTATTATGACAGATAGCTTTTGACAGGGATTGTAATATATTGCCAGTTGTCTTTTAGAGCTTGAAATATATAATTCCAAACTCTCCTGGCCTTTAAATTTCTGTTGAGACATTTGCTCCTATTCTAATTGGCTTGCCTTTATATATAACTCGGTCCTTCTCTCTTGCTGCTTTCCACACAATGCATTTGTTGTTTCTATTCTGTGGTTTAATTATGTTATGATGAAGGTTGATTGTTTTACAGTTTTCTCTGATGTTTACACGCCTCCTGTGTCTAGATTGGCAAACATTATCTGAATTTTGGGAAATCGTCTGCTATAGTTTTTGGTGAAAATGTGTTCTGTGAATTTAGAATGAAATTTTCTTTCTTTTATGCCCATGAGTCTTAGTTTTTGTCTTTTTGTTGCGTCTTGAATATCTGAAAAGCCTGCTTAGATCTTATTAGCTTAGGTTTGCTTTGTTGGAATGTTCTGATTCCTCCGCCTTGTTGTTTAGCTCAGAGAGAGATTCTGTCTCTTCCCTGATTCAGTCCATCTATGGATCCTTTTGTTTGGCTTAATTGTACTTTTCATTTCTAGTAATTCAGTTTTGGTTTTCTTATGGATTCCTCTCTTATGTGTTGTATTATGTAGATGGGAGTTATTGTCCTGCACTGTCATGCAGTTGTTTAGTCCCAAATTATCACACAGAGGCTTATATTAATTATAAACTATTTGGCCTATTGCTAAGACTTATTACTATCTAGCTCTTAAGATTTAAATTAACCCATAATTCCTATCTGTGTTTAGCCATGTGGTTTGGTTCCTTTTCTCAGTTAGGCATTCTCATCTTGCTTCCTCTGTATCTGGCTGGTGACTGTGTCTCTGCCTTTCCCCTTCCCAGAATTCTTCTTGCTACTGACCAATCAGCGTTTTATTAAATTAATACGAGTGACAAATCTTTACAGTGAACAAGAGCGTCATTCCACACCAGTATTATTAGGTCCCCCAATTCATTCAGCTGTTTGTCTATATGCTCTTGGAACTCAGCTAGGAATTCATTTACTGTCTGCTTTGATTTCTCTGAACACACTTGCAACCATTTCTCGAGTTCCTCTCCTGAGATTTCTTCTAATTCACTTTGCATGGAGGCTATTACTGTGGTGGCTCCAATCAGAAATGTCCACCACGGACTTATGTATATGAGCACTTGGTCCCAGGTGGTGGGGCTGTTTGGCAGGGGTTGTGGAACCTTTAGGAGGGGCAGCCTTGCAAGAAGAATTACAACGTGTGTGTGTGTGTGTGTGTGTGTGTGTTTTCGAGCGCGCGCGCATGCGCGACTTGAAAGATTACAGCTTTATTCCCATTCTCAATTTTCTTTCTCCACTTCCTGAATGGAGATGGAAATGTGATCTCTAAGCTTTCCGCGCTGCTTGCTGCCGTGCCTTCCCTACCACATGGACCCTTCCTCCAGAACGGTAGGCCCAAATAAACTTTACGTTTTCTATGTTGCCTTGGTTATGGTATTTTTCATCACAGCAACAAAAGGAACTAATGCAGTAATTTTTGGGAGAATCACGTCACTCTCATTTTCATGTTTCATATATTACTACATTAAGCTTTATGCATCTGAAGTATTTTATTGCTTGTGCTTTAAAACCCATTTTATTATTTTAGTTGAAGTGTTTACAATGTTCCTGTGGGGCTAGGTTGTGGTAGAACTGAAGTGCATGGTTCAGAGTTTAGATCTTCAGTTCAGGAGCCCAGGGCACCTGGTGCCTTTTCTGTCCTACTCTCAGACTAGAATAGCAGCAGCAGCCACAACTGCTGCATAGGACAATTAGGGAAATTTCATATAGCAATGAGTAACAGTGGTGTCTTTAGTTTCAATAGCTGTTGGAAGATAAATGACCAAGGTATATACTAAGATTTTAGTTATTAGTGTAGGTGACATTAGGGATTAGACAACAGTTAGAGAAAAGTGAAGATTGAAAAAGTTATGTGGAGGGCGACCTAGTTGGGGTTTCTGCTCCTGTGATGAGACAGCATGACCAAAGCAAGCTGGAGAGGAAAGGTTTATTTGACTTACATTTTCATATCATGGTCATCACCGAAAACAGTCAGGACAGTAACTCCCACATGGCAAGGGAGGCAGGAACTGATGCAGAGGCCATTGAAGAGTGATCCTTGCTTGCTTACTTCTCATGGTTTGCTTAACCTGCTTTCTTATAAAACCTGGGACCACCAGCCCAGGATGGCACCATTCCCAATGGTCTTGGCCCTCCTCCATCAATCACTAATTAAGAAAATGTTCTTGTAGGCTTGCCTACAGCCTGATCTTATAGAGGCAATTTTTCTTAACCTCCAAGCCATCTCTCCAGTCCCGAAAGGCATTTTCTCAATCAAGATTTCCTTCCTCTCAGATGACTATAACTTGTGTCAAGTTGACATAAAACTAACCAGAACAGAGGGACAAATCCACAGACTTTTAAGGCTAGAGAACATTATTGTTGAGAAGCAGTGATAAGTAAGAGGGACACAGGAGAAGAAGTAAGGACGGGGGGAAGAATATAAGCTGTGCATGGGGAGCAGAGTAGAGAGTGTCCATCGGTAGACTTCATAGAGAAACACACAGAGATGCCCTAAGCATAACAAGCAATGAATATACTACGCTAAAGCAAGAGCATTTATTTATGTGCATATGTGCAGGTGTGGCGGTGAGCAAATAGAAAAACATACTCAACCATGACAAAATGAGCAAAAACTAGCAAGCAAAAAGACAAAGTGTAAAAAAAAAAGTAGAGTAGATTAAAACTTATTACATCAGTCAGCATTTCTTCCTTCGTGGGACGGGCTTTGAATCTTTCCATCCCTATGGTGATAGGTGTAGCAAACCGCACTGACTCGGGAAGTGCATTTTACAATCCAACTTTAAGCCCACAGAGCCTGATTTGGGGTATGTACTGCCCTGGTGGCATTTAGAAGTTACCTTTTGGAGTGACATTCTGGCACAGCCTCCCTGAGTTGAGAGGTGAGCAGCTTAGCTACATCCTTAGCCTCTCTCTGACTCCTCTCAGTACCGTGTGTGTGTGTGTGTGTGTGTGTGTGTGTGTGTGTGTGTGTGTGTGTGTGTGTGTGTGTGTGGTAGGTTTAAGTGGGAACCCTTGGTTGCAGCATTTGCGGAAGGAGAGGTTGTAAGTCATTGCCTGGTGGTAGCCACAGACCTCGAGCAATCCCTCTATGCTGCTGTAACTTCTTCCGTTCACTGGGTCACTGCTAATTACACACCCAGTCCTTGGTGTTCAGCTAACTATTCTTTCCAGCCTGATGTGAGTAAAGCATAGTGCTTCCCCACTGTTTGAACTGCTTTCACTGGAGAGGCCTGGCTTGTCTGGGCAGTTCCCAGTTACTCCTGCCTGCTTCTCCGAAGAGATCTCTCTTGGTTTTCTAGGCTCATTGGCAGTTCCTGTCTCTTCCAGGAAAAGAGATCATTGTGTATCATTTTGACTGATCCCTGAGTTCATTGACAAGACTTCTCATTTATCATCTTACCTAGGAGTCAACATTTATAATTTTTTGAATTAATGTATTTATGAAAAAAATCTGTTAACTAGGTCAAAGCTGTCATTAGAATCTGAAATGAATTTTGGTCTAGAATTGTTAGTGTGCCTTTTGGTTGTTCTTAGTCCTTATCAGAGGGTTGGAGCATTGCAGCTAACACTTTGGGAAGCTGCAAACAATAAAAAATAAGCCACAACTAAGCTCCTGTGAACCAGAACAGTCGGCAGGACAGCTGACGTCAGTCCAGGGGAGGTATCATGAATTGAGGACTCAAGACATAGGCATTGTGGACCTATAAATACTTTATTTATAAATAGTTTGATCTCCTTAGTCTCTTGCCTTTGGAAATTCCTAGAATCTTGATATTTTCTCAGGGTCTGAGCAGAGTCCCAAGCATAGCTTATAGGGAATTTCTAATTAGCGAGGTTCAATAGGAAGCAGTCTTTTTAAAAAGAGGTTCAGTCAAAACAAAATAGCATTCCCTTTGTCCTGGTCTCCAAGTATGCTTGCTCTATGCGTCTAGTTTAATCCCCAGTGGTTATTATATTCTCCATAGTGAGTTCTTGCATTTTTTCTGGATAGACTCCTATTTTATATTTGTCTGCACATCTGCTTTGATTTTTATTTTCCTACTAACTTGCTTTCTTTTGTTCACTGTTATATTTTATTTCAGGACAGCCTTCAGGCTGGACTTTGTTCCATCTCTTCAGCATTCTTTATTAAGGGCATACGGGCACAATCTGGTAGATGAAGGGAGCAGAGGCTAGTGTGTTCCAGCAGGGTGTTATGGTCCAGACAGAAGTCAGCTAGGGGAGCACATGCTGGAGACAGGTAAGGAAGCAGAGAGCAGTTTTGCCTCTATAGAGCTTAGCAGGGTGAGGTGGGGATGTTTTTTCTTCCTGGACAGTCAGTTAGCTCAACACCATAGATTGTGTTTCTTCATCCCCGAGGGGAACTGGAAACAGGTGGTAATGTCTTAGTGGTAATAACCACTTCTTCCTTCTCCCACTGTGACTTACTACATCTCAAATAACCATGGGAAATAGCATTAGGGGACTTTTAAAATTACTAAATGGATCCTGTCATTAGTGGTAGCTACCCTGTCCTGTCACTTGAAAGCCCCATTGAGTTCAACCCACATTTGAACTTTCTCTGCAGGATCTGTAATGGTTGCTGGTGGTTGAACTCAGTCTTCAGCTCTTTTCCATTTCTGAAGGAGTGGGAGTGAGGATTCCAACTGTCTGATCACAAGGTCGGTCCCATTTTGAAACAATCTTGGGGACTGGTGAAGAGTCATCTCACTAGCATACAATAAGGCCTGGTTAAGATGGACTTGATATATATATATATATATATATATATATATATATATATATATATAGCAATAAAATAAAAGAACCAGCTTTATTTTTGGAATTAAAAATATCCACACAAAATTTGCACCTGAAAACGTCCTATGATCCAAAGACTTAGGAGTTGTGTGCCAACAACCAAGGATAGGGACCATGTATGTTTTACATCAAAGTACCATACTTATCCATCCTTATGAGTGTGGAGGTGTTGGTGACGACAGAAGAGGGAAGCTCTGTGCTCCAGAGTGGGTGTGTGAGTGAGGAAGGAGTGAAAATGGGCTTCCTCAAGCTTGCCTCTGACTTTATACCACTTTTCACTTCCCTTAACCTAACGAGAGAACTCATAATGTTACTAACTTTTGCCTAATGCTACTCTTAATGCACTAAGAGTTTGAAGTCGATTTTGTCATAGTGGACCAGCCAAGGTGAGTCTGGTTCCTTGGTACCTGGTCACAATTTCAAACCCAACGACTGTAGCTCCTGCCAGAGGAGCAGGCTCTTTACTCTCCAGTCAAATGGCAAGTCATAAAACTAGTCCACAAGTTAATTGGTTTGTTTCAAGGAACACAAAGACAGAACACACAAAAATAAGAGACAGGACTATATGGATATATAGGCAAAAGTAGATAAAAGAAAATACTTGAGCTCCATTGTTAGTCATGAACCAAACATATGCTCATGAATGAAATCCTATAGATGGTTGCAGAGATTGGTCCCTTTCATGATGACAATGGAAAAGGTCCGGATTGCCCTCAAGTCACCAGCATTGAAGAAAAGGACTCATTTGTTCCAGTAGTCTCCACATGCACAGCTCAGAGGGAGTGATAGAATCAAGTCAGGAGATGTGTCACAAATGGCAACCTGAATCACTGGTCATTATGGTATAAGGAAATGTCATATCTAAAAGGCCCATGTCCCAGCAGTCTCATTTGCATATTGGCCTACAATATGGCCTACAGTGTGATTGTCACTGTGTTGTCGAGATGATAGATCAGTTATTTGCCTCAGTTACAGCTTGTATGACAAAAGGGTGTTCAAAATGGAGTTAAGACCGTCAAAACATAGTCACAATAATCATAATTCAAATACCAGTTTACTTACATTCGAAAGATCCATAATACAGCAAAATGCACATCATGATGTGGTTTCCATTTCACAACGCCACTTCTGAACAATGCTCATGTGTCTTGCTTTTTAGTGTATGTATGTGTGTTGCATGTGTGTGCATGGGTTGGGGACTGTTAGGTCTCAAACCTGGGAGACAGCAGACACTGTCCTCCAATCTCTTGCAGCAGCTCCAGTAACTGTTACAGAGACATCTGGGCTGGCATGCCCCACCCCTACTCTAAACTCTCCAGCCCAGAGACTCAACTGGGCCCTTTCCCCCATCTTCTCTTCCCTACATAACCCAGCCATTCTGGCTATATGGTCTTTTTTGTTTACTGGCCTGTTGACTCTCTCCTGACTTCTTGGCCCCTGGTTCCTCTCTTTTTCTCTCTGGCTGGCCCTCCTACAATGGCCTGGTTCAGTTTGGACCATTCCAGATACCTCTGATGTGCTCTCCCTTGTACCTATTATAAAAACTTCAGCCCCTTAGGAGCAGTAGTGTCCCCCCTTTCATTTTTTCATTCAAAGACATCCTCAGGTATAATTCTCAGGGACACTATCTACCTCCTTTGAGACAGAGTCTCTCATGGGTCTGGAGGACACCAATCAGGCTGAAGTGACATTTTTAGGTAGGTTCTGGGTGTCAGTCTCAGGTCCTCAAGCTTTACCATCTCCTAGTCCTCCATGAAAGTCCTTTTATTTACATTAACTCGTATGTCTAAGCTCTAACCATTCAATCAGACTTCTTAGTACTTTCTGGACCTCTGCTCGATATATGAATTAAGTCTTATATGAACTAAATAACCCACATGCATTTTGTAAAGTGCCGAGACAGCCAGCTCCTAGCAGATCAGAGAAACTGAAGAAGAGATGTGGAGTTGGCTAACAGCTGGCGAGACACACAGACACACGCAGGGACTTTATCTGAGAGGCAAAACTTAATTCTTCATTTAATTTTTCTCTCTAGCCCTTACTCTGTTCTTCCTCCGCTCTGTTCTTCCACCCAGTTGTTTTTCTTCTCCATTGTTCTGTACCCTCTCTTACTTTTTTTCATATCCCTTTTATCCCTCCAAAGACAAAAATTTCTATTCAAGAAAAGATTACCTCACAACCACAAGCTACATATTATCCAAAAGCAATTAAAATCTTTACACAGGAAGAAATCACATTAAGATCACAGATTACATGTTTTTCTTAGAAGCCCACAAATAGACATTTTTCTTTTTATTAATTTTCCCACCACAGTATCTTCACCCCAAAGCAATGATTCTTTTATAATTGATGAACAAAGATTTAAGCAAGCCAAGTATATTCCAGCAGTTGTCTTTTGTAGTGGCTGCTTGCGGTTTCAGATTCCTATCCTTTTTCGGCTGGACAAAAGCTTTAAGCGTGTGGTCAGCTAACCATCTATTTTTCCTTACACACAATGGGGTCATTAAGTTTCCTTTCACAATTTTGTTTTTGCAAGGTGCATACTGAAACCTGTGATTACTTCTGTAAACTACATGACCAAGGAACTCAGGCCTAACCTTGGGCGTAGGGACATGATTGCTTTCTTTGATCATCATCAGCCTGTTTTTCCACAGGCAGAATTCATGGGCCTATAATGCGTGAAACAACCTTGTTCTTATTTTTCCATCCTCTGCAAATCTCACATCTAACAAAGGGGAAGGTGACTTCTAGCCTATTTTTGCCTTTTTTTTTTTTTTTTTTTTTTGTATCTCTTATGGAGTGATCGGCAGAATAACCTAAACTACTTCCCTAATCATCTTCACTAAATGTCTTGTCAACCTGTATCTTCTAGGTTGACTCCAAAAGTTTCATTAAATCATAGATCTAACTAAGCATCATTGCTCTTATAAAATCATCTTCATTGTGATATGCAAGTAAATTGCCCAGTGAGGCGCAGGATTCTCCCATAAAATAATCACACTATACATACAGTGGGATCCTGTCACATGGTAATCAGACCATGCCAAACACAGCAGGAACACAGCATGGCAGGCAGGAGGAAGCAGAGCAGGAGTGAGGGGCATTCTGGGAACAACCCTTCTGGGGCTTTGTCTCTCCAGGGTTTATTCATCTAGCTTGGCTATTCGGTGATTGGACTCCATAAGCTCCGTTGCTGACTGGAGCTCCTCCGACATGGCCACTGATAGCGAAGGAACACTTAATTTGAGTAAGGCTTACAGATACATTTCTTTGGAGGAGGGGGAAACTTCCACATTGGGAACCAATCAAATGATGAGCAGCTTCTTGTCAGAGTTTTCAGGAACAATTTAAGGCATGTTTCTCAGTTTCCTCTTTCCCATGTCTTTGAATCACTGGAAACCAGTTCGGACTGTGACTTCTTCTTTGTGTAACCAGTGTTGGCTATCTCTGGGCCGTTTAGCTGCGAGCATGTAGAGGTTGACTCTGAGCTCTGGCCAGGTGCCTGAGTCGTATCTTGGAGAGACAGATACAAGAAGTCCTTGACCTTCTGCACATAGACCTCAACAATGGTACCGGAAAGACGCTCCCAAGGTGGAGGTGAGCGTTCCTGTCCCAGCTCCAGAGGAGATAGTGGAAGTATGTGAAGAGATGAGTAGTGGCTTGGGGTAAAGAGGCAGACAATGGGCAGGCTGACGTGACAGAATGGACCAGACAGCAAGAAGTCACATACTGAAAGGGGATGTAAAAAGACAGGACATCAAAGGAAGGAGGTGATACTTAAGAACGTGTAAGGACGTGAGGATTGCAGCTGCCTGATGGTGAACTTTTTCTGGATTTTGTATTTTGTGTGTGCATGTACCTGTGTGCGTGTGCGTGTGCGTGCGTGCGTGCGTGTGTGTGTGTGTGTGTGTGTGTGCCTATGTCTCTCTCTCTCTCTCTCTCTCTCTCTCTCTCTCTCTCTGTGTGTGCGTGCGTGCGTGTGTGTGTGTGCCTATGTCTCTCTCTCTCTCTCTCTCTCTCTCTCTCTCTCTCTCTCTCTCTCTCTCTCTCTCTCTCTCTCTGTGTGTGTGTGTGTTTGTGTGTGTGTGTGTGTGTGTGCTTCAGAGTTGACCTGGCCATTTATTATGGGGCATTGACAGCTTTTTCCTGCTCTAAGTTTATAGTTATTCTGAGCATTTTGTCGGGTTTTTCATCGCTCTAACCTTCTTGGTCTTGAGGTGAGTGCATGTGCTTGCTATCTGACAGGGAAGGGAGTCTGCTGGTCCCTGAGACTCTGGTCGGTCGCTGTGATTTCTATCCTGATCCTCAGCACCTGTTTCATCGCCACCTGTGTGGGTAAGTTCTTCACCGATGTGGGTCTCTTTCGGGCTCTTTCTTTCCTGCTCTGCAGAGACTCCCAGGGGCCATTTTCTCCCCCCATTAACTGGTCAAATCTTACATGCAATACCATGTTTTTTTCTTGATTTCTCTTCTTCATCTTTTCCTTTCCATGTTTTGATCTCTGAGACTTCTAAGTTAGCACATACTATTTATCACCGTCATCTGTGACGGTGCCATTCAGCATGGGGTTCACCAGCAAACACATTCTCTGGCCACAACACCTCTGTATTGGAAGTTCAATGGATTTTGTAATGTCGGCAGTTCAGAGTCTTTGATTCATTGGGGATTTTTTTTTTCAATATGAGAGGGAAAAGCAGCCAAATTAAATGGTGGGGATTGAAGAAATAAAAAATTTCTTCCCTGTTCACCGGCTCACAAAGCCATATCGCAGTCTTCGGTGTGAAAGGTTCGGATGGTGATCTTGGTAGCTGCCGGTTTATTCTGCTGTGAAAATGATCACACAGTCCAGTAGGGAGTGGGAGTGGCTTACACCAAGAGCTTCGTGTCTGCAGTGTGCTCTGAGATGAGACAAACATTCCATTCTCTCCAAAGCAGGACGGGCTCTCATCGGCACAGTTAAGCCTAAGAAGGCAGGCTGTGCTGGTTAAGGATAGATATTTTACTGGTCAAGAAGAAACAGAAGTTCAGACCCAAAGCACAAGCTAGAAATGTAGAAATGTTCGCTGAAAATATTGAAGAAAGTCTGTTTTTGTTAACATTGTTTAATGGGCACACTCATGAACAAAATGCTAACTTTAAAACATTAAATCTTATTCATTAAAAAATTTAAACTTATATACAACATATCTTGACCATACCCACCCCAGATGTTTAAAGTGTGCCTACTTGTTCAGGAATGGTTAGGATATGTTAACATACCCTGTGGTCGTGCCTCAAATTTGTTTAAACAAAGGGGGCCAGGTATTGGTGAGCCAACAGATAACTACACAGGGCCTGTGGCAGTTCGCTGATGCAGGGGTTTATAATTAATGGGTGTAGAAGATGGAATTTATGCTCCAGAAAACAAAGCTGATGTGATAGTTGGGGAGAGGAAAAAGAAATAAGATGTAGAAGCAAGGAATATAAGAGAACATAGGGGAGCAATAATTTAGTCTTGTCTTCAGTGGTTTGCCTGGGGAAGGGGAGGTAGAGTGGAGGTGCACTGGCCTGGTCCAGGTAGAGGACATGAGCTTCCAGGGCTGACCACGTGGATATTCATCTCTTCTCTCTTCACAGTGACTTACCAGTTTTCGATGGACAAACCCGATACAAGACTGTCTGAGCTTCATGCATACCATTCCAGTCTCACCTGCTTCAGTGAGGGGACAAGGGTGTCAGGTGGTGATTCACAATATATTTCCAGAGAGAGAGAGAGAGAGAGAGAGAGAGAGAGAGAGAGAGAGAGAGAGAGAGAACTACTAGGGTCGAGCTTAAGATTTATTTATTATTGTGTGTGTGTGTGTGTGTGTGTGTGTGTGTGTGTGTGTGTGTGTGCTGTGTGATGTTTTAACTTGGATACTACCAAGGTTTCTCCATACTTACATGTTCAGTTCAGGTTCTGGATACATCCAGGAAACGATTCAATTCAATCCCCAGGCATCTTCATTTTGGGAAATACTATCAACACACAACACATAGTTTGTCAGGTAAACGCTGGAAGTCATTCATAACTTTTCCCATGAGTTTTACATTCAATGTATAAAATTCTCTTTGATATTTAAATTTCTCAGTTAATACTACCCATCTCCATTCCAAGTACCATCTTTATTACTAGGAAAACTGACTCAGCCTGAGCCTGCCCTTGTCCAAAATGCAAATAGATAGCAAATTCATCTGTGGAGAGTTGGGAGTTGAATTGAGTATCATATCTGCCTTGCCTCTGTGTGATGATGGATGCTAGAGACAGTCGTGTGCTTGTCTGTAGTTTTTCTTAGGCTCTCGATCTTTACACATAAAAGAAATAGCATCTAGACAGATGTCAGGGACCTTCCTCTACAACTGATTTACTCACCATGCCACCTATGTGGAGAAATTTGTGAAGTGAGGATAGAACAAAAGCCCTTCATACTTCTTGGAGGTGCTGGGATTTTCCCTTTTAGTTATTGGTCAGGGTGTGTTGCATGGCAAAGCAAAAACATTGTCAGCTTGCCCTGGTCATGCTTTTCTTAGCATATTGGAGTTCTTTGGGTCAAATGACTATGGAGCTGATTTATTCCTAAGAAAAACAACTCCACGAAGATAGTCTTTCTTTTATACAATTATAGCCCATATATCTAATTTGAGACAAAGTTTCACATATAGCCCAGGAAGGGATGGACTCCTCAGACAGCCTGAACTAGCACGTCCTCACCATCCCCCCTGAGTGCAGAGATTACAGATGTGGTGGACCATACCAGGCTACAGCTGCAGTTTTAAAGAATAACTTCCTGGAAAGGATAAATGGACATTTCACCTTTAGAAGGTTCAGAAATGTGACAAAAAGTGAATTTTATTGAAAAACTTAGTGTTCATCCATCAACACATCCCCTAAGCATATCTAGCTTAAAACTATGGCCAAACAGGCTGTTTAGTATAGTTCATTCTATTTGTAGATAAGTTTATGTGGTAAAATTATATTATTATATATGCTATTATATAATACCATATCAGAAAATAAAAATAGCAGACATTTGGACAATGCTCTTTTGAATTAATACAATAAAAACAAAACTTGAAGCAAAAATGTTTTTATTTTGTCATTCATGGTGATGCATGCTTGCAATCCCAGCACTTGGGAGTCAGGGGCAGGGAACTTCCTGTAGTTCTGAATTCAGTCTGGTCTACTCAGAGAGTTCTAGGGATACATAGTGAGTTTCTTTTCTGTCTCAAAGAAAAAAAAAACTAGCTGGGTGTGGTAGCCTGGACTGGCAACTGTGGTCTCTTAGAGTTTGTAGAACATCTGTCCAGGCTCTTCTGGTTTTCAGAGTCTCCAATGAGAAGTCAGGGGTTATTCTAATGGGTCTGCTTTTATAAGTTACTTGGTCTTTTCCCCTTGCAGCTTTTAATATTCCTTCTTTGTTCTGTATGTTTTGTGTTTTTATTAATATGTATTGTGGGGAATATCTTCTCTGATCTAGTCTATTTGGTGTTCTGTATGTCTCTTGTCCCTCGACAGATATGTCCTTCTTCAAGTTGGAGACATTTTCTTCCGTGCTTTTGCTGAAAATATTTTCTGTGCCTTTGACCTGGGTTTCTTTTCCTTCCTCTATTCCTCTTAGTTATAGACTTGGTCTTTTTCACAGGATCCCAGATTTCCTAGATATTTTGTGCTTGGATTTTTTTTCTTTTTTTTTTAGATTTAGCTTTGTCTTTGACTGGGATATCCATTTCTTCTTCCCTGTCTTCAGTGCCTGAGTCTCTCTCTTTCGTGTCTTGTGATCTGTTGGTGAGGCTTATTTCTGAGGTTTTTTTTTTTGAATTATACATTCAAGAAGTCTTGAATTATACATTTCCAGTTCTATCTCTGGGTTTTACTTAGTGATTCTATTTTTACTTTCCTGTTATAGATTGTTTTTTTTTGTTGTTGTTATTTTATTCTACCATGTGTTTTCACAGACTTCAAACTCAATGGTAGATTTTTTGTTGTTGTTTTATATTGCTTTATTTGGGCATTTAAAAAAATTTCTTGGTCTTTTGTTTGTATTATGGTTTTCAATTTTGTGTTTTTTATGGGGGGTTTTCTCTGCATCAGTTGAGTCTCTTTTTCTTTCTTTTTTTTGTGTGCTTTGCTTCTATTTTAAATTCTGTTCTTTAAGAAAAATTGCCTGTTTGTTTTCTAAAGAAAGAGAGAAGGAAGGTGTGGAGTTAGTTGGGTATGGAGGATCTGGGAGGAGATGGGGAGAAGAAACCATGATCAGAATATATTGTGTGAAAAACTATTTTCAATTAAAAAATAAAATTAGCTCATAAAGACCACAAAAATGTCTGCTTTGGCCACAGTTAAAAGACAAGTGGAAAACACACTTTGTCTTCTCCATTTCGTTCCTACTCAGTGAGAGTGATTTGAAGTTTGGATGCCTGAGTTAGAGCATGAGCCTATGCTCCGCATTCTTAATAACCAATAAATGATTGCTAAGGTTCCTGAATGTTTGATATTGGATAAAAACTAGTGAGAAGTAGCATTTATGGGGCAATTATTCTGATTTAAGTATTGTTTGAAATGATTCAGAGATATTATGTGATTAAATAACCCACGAGGTTAGCACTGCTCTCAACATCAATTCCATGGTCCCAAATGACATGTTCAGAGAACAGTAAATGCTGCAATTATGACGAGCAAGCAATTCTGCCAAGCAGCCTCGGATCCTTGGAGTTGTGTAGAACGTTAAGAAGACCACGCCTCCTTAATCTTATTTGTCTCGCACTGTGGTCACACTTCTCTTTCATGTCACAGAAAAGATGTGGGGGTGCTGCCCGAGTAACTGGAAGTCATTTGGCTCCAGCTGCTACCTCATTTCTACCAAGAAGAACATCTGGAGCATCAGCGAGCAGAGGTGCATCGAGATGGGGGCTCATTTGGTGGTGATTACCACGGAAGCCGAGCAGGTAGCTCTTTCCCATTTTTCATTAGCCTTGTAATTGTGGGGAAAGGGAGCCAAATTTACTAAACCTGATCATTTTTAAATTTATCATTAATTAACTAGTTAACTAATTTTCCCCAACCTGATCACAGTTTCTCTTCCCTTCCTCCTCTCCTCTCAGGGCCACCCCACAATCTTACCTCTTCTCCCAGCACCATCCATTCCTTCTCTTCTCTCCTCAGAAAAGTGCAGGACTCCCATGTATTTTAGCCAGCCATGACATAGCTGGAGAGGCACCTTCTCTCCTACTAAGGCTGGACAAGGCAACCTACTACGAGGAAAGGATCCCAAAAGCAGGCAACAGAGTCAGAGACAGCCCTGCTCCCACTGTTAGGAGTCGCACAAGAAGACCAAGCCACACACCTGTAACACACATGTAGAGGCAATGGTTAGCAGAGATTAGCATGTTCATTAAACACACATGGTAGAATAAAATAACAAAAACAATTCACAACATGAAATTAAAAACAGAATCACCGAGTAAAACTCAGAGATAAAAATCCCCTAGAACTTTTTTGTCTTGCAAGGTTGGAAGTCCTTGAACAGACTGTCCACTTTCCAATTCATAAAGGCTTTGGCAACCACTCCTCTACTTCCATTTTTTTTAAATGAGTTTGATTACTTTAGATTCTTCATGTAAGTGGAATCATGTATTACTATTGGGTATGCTTGCTCATGTGCATGCATACACACACACACACACACACACACACACACACACACACACACACGTGTGTGTGTGTGTGTGTGTAGTTTATTTCATTTGTCATGGTGTCCTCAAGGTTCATCCATGTTGTAATATATGACAAAACTTTCTTCCATGTTAAGTCTGAATAATCTATTTTATGCATACTTCCTCTTTTTGTTTTATATGATTTTTTCCTAGGTATCTTAAAGTGTGACTGACAGAAAAAAATGCATATATTTCCGGGGTACAACGTGGTCATGTGCTATATGTGTGCATTGAGAACTGAATGGGTAAACCCACTGCATTCATGTATCTATGTGTGTGGTGATAGCATTTGAAATACCACCTTCCCTCCATTCGTTCCTCAAGTGGTTTTCACGTAGATTGTCCCCGTTCCATGGCTGTTACGAATAACACAGTGAATATAGTTGTGTAAATATCTCTTTTAGATCCCGCTTTTAAAAAAGTATTATTTCACAATTTCATTTATATGTAAGGTTCTTTGATCAGAATGCCTCTCGTCATTTTCTCTTAGCCTTCTCCCCCCACCCCCCGCTGCAACTCCTTTTCTTTCCAAATTTTCCCTCTTTATCTTTTTTAGGGGGGTGGAGATGAAACTCATATTTCAATAGCATTCCCTGCATGAGCATGAGTGTGCAGCCACCTCTGAGAAATATGACTCCTTTTATACCAGCAACTGTTGAAGCTCCTCAAGGAGGGGATGGGGTCGTACCCGCTCCCCCCCTCCACACCCATGATAGAACACTGATGGACCCAGGCTTGTGTGCATCTTTCACAGGTAGCCATTGCTGTTGTGAGTTTCAGCTCTTGTGTTCTTTTCTCTGTGCCATGTTCCCTGAGATTGGGGTGCCGTGGTGTAGAAGAGCATTGACCATTTATGAGTCTGTGTACTGACCATCACCCTCTGAAAAGAGGAGCTTTCCAAAAGCCTCCATGGCTTTCCTGATCACCACCTTATGAGGAGGTACCTCAGACAAAACACTAGGATTTTTGTTTAGTAACTTAGTGACCACCTATGCCTATAGTGGTTAACTCTTTCAAACTCCATTTTTAAAGTTGTATTTTTAATTGGCTTACACAACAGCAGGTTTCCACATGACTTTCCCACCCACCCTTAGTTTTGGTTAACCCTCCCCTGCCCATGCATCTCCCTCATCACCCACCACACTCTCACTCAAACCTTTACATTCCCGATATTTTCTCCATTTACTTTCTCTGTACCTTGGTTCTGCTACCCCTCTTCCTTTAAGGCATTTCCTCCCTTCCCCACCAATGGTCCCTTTCTAGTTTCCTGGACTCTATCAGTACTCCAAGTTAAAGGAAAATCTAAAAATCCAAGATAGGGTCTCCACAGAGACAGAACATTTGACATTTGTCTTCCTGGACCTCGATTACCTCAGGAATCTTTTCCCACCACATTAATTTACCTGCAAATCTCACTATTTCATTTTCTTCACAATTCCATAGTGTACACGTTTCACATTTTCAGTTGATGGACACCTAGATCAGTCTTAGCTGCCGTTCATAGAGCAGCAATGGACATGGATGAGTAAACCCCCTGTACCAGAGTCCTCTGGGTATGAGCCCAGGAATGACATAGTTGAGTCACATGGCATTTCTAGTTTTAGTGTTTTGAGAAACCACCCAAAATAAATATTTCTCTTTCCCCACATCCTTGTCAGTATTTATTGTCATTTGTTTTCTTGATGACAGCTGCTCTGATTCGGGTGATTCTGGATCCCAAACTAGTTTTAATTTGCATTTCCCTGCTGATGCTCAACTCTTTAAATCTGATAATTTCATATGTGAGTATTTGTAGCACTTCCATCCTTTCTTGTTCCCTATTCCTACTGTTGGACATCTTTTAATGTTTCTGTTGGCCATTTGTATATTTTCCTTGGAAAACTGTCAGCTCAACACCCCCCTCCTGTTTTATTCCCCCAAATTTTCATTGTCTAGTATATCCAACATTTATTTATTTTTTTCCTTTTTTTAAAAATTTGAATTAGAAACAAGATTGTTTTACATATCAATCCCAGTTCCTTCTCCCTCCCCTCCTCCCATGCCAATCCCCAAACTAAAACCCTACCTATCACATATCCTTTCTGCTCCCCAGGGAGGGTGAGGCCTTCCATAGGGTGTCATCAGAGTCTTTCATATCCTTTGGAATAGGGCCTAGGCCCACCCCTGTGTGTCTTGGCTCAGGGAGTATCCCTCTATGTGGAATGGGCTCCCAAATTCTACACCTATGCTAGGGATAAGTACTGAACTACTACAGCTGGTCCCATAGATTTACGAGGTCTCCTCACTGAAACCCATTTTCCTGGGGTCTGGATGAAGTCTCATGCTGGTTTCCCAGCTATCAGTCTGGGGTCCATGAACTCCTTGTTCAGGTCAGCTGTTTCTGTGGGTTTCACCAGCCTGGTCTGGACCCCTTTGCTCATCACTCGTTCTTCTCTGCAACTGGATTCCACCACAACTGATTAGTTGTGGGTGTCTGCTTCTACTTCCACCTGCTGCTGGATGAGGGCTATAGGTGGCATATGAGTCAGTCATCAATCTCATTATCCGGGGAGGGCATTTAAGGCAGCCTCTCCTCTGTGGCTTAGATTGTTAGCTAGTGTCCCGCTCCAGTATTTAATTGTGTTATTCCTTTTACTTTTGTTGGTTTATAGGTATTCTTTATTTATTTTGGATATTAGTCCCTTATCAGATATATGGTTTGCAAATGTCTGCCTTTTTTTTTTTTTTTTTGGTACAAATGCTGCTTGGCCAATAAATAGGATTTCTCATCTGCTAGCTCAGTCTTAATTATCATAAATCTATAAGACTTATCTTATTGGATGCCTTCTGCTGACGTCCTCATCCCCGGGATCACATGGTAGCTCAGAGCAGAGAGCAGCAGGAAGAGCGAAGGGGAAAGGGATCACTTCCTGCTTGTCCTTGCTTAAATATGAGTCTCCCTGCTATGTCACTTCCTGCCTGGATCACCACTTCTTTACTATATTTCCCAGAATCCTCCTTGACTCCTAGTCCCATCTAACTTGCTGCCTCATTGGCCAAACAGTACTTTATTCAACAATCAATAAGATGAACATACACAGAAGTACATTCCCCATCATCTCCTCTTTTCTGTCTAAATAAAAAGGCTAACTTATCTTTTATAATAACTGAAGAAAACTATAACCATAACTGTCTGTCTTCAACTCTATCAAAGACTACAGAAGGATAATATATAAACTCTAGAATTGACAGAGACTTCTTGCTACCTGGACAGTCACCCAAAGTTCTTCTGTAACTTTGGGAAATCCATCTTCAGCTCACAGGCCTTAGTGTGTCTAGCACACTTCTCCATTTCAACAGGAACCCTTCAGTACTGTCTTGTTTTGTAAGTTCAGTAGTCATTTTCTTGTAGGTCCTGCATGTCCAGTTTATACAGCAACAAACAGTCCAGGTAAGAGCAGTTTCTTGCTCAAATGGCTGATCTTGCCATGTTGAAAGCAAACTCCATAACCAGTTTCTTCATGCCCATCCTCCTTTGTGATGTAATTGGTGTGCCAGGAGCAATTGTGTCTCACTGCCAAGAAAAACCCTAAACCATTTAAATCCCATATTTTCTGTAGGTCTTTGAAAGGTTTGAAGAATACCTATCCATCTCAAATACATCTCTGTATATCTAGAAAACCTAACTAACCTAATTATAAGTTCTGACTATTATAGGTGACTATATAACATGATTTTAATTATGTATATCATTTAAAAGATCTGTATAAACACAATACCTAAACAAGAGGAGACATATACATATCACAAAATTGACCTTAAAGTTGTATCAATAAATACAAATTTATACCAATGCAAAGTATTCATCCGTATATCCTATTCCCCTTTTTTCCTTTAAAAAAGAGTTTGACTATGCTCATTACCATTTATAACCAACACCATTTAAATGAAAACAAACCTTTATAAACAATATTTGGGAATTTGGGTGTCGTTCATTCCAAACTGCTTCCTACTAATTGGGGGCGATGTCCATACCTTGGGGATCATGATAAAACACAGAACTCTGACCAAGTCCTTGTTTTTGTAGTCTGTAAGCTGCAGCATCTCAGCTGTTTTGGATGTAGGATAGTTGGGTCACTGCTTCAGGGGGTCTTGCTTGATCAAACCACATTAGTCTGGAAGGAATCCACAGCTTTTCATTTTCTGTGGAAACACCAGCAAAAACTTTTTTCCCAAGTAGCCTGTCCTTAGACTTAAATTTTGAAGTCAAAGCATTTTTAGAATGTATAAGTTGGATTAATTTAGCAGCACTTAAAATCAAATGTATTTTAGCAGCAGTAACTCTTTCCTCGGCAATCAAACAATTTAAAGACAATAATATAACATATAGTATCCAGACTCTCTGTATTTTTCATCTTTAGGTGGCTTTTCTATTATTCTATTTTTATTTCCTTTTGTTTCTTTTTTCCTGAGCCAAGGTTTCTCTGTGGAAATCTGCCTGCCTCTGCTTTTGAAGTGCTGGGATTAAAGGTGTGCGCCACCACACCCAGCTATTCTATTTCCTCCTGTTACTTTTTCTCTCACAAGCCTATATATATACATATATATATTGAACAAAGTGTAAACCTTTAGATTTTTCTCTTTATCTGGATCTGTCTTTATCATCTCGGGAGTGCCGAGTCCAACCCCCAAGAGTGCAGGGGCAGCGCAAGCACATGGAGGCTGTTCCGATGCCTCTCAGGGGCCCGACAAGGCCAGCTGTGGTGGCAGGCTCCCCTCTTCCTCTGGGAACCTTGGGGCATGGGATTATCCTGCTCACTGACACCATTCTGTTATGATAAATCTTTCCACCACCTGCTTGAGTTCCGCTCGCTGCATTAGGGCCCCAAATAATACACAGAGACTTCTATTAGGTACAAATGCTGCTTGGCCAATGACTAGGATTTCTCATCTGTTAACTCAGTATATTTTATATTTTATAAGACTTATCTTATTTAGGATGCCTTCCAGTGGCGTCCTCATCCTAGGATCACATGGTGACTCTGGAGGAAGAGAGAAGGGCAAATGTCTGCCTTTTTACTTGCTGTTTTTTTCTTTGTTGTGAAAAAGCTTTTAGGCTTGATGTATTCCTTTGTCTATTTTTATTTTGTTGCCTGTTCTGTTGGTATCATGTCCCAAAATACCTTTCTAATTCTAGTGTAATGAAGCCCTTATTTTGGATTTTCTTCCAAGACTATAACTTTGCCCCATTCATCTCGTTCTTTGAAGAGCCTTGAATTGACTTCTGTATGAAATATGGAAGAACGGACTAGCTTGTTCTTTTCCCACAGTGTTCATTAAAGAGTTTGTCCTTTCCCCACCGTACGATCTTGGTACTTGGCCAAAGATCATTTGACTATACATACGAGTTTACTTATGCACTCCAGGAAAATGGAGTCTCTCCACTGTGTGCTCTTTGGTTTCCTTAGTCAATGTCTTCTAGAAAACATTGTTTTGCTTCCTGAGTGAGTTGGTTGTCCTCTGGGCTAAGCTTATTCTTCGGTATTTTATTCTTTTTGATGCTATTGTAAAGAATCATTCTCTTTTTCAGATTGGTTTTGTTGCTGTTGCTTTTGTTAGTGTAAAGAAATGCTGTTGATTTTTGTATGTTGATTTTGTATCATGCAACTTTGCTGAATTTGTTGAACACCCAGGGAAACCACTGATATATCTCCAGTCAGAGTTCAAAGGCCTGAGAACTAGGGGCATCAGAAGGCTATCTCCACCCAAGCAAACAGGCAGGAAACAAAATAAGAGGGACTCCGTTTCCTTTGATTTTTGTTCTATTCAGGCCATCAAATATTTGGATGATGACTACCGATGTTGGAGGGCAAGTTAGCTTACTGAGACCACAGATCCTGTGGAAACACATTACAAATATATTCAGAAATGATGTTTTAATCAGGGTGTCTCTTGGCCTTGCCAGGTAGAGACACAGAATCTAATATCATAGCATTTAAGCACATAATTTTTTTTACAGTAATGTATTTATTAAGAATCTTTTAAAGATTATGGGAGACAATTCTCAGTTTGGAAGCATGTCTAGAACAAGAAAACACTTGGAACTACTGATAAAATCACTCAGTTTTCATCTGAACAACAGTTGATGTGTTTTGACCGAGACTATCTCCTAAACTAAGATGTGTACTGTTAGACGTAAATTGCAGTCACTAGGGAAGTCTCAAAGTTAAAAAGCAAGCATTTTTACATTACACAAATACCCTTCTAAGCACACAACATTTTAAATGAGACTAAAATACAAAAATAACCTCATGGAATTAGAGATTATCCTTTTAGTTGGTGAAGAATGATTGGCGAGGCTTCATGGGCTCGGGCCTTCTGGCCTTGCAGCAGTGCTGGTATTTTTGGTTTCTGTGCTACTGATTCAAATGGCCATCCTCTCACTTGTGTTTTCTTCTATGGCTGCAAAGGCTGTAGAGAATGTTCGCCCTGTTCAACACGGACATTCCCAGGTGTTAACTCCCTTTCATTCATACAGAACTTCATCACCCAACAGCTGAATATGTCGGTTGCTTACTTCCTGGGGCTTTCTGACCCCCAAGGTAACGGCAAATGGCAATGGATTGATAGCACTCCTTTCAGTCAGAACATCAGGTGAGTGCAGTCCTGGGCTAATGAACCATTGGGATTATTTAGGCTGAAAATTGAGGGGAATTTTGCTAGCAGTGACTATTAATATTCATGATTATAAGAGACTAAGTTTTCACTGAATGCATGAGTAATCTAAAGTTTCATGAAACTTCTCTTTTAGAAATTCACTTTAAGTATGAAATATTGAATAATAACTTCCTCAAGATCAATAGAACAATAAAATGAGAAACTGCATTTAACCCAGTATCTATCTGACTCTAAAGATGATGTTCTCAGCCATTAGATTTTTCTGCCTTTAAACACAAGTAGATATTTAATTTATTGATCTCTAATAAATAAAATGTAAAATAATTTATTGACATATTACCTTATTTTTAGCCTCATGCCATCTTGTCAGTTACTTTGGAACATTTAATAATTTATTTCTAGCTTTCATGATTTCCATTTTTATACATGAAGAATTTAAAATGAAAAAACAGTAAATTTCTTGATCAGGGTTAAGGTGAATTAGAAGTTAAACAAGTATCTTATTTATTTTTTTCTTTTATTAAACACAGATATTTTTCTCATATAATACAATCTGAATATAGTTTCCCCTCCCTCTACTCCTCCAAGTTTCTCCACACCCCCCACCTGTATCTATTCCCTTTCTGCCTCTCATTAGAAAACAACAGGTTTCTAGGAGATAACAATAAAACATAACAAAATAAAATATAAGATAAAACAAAACCATCACATCAAAGTTGTACAAACCAAGGCAACAGAAAAATAGAAGAGCCCCAAGAGAAGGCCCAAGAACCAGAGACCCCCTCCTTATGCATTCATAAACAAATCCCATAAACATACCAAACTGGAAGCTACAGGACCTATGCAGAGGACTTTAGTGTAGACCCTGCAGGTCCTGTGCGTGCTGCTTCAGTCTCTGTGAGTTTATATGAGTTTTGCTTGTGTTGATTAGAAGGCTTTGTTCTCCTGGTGTCCTCTGTCCCCTCTGTCTACCCCACTTATTCCTTCTCTTCCACACTGGGTTGGTTCCCTGAGCTCTGAGGTGAAGGATTTGATGGGGACGTCTTGTTTAGAGCTGTGTGGTCCAAGGTCTCTCTCCATGTAATCTCTTGCTGTGGTCTCTGTATTTGTTCCCATCTGAAGACCTCTCTGATGATGGCTGAATAAAGCCCCGATCTATGAGTACAGCAAAATATCATTAGGACTCATTTTATTGTTACATATGTTTGTTTTAAGACTGCTAGGATTTGGTTTCTCTCTAGTTAAAGTATATTAATTAAAAAAGTAAGGCCCGCCCCTTCCTCTCTCCCTCTTTACAGTACTCAAAGGCGGCAGATAAGTCACATCCAGTTAAGAAGCCGATGGTAGGAGGCAGCCTCTGTGAATGCCAAAGAGAAAAGAACTTTCACTAACTTATACCACAATGAGAGATGTTTGAAGAAGACAAAGTAAATATTGGGTTGCAGGGGAAAGGTCAAAGTGTACCACATCAGAAAAATAATCTACGTAAGGCTGCCTGTGTTTCGCATTTTAGAAGTGGGTTGTGTGAGAGAAGGGAGAAAATGCTGGAATCTTCTCTCAGCTCTGTTCTACTCAGCCTTAAACTTCGCCTTTGAAGCAACCGCTGTGCACCCATGGAGGAGTTATTTCCGTCTTTTGTTTTCTGCAGGTTCTGGCACCTGAATGAGCCCAATCTTCCCGAAGAGCCATGCGCTTCGATTGTCTACTGGCATCCAAGGAAATGCGGCTGGAATGATGTGTTCTGTGACAGTAACTATAATTCAATGTGTGAGATGAAGAAGACTTACCTATGAGCAGCATTTTGTTCATTTACACCTCTAAAGTCTCTCGGCATGTCCACGTGACTGTAGTCATCCTAGAGTCACCTGGGAAGAGGGACCCCCAGCTAAGGAGTTGCCGCCATCAGACTGACTTGTCAGCGTGTCTGTGGGGCCATTTTCTTGATTAATGGTTGTTGTTAGAGGGTCCAGTGGGTACTAGGTAGGTGGTCATGGGTAATGTAAGAAAGCAAGCTGAGAAAGGCATGGCAAGCAATCCAGTAAGTATTGTCCCTTCATCTCTGCCCCAGGCTCTTGTTCTGGCTTCTTTCTGCAATGAACTGTTGTTACTGGAAAGTATAAGATGAAATAAACGATTTTCTCCAAGTTGCTTTTGGTCAGTGTTCCCCTGCCCCCCCCCACACACACTGCAACAGAGAAGCAAACTAGAATACCCCTTTATTCTGTTCTCTCATTTATAATTCATAGTTTTCCTTTCCTTCATACTTCTTCTACAAACATTCCTCTTTCCAGATCGTACTCTTTGGGCTGTTAGAAGATTTACAATACAGTATTGTTTGAAAATCACTTCATTCTCAAAATACCATAGGAAAATCTCCTGGTGAAGGTTGTGGCTGTGGCTAGAGCCATCACCATCCAGGGATCCAACAGGAGCTCAAATCTGCTTTCTCGGGGCTTACTCTTGTGGCTGGCACCTCAATGCTTATCATTGCTGGTCAGCCCCTCACATATGGAAATCTCCCCAAGGTGGGTGGCTTGCATGTACTCAGAACCACCTTCCACTTGAGAAAGTGATCCAAAGATCTAAAGCTGCAGTTTTTCACGAGGTAGCTTCAGAATTTATATGCAACTTCTGCTTCACACAACCGAAGAAAAAAATACCTCAAAGTGAGAATAACAGAAAGTCAGAGTCTGTTAGAGACCAGAGTCTGTTATCCCAGCCCCCCTTTAAGAAACAAAACAGGTATAACAAAAAGGAATAGAATTAAAAGTTCTTTGATACAATGAACTTCAGTTGATCAAAATGAGGAGAAAAATTTTCAAGCACTTATCAATAGCACAATATTAGTACAAAGGATATATACACAACTGTCACATGAATTAGAAAAAGACAAAATGAATAAAATATTTGAACAAACATAGGAGGAATAAATACATACATTCATTATTAAATATTCATTGAAAATTAAGTATTCGATGACTATACATTCATTATGCAATAAATAAATACATACATTCAGGGCTGGTGTCATGTCAGAGGAGCAGCAGATGGCAATTGACTTCAGGGGATCTGTCCACTAGGAAACAAAACCCTGATGGGTGAATCTCAGATAGGCAAGGCCCAGAGAGCTTTGACCCCAGGATGTTTCTTGCTACTGCTGTATCTGCATGTTTGTTGCTGCCATTTTCCTCTGGTATCTGGCATGGTGTGAATGGTGTGGGGAGATTCCCACTGCCCTTAATGCTTTATGATCCTCTTTTGGAAATAGCCCGTTCTACTGGGCAGTGTGACCTGTGCATTATTATGAAGATGATTTCCTCCTAAGCTGTACTGTCTAACTGAAGCAACAAATTTATACAATATAGTGTTAGCAATGATTGAGGGTCTTTAATAAATATACTAAGGAATTATGATAGAAATTAGTTTAGTGAAAAAATTAATATAGGTAAAGGTGGGACAAAATGTTGCCCCTGCCTCTGATAAACCTGAGGCTGCACAAGATAAAAAATAAAACAAGGAAGTGTCACACAGCTAGAACACATGTGTTTCAATTGAAGAGCCGTGTAGACTGTGGCTTAGGTTAATGAATAAGGAAAACAACTGAGTCCAAGTAGGTCAGCTAGCTTAAATTCTTTTAATCTTAATGTTGGGAGATGTGTTCATAGGTTTCAGAGTGCATCATAGCTAAAACAATGTTTTGAAAATAACTTAAGGTTAGACTAAGATGTTTTTGTCAAATAGCTTTGAGGTGAAAAACTCCAAGAAGATAATCTAAAGTTCACAAGGACATGTATCCAAGTGGTAGATTTATTAAGGTTAGGGATTAAAAATAAAGCAGCCCAATTGTTATTAGCTGATGTGTCTTTCTTCCTACCCATTTCCGCCTTCAACTTCCTGATACAAAGAAACTATTGATGAGTGGGTCTGCACCCTAAAGATTTAAAGTAGAGCTAACTGATTGTTTTTCATGTATGAAAGTTTAGATTTGTGATTCTTTTAACATTCCTTATAAAATTACCTTTCAAGATAAGCAATTGATTCTTTCTTTGTAACTGCAATATGCAGCCTGCCAGTAAAAGAACTGGCTGAGAAAAAAAAAAAAAAAAAAAACAAAACCCTGCTTGCAACATAAAATATCTTGGGGAAATACTAACCAAAAATGAGAAAGACCTGTATAGTAAGAACTTTGAGTCTTTAAAGAAAGAAATTAAAGAATATACCAGAAAATGAAAGGATCTCCCATGCTCTTCAATAGGTAGAATCGACATAGTAAAAATGGCAATCTTGCCAAAAGCAATCTACAGATTCAATGCAATTCCCATCAAAATCCCAACACAATTCTTCACAGATTTTGAAAGAATAATACTCAACTTCATATGGAAAAACAAAAAACTCAGGATAGCCAAAACAACCCTGTACAGTAAAGAAACTTCCGGAGGCATCACCATCCCCGAATTCAAGCTCTATTGCAGAGCCATAGTCCTGAAAACAGCTTGGTATTGGCACAAAAATAGACAGGTTAACCAATGGAATAGAGTTGAAAACCCTGATATTAACCCACACACCTACGAACACCTGGTTTTTGACAAAGAAGCTAAAGTTATACAATGTAAAAAAGAAAGCATCTTCAACAAATGGTGCTGGCATAACTGGATTTGGACATGTAGAAGATTGCAGTTAGATTCATATCTATCGCCATGCACAAAACATAAATCCAAAAGGATCAAAGACCTCGGGGAAATCCCACCCCGGGGTCTGCAGGCAAACTGAATTGTTCCCTGAGGACCCTGGGACCCTGACTCTGCTGAGATTGCTGGGCTATTCAGGCCCCCACAGAGTGCAGAGAGTGCAGAGGTGAGCTGCTTCTGCCCCTGTGTTGGGCCCAACTTCTGCCTGCCCACTTTGGGAACTCCTGCCCAAGGGTCTGCAGACATGACGACTCGACCCCTGAGGACCAAGCAACCCCGAGTCTGCTGACATCTCTGGTCCAGTCCTGCTCTCACCCACCTGGAGAGCAAGTGCCTCAGACCTGCCTACACCCAACTTGAAACCCATCAGAGTATCAAAGTCAATTGCACACACCTGAAGAGAACACGAGACCCATACACATCAGGAAAGGAAGTGACACCACCTGTACCCACTGGAAGAAGAGATGGGAAGACAACAATATAAGAACACATCCAACAACAGGAAACCCAATATGACACCACCAGAGTCTAGGGACTCTACACCAGCAAGATATGAACATCCCAACACAGAAGAAGCAGAAGAGAGCAACCTTAAAAACAACTTCATGCAGATGATAGAGAACCTAAGAGAGGAAATCAGAAAATCCTTCAGAGAAATGGAAGAAAAGACAAACCAAAAATGCAAGAAATCAAGGAAAGCCAAAAAAGCCAAGAAAATACAATTAAACAGCTGAAGGAAACAGTTCAGGATCTGAAAACTGAATTAGAGACAATAAAGAAAACACAAACTGAGGGAATGCTGGAAGTGGAAAAGCTGAGTAAACAATCAGGAACCACAGATGCAAGCATAACCGACAGAATACAAGAGATGGAAGATAGAATCTCAGATGCTGAAGATAAACTAGAGGAAATAAACTCATCAAGCAAAGAAAATCTGAAGTCCAACAAATCCATAACACAAAATATCCAGGAAATATGGGACACCGTGAAAAGACCAAACCTAAGGATAATAGGTATAGAAGAAGGTGAAGAAACCCAACTCAAAGTTGCAGAAAACATATTCAACAAAATCATAGAAGAAAACTTTCCCAACCTAAAGAAAGACATGCCAATGAAAGTACAAGAAGCCTACAGAGCGCCAAATAGAGTGGACCACAAATGAAAGTCCCCTTGTCACATAATAATTAAAACACCAAACGTACAGAATAAAGAAAAAATATTAAGAGGAGCAAGGGAAAAAGACCAAATAACATATAAAGGCAAATCTATCAGAATTACACCAGACTTCTTCATGGAAACTGTGAAAGCCAGAAGGACTTGGATAGATATTCTACCAACTCTGAGAGAATATGGATGCCAACCCAGACTACTATACCCAGCAAAGCTTTCAATCACTATAAATGGAGAAAACAAGATATTCCACAACAAAACCAGATTTAAACAATATGTAACCACTAATCCAGCCCTACAGAAAGTACTGGAAGGAAAACTCCAACCTAAGGAAATTAATTACACGCACATAAACATAGGCAATAGATAATCCCACTCTACAAAAACACAAAATAAATGGCAGGGTAAATCCACACACAATACCAGTACCAACAACAAACCAAAAACAAACAAGAATAAACACTCAGTGGACCTTAATTTCCCTCAATATTAATGGTCTTAACTCGCCTATAAAAAGACACAGGCTAACAGATTGGATACGGAGACAGAATCCATCCTTCTGCTGCATACAAGAAACACACCTGAATTCAAAGACAGATATTACCTCAGAGTAAAGGGTTGGGATAAGATATTCCAATCAAATGGACCCAAGAAACGAGCTGGGGTAGCTATCCTAGTATCTAACAAGATAGACTTCAAACTAAAATCAATCAAAAGAAATGAAGAAGGTCATTTCATATTCATCACAGGAAAAATCCATCAGGAAGAAGTCTCAATTCTAAACATCAATGCCCCAAATATAAAGGCACCAACATTCGTAAAAGAAGCATTATTAAAACTCAAATCACAACTAATAAAATAAAAATAAAAAAAATGTTAAAAAAATCAAACTCAAATCACAAATAAGACCTCACACAGTTATAGTGGGAGATTTCAACACCCCACTCTCACCACTGGACAGGACCACCAGACAGAAACTTAACAAAGAGACAAAGGAACTAACAGAAGTTATGACCCAATTGGGATTAACAGACATCTATAGAACTTTCCATCCAAACACAAAAGAATATACCTTCTTTTCAGCATCACATGGAACCTTCTCAAAAATTGACCACATACTCAGCAACATAGCAAACCTCAACAGGTACAAAAAAATTGGAATAATCCCCTGTGTCTTATCAGACCACCATTCTTTAAAGTTAGAAATCAAAAACAAAACAAAGTGCAGAAAACCTACCAACTCATGGAAATTGAACAACACGCAATTGCACCATTCCCGGGTCAAGGAAGAAATAAAGAAAGAAATTAAAGACTTCCTAGAATTCAATGAAAATGTAGACACAACATACCTAAACTTATGGGACACTTTGAAAGCAGTACTAAGAGGAAAGTTCATAGCTCTAAATGCTCACATGAAGAAACTAGAGAATAACCACACAAGAGAGTTGACATCACAGCTGAAGGCTCTAGAACAAATGGAAGCAAATTCACCCTGGAGGAGCAGACACCAGGAAATAATCAAACTGAGGGCAGAAATCAATAAAGTCGAAACAAAGAAAACAATTCAAAGAATCAATGAAACAAAGAGTTGGTTCTTCGAGAAAATCAACAAGATAGACAAACCATTATCCACACTAACAAAAAGGCAGAGAGAGAACATGCAAATTAACAAAATCAGAAATGAAAAGGGGGACATAACAACTGACACTGAGGAAATCCAGAGAATCTTCAGGTCATATTTTGAAAACCTGTACTCCACAAAATCTGAAAATTTAAAGGAAATGGACAATTTTCTGGACAGATATCACTTACCAAATAGAATCAAGAACAGATAAGCAACTTAAACAGACCTATAACCGTTAAGGAAATAGAAGCAGTATCAAAAATCTCCCAATCAAAAACAGCCTGGGGCCAGATGGATTCACAGCAAAATTCTACCAGAAATTCAAAGAAGAGCTAATATGAATACTCCTCAAATTGTTCCTCAAACACAATAGAAGCAGAAGGGACATTGTCAAACTCTTTTTTTTTTTTTTGAGGCTACAATAACCTTGATACCTAAGCCACACAAAGACACAACTAGAAAGAGAACCACAGACCAATATCCCTCATGAACATTGATGCAAAAATTCTCAACAAAATACTGGCAAATCGCATCTGTTCAACGATGTTCATAGCAGCACTATTTGTAATAGCCAGAAACTGGAAGCAGCCTAGATGCCCCTCAACCAAAGAATGGATGGAGAAAATGTGGTACATTTACACACTGGAGTACTACTCAGTGGAAAAGAAACAATGGAATCTTGAAATTTGCAGGAAAATGGATGAAACTAGAAAAAACCATTCTGAGCGAGGTAACCCAATCACAAAAAGACAAACATGAGATGTACTCACTCATATGTGGATTTTAGACATAGAGTATGGGATTACCAGCCTACAATCCACACTGCCAGAGAAACTGGTAAACAAGGAGGACCCTAAAAGAGACAAACTTTGTCCCCTGGAGAAGGGAAAAGGGTCACCATCCCCTGAGCAAATTGAGAGCATGGGAAGAGGGGGGAGGGAGCTACGAGAATGAGAAGGGAAGAAGAGGAAGGATGCAGAGGTCACGAGGGAGCAGAAAGGTTGGGTCAGGTGTAGATTAGAAGAAAGGATATGCGATAGGCAGGGTTTTAGTTGGGGGGGGTTGTAGGGGAGAAAGGGAGGGAGAAGGGAACTGGGACTGTCATGTAATTCAATCTTGTTTGTAATTCAAATAAAAAAAATACTGGCAAATCGAATCCAAGAACACATCAGAGAAATCATCCACCTTGATCAAATAGGCTTCATCTCAGGGATGCAAGGATGATTCAACATACAAAAATCCATCAATGTAATCCACCATATAAACAGACTGAGAAAAAAAAAAAACATGATCATCTCACTAGATGCCGAAAAAGACTTTGACGAAATCCAACACCCCTTCATGATAAAGGTCTTGGAGAAATCAGGGATAACAGGAACATACCTAAACATGATAAAAACAATATACAGCAAGCCAACAGCCAACATCAAATTAAATGGAGAGAAACTCAATCCAATTCCTCTAAAATCAGGAACAAGACAAGACTGTCCACTCTCTCCATACCTCTTCAATATTGTCCTTAAAGTTCTAGCTAGAGCAATAAGACAACAAAAGGAGATCAAGGGAATACAAATCACAAAGGAAGAAGTCAAACTCTCACTATTTGCAGATGATATGATAGTCTATATTAGTGACCCAAAAAACTCTTCCAGGGAACTCCTACAGCTGATAAACACCTTCATCAAAGTGGCAGGATACAAGATTAACTCAAAAAAATCTGTAGCCCTACTATATACGGATGACACATTGGTGGAGAAAGAAATCAGAGAAACATCACCCTTTACAATTGCTACAAACAACATAAAATACCTTGGGGTAACACTAACCAAAAACGTAAAGACCTGTACCATAGAGTTTTGAGTCTCTGGCTGATACCAGAAAATGGAAAGATCTCCCATGCTCTTGGATAGGTAGGATCAACATAGTGAAAATGGCAATCCTGCCAAAAGCAATCTACAGATTCAATGCAATCCTCATCAAAATCCCAACACAATTCTTCACAGACCTTGAAAGGACAATTTTCAACTTTATATGGAGAAACAAAAGACCCAGGATAGCCAAAACAACCCTGTACAATACAGGAACTTCCGGAGGCATCGCCATCCCTGAATTCAAGCTCTATTACAGAGCCATAGTCCTGAAAACAGCTTGGTTGGCACAAAAATAGACAGGTTGACCAATGGAATAGAGTTGAAAACCCTGATATTAACCCACACACCTACAAACACCTGATTTTTGATAAACAATCCAAATTTATATGATGGAACAAAGAGAACACTTCAGCAAATGGTGCTGGCATAACTGGTTGCAGACATGTAGAAGACTGCAGTTAGACCCAAGCCTATCACCTTGCACAAAACTTAAGTCAAAATAGATCAAAGACCTCAACATAAATCCAGCTACACAGAACCTATTAGAAGACAAAGTGGGAAATACCCTTGAATTAATTGGTACAGGAGACCGCTTCCTGAACATTACACCAGTAGCACAGACACTGAGGTCAACAATTGATAAATGGGACCTCCTGAAAAGGCAAAGGACACAGTCAGCAAGACAAAACGGCAGCCCACAGACTGGGAAAAAATATTCACCAAACCCACATCTGACAGAAGGCTGATCTCCAAAATATACAAAGAACTCAAGAAGCCAGTCTCCAAAACATCAAACAATCCAATTAAAAAGTGGGGTACAGAACTAAATAGCCAATTCTCAATAGAGGAATCTAAAATGCCTGAAAGACCCATAAGAAAGTGTTCAACATTCTTAGCCATTAGGGAAATGCAAATCAAAACAACTCTGAGATACCATCTTACTCCTATCAGAATGGAGTATAAGCAAATAAGCAAATCCTATAAGAAAATACCAATGACAGTTCATGCTGGAGAGGATGTGGAGAAAGGGGAACACTTCTCTACTGCTGGTGGCAGTGCCAGCTTGTACAGTCACTTTGGAAATCAGTATGGCGACTCCTCAAGAAAATGGGAATCAGTCTACCACAAGATCCAGCAATTCCACTCTTAGGCATATACCCAAAAGAAGCACATTCATACAACAAGGACATCTTCCACGATGTCCATAGCAGCACTATTTGTAATAGCCAGAAACTGGAAGCAGCCTAGATGCCCCTCAGCTGAAGAATAGATAGAGAAAATGTGGTGCATTTACACAATGGAGTACTACTCAGCGGGAAAAAAAACAATGGAATCTTGAAATTTGCAGCAAAATGGATGGAACTAGAAGAAACCATTCTGAGCGGGGTAGCCCAATCATAAAACAAAACATGGTATGTACTCACTCATATGTGGATTTTAAACATAGAGTAAGGGATTACCAGCCTACAATCCACACTGCCAAAGAAGCTAATAAACAAGGAGGACCCTAAGAGAGACAAACTTTGTCCCCTGGAGAAGGGGAAAGGGTCAAGATCTCCTGAGCTAATTGGGAGCATGGAGGGAGGGGAGAGGGAATTAGGAGAAAGAGAAGGGGAGAAGAGGAGGGATGCAGAGGACATGAGGGAGCAGAAAGGTTGAGTCAGGGGAAGAATAGATGATAACAAGAATGGAGATACCATAATAGAGGGAGACATTTTTGGTTTACAGAGAAATCAGGCACTAGGGAAATGTCTGGAGATCTACAAAAATGACACCAGCTAACAATCTAAGCAACAGAGGAAAGGCTACCTTAAATGCCCTCCCCTGATAATGAGATTGATGACTAATGTATACGCCATCCTATAGCCCTCATCCAGCAGCTGGTGGAAGTAGAAGCAGACACCCACAACTAATCACCGAACTGAACTGGAACCCAGATGCAGAGAAGGACAAGTGAAGAGCAAAGGGTTCCATACCAGGCTAGTGAAACCCAAAGAAACAGCTGACCTGAACATCGGGGAACTCTTGTTCCCCAGACTGATAGCTGGAATACCAGCATGGGACTCATCCAGACCCCAGGAACATGGGTTTCTGTGAGGAGACCTCGGAAATCTACCTCCTGTAGCAGTTCAGTACTTATCCCTAGCATAGGTGTGGACTTTGGGAGCCCATTCCATATAGAGGAATACTCCCTGAGCCAAGACACACTAGGCCCTATCCCAAAGATACGATAGACTCTAATGACCCCCTATGGAAGGCCTCACCATCCAGGGGGAGCAGAAAGGATATGTGATAGGTAGGGTTTTAGTTGGGGGATGGTGGTAGGGGAGGACGGGAGGGAGAAGGGAACTGGGATTGTCATGTAAAACAATCCTGTTTCTAATTCAAATAAAAAAAAGTTGAAATGAAATAAAAATTAAATCAATAAAATTAAAGTGTTTTTAGGAGAAATACTTGAAAGCATTTGCAGTGTGTGTGTTAAAGAGCACTTGTATGAAAAAAAAAAAGACCTCAACATAAATTCAGCCACACTCAACCTCCTAGAAGAGAAGGTAGGTGGTACCTTGGAACAAATTGGTACAGGAGACCACTTTCTGAACATAACACCAGTAGTACAAACATTGAGATTGACAATTAACAAATGGAACCTTCTGAAACTAAGAAGCTTCTGTAAAACAAAGGATACAGTCAGCAAGACAACAATGCCAGCCCACAGAATGGGAAAAGATATTCACCAACCCCACATCTGACAGAGGGCTGATCACCAAAATATACAATGAACTCAGGAAGCTAGCCACCAAAACACCAAACAATGCAATTAAAAGTTGGAGTGCAGAACTAAATAGAGAATTCTTAACAGAGGAATCTAAAATGGCTGAAAGACAGTTGAGAAAGTGCTCAACATCCTTAGCCATCAGGGAAATGCAAATCAAAACAACTCTGAGATACTATCTTACTCCTGTCAGAATGGGTATAAGCAAAACACCAATGATAGTTTATGCTGGAAAGGATGCGGAGAAAGAGGAACACTCCTCCACTGCTGGTGGGAGTGCCAACTTGTACAGACACTTTGGAAATCAGTATAGCAACTCCTCAAGAAAATGGGAATCAGTCTACCTCAAGATCCAGCAATTCCACTCTTAGGCATATACCCAAAAGATGCACATTCATACAACAAGGATGTCTGTTCAACGATGTTCACAGCAGCATTATTTGTAATAGCCAGAACCTGGAAGCAACCTAGATGCCCCTCAGCTGAAGAATGGATAGAGAAAATGTGGTGCATTTACACAATGGAGTACTACTCAGAGGAAAAAAAAAAAAAAACCAAAAAACAAACAATGGAATCTTGAAATTCGCAGGCAAATGGATGGACCTAGAAGAAACCATCCTGAGTGAGATAACCCAGTCACAAAAAGACAAAAATGGTATATACTCACTCATATCTGGATTTTAGACATAGAACAAAGGATTACCAGCCTACAATCCACACTGCCAGAGAAGCTAGGAAACAAGGAGAACCCTAAGAGAGACATACATGGTCCCCTGGAGAAGGGGAAAGGGTCAAGATCTCCTGAGCTAATTGGGAGCATGGAGGGAGGGGAGAGGGAATTAGGAGAAAGAGAAGGGGAGAAGAGGAGGGGAGAGGAGGACTTGAGGGAGCAGGAAGATTGACCTGGCAGAAAAATAGAGGGGAGCAAGTAAAGCGATACCACAATAGAGGGAGCCATTATAGGTTTAAAGAGAATTCTGGCACTAGGGAAATGTCCAGAGATCTATGAGTTTGACTCCAACTAAGAATCTAAGCAGTGGCTGAGAGGCTTCCTAAATGCCCTTCTCCAATAATAAGATTGATAGCTACCTTATACACCATCCTATCCTAGAGCCTTCATCCAGTAGCTGATGGAAGCAGAGGAAGACACCCAATGCTAAAGACTAAGCTGAACTCAGGAATCCATTTGCAGAGAGGGAGGAGTGATGAACAAAGGGGTCAGGACCAGACTGGAGAAACCCACAGAAACAGCTGACCTGAACAAGGGGAGCTCATGGACCCCAGACTGATAGCTGGGAAACCAGCATGGGACTGTTCCAGACCCCCTGAGCCAGGATGTCAGTTTGGAGGTCTGATTTATCTATGGGGCCTCTGGTAGTGGATCAGTATTTATCCCTAGTATACAAATGGAGTTTGGGAGCTCTCTCCACACAGAGGGATACTCTCTCAGCTTAGACACACTGGGGAGGGTCTAGGCCCTGCTCCAAATCATGACAGACTTTGAAGATCCCTCATGGAAGGCCTCACCATCCCTGGGGAGCAGAAAAGGGTTGGGATGGGGCGTGGGTGTCAGGGGAGGAGGGGAGGGAGAGGGAACTGGGATTGACATGTAAAAGAAACTTGTTTCTAATAATAAAAAAGCGTGCGTGCGTGCGTGCGTGCGTGCGTGCGTGCGTGTGTGTGTGTGTGTGTGTGTGTGTGTGTGTGTGTGTGCATGTAGGTATGGAGGCCAGACTTCCTTCAAGGCATGCCATAGAAACTAGTATTTTCTAATCCCTCCCCTATCAATCTCATGACTTTCTTTCCCAACTTGACATGCTCTGTCCCCACTTCCCAGTCCACTTAGTGCTGCTGTAAGTGCATGGATGTGGGGCCATCTACTGGAGCCGGGTTAGCCTGACAGGGGCCACATCCCTGAAAACAAAATGGACTCCTCCCCCTCCAGCAGCCATCACCGTCAGGTCAGCAGCTTGTAAGCAAGGGCCGACACCTCAGGAGCTTGTAGAGTAGTCACAGTTGCTGTGAGTTCATGTGTGCAATGACCTGTTGCACGGCAGTCACCCACTACTTTTCGCTCTGACAACCTTGCCACCCCATCCATCTTTCATGATGATCCTTGAGCCTTGGGGGTAAGGAGTGCGGTATAGATGTCCGATTTGCAGTCTCTCTCTCTCTCTCTCTCTCTCTCTCTCTCTCTCTCTCTCTCTCTCTCTCTCTCTCTCTCTCTCTCCTCCCTCCCTCCTCCTTCCTCCCTCCCTCTCCTCCTCTCCCTTCCTCTCTCCCTCTCCCTCCCTCCTCCCCTCCTCTCTCTCTCTCTCTCTCTCTCTCTCTCTCTCTCTCTCTCTCTCACACACACACACACACACACACACACACACACACACACACTTTTTTTTTCAGGCAGGGTCTCTGGCTGACCTGGAACTCATTAAGTAGACCAGGCTGACCTTAAACTCTCAGAGTTCCTCTTGCCTCTGCCTCCCTAGTTTAATTCTTCTTCATGTAGCTATCCAGTTTGACTAGCAGTGTTTGCTGAGAGGCTGTCTTTTTGCTAGTGTCTATTTTTGGCCTCTTTGTAAAAAAAATTGAGAGTGTGGACTTATAGCTGGGTCCTCAGTTTTACTCCACTGACAAATGAGTCTGTTTTTATGCCAGTATCTTGCTGTTTGTATTACTATAGCTCGGTCATATAACCTGAAACCAGGGAGGGTGATCCTTCCAGCATTGCTCTTATTCAGTATTATTTTAGTTGTTTTGGTCTCTTGTGATTCCATATTAACTTTAAGATTATTTTTCCAATTTCTGTGAAGAATTGCATTGGCATTTTGATAATGATTGCATTGACACTGTAGATTGCTTTTAGTAGGATGGCCATTGTTACAGTATTAATCTGTGGTGATATATATGATTTAATAAAGCTTGTCTGGAGATCAGAATGCAAGTCTGGCCATCCCTAAAAGCTGGGTGGGTAGTGGTGGCATACACCTTTAATCTCAGGACTCAGGAGACTGAGGCAGATGGATTTCTGTGAGTTCTAGGCCACCCAATGCCACATGAGAGTGAATCAGTCTAAAAGAGAAACAGAGCTCATGCCTTTAATTACAGCACTAGAGAGGTATATAAGGGAGAAGCAGAGAGTCTCATGTGAGATTAAATTTCTTGTCACAGGGAAGACAGGATCTCCAATTCAGGCTTGGGAGAGGTAAGAGTTCCTGGCTGACTGCTTTTCTTTTCTCATTTTCAGCTTGAACCTTAATATCTGTCTCTGTGTTTTTATTATCCATGCTACATTAATCCTACCAATCCATGAGCATGGGGAGGGAGAGTGTCTTTGCATGTTTTGGTATTTTCTTCAGTTTCTTCAGTGTCTTAAAGTTTTCATTCTATGGTCTCCCTTCCTCCCTCCCTCCCTCCCTCCCTCCCTCCCTCTCTCTCTTCCTCCCTCTCTCCTTCCTTCCCTCCCTCTCTCCCTTCCTCCCTTTCTTTTTTAACAATAGCAACAAAAATAAAATTATATACCAGTCTCCCCTTGGCTAGATTTATTGTAAGACTTTTTGAATCCATTATGGATGATATTGCTTCCCTGATTTCTTTCTTTGTTTGTCATTAGTATGTAAAAAAAAAATGCTGCTGGTTTTTGTGTGCTACTTTCGTATCATGCTGCTTTGATGAGCAAGTTTATCAGCTCCAGTAGCTTTCTGATAGAATCTTTAGGTCTTTCATGTTACCATCTTCGTGAGGAGTCTTCAGCTGCAGTAGCTTTCTCTTTCTGATGGAATCTTTAGGTCTTTCATGTTACCATCTTCGTGAGGAGTCTTTGATGTCTTCCTTCCCTACTTGCATGCCCATTATCGTCTCCTCTTGTTCAAGCCCACATTGAACAGTATTGGAGAGAGTGGGCATCCTGTCACTCTACAGTGAAATGCTTAGAGTTTCCCCTCTGTTTAGCATCTGTGGGCTTGTTACATATTGTCTTTATTATGTTAAGGTGTGTCTTTTGTATGTTTAGTTTCTTAAGAATTTTACCATGAAGTGACATTGGATTTTATTAATGGTGTTTTTTTTTTTAATGTAATGAGATAACCATATGGTTTTTGTCCTTGAGTCTATTTATGTGGCAAATTACATTTACTGACTTACATATGTTGAATCATCCCTGAATCTCTGGGATGAACCCAGCTTGGTTGTAGAGGATGATATTTTTGATGTGGTCTTTAATAGTATTTTACTGAGGATATGTTCGCAGCTATGTTCATCTGGGAGGGAGAACTATGCTTGGAATGCAAAATGAAATAAAAAATAAACTAAAAAAAAGAAATGGACTATTTGGGGAAAGGGTGATGAGTACTGGGAGGGCAGGTAAGCAAGAGAAGGCAACGGGGAAAGGAATACAGAAGGCCTGTGTCAGCATAATTTATATTAGGTGATTGATAGTTTTCCAGGTGCTGTGACCCACTTTGCAGAGTCCCTGCTTTGACTGTAGATCCACATTTTAATGTGATAGATATCAAAATGTATGTAAACACAAATAGCGTCAACAAACACTAGCAAGCTCCGAGAGAACAAGGTTTTCTTTTCTGGGTGCACATACAGAGGATATATAGAGAGGACTGGGGAAAGTTGGCATTGGATGGATCAGCCTCGTGATAGCAGACTTTAACCTTCAAACACTTAGGAGGTAAGTGTGGGATAATAGAGCTGAACTGAGCTGTGAGAAGATTTTGTCCAGATATTTGAGAACCATTAAGTTTTCTGGCCTGATTATGACCATCAGAGGTTTCTCTAGCTCCCCAGACACCTTCCTCTTTCCTAGTGACTCACCAAAAATCATACTGGGAAATTGACACCATGTTTCATAATCTTTCCTAAAATGCAATCTTGTTGAAAAAGTACCATCTTGCCACGAGCAACCAAACTTCCTGTTCCAGTGTCTGATTCCTTTTCATCTTGAGCTCCATCCTGAATTCCTCGTACGAAAGTCCCACTGCTTCATTTGGAAATCCAAAGCATTTCAGGCTGAACGTGTTCAGATGGCACTTTAGATTTTATCAACAAAACTTTGCCTCCTGTAACACTTTCTATGAAAGTAAGCAAGAAACTCATAGTATCAACCTAAGAAGCATTAGAAAATTTTCATGGTTCTATTATTTAAATACATATGTTTAATTTTTAAATATAATTACATAATTTCCCCCCCTTCCTTCCCCTCCCTTCTGCTCACGCCATGTACTCTTTCCTCATACCCTCTTAAATTCATGGTTTCTTTTTTATTATTACTATTACATATGTGTATAAATGCATAGATCTATAAATACAGATTGTGGAGTTTGCTGCTTGTAGGTATGTGGTTTTAGGAATGATTACATCGAATTGGATGATCAGTTTGGGGGCTCATCCCTGGGAGGGACAATTTTCCTCATGGAAGTTCTTAGTTGCCTGTAGTTCTAGGGGTGGGACCCAATGAGACTGTCCTGTCTGTGATAAAATGTCTATTGGTGCTGTCACTGTTCGGGTCCTGTTTAGACAGTCATGTTGCTGAGGTCTCATGGGTACAGCTTCCCTGTCAGTCCTAGGATACAACAGCTCACAGCAGGCTTCCTGGCCTTCTAGCTCTGACAAGTTTTCCACTTTGTTGCAGGATATTTTATCTCACTGTGAACCCTGAGACTGTCTTGTTTACTGGAAAAGCCTGTTTCTAGCTGTGGTGTGGCTTAGCCCTAGCACACACCTTTAATCCAAGAGCTTTCTGCATGAATACTGTAAACAGGATCAAATAAAGTCAACCATAGGTTAAGAGGTAGAGCAAGCAACCAGTTGACAGGAAAAAAACCATAGAGACTAAGAGGGAATCAGGAGGATGGACAGAGAGATGCACAGGAAATAGAGAAGGGAGGGGTGTTCAGTTTGAGGAATTTTGTTTGAGATGGAGTAGGAGAGAGCTTTCTGGGATGTCAGCTGAGAAGGAAGGTCAGCTGGAGGCTTTCTCTGCCTCTCTGAGCTAGCAAGTTTTCACCCCAGCATCTGGCTCCCAAGTCAGATTGGTAAAATTGAATGATTGGGATTTTGTTAAAAACAACCCCACTTCTGTGATGTTTCCTGAGCCTTAAGTGGAGGAGCTGTGTTGTAGATATTTTCACTGGGTCTGGACAATCCACAAGTTCTTTATTTTATTTTATGTTTTTTGATTCAAACAGCAGGAGGCTTTATTGTAGTTGTTTAACGAGCTAATCCCATTTTAGCTCGGGCCTTTCATCCATCCACTATGGCGGATGGCTAGAAAAGATGGCGAGAAGCCACTGCATAGAAATCTTATAGGGCAGCGTAAGGGGAGTGTCTAGGGGTACACACGCTAGTCCCCAGAGATCGAGGTGGGGGAAGGAGGCAGGAAAAAAATGATATAGCGGACCTAACGTAGGGGGCTTAAACAGCCTGTAGGGCTGGGGTGATGAGGTGTCCTCCACAAGCTGGGTTGTGCCCATATATGGCATGCTTTTAGGCAGGGTCTTGAGCAGCTATCAGCTTTGGGGGAGAAGCCGCCACAACTTTTAGCTGTTTTTCTGAGAAGGTGGGGTTTGGAGAGGAGAAATGGCCGGCTCAAGCAGGGGTGAGTTGGAGATTCTAGTGGAACATAAACTAGTGTAGCAACAACGAAAATCTGCATAGATGACCCTCAAAAATTAGAAGTAGCGCAACCACATGCTCAAGCTAACTACTCTACCACTCATTTTCATCCAAACAATATTTATTTTTGTTTAATTTCAAAGAAACGCATTTTAAAAATGTATGGCATGATGGTAGCCAGTGGTGTTTAGAACCCGAGCATCTGGGAAGCCGGAATCTGTGTTTGGGGCATTCAGACTGTTTCCCTTGTGCCAGTGTCCAGTGCCATATTCATCAGGAAATCTAACTTGTCTTTATAGCACCAGAACGCAGGGGTGTGTATGCTATCATCTTATGTGACTTGATTCTCTAAAATTGCTGGTAAATTTGTATCATATTTCTCTTCAAACACCTTATGAAGCTCATAATTTATTCTTTGTGTGTGTGCATAACATAAAATCAATAATTTCTTTAGAAATTTTCAGCTCCTTATGAAAAAAAATTCAATTTGAAAATAGAAATGAATTTGTATGGACCCCAGTCACCTTACAAGAGAGACAGTTCAAAAAGAATTCTAAGTAGGTTTGACATGCAACTCCTATAGGAAGGTGATTTCTCCCTTCCTTGAGCAAGTTCATTAGTCTGTTGCTTCTCTATCAGCTTTTTTTCTTGAGATTCAGGTTATTTTCATTTGTGTGTGTGGGTGTTTTGTTTGCACACACATCTTGTGCATTGTGCAGTGTCTTCAGTGGCCAGAAGAAGGCAGAAGAACCCCAGAAACTGGAGTTACAGATGGTTGTTAGCTACCATGTTGGCCCCAGGAATGGAAGCTGGGTCCTCTGGACAAACAGACTGATCTATCTTTCCAGTCCCCGTGTTTTAGTATCTTGTCATCCTTCTTGGAGTTATTCTAAAGCAAGATCAATAAATCAACAAAAAATAGAGATTAAGAAAAGATGATCATTTTCTAGTTAAATTAATTCTGCAAGGACTGTGTGTAGAGTTAGTGAGTTCTTCAAGATTTTAGGGGATGCATGAACATTACAAATGTCATCATATGTTTTTGGTAGAAGGACAATGAATCAGTAACTTTTATGCAAGGCATCACTTACTGGAGACCAATTTAGAACCACTGCAGTGGGGGTTGGGGACACCTGCTGATTTCAAGCTAGGAACATGGCTCTCTCTCAAATGAAGAAGTGATATCGATGCCTTTGTAGTGAAGAAAAGAACGCAGACCACTGGAGAAAACGCAAGCAACAGCTGTCGTGGAGAGGACTTGCGTAAGGTAGAGGCATGATTGTAAGGAGCTCAGGCTCTGATATCATTGCTGAATCAGAAAAGGCGCCCCACGGTAGCTTTCTTAGTACTGCCTTGTTTGTGTGGCATAGCCTTGCCTCTTCCCAGCAGGCCCTAGTGGGATCCTCCCATCTCCACCACCGCCTTCTTCCAGCACTGAGGCTCAGGTATTCACTGCCATGGCATTTTACATGTGATGCTGAGGGATCTGAACTCAAGTCCTTGGGAGCCATCTTTCCAGCCTTTCCACATTTCTTTTTAAATTTAACCCTGGGTTTCCTGGTAGGGGAACCAGTGGCCTGTTCTTGGTACCTGAGATGGCACCTGGGACAGCAGTGAGGCTTGCACATGTGCACTTTCTGTCAGAAATTTGGTCTTCATACATTACATTTCTGCTGTGAAATCATGCCTATGTGCCTTATAGTTATTAAGGCACATATATATTTAAGCTTACTGAAAAAATATATATAGCCCAATCATTCATACACACACACACACACACACACACACACACACACACACACACTCTTAGCACTCAAGAGATGGAGACAGGAGTATCATAATTTAAACCAGCTTGGGCTTCCTTCTGGGCATAGAGAGACCCTGTGCCAAAAAATCCAAACTCACCAGTCCTGACCAACTAAACAAAATCGAAGCAACAACTCCCCAGACATTAACATAAACCGCTAACACAAACTCAGTGACTACAAAAGTGGACACTACGTTTAAAGATGCTATAAAGTGCCCATGTCACGTGATTAGTTTTAATTCATGAATGAAAGAATCTTTAGCTTTTCCAAGAACATACGGACTTACTGTTCTATTTACTCAACAGAGATGCATCAGGCACATCCCACACCGGCCTGCTTGCTATCCCTGCAAATGGAAGAGACGCTTCTACCACAGGGCTCCCCCACTCTCCTCTCTCTGAGACCCCTGGCTCCACCTCTAAACACTAACAGAAGTGCTATGGCTTCAGCAAGTAAGTTTTGGAGGAACAAAAATATCCATTCTTTAACAAGCCTGTAGGTGGAGCCAGGAATCATCACAGTGCCCTTTAACATGAAACCTTTTTACCTCTGTTAAAACAAGCCTATTTCCCCTTACCAGGGAAGAGCTTGAGATCTAGCCAACAGCCTCATGGCGGCCCTCTTCCTCAGTCTTTCACGTCTTCACACGTACTGTGTGCATATCCTAGGCACATCTCGTCGAACTCACAGAATTCTCTGAGCCATATCTCACCTTGTCAAACATTTACTGCCTTTGAAAACATAACATATGACTAACAAAACACACATTGAGAAATCTTATATGACACACTTCTGGAAGTTTCTACTGATTTTTTTGGAGTTGCTTTCTCAATTTCCGTTTTCTTTTTGCCCCATCTGCTGGAGTACCTTAGAGGAAACCCCGTTTTGAAGATTTCTTCTTCTCAGTTAGCTTTCTTACACTGGGCACTTACTGATCTTACCGGAATAGGTCAGCTGCATTGATGTCAAGTTTTAAATGTTTCTGAATGTGAAGAAGTAGAAGAGGGCCCTGAATCTCCTGACATACATAATGCAGCTAGAAGAACCTCAGTGGAAATGTGAGTCTCTCTCTTCCTCTTCCCCCCTCCTTTAAGACAGAGTTTACCGATGTAGTACAGGCTGACCTTGAATTGTCTGTGTAGCCCAGACTGGCTTCCAAATGGATCTTCTTGCTTCCAGTTTCTGGGGGCCGAGACGACAGGTGATATGCTATCAAGCCCAGCCCCTTTCACATTTAACTAGGTAGAAATATTTATGACTATGACTTTAAAATGTGAATTAATGCAGTGCAAAGGTGACAGGGATGAGAGCAAAATGAGGATAGCCTTGGCAAAGAGAAAGGACGTAGTTAAATCCTGATCAGCTGCCCAACAGATACTAAATCAGATAGAACCAAGAGAAGAGATGAAGAATATAGAAAAGAAATGGGATAACAAGAAAAGGATAATTAAACATTTTGGAAGATTACTTTGAAGAGAAGAAAGAACTATTGAAAACACAGGCATAGGCTCATGATATGCCAGAGGCTCTATCTGGTTTCCCGTTAAGTGGTGCTATTGGATTTGTGCAGCGAGACTGCTAAGTAACACTTTATTATATTAATTATATTCTATAACTGTGTTATATAGTTATATAATAAGCAAGCTATAGATGCATCTACTGGATATGACATGGCCATTGCAGCCACGAAGTCCCAGCAGCTATGGCTACTTGACAAGATCAGGCAGTATTCCAGCAGACAGTACTCAGTGGGCTCAGTGAATTACAAAAACAACAACAACAGCAACAAAAAAAGCAGAGAACGTGACTGGACAAGTGGGAACTTGCTGGGGATGAGAATGGGAGGGTGAGGTGGGGGACTTAAGGATGGGTGTGATCAAGATACATTGCTTAGATGTAGGAAATTATCAAAGAATGCTAAAAGATGCTCTAGTGACACAAAGAAATACATAGCAAATATGTTGAAATATGTTTAAAATTTAAATCTTGCTTAAAATCTCGTTAGTCTGCTATAGCTAATTTCAACAGGACCACATGTATTGTAGTCCTAAAAGACACTGTCTTTGTTTTGTTTTGTTTTGTTTTGTTTTACTTTGCTTGGCTTTGCTTGCTTGTTTTTGGCTTTTGTTTTGTACTGGAGACTAGAAGCAGTGTTAACCACGTGCTAGGGAAGTAAGTGCTCTGCCCCTGAGCTATACCTCCAGCCCTTTCTTTACTCTTAATTTCTACAGAGAATTTTTTCTGTGTTTCGTAGGCTAGCCTTCAACTCCCTCTGTACCCCAGGCAGCCCTTGAATTTAGTCCCTCCTTCACCTTCTGAATAGTTGGGATTATATGCCTAATTGTACCAGACCTGGCAGAAAAAAAAAATACTACTAGGAATATGCTTTTATACAAATAAATGCAGTTATTTTTGTGGCATAGAGTTCTAGCCTGAAGTTGGAAGAGCAAATGTAATGCATTTTTTTTCTGTTTTTGTTCTTTTTCCCCCCTCCTTTTAAAAATTTAAATTAGAAACAAGCTTGTTTTAATGCATTTAAAAATGGATAAATGCTGGGTCATTGAGGTGGCTCGGTAGATGAAGGCACTTGCCATCAAACTAGAGGACACATGTGGTGGAGGGAGAGAACCGGCTCCCACAAGCTGCCTTCTCATTTCCACACACGCACACACACACACACACACACACACACGTGTGTGTGTGTGTGTGTGTGTGCGCGCGCGCGTGCTGCTCATTGGTGCTTTTCGGGGGCTTCTCTCAGGGGCTAGCCTCAGCAACACAGCTATCTCCTCTCCTGAGTGCTTCCTCTCAGCCAGGCGAACACTGTCTACTTTCAATATGCGTTTTGGAACAATGTGAAAAACCTTGCCACAATATTTTAGTCTGTAGTTCTCCAGTGGAGCATACTTTCCTTTGTCTAAAGACCACTTATAGTCTCAGCAGGTTAAATATACTGCTCATAATTTTGCTCAGTTTTTGAACTGATTTTTGAAATTCTTTATGTGTGCTTGATAGTGCTATTGCAAAAAGGGCTTTCGTGTGTGTGTGTGTGTGTGTGTGTGTGTGTGTGTGTGTGTGTGTGTGCATGTTTTCCATTTTGCTATATAGAAGCTTTAATTTTTTTTTGTTTGTTTTTTTTCTCAAGACAGGATTTCTCTGTGTAGCTTTGGAGCCCGTCCTGGCACTCACTCTGGAGACCAGACTGGCCTCAAACTCACAGAGATCCGCCTGCCTCTGCCTCCCGAGTGCTGGATTAAAGGCGTGTGCCACCACTGCCAGGCCGAAGCTTTAATTTTTATGGCTTTTGTTTTTATGTTCTGCTTTCTTTATAAAAACAAGCTTATATTTTTCTTTGTTATTTACTAGCAGGCTCTAAGATTGGTTTATTTACAGGAACTACTTAAGTCTCTCTCCTAAAATACCTTCTGCACTTTCATATTTAGTCTGCTGCTTGGTAATCTTGGCTTCCCTCATGCAGAGAGAAAACTAACCTATTTTTCTTTCTGTCTTAGCAAAAGGTGCCCGACCCCCCAGGTTGATCCCTTGGGTCTTTGCTGTTGTTTTCATCTTGCTTCTCAGTGCTTGCTTCATCACAAGCTGTTTGGGTAAGCTACTAGACAAACGAAGCTCAATATGCGTTTTGGATCATATTATCCCCAAGGAAGATAATTCAACGTGTGTGCCTGAAGCTCCACTTTTCCTCAGTATATCTGCATACAATGCATTCTCTGTCTCAGGGTTAACATTAGAGCTGTGTGCTTGATTTCCCTGCTCTGTTTACTTCCAAAAAAAAAAAAAAAAAAAAAAAAAGCACTTTGCTGAGGCACAATTGACATATAAAAGCTCTATTCATTAAATGTGTCCTCCTCAAGACTGGGGACAAGCCGGGCGTTGGTGGCGCCCGCCTTTAGTCCCAGCCCTGGGAGGCAGAGGCAGGCAGATCTCTGTGAGTTCGAGGCAAGCCTGATCTACAAGAGCTAGTTCTAGGACAGCCTCCAAAGACACAGAGAAACCCCCACAGCCCCCCAAAAAGACTGGGGACAAACATTCATCTATGAAGCCATCAGCACCACTGACCCCAGAGTAAGTCTTGTTCTGTCTGATATCAAGCTTTAAGATAAGGTTGTTATGACTGGATTAATATAGTGTCGGTCTAAGACAAATAGGCTGGAGGAAAGAATAGATAGTTGAGGTATGGATTCCGCATAAGTAATTCCTTATCTGAAATAAAGGGGGCTATTTCAGCATTATGGGGAAAGGAGAGTTTTGTTGAACTAATGTTTTAGACATCATTGACTACATTTAATCAATGAAATTGGGTTCTTGCATCATACCATGTATAAACAACAGTCCATTACAGTGAAAACAGGACTCTACAGGACAGAATGTTTGCACTGCATTTATGTGTGGAATGTATAGTGATCTGACAAAACGATTGGAAACATGTCAACAATATAATGAAAAAATGGACAAAGTCTTCAGTAGACATTATAGAGAAGAGAAAATGAAGACAACAGACACATACAATGTCAACCTCCTTGGTTGTTAGGGAAGTAAAACTGCAATTCACCATGAGTCAACACTGTGAAACACCAGGATGGTAATGACCAAAAAGTACAGCATCTGATGACGAAGATGTAGAAAACGGGGCCTGTGGTGCTTACCCACAGGAGAGAACACAAAGTAGAAAGCCTGTTTGGAAAGCTTTACCCTCGTACCCTATTGGCCACGCATGTAACTACCACCAGCAACAGAAATGCATACTCACTTGCTTTAGGCTGCAAGGTCAAAAATATGCTCAGAGTAACACACTTCACATCAGCCAAACTCTGGAAGCAATGAATACGCTAGAAACTGTGTGAAGTTAATAGATCACTTTCTAGTTATGAGAATAGATGAGCTATAACTATGGGCAGCAATATTGTTTCAGAAACAGTGCCGAGCATAAGTCAGCACCAAAGGGCGCATGCCAGCTGAGTGCATTCCTAGAGAATCCCAGAGAAGGCCATTCTGATCTGTAAGGTTCCAGGCTGGAACTGCAAAGCACAGCACAGGGTGAAGACGGTTAACTGCAAAGGACGAGTGGGCTATGTTTGGGTTATGATGGCTACCTGGGGTGTTGACAATATTCACTTTGCCCAAAGTGTTCACATTACCGTAATTTACTAATCTGCACACTTAGTTTACTTCATTTTTTCTTTTTAATATTTGATTATATTTCAAATACAGTAAAAATATTACTAAACTCATGAAGTTCATAAAACTTTGTAGAACTAGCCCAATGTATACTAAAATCCTCACTCTTATTCACATTCTGATAGAATAAACTGAAAATGGCATGTGCCCAAAAGATTCCAAAGCGTCCAATGTAAATCACAAAATGATTATAAAATATTATCTTTCTGCAGTTGCTTCCAATGAATTCACCTGGGATGATGGAGTGGCATAGAAAAGAAAAAGGGTGTGGGGACCAACTGTGAGGGTAGGGGAAGGGTGGGGAGATGGGCTCACTTTTCTAAATCAGTGGCTACACGGGGAATAACTTTTTCCTGCCTGACAGTGACTCATCGTTACTTTTCACGCCGGGAGAGAAGACTAGGAATGATGAAACTCTCAGACTACCACACAAGGCTAACGTGTACCCAAGGGGAGCCAGAGCCCGGAGCTACAGGTAGCAGAGGAAACTTCTTACTTGCTTCCCTTCAGCCTTTAAAGAGCATCCATAGTAAATCAGAAAGAAACAATGTAACAGAACATGAGGTTGTAGTAAGTCAGAAAGGAACAATGTAACAGAACATGAGGCTGTAGTAAGTCAGAAAGGAACAATGTAACAGAAAATGAGGCTGTAGTAAGTCAGAAAGGAACAATGTAACAGAACATGAGAACTGGCTACAAAGAAGAATATCAGTCAACTGGGACAGAATGACTTCTCATGACTGTATTCCAACAGTGCAACACATTATTTTTGTGGTGCTGGGGTTCAAGCACAGGACCTTGTACATACAGGGTAATTGCTCCCCATTAATATTTAAATTTTCTGAGATGCCTATTTCTTTATCTATATTCTGGAATTTATAAAGCTATGGAGAACAAAAAAAAATGCTTGAGTTTTGCATGTTCTTTACTTTTCTTCCAAATAAAATGTCCTGAAAAAGGCTTTGTTATAGGACCATTTTGCTTACTTTTGAATTAAAAATTCTCTCTCCCTCTCTTTCCCTCTTTCTCTCTCCCTTCCCACCCCCTTCTCAATTCCTTTCTTTCTTTGCTAAGTATCAAACTCAGGACTTTTCACATTCTAGAAAAGTACTTTACCATTGAGCCGCATTGCTAGCTCTGGAAATATTTGAAATATGAAAGCAAATACACGTAAGGACACGGAGCCATGTTAATGTCTTCCAAGGTGATAGTCAAAGTAAGATAATATGCATCTGTCACAGACAAAATGCTCCTTTGTAACTAGTGTCCATTTCAATTCTCACCCAAGGGGATACCTGGAACTGTTGTCCTGCTGGCTGGATAGCCTTCCAGTCTAACTGTTACTTTCCCCTTAATGACAACCAGACGTGGCATGAGAGCGAAGGGAACTGCTCAGGGATGGGCAGTCATCTGGCGACCATCAACACTGAAGCAGAGCAGGTATGTGTCAGCTCAGCTCGCACCGATGCTCTGATGCTCCCGCTCCATTCTGCTGCTGTGACAAACACAGCCCAAGGTAACTTCAAAGAGGAAAGGGTTAATTTCAGCTTACAGGCCTTCATGGGCGGAATTCAGGGCAGGAACTCATGGAGGAGCTTGAAACAGAAACCAAGGAGGAATACTGCATTCCGGCCCACTCAAGCCTCCCTGAGAGCTTGCTTCTGTCTTAAATACTTCCCTAATGTTTGAGATTAAAGGTGTGAGCTATAATTCTCTTTTAGACTGATTCACTCGTGTGTAGACCTGGGAGGCCTTGGATTAAATGTGTGTACCACCACCTCCTAGCTTCTGGCTGCTGGGATTAAAGGTGTGTGCCTGGCTGCTATAGCTTTTGGCTGACTTTGCTTCCTGAATCCTCAGGCAAGCTTTAATAAATCATAAACAATATATCGCCATATCCTCCTCTCTCCTATCCCTACCCATCCCCAGTCCACCTATAAAATCTATTCTGTTTCCCCTTCCTAGGGAGATCCATGAGTCCCCCGAAGTCCTCCTCTTTAAGTAACATCTCCAGGTCTATGTATTGTAGCTTGGGTATCATTTACTTAATGGCTCATATCCATTTATAAGTGAATACATAATCATATTTGTCTTTTTGGGTCTTGGTTACCTCACTCAGGAGAATTTTTTTCTAGTTCCTTCCATTTACCTCCAAATTTCATGATGTCATTTTTAACAGCTGAGTAATATTCCATTGTGTAAATGTACCACATTTTCTTTATCCATTCTTTGGTTGAGGGACATCTAGGTTGTTTCTAGTTTTTGGCTATTATGAACAAAGCTGCATGAACATGGTTGAGTAAGTGTCCTTATGGTAGGATTGAGCATCCTTTGACCATATTTCCAAGAGTGGTATAGTTGGGTCTTGAGGTAAATTGATCCCAAATTTTCTGAGGAAACACCATATTGATTTCCATAGTGGCTGTACAAGTTTGCATTCCCACTGGCAATGGAGGAGTGTTCCCCTTGCACCATATCCTTTTTAGCATGAGCTGTCACTTGTGTTTTTGATCTTAGCCATTTTGGCAGGTATAAGATGGAATCTCAAAGTAGTTTTGATTTGTATTTCCCTGATGGCTAAGGATAGTGAAAATTTCTTTAAGTGTTTCTCAGCCATTTGAGATTCCTCTATTGAGAATTCTCTGTTCAGATCTGTAGCCTATTTTTAAGAATTATTTGTCTTTTTGATATCTAGTTCCTTGAGTTCTTTATATATTTTTGGATGTTAGTCCTCTATCAAATGTGGAGTTGTTAAATGTTTTCCCGTTCGGTAGGCGATTTTGTTCAATAGATGGTATCTTTTGTCTTCGAGAAGCTTTTCAGTTTCGTGAGGTCCCCTTTATTAATTGTTGATCTTAGTGCCTGAACTATCAGTATTCTGTTCAGAAAGTTGTCTCCTATGCCAATGTATTCAAGGCTATTCCCCACTTTCTCTTCTATCAGGATCAGTGTATCTGGTTTTATGTTGAGTTTTTTGATCCACCTTGAGATGAGTTTTGTGAAGAGTGATAGATATGAATCTCTTAGCATTCTTCTCCAGGCAGACATTCAGTTAGACCATTTGTTTAAAAAGCTGTATTTTTTCCAGTATATATTTCTGGTTTCTTATTCAAAAATCAGGTGTCCATATGTGTTTGGATTTTTGTCTGTGTCTTTTCAATTCCATTGATTAATTTTATTTATTGTCAACCTGTATTTTTTTATGCCAATGCCATGCTATTTTTCTTATTATAGCTCTGTGGTACATCTTGAAGTAAGGGATGGTGATACCTCTAGCAGTTCTGTTAGCTATCCTTGGTTTTTTGTTTTTCCATGAGAAGTTGAGAATTCTTTTCAAGGTCTGTAAAGAATTGTGTTGGAATTTTTGTGGAGATTGCATTAAATCTGTAGATTGCTTTTGGCAAGATGGTTGTTTTTGCTGTTAATCCTACTGATCCATGAGCATGGGAGATCTTTCTATCTTCTGATATGTTCTTCAATTTCTTTCTTCAAAACTTGAGATTTTTTTATCATACAAATCTTTCACTTGCTTGGTGAGAGTTACCCCAATATTTTATATTATTTGAAAGGTATTGTGGAAGTTGTTGTTTCCCTGCTTTCTTTCTCAGTCTGTTTGTCATTTGTATATAAGAAGGCCACTGATCTTTTTGAGTTAATCTTGCAGCCAGCCACTTTATTGAAAGTGTTTATCATCTGTAGGAGTTATATGATGAAATTTTTAGAGTCACTTGTGCATATTATCATATCATCTGCAAATAATGATGTTTTAACTTCTTCCTTTCCAATTTGTACCCCCCTTATCTCCTTCAGTTATCTTATTGCTATAGCTAAAACTTCAAGTAATATACTGAATAACTACAGAGAGAATGGACAACTTTGTATTGATTTTAATAGAATTGCTTTGCATTTCTCTCCATTAAGTTGGCTATAGGCTTGCTGTAATTTGACTTTATCATGTTTAGGTATGTCCTTTGTATCCCTAATCTCTCTAGGACTTTTATCATGAAGGAGTGTTGGATTTTGCCAAATGTTTTTCCCACATCTGATGAGATGATTATGTGTTTTTTTATTCTTTCAGTTTGTTTATATGGTGGATTACACTTACTCATTTTCATATGTTGAATTATCTCTGCATTTCTGTAATGAAGCCTATTTGATCTTGGTGGTTGTAATTTTGATGTGTTCTTGGATTTGGTTTGCAAGTATTTTATGGAGCATTTTTTGCATCTATGCTCATCAGGGGAATCATTCTATAATTCTCTTTCTTTGTTGAGTCTTTATATGGTTTGCATGTGGCCTTATAAAATGAATTTGGAAATGTTCCTTCTGTTTCTATTTTGTGGAATAATTTAAGGAGTATTGGTGTTAACTCTTCTTTGAAAGTCTGGTGGAATTCTGCTCTGAAACCATCTGGCCCTGGGCTTTTTTTTTTCCCCTTGGGAGACTTTTAATAACTGCCTTTATTTCTTTAGGGGTTATAGGTCTATTTAAATTGTTTGTCTGATCTTGACTTAGCTTTGGTTAAGTGGTAGCCATCAAGAACATCATCTATTTCTTTTAGTTTTTCTAATTTGCTAGAGCACAGTGTTCTAAAGTATGTCCTTTTGATTCTCTAGATTTCCTTGGTATCTGCTTTCCTGCCCTGACCCTTTTCATTTTTGATCTTGTTAATTTGGATATTCTCTCTCTGTCTTTTATTTAGTTTGGATAAGGATTTCTGTCTTGTTGGTTTTCTGAAAGAAACAAGTCTTTGTTTCATTGATTCTTTGTATTGTTCTCTTTGTTTCTTTTGATGATTTCAGCCCTCAGTTTTATTAATTCTTGCCATCTACTCCTCTTAGGTGTGATTTTTTTTGTTATTGTTCTAGAGTTTTCAGGTATATTATTAAGTTGCTACTATGAAATCTCTCCAATTTTTTAGTGTAGGCACCTAGTGCTATGAACTTTCCTCTTAGCACCCCTTTTACTGTGTCCCATAAGCTTAGGTGGGTTGTGCATTCATTTTCATTGAATTCTAGGAAGTCTTTAATTTATTTTTTTAAAATTTCTGTCTTGACCCATTTTTTATTCAGTAGAGAGTTTTTCAGTTTCCATGAGTTTGTAAGCTTTCTCTTGTTTCTGTTGCAGTTGATATCCAGTTTTAATCCATAGTGGTCTGATAGGATGCAGGGAGTTATTTAAATCTTCTTATATCTGCTGAGACTTGCTTGGCATCTGGGTATGTGGTCAGTTTTGGAGAAAGTTCTGTGAGGTGCTGAGAAGAAGGCATATTCTTTTGTGTTTGGGTTAAATGTTCTGTTAGGTTCATTGTTTTACAATGTCTGGTAGCTCCTGTATTTCTCTGTTTCGTTTTTGTCTGGAAGACCTGTGCATTGTCGAGAATTGGGTATTGAAATATCCCACTATCAGTGTTTTAGGGTCAATATGTGTTTCTTTTACAAACATGGGTGCTCTTGTGTTTGGGGCATAGATGTTAAGAATTGAAATGTTATCTTGGTGGATTTTTTCCTTTGATGAGTATGTAGTGTCCTTCCCCACCTCTTTTGATTAGTTTTGGTTTGAAGTCTTTTTTTGTTAGATATTAAAATGCCTACACCAGCTTGCTTCTTAGATCCATTTGCCTGGAACATCTTTTTCCAATCCTTTACCCTGAGGTAATGCCAATCCTTGATGCTGAGGTGTGTTTCTTGTATGCATTAAAAGGATGTGTATGATAAATCTTTCTGCCAAATGCTGCCTGAGCTCCACCGCTACGTGTGAGCTTTATACCAGCCGCCTGCCCTAGTTAGGGCCCAAATGAATACACAGAAACTTGTATTAGGTTCAAAGCTGCTTGGCCAATGACTAGGACTTCTCATCTGCTAACTCAGTCTTAACTATCATAAACCTATGTATTTTATAAGACTTATCTTATCGGACACCTTACTGGCATCCCTCCTTGCTGGGATCACATCTTGCTGCTGGAGCAGGAACAGGAAAAAAGAGCAACACTTCCTTTTTCCTCTTCTTAAATATGAGTCTCCTTGCTATGTCACTTCCTGCCTGGAACACCACTTCTCTACTACATTTCCCAGAATCCTCTTTGACTCCTAGTCCAGCCTAACTTGCTGTCTCATTGGCCAAGCAAATACTTTATTTAACAATCAACAAGATAAACATACACAGAAGTATTTCCCCCATCAAGGAAGGATCCTGTTTTTCTCTTCCATTCTGTTAGTCTGTAGTTTTTTATTGGGGGAAGAGAGTCCATTGATATTGAGAAATATTAATGATTAATAATTATTGATTCCTGTTATTTTGTTGTTGGTGATGGTGTATGTGTGTGTGTGTGTGTGTTTCTCTTCTTTTGATTTTGCTGTTGTGAGTTTTTTTTTTTATTTCTTGTGTTTCATTGGGTATAGTTAACCTCCTTAGGGTGTAGTTTTCCTTCTAGCACTTTCTGTAGGGCTAAATTTGTAGGCAGATATTGTTTACATGTGACTTTATCATGGAATATCCTGTTTTCTCCATTTATGGTGATTGAAAGTTCTCCTGGGTATAGTAGTCTGGGCTGGCATCTGAGGTCTCTTAGACTCTGCAGCACATTTGTCCCAGCCTTCTGGCTTCTAGAGTCTCCACTGAGAAGTCAGGTGTAATTCTAATAGGTCTGCCCTTATATGTTACTTGGTCTTTCTTCCTTGCAGCTTTTAATTATTATTTTGTTGTTGTTCTATATGTCTAGTGTTTTTGTTATTATGTGGCGAGGGGAATTTCTTTTCTGGTTCAATATATTTGGTGTTCTATATGCTTCTTGTACCTGTATAGGCATCTTCTTCATTAGGTTAGGAAATTTTTCTTCTATTTCTGGGCCTTCCTTCCTCAGGTTAGGAAAATTTTCTTGTGTGATCTTGTTGAAGACATTTTCTGGACCTTGGAGTTGGATTTCTTCTTCTTCTATACCTATTATGCTTAGGTTTGGTTTTTTCAACGTGCCCTAGATTTCCTAGGCAGTTTGTGTCAGGAGTTTTTGGATTTAACATTTTCTTTGACTGATGAATCTATTTCTTCTATCTTCAGCACCCGAGATTCTCTCTTTCATCTCTTGTATTCTGTCTGTAAAGCTTGCCACTGTAATTCCTGTTCAGATTTCTATTTTGTTTATTTCCAGAATTCTCTCATTTTGTGTTTACTTTATTACTTCAATTTCCATTTTCAGGTCTTAAACAATTTTATTCATTTCCTTCAACTTTTTGTGTTTGCTTGAATTTATTTAATAGACTTATTAATTTCCTTCAATTTTTTGTTTGTGTTTCTCTGAATTTCTTTAAGGGCAGGTTAGCTGGGCTCTAGTGGAGACATAATGCCCTGGCTGTTATTGATTGTATTTTTATGTTGGTGTCTAGGCATCTGAGTTTGGGGTAATTATATGTCTATGTACTGGTTTCTGGATTTGTCTTTGTTGGGTGGGTATTTTGTTCCTTAGTTTCTGTTTCTTCTCTGAATTTTCAGAGAATTTCACAGCTGTATGTTGCCTGTTTCCGTGGCCTGCTCAGCTGGTGTATTCACAGGGAATGCCTGCTGGTGTTGGAGGCTGAGATAATTCGATGAGTTGGAGGAAGGAAGACTGGAGATCTTTGTGATCCACTGGGGATGGGGTCAGAGAGGAAAGGGAGAGCACAGAAGGTTTTCTGCCACAGAGCTGGGGATGAGAAGGAGGGGTCAGATCTCAGGAGCAGTAGGAGAGGCTGCCCTGGGAGGAGCTGCCCTTGGGGTGCCTGGTGTTGTTGGGGCCTGGGACAAGGTAAAAAGTGGAGAGAGGAAGACTAGAAGAGGAAGATCTGTGGGCTCCACAGGAGATGGGAGCAGGAGCACAGGGAAGGCTGCAGTAGGTGTCCTACTGCAGAGCTGGGATGACACTGAGGGATTGGGTCTGGGAGAACCAAGTTTTTGTTTTGTTTTGTTTTGTTTTGTTTTTAAATCTCTAAAACATTCAATCCTATTTAGCATATGCTAAGGGGGTTGTCAGCACAGTCTCGCTTAATCCTCATGGTGAGTCCACGAAGCAGCAGTCTTGCCAGAAGGCTCAGGGTTTGGCGAGCAGGCTCCCTGTACTACTTTAAGCAGGTTTGAAACAGACTTCTCTGATACCATGATGTTTACACCTAACCCGTGATCTCCCCGACTTCTTCCCTCCTTATCATCCCAAGAGCACTTACAGAAAATGTCTATTTTGTATTGCAGAACTTTGTGACTCAGCTTTTGGACAGACAATTTTCCTATTTCCTGGGACTTATCGATCAGAACATTGACGGTCTGTGGCAGTGGATAGATCAGACACCATTTAACCCACACATGGTGTGAGTATTTTGGTTGGGGCTAATGGCATTTACAGACAAAGGTGAAAAGAGGTGGCAAGGAGAACTCTTTTTAAAGTGGGATACAGCTATGTAAGTGCTTACTCAACAGAATACCAGCAGTTGAGCAATCTCTATACGCTATGTTCCCACTGCACAATAATCCTATTACATCAGCAAAATGTTCAGTATTTTCGATCATACAGTGTTGATGAAAGAACAGATAACATGAAAGTAATGTGAAAAACTGCGTAGGATTATCATTTTGGTAAACAATATTATAGGAACTGTAACTATTTTTGAAAGAGTTCTAACCTGGTTATTTTCCTCCTTGAAACCAGCATTGTATAATATAAATATAATAGAAAATCACAAGCATATCTTAAGTTTTTCTAGTAGTAATGATGACACACACAAATAATCCTTGAATTCATGAGATGAAATCAGCATGGTTGGTAAGTTAGAGGCAACCCTAGACTACATGGGGAGTTCTAGAGAGCCTGTAGCTCTATAACAAGACCATGTTTCAAATAGGAAAACTATACAAATACACACACACACACATACACACACATACACACACACACACACACACACACACACACACACACACACACACACACACACACACACATCACACACACACACACACACACACACATACACACACACACACACACACACACACACACACACACACACACACACACACACACACACGCACACACAGTTCTAGGGAGGCCATAGCTACATATTGATACCATGTTTCAAAACATGGAAAAATTAGTAAAAATTTATGATAATAATACAAATATAGATTTTCCAGACAGGGTTTCTCCATGTAACAGCCCTGGCTGTCCTGGAACTCACTGTGTAGGCCAGACTGGCCTCAAACTCAGAGATCTGCCTACTTCTGCCTCTCTAGTGCTGGGATTAAAGGTGTGTGCCACCAACGCCCAGTTTAATAATACATTATCAGTCATTAATAATGCATTTAACATAGTACAGCCATGTGCACTTGTCACTTAAAGGACATCTCAGTAGAGAGAGACCACATTTCTTTCTCTTTTAAAATCAGGTCTTTTATTTAAGAATTTCAAACAATGTGTTCTGTTCATGCTTGTTCGTCTTATTTTTTTACACCCAACTTTGTGTCGTCTTATTTTTTTACACCCATTTTGTGTTGTCCAGATATTCTTGTACGCGTGGTGGAAGGCCTGCCAGGGGCCACACTCTCAAAGCTGACTCTCCCCCCCTCCCAGCAGTTATCAGTCCCCAAGACTGGCAATGGGAACTTGTGCTGCCCTTCATTCTCCATGCTGGGGTCTAATATGCCTTGCGCTTGCAATGTTTCCACAGTCAGTGTGAGCTCATGTGTGCAGCTGCCTTGCTGTGTCTGGAGGACACTGTTTCCTTGTTGTCACCCGTCTCCTCCGGCTCTAACACTTCATCCATCAAGATCCCTGAACCTCAGGAGGAGGGGAGGTGGTTCAGATGTCCCATGTAGAGCTGAGCGTTTAGAACCTGCTACGGGTCTCTGTTTATCTTTATCTGCTATAAACAGAAGCATCTCTGATGAAGATAGAAGCATGTGTTAATCTATTCGTATAGTGATATGCCATTAGGAGTTGTTTTAGTACTGTGTCCATTTAGCAGACTAATAGTATAAGTTCTCCCCTAGGACCTATACCACAAGTTCTTGGGCTGACACTGGTGTCAGATGTGGGCTTCATACTGTGGTGCAGGACTCAAATCCAATAAGAAAGTTGGTTGCTCCCATGATGTTCATGTAACTACTGCACCAGTGGTTATGTCTCGCCAGCCGTTGCAGCTGACCATTGCACAGCTGAGTAAGACTGATGACACACACACACACACACACACACACACACACCCGTCCCCCGCCCCTGTAGCATTCACAGCACCTTCCGGCACCATAAAAGCTCGTCAGTAGGCATGGAGCTTCCAGATAGCATCTACTTTATTTCTGTGGCTCAAGTCTGTGTCATCTTTAGCAACAGGGTCACACTGTCACGTTCTGGAGGGTAACCACTAACACTGGTAATAAATAAGCTGTAATATTTAGAAGTCTTTGGACCTCATCAGCCAACAAATCCAAAGGAGGTAAACCATTTGTTAGCCTGAGGTGTCTAATAGGGGTAACTTATCAGGTAACTTCATTTTAAACCTGTCTGTCTGTCTAACTACATGCCTGTGTGTCTGGGTTATTTCACTCAGGATTATTGTTTCTAACTCCATCCTGTAAATTTCATAATTTAATTTTTGTTAACAGCTGAATAATATTTCACTGTGTAAATATGCCATATTTTCGTTATCCATTCATCAACTGATGAATATCTAGGCTATTTCCTTTACTTGCCTATTGTGAATAGAGAACCAGTGATGATGGCCTGGCAGGTATCTAGATCTACAGGAGGATACAGAGTCATTTGGATATATGACCAAGAACGGTATAGCTGGATTGTGTATTGGATGTACTTTTAGATTTTTGAGGGTGCTTCACATGGATTTCCATAGTGGCTGTGCCAGTTTGTCCCCCTACTAGCAATGAATGAGTATTCTCTTTTCTCTGCATGTATGCCAACATTTGCCTTCATTTGCTAATTTGGATCTTAGGGATTCTGACTGGGGCAGGATAAAATCTCAGAGCAGTTTTAACCTGCGTTTCCAGTTGGGAAAGAATGTTGGGCATTTTAAAGACATTCCTCTGCCATTTGTACTTTGTCTTTTGAGAGTACTCCATTTCCATTTGTTATCCTGGGGTTTACCTATTTCCCTTCCAGTTCTTTGTATATTCTAGATACTAACCCTCTATCAAATGTATATCCTCTTCCCCTGCAGGCTGCCTCCCTGCTTGAATGGTGGTGTCGTGTGGTTTACAGAGCCTCTCTATTTCCATGAGGTCCCATTTATTAGTATTGATCTTAAATCCCTTTCCCACTAGGGTCCTGTTCAGAAAGTCCTGTGCCCATAACTTCGAGAGCATCCCTACTTTTTCCTCTATCAGATCCAGGGCATTAGGGTTTACCTGAGGTCCTTGGCTCATCGAGAGTTGAGTTTTGTGAGGCGAGAAGGATTCGGTTTCATTGTTTTGCAGTTAGTTATCCAGTTCTGCCAGCTCCATTTGTCAAAGATTCTCTTCCCTCCCATCTTCATTGTTGGCTTCACTGTAAAAAACCAGGTAGATGTAGAAATGCTGACTTACTTATGGCTCCTTAATTCCAAGCCATTGATCCCTTAGTCTGCTTTTATGCCAGGCCAGTGCCATGCTGAGGTTTTTGTTTGTTTTGTTTGTTTGTTTGTTGGTTGGTTTTGGTTTTGGTTTTTGAGACAGGATTTCCTGTGTATCCCTGGCTGTCCTGGAACTCACTCTGTAGATCATGCTGACCTCAAACTCAGAGATCCGCCTGCCTCTGCCTCTGGAGTGCTGGGATTAAAGGCGTGCACCACCACTACCAGGGTTGGAAGTCATATTTCAAATGTCCAATAGCTACATATGCCTGGTGACTCTTGTTGTGCAGGTTGCTGCTCTGTTTTGTCACTTGCTCTATTATTTGATCTATTTCTCCAGATTGTATAATCTCTATCTCATTGTTCTCTTTCAGATTCTGGCATAAGGGTGAACCCAACAACTATAAGAAAGAAGACTGTGTTGTTCTTGTTAATGTTAAAGATAAATGGGCCTGGAATGATTTTCCTTGTCACTTTGGGGCAAGTAGGATTTGTAAGTTATCTGGAGTAACATTCAGTTGGAAGCCTACGAAGAGGACCTTATGATGGAGATGGCAAAGATGAAACTATCAGACCAGGGGAAAGTGTCTATGTATCATAGAATGGAGAACACACTGGATCAAAGGGCACTGCCAACCATGAGGATGTTTTTATTATTTTGCTTAAATTTAATTCAACTGTGTAGTTTGTGTCCTCTCTCTCTCTGGATGTGTGTGTGTGTGTGTGTGTGTGTGTGTGTGCGCGCGTGCGCGCGCGCCCATATGCTTAAGATAGATTTTGTATGGTGTTTTGGTGGAATGATCATCGTTCTATGGGAATCAGTTTTTATCTTTGCTTTCTTGACTGTATTCTAAGATATTCACTTTTTGGCCAGGCGATGGTGGCACATGCCTTTAGTCCCAGAACTCGGGAGGCCGAGGCAGGTGGATCTCTGTGAGTTCGAGACCAGCCTGGTCTACAAGAGCTAGTTCCAGGACAGCCTCCAAAGTCACAGGGAAACCTGTCTTGAAACCCCCATACCCCTCCAAAAAAGGTATTTACTTTTCAGTTGATTTGTATTAGTTATGCATTAATGGAAGGGTTGAATAATCTTTTGCCATTTTCTATTGTTCAAATTATTACCTCTTAAAATTCAAACTTGCAGTAAATAAATTGGTAGTGATAAATCATTTTTTGTTTTTAAAATTCTTCTCTCATATATTACGTCCTAATTGTAGTTTCCCTTCCCCCCACTCCTTCCAGTACCCTCTTACCTCCTGTCTCCCCCAGATCTGCTGCTCCTCCATTTCCCTTCAGAAAAGAGCAGGCCTCCCAGGGATAACAACTGAGCACAGCATAGCAAGATGCATAACTAGGCAAAACCCTCATATGGAGGCCACACAAGGCAACCTAGTAGGAGGAAAATGGTCCCATTTAAACCCGAATCTCATTTAAAATGTTAGCATTTTTACGGTTTGATATTTTATTTCCACGTTTAAATCGTTACTAATAATCTCCCAGGAAAACAGGATAAAACAGGTGTCAGTGATTTATCACACAGGTAGAAAGGAAGGACAGAAACCTTCCAACAAATTTTCTTCTTTCTTCATTCTAGTCATCAGGTCAAGGCATGTAATGTCATGCTGACCTAACTCGTTTTAATTAAGGGCTCCTTCAACTCCCTTATCACTGAGGGGACAGAGTTCTTGGAACGCTGAAGAGCTCCCCTTTTCGCTGATTGTTCATGGCAATCTGGACTGTGACTCACATTGACCTTTTTCAGAAGACAAACTGTGTCCCCTTTGTGCTTGCAGGAACATTAATGCAGATATGCTGACCTTTTCGCTTGGCTAAGGACTCAGTTTTCTTAAATATTTGGAGTTCACTCTATTGGTGTTTTCATTTTGAATCATAAAGGTATCACTTTTTAATTCATTTATACAAATTGTCCGATATTTAAGAGCTGTACTATTGGCAAGAAAGTCACTTAATTGACAACCTACAATTATGATATTTGTACTGTTGGTGGTTCAGTCTGACCATAAGAAAACCTACTGGGGGCTGGGGAGAAGGATCAGCAGTTAAGATTGCTTGCTCCTCTTCCAGAGGTCTGGAGTCTGGTTCCCAGCACCCACATCAGGTGGCTCACAGTGGCCTGCAGCACCAACTCCAGGGTCTCACTCTTTCTTCTGTGTATACAACACACAACACACACACACACACACACACACACACACACACACACACACACTTATCTTTAAAGAAAAATACTGTTCTAGTTTTCTCTGAAATTTGATTTGCTAGTGTTTCCTGCATCTGAGCTGAGAATTTTCAACCAACAACTTTTTAACCTGTCGTTTCCTCCACCATTTTTTAAAGGCAGCAGTGGCTTTGCAAGTTTGTTAATGGTTTTCTAGATTAAACATAGAATATTGACGCTTGATTAAGTGTGTCAGTGGAGTGTATGCGTTTTGTGTGTGTCCACGTAATGTTGGTACTTTTGAATGAAGTGGTACTATGCAACTTTACACACGTTGGGCACATTAATTAAATCATATAAACTAAAGCACAAGGTGAGTTGAAATAATTTTATGTATTAGGAGCTTTGTATAGTTAATTTTATCCATTTTAATGTACAAACCATAAGCCTGTCTATGTAGAAATCCAGTTGTCAATAAAGCCTGACCCCTCTGTGATCTCCTTCACCATTTCCACACCTCTTTCTACCACCTGTTTCCTGCTGCTAAAAACGGTCAATCCCCAGAGCCTACACTATTCCCCAGGCTCCCAAGCCCTCCTACCTGGATGAAGGCAGCCGCCTCTGGTTAGGTTCATTCCTACATTTCATATATAGGAAATCAACACATGTGCTTTAAAATTCGAACAGTAATGCACTAACGAAAACTCAAAGTAACAGTAATCTGTGGTGTAAACATGAGTATGTAGGAGGCAGTTGGACAATGTGGCCATTTCAGCTGCTAACTGCCCCTGCTCCTATGGATAACCTCCCACCCACATTTGGACAAGAAACTCACCCAACCCTGTGCCTCACACACAAGAGGAAGGTGTGAGTGTAGGGAGAAGGAGTAATTGGGAAGGGTTCCAGCCAGAGAGGAAGAGGAGTGAGAAGGGGAGTTAGAGGTGTGTGAAACTGTCAAACAATAAAAAAGAAAAGACAAAAAAAATAAAGTGAGTCTCTCTTCCTTGAAGAGGTCCCATACTTCCGTGTCTCTTTAGACTAATTACAATCACCAGGTTATTCTTTTTAAAGATTTTTTCCTATATTTTAAATATTTTTAAAAAGGAATTGTTTCACTGTCTGGGGATCCAGCCTCCAGCAGCATGGGCTCAAAGGGAAATCCGTGGAGTCGGCATACTATGACTTTTTTTATCTGAGGGGATTCAGAGAAAAGACACTCACACTCTCTTGACAGTCTTTTCTTCTGCTCTTTCTGTAATCTCTAGTCTTTATTTTCCTGGTGATTTCCTTCCCTCATTCTCAATGTTTACCTTTTAACTCTATCTTTATTCTTCTGTAGTCTCTCTCTCTATTTTTCCTCTATAGTTTATATATCCCAATAAAATCTTTTAGGCAGCATAGAATTTACAATGTGGTTACATTCTATTTTAAAGTGAATGATTACAATAACTACAAGTAAAAAACAACAACAACAACATGTTTTTCATTTCCCTTACATGATTTAACATTTTACATATTACAGGTGAAAAGCAAGTTATTCCCAAGACCACACATACATTCACACCCAAGCAACTCGTTATAGATTAGCAGAGTGTAAGCAAGGTATTTTTCTCAGCCAGTTCTTTTACCGGCAGGCTGCATTTTGTGGTTACAAAGAAAAAAACCAATCATTTTATTATTTATCTTGAAAGGTAATCTTATAAATAATCTTAAGGGAATCACAAACCTAAACTTTTATACATGAAAAACAGTCAGCTCTACTTTAAATCTTTAGGGTGCATACCCACTCATCAGTAGTTTTTTTTATATCTGGAGACTGAGGGCAGATATGGATATAAGGAATTAATCATTATCTTTGATCACCAACCAATCCTCACAAGGAAAGTATCTCAGCCAGTAATAATTGGGCGGCTTTGCCTTTTGATTCCTAACCTCAAAGCTATCATCAAAATATCTTGGCCTAACCTGAGATCATTCTAAGGCTTTGTTTCAGCTATGATGCACCCCCAAAACCCATGAACACATGTCCCTACATTAAGATTAAAAGGATTTGAGCCAGCCTGGCTCCTGGGACTCAATTGTTTTCCTTAATCATTAACCTCAACTGTGATCTATGCAGCTCCTTAGGTGAAACTCATAGGCCCTAGCTGTGTGGCAATCCCTTGTATATATTTTTAATCTTCAAAACTTTATTTAAACTAACATTATTATTATCAATTAGACTACAGATTAGGAAAAAAATCATCTTCATAATTATCCACAGGTAAAATGCCCAGCAGAATGGGATATTTCCATGAGATAAACACACTATATTTCAGGCAGTGGGGATATCCCCACACCCTGAAGACACCAGAGAAAGATGGCAGGGACAAACACGCAAAGGCACAGCAGAAGCAAAAGATGTTCTGGGGTCTGTGGTCTCTGAGCCTTGCCTATCTGAGATTTACCCATCAGGAATTTGCCTCCTGGTGAGCTGACACCTTGGAACTTCAATCGCCACCTGGTGCTCCTCTGACACGGCCACCTGCAGAATTCCATACATGAGTGCTGTTAATTACTTCATCCATCCTCTTCCTGCAACCATTCCCACGTCCCCACCCTCACAAATTCATGACCTATTCTCTACTTATTATTGCTTATACGTATATAAGCACATTTAGTGTTATTTGTATCTGTTCAGGGCTGACTGCTTGAGCCTGGATAAATTATCAGAGGGCTAATGCATGAAGAACTGATTTTCCCTCTCTTAGTAGCCATTAATTGCCTGTAGCTCTAGGGCAACCTTCCTAATGCTGTGGCCCTTTAATGCATGTGACCCCCCCAACATAAAATTTTCGTTGATACTTCATAATTGTAATTTTGATACTGTTACGAATCATAGTATAAATATCAGATATGCAGGATAGCTGATATCCGACTCCTGTGAAAGGGTTGGTTGACCCCTAAAGGGGTTGCAACCCACATGCTGAGAAGCACGGATCTAGGAGTATGGCCCTGTGAGTCCCCCCATTTATATTGGCATATGTGGTATTTTGAATGAAAATGGCCCCCATAGGCTCATATATTTGAATATCAGGCCTGCAGTTGGTGGAATTGTTTGGGAAGGATTGGGAGGTGTGGCCTTGCTGGAGAAGGGGTGTGACTAGAAGGGACTTTGAGGTTTCAAAAGCCCATGTCATTCCCTGTTAGCTCTCTCTTCTATCTCCTCTTGCTTGTGGGTCAGATGCAAGTTCTCAGTCATTGCTCCAGGGCCGTATTCGCCCTCACACTGCCAGGTTCCATGCCATGATGGTTATGTATTTTAACCTTCTGGAACCATGAGCCCCTAATTAAAATCTTATTAAAAGTAACTCAGACAGCATGAACTGTCAGGTCTTGTGTAGGTGACGGTACTTTTGATATTTCACTCCATACAGAAGATACTGTCCTATAGTGGGTGCCCTGGTCGTCTGGCTCTTGCAACCTTCCCATCCCCTCTTCTGTGTTCCCTAAACATTACGTGTAGGGACTGTGCTGTGGATCTATCCCCTGGAGTGTGTTCACCCTGAAGTCAGTTGCTCTCTGCATTTTCACTGGTTGTTGATTTCTGCAGTGGCCTCCCTCAGTTACAAAAAGAAGCTTCCTTGAGGAGGGGGTGAGAGACAACTGTCTTATCTATGGGTATTAGGATAGGCATTTAGAATGCAGCTAGAAAGACAAGTTTAGGACAGTGGCAGTGGTATGTTCTCCTCTAGGTTCAATGACCTACCTAGCTGTAGGTAGTTCACTAGATTTACAGTGTCAGGAGCGACTTCCTTCCTTTTTTCTTTCTTTCCTTCCTTCCTTCCTTCCTTCCTTCCTTCCTTTCTTCTTTCCTCCATTCCTCCCTCCCTCCCTCCCTCCCTCCCTTCCTTCCTTCCTTCCTTCCTTCCTTCCTTCCTTCCTTCCTTCCTTCCTTCTCATGGCTTGAGCAATGAAACATAAGTGCACTCACTACTCCACCTTTTTGCCATGTGGGTAGTCATATTTTGTAGGCATCACATGGCAGGACTATTGATCGCTTTCTTGTCTCAGCAGCTTGAATAGCATCTTTGAATACATGAGAGCCAGTACTCAGAACAAGGCTTCTAGGTCAGTTCTAAGTGGATTCTTCCAAGTCCTATGCCTGAAGTGTATGGTGGCTTCAGGAATGGGATCTTAACCTTTGATGTCTGGGAGGAAACCAAAGGCAATGGCAATATCCATGTATTATTTCTCTTCAATTATCTTGACAAATAGCTCAAAGCAAAGTTTTCCATGGTTGTCATTGGGTTTTTTGTTAGATAGTCTATACCAAGTGGCATAATTTTGTTCAAATTATATATATGCCCATGTGTGTACATATATATCTAATGTATTACATTAGATATATATGCATTATATATTATATATTTTTAAGCAAACATGAAGTATTTTCCCTATGGCTTTTTCAAATACTCTTAGTGCATTTATCCCTCTTCCCTTCTTCCTTGACCTCCCTCCTGCCTTGCCAGTTAATTCACACACACACACACACACACACACACACACACACACACACACTCTCTCTCTCTCTCTCTCTCACTCTCTCTGTCTCTCTGTCTGTCTGTCTGTATGTCTCTCCCTCTCTCCCCACTTCTCACTTTGTAGCACTTGGATTCTACTATCTCTCTCTCTAAACTCCTTCCTCAGCCCCCCATTTTTCCTTTTCCTTTCCTGGTCCTGTGGTGACTCCAGGTTATACACTCATGGCTACAGATTCAGAGCTAAGATCTACAAATCAGAGAGAAAGCACGTGGCCTTTGTCTCTCTGGGTCTTGGTGACCTTGTTCAACATAACACTTTCGAGTTCCATCCATTCACCTGCATTTGTTTTCTTTCTTTTGTGTCTTAGCTTTGCTGCTTCCTCTCTTAAGGCCAAAGAATCATTGCCAGTACTTTCTGTAGAGTTAATTTGGTAGATATAAATTATTTCTGCTGTTTATACCACAGAAGGGTTTTCTATCTCCTTTATCTATGGCAGACAGTTTTTCTGGGTACAATAGTCTAAGTTGGTGTCTATGGCTCTTTTTTCTTTTTAATTTTTATTTATTCTTCTCTCATACAATGTATCTGGTCCACAGCATCTTTTCCCTCCACTCCTACTAGTTACTCCCTGAAAGGTTCAGGCTTTAATACTGATCGGCAATATCTCTTTAAGAGACAGACCCCGCCCCCTGACAACAGCAGGGCACGCACAGGAAAATGTGCTATGTCATCACCACATCACCCGCCACGCATTACAGCCTGCTGAGGACTCCAGGCATTCATGGAACCTCAGTGCACATACCAGTCTTTGCTTTAAAAGTCCTAACTTCCCTGCTGCTCTCTCTCTTTACTCTCTCTCTCTGCTTCTGCTACACTCTCTCTTCTCCCACCTACACACTCTCTCTGCCTCTCTATGGTGACCGGCCATGGCGGTCAGCCATTACCCCTGTTCCTCTTCTCTCTTAGTCTCCCTACTCTGCCGGGCCTTATAATAAACTAGCGAAAGGGTTCCCAAAGCAGGCCAGAGAGTCAGACACACCCTCATTATTGCTGCTAGGAGTCCCCCCAAAACAACAAGCCTGCCTCAGTAGCAAACAAGCAGAGGACCCATGCAGGCTCCATGATTGCTACCTCAGTCTTGTGAGCTCCCATGAGCCCTGATTAGTTGGTGTGCTTTCCTGGTGTCCTCTGAGAGTGTTGGGGCCCATAAAAGTGGCTTCACTTCATCTTGGCTTAAGATCAGAGAGTTCAAAACTATCCTCATTCTTCCAAGCTTAAAGTCATAAGACCTAAAGGTCTAAGGCTTGGCTACTGTAGGATGTTTGGTCTTAAGCATGGACATGGATGTCTTATCTAAATAACAAAAGATTTAGTCTAAGGTGTGGTTACCAAATGTTTGGACAGTTAAGGAAGAAAGTCTGTTTCTTCCTTGTATCATGATAAAGAAGTCTTTTGCCATTTCCCCCTTTTTGGTTTGGGATAAACTGAACTTTGCACATTCAGTATTCCCTAGATTGACCTCCTGATTCTATCCTGTGTCTCTGTCTTTTCTTTAGCATCTTTACTTGGCATTTCTCATTCCACACTCTACTCCTCTCAGGTACAAACCAGGCAAGTGGGCTGAATCCAACTGAAGCCCCACTTAGCTGGGTTACTACAGATTGGCATCTCACTGTGGGGCTACTAAACTAGGGGAGGGACCTGATGGAGACCTCCAACCTGGATGCTCTCTCCTGCTAGAGTCTGATTGTGGGTCTCTGTATCAGCTCCCATTGGCTGCCAGTAGAAGAGTCTCTGATGATGACTGGACTAGGCATCTACTTCTGAGAATAGCAGACCATCCTAGTACTTGAGGTGCATTGCTCCAGGCTCTTCTAACCTTTAAATTTTCCATTGAGAAATTGGCTGTCATTCTGGTGGCTTTTCCTATATATGTGATTGTGGTTTTCTTTTGTTGCTTTCAGTACCCTCTCCTTGCTCTGTATGTTTGGTGTTTAGTAATAATAAGCCATGTACAGGCTCTTTTCTGGTCCTATCTAATCAGAGGTCTGTATGCTTCTTGGATCTGTAGGGCTGTGTATTTATCTACTCAGGGAAGTTTTGTTCTATGATCTTGCTGAAGATCTGGTCTATGCCATTGAACTGGGATTATTCTTCTTCATCTGTGCCTCTAATTTGAAAATTTGGTCATTTCAGGGTGTCTCCTAATTACTGTATGTTTCTTTTGTGTGTTTAATTTTTTCCCTATTCTTGGCTTGAGTGTTCTATCTCCTCTAGCTTACCTTCAAGTCCTGACATTCTACCTTCAGCTTTATCCATTCTACTTATAATGTAAGATCCCGGGAAACTCAGGCCTCCAGGATCTCAGCCCAGGACCTCAGTCACCCCAATCACCAGGCAGAGTCGAAAGCTTGATGCAAACTGCACGAGGCTTTATTATAGTTTAACGAGCTAACCCCATGTTAGCTCTGGTCTTTCTAACTGGAAGACTTTTTCATCTGTACATCTTTGCAGTTCATAGAAAATTTTCATAATGAACATGCATTTTTTAACTAAAATATAGTAAAATAGCAACCCTGTAAAAATATTGGGGCTATAAATGGTGTATTTAAATTGTAACGGTGGCTTATTGGGGGAGTATGTCTTGAGAATATGAATGGTTTATTGCTCTATTTTTTTGTGGTTAAAATTAAGTCTTTGTGTAAGCTCACCCACAAAACACTTTATTTTGAAAGGTTCTATTGGACAACTTCCCCGCCTCCAATCTTCTGAATAGATAATTTAATTTAAGATAAAGATTTCCCAGCCCAAGATGTTTTGGGTCAGTGTTTCATCACAGCAATAGAAAAGCAGATTAGGGCAGCATCCAAAAGGCCATCTACCATGATCATGTCAGCTTCATACAGAAGTGTTTCTCTGGTTATTCTTTTACCAATAAAAACTCAGAAATCAGATATTGGGGTAAAAACCTGATTGATCAGAGAAGCAGTGGAGATGTGACCAGTGACTTCCTCTCTCTCCCCTTCCTCTATTCTAAAGGGCTGAGCATCTCTCTCAGGCCCTTCCTACTACTTCTGTGTCTCTCTATATGTCCTGGGTCCTCCAAAACCTCTATGGCTAATTCTGGTAAGCTAGGAGCTAGCTCTGCCCTCTTATTCAAGAGAAACATTATTGTCAGTCTCAGGAGTGTCAGATTGTGATCAAAATATCCCATAGCATCATCACTTTGACTAAATCCAGAATTTCTTCATGATAAAGCTCCTGAGATTCTAGGGACATAGGGGACGTATCTCAACACAAAAAAGGCAATATGAAACATCCCAAATCCCAGCACGTATGGCATGGAGCTCATGAAGTCCAATCCCCAGAGGAGGAGCTGTTGGCAAGGGTTGGCTGCAGGAAGAGGTGGAGTGTGGGATATGGTTTCTGAGAGGCTACCCAGGCTCCGTAGAAGGTCTTACACCCAAGTGCATACAAGCAGCACTGAGTGGACACAGTGGCCGTGCCATTCTCCTCGTCAGCAGTGACTTTCAAGACCCAGAGATGCCTCTTCCTCGCTGTTGGAGAGCGTGCATGCGAACTGTGCATTGACACTGTGAGGAGATAAGCTAGATTCCAGGATGTACAAAGAAGAGGACCATGCGGTGGCCACCCCAAGTCTCGTCCTGCAGACCTCGTCTTCACTGGACGGTGCAGTCGATCTGTCCCTGTGCTTTCGTGTCAGTTCTCATAAGCAAGAAAGTCCCTTTCCTCTCGCTGCATTTAACAGTGGGTTACCCCGCACGTTCTGAAAACAGGGCTTGCAGGCTATGATGAGAACGTCGGTCAGTACCAGACACTTTAACAATGGGAACAACTCACTTTTACTTACATTAGAGTAACACGTGTGTATGCGGCGCGTGCTCATGATCCATAACGGATGTTTTCTCATGTTGGACTCAGGGTGTTTGTTACCCTCTTGTCCCTCCTCATGCATTTAAACCATGTCTCCTGTGTTCACTTGCATTTAGTCCAAAGGACTTATTTCTGGCATTTCACAAATCCAAGGCATACTGTAAAAACAGGGTATGTCATTCCAATTCTTCCTGGGGTTTCCAGAGTCCCTTATGGTGACACAGTCTTCCACGTTAACGATATTGTTGGGCTCCCCGGCATCCCAGAAGCTGTGAGGGGGAAACATAGGAGATTTCAGATGTCGGGGAAAGGAGACAACACATTAAACAACTTACATGTTTGTTATTTAACTATCATTTTGTGAGGTGAAGTTATAACCTCCATTTTATCAATGAAGAAAAACTCACTTGACTATATCATCAGCTTGTGGGATCTTCCTGGATTTCTAAACTGTCATGCAACTCCACAGATTTGGACCCAGAAAGAGATGATATGGACGGTCCCTGGTAGATGTGCTGCCTCTGCCTGCCTACCTCATGCTTCTCTCACTCTCTTTCTTCTCCTAGGGCATCCTTCACTGTGCAGGGAAGCAAATCTTCACAGGGCAGCCAAGCCCTGGATTCATAACTGCTGCTTGTCAGCTGAGTTAGTCACCCAGTCCCTTTGACATTTAGTTTCCTCAAATGCTGGATAAAGATCAGTACCATTGACATGTCTCAGAAATGCATAATTTCAATAAAGAGAAACAATAAAAACCAACTGTAGACTCTAAAATGTTATGCTGTAATGACACACGGCCATTATTATTAAGGGAAAGGCCATAGGATCATCAAGAATAGTCTGTTGTGTCTAAGGTATAGTGTCTCACTTATTTCTATTTTAGGGCATAAGATTCAATTTCACTCTTTTCAAAATCTACACTGTAGTCAATGATCTTCAGTTCTAATGTCCTCCTCGCTTTCATTGAGTATTTCTCTTTCACTCTTTTGGCATCCCTAGGGAATGGGGGGTTAGGAGCCTGTACTCTCATTCCCTTCTTCCTGCATCTGGTATGACCAGCGATGGACCTGCACTTACGTCATTTTTATGAAAGCCAGTCTGAGAATTCCAGGAACATGGCCTCACTTTAGGACTACCTGATGTGACAATTTCCCCACAAGATGTACCTACCTCAGGGACTCTGTGAAAGGTGTGTCATCCACCCATTGCCATTGACCCTCAGCCACCTGGTCAGTCAGGCCAATATAAAACTCTTTCTTCTTGGGCTTTGTTTGAGAAAGGAATTCCTAAGGAAGAAACATAACAATGACAATACCAACAACAATGGTAAAAGACTTGATCGATTATTTTGGTTCTGAAGAGATGCTGAAAGTAGTTTTTAGGACAGGTGATACAGAATTGAGACTAGACACCAGATAAGCCTTCTTCAAACTGTAAGATTACTGAAGACCATCTGCTATTTTTTTTTCTTTTTTGGTTTTTCGAGACAGGGTTTCTCTGTGTAGCTTTGGAGCCTATCCTGACACTCACTCTGTAGACCAGGCTGGCCTCGAACTCACAGAGATCCGCCTGCCTCTGCCTCCCGAGTGCTGGGATTAAAGGCGTGTGCCACCAATGCCCAGCCATCTGCTAATTTTTTATTGTGAGAAACTACAGATAACTCAACAGATAAAACCTCCTAATCTCCAAAAGGAGATTCTGTGTAATTCATTAAAATTGGTCTATAGCTGATGGCAGTCATATCCGATGTATCTAGTTATCATGAGGAATTAATCGGGGCCTGGAGACAATGGGTAATAGTTGTTTGCCCTCACTCATACAAAGTATTCATCAACAAAATATCCTAAAGTTAGCTCCAACTCCCCCCTATTCTGGTTAATATCGGATCTCTTCATGCAAATCAGCCTTGTAAAGGTTCTGCTAATGCTGAGCCCGGAAGTATATCACGTGGTGGAACAGTGGCAACTGGACACTTGTCAGACCACTCCTTTGGCAAATAGCTGTGGCTCAAACCTTGTACACAAGTTGGGGAGAAAAGATCAGCAAAGGCATCCCACAGATACAGAGGAGCCCGTTTGCCCAATTACCTGCTCTTCCGGTGTGTTGATAACCACCAGGTGAGCTCCCATTTCTGAGCAATTCTTTAAACTTGATGGCCAGGTCAGGGTGGTCGTGGAGAAAAAGTAACAGCTTGACTGAAAATGTTTCCAGTTCAAAGGACAGCAGTTCTTGACTGAACCTAGGAGGAGAGAGGCTTCAGGAAGTGCCAGGGAATTTTGCTTGTGATGTGGTAGAGTCCAATCTCCTTTGTAGCCCTCACCTTGCTCTTTAAGACAGTTAGGGAATTCCAGTGTCAATAAACACTAGCATCAACTTTGTCTTTGGAGAATAATCTTTATTTTCTAGGTGTCAGGACCAGTAAACCCAGCAATGTGTGCAGTTTACCTGGGTCTTGGAGTCAAAACAGAATTCCAGTTCTGTGCTTAGGCCAGCACAGTCAGTCTTGAGTCTTCTCTGGGTGACTCCGGGGCAAACACCCTCAGCATCTCACCAGTTCTCTGAACCTGGCTAAACGTTTTAGAGCTATAGAATTTCGGTCATTGAAGTTTCTTGAGCTAAATCTCTCTTAATTTAATGATAAGAAAATATGGCTCAGAGAAATAACTTACTTTGCCTGAGTCCAGTAGCATTTTGCCATGTCTTGAACTACGCTGATATATGAGAATATTTGATAATTTTTCCTTAGGTATATTAAAATTCTCTGTCCATGTTTTTCTCCTCCACTTCATTTTGGATGCAGGCAAATGAAGAAAAACTTTCATTCTTGGCAATAAATTCTTTCCTTTTCAGATTTCCCATTTAGATATATACTTGAAATTTATCCTCAGAGTTTGTCCCTGAGATCCCTGACCCAAGGACACCTGCATTTCCAGAGCTTTGTCCCTCTGCTCTCAACAGCCTTTACCCACTCTCTCCATAGACAGGATTTATCATGTCATTTGGAAAAACAGAAATAATCCCACTATAGCTTCCTTATTCCAAAGACGATCAAGAAGCTAAAAAAGGTTGTCATATGTACTTTAATGTTCAGTTTTGCAGACGCTTGTACCTGAGGCGACACTGTAGCAGGAGAGCTCCTTGACACTTTCATGTGACAGTAACTTTTTCTGCTCATAAATTTGACAGCTGCGATACGTTACTGTAAAGGAAAGGGTCACAGTCAATGCTTCATATCCTTGTTAGTAATGAAATCCTTGCCCTCAGTTTTCTGCTCATAATGAAATGGCCAACAGTGATCAGGAAGTGTCTTTGCTGCCTATTTTCCCCTCCATGCTGGGATCCACTTCCCAAAGAAAGAGTAATTCACATTTCGTGGCTTTCCTGACTTTAAAAATATAAACTATTTGAGGTCAAAAGTATGTTTGCAGTCCCTCCTGTGCAGAACCTAACCATTTAAACCATCTATCCACAAAGCAAATTCCTGTGCCTTTGGTCCTAACCAGTCATCTAAGCTGCAGGTTAACATTTCATAGAGTAGGTTAGCCTAACGACAGAGGTCTGAAATGGAGAATTCAAGAGCACCAATGGGATGGAGAAAAAAAAAAAAACACATCACAAAAGTGTGTAGAAATGACGGAAATTCAGCCATGATTTCAGAGCCAGTCTTCTGGCTTAGGAAATAGCCTAGAGCTTGATGATGAATGGGAAGGAAAATTAAATAAAATGGCACTATAAATCTGGTTAAAACCCATTGCAGGGAACCTCGTAGGCCCAAACTGAGCCTATGAATATTGCTATTCAGCTAAATTAATCCAATGTCAAGTTACCATCTCTACATCTGTGTTTATACCCATAGATAGATAAACACTATTCAGTCTTCATCAGAGGAGCCTCTCCTTCCGGTGAATGGCGGAGAACGCAGAAATGCCTACCACACAAGATGCTTAGAGTAAGTGATAGATGAGTGTGCTCAGCTCTAAACAAGACATTTGTCCCCCACTTAATGGCCCAGAGAAGAGGGAAAGGATGTCAGATCCAGAAGATAAGGGGAAGAGCTGTGAAATGTCATCTAGACCCACACAGCTATGACAACCATCAACCATCAGTGGCTGCAGGTGGTTACACTGGATGTGCCCATTCTCTCTCAGGCACAGTGGAGGAGAGCCTCAGGAAGCCCTGTCCTCTGGAGGGCTCTTTGCGATTGATAGATTCAGGGAGTGGGGGAAGTGTTGCCTTCAATTTTGTACCCATCCATGACCCCAGCATCCCCCAATAGACACACCATCTAGTAATCACACAGATGGCCCATGTTAAACTCAATGGGTCACAGAACTGAACCAAAAGTCAGGAAACTGGGAAAGGGACTAGGTGGGTATTGATAGTGTAGGGAGGGCCATGAGCGGGTGTGAGAGAATGAGCAATCAGAATACGTTATACACATACATGAAACTGTTAAAAACAAGATCGATCAAGAGCAATAAAATATAGCATACAGGAAACTTTGTAAGAAAAGAAAACTGTTGCAACAAGCAAGAATCTACTACTAGCATTAGCCATGGTGAAACAGAGTGAATTGGACTTTCCGAACCCACCAACACATCTGGTGATGAAACAGGCACTGAGAAACAGGATGCAGACCCCAGCCACAGTCCATGAGAGCACTTGGAAATTTTTGAAGCATCCTCTCCCTGTAGGAAGAAAGACACAACACACAGTGAATCTTCCCAAAGCAATATACAAAAGAGATTTGAGTCAATTCTATCTTTGCTACTTCCTGTTCATAATTGCCTGTATCTCCAGGCTTGTCCGTGCATCCTTGTAGTGTGGAGATTGCTGGGCCTCACCCCCTCCAACCCTGGAGCTAACAATTCAGGAGAGTTGTATGGAAGCAGTGTGCTCTCAGGGGCTGCTAGCCTGGAAACCACACTGTAAGAACCCCCTGTCATCCATGGCTGCTTTTAAGACGAGGACTTATGTATATGAGCTTTTCATTTCTAATTCCCCCATGTGAAAAGCTTCTATACTTTAAGGCCTTCCCTCTGTATTTCCTTCCCTTCTTTTCTTCTCCTTTTACTTCGTTTCACCTTTGCTTTTCTAGTCTCTCTCCTAGAGCCATCTTCTCAGCGTCTCATTTGCAAGCTCTTCATAAGTTAAGTAAGTCCTAACAGTCTTGCGGTGGGCACTTCCTTTCCCCCCAGTATACATTTTACAGACAGTAGAGTGAATTCCACAGAAGTGAAGGACTTGCTCAAAGACTTTCAGAACATCACAGAGCATAACAGCAAACTGCCACCCCCCCCCCCCCCGACTCCTCAGCAAGCATCCTGCTAATCCTGACCTTTCTTCTCTGTCTTTTCCTTTCCACCTCACTGAGTACTTTTCCATTGTTCTTAACAAACTCCTTACTGCTTTAACAGGAGAGCTGTGCGAGCAGAGGAAGACTTTGGACTGTACCTGTGTGGTGAGATACAGATGATTTCGATGAATGCATTCTTCTTTCTCCCTTTCCTCCCTTTCTCTCTCTGCCTGATTTAATGGGCACTCTTGGAAGGTGAGTCTCAAAATGTGACTTCTTTTAAATGCTCAGCCCTGTCAGACCCGGCTATCATCACAGTGTGCTAATGTACTCAGCTGACATACAATGAAGCCAGAGTTTCCTTTCTTGCACAAGGACAGGGAGTTTATTGGACAACATGACACTTCTCACTCCAGACCACAAAAAAGGAAACTATGAGGTAGGTGGAAAAAAATCAAGAGAAATGACCGAGGGGCCTGAAAAAAAAACTCATTTCATCTTGGTGGATAAATGCCTTGCTTTCTTCAGAGTCTAACTTTGGCACTGTGGGACTCGGCACCACATTCTAAATTCTGGTTTTTTGCTTTGTTTTATTTATTTATTTATTTATTTATTTATTTATTTATTTATTTATATCTGTATCAACTACACATTTGTTCACAGGAGGCTGAGACTCAGGGTTCTCCCCCCACACAGCACACAGCTGGGCACACAGTGTGAGTATTTGTAAGTTAGCGATGAGAGTTTCTTTTCGTCTTTTTTGTCCCTCTTTCCTGAGCGACTTTTGGACACTCACTCTGTGGACTCTGCCTGCTGGACTGTTTCATAGATCAGCCACATGCTATTTTGCAAGTCAGTTCAGTCTCTTATAGTGACACATAAATCTCTGTGGATCCAATGGACACTTTAACTCTATTTTTATTTATAATAAGTTTTAGAGGAGTAAGATTTGAGTGTCAGAAGAAGCAATTCCAGCTAGACATGAGAATGTCATGCTTCTCTGGAGTCTTTCTTAGAGACACTAAAGGTCACGTTAGCAACAGCTGTCTAAGGTTGTGAGTGTACGGAGGCAGAAGGGCTACACACTCTACACACATGACTTGGTAATCCCCAGGGTTGATGAGCCAGACTCCCTATGCATTGCACAACGCTGTTGGTCTCATGGAAGCTTGCTGTTATTTCAGTAGATTGGAAATTTTCCTCAGTACTTTTTATTTTCAGACACATGGGTTTATTCAAGTCTCCTAAATCATCTTTTAAAATCAGTATGGTTTGCCTGTGTTTTCACTATAATTCCATGTGTAGACATTTTGTCCCTGGGGAGAAAGTTTTGTGGACTTTGAGAACTGAGCCCCTGTGAAAGAACCGTAGCTTCCGTGGTTTTGAGGGAGTCCGATGCATTTCAGTCCTCTGTGGTTTCTTGGTTTCTGTCGTGTGCCACCTTTACAAAGACCCAATCATGGGGCTCCTCAGTCTTTGACCTGATGATCCAACAAGCATGCCAAAAGAAAACTGTTTTCTTCACAGGTGACCCATGTCAGGCCTTTCATTATAGTGGTGGAAAGGTACATAACACACACACATTATACACCACACAGACATTCAATATACATATTATTAGCAAAAGCTATTAAATTAAGAATCAAAATTCTCATAGTGAGTATTTTATTAAGCTTGATAAATCAGTAATAATCTATATTAATAGTTATTTTAAATGATTGTATTATTGATTATAAATATGTAATTAAGTAGATTATTTGTAGTAAATATTTTACTAGTCATAATTGATGGGGTTGTCCTTCTGTATATGTTTATCTTATTGGTTGATGAATAAAACACTGTTGGCCATTAGGGCACCAAGATAGGCAGGTCTAGGAGATGAGGAGAATTCTGGGAGGTGTAGACAGAGGAGCTGTTGCCATGTGATCCTGGGAAGAGAGGATGGGAGTCAGGCATTCTCTAGTAAGATAAGACCATACAGAAATACATAGATTAGTAGTTATGGGTTAATAATTAAGACAGCGCTAGCCAATAAGAAGCCCTAGTCATCAGCCAACAGATTTATAACTAATATAGCATTTGTGTGTTCATTTGGGGCAAGGAGGAACTGGGTGGGAACACATTATATACATTTATATCATTATATCTTTATTGCAAGATTACGCATTAGTTATGCATTATAGTAGGCTTCATTATGACATTTTAAAAAAGACTTTGTTTATTATGTATGCAACATTCTGCTTCCATGTATATCTGCACACCAGCAGAGGGCACCAGATCTTATAACAGGTGGTTGTGACCACCATGTGGTTCTGGGAATTGAACTCAGGACCTCTGGAAGAGCAGTCAGTGCTCTTAACCTGTGAGCCATCTCTCCAGCCCCTCATTATGACATTTTCATGCACGTATATGATGCACTTTTATCATAGTCACCCAATTCCCTCTCTTGTTTTCTCCTCATTCTCACTGATCCTAGTCTTCTTATGAGCTGGTCTTCCTACATTTATGATTTTTTTTTTTCTGCAACCATTGCACTTCACTAGGGTTTCTTGCCGGCTGCTGGGTGAGAGATTATTTACAGACTCATACTCCACCTAAGAAAAGGCCCTCCCTCCCCCTCAACTACTCCTAGATACTCAGAGAAGGGTGTACCTCAAGATCTTATCTGCCTAAAAGTCCTCAAGGAGGGCTGGGGCCTAAAGGGCCCCTCCCACATCTCGATATTGTTAGGCCAAATCTTATATAGTTTTTGTTCTCATAAACATAACTGCTGTGAGATTAAGAATGCAAAGGTGATGCTATGTTCTGAAGACAGTTATCCACTTAATTTCACTTCTTCCACGTTGTTCCCTGAGCCTTGGTGTGTGTGTGTGTGCGTGTGTGTGTGTGTGTGTGTGTGTGTGTGTGTGTGTGTGTGTGTATGTGTGTGTGTGTGTGTGTGTGTATGTGTGTGTGTGTGTGTGTATGTGTGTGTGTATGTGTGTGTGTGTATGTGTGTGTGTATGTGTGTGTGTGTGTGTGTGTATGTATGTGTGTGTGTATGTGTGTGTGTATGTGTGTGTGTGTGTATGTGTGTGTGTGTATGTGTGTGTGTATGTGTGTATGTGTGTATGTGTGTGTGTGTATGTGTGTGTGTGTATGTGTGTATGTGTGTATGTGTGTATGTGTGTGTGTATGTGTGTGTGTATGTGTGTGTGTGTGTGCGTATGTGTATGTGTGTGTGTATGTGTATGTGTGTGTGTATGTGTATGTGTGTGTGTGTGTGTGTGTGTGTGTGTGTGTGTGTGTGTTATGCCCTACTTAGGATTGAGTATTCAGCAGTCTCTTGTTCTCATCACTTTGACCAGCTGTGAATTTTTGCAGTTACCACTGTCTACTGTAAAAGGAAACTTCTCTGATCTATGGGTATAATTATTATTTGAGAACTCTCTGTTCTGTTATCTACCCCATTTTAAAATTGAGTTCTTTGTTTTCTTTTCTCAGTTAATGTCTTTATTCACCTCAAAATCTATTAAAGAGCCACCACATGACTCCCAAAATACATGTACCCAGTATAATAACATGGAACATTGTGACATTTCTTTCACTGCCTTTAATGGTATTTCTATTTGGTACTGTAAAGAACATGGTTCTCTTCATAGCCAGTGATCTTCACCTCAATATATTATTTTGCAATTTTTTAATTTGGAAACAATCTTATTTTACATATCAGTCCCTCCCATCCTCCCATGCCCCCATGGACCCCCTAGCTCACTCCTTAAGGATAGTGAGGCCTTTCCATGGGGATCCTCAAAGTCTGTCACATCTGGGCTGAAATAGTATCCCTCCATAGGGAATGGGCTCCCAAAGTCCATTTGTGCACTAGGGATAAGTATTGGTTCCACTGTTAGAGGTCCTATGCACTTCCCAGGTCTCATAACCGGCACACACATTCAGAGAGCTTGGCTTGGTCCAATGTTGGTTCCCCAGCTTTACAACTGGGGTCTCTGTGCTCACACTAGGTCAGGTAAGTTGTTTCTGTGGGTTTCTCCAGCAAGGTTTTGACTCCTTTGCTCATCCCTCCTCCCTCTCTACAACTGTACTCCAGGAGCATGGCTCAGTGCTTAGCCCTGGGAGCCTGTTTCTGCTTGCATCAACTACTGGATGAAGGCTCTAGGATGGCAATTAAGGTAGTCATCAATCTCATTATAGGGAAAGGGTATCAAAGGCAGCCTCTCCACTACTGCCTAGATTCTTAGATGGGATCATCTTCATGGATCTCTGAACATTTCCCTAGTGCCAGATTTCTCTTTAAACCTATACTGACTCCATCTATTAAGGTATCTCTTCTTGTTCTCCTCTATTCCTCCCCTGACTCAGTCTTCTTGATCCCTCTTGTTCTCCTCCCCCCTCCCCTTCTCCCCTTCTCTTTTTCCTATCTCCCTCCCCTCTCACCCTCATGGTTCCAATTTGCTAGTGAAACCATCTGGCCCTGGGCATTTTTTTGGTTGGGAGACTTTTGATGACTGCTTCTACTTCCTTGGGGGTTATAGGTCATTTAAATTGCGTATGTTTTCTTGATTTAATTTTAGTAAGTGATATCTATCCAGAAAATTGCCCATTTCCTTTAAATTTTTGAATTTTGTGGAGTACAGGTTTTCAAAGTATGACCTGAAGATTTTCTGGATTTCCTCAGTGTCCATTGTAATGTCCCCCTTTTCATTTCTGATTTTGTTAATTTTCATGTTCTCTCTCTGCCTTTTGGTTAGTTTAGATATAGGTTTGTCTATCTTGTTGACTTTCTCAAAGAACCAACTCTTTGTTTCATTGAGTCTTTGTAGTGTTTTCCTAGTTTCTACTTTATTGATTTGAGCCCCCAGTTTGATTATTTCCTGGCATTTACTCCTCCGGGACCAGTTTGCTTCCTTTTGTTCTAGAGCTTTCAGTTGTGCTGCTAATTCTCCAGTGTGACTATTCTCCAGTTTCTTCATGTGGGCACTTAGTGCTATGAACTTTCCTTTTAGCACTGTTTTCAAAGTGTCCCATAAGTTTGGGTTTGTTGTGTCTTCATTCTCATTAAATTCTAGGAAGTCTTAATTTCTTTTTTATTTCTCCCTTGACCCAGGAATAGTGCAATTGCGCATTACTCAATTTCCATCAGTTTGTAGGGTTTCTGCAATTTGTGTTGTTGTTGAATTCTAACTTTAAAGCATGGTGGTCTGATAAGATACAGGGGGTTATTCCAATTTTTTTGTATCTGTGTAGGTTTACTATGTTGTGGAGTCTGTGGTCAATTTTAGAGAAGGTTCCATGTGGTGCTGAGAAGAAGGTATATTCTTTTGTATTCAGATGGAATGTTCTATAGATATCTGTTAAACTCAATTGGGTCATAACTTCTGTTAGTTCTTTTGTTTCTTTGTTAGGTTTCTGTCTGGTGGTCCTATCTAGTGGTGAGAGTAGAATGTTGAAGTCTTCTACTATAAGTGTATAAGGTTTTATATGTGATTTGAGCTTTAGTAATGTTTCTTTTACGAATGTGGGTGCCTTTGTATTTGGGGCATAGATGTTCAGGGTTGAGACTTCATCTTGGTGGACTTTTCCTGTGATGAGTATGAAATGCCCTTCTTCATCTCTTTTGATTTATTTTAGTTTGAAGTCTGAATTTGTTAGATATTAGGCTTGCTACACCAGCTTGTTTCTTGGGTCCATTTGATTGGAAAGTCTTTTCCCAACCCTTTACTCTGAGGGAATGTCTGTCTGTCTTTGACATTGAGATGTGTTTCTTGTATGCAGCAGAAGGATGGATTCTGTCTTTGTATCCATTCTGTTAGCCTGTATCTTTTTATAGGCAAGTTAAGACCCTTGACATTGAGGGATATTAATGACCATTGATTGTTGATTCTTGTTTGTTTTGGATTTGTTGGTGTGGTGTTGTTATGTGTGGATTTTCCACCTTTTTTCTTTTGGTGTTTGGTAAAGTGGGATTATCTGATGCCTATGGTTTTTTAAGCATTGTTATCTTCGTTGGGTTGGAGTTTTCTTTCCAGTAATTTCTGTAGGGCTGGATTTGTGGATAGGTATTTCTTAAATCTGGTTTTGTCATGGAATATCTTGTTTTCTCCATCTATACTGATTGAAAGCTTTGCTGGATACAGTAGACTGGGCTGGCATCCTTGTTCCCTTAGCATTTGTAGAACATCTATCCAGGATCTTCTGGCTTTCAAAGTTTCCATTGAAAAGTTGGGTGTAATTCGGATAGGTCTGCCTTTATATGTTAGTTGGACTTTTTTCTTTTGCTGCTCTTAATATTTTTCTTTATTCTGTAAGTTTTGTGTTTTGATTATTATGTGGTGAGGGGACTTCTTTTTGTGGTCCAATCTATATGGTGTTCTGTAAGATTCTTGTACTTTCTTAGGCATATCCTTCTGTATGCTGGGGAAGTTATTTTTCTATGATTTTGTTAAATATGTTTTCTGTACCTTTGAGCTGTATTTCTTCACTTCTTCTATACCTATTATTCTTAGGTTTGTTTTTTTCACAGTGTCCCTTATTTCCTGGATATTTTGGGTTAGGGATTTGTTGGACTTGAGATTTTCTTTGGTTGATGACTATATATCCTCTAGTGAGTCTTCAACACCTGAGATTCTCTCTTCCGTCTCTTGTATTCTATTGGTTATGCTTACATCAGTGGTTCCTGATCATTTACCCAGGTTTTCTATTTCCAGCATCCCCTCATGTTTCTAATTCTGCTTTCAAACTGTGAACTGATGTTTGAATTGTTTCCTTTACTTGTTTGTTTGTTTGTTTGTTTTTGGCTTTCTTTAGATTCTTTAAGAGATTTGTTTATTTCTTGAATTTTTTGGTTTGTCTTTTCCTCCATTTCATGTAATTTTTTGCTTGTTTTTTCTTCTATTTCTTTAAGGTATTTTCTTGTTTCCTCTTTAATGGTCTCTATCATCTTCATAAGATAATTTTTAAGGTCCATCTCTTCTTCATCCTCTATGTTGGACTTTTCAGTTCTTGCTGGTGTGGAGTCCCTAGATTCGGGTGGTGTCATATTGGTCTTTCTGTTGTTGAGTGTGTTCCTATTTTGTCGTCTTCCCATCCCTTCTTCCAATGGGTGCACATGGGGTCTCCCTCTCTCAGGTGGAAGGCAGAGAGCAGATTTATTTTTATCAATTCTTTGTATTGTTTATTATTGTTGCTTACTTTTCATCAATTTTGATTATTTCTCCTAGTATATTACTTTAGGTTTTTGTTTTTTCCAAGGATTTAATGATTATATTAATTCATTAATTGGATTTTGCAAATGTTTTGATGTAGTTACTTAGTGTTATAAACTTTCTTTTTGTTTGTTTGTTGGTTCTTTTTAAAACAGATAACTTAACGTTTATTGTGCAGTTTTATCCCCAACAGAACATGTGGCATTCTAGAGGCATATGAGATAAGGAAATAAAAATTCCAATGAGAAGACATGAAATAATTAGCTCTAGTAACAAATGTTTCTTATTTTTAAAAATATTGAATGTTTAAAAACTCTTATAACATTTTAGGTTCCTGAAAGAAATGGCCTATCACTTAAAAAACAACTTAACTCTTCTATATAAGTTGTTCACAAAAATGTGTGCTATTCTTTTTTATACTATGCATTTTAGCTTTATTAACATTCACTAGTGTACAAATTCTATGCAGCATAATCAAATAGAAATTATTCAGAGAAGCCACAAGACTCCAATAAAAATATTAGGCTCAATGGCTTTTTCACAGTTTCCCACAAGTATTCATCATAGAAAATAAAGTAAAGGCAACTGACCCCAGAGTTAGCTGCTACATGCCATTCTGCAGAGGAGAGACATGAAGGAGAGGCTCACCTGGGCGGGGTCAGGCTGGACAGTGATCATGTTCCCTGCCTGCCTCCAGCAGGTCTTGCTCCCAAGGCCTTCACAAGCCAGGCCCATCATGGCTTTGGCATGCTCAAAACAAAACAAAACAAAAACAAAAAACCTACAGGGGCAAAATCCTACACCCCTTATTCCCAGACTTAGATCCCTTCTGGGGCTCCCCACCTGCCAACCCCTTCCAGGGATGCTCCCAGGACTGTAGGACACAGACCAAAGGCATAGGTGCTCAGGCCCCATGGGCACTGGAAGCAGGGCCTTGAGTGGACCAGGCCACACCCCCATGCTCCAGGTGCCTGAGAAGAGGTGTAGCATAGACTGTAAGAGGAGCCAGGCTGGCTCTGTGGCTGCCTTGGTTTCCCCCAGGGACCCTAACCCCTTTGGGGGAATCAGAAACACCACACTGCACAGACAACCTTCACCCTGGATGGGGGAGCTGTATCCCACATATCTACAAGCTGTAGGCCCCCTGACTTACCTGTCCTGCTGCGGCCTGACACTGCACCTCCATGGCTGGGAGGACCAGCGCCTATCTCAGGGAATTGTTCCCAGCAGTGGTGCAGGGAGGAGGGGGAGGTACAGGGGAGAGGGGCTGACCTCAGGTGTCACCAGCACTTTTGATCCAGTCCGGTTACTGTGGCCCCTGCTCCCAAGGACTGCTTCCTGGACCCCTTACTCTGGAGGTTATCAAAGCAGGGGTTCTCTGGATATCTTTCTACTGCCCAAGCCAGAGCTGGGGTCTTGGCTTAGGGAACCAATGAAGCCAAATAAACTTGTAAGCTGTCTCTGTGCCGCAAAAAAGACCTTTCTTAATGTCTCCATGGTTTCTCAGAGAGTTTTGACATATTTTCATTTTTATTCCATTCTAGGAATTTTAAAATATTTATTTATCTTATTATATGTATATGGTCATTTTGACTGCATGCATGTCTATGCACCATATGTGTGTCTGGTGTCCACAGAAGTCAAAAAGGGTGTCAGAACCCTTGGAACTTAATGACTGTGAGTCACCATATGGGTGCCAGGAACCGAACCCAGGGCCTCTGCAAGAGCAACAAGTGCTCTTAACTGCTGAGTCATTTCTCCAACCCCAATTCCAGGATTTTTAAAATTTCCTTCTAATTTCTTCAGTGACCCATTATCCGAAAGTGTGCCATTACTGATCTTGAGTTTGAGTATTGTCTTCAGTTTCTACTGATGCTGTCATCCAGCTTTAGTACATGGTGGTCAAATACATGACAGGATGCAATTTCAATTTTCCTGTTATTTATTGAAGCTTGCTGTCTTCCCTAATATGTGATCAGTTTTGGAGAATATTCAGCTGAGCAAATTGTGTGTTCTTTAGCAATTGGGTGGGATGTTCTGTAGATAAACCGTTGTGTTTATGACATATTTTAAGTGCTATGTTTCCTTGATTAGTTTTTACCTAGATAATTTATCAATTGTTGAGAATAGGTGTCTAGGTGAGGGTGTCTATTGCCATGAAGCGACAACATGACCACAGCAACTCTTATAAAGGAAAACAACTAATTGCGGTGGCTCACTTACAGCTCAGAGGTTGAGTCTATAATCATCGTGCTGGGGAGCATGGTAGCTGGGTTATGGCAGCATGTAGACAGACATGGTGCTAGCTACATCTTGATCAGAAGGCAACAGGAAGTAGACTGAGTGTCACACTGAGTGAAGATTGAGCAAAAGAGACCTCAAAGCACTCTCCCATAGTGACACACTTACTCCAACAAGGCCACACCTACTCCTAATAGCACCACTGCCTTTGGGGGCATTTTCTTTCTAACCATTACAGTAGGGCATTGAAGTCATCCACTGTCATTGTGTAATCTGTGGCTGTACATCAATTAGATTTTATAAAACTGGGTGCACTTGTGTTTGGTGGAGATGCTTTTAAAATTGTAATAGTTTCTTCATGTATTGATCCTTTAATAAGAATGAAGAGTACCTCCTTATCTCTTCTAAGTAGTTTCAGTTTGAAGCCTGTCTTGTCGGATATTAGATTAGTCGTGCCTGCTTGATTCTTTGTTCCATTGGCTTAGAAAATCGTTTTCCATCATTTTACTCTAAGATCTATCTTTGGTTGCAAGACATGATTTGGGGATGAAAGACATGAATACTGTTTTCTAATCCAATCTGCTAGTCTGTGTCTTTTCCTTGGGCAATTAAGACCATTAATTCTGAGATTAGTTCACTAAATTCAGATGTGTATAAGTTCCTGTCATTTGTTGGCTTTGTGTTGTTTTCTTAGACTTCTTTTTATTAACTTTCCTGATACTGTTTATTTATCACTGGTGGCCAGGTGTGTGTGTGTGTGTGTGTGTGTGTGTGTGTGTGTGTGTGTGTGTGTGTGTGTGTTTGTGTCTCTGTGTGTGTGTGTGTGTGTGTGTGTGTGTGTGTGTGTGTGTGTGTTTGTCACTCTCTTCAGACTGAATCATTACATCTGGAATCCTCTATAGAGATGCTTAGGGCTCATAAATTCCTATCTATTTTTATCATGGAGATTTTAATTTCTCCTTCAACTATATGGTATAGTTTTATACTACATATAATGCAATCCCTAGACTTGAAGGTGACTGGCAGAAGCTGTGGTTTTCTTCATGTTCCAAGCATCAAAGCCTGTGCATTCTGCTGTAGGTTCTCCCCTCTAGTGGACTTTGGTGAAATGGATTTTCAATGAGAATGGATTTAATAGGATTTGAAGAAAACAGATTGCATATCCCATGCACATCTGATTTTATTAATATAAATATGTGGTCGGTTTTTTTCCACATCAAATTATGGTAAGAGCTAGGTTTGGTGGTTCACACCTGTAACCTTGACTAATTGGAAGATTGAGACAGGAGGGCCACAATTTCAAGGACAACCTGGGCAAGTTAATAATTGGCCCTGTGAAGTAATCAGAAATAATGTCATCTAATGAAAAGGCCTTGGATTGGTTTTGCAGAGATCCTCTAAAATGACACTTAGTTAAATGAACTAAGAGTCCAGCACTGGCCCCTGGCTGAGCTCTTCCGTACTCTCCTTCGGGTGATACTTCATGATTTATAGAATATGTTCACTAGTTAGTCTGTCCTAACCTTGGGATCTTTAAAACCCTCAACTCGATGAGCTTTCACACCCCTCAGGTGCTTTAGCGGAATTCACACTTGTTCTTAATTGTATGTTTTCCTTCTGAGAATCAGGATGCTCAGGTGCCAAGTGAGATGTTTGTGATGCCTTGGAGATTTATGGTGACTCTGCAAAGGGAACATAATTGAGGTGCAACACAGGAAACAAGGAAGCGTTTGGATAATGGTCCATCTGAATCAGGACAAAACAATGCCTTATAAATTTGACCCGGGTTAATCAGAGAGCCACGTTTTAGCAGTTTGTTCATGTACTATCAGGGCTGATTAGTCCCAGACTCAACAGATTTCTGGGCTTTATGAATTATTTATCAATGTTATTACGAAATTGTTCATTGCTTTCTGTCTCCTGATTATTCTCATTGTATTCCAGGAACAAATTTCTCGTTTCCCCTTAAATATGCCAAGTTCTCCTGGCTACTATCAAGATGGAGATTTTGTTATTGGAGGACTCTTTTCCCTGCAAGTGACTCAAGGAGATACCAGAAGTAGAGTTGGCTTTGATAGCACAACCTATATACTGGATTATGTTTATATGTAAGTGCTTGTTTTCTCTCTTTAAAATAATTATTGTTTCAGGATTTCATTCATATAGGCAATATGTTTTGATCAAATCTACCCCTACTGCCTCCTTTCCAAAGTCTCCTCTCTCCCAGCTTCATGTACTCTCTCAAAAATAAATACACCGTGTTCATTTAGTCTGCCAGCACTGCGTGAGTGAGCATAGGACACCAACTGGAGTGTGGGCAAGCTACTAGGGCCAGCATCCTGGAAGGAAAGGACATCCCTTCTCCAGTAGCCAGCAACGGCCAACAGTTCCTTAGCTATGGGTAGATCTTTGTGGGCCCCTTCCTATTCACGCTGAGTTCTCTTAAACACATAAGAAAGGCTTTAAAGCACTTTGCAGTTGAGAATTTGTCTTTTATGTGTTTATTTAAGATATTGTATTGAGAACATTTGATTTTTACCCCTACTTAAATTTACTCGACACTATTTTTTAAATAGGATAAATAGGTTTATCCTGTTACTGAAAATCACGTGAAATACTACATTTTAATGATTGCCACTCCCCACATGCGTCCCTCCTTGATTTTACTTTCTCAGACACAAGTTGCACAGTAAAAAGTTAAAAGTGCACCTTTGAATGTGGGCGGTGACCCGAACTTTTGATCTCAGCACTTGAGAGGCAGAGGTAGGTGGAGCTCTGTGAGCTTGAGGTTAATTTATTCTACAATGTGAGTTTCAGGCCAGCCAAGGCTGCATAGTGAGACTGTCTCAAAAAAGAAAAAAAAATCCCAAGCCAAAAATTGTGACTTTGATAATGAGTTGTATTATGAATCTGTTTTTATAGCCCAATTCCTTCACATTTCAATATGGAATATCTTGCTCATTTCTTAGATTATCATGTATATTCCTTATATAACTTAGATTTTTAGAAATAAAATCAAGCATTTGGGAGGGAACAAGGGGAGGAGCACGGGAGAATCAGGAAGGAGGAAAAAATTAAATTAAAAATTAAACTAAAAAAGAATACATAAAGTCATCTTTCCAATTTTTCCTCCTAGAGATCTCACCAAACATTTCCAGCACATGTTGGCCATTGCTATAGAAACAATCAACAAGGACCCAAATATTCTATTCAATCTGTCCCTGGGATTCTATCTCTTCAATGTCAATTTCATTGAGATGAAGGCCATGGAGAGTTCTGTGGCTTTGCTCTCAGGAGAGAGCCCCCCAATCCCTAACTACACCTGCAGGCCTGAGAAGAGTGACAAGCTGGTTGCTGTGATAGGAGGCATCTCTACAGGAATATCAACACAGATCTCCTGAGTCCTAAGTCTCTACAATGTCCCTCAGGTACGAAAAGAATCCTGGATCCTTAGGTTGAACACAGTGATGGAGTAATAAACACTGAATAGTTCCGATAGTGTTTCTTGATGAGGTATGGCTTAATAATTTACTATTTGGTTATCATTTTAACTAGAGTATAATTTATTCATAAGAGAAAATCTGGTTTGTATGATAAAATTTAATTTAAAAAAGACCTTTAAAATGAGAAAAAAACCCATAGGTAAAAATAATAACAACCTGTAATTGGAGTGGTAATGTTACCACTCCAAAAAAAATTTCCTTTGCCATTTATCATTATTAATATCCAGTCTTTCTTTCCTGGGCAGTTTTAGAGCATCACCAAGCATGAGGACTGGGCCAGTGCTACTCACATATTTTTACTGTAACTAGTGTGAACATATGCTTGACTATTTTTCTGAAGTATCAGCTTAAGTTACCACATGATGCTTATTTTTATAAGGACCAGAGGAGATGTTTGGGCTGTTTACAATTTTCCTCCCAAAAGAGGAAAATTGTTTTGTATGTTTGTTTTTTGCGACAGGATTTCTCTGTGTAGACTAGGATGGCCTTGAACTCACAGAGACCTGCCTGACTCTGCCTCCCAAGTGCTGAGATTAAAGACAGAGACCACAGCTTGGCCAGGAGGAAAGTTTTAATTCGTGTCTTTGTTTAAAAATCTTTCTGTTAACCAGTGATGACTGCTAGGGTAGTGGCATTTCTAAGTCAAATGCATTTTGGTTTGTAGGGCTTACAATAAACTTGGAATGGCTGCTTAGAAATATTTTAGTTTGCAAATAACAGTGATCCAGTATCTGTTGTCCGCTAACGTCCGTGAAGCAAATTAAAATCTTTGTCAACTGCGTTAGGCTACCATGTTTTTATTTTTAATTTTTACTTATTTACTCATTTATTTTTGAGACAGGGTCTCACTTTGCATACTTGGCTGGCCTATAACTTACTATGTAGCCCAGGGTGGCCTCAGACTCAGATCCTCCTGCCTCTGCCTCCCAAGGGCTGGGCCTAAAGGAATGCGCCACGGTGCCTGATGAGATTTTTGTTTTTGTCAGTGAATTTTGTTTTTTATCTTAAATATTTTACTTTGAGCGTATGATTGCTATGACATTTGTAATAAGTACAATTATTTATAAGAAATACGCATATAATTGTACTTTGTTCATTTCTGTCACTGCTCCTCCTACCTGCCTCTCCTGCCTCTCACGAGTCTCTGTACAGCCACCAAACACCCCCATTCTGCTTCCCTGCCATACGATCCTTCCCTTTGCCATATAGAATCTTTTAATTCCATGCAGTCCCGCCGAGCAGCCATGAGATGGTTTGCTGAGCTATCAGAGTCCTCTCAGAAGATCCTCGTCCACACCAATATTTTGAAGTGTTTCCCTTAGGTTTTCCTCTAGCTACTTCGGAGTTTTAAGTGTTACCTTAATGTCTCTGAGCGGATTTGAATTGGGTTTTGCACAGGGAGGCAATACAGTTAGTTAGTTACCTTAATTTTATTCATTGTGGATGGGTCGTCTCTTTCCCTAGAGATTTGTGGACGCAGCCGCCTTTTCTCCAGGTGTGCTTTGGCCGGTGGCGATGCGAGTCTATAGGTGGGTCCTCTGTTCCATCTGTCTAAAGGTTTCTTTATGCCAGCACCATGCTGCTGTGTTGCTGTGGTTTTGAGATCTGGTGTTGGGATACTGTAGCATTACCCTGTCTGTTCAGGGTTGCTTTATCCATTTGGGGCCTTTTGGGCTTTCAGATGACTTTTAGGATTGCTTGCTCTAGTTTCGTGAGGAATATCATAGGAAGACTGATGAGAATTATGCTTAATAACATGCTATTGTGGAGTAATTTATAATAGTGATTCGGCCGATCTGTGTGCGCACAAGTTCCTTCCGCCTTTAGACTCTTCTCTCAATGTCCCTCACCTTTTTGGTTAGGTTTATTCCTATGTGGTTGATTTTTTTTAAGCTGTTGCATATGGGATTATTGCCATGATTTCTTCCCCTGCAAATTCACTGTGGATATATAGAAAGCTAATACTTTGAAAGGTGCTTGTTTTGTGTTCTGTTACTTTGATGAAAATGTATACGAGGTCAGAGAGTTTTCTAGTGGGATCTCTATGGACTTTTTGAGTATTTAAACATTTATGGGAACAGGGATAATTTGCCTTCTTATCCTGTTTGTACGTGTTTTCCTACTGTACTGTTTTTGCTAAGATTTTAAGCTAAAAAGGAATAGCAGAAGTGAATACTCTCTAGGGCTTTGTAGATATTTTGCTGGTAAACTTTTGAATTGTTTGTCTGGCACTTTATCCATTTCACTGTCACTGAATTCAGTAGTTAAGGAGTTAGGATCCTTGTGGAGAGTCTCATTGTTTTTGTTTTTCATGCTTTTTTTTTTTTTTGTCTCTGTGTTGTGAGTTTGTATCTGCTGGCTGGGATATTTGTTTTGATTTTCCTAGTGTATCTTATGACTGAGCAGTGTACTCTTTTTAATTAGACTTATTTTTGTTATTTTTCATAGTGTTTGTGTGTGTGCGCGCGCGAGCGAGCGTGCGTGCTTAGGTATTAGAACAATGTCCTCAGAGGCCTGAGGAGTTGGAGCCCCTGATCTGGAGTTGGAGATGGTTATCAGCCACCTGACATAGTTTCTGGGACTTGAACTTGGGTCCTCTAGGATTATCTTTTGTCAGCATATGTTGATATACACTTTGTTCTTCCTGTCTGCTCCCGGATGCCCTCTCTTACCTTCCTGTCCGGTTGTTCCTCTCTGCACAAAACCCTTTCAGCTTGTGTGTCACACCGCTACGTCACCCCACCTTAGGAGCTCTTTTTCCATTCTAGTGGTTCCCTTTCTAGTTTTGGGACACACATGAACACACACTCACACACTGTGGGTCTCTGCATCTGTTTCTTTCAGTTGCTGGATGACACCTCTCTGATGACCGTTGGGCTAGGCGCCAGTCTATGAGTATAACAGAATGTCATTAGGAATTATTTTGTTTTTAATCCCAGCACTCGAGAGGCAGAGGCAGGAGGATCTCTGTGAGTTCGAGGCCAACCTGGTCTCCAGATCGAGTACCAGGATAGGCTCCAAAGCTACGCAGAGAAATCCGTCTTGAAAAACCAAAAAAAAAAAAAAAAAGGAATTATTTTGTTGAGGTTTTTTGTTTTCGTTTTGCCAGTGTGTTTTGTTCTATCCTAGATCTCTGGGCTATCCCTCCTCTGGGTCCTGGCCCTCTATGCAGTGTCAGGGGTAAGCTTCCTCTGGTGGCATGGATCTCAAGAGCTTCAATGTTGACCACTCTTACAATTTCTGTGCCTCCTTTATCCCAACACATCTTGTAGGCAGGGCGAATTGTAGGGCAAAGGTGGTGTGGCTGGGTTGATGTCCCAATCCCCCCATGGGAAGTTTTTCCTGGTAACATGAGATGGCCAGTTCAGGCTCTGTATTTCTCAGTGCTAGTCTTACCTAGGGTCATCCTCATAGATTCCTGGGAGTTTTCGTTCCAAAAGACAACCCCCCACCATCCCCCAACCCCTGTTTCCCAGTTGTCTTTCCCAGTACTCTCTCTCTCTCTCTCTCTCTCTCTCTCTCTCTTTCTCTCTCTCTCTCTCTCCCTCGATCCTCTCCCCACCTGATCCCTCCTGTTTTCATCGTATTCTCACCCCACCCCACCAATCCAGCTGAGATTTGCTTTTGCTTTTTGTTTTGTTTTGTTTTAAAGATGGGCGTCTCTATTACATAGCTCTAGATGTCCTGGAACTTGCTATGTAGCCCAGGCTGCCCTTAGACTCACAGAGATCCATTTGCCTCTTTCTCCTGAGTGCTGGGATTTAAGGGGCTCTTCTGTCTTTTGAGTGGATCTGTTCTTTGCTATGGTGACTCTTCTCATTCATTGTGTTGTATAGGAAGAAGAAGCTTTGGATTAACCAGCTTTTCTTCTGTTTTAAAACTGGAACCCGCTGGGGATGTAAGAGATGGTTTCACTCTTTTCCTAATGACTTTAAACATCTTTTATGCGCCTGTTTCTGCTCTTGAGTGTGGAGGCTACAGGTTAACATCAGGTTCCCTCCCCACCTTGCTTTTTGAGACAGAGCCTCTCAGTAATCCTAGACTTAGCGGATTTGTGGCTGGACAACAGTCTCCACCTTTTTAGTGCTGGAATTTCTGCCATTCGCCACTGTGCCCAGCTTTGAAATGGATGCTGGGAATCAAACTCAGGTCCATCCTTCATACAGTGGGCGCTTTAGAAATTAAGCATGTCCCCAGGCCTCTGAAAATATTTCCTTTTTCCCTACAGACAAATGAATTCTCTCAGGCTATGTTAAAGAAAGGAAGTGTTTTTTGTTGCATTTCAAGCACATTTTTTTTTAAATTTATGTCTTAAAAGTAGTTTTTTTCAGATTTAAATAAGCTAGTTTCAAGAGTCTTGTGAACCAATTATCAAAGTTTAATAATATACAAATACAACAATCTTATATCATCTATTAAAATTGCTTACTTTTGTGCAGTTATTAAATAGTGAGTATTTCTTTATGCTACCTGCCCCCCTCCTCAGAGTATTCATGTTTATTTCATTTTGTGATTTTGTGATATCTTATTTTCTCTCCCTCCCCACATACCTCTTTCTCCCAGCCAGTAAACATGTATTGAGTGTTTATATCCAATTATCATGATTTTGGATCCAGTAAGTGAAATGTACACTAGACTTTCAAGTTCAGATTCTTGGAGAAAGAGTTGGTGTATGGAGCTAGAGTGTGAGCTAAGTGGGCATGTAATTTTAGGTATCATTTAGGGAATTTGTATCAAAAGGGGGATCAGATCCCAATGTGACCCATGGGACCTTCTGGTATTCTGAGATCACCAGTGTGGAGAGATGGAGAAGATTCAGGAAGGTAGGTTGACAGTGTTGGCCAAACCCTGGATACATTCCTTGATCACAGAAAGAGTCCTGGAACTCATTAGAAGCACATTTTTAAGAAAACGATTGTTTCATGCCAATGTTAGATTAGGTGAAATGAATTTTGATAATTAGTCATTTGATTTAGCAGATTAGGTAATTAATGATCTAGTTTTCTTTTTCAAGAAGAGATGCCATGAAGTGCACAGGAATGGCAGTGTAGGCACCTCACTCAAACTTCCTGGTAAGAAAGGTAGCAACATGATGGGGGTGGCCAGACGGCACTGGGTAAGGAGTGACTTTACAGCCAGCCCTGGGGGATGTAGTTAGGCTTTTACCCTGAGCAAGCTTATTGGAGGGCAGTTGAGTTGACTATATATTAAGCATTACGGAAAAAACAACAACATAGGAACTTTTAGGGAAACACAGAGCTCACTAATGGATTTTAAAATGCTTCACAGGGGGCTGGAGAGATGGCTCAGAGGTTAAGAGCACTGGCTGCTCTTCCAAAGGTCCTGAGTTCAATTCCCAGCAACCACATGGTGGCTCACAACCATCCATAATGAGATCTGGTGCCCTCTTCTCGTATGCAGGCATATATGCAGCCAGAACACTGTATACATAAATAAATAAAAATCTTAAAAAATAAAAAAAATGCTTCACAGATTCCTGTTTGTCAGTTTATTAGTTATGGACTTGTGACTTCCAGGGGACGGGGGAGGGAAGAGAAAGGCCTTTCATTTAATGTGTCTCTGCTTCCATTATCAGGAAAAGGCAAGGTTTGGCATAGGAAGGAATGGATTGGCAAATGCTTTTATTTGACTGATATTACCAGAACCAAGGGTAGGAGATAGACTCTCTTCTGCCTTGTTTAGTATATTTTCAAAAGTGTTAAGAGGGCTAGAGAGATGGCTCAGGCGTTAAGAGCTCTGGCTGCTCTCCTAGAGGTCCTGAGTTTGCTTCCCAGCAACCACACGGTGGCTCACAGCCATTTCTAAGAGGATCCGGTGACTGCTTCTGACATAAACTTGTACATGCAGATAGAGCACACTCATACATAAAATAAACAAACACATCTTTCTGAAAAGGTGTAAAGAGAAGGACAAATGTATATAAGCAATAAGAATTAAGAGATGGGTTACAGATGGCAAATTGGTATTTCTTAGTAAAGTTATTTAATTGTTTAGTTTCTCCTAGAGTGCATTAAGAGATAATATAAACTAAACCATTTGGGAATAAACATCACTGTCTTGTGTAAGTAGTAACTTTGCTTTCCATTTAGATCAGCTATGCTCCTTATGACCCAGTCTTGGGGCCAGAGTCCAGTCCCAGCCTCCTTACCATTTTTTTCCTGTGAACACCACAGCTCTGTATCAGGGAATATTCAACTGCTGCTGTACTTTGATTGGGTCTGGGTTGGCCTTGCAGTCCCAGATGATATGAGGGGAGAACTATTCCTTAGCGGCATCACAGAAGAGATGGCCAACCATAGACTTTGTGTTGCATTTGCAGAAAAAAAATTCCAGAATTTCCTGCTAAGGACACAACAGACAGGCAACGTTTCATGGAAAGATTCACGTCGACAGATGTCATCGTTGTGTTTGGTGACATGTATTCTCTTCTGAGGTTCATCTATAACATCTTTTGCAATATTCCTCTTGGTAATGTTTGGATCACAACTTCAGATTGGGATATCACCACTTCGGACAGAGTCTAAGTTATACAGACTTTGGTGGAGGGTTATCGTTTTCTGTTCCCATGGATGAAATTCTGGGATTCAAGGATTTCCTCAGAGGTGTTCAACCTGGAAAATACCCTCACAATATCTTTATCCAGGATGTGTGGTCGAAATTATTTGAATGTCCATATTTAGATCAGAATTTTGTCAGGAACCTGAGCCGGTGTGAACAAAACGGCACCTTGGCTACAAGAGCTCTGTGTGTTTGGGATGTGAAGACCTCACCCCTGAGCTACAGAGTCCATGCTGCTGTGTGTGCCATTGCCCAGGCACTGCGAGAGGAGCTGTCACTCAGAGTGGAAGGAGACTCACTTGATAAAGGTGCACCCCCGGCTCCTCTCCCATGGAAGGTAGTGATAGCGAGTGTTGTGCTTTTCTGAGTTAATGGGCCCTCACTTGCAAGTTCTGTACTTTGATTCATGATCTCTTAGTTACTCTCAAACTGGAGAAAAGGATTTTTTTGTTGTTGTTAAGAAAAACACATTTTGGAAGGATCTTATTTAAATTTGAGTTAACATTTCCATCAGAAAACAATACATGCATGATGTTAGATGAAATGAATGTCATGTCTTAAGTGTATTCAAACAATGATTTTTTTTTGGTGTGCCCTTTAATCGTCACATATAATTTTGGGTTTTCTTGTTTGTTTGCTTGTTTGCTTGCTTGTTTTCTTTTGTTTTTTGACAGACTTTCTCTGTGTAGCCCTGTCTGTCCAGGAACTTGCTTTGTAGACCAGACTGGCCTCAAACTCACAGAGATCCGCCTGCCTCTGCCTCCAGAGTGCTGGGATTAAAGTGTGAGCCACCACATTGTCACATATCTGTTTTCCTTAATGAAGAAATTATAACATTAAACTCAAGAAATTTTTACACATATAAACATGGCCCATCTTAAGGAATTTTAGGCTCATGTGATCCAAATAGCTTGTTCTGTTTTTGTAAACAGATCCTAGAAAGAGCACAGAGATTCTTGGTCTACAAAGCAAATTCCTGGACAGACAGGGCTACCCAGAGAAAGCCTGTCTTGAAACAAAACAAAACAAGCATTTATGGGGCATGCCTATAATCCAGCACTTGGATGGCTGAGATGGGAGGATCATGGGTTTGAAGCCAGCCTGGACCACGTAGATAGATCTCATCTTAAAAACAAAAACCCAAACCAAACTAAAACACAACCAGCTTCTTCAAAATGAAGCTGAATTAAATGGGGTGCCACTAATTGACATCACATCATCAACTTGCCACGTGGTTCCCGCTCTGTATCTGCCTAGCTCTTCCACACCTATTTGCATTTCCAACAATGGGCAAGAGTCCCTTCTCTCTACATCTTTGCCAACACCTTATTTTTTGAGTTTGTTTTAAATTTGCTTGCTGTTGGATTGTTTTGTAACTATACTTCCATAATGCCTTTCTCTGAATTTAATTAGTTTCCTGCCCAATAGGAAGTTTATTTACTGGACTAAGAGCCGATTGTCTCTTCAGATCACAGATTTTTTTTGTCTGTTTTGAATTTTGACATCAGGCTCCTAACACATACCAAGTGGTACAGCTTATAGTGAGCTGCATTTGCCTTTTCTGGAGATCAATGATACTAAATACTTTCCGTGCACTCCATTACCTCATGTATGCCTTTCTTGAAAGAACTATCTATCAGAAACTTTCCCCTATTTTAACTTTTTGGCTAAATAATTTCATTAGCTACCCATAAATTTGGGGATTTATCTGGTGTCTTGTTTGGAGGTATCTTCCTTCATTCCGTGAATTGCCCTGTTACTCTGTCCGTCGTTTTCGTTGCTGTGCAGAGCCTCTTATTTGGTGTAGTTTAACAGCTTTCGTTGACTGCTTTTGATGCTGTGTTTGAAAATATCATCATCAAGACTAGGGACATCCCTTTATGTTTTACTCTAGTAATTTTATATTTCAGAGTTTCGATTTTGTTCTTTCTTTAGTGTATGGGATAAGACAAAAGATCGAGCTGTGGTTATTTACACATAGACACCCTTCCTGTTGTACAATAGCGTTTGTGGAAGAAACTAAATTCTCCACTTGGCGTTCTTGGTGTCTTGTGTGTTTGGTTTGTTTCTGGACTTTTTTGTTCAGTTCCTCTGGTGTGTGTGTGTGTGTGTGTGTGTGTGTGTGTGTGTGTGTGTGTGTGTTTTGTACCATGTTTTAATGCTATAGATTCATAAAATTGTTGGGAATAGGAAACAAAATGCTTCTAACTTTGTTCCTCTTGATCGAGTTTTCATGAGGCATCTGACTTCTCTGTGGATATACCCCACAGCAATTTTAGGACTTAGTCTATGTGAAAGATATGATATAAATTTTGATAGAGGTTGTCATAATCTGTAAAACATTTTGTGTAATGGTGTCATTTAGACAATATTAACTGTTCTAATCCTTGATGCACTTACCTTTCTGTATCTCTTCAATCTCTTTCATCAGCATCTTACAGGTTTAACCATGGGAGCATTTTACCTACTTGATTAAATATGTTCCTAATTAGTGAAATAATTAGGAATTTTGTTTTTATTGGCGTATATTTATTATGCACAGTATTTGGTCTCATAAGATAATAGCATTCAAGTATATACTATACTTTGATCATGGCTCCCCTTAATCTCTTTCCTCTCCTTTCTATGCCCTCGAAACCTAAGTGGTTTCAATGAGAAATACCCCACATAGGCTCAGGATTTGAACAGCAGGTTCCCCATAATAGTATTTGTTTGGGGAGATTAGATAATGAAGTCTTGCTGGAGGAAGTACATTGCCTCAGGAGAGTTTTGATACATATATATCTATCTTCATCTTATTTCTAGTTTATCGTCTCTTCTTGCAGTCGAGGATGTGAGCATTTGACTTCCTGTGCCATCACACCTGCCTGTCGCCATGCTCCTCACCATGAAGGACTCCGATCCTTCTGAAACCATGAGCCCAAATAAATTCTTATAGGATAAAGGGTTTCGTTTGGGGCCGACATTCCAGAGAGACAAGAGTCCGTCATGGCGAGGAGGCATGGTAGCAAGCATCAGACATGGCACAAGGGGCAGGAAGCTTGAGAGACCATGTTTCAGTCACAAAACAATGCAGAGAGAGTACGCTGAAAATTCTCTATGTACTCTTAAAGCTCATCCCTTCCTCCAGCAAGGCTGCACCTCTGGAACCTCAAACAGTGCCAACCAACTGGCAGACAGTTTCAACAGGTGTTGAAATACCTGAATCCATGGAGGATGCTTCTTCTTCAAATCACTATATACAACTAAGCTGAGTCCATAAATTCACTATTGTTGCAATAAATCCAAATGTGAAGCTCCCTGATACATTGGCTTAAAAGTCCTTAAAGTAAATAAAGAAGTGATATACTTGGATCATATGGTAGACCCCTTTTCTTTTCTTTCCTTTTCCTTTCTTTTCTTTTCTTTTTTTGGGAACCTTCTTACCGGTTTCTTTAGTGTTAGGACTAATTTAGATTCCCATCAGTAGTGTATAAGGGTTCTCTTTTCTTCATACTATAGCCAGCCTTTGTTGTTATATGGGATTTTCCATTGCTGTGTTAAAACACCACGACTGAAAGAGACTTATGGATAAAAGAGTTTACTTTGGCGTAGAGTCCAGAGGGAGAGTCCTTTGTGCTGGGGAGACAGAGCTGCAGGTGGCTGGATTAAGAAGCAGAGAGGCCACATCTCCAACCACATGCAGAAATCAGAGGTGACACTCCTAAAGCCCTCCCCAGTGACATACTTCCTCCAGCCATGTTCCATGTCCTAAGTATCAGGGACCTCTGAGTGCTGGCCTCAGCGCCCCCACAGGGTTCAGACAGGACACTTACAGCAAGCACAGAGAGCTGGCTAAATTAGCTCCTACATGTATTCTTCTTCTCATGTCTCTTTATTCTTCAAAAAGTTATCTCTCCCTAGTTCCACATGGTTTCCAGTTTATATACCCATGCAGATGCAATTAGCAATTCTCTGGCAATAGCAAGGCTAACAGGCATGCATTTCTCAGGGCCAAGAAGACAGATAAAGGCTGGTAAAGGGGGGGGCCTGTTATCCTACTTTATGTCTCAGAGGGAGGGTGGCCATGAAGGGTCCAGGCATATCTGAAAAGGGTAAATAGAGGAAGGAGCTATGTAGTGTAAACTCCAGAGCCTTGTATTTCCAGCCTCTGGGCCAAGCAGTGGCTTTGTTCCCACTGATCCTGAGTGAGAAGAATTTTCCTTTCTCTGGGGCCTTTTCTAGAATTTAAGGTACCCAGTATATATTCTAAATATCAAGATTATACAGCCAAATGAAAAGTCATCCTTACAACTTCCCACAGATATATGAGCACAGTAGATTGGCAATGTATTTATGAGATACAGACACATATATACAGGCTAGGGAAAGAATGCTGTTAACACATTTAAAATCACAGGCAGAAGCAATGGATATTCTGGAGTCTGAATTTCTTATAGACTTTACAAGGCAAGTTTCCTCCATTAGAAGTTAATTCTTGTGGGTTGACACCTAGAATATTAATTGCTACTTCTATAACAAATGATAAAGACTCTCAGCACCTAAAAACTCCACAACCTTCCAAAACAACACTATCACCAGGGACAAGTATTCAAATACCTGAACCCATGGAGGGGGAATTGCTCATTCAAACAACTACATATCATTCCATGCACCACATGGTGTGTGTGTGTGTGTGTGTGTGTGTGTGTGTGTGTGTGTGTGTGTGCGCGCGCGCGCGCGCGTGTATGCGTGTGTGCGTCTTTGAGAATTTTACAGTGTGTTTTGATCATATTCATTCCCCACTCTCCCTTCCTCTACCCACCCAAATTTGCAACCCACCTCCTTAAAGCCCATGGAGACCAATTTGTGTTTCCCCAATAATTTTGGATATGTTACCTTTCTGCTGGAACATGGTCAGGTCCCCAGAGGCTACTTACTCTCTCAGAGAAAACTGAGCCTCCCTTCTGGCAGCTGACAATTGTCAATGACATCTCAGCTAGGGGTGGAACTCAATGCTCAGCTCTCTGGTCTGGCTTGGGTGTTCCAGCTCTGTGTATGCTATCAAAACTGCTGTGAGCTCCTAGGCACAGCTACCCTGTAGAGGCAGAAGATCCTGTTTGCTTCTAGTCATCCACTGTCTATGGCTCTCATTATATGTGACTTCTTTTTATTATCTAAAACATTAAAAATTTTAACTATATTGTGATCACATTTCTCCCTCCCCCAAGTCCATCCAAATTTTCAACTCCTCCCTACCCACTTGACACACCAAAACTCAAGACAACAAAATAAAACCACACCCCAAAAGAAAGGAACAAAACAAAATGTCAAACTGTAACCAAATAAAAGTACACAGACAGTGGAGTCCATTGTTTGTTGGTCTGTTATCCCTGAACATGACATCTGTCCTGGATGTACCCAGTGTCACCCCATTGAGGAAAACTGATGTGCCCTCTCTCAGCAGGTATAAGTGACAGTTCAGTTCTTAACCTTTATCCCAATGGCTAGGTCTTCCTTCATTCCTTCACTCATTCATTTTTTCTTAAATATAACAAAATAAAATTAATAAGATAAAACAAAAACTATTACATTGAAGTCAGACAACAGAAGGAAAAGAGTCCAAGAGAGGGCACAAGAGTCAGAGACCCACTCATTGCATGCTCAGAAATGCCATAAGAACACGATAATATATGCACAAAGGACCTGGTGCGGACCTGTGCAGGCCCTGTTCATGCTGTTTTGCTCTCTATGAGTTCATATCAGCCTCGCACATGTTAATTTAAAGGCCCTTGCTTTCTTGGTGTCCTCCAACACCTCTAGCTGTTACATCCCTTTTGCCTCCTCTTCCACAGTCTTCTCTGATCTCTAATGGGAGGGATCTTAATGATCAATCCTTGGGCTGAGAAATGTAATTTAAATTAACCTTTGCATTTTCCTGGTGGTTAAAGATGTTGAGCCTTTTTCATATGCTTATTGGCTACTTGTTTTTCATCCTTTGTGAACTGTCCATTTCATTAGCACATTTATCATTTATTGAGTTGTATCCCTTCTCTGTGTATTCTGGATGTTGATCATCTGTTAGATGTGTCATGAATACCATTGGGCAAATCTTGGCACCATTTGCTGAATGACTGGAGTCCTTCTCAGACAGTTTTAGCCTATGCTTGTCTCTAGAAGTGGTTTCCCCTGTTCTCACGTGTTTTGTTAGCTCCAGTCTGATGTGAAGGTGTTTGAGTTCCTTGGAGCTGATTTTCTCGCAGGGAGAGAGAGGATAGTTAAATTCTACAAGGAACTATCAACTTTCCCCAACACCACTTGTTGAAGATGTTCTTTTCTCTGTTGTGTGTTTTTGGCAGCATTGTGGCCCTAGCTGTGTGGGTTTGTTTGGGTCTCTGTTCTATCCCCTTGACCTTTGTGTCTGTTTTTGTGACGGAGGCTCCACGGTACGATGTGAAATCAGCGACTCCATGGAATTGGAATGGGATTTGGGCTGTGCGTTGCCCCAGTGGAGTGCAGAACAATGACTCCTGGGAGTGAGCTTTTGGCACTGCTCTGTTCACCTGAATGGTGTAACGCCCAGCTCACTTTTTGGCTCTGGTGTGTTGGGGGAGGGTGAGTGAGAGCTCCTGAGCCCAGTAGCACCTTCACTGTCCCTAGATGCTGTCATTCGGGGAAGGGAGTCAACAGCTGGCTCCCAAGCTCCCACCTTGTCTCAATTTCTTGAGTTCCTGGAGTCACTGCCTGTTCTGGAAGGACCAGGGTATATTGCCCCGACCTGCAGGGAATCACGCGAGCTCACACCCGGATGTGCTGCAGTCACATAAGAACCTAGAACGGAAGGGGCAGGGGGAACAAAGAACGACAGCAAGTCAGGTTTCTGATCAAGCTGCCAATTTTTATTTTTCACAGGGACCTTATATAGGGGTGCCAAGCGGGGAGCTTGGCAGGAAGGGAGAGGTCGTTTGAGGCTACTTGCCTGATAACCAGGCTGAGGAATGTCCATGTGCCTGAGTCCTTGAGAGTGCAGGAGGTTACCAAGGTTGCAGGGTGCAGGTGTTAGATAGTAGGTTAGAAAGGGGGGAAGGGTTGCTAGGTAACCTGACCATGAAATGTATCTTTCCTTCTATAAGCTACATCATGAACCCAGACATTATGTATCAGAGAAGGATTGAAGGTAGCTATTCTTTGTTTGTTTGTTTGTTTGTTTGTTTGTTTTTGCTTTTTTCAAGACAGGGTTTCTCTGTGCAGCTTTGGAGCCTATCCTGGCACTCGCTCTGGAGACCAGGCTGGCCTCGAACTCACAGAGATCCGCCTGCCTCTGTCTCCCGAGTGCTGGGATTAAAGGTATGCGCCACCAATAGTGTGTTTATACTGGCAGCTTCTGCCCAAGTCTCTTACAGGTCCAAGGTTACTTTTGCCATGGCCCCCAACAGTGTATGACTTTTTATGTTGAGTTTTTGTCCTGCAACTTCACTGACATCATTTATTAGTTCTAACTTACTCCTTGCAGAGGACTTTCTCTATGTGACCATGCATAAGATCGTGCCATTTGTAAAACTAGACATTTACTTCATTCCTTCTGGCTTGGGTGCCTGGTGCCTTTCTCTTATATGACCCTCTGATGTTCACCAGAAATGGAGAAAGTGTGCATTCTTTTCTATTATTTTTAAAATAAAATAAGAGCAAAAGTACCACTTTGGAGTTGGACTAGACAAACCAACAGAAGGAAAGAGCCCAAGAGAAGATACAAGAATCAGAGACCTGCTTATGTGCTCGAAAGTGTGCATTTGTCTTAAAGGACAAATCTTTAGCCTTTTCTTTTCTTTTTAAATTTGTTTGTAAATTTGATTTGATTTTTAATTGAAATATAATTACATAATTTTCCCCTCCCTTTCCTCCCTCCAATCCTTCCTATACCTAATCTGACTCCCTCTCAAATCCTAGCCTCTTTTTCTTTAATCATTGTTGTGAGATATATATATATATTATATATATATATATATATATATATATAATATATATATATATTATAAATACAACCTGCTGAGTCCATCTAGTGCTTCTTGTGTGTATATGTTTTTTAGGGCTGGTCACTTGATATTGGATAACCAATTAAGGCACTTATCCCTGGGCAAGACAATTCTCCCGGTCTCAACAGACACGAATTCCTGTAATTCCTCATTGACTGGAGTTCTTTTCAGAGAGTTTTAGCCTATGCTTATCTCTAGAAGTGCTTCCCCCAACCTTTTTATTTTTTGCATATTTTACTAGTTTCAGGCCTATGTGAAGGAATTGATTTTTGTGTGGTGTGAGCAATAAAGATCTACTTAAATTCTACTGGCAGCCTTACAGTTTCTCCAGCAGCATTTGTGAGGAAGTTCCTGTTTTCTTTAGCACACAGCATGGGCTTTCCTGTACATGGCAGTTAATTTACTCAGGCAAATGAATATGTTGAAATACATCCACTGAATATGTTGAAAGTTTTGATTAAGCAAGAATCCTGATTTTTTCTGATGTTTTCCTACATCTGTTGAGAGGAGCATGTGTTTTTTCAGCTTTATCTATTATTAAGCTTTATTAAATTCAGTAATTTATTTATGTTGGCCTATCTTTGTAGCCGAAGCATTTGATCATAGTGTTATTTTATTAAGATATTGCAAAGCATTTTGTTGAATTACTGCATATATGTTCATTTGAGATACTAGTTTGTGATTTTTCTTATCCTATACTTGCCTGACTTTGGCAAGAGGCAATGATGGCCTTTTAAAATGGAAGAATATTCTGATTCTTGGAAAGAATGTTCTGTATATATGTGTCAAGTTCATTTGATCTACTGTGAACTTCAAGTTCAATATTTCCCTTCCATTTTCAGTCTAAAAGATTTATTTATGAAAGTGAAGATATGGACATCCATCACTGCTCTTTTGCTGTAGCCTATTTCTGATTCTAGATCTGCTAATATTTGCTTTATATATACTTGAATATATTTAAAATTGTTTTGTTCTCTTGATGAATTTCCCCGGTCATTATTGGACACTTTTTGCCTTTTGTGATAGTGTTTGACCTAAATTCTGCTCTCCCCAAAGTTGCATTCATTCAAGTGTAGCTATTCTTGCCTTTATCCCTCCCCCACTGTCTCTGTCTCTCTATCTCTCTGTCTGTCTCTGTCTCTCTGTCTGTCTACCGTCTACCCATCTATCTCAGTGCTATGCACTGAACCCAGGCCTTGGGTATGCTGGTCAGGTATTACTCCTGAGCTCCATCCTCAGCCCTACCCCTCCTCATTTTGGTTTTCATTTACATGAAATTTTCTTTTCCCAGCCTTTCATTTTAAGCCTATATATTTCCTTATGGCAAAGTAAAGGGCATTGTCTAGTTGTATTATCTCTTTCAAAAATAGTTTTAGATTGTTATTTTTGAGGCACTTGAAGAATTTGTTCCACGTATGAATATAGTTAGTGCCACAAAACAATGTGCCTGCCAGTCAAGAGGATGCCACATAGACAGTGGTGGTCTCACAGAATCGTACTTCCTAGTGATGGTGTGGCCACACCCATTTGTGGAGTCACGCTCTGAAATATTTGCTCAATAACAAAATTTTCTAGTAACATATTTCTCAGCGTAGTTCCAGCCTAGCCTCTGTGTCTTGAAGCCAGGGTGTGTGGTGTCTTCAGCAACAGGGTCTTTCTATGCAGGTCTGACGGGTAACCACGAGCAATGATCATAATTTGAGGGCCTATGGGGGATTCCTAACTAAAAGGGGGTTTTCCCACATCTGCCACTGGGGTTTTCAAAAATAAACTGTAATACTTCTGTTCAAACTCTTTGTAAATCATGTTTGTTTGGGTTTTTTTCCAATTAGCTTATAAAGTCGTTGCTTTCCATGTGACCACTTTATGTATCTTCGGTTTTGGTTAACTTGCCCCCACTTCCTGTTTTCTCCTACTCTAATGCATCCTTTCAGCTTGCCATCCCATAATGCCTTCCATTTTTATGTCACATGAGCTCTGCTGTCACATCCCTCCTTAAATGCAACTTTTACTTTTAAAAAACTAAGTTTTTTTTCATTCATTTATTTAGCTCATAAGTAAAGTCATGCACAATTATGATACATAATACAGTATGTTCACAATGGGATGGCTAAATTAAACCAATTAATATGTTATATCACACATATTCATCATTTTTGTTTTGAGAACACTTAAAGTATACTATCTCACAACTTTCAAAGTATAGCATATTGTTATTATTGGAACTTTTTCTTAAGTAATTTCATCTGTGAAAGAAAATGCATTTTTCTTGAAATGCTATTATGTAAAGAGTTTAAGACATCTCCTTCAAAACCCACAGAAACAGCTGACCTGAGCAAGGGGGAGCTCACAGACCCCGGACTGACAACTGGGAACCAGCATAGGACCGACCCAGACCCCTGAACGAGGATGTCAGTTTGGAGGTCTGGTTTATCTATGGGGCTTCTGGTAGTGGATCATTATTTATCCCTAGTACATGAATGGACTTTGGGAACCCATTCCACACAAAGGGATAATCTCTCAACCTAGACACACGGGGGAGGGCCTAGGCCCTGCTCCAAATGGTATGACAGACTTTGAAGATCCCCCACGGAAGGCCTCCCCTCCCTGGGGAGCAGAATGGGGATGGGATGGGGGTTGGTGGGGGGCAGGGGAGGAGGGGTGGGTGAGGGAACTGGGATTGACATGTAAATGAAGCTTTTTCTAATTTAAATTTTATAAAAAACAAGACATCTCCTTCAAATGGCTCCAATCTTTTCTTAAAAATTACAACCAGGTGCCAAGTGTTCTTGCTTCATCACTGACTAGCTGTATGACTTAGGAAAGTTCAGTTTTCAGATTGGCAAAGTGGTGATAGCGTTAGTCAATAGCACATAACTATTAATACAGACAAAGCTTGCAAGTCCACTTCTGGCATGTATTAGCCCTCTGGTAAGTGTTTGATATATGGAACAAAAACGAAAGCACTGGAGCATATAGCTAGAGAAAGAGGGGGTAACCAGGTTTATTTGCATTTCTGTGCCTTTATAGGTCAAATTCTGAAAGTTATTTTTCATTTTTAGCTCCACCCATTCTTTAAAAAGGGCCAATTTGGAAGAAACCCTGATGAGGAGAACGTTGTAAATCAGGAAGACTTGACAACCAAGCTTGACCTCTTTAATTACCAGTCTCTGCAGAATGGTTCCAAAGCCCAAGTGAAGGTTGGCGAGTTTGTCTTTGAATCTCGAAGTGTTCACCATTTTTCCCTAAATGATAAACTGATAACTTGGGGTGAATACTACAGCGAAGTGAGTATCTTTGGAGTTGGTGCCATGAGCTAGTCCTCAGAGTAGAGCTCCTCAGAGAACAGGGTTTAAGGGAGCTGCTGAATGTCCTTAGGACAAGAGGGACCTCACTTTGCCCTTTCCAATACCAAACACCAGAACTTGCTGACCGAAGAATCATTGTAAGAATTACTGATTGGTTTTGGATTAATTCTTTAGATTTCCTTGTAATGATCAAACAGACCCTTGACCTACCTGATAAGAACAAACAACTCAGGCAGTTTTCTAGGTGGGTCATACAGAGGTCAAGGCTTTAGTGGAGGTGGCTGACTTGGGTGAAAAAAAAAAAAAGAAAGACATGGGAACAACAACAACAACAACAACAACAAAACAGTCTCTGAAAATAGGTGTTTCTGAATTTGAATTTAAAACCTATATGCACATTCGTTTCGCTTATTGTTGGAACTGCTCACCCTGACCATCTCAGTGATGTGATGAACAGAGAAGAGATGCATAGTTGTGGTCTTCTGGGGTCCTTCCTGGAGAGGGAAAATCAGTTTCTCTACTGGAATGACACTGGGTATACCAACCATACCGGGGCAGGTCTCATGTTCAGGAGTATTGGACCAACAGGTAAGGGAATTCACAAGTTTCTGTTGTTGCTGTTTTCTTTTTTTTAAAAAAATTGTTTTTTTCGAGACAGGGTTTCTCTGTGGCTTTGGAGGCTGTACTGGAACTCGCTCTTGTAGACCAGGCTGGCCTCAAACTCACGGAGAACCGCCTGCCTCTGCCTCCTGAGTGCTGGGATTAAAGGCGTGCGTCACCACATTATGGCTTGTTGTTTTTGCTTTTATATGGTTAGTTTGGCGGGTTTTGTTTTTGTTTTTCTTTGCGGAGTGCTGTTGTATTTTATTTTCTTAGTTTGCAGGGTTTGTTGTTGTATTGTAATTTTGATTTCTGTTTTGAGAAAGAGCTTAAAGTTGGGTAGGTGGGGAAGAAGAAATGACTGGGACTGATTTGGGGGGAGGATATGAGCAAAATTTATTTAAATGCAAAAATTGTTTTATGTAATAAAAATAAGATATATATATATATATATATATATATATATATATATATAGAGAGAGAGAGAGAGAGAGAGAGATATCTTTGGGCATCAAACTCTCTAAAAGCATGTGTTGTTACAGAACACAGGGACCTGCTGAAATCTACCATCTGGGTGCTAATCCTGCATTTAGCCTCCTGACTGGCTTCCCTCCTCCCATGTCTCCTATACAGACTCCTTTCTCTGTCTGCTGTCCAAGCTGTCTACTCGGATTCAGAAAAACACCTACTGAAGGAAAACCATATTGCTGTTTTGATTGCCTCCCTTGCCCAAAAGGAGAGATTGCAAATAAAACAGGTATGTCTAGAAATGAGTTTGAATGTGGAAATCATACACAATGACACAGGGGTAAAGGGTAACACAATGCCTGGAGGTCATTTTTATTAATATAGCTAACTCCCTCTACTTTTCTTTTAAAAAGTTCTTTCCAGTCAGTGGTGGTGCAGGCCTTTAATCCCAGCATTTGGGAGACAGAGGCCAGCAAATCTGAGTTCAAGGTCAGCCTGGATGGCCATGAATACACAGAGAAACTTTGTCTTGAAAAAACTACCAACCAACCAAACAAACAAAAAACCAACCTGATTTTGGCCCAGTCGTTTTGTTACTATTGTTTTTGTTTGAAATTGATCCCTGATATGCTGCCTAGATTGGTCTCAAACTCCTGGACTCTAGCGATTGATCCTCCTGCCTCAGCCTCCAGTATGACTACAGGGTGTGCTATGGCATCTGAGGATGACTACAGGGTGTGCTGTGACATCTGATGATGATTACAGGGTGTGCTGTGACATCTGATGGTGACTACAGGGTGTGCTGTGACATCTGGGGATGACTACAGGGAGTGCTGTGACATCTGATGATGACTACAGGGTGTGCTATGGCATCTGATGATGACTACAGGTTGTGCTGTGACATCTGATGATATCTACAGGGTGTGCTGTGACATCTGATGGTGACTACAGGGTGTGCTATGACATCTGATGATGACTACAGGGTGTGCTGTGACATCTGATGATGACTACAGGGTGTGCTGTGGCATCTGATGATGACTACAGGGTGTGCTTTGACATCTGATGGTGACTACAGGGTGTGCTATGACATCTGGGGATGACTACAGGGTGTGCTATGGTATCTGGGGATGACTGACTACAGTGTGTGCTGTGACTTCTGATGATGACTACAGGGTGTACTATGGCATCTGACGATGACTACAGGGTGTGCTGTGACATCTGATGGTGACTACAGGGTGTGCTATGACATCTGAGGATGACTACAGGGTATGCTGTGACATCTGGGGATGACTGACTACAGTGTGTGCTGTGACTTCTGATGATGACTACAGGGTGTGCTGTGACATCTGATGGTGACTACAGGGTGTGCTGTGACATCTGATGGTGACTACAGGGTGTGCTATGACATCTGAGGATGACTACAGGGTGTGCTGTGGCATCTGATGATGACTACAGGGTGTGCTATGACATCTGATGGTGACTACAGGGTGTGCTGTGACATCTGATGATGACTACAGGGTGTGCTGTGACATCAGATGATGACTGACTACAGTGTGTGCTATGACATCTGAGGATGACTACAGGGTGTGCTGTGGCATCTGATGTTGACTACAGGGTGTACTATGACATCTGACGGTGACTACAGGGTGTGCTACGGCATCTGGGGATGACTGACTACAGGATGTGCTGTGGCATCTGGGGATGACTACAGGGTGTGTTGTGGCATCTGATGATGACTACAGGATGTACTATGACATCTGATGGTGACTACAGGGTGTGCTGTGACATCTGATGGTGACTACAGGGTGTGCTGTGGCATCTGGCCCAGCTTTGTATTCAGCACATCTGTATTGAGTTCAGTTTCTTTCCTTTCCACCCCTGCTTTTCACTAATGTCTCTGTTCCTACTGTAGTAATAGTAATGGGTGAACTTAGCGCTCCCTGTTTACCCCAAACCATGCAATGCATTATAAAAGCAAGACCTTATTTCATGCTTACAAAAAATGACTAAAAACAATCAACAGTTGTCTAGTGAGGAAACTGAACTTCAAAGAACCTATATAAATTACTGGGGTCATACAATCTTGGAGACAGCTAAGACAAAATGGATGCTCCTCCCGTCAGAGGAACTGCTAAAAACATTGTAGCAGAGTGACACTGACGACAGCCACACTGCTCTTTCCTGGGACCTGGTGACCATTGTTTGAGATGCTTCCCATGGCTAAAAGTAAAAAATTCCATAAATATTCTTTAATGACTAAATAAATATTTGCTCTGTGATTTTATACTCTTCTTTCAAATTACTTTGATTCCTGTGGGAGTCTTCATTGCAAATGTATTTCCTGGTACTGTAAGCTAGTTTGAGGCCACTGTAGAGCCAAACACTGAGTGACCTCAGAGGATACTGGTGTGGGGATGCTCCTTCCTCCTCACTGGCTCTCCAGATGACATCACTTCTTCCTCTAAATGACTCTAATTGCAAAGCCTCTCCAGGCACATCAGCAGTGTTCCCTACCAGTTTTTGGTGCCCAGACTTCAACATCTAACATCTATTTCCAAGCAGGCCTGTTGACATGCCCATTTTACTCTCCTGAATGAAATCTTTACTATGCGAAGAATGTTTAAATTAAGGCTCTTTGCTTTTCTGTGTCAGTCACCGATGGCCAGACTGACTGCTTCCCTGGTGCTGGAATTATAGGCGAGCACCACCAATCCGTGCTCTGTATTCTCATCAACATCAAATACCACTGTTGTCTGTTGTCTTAGAAAATTGACACTGGGGGTGATATTTTGTTTGTGCTTTAACAAATAAGACTTGCCTGAAGATCAGAGTGCAGAGCTAGCCACACTCGTTAGACATAGAGGCCAGGCAGTGGTGGCACACATCTTTAATCCCAGCATTATGGAGACAGAGGCAGAAGGATCTCTGTTAGTTTCAAGGCCACTCTGGGCTACACGAAATTGATCAGTCACGCACCTTTAATCCCAGCACTAGGGAGATGGAAACAGGAAGGGATATGGCTAGATAGAGAGAGGAATGTAAGGAGGGACGAGACAGGAGCATTCGTCTGAGGATTCCTAGAGACAGGATCACTCATTCAGTCTGAGGATTCGGTAGAGGTAAGAACTAGAGGCTGGCTGCTCTGCTTTCTTATTTTTTCAGCGTTTACCCCTATATCTGACTCCAAATTGTTATTATTAAGAACAATTACAATTTGTGCCACATAATGCATTTGACTTTAATAGATAAAAGGCAAGAAAAATATATTCACCTTCATAATTTCTAGGGATCCCATTGTTTTTAAGTGCCTGTAGTTCTACCTAATATGTTTGTGGCAATTTAGGTCTTCTCTCAACCCCAGATCAGTATTTCCTGAGTCATCAATATAAGCTTTGATACTTATGTCTATATGACAGAATTGGTTTTTCTCCATAGTCTAATGTCTACCAACATTATCCTTGTACCTCAATACTTATATTTTGCATAGTCTGGAACAATAATTTTTTTGTACTATGCCTAAAAGCATTAATTTTAAAAAAGTAGTTTGCAAATGTACATTTACTGCAAATTAGGAGTTTAATTGAGTGATATGATCCCATAGTACTAAACAGTTTTGAGGAAAATATTCCTATCATCACCATGCTTTTAGCACATTTTTGTGCTGGGGTTTGAACCCAAAGTCTCGTATATGCTAGGCATGTACTGTATACACAGCTGCATCCACAGGTCATACAATTATCATTAAGTTTCATTACTTGGACTAAATTCAACCTGGGCTCACCATACACCTTTAAAAATAGATTCTATGGCCCATCAGCTTTTCAGTGGCTGCTAATGCTTCTTGACAGGCCTTTTAGAACATTGTATCCATGCTTTGGAAGTAGTCCAATCAGCTTTCTTTCCTTGTACCCTTCTTCTTCAAACCACCAGTATCTAGCTGCTTATATTAAAGGATATAGTCTTCAAAATCACAGGGAGAGTGCACAGAACTGGTATTCGAACACATTAGATAATAATCATGAAAAATCATTAGCTCTGAAAACAAACTGTGCATACCATTGAAAAGAAATGGATTGAACCACTTTTTGAAAGAAGAATTATCTATACTGGTATTTTAAGATTTTTTTTGTGACATAAACTCATAGCTGAATATGCAATTGTTTTCTTTCTTTCCTTCCTTTTTTCTTTCTTTCCTTTTCTTTTGAGACAAGCCCTCACTGTGAAGCTCTGTCTGGCATGACATGTGCTATGTAGAACAGACTGGGGGACAATCCTCCTGTTTCTGTTTCCTGAATGCTGAAATTACAGGTGTGTGATATTGTGCCTTGCTGTAATTTGTTTCTAACTAAAGAAGGGTCCCATGCAAGTGTCCTTCAGAGTGAATGATGTCTAAACTTAGTGAATAAGACTCCCCATGTCACTGCATTTGTTTTCAAGATTCAGACTTACCTCTACTTGTACCTTTTTTTCAAAAGGAAATTATGAGAAGAAAATTACCAAATTTTCAGTAAAATTGCAGAAAACTCAAATAAAGTAAATATACACTGACAAGTAAGTGCAAAGTTATTTTTACTTTAATAAATTTCTAATCAGAATTCAGTGAAAGATTTTTAAAGAACTCATGTAAACAAGCATTTTTTTTGTCATAATTAGAAATATTCACCTCTAAAATGCATTGCCCTCAGCATCACTTCTAAATATCCTTTGGTAAAATCAAAATCAAAGAGACGAAAGAAAATAATGCAGTTCCTGAACACAGATGCCAGGAAACAGGAAGTTGTGAATTTTAGGCCTTCCATGGTCACAACCAAGAGCGCCCAGGGATAAGAGCCCCAGGGGTCATGGTGGAGGAGAAAGCAGAAAGGTTGTAAGAACAAGAGGTAGGGGACATCTGTAGATGTCATTTGTCAGACATGACAGAGCCCTTGAGCACATGAGCTCACAGAGGCTCGCACCGGATCAAGCCAGACAAAATCCCACCGCAGATGGAGGCGGAGCTCATGAAATCCCAACCCTCCCTAAGGAGCCATTGGCAGTTGGCGGCTGCTGGAAAGAAAGAGTGGGTTTTCTTCAGATATGTGGCCCCTGGTAGGCTGCCCGTGTTCTGGAAGATGGTCCTCTACCCATGGGCATGCGAGCAGCATTAAGAGAACTCAGTGAGGGTTTTTTTGTTTTGTTTGTTTGTTTGTTTGTTTGTTTTGTTTGTTAAGTAGAAATGGGAGAGAAAGTGGTGGAGGGGGATAGAGAAAGAATTGGAGGGGTTAAGAAATGGGTGGTGGATTCGATCAAAACATAGTATATGCATATATGAAATTCTCAAGCAATAAAAAGAAAGATCTTTTAATTAAGAAAAGATAAAAATGAAAGGAAAAAACTAAAAGTTTCAAAATGTACTTTCTCTTCCTTTCATACATAATCAAATACAGTTTTCATATTCTGATTTTCCCTTCAACATCACTTCCAGGTTTCTGACTCTTTTCATATTGTTCAATTCCACTCACTTTCTGTATATTTTATGGATTCAAGTGTATATGTATTTTTCTCTCATGAAAGAAAAATTAACTTATTCCATCTTGATGAGGGAGGTCCTTCTGTGTATATGTCTGTCTTATTGGTTGATAAATAAAGCACTGTTAGCCAATAGGGAAGCAAGTTAGGCAGGACTAGGAGAGAAGGAGGATTCTGGGAAATGTAGGAAAGGGAGAGAGTCACCATGTGATCCCAGGAAGAGAGGACACATAAGGCTGGTATCCTCGGTAAGATAAGTCCATATATATATATATATATATATATATATATGTAGTTATGGTTGATAATTAAGACTGAGCTAGCAAATAAGAAGTCCTAGTCATTGTCCAGCAGCACTGTAACTAATATAAGACTGTGTGTTATTTGGGGGCTCTAAAGCGGTGGCAGATGGTAGAAAGTTATCGTTATACCATCTACTATTTTCAATATTACATACAGTGCAGTGAATGTAACCAGGCGCATTCCTGTAGTTGGATTTTTCTGTCCTTCCTACCAGCTCCCAAATAACCACATGGAGACTTCTTAAAAAAATCAGCCAGTAGCTTAGGCTTGTTCCTAACTAGTTCTTACAACTTAAATTAGCCCATATCTTTTCATCTATGCTCTTTCATGTGTCCCAGTTACCTTTATCATGTACTCCCCATGCTGCTTCCTCTCCTTCTGGCTGGTGACTCAGTCTTTCTTTTCCCAGCATCCTCTGTGTCTGGCTGGCCAGCCTATACATCCTGCCTAGCAAATGAACATTTAGCTTTTTATTAAACCAATAAGAAGGGGGCTATGCAAAGACACATCTTCACAGTGAACAAAAAAGGTTATTCCACAACACATTCCCTTCAGAATTCTGCCATGGTTCTGCTCAAGGCATACTTCTCATACATACTTTTGGGAAGTGACTGGTGGAATGTAATCAATCAATCTGCTTCCCTTTCAGATTTGGATCAATGCATCAAGTGCCCTGAATATCAGTATCCAAATGAGCAGCAAAATCAGTGTCTCCCTAAAATTATGACGTTGCCCATGAAGATGCTCTAGGAGTTGTTTTGGTCTCTCTGGCCATTAGTTTATCTGCCTTCTCAGCCCTGATTTTAGGGTTATTTATCTGCTATCGGGACACACCCATTGTCAGAGCAAATAACAGAAATCTCGGTTACGTTCTGCTCATTTCTCTAATGTTCTGTTTCTCTTGCTCATTGATATTCATTGGCCAACCTAGAACAGTCACCTGTGTCTTGAGATACGTGATTTTTGGGGTTGTATTTTCTGTTGCCGTCTCTGCTATCTTAGCAAAAACCTTCACTGTGGTTGTGACCTTCAAAGCCATCAAGCCAGGGAGCAAGTTACAAATGTGGATGGTGACTCAACTCTCCAACGCTGTAGTCTGCAGTGGTTCCCTCATCCCAGTGTGCATCTGTGCAGTCTGGCTGGGAACATATCCTCCTTTTCCTGACATTGACATACAGTCAGAGTTTGGGCAATCATCCTGAGGTGTAACGAGGGCTCCCCCCTGGCCTTCTACTGTGTCCTGGGGTACTTGGGCTTTCTGGCAGTTCTCAGCTTGTTTATTGCTTTTCTGGCCAGGAGGCTACCAGATAGCTTCAATGAGGCAAAAACAATTACGTTCAGCATGCTGGTCTTCTGCAGTGTGTGGATTTCTTTCATACCTGCTTACCTGAGCTCCAAAGGCAAAACCATGGTGGCTGTGGAAATTCTTTCAATCCTGGCCTCCAGCGCTGGTTTATTGGCCTGTATATGTCTTCCCAAGTGCTATGTGATCCTACTAAGGTCACATGACCAGTCAAGAAAAAAGTTCTTTAAAAAACTTCCTTCTTAAGGCAAAGGAATTTCTTGTAGAACTCAAGATGCCAAAGAGTGGTGTGAAGTCAATGCATTTTATTAAACAGTGATGGCACCTGTCTCTGTCAACCTTGGAGACAGCAAGTCACAATGAACAAAGCCACCAGGGGGTTAGATAGTTGCCAACTAGCCATGACTTTTGATGTGTCATTTAAATCACAATTTTCTCATTTTTCAACATAATGTAACAGGACTGGGAAGGATCAGGTCTATGTGGAAAAGGTAACAGATGTTTTAAAATGTGCTTCTTTTCTCTTAGTCTTATGCAGGATGACTCCTTATATTCAATTCATATGAATTTTTAAAGTAATTAGGAGTTCTGGTGTAGAAAGCTCAGGGTCTCTGCTTCTCCCTTCTGAAGGGTGTCACAAGCAAGACAACATAGAGTGTAGGTTTCAGAGCCTCGGTTGTGTTTTGTGCTCTTGCCCATGCTCAGGTGAAATGACATGGATGGAAACTTAGGCAGAGTCTCCGGGGAAACAGAGGTGGATCGTACACTGAGGCTGTCTAACACAACACTGGATAGATAGTCTACTGGAAGAGGAAACAGCCTTCATGAGTACTGTTTCTGGATGGAGTTGAGAATTTCATGTTGTATTTCGCATTTTCACCTACGGAAAGCTGATATTATTTGCATTCATTGACTTCTGTTTTCAAGGAGGGAATGTGTCTGAAGGTAGATGTGGAATAAGAGATGAGGCTTAAGGCCAGTGATTTAAAAGGAGACAGAGAATTGTGGAATCATGCATCCTGGAACATGTAGATTTTCAGGTATTTGCTTTTATCTAGCCAAGAAATTCCTTTAAACGTGATTGCCAGATCATGCAAAGGGCAAACTCAAGTTGGAGCTTGCAACAGTGGAAGGAGTCTCCACTTGTGAGTGGCAGCCATGATTTAAAAAACAATAGATGCTCAGAAATTGTTACATGATCAAAATGGGTGTCTATGTTTTAGAACAAGACTTGCTTATGTGTCATTCACAAGAGAGTATTTGTACCATGTAATATTGGACACAGTACCACTAAGAGCAAGAAGCGTTTGAGGTATTCTCAGTCTATTTTGAATTTCAATTAAAAAAAATCTTCTATCATATTCAACTGAGTTGCTTCTGTTTGGTCCTAAGAATAGCAGAAACCATGGGCAGGTGGTGGAGGAGGAAGGGAGGGAGAAGGGAACTGGGATCGTCATGTTGTTCAATCTTGTTTGTAATTCAAATATATAAAAAATAAATATAAAAAAATAAAAAAGAATAGCAGAGACGATTCCAATGTAATCTGCTTTGATATGAATAAAAGAAAGTTTGATCAAAATGTATTACTTGATGTATTACTTGTGTTGAAAAGTGTCTGAAACTACACCTTCATGGGGAATTCCCACTTTAAGGAGGAAAACCCTCCACTCTGCAAAGCTAAAAGTCAGACTGGCGCAAGCTAGTGGAAAGAAATCCGTTTGCTAGAGCTGCTTTCTCTTACAGCCAAATGCCATCATGCTGCAAGCCAAGCACAACCCTGACCAAAGGGATACAATGCTTCAGAGGAAGTTCTAGATGGACGGCAGGAGTTTTAGATCCTGGTTGGAGCTTATCCAAATGATTAAGTAGCTGCTCATAAAATATATGTGGCTAACTAAATGCTCAGACATCCAAGTGTGTTGTAAATGGGCGCACTGTGGCGATCACTGCATGGCTAGAGAAGAATATCTATTACTTAACAATCCCTCAAAAACTGTACAAATGTATTACTTGATTGGGACTTATAAATAGATTTGGGAATAATGTCATAAACTCTTTAAAAACTTCATTATATAAGCAATCTTTTTGAACCATTTTGCTTAGACTAGTTGAAGTCATCTGTTTCCCTTATTAGAGCATGTTCCTATCATCACAGTTCTCCAAAGGGAAGTCCCATTGCCACCTTTGTGCTAATTTCCTTGTCCTGTCTTGAATATAGTTTTCTATTTCAAAATTATACATTGTGAAACTTTGTCACTTTTACATAAACATGACGTGCTGTATGTATTCTGTGACTTGCTGCCTTTCCTGAGCCTGCTTTAGGAACTTATGCATGAAGTGGTCTGTTTATAACATAGCCATATTTAGTCTTTTCCATTGCTAAATATTGAATCTTGCTATGTAAAATTACATCAATAAGCACCGAATTCTCTTCATGATAGATACTGGAAAACTTTTCTGATTTTCCTATTGCAAATAAAGTTTCTTCATTTCTTGGGTCTGTCTACTGATGTATATACTTATGGATTATCTAGAATTTCAATTTATAAGCATTCTTGTAGCAAGGAATATTGATTTGTCAGAAACTACTAGGTTATTTTCTAAATTACATTTGAATAATTGGGGCCTCAATACTGTGTCTAAAAGTTATAATCTATACAAAGTACTTAGTCATTGTCATGCTTTTAACTTTGTCCCATTGAGATTATGAAATGCTATTTCATTTTGTTTTAACTTACAATGACATGATGAATAATCAGATTGCCATCTATACTTTCTCTTGGAAATTCTACAATTTCACAACAGTATAAACATAGGTTTCTTTTTTTTATCTTGTCTAGGATTTTCTTTGCTTCCTCATTATATAGACAAATGTTTTCTATTTCAGGACTGTTCTCTGGCAGCATTTGTCAATATTTTGTCTCTCTGCTATACCACAGGATGTAATAGTGAGTAATACTACTCAATTGGTAATGTTTCTTAAATTCTATTTTATATTTTATTGGAGACAAAACGCATACGATTATCTCTATAAATAACTTCAGCATCCAAGTCTCTTAAAACAATTCCTAATAAAAGTGTTTTGTAAAACATAAATTGGTCATTTGAGAAGTCAGTGTCTAACTTAGTGGGAAATCCCACGAAACTCACTTGGAGGTCAAGTACAAGGTTCTGTGCTCTGTATTTCCATTGCTGCTTATCACCAAGTTAGAGAAAGGAGTCAATGCATCTTTCCTATTTTTAAAACATCGTCCTGTAAGTATATACTCTCTGTTGAACATATTCTTCCCCAACTCCCCCCTCCACCCCTCCCATTTTTTATTTCCATTCTATTAGTTCTCCTGGCCATATTTGATTCTACTTTCATATCTTATGTATGTACAGATTTTTGATGTCTACATAAAATCTAGGAAACACAGATGAGAGAAAACTTACAATATGTGTTTTTCTGAGACTATCTTAATTAGCGTTTCTACTGCTGTGAAGAAACACCATGACCACAGCAACTCTTATGAAGGAAAAAAAAACATTTAATTGGGGTAGTTTACATTTTCAGATGTTTAGTCTGCTATACCCCCAAAATCCAACAAGGAGACCAAAATCCATATGGAAAAGCAAAGAGCTTTTATTCAAGTTTCAACTTGGACTCTCTGTCTGTCCAAAACATTGGCATGATCAGAGAACCTCAGGCTCAGCTGGGGGGGGGACTTTTATCATAACAGAGGTTGGGGTGAGGGATTTCTAAGGTTCAGGACCCCTGATTGATTGGCATTTGTCTAGGGATGTCTTGGTGAAAGGGGATGGCTATGTACTGGGCCAAGGGACATCTGGTGGCCCAATCTACAATGATTAGAATGTTAGGTATTTTCCCCTTGGTCTGTTCCTGGGTGGTCACAGTGTGTTGTCTTTCCTGGAGTCAGGTGTTGCTTTAGAGTGAACTGAAATTTCAGATCTACTTTCCGGTTGGTCTCTATTGAACCTGCCATGACAGGTATGTACTAAGTTGCCCTGGGCCCTACAAGTCCATTATCATCATGATGCAACATGGTGGTGTGCAGGCAGACATGGTGCTGGAGACGCAGCCAAGTGTCCTACATCTTGACTTGAAGGTAAGAGGAAGTGGTCTGTCTCACTGGGCCGGGTTTGAGCATATGTGGGGCCTCAAAACCTAACTCCACAGTGACACGCTTCCTCCAACAAGTGTTACAGAATAATCTTTTTGTACACTGTGCAGATGTGTCTTTGACAAGGCAACTTCTGATTGGTTTAATAAAAAGCTAAATGGCTATTATCTAGGCATTATCTAGGTGGGAGAGCCAGAGAAAACTCTGGGAAGAAGAAGGGAGGACCCAGCCAACAATGTCATGCAGCAATACTTCCTTCCCTTGTGTATGGGTATGCAGTATCCCAGAGAATGTAAACCAATGGATTCTACATGGGTTGAGCTTCTAGAAGCTCAAGCTCAACCAGTAGTGTCAAGTCCTTCCTCCAGTTTTGCCCAGCCCTCACATGGATGTTTCTTTCGAAAAATTTCTACCCATTTTTATTGTCCTGAGTGTGCTGAACAGTCATGAGTCTGTCCCCTGCTCGGGTTTCTAAGACCAAAGAACAGGTGTGGCCACACCCATGTTTTGGGTTTTCTGCTGGAAATGTTCTCTTCTCAGGGCTCTGCCTGCCTTTGCAAGGGTCCACTTCAACAGTCTCCACAAGCCACACATCAGATCCATTTATTGTCTTTTATAACACCTAGCCCTAAATGGGTGGCTGTCATCAAACCTGTCCCCTTGAGCCTCAAGGATTTATGTGGGAGAGGGGGCAGAAAGGCTATGAGAGCCAGAAGTGATGGATGAGTCCCAGGGAAAACAGTGTCTTCCGGACACAACAGGACTGATGCACCGTGAACTCACAGAGCCTATGGAAGCATGTACCAGGCCTGTGCAGGTTCAAGCCAGATGGGACTCCAGTATTAAGAGAAGCGGATACACGGTTCCATGCCCTAATCAAGAGGCTATTTGCAATTGATATCTGCTAGCAAAGGAGGGGGATCAGCTTTTTTTCCAATGGAGGGTCTATCAAGCGTACTCCAGGACAAGCCCCGCCCAATATAAAATGAACTCCATGTTTTGATTGGTGGTGGTGAGGGGTGATTTTTGTTTCATTTTGTTTTGTTTGGGCACTTCTTGTCTCATTGTTTGCATGTTTTGCATTTTGTTTTTGAGAGAGAGCATGGAGTTGAAAGGGTAGGGAGGTGGGGGGCGGTCTAAGAGGAGTTGGGAGAGGGAAAATGATAAATGTATTACGTGAAAAATATCTTTAAATTAAAAATCTTAAAAAATAAATCTTTTAAAAATTATTGGTCTTACACGGGGGTGGGCCTAGGCCCTATCCCAAAGTAGATGATAGACTCTGAAGACCCCCTATGGAAGGCCTCGCCCTCCCTGGGGAGCAGAAAGGATATGTGATAGGTAGGGTTTTAGTTGGGGGGTGGTAGGAAAGGGGGGGAAGGAGTGGGAACTGGGATTGACATGTAAAACAATCTTGTTTCTAATTCAAAAAAAAAGGAAAAAAAATTATTGGTCTTAATGTCAGCACTGTAGGGGTCGTGTTTAGAAGTCTTTTCCTGAGACAAAGACTTCAAACACGTTCCCTTTCCCTTCATCACATTCAGGGTGTCAGGTCTTACCTTAGGTCCACCATCCATTGGAAGCTGAATTTTGCAGAGGGTGAGAGATTGGGATCATGTTTTAGTTTTCCACACATAGCTATGCAGTTTACCCAGCACCATTTGTTAAAGATGCTGTCTTTTCTGTAACGTGTATCATTGACCTCTTTGTCAAAACTGAGGTGGCTGTAGGAGTGTGGTTTTATGTGCACACCCTCCATTCTATTCCTAGAACTGAGAGAAAATGGAAACATAACACAGGCATGCATCCATGGGGCACAGTGGAAGGAGTGATGGAGAGTAGGTTTGCCCAAGACTACAAACGGCATCCCTACCTGCCACTACCATCTCAAGCACCATCATATCTGCTGGATCGTAGGCTCCAAGTGTCAAAGCAGTTGGTTCAGCACCCTGGACACGATGGTGAAGAGCCCTGTCCTGCCTCCGGCCTCACTCAAAGCCAGCTGCTTTTTGAAGCACTTGATATATTCACCAGAGTAACACAGCCTCCAAAATCCAAAAAGGATCTCTAAGTCTTGCTTGCAGGAGGCGCTGGGCCCAGAAGGAGCATCTCTGCATGCCCCACACTGCTAGACACCTAGAAAATTTACTGAGGTAGAAGGCCCTTGAAGTTGAGTTGGATTTATTTCCCCATTTTCTGCTTTACCAACAAGGATGGAGGGCTCTTACCTCTTACTCACCTGGTCCAGTCAGCTTGGCATCATCAATATAAAATACTAGCCTGGCAACTTGTAGAAAAGACAGGCTCTCAAGATCCAGGTGAACTAAGTTATGATACAGGGATGGAAAATTAATGGACCCTTTACGTAGAACAGTAAAGCAATACTACTGACTTTGTTTGCTGAAAGCAAATTGCTTCTGGTGGTCCTCATATGGACAGGTATTGCAAAAACTGACTTGCAAGGTCAATAACTTTGCACAATGCACCGGGATGTGTATTAACTTATGCTTAAGTAAGGAAACCACATCTGGTACCACAGCTGCAACTGAAGTCGCTACTTGAGTTTATGGTAATAAAAGTGTCATTCGTGGTCCACCAGCCTTCTGCGTCGGCCGAGTAGAAGCGTTAAAGGGAGGTGTGTTGGGATTTGCTATGCAAGTGTGCACTGCTGCTGTGAAATTCTGGTTAGTGCATGCCAAATAGTATCTAAGCAGGTGGCTCTTTTGACTTTGTTTTGCCCAGAGAGGGTTTTTGTTGTTGTTGTTGTTGTTGTTCTAGTTTTAGGTAGAAAATTGGCAATACTGATCACTAACCAATATCCATAAGCTTATGTTTCAGGTGATTGAGAGAAAATGGATTTCTTCTTGTTCAGAGGAAGACGGCTGACATTTGGATTCATGTGTGCCTACAGGATGGTTTGACTGGATAGTTTATAAACGCTTTTCTATTTGGAGCAAGTCACTAACTGGTTACATCAACAGTCTGAATGGCATGTGCCTAGCTTAGTGTAGTTTTTATTTTCTGCTGACTGACTGCAGCCTGACTGAACTTTCTGGAGGAGTCCTTGCCTTTGAAAAGTTTCTGGCTTCCCTGGTACTTTGTGACCCCCTGACCTCACTTAGTAAGGGCCTCCAGGCAGCAACCTGAAACTTAGGGCATGGCCCAGACAGGACCACAGCTGGGAAAGAGGCTGAATTCCCCACTCGGGCTCTCAGAAGGCCTTCTGCTAAAGGCAGTGCCTCCCCAGGAGCTTTGGAATATTCCAAACATATTTGTCTTGCAAAGTTTTTATTCTAATTGGAGGCAGGTGGAGTGCCACAGGGCACAAACTTTTAAAGACTATAATTTTCATTTGCTGTTGGGAAGGAAAGTGAGAGTAAGAAAATAAAGCAATTAAAAGTTCTGTCAGCAGCAGTGAAGCGGCTGGCCCTGAGGTAGGGCAGCTTGCATCAGTTTGCAGCAGGGACACTCCTCGGGGAGGCCCAGCCCAGGGCACAGTTGTGAGAAGTCTGAGTTTGCTTCAGCAGTTTACATCACGATGTCGTGCTCCACTTGTGTGTGTTAGAAACTGTTCTCCTAGCCCAGGGGACACTTTCTAAGTCTGCTCTCTGCCTCTCCATGCCTCATGGATGTGCAGGCCCTGCTTTGGGGGCACACTTCATACTCTAGCCCTCCACTCACTGTATGAGCCCTTAAATCAGGGCCTAGAGGTTGCGTACTGTGGCCCTTCCAAGCCTGTGTCCACTGGCTCATCTGAGGTTCCTTCTCTGTTACACATGCACCAATTTACACACACCCCACTTAGCATAGGCCCCACAAGGTCCAGAAACACATGAATTCCGGTAACACATGCCAATCAGTTGGTGGGAAATACATTTTTCCAGTTAAGTCTGCTTATTTCCAATATTCCTTTAAAGTCTGGTCCCCTTATACAGAGTATTTCATGTCTCCCCATGTACCGTAAACTGGCCAAATTCTGCCTCTAAGAAACTGGCTTCCTAGAAACCTAAATATCTGCTTCTAAAGGTAATTTTCTGTGAATAAAAACTATTAAGTTAGGGCTGGAGAGATGGCTTAGTAGTTAAAAGCTGTGACTGCTCCTACAGAGGACCCAGGTTCAAATCCCAGCATCCATGTGGCAGCTCACAACTGTCTGGGTCTCCAGTCCCTGGGGCTCTGATGCCCTCACCCGGACACACACACAGGCAAGTGCCAATGCACATAAAAAACAAACAAGTTGGGGGGCTCTCACCTATCCCGGTATTTCAGGGCCCTGAAGGGTTCTAGTCACCACACAGGGAATAGAAGAGCAGAAGCTCTTCACTAAGAGTTTGCACTGCTTAGTTCCAGGACAGGTGGGGCTGCCCAGGGAAACCCTGTCTTGAAAAATTGAAAATTTGGAGAAGAACTTCTATTGAAGAACAAAAGAATCACCTTAAAATAAATTTCTTTTGAGATATCTTCATAGGATAGCTTTTTTTTTTAAAGGATTGCATTTATTATGTAAACAGCTTTCTGCCTCCATGTGTGTCTGCAGGCCAGAAGAAGGCACCAGATCTCATTACAGATGTTTTTGAGCCACCATGTGGTTGGTGGGAATTGAACTCAGGACCTCTGGAAGAGCAGCCAGTGCTCTTAACCACTGAGCCATCTCTCCAGCACCCATAGGATAGCTTTGAATTTGGGCAATCCTCTTGCCTCTGCTTCTTGAATACAAAAATGACAACAGTGGACTGCCATATCTGACTGCTATGATGCAGATGGAAAAAAATCAAGGATGTGGGCAGAAGTGTAGCTCAGGGGCAGAAAGCTTATGAAGTCCTGGTGTCCAATGCTTAGATTTCTCCCTGCATCTGAAAAGTTAAAAAAATAAGGGTGTTATTTGCAGAGAAAAGGTATAAGAATAAGGACATTATCTATGTTTTCACATTGGAATTCCCCCTCCCCATTTTTTTTAAGATTTTATTTATTTGTTATGTATACAACATTCTGCTTCCATGTATATCTGCACACCAGAAGAGGGCACCAGATCTCATAAAGGATGGTTGTGAGCCACCATGTAGTTGCTGGGAATTGAACTCAGGACCTTTGGAAGAGCAGTCAGTGCTCTTAACCTCTGAGCCATCTCTCCAGCCCTCTCCCCTCCCCATTTTTTTGAGACAGGGTTTCACTGAAGCCTTTCGTGGCCTGGAACTGCTTATGTAATCAGGCTGACTTTGAACTCATAGAGATACTCTTAATCTATACCTCCACTGGGATTTTAATAGGAACGTGAAGCATACAAGCACTCCTGGATAAAATGCAAATTGACAGTGTCATTATTCATGTTGAGATTGAAAGGGAAAAGCTTTTGAAGTTGAGACAGAACAAAATCAGACTCAGTCATTGGGGATTTGTTCCTGGTTGAGTAAATCACATTATTTCCCAGCAGGTCAGCTTCCTTATTTAGAGCAACAAATGCTGGGAAAGGCAGTCCCATGTGCCCTTAGGATACTCCTTGGGCTTGCAGCTTCCTACTGAAAAATAAAGAGTAGGTAGGGTAGGCGCTCAGTTTAGCATCTTAGCTTGGAAGATCTTTCCTTGTGCCAAGTTCAGTGCGAGCTCCTGTTGCTCTCCTTAGGTGTGAATCACTTGCCACCTAGTACTGAACCTTGCATTGTGGCTCCAGAAAGGAGTACACATAGGTGATTGCCCTGGGCTGGCTACTACAGGGCAAACCACCTCTGCCCAGATAACTCCATTTGGGGGCTTGGTTGTATTTTGGTTTTTGACTCCAGTACTAAGGCACAAGGGGTGTAAGTGTTTGGCTTTCATCCCTGCTAACAGACAGTTATGATAAAGTGTGAGAGGGGACCTTGATGGATTCCATGGCAAGCAAGGGCGACCGAGGCGGCAGAGGGACAAACATGCCAGGCAGACAGAGTTTAAGTGAGAAGGTTTATTAGAAAGAGAATGGGGGGGGGGGGAGGAAAAGTCCTGTCTTCCCCCAGGTGAACAGCCGTAAAGGCAGGGATGGGGGGGCATAAGTGAGAGGGGGTGGGGCGTGTCTGTCTTTTAAAGGGGTCCTTCGCACCTGGCATGCAAACTATGCAACCATGGGCTGACCAAGGTACTACCTGAGTGCATTCTGCCAGGGGCCAGGACAGCATAATGCCTGAATCCTTATAATAGTGAAGATCTTTGTTGTCCTCCAGGAGGTGAGAGTCCTCCCTAGGATTGGGAAGTAGTGCTCAGTATCTGCTCCCCTGGATTGGTTACTGGAGCATCCTGATTGCTTAGTCTTCACCAAATGAGGCTGATGGTCCTTCAACTAAATTTTACTTCTGTGTAACTTAATGTCTTCCAAGTAAGTTTACTGGTCTTTGTTACTTCAAACAAGAGTTCATTACATCCATTTCCTCTTTCCCCAGGTATTATTAGCTCAGGTCACCAGCACCTCAGTCCTGTTTCTTCAGTTATGCTTCAGCTTCCACATTTCATCCATGTATTTCTTCCTCTTTTCATAAAACCATTGGGAGACCTGAGAAAAAGGAGATTAACAGAGGACTAAGGATATTGGTTTATTTTTTTGTTTGTTTTGCTTTTGGCGTTTTTTGTTGTTGTTGTTGTTTTTTTTTTTATTCGAGACAGGATTGTGTAGCCCTGGCTGTCTTGGAATGCCCCTTGTAGACCAGGCTGGCCTTGAACTCACTGAGATCTGCCTGCCTCTGCCTCTGGAGTGCTGGGATTAAAGCTGTGAGCCACCACTGCCTGGCAAGGATAGGTTTCTATGAGCTACTTCCGTGTTATTAGAACCAAACAAAACATGCTAGAGCAAGGAAGGGAAGTTCTGCTGGCTCCAGGTTTCAGAGTGTTCCACCCATCATCACTCTTCCCATTAACTGGGGCCTGACATGAGGCTTGCCATCATGGAAGTGTTCCCACATGGACCAAAAGGCCTGTCACCTTGTAGTGGACAGTAGTCAAGGAAAGCAAACAGAAAAGGCACCAGCCACACCCTCTTTCATTAAGAGTCCCAAGGGCTTAATCAATTAATTAGGTTAGAGCCCCCAGGATCTGGTCACCATCCAGTTGAACCTTATAATACACGAATTAGGGTGTGAGATGGACATTTCTTCCATTCTTAAACCCATGGAGGCTGAAGAGATGGCTCAGCATTGAAGAGCACTGGCTGCTCTTCCAGAGGTCCTGATTTCAATTCCCAGCACCCAAGTGGCATCTCACAACCATCTGTAATGGGATCTGATGCAGACAGAGCACTCATACTAAAATACAGAAATAAAATAAAACACCTAACAGTTCAGGAAAAGCAACATGAGTGACATGATCAGGAAAGGGAGAGGCTATGTACCTGTTTGTCCGTCATGTTAAACTGAAATGCCAGTGAATAACAGTCTCGTGTGGTGGGGCCTCTTCTTGACTTAAATTTTGCCCACAGAGTGTCCATGAGGGGTTTGCTGACTCGCCTCTTGGAACACAGCTCTTCATTTTTCTGCTTTGCTTGATTCTTTCTCTCCTTTTCCTCCCTGGCTCTCTTCTTCTGCTGTCTTTTCTTCCAGCTGCTCCTGCTGGGTTGTCCTGGGTGGTGTCTCTGGTTGTGCATCCTTAGCTTTGTTTTTTCAAGTTCTGTAGAACATAGGCAAGCTGTGAGTGCAGTTTCAGATCATGCTTAGTATTCTTCCATGTTAGAATATTTGATTTTCAGTGTGAGTGTGATTACAGCATTTTGGAGGCTGAGGCAGAAGGCTTCCAGGTTTCAGGACAGCCTGGGCTATATAGCAAATGTGCTTCAAAACTTTTATTATTATTGCTGGGTGGTGGTGGCACATGCCTTTTTAATCCCATCATTAGGGATGCAGAGGCAGGTGGATCTCAGTGAGTTTTAGGCCAGCCTGGTCTTCAGAGCAAGTTCCTGGACAGCCAGGAACTTGTTACATAGAAACCCTGTCTTGGGGTGGGGGAGGGGGTTATTATTATTATCATTATTGGGGATGACCTTGAATTTTCTACCTTCTTGCCTCCACCTCTGAGTGCTGGGATCACAGGAGTGACAGCAGCTTGGTGTCCCCAGTGCTGGAGGTTGAACCCAGGGCCTTGTGCCTGTTAGAGAAGAACTCTGCCTGTGGAGCTATATCCCCAACCCTAAAAGAAATAAAATAAATAAATTTAAAATTATTAACCTTTATTTTGGTTTCTCTGTAGCTTAGGAGCCTGTCCTGGAACTAGCTCGGTAGACCAGGCTTGCCTTGAACTCAGAGATCCCCGCTCCCCCATCTCTGTCTCCCGAGTGCTGGGATTAAAGGCATGCATGTACCACCACCGGGCTCCTTTCTCTTCTTAAAGTTTTGTTTATTCTTATTTTATATTGTAAATCCCACTGGTCAAGAATAAGAGTACTTATCACAGTTTTAAAGCCAAATTTGAAGCAGGCTTTGACTAAATACTGGCCAGGTCCATATTCAGGTTCCCAGGAAATGACCCCAAGTCACATTTTGCAGGGGTTTACAAAGGTAGAACACACAATTCAAGGTTTTTCCCATCAGGTCCAATCTGGGGCAATCATACAACATGACATCCTGCCTACATCCAGTCAGTGGAAGGGCACATTCTGATATTCCCCCATAAACGGAATCCTTCAGAATTTCACAAACTATCTGTCCCTGAACAAGTGGCTTGCAGATCAGAGGCATTTGTTTCATGGATCTCTTAGGCATAGTAATCAAAACTTAAAATATAACTTTGACTCTCCCATTGTGTTGTCTTTGAGAGTTTAATTATGCACCATGTTCATGCAAGTGCCATAGAGTCCCCAATAGGGTATAGGTGTTTGATGAGCTCAAACTGGAGTAACAAAGCCACCATGTGGGTTCTGGGAACCAAAACTGGGTCCTCTACAATAGCATCAAGTGTTCCTAATTGCTGAGTCACTTCCCAGCCAGCTTTCACAATTAGATGCACTTATTGACTGTGTGAACTGGAGAAGTGGAGACTTGGGGCAATCTGGCCACACTGCAGGAAACCTAAGCCAACAAAAAAAGAAAAAGATGCAACCAGATGTGGTAGTACATGCTTCCAATCCTGGTTCCCAAGAGGTTTGATACAGCTGGAGGTATCACAAGACCTGACTTCAAACAGGTCTACATAGTGAGACCCTTCTACAGAAAAAGGAAGAGGAGGAAACTATTCGTTTACAGTTTGGCTGGTGGTAAAAACAGAGTTAGTCCTGGTGCCGCCTAAACCGTTTGTTTGTTTGTTTGTTTGTTTGTTTGTTTTAATTTTGCTTAAATTAAATTTTCACTTACTCTGTCTTTTCAGTATTTTCAGTACTTTCGACTTTGCGACTTCTTCAGTGTTCATCTTTCGCTTCATGATGTGAGTAGCTGGCTTTCAGATCAGACCCTCTCTTTAAATCCTCAGCACCACCAAGTTTCAACAGAGAAAAGTCCTGAAAGAGAAAAACAAGTGTATTGTTACTAATGAAACATATTTAAAGCTCTTAGGAGAAATGAGTTTCCTGTTTCTTAGAATCTCTTTCAGGAGCTGAAGAGATGGCTCAGAGGTTAAGAGCATTGGCTACTCTTACAAAGGACCTAGGTTCAGTTCCCAGTATCCACATGGCAGCTCACAACTGTCTGAAACTCCAGTCCTGGGGATCTGTCTCACTCCTATGAGGTACACAAATACACAAACAAACAAACAAAAACCAGGCCAAGCAGTGGTGCTGCCGCCTTGAATCCACTGCAACACTGAGGAGGCAGAGGCAAAGGGATCTCTGTAGGTTCAAGGCCAGCCTGGCCTACAAGAGTGAATTCTAGGACAGGCTTCCAAAGCCACAGAGAAACCCTGTCTCAAAAAAGCAAAAAAAGAAACACACACACCCACACGAAATAAATCCTTTAAACAAAGAACATCTCTAACATTAAAAAAATTATTAAACTTGCTGGATTCCAGAAACACTGTAGCAATGCACCACTCCCATCATATACATGCACACAATATGCTTAAATTATTATTATTTTTATTCTTTTGTTTTATTTTTCAAGACAGGCTTCCTTTGTGTAGTCCTGGCTGTCCTGGACTCACTCTGTAGGCCAGGCTGGCCTCCAGCTCACAGAGATTCACCTGCTTTAGCCCCTGGAATGCTGGGAATTAAAAGCATGTACCACCACATCCAGCAAAATTTAAAAATTCTTATGGGAATACAAAAGACCACAAAAGCAAAAGGAATACAGTTGGGGGCATCACAACAAGTGTCTTCAAATACGTCACAGAGCTACAGTGACATAGAGTTGTGCAGGCACTACATAGCTATGGTCATCTAATTTTTGACAAAGGCATCAAAAACATACAATGGATCCCAGATTCTGAGAGGCAGAGGCAGGCAGATCTGTGAGTTTGAGACTAGCCTGTCTGAATAGTGCATTTTCTACATATCCAGGTATGCCTACCTAAACACTCTGTCTCAAAACCAAAACGCCTACAATGTGGAGAGGCTATTCAACAAAGCATACTGACAACTAGGAATTTACCTGCAGAACAATGAAATATATTGCACTATACAAAAACCAATTCAAAATGCATCCAAGAACGTAAGTTGAAACCTGAAACACTGACACCGCGAGTGAAAATTCCGAGGAATGTGCTTCAAATGTGATTATCTGAACACAGTAAAGGAAGTTATCAGAGGAGTCTGCCATCCTACTCATAGAGTTGAGGTCTAAAATATAGAGCCAGGTTGTGGTGAGGTATGATTTTAATCCTAGCACTTGGGAGGCAAAGGCAGGCCTGGTTTATAGATATGTATTGAGTTCCAGGACAGCCAGGGCTACACAGTGAGGTCCTGTCTCAAAAACAACCTCAAACAATAAAAAAGAAAACAAATAACAGAGCCAGCAAGGTGGCCCAATGTATAAAAGTGATTGTCTCACAAGACTAGTGACCTGAAATCAGTCCCCAAGGCTAAGGTGGGTGAGGAGAACAAACTTCTCCAAGCTGCCCTCTGACCTCCACAGCTGTGTGGTCTCATGTGGACACACACAAATAGGAAGACATTTCTTTCAATTAAAAAAAAGCAAAAACAAAAAACACCTCCCTGGCTGGGTGTGATTGTCCACACTTTAATCCCAGCACCCCAGAGGCAGAGGACCTCAGTTAGTTTTAGGTCATTTTAGTATAAAGTTCAAAACCAGCCGGGGCTCACATAGGGAGACCCTGTCAAATAAATCAATAAAATTGTGTCAGCTCACAGTTCCGGATGTCAAAGGTCAGAAGGCCCCCAAAGGATGGTCGTCTTGTCCCTGGAGAGTCCTGAAGCTGTAAGACTGTCACAAAGCTCTCTGCTCGCTACACCCTGTCCTATCAGTCTCCAAAAGGTCCCACCCCCAAACACCCAGATCTCCACCCACAGAATACTTTGCAATGGTATTAAATCTGCTATTTTATTTGTCTGTTGCTTGAGACCCCGCCCTACTATGTTGCCCAAGCTGGCTTTAAACTGCTCTCAAATGACCCTCTCTAGCTTCAACCTCTTGGGGGCAGGGAAAACTTGGTGTGTGTCACCAATCCCCAAACCAGTGGTTCTCCACCTTCGGGTCCAGACCCTTCACAGGAATTGCTTATCAGATATTTACATTACAATGCTTTCGTTTTTTGAGACAGGGTTTCCCTGTGTAACAGCCCTAGCTGTCCTGGAACTCGTTCTGTAGACCAGGCTGGCCTACATTACAATGTACAACCATAGCAAAATTACGGTTATGAAGTAGCAACTAAATAATTTATGGTGTGTGTGGGGGGGTCTCCACAACATGAGGAATTGTATAAAAGAGTCAAAACATTAGGAAGGTTGAGAAGCACTGCCCTCAAGAGAGATTACAGCTACGCATGAGAAGGCTTTGAGGGCATCCAAACCTTAGGCAAGCACAGCAACCATATGCATTTCTGAACCACTTCTCTAGAGTAACAGCTTACAGCTTACACACACACACACACACACACACACACACACACACACACACACACGTGCTATATATATAAAACCTATATTTGTATATAAATAAATCTCATATATATATTCTAATAAATCTCATATATTGGAATGACTTACTTACAGGCTGCAGTCCACTAATCCAACAACCGCTGCCTACGAATGGATAACCCAAGAATTCAGAAGTTTCTCCGTCTATGAGGCTGGATGTCTCGGCTGGTCTTCAATATACGCCGAATCCCAAAGTTGGCTCCAATGCCAGTGAAGAATGGACCTGCAAGCAAGGCAAAGGCAAGCGGTCAAAGAAAAAGCTTCCTTCTTGGGTGTCCTTATATAGGCTTTCAGCACAAGGTGTGGCCCAATTAAAGGCGTGTCTTCTCACCTCAAAATCCAGGATTAGAGGTATGTCTTTAGCGGAGGTCTGAAGGAAAATGCCCTCAAGGCCCCTGGAGAATGGTACTTAAAGCCCTGTTGAAGTAGGTGTGGCTTGTTGGAGGAAGTGCGTCACTGTGGGCGGGCTTTGAGGTCCCAGAAGCTCAAGCCGGGCCTAGTGTGATTCAATCTTCCATCTCAAGCCTGGCCCAGCGTGATTCAATCTTCCATGTTGCTGCCTGCAGATGCTAATGTAGAACTCTCAGCTACCTCTCCAGCACCCTATCTGCCTGCACGCCCTATCTGCCTGCACGCCGACAGGCTTCCTACAATAGCGATAATGATCTAGACCTCTGAACTTTAGCCAGCCCCAATAGAATGATTTCCTTTATAAGAGTTGCTGTCTCTTCACAGCAAGAAACCCTAAGATACTTTCCTAACTCAAAGATTCAAATTAGAAGTGGGATCTTCCTAATTTAAGTTAAGCAATAAACAAAACAACAACAACCAAACAAACCTCGCAAGTGTGCCCTTTATTTTTTATTTTATTTCTTTCAAGACAGGGTTTCTCTGTGTAGCCCTGGCTGTCCTGGAACTTACCCTGTAGACCAGGCTGGCCTTGAACGACCTGCCTTTGCATCCTGCGTGGAATCCCACCTGGTGTGTGCCCTCCATTTTTTGGGTTTCAGTTCCAGAGGTAGTCAAGTTGACAACCAAGAACAGCCATCACTTGTTAGTGTACATGTACCACACATACAAAGGATCGTGGAAATTTAAGAGGACATTTTTATTCCTCTAGAACTATAAAAGATAAATTGTTCATTCTAATTCTTTTCTGGCAGTTAATAAGTTATCTTAAAATGGTGCTGGGCAACTGCCTTGTGTCTCAAGGACAGATGAACATGGCAGGCTGACCAAATGAAGAATTAATTGATTAGTTCTGTGGTTTGAAAAATGTACCCCAAAATGAATGTATTTGTGGCCAGTGCAATGTTCAGAGGTAGGACTCCAAGGAAGCAATTGGATCTCGGAGGCTGTGACTCCACTGATGGTTAATGTGTTGATGCACTCATAATCTGATGGCATTATTGGGGGGTGATAGAAGCTAGAGGCCTAGGTGGAGTCTGTAGGGTATTCAGCCTGCCCTAGAAGGCTCCCTTTGTCCTTTCCCCTATTATGGTCTTCTAAAGTGACATTTCTGCCTGTCACAGGACTATTAAGAAATGGCACCAGTGACCTGACCGGTCCAGCAGGCCAGGTTATTTGTGGGTCTCAAGGGGGTATCACCTAGGGGGTCAATGGGGACGAGAGTGGAGGGAGACCAAGTGCATAATGAAAGACAGAGTCAGTCTGAGTCGCGTCAAGGTCTCGTTTATTGAAGGGTAAAGCTTGAAGTGAAGATAAGGTTGGCCTTGGCCCATGTCCTTTTGACGGGTCAACTGCAGCCTATTCCAAGAAGTAAAGGAACAACATGTTTTGAGCAACATATCTAAAAAGAACATCTTGTGGTTAGAATAGTTCAGAGCAGGTGGCTGTGCAAGATCTTGCTCGAGATTCTCTTTGGTCCTCAACAATTCCCCCCTCTATACTTAAAAATGAGAGGGGCTTTAAAGCTTTCGTCAGAGAGAGCCTCTGTCTTAGGCTGTGTAGGCTGCACCCATGGTCAGGCAACGTGCCATGTTGAGCCGGTCTTGACGACCTCTGAACGTTGTTGCTTCCTGTCCCAGGACCTACACGTATTCCCGTCATTGAGTACTCTCTTACCAATTGACCAGCTTTTAAGGGTGGAGGTTATTGAATCATAGCCTTTGGTCGCTAAATCCGGGCTCTTGTTTGACCTTTGTTTTTCCCCAAGATCTTTATCAACAGCTAATTTATGATAAGGGACCGAAATATTTCTAGGTAAGGCCGCATCAATCTGTCTCTTTGTAAGCTGGGTGAGTCGTTGAAAGGCCCATGGGCCAAAGGAAAGAAGAAGAAGAAAGACAATCAGGGGGGCTACAAGGGTAGGGAACAGGGTAGACAGCCAGGGGGATCCTTGTAGCCAGTTTGAGAACCATCCTTTTTGGCTTTCAAAATCTCTCTTTCGTTTTGCCAATCTGTCTCTCAGGATCTCCATGGATTCCTTAACAACACCAGTATGCTCAGCATAGAAACAACATTCTTCCCTTAAAGCAGCACAAAGGCCACCTTCCTTAAGGAATAGGAGGTCCAGCCCTCTTCTATTTTGCAAAACCACCTCCGATAGAGAGGTTAGAGATTTCTCCAGAGCAGTGATGGATCTTTCTATAGCCTCAAGATCCGTGGTCATGGCTATTTGTAATTGCAATAGCTGATTGTTTTGTACAAGAGCAGCTGTTCCGGTTCCTATACCGGCAACAATGCCACCGATCCCCAGCATAAGGGCAATGGTCATAGAGACAGGCTCTCTCACGACTCTGTGCTGTGCCTGTGAGACCAGGATCTCCCCTGAATAATATTTAATTTGAGGCCAAAGCTGCACCAAAATGCAATATTCATCTGAAACATTAAAGCTTAAAGCAAATATGCAGGGCGTTAAGCCTGTATTGCAGGCCCAATAGGTACCATTGGGTGCCTCAAGATAGTAAGTTCCTTTATGGGGAACTATAGTTTTATCCAGTGCTAACACAACTCCAGACGGCACAATAGACATCCTGGGGTCCACCACATTGAGCGGTTAGTTAAAGGTTGGGAGAGTGTCCAGGGCAGATATAAAAACGGGTCTTTCTAGTCTCTGCCTTATTCCAAGCAGAATTACATCCCCATTCGGACGGGTTGGTCCATCTATCTACTATATCACAAAGGTCTACATACAGATCTGGGAACCATTTTCCAAAAGGAAAGTCTGCGGAGGTATTAGATGCGGCAACACTCCTGGTAGAGAGGTTAATGATGACCCATTTCTGGAGGGTAGGTGTGTGCGGCTGGCGTCCAGCGGCGGCAGCGGTCATGAGCATAGAGCAGAGAATCTGGAACATAATCTCCGGCCATCTATTTTCCTTTTCTCGAGTTGGCATCTGTAAAAGAAAAGGAATTTGTCTCAGGGAGGCCCCTGGACTCCCATTATATCAAGTGTCACGTGTAGAAAGGGGTTTAACTAATCTTGTCGGTAGCCATCGGGCTCCATTTTCTTTAGAATTATAAATGCAAGCTGAGCCTTTACCCCAAATTAAAACGGGGTCGGGTCCATTCCATATTCCCGTAATGGGATCTTTCCATAGAGCTTTTGCATATCCCTGACGAGTCTCTGGGTGCCAATGCCTATCCGCTGCGGATCTTCCCTGCTCATCAAGGGTTAAGAAATTCAAAACGAAAAGGGAATGAGCAAGAATAACTTTTTGATTGCCTTTATGGGGAAACAAAATTTCTTGTGACTTTAGCTTATTAATGGTATTTTTTAAGGTTTGATGGGCCCGTTCCACGATGCCTTGCCCTTGGGGATTGTAAGGAATCCCGGTAACATGTTTAATTCCCAATTGCAAACAGAGCTGTTTAAACTTTGTGCTGGTATATCCCGGGCCATTATCGGTTTTTATAGAAACAGGCTGTCCTAACATGGCAAATGTATGTAACAAATGGCTTATAACATCTTTGGCAGCCTCTCCAGTGTGGGCAGAGGCAGAAATGAACCCACTATATGTATCGATAGTGACATGAACAAATTTAAGCTGTCCAAAAGCAGGGACATGTGTAACATCCATTTGCCAAAGTTGACCCGGAATTAGACCTCTGGGATTTACCCCTATATGAGGCTCTGGTAAATATATCAGGCAATTTTTGCAGGATTTAACAATTTCTCTGGCCTGATCTCTGGTAATGGAGAATTTTTGTCTCAAAGTCTGGGCATTGAGATGATGGAGTCGATGGGCCTCCTGTGCGGCTGCCACCCCATTCTGTTCAGAGAACAGAACTTGTGGGGCTCGGGTAGCGGCATCTGCTAGTTCATTTCCCAGTGCTAATGGTCCAGGTAATCCTGTATGGGCACGAATATGGCCAATAAAAAAGGGAAAAGTCCTCTGGCATATTAACTTTTGTATTTCTGAAAACATTTTAAAGGTAGAAGTTTGAGGCTGAATTGTAGGTACCATTTCTAATACTTGTAAGGTCCCTACTACATACCGGCTGTCAGAATATAAATTGAGTGGGTAATGGGCAAATTTCTTTAATACCATTAAAGCGGCATGAGGCTCAACCAATTGTGCTGAGGTAAAGGGTGTACTAAAGACAACTTCACTACCCTCAAATACATAGGCAGCTCGTCCATTTTTTGAACCGTCTATGAAAACCGTATGGGCATCTGGGATAGGTTCTAATTTTGTATTCCGGAGGAAAACAAAGGGGGTGCAGGAAAAGAATTGGAGCAACTTATTGCTCGGTAGCTGGGTATCAAATTTTCCCATATAGGAGTAAGCAAGGACGGCCCAGTCAGGGTGATGATAGGCCAGCCAGTCTAAATTTTTTTTTATCATAGGGCTGTACAACTATTTCAGGTTCTTTTCCAAAATATTTGGTAGAAGTTTTTAGTCCCAATACTATCAATTGACAAACCAAAAAGGGGATAAGTAGGGAGCACTTTTCTCTTAGCAACCGGGAGATGTATCCAGAGCAGGGGAACAGGGTCCTGCCAGAGCAAGGCTGTGGGAGAGAACTCTGTGGAAAACACTATTAGATATAAAGGCTGGGTGGGAGAGAAATATCCAATATGTTGGGACATAATGGCTGCTTCCACCTTCTCAAGGGCTTGTAATGCCTCTGGGGTAAGTATTCTAAGGGAGAGGGGGTCGGCGTCCCTTTTTAACACATCTTCAAGAGGGCGAATGTCTCCTTTAGTTAACTGTAAGTAAGGGCGCAGCCACTGAATATCTCCCAAAAGTTTTTGGAAGTCATTGAGGGTGCGTAATGAGCCCTTTTTTAGTTGGAGCTTTTGTGTATAAAGAAGTTCTGGGCAAAGCTCAAACCCCAAAAACAAAAAGGGGAATCTTGCTTGAATCTTATCAGGGGCAATACAAAACCCTCTCTCCTGTAAGGCCTGAACCATAAACATGGCTATCATATTTGTTTCTTCAATGGCCTTGGCAGCTATCAAAATATCATCCATATAATGAATTATATAGGCCCCAGGACACCTAATTCTGAAAGGGTCAATTGTCTGAGCAACATACTTTTGGCAAAGGGTGGGTGAATTAGCCATACCTTGAGGCAAAACTTTCCATTGAAATCTGGGATTGGGGCCCACCTGATTAACAATAGGGATAGAAAAGGCAAATCTCTTGCAATCATCTTTATGAAGGGGAATGGAGAAGAAACAGTCTTTAATATCTATAGTAATTTTGGCATATCCCTTAGGGATAGCCACAGGTGTGGGCATTCCTGGTTGTAGGGCTCCCATAGGCATCATGGTTTTATTAACTTCTCTAAGGTCTTGGAGGAGCCTCCATTTTTCTGATTTCTTTTTAATTACAAATATGGGCGTGTTCCAGGGGGAGGTAGACGGCTCAAGATGCCCTTGATCTACCTGTTCCTGCACCAACAGGAGGGCTCCCTGGACTTTCTCCCCAGATAAGGACCACTGGTCTATCCACACTGGATCATCCGATTTCCAGGTAATCTTATCAGCGTGGAGTGCAGGAGGGGCAGTGGTCCTCAGGAAAAAAGGTGATCAGGGCCTGTACCTAGTCCTTTTTTATCTAATTTCTGTTTGGTTGAAATGGGCTGTGTTTGTCCTTGTTCCTCCTTCGCAGGCCCTTTCCGGCAGGAACCCTGTCTTTAACATCATTCTGGTGACAGTATCATTGGGACTCATCATGATGACTCCCATCTGAGTCATTATATCTCCTCCCCAGAGATTGACTGGGAGACCCTCTACCACGAAGGGCTTTACTGTTCCCACATTGCCTTCCTGATCCTTCCACTGTAATAATTTGGAGCTCTGGAGAGTATTTTGAGTCTGTCCTATTCCCTGTAAATGAGTGGCAGTCACATCTAATGGCCAATTCTGGGGCCAGTGTGCTTTGGAGAGGACCGTGGAGTCAGCCCCCATATCCAATAAGCCAAGGAAAGGCTTCCCATCCAGCCATAGCTGTAAGGTGGGTCTTTTTTTAGTTAATTGTTGTATCCAATATACATCAGAAGAGCCAGGAAGAGACTGTCCACGAGGCTGATCCTTAGATGGAAAATTTCCCATTAGGGGGAGAGGGAGGGCCTGTGCTATACGCTGACCCTGTGGGATGGCAACGGGGCCGTCTGGAGCAGAGGCCAAAATTTTTATTTCCCATTGATAATCTCCATCTACTAGGGTAGGAAGTATGGAGAGCCCCCGTAACGAGCTAGATGCCCGTCCAATGATCATAAAAAACATACCTGTAGGGGGAGGACCATAGACACCAGTCTCTAGGATAACTGTTCCTTCCTCAGGAGTTACAATCCTGGTGGTGGAGGAACAGAGATCCAATCCTGCGCTGCCTGGGGTTGCTCTATACAATCCTGAACAGGGTGAATCAGATTTCCTGACATTGTCTGGGCATTGGTAAATGGGTTGTTGGATCCCATCTGTGCCTGGTAAGGTCGCTGGGAAGGAGGGCCCCGCACTGGGGGCCCCTGCCCGTTTCCCGGGACCGCAGGCAGCGGCTGGTCCATGACATCAAATTTGGAGTGGCAATCCTTGGCCCAATGGCGTCCCCTCCTACAATGTGGGCAAAAGCCGGGAGCAGGGGACTTGGTTTTAGTGGTTACCGGATCAGGACTGTTTGTTTTTATGCCAGCCGGGCAATTACGGACAAAATGACCCAGCTCACCGCATTTAAAACAAGTTTTTGGGGTATTTGACTTGGCAACCATTGGGTGGAGCACTGCCCCTATGGCTAGGTTGATGGTTCTGGAGATTTTGCGTTCAAAGGGATCAACATCATTACAGATTCTAATCATGCCATGGAGGTTTGTGGTCTTTATCTTCCCTCTCAAGGCAGCCTTGCAGGCAGAGTTAGCATTTTCAAAGGCGAGCTGTTTAATTAGGATATCATCAATGCTGTTCTACCCGAGAATTCTTTCGGCAGCCTCCAAAAGCCTGGCCACAAATTGGGCATAGGGTTCATTTGCACCCTGAACGATCTTAGAAAGGGAGGCACTGGCGGGACCTGCCGGGGGAATAGCCCGCCAGGCTGTTAGAGCAGCCTGGGTGGCCTGACGCAACAGCCCAGTGGGGAAGGTCTGCTGGGTGCCCTCGACAGCGTACTTTCCTCGACCTGCCAATTTATCTAAGGTCCAAGAGGCTGTAGCAGCATTTTGTTTGTTTACCACTGCTTGTGTCTCTAGTTCCTCCAGGAGCTCTGCCTTCCAGGTTAGGAATTGGCTGTGTGACAACACTGACTGAGCAACCTTTATCCACTCAGTAGGGAGAAGGTATCCCCCTTGGCATAAACTCTCCAAAATAGAGATGGTAAATGGGGCTGCAGGACCATAATTTTTTACTGCTGAATGTAATTCTTTTAAATGTTTTATCTTAAGGGCCTTGACTATGCGTGACCCTGAAGCCTCAGGCGTGTTCTGTTCTGTTTCATTAGTTTCCTCATCAGACCCAGGTGGGCTATCATCATCAGGTGTCTCGGTATCTGGGGCAGATGAGTCAGCCTGATCTGCAGGATCCTGTCTTTGGCCCGCTGACCTAGTTATGACAGTGAAGGAGAAGGAGGCAGTAGGTCGCCGCCCCTTTACCGGTGCGGGATTCTTTGAAGTTCTTCCTGAGGGGCGAGCTGCTGACGGAGGGTCCATCAAGCCAGCTCTCAATGTTTGAACTTGGTCAGAAAGGTCTTTTAACTCTTTTTGGAGAACTTGGTCAGAAAGGTCTTTTAAGTCTTTTTGGAGTGTGATTACACCCTTTAAATGTGAAATCTGGGTGGACAGGGAGCGTTTAGTGGCAAGGAAATTCTCCATCAAGGGAGGGGACAATGCCTGGGGCCCAGGGTGAGCAGCAAAGGGAGGGGCCGTGGGGATCTCGGGAGGGACATATGGGGGCGGCTGGTGCCAGCTGAGTCTCTGAACCCTATTTCTTTGGGGAACCTGTTCGACAGGAGCTACAAACGGGGGATTATACCTTTTACTTTCATATTCAGCAGCCTCTTCCGCTAAGTCGGCCTCTTCTGCGGGGTCCAGCCAGCTTTCTACCCTATCTTTATGAATAACAGGGTACAACGATTTTGTCTTTATGGGGGGGGGGTCTAAATTGTTTTCTGAAATTTCTTTATCTATAAGGGGAGGGAGTACGTGACTCCGGGCGGGCGCCATTGTCCTCCATTTTATTATGAGTTTTTTCTTCCTCATAACTCTCAGACAATTCAGTCAAAAAATCCTCTGCCAGGGCCAATAAATGAGAAACCTTTCCCTCCTTTTCAGAGTCCTTAAGAATGTCTCTAATAACTCCATAAAAACTGAAAAATGATTCTGGTATTTCCTCTCCTTTCTTGAGGAGGCCGTTAATATCCTCTCATCTGCCAAATTTTATAGAATCATCCATAGATTTCTCATGTCTCTAAGCTAATGCTATAGGCTTTTGCTAACTTTTTAATTGACTGTCTCCTAGGGCTCAAATAATAATTTCTCCTGTTAAGACATTGACTGACTGCCTGGATGCTCTTTTTGTCCCTATTAAAGTGATTTTGATATTTTTTAAACTATATCCGAGGCAATGTAAATATCTCTAATGATATCCAAGGCAATTTAGGCATTTCCATTCATCTGCATTCATAAATTCACAATCACATCACGCATCCAGGTGTGGCCACACCGTTCATTCATAACTTGCATACGTCTCACATTTCTCCTTTTGCCTAGGTTATGATCAGCTTGTAGAAAAGAAAAATCCCTAATTGAAATTTCTAACATAGTAGCTTATAGTCAATCATTGAAATATGAGCATCCAAAATTTGAACAATTTTAAGCTTAAATACATTGCCTTTTCTTTTCTATAAGTCTCAAAAACAGTCTGGCTGTTTCAATAGCATTTATATACATTAATCAGCCATCAACCATGGCGGCATCTCCCAAGGCATTAAGTTGCAGCCCCCAAGCTTAACAGCCTCTAAGAAATGCTGCCAACAGCATTTCTCGCTGTGAGCAAAGTAACTCCCCAACCTTTTCCCAGGTCTGGGGAGCTATGTCTGGCCCCGTTAAAATCATCCATAGACAAGCTTTATCAATAAAACAAAAAATGAACTAAATCTTTCTTTTTAACTTATTTCTTTTTATGTTTTCCTTTTAAATTCTTACTCCTTTTATCTTTCTTTTTAACTCTTATTCCTCTCTCCCTAAGACTACTCTTTACTTCTCTGATAAAGAGGGCCTCCTTAGAGGCTGTTTTGCCCATGACTATAATCGGACAACAGTACTCACCTCGAGACAGACCGGTGCACGAGCGATGCAGGGCGTCTCCACTTTGAGTCGACTAGTCTCTTCTTTCTCTTGGTGTTGTCCGGCGACCACCGTACCTCGAGTCCCACGTCGGGCGCCACTTGACCCATCCAGCAGGCCAGGTTATTTGTGGGTCTCGAGGGGGTATCAACTAGGGGGTCAATGGGGGTGAGAGAGGAGGGAGACCAAGCACATAATGAAAGGCAGAGTCAGTCTGAGTCGCGTCAAGGTCTCATTTATTGAAGGGTAAAGCTTGCTTATATGTAGGGGATTTTGCTCGGGGCAGGGTAGGAGGGTAGGAGGAATGGAAAAAATTTTAAGAGCAAGTGCAGATAAGGTTGGCCTTGGCCCATGTCCTTGTGACCGGTCAACCGCAGCCTATTCCGAGAAGTAAAGGAACAACCTGTTTTGAGCAACATATCTAAAAAGAACATCTTGTGGCTAGAACAGGTCAGAGCAGATGGCTGTGCAAGATATTGCTCGAGATTCTCTTTGGCCCTCAACAGAGTTCCTTACCGCCTGAACGATCCTGGTACACCGTTCTGGATTTGAAAGATGCCTTTTTCTGTCTCAGGTTACATCCCAATAGCCAACCCCTATTTGCTTTCGAATGGCGAGATCCCAAAGGAGGACATACGGGTCAACTGACCTGGACTTGGTTGCCACAGGGGTTCAAAAATTCACCGACTCTTTTCGATGAAGCGCTCCACCGTGACCTTGCACCCTTCAGGGCACGGAACCCCCAGATTTCTCTCTTGCAGTATGTAGACGATTTACTGCTCGCAGCCTCAACCCAGGAACTGTGCCTCGACGGGACCAGAAAGCTCCTAAAGGAATTGGGTGAGTTGGGGTACCAGGTGTCCACCAAGAAAGCCCAGTTATGCCGCTCGGAAGTGACCTACCTAGGATACACTCTCCGAGAAGGGAAGCGGTGGCTCACTGAAACACTGAAAAAGACTGTGATGCAGATCCCGACCCCCACCACCCCGAGACAAGTACGTGAGTTTTTGGGAACTGCGGGTTTCTGTAGACTCTGGATACCGGGGTTAGCCATGCTGGCGGCCCCTCTGTACCCACTCACTAAAGAAAAGTCCCATTCACCTGGACGGAGGAGCACCAAAGGGCCTTCGATAAAATAAAGACTGCCCTGCTCACAGCTCCCGCGTTGACCCTGCCAGACCTGACTAAGCCTTTCACTCTATATGTTGACGAACAGGCTGGAATAGCCCGTGGAGTTCTGACACAGGCCCTTGGGCCCTGGAATCGGCCGGTGGCCTACCTATCTAAAAAGCTAGACCCCTTTGCCAGCAGGTGGCCCTCTTGCTTGAAAGCCATTGCGGCAGTAGCCTTACTTGTAAAAGACGCTGATAAGCTTACCCTGGGTCAGCATATGACTGTAATAGCACCACATGCTTTAGAAAGTATTGTGCGGCAGCCGCCTGACCGCTGGATGACAAACGCCCGGATGACACATTACCAGAGCTTGTTGTTAAATGATCGGATAACCTTCGCTCCTCCTGCTATTCTTAACCCAGCCACCCTGCTCCCCGAAGCGAAGGACTCTACCCCAGTGCACCGGTGCACTGACCTCCTGGCTGAAGAGACCAGGACCAGGAAGGACCTGACCGACCAACCTTGGCCGGGTGTGACAAACTGGTATACAGACGGCAGCAGCTTTGTGGTAGAAGGTAAAAGAAGGGTGGGAGTGGCGGTGGTGGATGGAAAGCAGGTAATTTGGGCTAGCAGTCTCCCAGAAGGAACCTCGGCTCAAAAAGCTGAGCTCCTGGCATTGACTCAAGCTCTGCGTCTGTCAGAAGGTAAGGCTATCAACATTTACACCCACAGCCACTATGCCTTCGCCACGGCTCACCTTCATGGAGCCATTTACAGACAGAGGGGCTTACTCACCTCAGCAGGAAGAGACGTTAAAAACAAAGAAGAAATCCTGGCCCTCCTAGAAGCCATACATCTTCCACAAAAATTAGCCATCGTCCACTGCCTGGGACACCAGAAGGGGGCTGACCCTGTCACAAAGGGGAACCAGATGGCTGATTTAAGAGCAAAGCAAGCTGCCTAGGGAGCGGTAGTGCTGGCAGAAGAAACTGGAACCCCACCAGAACCCCCACAATCCAGCGTCATCCATCCCAGCTTCCTCTATCCCTATAAAGATTATGATTTAATCAAAGATAGGACCCGTGCAGGAAAAGCTCGGATGTTCAGTTTCGGTGGACTGGCAAAAACCAAAGATGGAAGAATCATTCTACCCTCTAAAGAAGGATGAGACTATGTGAGACGAATACACCAGCTGACTCATCTTGGAAACGAAAAACTTAAGCAATTAATCAAAGGTTCTAAATATTATGTTCTAGGATTAAATACAATAATAAAAGAGGTAACAGAGTCATGTCAAGCCTGCACCTTGACCAATGCTGCCCGACCGTTCAAAGAACCCGGAAAAAGAATGAGGGGAGATCGGCCGGGAATTTATTAGGAGGTAGACTTCACTGAAATTAAGCCAGGAAAATATGGTAATAAGTACCTTCTAGTTTTTATAGACACTTTTTCAGGATGGGTGGAAGCCTTTCCCACGAAGTCTGAAACTCCTCAAATGGTAACCAAGAAGATACTGGAAGAAATCCTGCCCAGGTTTGGGATCCCCAAGGTAATTGGTTCAGACAACCGGCCGGCTTTTGTTGTCCAGGTAAGTCAGGAGTTGGCCACCCAACTGGGGACTAATTGGAAACTACATTGCCCTTACAGACCCCAGAGCTCAGGACAGGTAGAAAGAATGAATAGAACCCTAAAAGAGACCCTTACTAAATTGGCTATTGAGACCGGCGGCAAAGACTGGGTGACCCTCCTCTCCTTTGCGCTCCTTAGGGTCCAAAACACACCTGGACGTTTCAGCCTTACCCCTTACGAAATCCTACATGGGGGACCGCCCCCCTTGACTGAGTCAGGCGGGATATTGGATCCTTGCACTCACTCTCCCTCCTCCTCTGCTCTGTTTACCCACTTAAAGGCCTTAGAAGTTGTCAAAACACAGATCTGGGATCAGATCAAAGAAGCCTACACTCCAGGGACCACCGAGGTGCCCTACCGATTCCAGGTGAGAGACTCAGTCTTGGTCAGACGACATCGCGCTGGCACACTTGAGCCTCGGTGGAAAGGACCCTACCTAGTGCTGCTGACCACGCCCACGGCAGTAAACGTAGACGGGATTGCTGCCTGGATCCACGCTTCCCACATAAAAAGGGCACCCAGTCAAAATGCAAACAACCGCGAAAATAATTGGACAGTGGTCACCAGTGATAATCCTCTTAAGTTGCGCCTTCTCCGCCGCCGTAGCCTTGGGGAACAACCCGCATGTTCCCCAAAAATTGACATGGGAAGTGCTTAATGAAGAAGGCGACATCGTGTGGTCAAAAACCGCAGTGCACCCCCCTTGGACTTGGTGGCCTAATCTTGCACCTGATATCTGTAAGTTAGCTGCCGGTTCCCTGGCCTGGGATCTTTCTAATTATGACAATTTAGATAAACCACCCCTGGAGGAACAATGTGTCCCTCATGGTATAGGGAGCACATTGGGATGTTCTGGACAATTTTTTCAAGCCAACCTCCAGGCAGCAGACTTCTATGTCTGCCCCAGGCAGGGATATAACAGAGAAATGAAGAGACAATGTGGGGGGGCATCAGGTTATTTCTGTGGTAAATGGGGATGTGAGACCACAGAAGCCTACTGGAATCCCTCCTCTTCCTGGGTTCTGACTATAGTCAAAAAGGGTCGAAAGCCGGAAGAGCCAGAAAAAGGAGAGAGAGACGCATCTAGATACCCGGCTTATAAGACTGGGTGTGCTCCTGGAGCCTCGGGTGGCCCTCAGGGGCCATGCAAAGGCAGCTATTGTAACCCTCTGAATATTAGTTTCACAGCACGGGGAAAACAAGATCGCCAATGGGTAAGAGGCAACCGCTGGGGGTGGAGAGTCTACACTGGAACGGGAGACCCTGGGTTCGTTTTCACTATCAGGATAAAGATAGAAAGTCCGCCTGCACGACCCGTAGGACCTAATCCAGCGCTTGGTAACCCCCCACCCAGGCCTGAGAGACTTCCTGGTCTCACCCCATCACCAAAGGCCCCTTCCAGCCCTAATCCAGTTAGGTCCCTCCTCCCCCCTGTGAGAACCGAGGATCGCCTGTTAAATCTGCTCGCTAGTGCGTTCGTCGTTTTAAACCGCACAAACCCCACTGCTACCCAATCTTGCTGGCTGTGCTTTGCTTCTAATCCCCCTTATTATGAAGGAATAGCTCAAATGTGGAGCTATAATGTTACTTCTGACCATTCACATTGCCCCTGGGGGAGCCAACGGAAGCTGACCCTTTCAGCGGTATCAGGCACTGGACTATGCATAGGCAAAGTGCCTACCAGGCACCAGCCCCTCTGTAACGTAACTATTGACACCCTGACAGATGGCCAAAATCAATATCTAGTACCCCCCCAGACACTTGGTGGGCCTGTGGCACCGGCCTGACCCCCTGCTTGCATACTTTACTTTTTAACAGTACTAGGGACTTTTGTATTTTGGTCCAGCTGGTGCCTAGGGTCATTTATCATGATGATAGTTCATTTATAGATGAATTTGATCACCGTACTCATTACAAGAGGGAACCTGTTACCCTGACCTTAGCTGTCTTGTTAGGACTAGGAGTAGCAGCAGGGGTTGGAACTGGGGTAGCTGCTCTTGTCCAACAACCGTCCTACTATAATGAACTTAGAGCGGCTATGGATGCAGACCTGGGAGCGTTGGAGCAGTCCATCACTAAACTAGAAGAGTCGTTAACTTCACTGTCAGAGGTAGTGTGCAAAACAGAAAGGGATTAGACCTGCTTTTTCTTAAAGAAGGGGGGCTCTGTGCTGCCTTAAAGGAAGAATGTTGCTTTTATGTAGATCACTCTGGTGTCATCAGGGACTCCATGGCAAAGCTTAGAGAAAGGCTAGAAAACAGGAAAAAAGAAAGAGAAGCATACCAAGGATGGTATGAAAATTGGTTTAATCGGTCACCTTGGTACTCTACTCTGGTCTCCGCCTTGGCCCGGCCTTTAATCATTTTGATGCTGATCCTAGCCTTCGGGCCATGTATTCTCAATAGGCTTGTGACTTTTATAAAGGAAAGAATAAGTGCTGTCCAGGTAATGGTCTTAAGACAGCAGTACCAGATACTGCAAGAAACTGAGGCATCGCTCTAAGATTAGAGCTATTTACAAGAAGAAGTGGGGAATGAAGAGTAAAAATTACTACCTGTCTATAAGAACATGGGCTTGTCACCTTGGGGGCTCCCTCCCATGCAGGCGGCCGCTCCTGGAACTCTCATTAAAAAAAAAAAACCGCTCCTGGGATAACCACAGGATGTCTCAACGACCTCTGTGAAAAGTTCAAACGCCCCAGGTGTGTCCACATAGTTTAACTGATGAGTAAATGTGTAACTTTGGGCTTCCCCTATTTCCTCCCTGGTCCTCCCCTCCTCCTTTGTGGTTTTTGCCTTTATGAGTGAAAGTGTAACTTTGGGCTTCCTCTATTTCCCTCCCTAGTCCCCCTCCCCTCCTTTATGGTTTTTGCCTTTATAAGCTTGTCCCAAGTTTGGGTCGGGGTCGAACTCCTCTGAGCCTCGACCCCAGCATGCTGGCTTGAGATCTCATTCAATTCCTTTTTCAATAAACTTCCTCGTGTGATTGCAGCAAGTCTTGTCTCGGTGCCTCACTGGATGCACGCTATTCCCGAGATTTGAGCGAGGGTCTCCCTTCGGGGGTCTTTCACCATTATAGTAAGAAATTGCCAATACGGAGTCAGGTAGAAATATAAGGGTATTTAATAGGGAAAAGCCTTACTTACAGAGCCAACCAGCCAGCCGGTGGTAGTCTGTACAGCAAGAAGCAAAGAGAAACCGAAAACGAAACACAGACCCCCCTACTCACTCTCACCATGCCCTCACAAGCCTGCCCAGGTACCCCTGTAGCCAGCCCCTAAGAACGCGTGGCTTCAGCTTCCCCTACAATTTCCTTTTAGTCTAAAAGACGATTAAAACTTAACAGTATAAAGGTAAAATATAAGAAGATACAACAATCTGCTTATGTCACCTCCTAACTATCTATTTTAACTAAACCCTAAAGTCATCTGAAAGAGGTGTCCAAGCCTGAACACCTCCTTCCAAACCAAACCATTAACAATAGGAAGCTATTCCTAACTAGGTATATACACTATCCTAAGTGACAACAATGGGGAAAGGGGGCGTAGCATTCTCCAAGTTACTTCCTGATGAAATGGGACGATGATAGTCATGTGGGGTCCTGTAGAAAGAAAATGTTAGTATAGTGAAAGTCTTGAATGTATTGTATCCAGTCCATGTTAGATGGGATTCACTTGATTGAAGATCTCGCTTCAAATCCTCAACTTGATTGAAGTCAGTACCCGAACCTCTGGCCGGAGTGTCAGTTGAAATGGAACAAGTTGGATCCAGTGCAGTCAAGGAGCTGTGGCCAATTTTGTTTCCAGGGTGTCCAGGGATTGCTGTCAGGCAGGTCTTCATTGGCTGTGTGGGACTCAAACATAAAAAGTTAGCAGAGAAAGGTTTGCTTGTGTATGTACACATGCTAGGGAATGTAACCATGAGAGCATAACAATTATGAAAGGGTGTACACCTTGAGAGAAAGATCCAAGAAAAGACAAAGACAGTCCCCAAATTCTTCTTTTATTCTGTATTACATCAATTGGCTTCTTGATACAACACAGAAACACTAAAGCTTAGTTAAATAACATGCTTGGATTTTAGAGGAGGAAAGCCAAATCCACCTCTAAATCCAGCATTGGTTTAATTGAATAGGGACTAGGAAATAAAGAGAAATAGAGTTTTTTGAGAAACAGCTGTAAAGTTTACCGTATGGCACATTCCTTCTATTTGATGGTATAGCTACCTTTTTTTCTTAAGTATCTACCCATGCAGTGTCTTTTGCCTTCTGAAGATGAGTTTTCCTGTGAAGATAAAAGCAAAACACTTCCCTTTCCTTTGGGAGGTTTCTATTTAGTTTATAAGATATACCTTAGTAGAATACCTGTCATTTGTCCTCGTCGAGAGGTTTTTCCTTTTCCAGTCGAATCTTGATCAACTTTGATGGTATCCAAAGTTTTTCTTCTCCTGTAGAAACCAATGCAAAACCCCTACCCCAACGTAATACATGTCCTGGTTTCCATGCAGAGGTTAGTACATCTTTGAAGTATACTGGCTGATTGAGTTCAGCAGTTTTTTCCGTAGTCCAGTGTCTTTCTGCAGCTGTTTGTCCTTTTTCATTGGCATTAAGAAAGTTTAGTGTTAATAAAGCATTATGCAACCTATGTTTGGGGGGTTTAGTCTTCCAAGCTTGTTTGTTGAGCATCTCCTTAAGTGTTCTATTAGATCGCTCAACAACTGCTTGTCCTGTAGGATTGTGTGGTATACCAGTAACATGCTTTATGTTATAATATATGAAAAATTGTCCCAATTTCGTAGAGACATATGCTGGAGCATTGTCAGTTTTTATTTGTGTAGGTATACCCATAACTGCCATCACTTCTAGCAGGTGTATAATAACAGAATCAGCTTTTTCAGAGTTAAGAGCAGTAGCCCATTGGAACCCTGAGAATGTGTCTATGGTATGATGCACATATTTCAAGTTTCCAAACTAGATAATATTCTAGGACTGTTTAGGTCCTTATCACCTTTAAGGGCCATTTTTAAATGCTTTAAGTCATGTCCTTCTACACCAATAATTGTCTGTAATTGAGAAATTTCCCCTAATAATTTCTGAAGAGAATTAAGAGTTTGATACCGATCTCTCCTAATTTGTACCTTTTGAGGTCTGATTCTCTGTAAGTCTATCTTGTAACCTAAATAGTTAATAGAATTTCCTCTTTGTATCTTTTCTGGTGCAATCTGTAATCCCCAACGAGGCAGAACTTCCTTCACCATTTCAAACATACGTTCCAAAATTTCCTTATTAGAATCTGATAAAAGAATATCATCCATGTAATGATAAACGAGAGATTGTGAAAATTTCTTCAGAATCATTCCCAAAGGATGCTGTACAAAGTGTTGACACAAAGTAGGGCTATTTAGCATTCCTTGTGGCAAAACCCTCCATTGATATTTCCTAACTGGCTGTGAATTATTAAGAGTTGGTACAGTAAATGCAAATTTTTCTCTATCATTTTCCTGTAACGGTATTGTGAAAAAACAGTCTTTTAGATCAATGACTATGATAGGCCATCCTTTAGGTATTAAGGAAGGTAATGGCATTCCAGGTTGCAGAGAGCCCATTGGTTGAATTACCTTATTTATAGCTCTCAGGTCTGTCAGCATTCTCCACTTACCTGACTTCTTTTTGATGACAAATACAGGAGAATTCCAAGGACTGGTAGATTCCTCTATGTGTCCAGCATCTAGCTGTTCCTGTACTAACTTTTCTAAAGCCTCTAGCTTCTCAGAGGTCATAGGCCATTGTCCTACCCAAACTGGTTCATCTGTAAGCCACTTCAATGGCAGGGCCTTTGGCTCCTCTGAAGGTCCATCATTTGTACCTAGTTTCTGTACAGCATGGATGGTTGGTAACCGTTTTCCATAGCGTCTTACCAGATCTTTTCTACTATCTAAAGATTGTACATAATTTGTATCTGACACTGGAGGAATATTAATCTGAGTATTCCATTGCTGTAAGAGATCACGACCCCAGAGATTTATAGCTATATCTGCCACGTATGGTTTCAGTATCCCTTTCTGTCCTTCCGGTCCAATGCAGACCACTGAGTTAACACTCTGTCGAACTCTAGATAGAGTTCCAATTCCTAAAAATTGTACATTTGCCTCTCTAAGAGGCCATTTCTGAGGCCAAGACTTTTGAGTAATAATAGTTACATCCGCCCCACTGTCCACTAAGCCAGAAATAACTTTATTATTAATTTTTACCTTTAACTGAGGCCTTTTATCATTAATAGAATCTTGCCAAAATATGCGTTTCTCATTTTGTCCATTCACACTTGATTCTTCATCACTATTCAAACTACCATATAGAGCAATATCTTTTTTCACAATAGGCAATGAACTATCTATTGTTCCTGTGAGAGATTGTCTTCCACTGCTATTGGGAATGACCTGACCTTTCTCGATGTGGGGGCCTTCTTGAGGTCCCCTCGGGGTTTCCCGACCTTAAGGGGTTTCCTTGTATGTCCCTGGTCGATCTACATTCATTGGTCCAGTGTCTGCCCTTACCACATCTTCTACACAATCCAGAAGGCAGTGGCCTTCCATATGAGGCATTGTAAGAATTCATTTGTCTACAATTTCTCTTAGTATGTCCCATTTTACCACAGTTGAAACATCTAGGTTCCTGGCGCCTTCGTGGTCTCCAGGGGAAGGCTCTTCCTCCCCAAGGTTCTGGTTCATAGTAGTAGTAACTTCTAGCCTCTTGGTACCTATGTTGACCTCTATAAGGTGCTTCTCCTTGCCAAGCCCTTACATCCTCACTTCTAGAACTTTTAATTTCCTGTTGCCATTTTAAACCTTTGGAGATGGCTTCTCCTACCCAGTATCTTGCACATTATAGTCAATGTTGGCTGCATACAAAACCCATTCTTCTATCGGAGCTGATCTGATCTTATAGGCAAAAGTATTCTTTTGCATATAGGGTTTGCATTTTCATAAGCTATTGTATATATAATTGATTGTCTTGTTTCTGGATCTGTTACCTGTAATTCTACTGCCCTAGTTAACCTTTGTAAGAAGTCCTGGAACTGTTCTGTAGGTCCCTGTTCTATTCTGGTATAAGCTTCTAGGCGTTCTCCTGGCTCACGAACCTTATCCCAGGCATTTAATACTGCTTTCCTGCATAGAGACAGTATATCGTCATCATACTCAGCCTGAACCTGTGGGTCAGCATAAATACCCTGACCAAGAAGCTTATCTAGAGGGGCTTCAAACCTTCCTTTATGCCCTGACGCTCAAGGAGCTTTGCCTCTTCCCTTACCCATGCCTTCCACTGGATTTGGCATGAATTCTCAAGTACAGCTGCTACCAATCGTTCCCAATCTGTGGGTGTCACCCTGTTAAAGGTTGCCCATGAACGTAATAGTTGTTTTACATATGGGCTATGGAGACCATATGAGACAACTGATTCTTTAATATTCTTAAGATCCTTCGGCTGTATAGGTTGCCATTCATAAACCATTCGTCCATGAGGGTGTTTCTTAGAAGCTGGCTTTTCTACCATGGTAGCTGGGTACACTAATGGTGTACGAGTAACAACCTTAGAAGAATAGTCACGATACCTGGGTGGAGTAGGTGCCTGGGATTGGAGTGATTCTGCTTCTGAGGCATCCCACTGATCTTTAAGCCTAGCAATGATATCCTTTTGAAAAGTTTCAATCTCCTTAATCATAAAAGATTCCAAGCACGTTAGTGAATCTGTAAATTGCTCTAACTGCTCATCTACACGTTTTTTAAGGTCTTTCATATGATCATCCTTAGACAGCATCTGGATGGCATGGAAACTGCCTTCTAGGTATTGGAGTCTAGATTCCAGGTCATGATTTGCTGATTTTGAGTCCTCAGCAATCGACCTTATGGACCTATGTAATCTGTCAGCCCTGTACTGTAAATTATCTTCCAAACATTCAAATCTAGACTCAAATTTCTGATCTGCTACCTTGGATGCTTCAATGACTGATTGAATGGCATTGTCCAATTCTTCAACCCTATGCTGGGTATTTTGCACCGTTGCATCTAGTTGATGAGTAACATTGCCTATCTGAGTTTCTAGCTGGCTACAGATATTCTTTAGCTGGTCGTGGTCTTCTGACAGCCTAGCCTCTAAGGCCTCAGACATGGAGGATCTCTCTGTGTTTATCTTATCATAAATGCGCTGCATCTCATCCTCCAGCTCTGTCTTTAGTGTACTGGACACAGAGCCAAGCTTATCATCCAATTTCTGTTCCACTTGCTGCACAATTGTGGTCTGACCTAATCGTAAAGCTGTTATTTCCTGTATGTAGGTGGTGAGGTTATCGTTATCTCTATTCCTGAGTCCTCTGGCTAGTAATACTATTACCAGCAAGCTAACTGCCATGACAGCATATAGGCCAGTAATTGGCAAATTAGCATCCTCCTCAAACAGTGAATTCACGTAATAAGCAAAAACATGACCAATTTTAGCAAATGATAAATATTCCGCCATGATTTTACCTGATTTCTACTCCAGATGCAGTGAATATATTTGACCAGCAGGTAGCACAGGCCTTCAGTTATTCCGAGGTGTTTGGCAGCAGTCGGTCAGAGGTGGAGAGAGGTCACAAAAGCAGCTGCGCTTATCTTAGAGAGTATACGGCGTTTCGGCTTTGGCTTTCCCGCAGCGGCCAGGGGAAGCCTCTGCTGAAAGCCAAAACTTACTCACCTCTAGGCAGCTAGAAACTGGGTGGATAGTTCTGAGCAGCTCAGCTGCCGTGGGTCTGCTGCTAGCCGGGAGCACCTGTGGAGAGAGGGCACTTTCCGGGCCTAGACCTTGGGCCCGATGGAACCCACAGCCTGTCCAAATGGGGTGTGGGTTTCCAATATCCCACTTCTGACACCAGATATAGTAGGAAATTACCAATACGGAGTCAGGTAGATATATAAGGGTATTTAATAGGGAAAAGCCTTACTTACAGAGCGAACCAACCAGCCGGTGGTAGTCTGTACAGCAAGAAGCAAAGAGAAACTGAAACTGAAACGCAGACCCCCTGCTCACTCTGACCACGCCCTCACAAGCCTGCTCAGGTCCTCCTGTAGCCAGCCCCTAAGAAGGCGTGGCCACAGCTTCCCCTACACTGCTTTGTCTTAAAGAAGGGGGGCTCTGTGCTGCCTTAAAAGAAGAATGTTGCTTTTATGTAGATCATTCCGGTGTCATCAGGGACTCCATGGCAAAGCTTAGAGAAAGGCTAGAAAACAGGAAAAAAGAAAGAGAAGCATACCAAGGATGGTATGAAAATTGGTTTAATCGGTCACCTTGGTACTCTACTCTGGTCTCCGCCTTGGCCAGGCCTTTAATCATTTTGATGCTGATCCTAGCCTTCGGGCTGTATAAGTGCTGTCCAGGTAATGGTCTTAAGACAGCAGTACCAGATACTACAAGAAACTGAGGGATCGCTCTAAGATTAGAGCTATTTATAAGAAGAAGTGGGGAATGAAGAGTATAAATTACTCCCTGTCTATAAGAACATGGGCTTGTCACCTTGGGGGCTCCCTCCCATGCAGGCGGCCGCTCATGAAACTCTCATAAAAAAAAAAAACGCTCCTGGGATAACCACAGGAGTCTCAATGACCTCTGTGAAAAGTTCAAACGCCCCAGGAGTTTCCACATAGTTTAACTGATGAGTAAATGTGTAACTTTGGGCTTCCCCTATTTCCTCCCTGGTCCTCCCCTCCTCCTTTGTGGTTTTTGCCTTTATGAGTGAATGTGTAACTTTGGGCATCCTCTATTTCCCTCCCTAGTCCTCCTCCCTTCTATGGTTTTTGCCTTTGCCTTTATAAGCTTGTCCCAAGTTTGGGTCGGGGTCCAACTCCTCTGAGCCTCGACCCCAGCATGCTGGCTTGAGATCTCATTCAATTCCTTTTTCAATAAACTTCCTCATGTGATTGCAGCAAGTCCGGTCTCGGTGCCTCACTGGGTGCGTACTATTCCCGAGATTTGAGCAAGGGTCTACTTCGTGGGTCTTTCACCACCTAGTACTGAACCTTCCATTGTGGCTCCAGAAAGGAGTACACATAGGTGATTGCCCTGGGCTGGCATACAGGGCAAACCACCTCTGCCCAGATAACTCCATTTGGGGGCTTGGTTGTATTTTGGTTTTTGACTCCAGTACTAAGGCACATGGGGTGTAAGTGTTTGGCTTTCATCCCTGGTAACAGACAGGTATGATAAAGTGTGAGGGGGGACCTTGATGGATTCCATGGCAAGCAAGGGCGACTGAGGCAGCAAGGGACAAACATGCCAGGCAGACAGAGTTTAAGTGAGAAGGTTTATTAGAAAGAGAATGGGGGCGGGGGGGAGGAAAAGTCCTGTCTTCCCCCAGGTGAACAGCGTAAAGGCAGGGATGGGGGGGCATAATGAGAGGAGGTGGGGCGTGTCTGTCTTTTAAAGGGGTCCTTCGCACCTGGCATGCAAACTATGCAACCATGGGCTGACCAAGGTACTACCTGAGTGCATTCTGCCAGGTGCCAGGTCAGCATAATGCCTGAATCCTTATAATAGTGAAGATCTTTGTTGTCCTCCAGGTGGTGAGAGTCCTCCCTAGGGTTGGGAAGTAGTGCTCAGTATCTGCTCCCCTGGATTGGTTACTGGAGCATCCTGATTGCTTAGTCTTCACCAAATGAGGCTGATGGTCCTTCAACTAAATTTTACTTCTGTGTAACTTAATGTCTTCCAAGTAAGTTTACAGGTCTTTGTTACTTCAAACAAGAGTTCATTACTTCCATTTCCTCTTTCCCCAGGTATTATTAGCTCAGGTCACCAGCACCTCAGTCCTGTTTCTTCAGTTATGCTTCAGCTTCCACATTTCATCCATGTATTTCTTCCTCTTTTCATAAAACCATTGGGAGACCTGAGAAAAAGGAGATTAACAGAGGACTAAGGATATTGGTTTATTTTTTGTTTGTTTTGCTTTTGGGGTTTTGTGTTGTTGTTGCTTTTTTTTTTTCTTCTTCTTCTTTGAGACAGGATTGTGTAGCCCTGGCTGTCTTGGAATGCCCTTTGTAGACCAGGCTGGCCTTGAACTCACTGAGATCTGCCTGCCTCTGCCTCTGGAGAGCTGGGATTAAAGCTGTGAGCCACCACTGCCTGGCAAGGATAAGTTTCTATGAGCTACTTCTGTGTTATTAGAACCAAACAAAACATGCTAGAGTAAGGAAGGGAAGTTCTGTTGGCTCCAGGTTTCAGAGTGTTCCACCCATCATCACTCTTCCCATTAACTGGGGCCTGACATGAGGCTTGCCATCATGGAAGTGTTCCCACATGGACCAAAAGGCCTGTCACCTTGTAGTGGACAGTAGTCAAGGAAAGCAAACAGAAAAGGCACCAGCCACACCCTCTTTCATTAAGAGTCCCAAGGGCTTAATCAATTAATTAGGTTAGAGCCCCCAGGATCTGGTCACCATCCAGTTGAACCTTATAATACACGAATTAGGGTGTGAGATGGACATTTCTTCCATTCTTAAACCCATGGAGGCTGAAGAGATGGCTCAGCATTGAAGAGCACTGGCTGCTCTTCCAGAGGTCCTGATTTCAATTCCCAGCACCCAAGTGGCATCTCACAACCATCTGTAATGGGATCTGATGCAGACAGAGCACTCATACTAAAATACATAAATAAAATAAAACACCTAACAGTTCAGGAAAAGCAACATGAGTGACATGATCAGGAAAGGGAGAGGCTATGTACCTGTTTGTCCGTCATGTTGAACTGAAATGCCAGTGAATGACAGTCTTGCGTGGTGGGGCCTCTTCTTAACTTAAATTTTGCCCACAGAGTGTCCATGAGGGGTTTGCTGACTCGCCTCTTGGAACACAGCTCCTCATTTTTCTGCTTTGCTTGATTCTTTCTCTCCTTTTCCTTCTCGGCTCTCTTCTTCTGCTGTCTTTTCTTCCAGCTGCTCCTGCCGGGTTGTCCTGGGTGGTGTCTCTGGTAATGCATCCTTAGCTTTGTTTTTTCAAGTTCTGTAGGACATAGGCAAGCTGTGAGTACAGTTTCAGATCATGCTTAGTATTCTTCCATGTTAGAATATTTGATTTTCAGTGTGAGTGTGATTACAGCATTTTGGAGGCTGAGGGCAGAAGGCTTTCAGGTTTCAGGACAGCCAGGGCTATATAGCAAATCTGCTTCAAAACTTTTATTATTATTGCTGGGTGGTGGTGGCACATGCCTTTTAAATCCCATCATTAGGGATGCAGAGGCAGGTGGATCTCACTGAGTTTTAGGCCAGCCTGGTCTACAGAGCAAGTTCCTGGACAGCCAGGAACTTGTTACATAGAAACCCTGTCTTGGGGTGGGGGAGGGGGTTATTATTATTATCATTATTGGGGATGACCTTGAATTTTCTACCTTCTTGCCTCCACCTCTGAGTGCTGGGATCACAGGTGTGACAGCAGCTTGGTGTCCCCAGTGCTGGAGGTTGAACCCAGGGCCCTGTGCCTGTTAGAGAAGAACTCTGCCTGTGGAGCTATATCCCCAACCCTAAAAGAAATAAAATAAATAAATTTAAAATTATTAACCTTTATTTTGGTTTCTCTGTAGCTTAGGAGCCTGTCCTGGAACTAGCTCGGTAGACCAGGCTTGCCTCGAACTCAGAGATCCCCGCTCCCCCATCTCTGTCTCCCGAGTGCTGGGATTAAAGGCATGCATGTACCACCACCGGGCTCCTTTCTCTTCTTAAAGTTTTGTTTATTCTTATTTTATATTGTAAATCCCACTGGTCAAGAATAAGAGTACTTATCACAGTTTTAAAGCCAAATTTGAAGCAGGCTTTGATTAATACTGGCCAGGTCCATATTCAGGTTCCCAGGAAATGACCCCAAGTCACATTTTGCAGGTGTTTACAAAGGTAAAACACACAATTCAAGGTTTTTCCCATCAGGTCCAATCTGGGGCAATCATACAACATGACATCCTGCCTACATCCAGTCAGGGGAAGGGCACATTCTGATATTCCCCCATAAACGGAATCCTTCAGAATTTCACAAACTATCTGTCCCTGAACAAGTGGCTTGCAGATCAGAGGCATTTGTTTCATGGATCTCTTAGGCATAGTAATCAAAACTTAAAATATAACTTTGACTCTCCCATTGTGTTGTCTTTGAGAGTTTAATTATGCACCATGTTCATGCAAGTGCCATAGAGTCCCCAATAGGGTATAGGTGTTTGATGAGCTCAAACTGGAGTAACAAAGCCACCATGTGGGTTCTGGGAACCAAAACTGGGTCCTCTACAATAGCATCAAGTGTTCCTAATTGCTGAGTCACTTCCCAGCCAGCTTTCACAATTAGATGCACTTATTGACTGTGTGAACTGGAGAAGTGGAGACTTGGGGCAATCTGGCCACACTGCAGGAAACCTAAGCCAACAAAAAAAGAAAAAGATGCAACCAGATGTGGTAGTACATGCTTCCAATCCTGGTTCCCAAGAGGTTTGATACAGCTGGAGGTATCACAAGACCTGACTTCAAACAGGTCTACATAGTGAGACCCTTCTACAGAAAAAGGAAGAGGAGGAAACTATTCGTTTACAGTTTGGCTGGTGGTAAAAACAGAGTTAGTCCTGGTGCCGCCTAAACCGTTTGTTTGTTTGTTTGTTTGTTTGTTTTAATTTTGCTTAAATTAAATTTTCACTTACTCTGTCTTTTCAGTATTTTCAGTACTTTCGACTTTGCGACTTCTTCAGTGTTCATCTTTCGCTTCATGATGTGAGTAGCTGGCTTTCAGATCAGACCCTCTCTTTAAATCCTCAGCACCACCAAGTTTCAACAGAGAAAAGTCCTGAAAGAGAAAAACAAGTGTATTGTTACTAATGAAACATATTTAAAGCTCTTAGGAGAAATGAGTTTCCTGTTTCTTAGAATCTCTTTCAGGAGCTGAAGAGATGGCTCACAGGTTAAGAGCATTGGCTACTCTTACAAAGGACCTGGGTTCAGTTCCCAGTATCCACATGGCAGCTCACAACTGTCTGAAACTCCAGTCCTGGGGATCTGTCTCACTCCTATGAGGTACACAAATACACAAACAAACAAACAAAAACAAGGCCAAGCAGTGGTGCTGCCGCCTTGAATCCACTGCAACACTGAGGAGGCAGAGGCAAAGGGATCTCTGTGAGTTCAAGGCCAGCCTGGCCTACAAGAGTGAATTCTAGGACAGGCTTCCAAAGCCACAGAGAAACCCTGTCTCAAAAAAGCAAAAAAAGAAACACACACACCCACACGAAATAAATCCTTTAAACAAAGAACATCTCTAACATTAAAAAAATTATTAAACTTGCTGGATTCCAGAAACACTGTAGCAATGCACCACTCCCATCATATACATGCACACAATATGCTTAAATTATTATTATTTTTATTCTTTTGTTTTATTTTTCAAGACAGGCTTCCTTTGTGTAGTCCTGGCTGTCCTGGACTCACTCTGTAGGCCAGGCTGGCCTCCAGCTCACAGAGATTCACCTGCTTTAGCCCCTGGAATGCTGGGAATTAAAAGCATGTACCACCACACCCAGCAAAATTTAAAAATTCTTATGGGAATACAAAAGACCACAAAAGCAAAAGGAATACAGTTGGGGGCATCACAACAAGTGTCTTCAAATACGTCACAGAGCTACAGTGACATAGAGTTGTGCAGGCACTACATAGCTATGGTCATCTAATTTTTGACAAAGGCATCAAAAACATACAATGGATCCCAGATTCTGAGAGGCAGAGGCAGGCAGATCTGTGAGTTTGAGACTAGCCTGTCTGAATAGTGCATTTTCTACATATCCAGGTATGCCTACCTAAACACTCTGTCTCAAAACCAAAACGCCTACAATGTGGAGAGGCTATTCAACAAAGCATACTGACAACTAGGAATTTACCTGCAGAACAATGAAATATATTGCACTATACAAAAACCAATTCAAAATGCATCCAAGAACGTAAGTTGAAACCTGAAACACTGACACCGCGAGTGAAAATTCCGAGGAATGTGCTTCAAGTGTGATTATCTGAACACAGTAAAGGAAGTTATCAGAGGAGTCTGCCATCCTACTCATAGAGTTGAGGTCTAAAATATAGAGCCAGGTTGTGGTGAGGTATGATTTTAATCCTAGCACTTGGGAGGCAAAGGCAGGCCTGGTTTATAGAGATGTATTGAGTTCCAGGACAGCCAGGGCTACACAGTGAGGTCCTGTCTCAAAAACAACCTCAAACAATAAAAAAGAAAACAAATAACAGAGCCAGCAAGGTGGCCCAATGTATAAAAGTGATTGTCTCACAAGACTAGTGACCTGAAATCAGTCCCCAAGGCTAAGGTGGGTGAGGAGAACAAACTTCTCCAAGCTGCCCTCTGACCTCCACAGCTGTGTGGTCTCATGTGGACACACACAAATAGGAAGACATTTCTTTCAATTAAAAAAAAGCAATAACAAAAAACACCTCCCTGGCTGGGTGTGATTGTCCACACTTTAATCCCAGCACCCCAGAGGCAGAGGACCTCAGTTAGTTTTAGGTCATTTTAGTATAAAGTTCAAAACCAGCCGGGGCTCACATAGGGAGACCCTGTCAAATAAATCAATAAAATTGTGTCAGCTCACAGTTCCGGATGTCAAAGGTCAGAAGGCCCCCAAAGGATGGTCGTTTTGTCCCTGGAGAGTCCTGAAGCTGTAAGACTGTCACAAAGCTCTCTGCTCGCTACACCCTGTCCTATCAGTCTCCAAAAGGTCCCACCCCCAAACACCCAGATCTCCACCCACAGAATACTTTGCAATGGTATTAAATCTGCTATTTTATTTGTCTGTTGCTTGAGACCCCGCCCTACTATGTTGCCCAAGCTGGCTTTAAACTGGTCTCAAATGACCCTCTCTAGCTTCAACCTCTTGGGGGCAGGGACAACTTGGTGTGTGTTACCAATCCCCAAACCAGTGGTTCTCCACTTGCAGGTGCAGACCATTCACAGGAATTGCTTATCAGATATTTACATTACAATGCTTTTGTTTTTTGAGACAGGGTTTCCCAGTGTAACAGCCCTAGCTGTCCTGGAACTAGTTCTGTAGACCAGGCTGGCCTACATTACAATGTACAACCATAGCAAAATTACGGTTATGAAGTAGCAACTAAATAATTTATGGTGTGGGGGGGGTCACCACAACATGAGGAATTGTATAAAAGAGTCAAAACATTAGGAAGGTTGAGAAGCACTGCCCTCAAGACAGATTACAGCTAAGCATGAGAAGGCTTTGAGGGCATCCAAACCTTAGGCAAGCACAGCAACCATATGCATTTCTGAACCACTTCTCTAGAGTAACAGCTTACAGCTTACACACACACACACACACACACACACACACACACACACACACACACGTGCTATATATATAAAACCTATATTTGTATATAAATAAATCTCATATATATATTCTAATAAATCTCATATATTGGAATGACTTACTTACAGGCTGCAGTCCACTAATCCAACAACCGCTGCCTACGAATGGATAACCCAAGAATTCAGAAGTTTCTCCGTCTATGAGCCTGGATGTCTCGGCTGGTCTTCAATATACGCCGAATCCCAAAGTTGGCTCCAATGCCAGTGAAGAATGGACCTGCAAGCAAGGCAAAGGCAAGCGGTCAAAGAAAAAGCTTCCTTCTTGGGTGTCCTTATATAGGCTTTCAGCAGAAGGTGTGGCCCAATTAAAGGCGTGTCTTCTCACCTCAATATCCAGGATTAGAGGTATGTCTTTAGCGGAGGTCTGAAGGAAAATGCCCTCAAGGCCCCTGGAGAATGGTACTTAAAGCCCTGTTGAAGTAGGTGTGGCTTGTTGGAGGAAGTGCGTCACTGTGGGCGGGTTGAGGTCCCAGAAGCTCAAGCCGGGCCTAGTGTGATTCAATCTTCCATCTCAAGCCTGGCCCAGCGTGATTCAATCTTCCATGTTGCTGCCTGCAGATGCTAATGTAGAACTCTCAGCTACCTCTCCAGCACCCTATCTGCCTGCACGCCCTATCTGCCTGCACGCCGACAGGCTTCCTACAATAGCGATAATGATCTAGACCTCTGAACTTTAGCCAGCCCCAATAGAATGATTTCCTTTATAAGAGTTGCTGTCTCTTCACAGCAAGAAACCCTAAGATACTTTCCTAACTCAAAGATTCAAATTAGAAGTGGGATCTTCCTAATTTAAGTTAAGCAATAAACAAAACAACAACAACCAAACAAACCTCGCAAGTGTGCCCTTTATTTTTTATTTTATTTCTTTCAAGACAGGGTTTCTCTGTGTAGCCCTGGCTGTCCTGGAACTTACCCTGTAGACCAGGCTGGCCTTGAACGACCTGCCTTTGCATCCTGCGTGGAATCCCACCTGGTGTGTGCCCTCCATTTTTTGGGTTTCAGTTCCAGAGGTAGTCAAGTTGACAACCAAGAACAGCCATCACTTGTTAGTGTACATGTACCACACATACAAAGGATCGTGGAAATTTAAGAGGACATTTTCATTCCTCTAGAACTATAAAAGATAAATTGTTCATTCTAAGTCTTTTCTGGCAGTTAATAAGTTATCTTAAAATGGTGCTGGGCAACTGCCTTGTGTCTCAAGGACAGATGAACATGGCAGGCTGACCAAATGAAGAATTAATTGATTAGTTCTGTGGTTTGAAAAATGTACCCCAAAATGAATGTATTTGTGGCCAGTGCAATGTTCAGAGGTAGGACTCCAAGGAAGCAATTGGATCTCGGAGGCTGTGACTCTACTGATGGTTAATGTGTTGATGCACTCATAATCTGATGGCATTATTGGGGGGTGATAGAAGCTAGAGGCCTAGGTGGAGTCTGTAGGGTATTCAGCCTGCCCTAGAAGGCTCCCTTTGTCCTTTCCCCTATTATGGTCTTCTAAAGTGACATTTCTGCCTGTCACAGGACTATTAAGAAATGGCACCAGTGACCTGACCGGTCCAGCAGGCCAGGTTATTTGTGGGTCTCAAGGGGGTATCACCTAGGGGGTCAATGGGGACGAGAGAGGAGGGAGACCAAGTGCATAATGAAAGACAGAGTCAGTCTGAGTCGCGTCAAGGTCTCGTTTATTGAAGGGTAAAGCTTGAAGTGAAGATAAGGTTGGCCTTGGCCCATGTCCTTTTGACCGGTCAACTGCAGCCTATTCCGAGAAGTAAAGGAACAACATGTTTTGAGCAACATATCTAAAAAGAACATCTTGTGGTTAGAATAGTTCAGAGCAGGTGGCTGTGCAATCTTGCTCGAGATTCTCTTTGGTCCTCAACAATTCCCCCCTCTATACTTAAAAATGAGAGGGGCTTTAAAGCTTTCGTCAGAGAGAGCCTCTGTCTTAGGCTGTGTAGGCTGCACCCATGGTCAGGCAACGTGCCAGGTTGAGCCGGTCTTGACGACCTCTGTACGTTGTTGCTTCCTGTCCCAGGACCTACACGTATTCCCGTCATTTAGTACTCTCTTACCAATTGACCAGCTTTTAAGGGTGGAGGTTATTGAATCATAGCCTTTGGTCGCTAAATCCGGGCTCTTGTTTGACCTTTGTTTTTCCCCAAGATCTTTATCAACAGCTAATTTATGATAAGGGACCGAAATATTTCTAGGTAAGGCCGCATCAATCTGTCTCTTTGTAAGCTGGGTGAGTCGTTGAAAGGCCCATGGGCCAAAGGAAAGAAGAAGAAGAAAGACAATCAGGGGGGCTACAAGGGTAGGGAACAGGGTAGACAGCCAGAGGGATCCTTGTAGCCAGTTTGAGAACCATCCTTTTTGGCTTTCAAAATCTCTCTTTCGTTTTGCCAATCTGTCTCTCAGGATCTCCATGGATTCCTTAACAACACCAGTATGCTCAGCATAGAAACAACATTCTTCCCTTAAAGCAGCACAAAGGCCACCTTCCTTAAGGAATAGGAGGTCCAGCCCTCTTCTATTTTGCAAAACCACCTCCGATAGAGAGGTTAGAGATTTCTCCAGAGCAGTGATGGATCTTTCTATAGCCTCAAGATCCGTGGTCATGGCTATTTGTAATTGCAATAGCTGATTGTTTTGTACAAGAGCAGCTGTTCCGGTTCCTATACCGGCAACAATGCCACCGATCCCCAGCATAAGGGCAATGGTCATAGAGACAGGCTCTCTCACGACTCTGTGCTGTGCCTGTGAGACCAGGATCTCCCCTGAATAATATTTAATTTGAGGCCAAAGCTGCACCAAAATGCAATATTCATCTGAAACATTAAAGCTTAAAGCAAATATGCAGGGCGTTAAGCCTGTATTGCAGGCCCAATAGGTACCATTGGGTGCCTCAAGATAGTAAGTTCCTTTATGGGGAACTATAGTTTTATCCAGTGCTAACACAACTCCAGGCGGCACAATAGACATCCTGGGGTCCACCACATTGAGCGGTTAGTTAAAGGTTGGGAGAGTGTCCAGGGCAGATATAAAAACGGGTCTTTCTAGTCTCTGCCTTATTCCAAGCAGAATTACATCCCCATTCGGACAGGTTGGTCCATCTATCTACTATATCACAAAGGTCTACATACAGATCTGGGAACCATTTTCCAAAAGGAAAGTCTGCGGAGGTATTAGATGCGGCAACACTCCCGGTAGAGAGGTTAATGATGACCCATTTCTGGAGGGTTGGTGTGTGCGGCTGGCGTCCAGCGGCGGCAGCGGTCATGAGCATAGAGCAGAGAATCTGGAACATAATCTCCGGCCATCTATTTTCCTTTTCTCGAGTTGGCATCTGTAAAAGAAAAGGAATTTGTCTCAGGGAGGCCCCTGGACTCCCATTATATCAAGTGTCACGTGTAGAAAGGGGTTTAACTAATCTTGTCGGTAGCCATCGGGCTCCATTTTCTTTAGAATTATAAATGCAAGCTGAGCCTTTACCCCAAATTAAAACGGGGTCGGGTCCATTCCATATTCCCGTAATGGGATCTTTCCATAGAGCTTTTGCATATCCCTGACGAGTCTCTGGGTGCCAATGCCTATCCGCTGCGGATCTTCCCTGCTCATCAAGGGTTAAGAAATTCAAAACAAAAAGGGCATGAGCAAGAATAAGTTTTTGATTGCCTTTATGGGGAAACAAAATTTCTTGTGACTTTAGCTTATTAATGGTATTTTTTAAGGTTTGATGGGCCCGTTCCACGATGCCTTGCCCTTGGGGATTGTAAGGAATCCCGGTAACATGTTTAATTCCCAATTGCAAACAGAGCTGTTTAAACTTTGTGCTGGTATATCCCGGGCCATTATCGGTTTTTATAGAAACAGGCTGTCCTAACATGGCAAATGTATGTAATAAATGGCTTGTAACATCTTTGGCAGCCTCTCCAGTGTGGGCAGAGGCAGAAATGAACCCACTATATGTATCGATAGTGACATGAACAAATTTAAGCTGTCCAAAAGCAGGGACATGTGTAACATCCATTTGCCAAAGTTGACCCGGAATTAGACCTCTGGGATTTACCCCTATATGAGGCTCTGGTAAATATATCAGGCATTTTTTGCAGGATTTAACAATTTCTCTGGCCTGATCTCTGGTAATGGAGAATTTTTGTCTCAAAGTCTGGGCATTGAGATGATGGAGTCGATGGGCCTCCTGTGCGGCTGCCACCCCATTCTGTTCAGAGAACAGAACTTGTGGGGCTCGGGTAGCGGCATCTGCTAGTTCATTTCCCAGTGCTAATGGTCCAGGTAATCCTGTATGGGCACGAATATGGCCAATAAAAAAGGGAAAAGTCCTCTGGCATATTAACTTTTGTATTTCTGAAAACATTTTAAAGGTAGAAGTTTGAGGCTGAATTGTAGGTACCATTTCTAATACTTGTAAGGCCCCTACTACATACCGGCTGTCAGAATATAAATTGAGTGGGTAATGGGCAAATTTCTTTAATACCATTAAAGCGGCATGAAGCTCAACCAATTGTGCTGAGGTAAAGGGTGTACTAAAGACAACTTCACTACCCTCAAATACATAGGCAGCTCGTCCATTTTTTGAACCGTCTATGAAAACCGTATGGGCATCTGGGATAGGTTCTAATTTTGTATTCCGGAGGAAAACAAAGGGGGTGCAGGAAAAGAATTGGAGCAACTTATTGCTCGGTAGCTGGGTATCAAATTTTCCCATATAGGAGCAAGCAAGGATGGCCCAGTCAGGGTGATGATAGGCCAGCCAGTCTAAATTATTTTTATCATAGGGCTGTACAACTATTTCAGGTTCTTTTCCAAAATATTTGGTAGAAGTTTTTAGTCCCAATACTATCAATTGACAAACCAAAAAGGGGATAAGTAGGGAGCACTTTTCTCTTAGCAACCGGGAGATGTATCCAGAGCAGGGGAACAGGGTCCTGCCAGAGCAAGGCTGTGGGAGAGAACTCTGTGGAAAACACTATTAGATATAAAGGCTGGGTGGGAGAGAAATATCCAATATGTTGGGACATAATGGCTGCTTCCACCTTCTCAAGGGCTTGTAATGCCTCTGGGGTAAGTATTCTAGGGGAGAGGGGGTCGGCGTCCCCCTTTAACACATCTTCAAGAGGGCGAATGTCTCCTTTAGTCAACTGTAAGTAAGGGCGCAGCCACTGAATATCTCCCAAAAGTTTTTGGAAGTCATTGAGGGTGTGTAATGAGCCCTTTTTTAGTTGGAGCTTTTGTGTATAAAGAAGTTCTGGGCAAAGCTCAAACCCCAAAAACAAAAAGGGGAATCTTGTTTGAATCTTATCAGGGGCAATACAAAACCCTCTCTCCTGTAAGGCCTGAACCATAAACATGGCTATCATATTTGTTTCTTCAATGGCCTTGGCAGCTATCAAAATATCATCCATATAATGAATTATATAGGCCCCAGGACACCTAATTCTGAAAGGGTCAATTGTCTGAGCAACATACTTTTGGCAAAGGGTGGGTGAATTAGCCATACCTTGGGGCAAAACTCTCCATTGAAATCTGGGATTGGGGCCCACCTGATTAACAATAGGGATAGAAAAGGCAAATCTCTTGCAATCATCTTTATGAAGGGGAATGGAGTAACTTTGGCATATCCTCTAGGGATAGCCACAGTGTGGGCTTATACTAGCTGGGCAGTTGCGGGCAAAGTGCCCCAGCTCACCGCATTTGAAGCAGGTTTTTGAGGTGTTGGACTTATTGGCTACTGGGTGGAGCACGGCCCCTATGGCTAAACTGATAGATTTTGAAAGTTTATGTTCTAAAGAATCAACATTATTACAGATCCCAATCATGCCATGGAGGTCTGTTGTCTTTATTTTTCCTCTCAAGGCAGCCTTGTAGGCAGAATTGGCATTTTCAAAGGCAAGTTGTTTAATTATAATATCATCAGTACCGTTTTCCCCTAGTATTCTTTCGGCAGCCTCCAAAAGTCTAGCTACAAACTGAGCATAAGGTTCATTTGCCCCTTGGATGATTTTAGAGAGAGAGAGGCACCGACGGAGCCTGCCGGGGGAATGGCCCGCCAGGCCGCTAGGGCAGCCTGGGTGGCTTGGCTTAATAGCCCGGTGGGTGGGGAAAGCTTGCTGTATGCCTTTGGCGGCGTATTTCCCTTGGACTGTCAGTTTGTCTAAAGTCCATGAGGCTGTTGTGGCATTTTGTTTATTTACCGCGGCTTGTGTCTCTGACCTTTCTAGGAGCTCCGCCTTCCAAGTCAAAAACTGGCTGTGGGACAGCACTTGATTGGGTAATTTTTGTCCATTTAGTGGGGAGAAGGTACCCCCTTTGGCCCAGACTCTCCAAAATGGAGATGGTGAACGGGGCCGCAAGGCCATAGTTTTTTTATTGCTGAATGTAATTCTTTTAAATGTTTTATCTTAAGGGTCCTGACTATGCGTGACCCTGAAGCCTCAGGCATGTTTTGTTCTATTTCTTTAATTTCCTCATCAGACCCAGGTGGGCTCTCATTGTCAGGTGTCTCGGTATCGGGGCAGACGAATCAGCCTGACCAGTATGATCCCGCCTTTGGCCCCCAGATCTAGTTATGACAGGGAAAGAGAAGGAGAAAGGTCGCCGCTCCTTTACCGGTGCGGGGTTCTTTGAAATTTTCTCTGAGTGGCAGGCTACTGATGGGGGTCCATCAAGTCAGCTCGCATTATTTGAACTTGGTCAGAAAGGTCTTTTAACTCCTTTTGAAGGGTGATTACATCTTTTAAATGTGAAATTTGGGTGGACAGGGAGCGTTAAGTGGCAAGGAGATTCTCCACCAAGGGAGGGGACAATGCCTGGGCCCCAGGGTGAGCGGCAAAGGGAGGGGCCGTGGGGGATCTCCGGAGGGACATATGGGGGCGGCTGGTGCCAGCTGAGTCTCTTAACCCTATTTCTTTGGGGAACCTGTTCAACAGGAGCCATGAACGGGGGATTATACCTTTTACTTTCATATTTAGCAACCTCTTCCGCTAAGTCGGCCTCTTCTGCGGGGTCCAGCCAGCTTTCTACCCTATCTTTATGAATAACAGGGTACAACAATTTTGTCTTTATAGGGGGGGTTATCAGCGGGGGGGTCTAAATTGTTTTCTGAAATTTCTTTATCTATAAGGGAGGGAGTACGTGACTCCGGGCGGGCGCCATTGTCCTCCATTTTATTATGAATTTTTCTTCCTCATAACTCTCAGACAATTCAGTCAAAAAATCCTCTGCCAGGGCCAATAAATGAGAAACCTTTCCCTCCTTTTCAGAGTCCTTAAGAATGTCTCTAATGACTCCATAAAAACTGAAAAATGATTCTGGTATTTCCTCTCCTTTCTTGAGGAGGCCGTTAATATCCGTTCCCACTTTATTCCAACTTAGCGGGTGAATGCCAGGCCCATGAATCACCAGCCAAGGACATTTCTCCTCCACAAAACAAAAGAAATTAAAAAGGTCCTTTTTCTTAACTCTTATTCCTCTCTCCCTTAAACTACTCTTTACTTCTCTGATAAAGAGGGCCTCCTTAGAGGCTGTCTTGCCCATGACTATAATCGGACAACAGTACTTACCTCGAGACAGACCCGTGCACGAGGGATGCAGGGCGTCTCCACTTTGGGTCAACTAGTCTCTTCTTTCTCTTGGTGTTGTCCGGCGACCACCATACCTCGAGTCCCACGTCGGGCGCCACTTGACCCGTCCAGCAGGCCAGGTTATTTGTGGGTCTCGAGGGGGTATCACCTAGGGGGTCAATGTGGGCGAGAGAGGAGGGAGACCAAGCACATAATGAAAGGCAGAGTCAGTCTGAGTCGCGTCAAGGTCTCGTTTATTGAAGGGTAAAGCTTGCTTATATACAGGGGATTTTGCTCAGGGCGGAGTAGGAGGGTAGGAGGAAATGGAAATTTTAAGAGGAAGTGAAGAAAAGGTTGGCCTTGACCCATGTCCTTGTGACCGTTCAACCGAAGCCTATTCCGAGAAGTAAAGGAACAACATGTTTTGAGCAACATATCTAAAAAGAACATCTTGTGGTTAGAACAGGTCAGAGCAGGTGGCTGTGCAAGATCTTGCGCGAGATTCTCTTTGGCCCTCAACAGTGACCATAGACTTGAACCTCTGAAGCCATGATCCAAAGTGATTTTTTGTTTTGTTTTGTTTTCAATTAAGACATGGCCTCACTATATAGTCCTGGTTATCCTGGAACTCACTAGGTAGATCAGGCTGTCCTGCAACTCAGAGATCCAGCTGCCTCTGCCTCCTGAGTGCTGAGATTAAAGATATGGAACTCCACATCTGACTTTTTTTCATAGAATATATTTTGATAATATTTTCCTCCGCTCAACACCTCCCAGAACCTACCCACCACTCTACACTCTACCCACCCAGTCTCTTGTTCTCTCTCTCTCTCTCTCTCTCTCTCTCTCTCTCTCTCTCTCTCTTCCTCCCTCCCTCACGTGAAAAACAAAAATAAAACACAAAACTGGGTAGTGGTGAAGAGTAAATATTACTACCTGTCTATAAGAACATGGGCTTGTCACCTTGGGGGCTCCCTCCCCTGCAGGTGGCCGCTCCTGGAACTTTCATAAAAAAAAAAAAACCGCTCCTGGGATAACCACAGGATGTCTCAACGACCTCTGTGAAAAGTTCAAACGCCCCAGGTGTGTCCACATAGTTTAACTGATGAGTAAATATGTAACTTTGGGCTTCCCCTATTTCCTCCCTGGTCCTCCCCTCCTCCTTTGTGGTTTTTGCCTTTATGAGTGAATGTGTAACTTTGGGCTTCCTCTATTTTCTCCCTAGTCCCCCTCCCCTCCTTTATGGTTCTTGCCTTTATAAGCTTATCACAAGTTTGGGTCGGGGTCCAACTCCTCTGAGCCTCGACCCCAGCATGCTGGCTTGAGATCTCATTCAATTCCTTTTTCAATAAACTTCCTCATGTGATTGCAGCAAGTCCAGTCTCAGTGCCTCACTGGGTGCGCGCTATTCTCGAGATTTGAGCGAGGGTCTCCCTTCGGGGGTTTTTCATTTGGGGGCTCGTCCGAGATTTGCGTGACCACCCAGGGGTCCTAGACCCACTTGGAGGTAAGAATTTTTGCTCTGTTGTGACTCTTTGTTTGTGGCCTCTTCAAAAATCTGGTGCAATCGCAGTTACGTTTTCGCAAACGCTCTTTAGAGGCCGCTCTCCAGGGGGAGGAGCAGAGTGGACGGGGATAGACTTGTCCAGGTGTCCACCGTTTGTTCGCCCCGGGAGACATCCCTGGAGGACAGGAGGAGGACCAGGGACGCCTGGTGGACCTCCACGGAGAAGGTCGGGAGATAAGTTTTCTCCTTGACGATCTGTGTCATAGGGCCATTTCCCGGCCGCCTGTTTCCTTTCAGAATTACTGGTTGACTCGAGGTCGACAGCTCGCTTTGCTTTCTTGTCTTTCTGTCGTGGTGATTGTTTTTATCGTGTATGTAATAGAGGTAGACATGGGACAGACTGTGACGACCCCACTAACACTGACCCTGGACCATTGGAGGGACGTTAAGACTCGGGCTCATAATCTTTCTGTCGAGGTCACAAAAGGACCTTGGCGGACTTTTTGTTCTTCCGAATGGCCCAGTTTCAGTGTAGGATGGCCTTCGGGGGGAACTTTTAATCTATCTGTAATTTCCACTGTCAAGGGAATTCGTTTTCAGGCCACAGGGGGACACCCTGATCAGGTTCCATACATTATCGTGTGGCAGGACCTAGTCCAAAACCCGCCACCCTGGATGAAGCCTTGGCCATCGGGAATAGGGTCGGCGACAGTTGCCGTGGCGGCATGGAAAGTGCCTCCTTCAGATTCGCCAGCGCCCGCTCCAACAGCTCCTCCGAGGATCTATCCTGAAATTGATGATGTCTCCCTTCTTGACCACCCTCCTCCCCCATATCCTCAACCCATTTCTCATGCAGCCCCACAGGTCCCAACGGACTCCCAGCCGGCCTCCGAAATAGGGCCCGCGGCAGGGACTCAACGCCGCTGGGGGCCGCAGCCCAGAGAGATCTGGTGCGGGACCTGATTCCACCGTTGCGCTACCATTACGAGCTTATGGACCTGCCCCAGCTCCAGGGGAATTAGTCCCCCTGCAGTATTGGCCGTTTTCGTCAGCGGATATGTACAACTGGAAAACTAACCACCCCTCCTTTTCAGAGAACCTCTCAGGCTTGACGGGACTCCTGGAGTCCCTGATGTATTCTCATCAGCCCACTTGGGACGATTGTCAACAGCTCTTTCAGGTCCTCTTTACGACTGAAGAAAGAGAGAGAATCCTTCTAGAGGCCAGATAGAATGTTCCAGGACCAGATGGGACCCCCAGCAATCTCCCTAATCTCATAGATGCTGCTTTTCCCTTGGTCCGCCCTGACTGGGATTATAACTCTGCAGGAGGTAGGGGGCATCTCACGGTCTACCGCCGGGCTCTAGTGGCAGGTCTCAAGGGGGCCACGCGGCGACCCACCAATTTGGCAAAGGTAAGAGAAATCTTACAGAGTCCAGTAGAGCCACCCTCTGTCTTCTTAGAACGACTGATGGAGGCATATAGGAGACATACTCCATTTGATCCCTCCTCGGAGGGACAGCAGGCGGCTGTAGCCATGGCTTTTATAGGACAGTCGGCCTCGGATATCAAGAAAAAGTGGCAAAGATTTGAGGGGCTCCAGGATTATACATTGCAGGATTTAGCAAAAGAGGCAGAGAAAGTATATCACAAGAGAGAGACTGAGGAAGAAAAACAAGAAAGAAAAAAAAAGGAGGCAGAAGAGAGGGAGAATCGGCAGGATCGCCGCCAGGAGAGGAATTTAACTAAGATTTTGGCCGCAGTAGTAGGCAGAGAACGGTCAGAAAGAGGACAGTCAGGTTACCTGGGCAACAGGGCAAGAAGACCCCCGGGAGGACAGAGTCTGCAACTTGAAAAAGACCAATGTGCATACTGTAAAGACAAAGGCCACTGGGCCAGGGAGTGCCCCCGAAAGAAACCAAAGGGCCCCAAGATGTTGGCCCTCGAGGAAGATTAGGGGAGTCGGGGCTCGGTCCCCCTCCCCGAGCCTAGGGTAACTCTCTCTGTGGGGGGGAACCCCGTTAATTTCTTAGTAGATACGGGGGCGGAACACTCAGTTTTGACTAAACCGTTAGGGCTGTTAGGATCGAAAAAAACCCTGTCATGGGGGTGACTGGGAGCAAACTTTACCCATGGACAACCGAAAGAAGTTTAGAAATTGGCAAAAGCCAAGTAACTCACTCTTTCCTTGTGATTCCTGAGTGACCTGCGCCCCTTCTGGGAAGGGACTTGTTGACCAAATTAAAGGCTCAGGTCCAGTTCACCCCGAAAGGGACCAGAAGTCACCTGGGGGGAAGCCCCTACAACATGCTTAGTTCTAAGTCTAGAAGAAGAATATCGCCTCCATGAACCCAAAACTGGGGTTTTGCCCCATAAAGAATGGCTGACAGCTTTTCCAGAGGTTTGGGCAGAGCGGACTGGAATGGGGCTGGCTAAGCAAATACCACCGGTTATAGTGGAGCTAAAAGCGGCTGCCACCCCCGTATCAGTCAGACAGTACCCCATGACTCAAGGGGCTAAAGAAGGCATTCGACCACATATCCAGAGACTGTTACAACAAGGTATACTGATTCCCTGCCGGTCCCCTTGGAATACCCCCCTCCTGCCGGTACGTAAGCCTGGAACCAATGATTATCGACCTATCCAGGACTTGAGAGAAGTCAATAAACGAGTACAGGACATTCACCCAACCGTGCCCAACCCTTACAACTTGCTGAGTTCCTTACCGCCTGAACGATCCTAGTACACCGTTCTGGATTTGAAAGATGCCTTTTTCTGTCTCAGGTTACATTCGAATAGCCAACCCCTATTCGCTTTCGAATGGCGAGATTCCGAAGGAGGACATACGGGTCAACTGACCTGGACTAGGTTGCCACAGGGGTTCAAAAATTCACCAACTCTTTTCCATGAAGCGCTCCACCGTGACCTTGCACCCTTCAGGGCACGGAACCCCCCTCTTGCTTGAAAGCCATTGCTGCAGTAGCCTTACTTGTAAAAGACGCTGATAAGCTTACCCTGGGTCAGCATATGACTGTAATAGCACCACATGCTTTAGAAAGTATTGTGCGGCAGCTGCCTGACTGCTGGATGACAAACGCCCGGATGACACATTACCAGAGCTTGTTGTTAAATGATCGGATAACCTTCGCTCCTCCTGCTATTCTTAACCCAGCCACCCTGCTCCCCGAAGCGAAGGACTCTACCCCAGTGCACCGGTGCACTGACCTCCTGGCTGAAGAGACCGGGACCAGGAAGGACCTGACCGAACAACCTTGGCCGGGTGTGACAAACTGGTATACAGACAGCAGCAGCTTTGTGGTAGAAGGTAAAAGAAGGGCGGGAGCGGCGGCGGTGGATGGAAAGCAGGTAATGTGGACTAGCAGTCTCCCAGAAGGAACCTTGGCTCAATAAGCTGAGCTCCTGGCATTGACTCAAGCTCTGCGTCTGTCAGAAGGTAAGGCTATCAACATTTACACCCACAGCCGCTATGCCTTCGCCACGGCTCACCTTCATGGAGCCATTTACAGACAGAGGGGCTTACTCACCTCAGCAGGAAGAGACGTTAAAAACAAAGAAGAAATCCTGGCCCTCCTAGAAGCCATACATCTTCCACAAAAATTAGCCATCGTCCACTGCCTGGGACACCAGAAGGGGGCTGACCCTGTCACAAAGGGGAACCAGATGGCTGATTTAAGAGCAAAGCAAGCTGCCTAGGGAGCGGTAGTGCTGGCAGAAGAAACTGGAACCCCACCAGAACCCCCACAAGCCAGCGTCATCCATGCCAGCTTCCTCTATCCCTATAAAGATTATGATTTAATCAAAGATAGGACCCGTGCAGGAAAAGCTCGGATGTTCAGTTTCGGTGGACTGGCAAAAACCAAAGATGGAAGAATCATTCTACCCTCTAAAGAAGGACGAGACTATGTGAGATGAATATACCAGCTGACTCATCTTGGAAACGAAAAACTTAAGCAATTAATCAAAGGTTCTAAATATTATGTTCTAGGATTAAATACAATAATAAAAGAGGTAACAGAGTCATGTCAAGCCTGCACCTTGACCAATGCTGCCCGACTGTTGAAAGAACTCGGAAAAAGAATGAGGGGAGATCGGCCGGGAATTTATTAGGAGGTAGACTTCACTGAAATTAAGCCAGGAAAATATGGTAATAAGTACCTTCTAGTTTTTATAGACACTTTTTCAGGATGGGTGGAAGCCTTTCCCACGAAGTCCGAAACTCCTCAAATGGTAACCAAGAAGATACTGGAAGAAATCCTGCCCAGGTTTGGGATCCCCAAGGTAATTGGTTCAGACAACGGGCCGGCTTTTGTTGTCCAGGTAAGTCGGGAGTTGGCCACCCAACTGGGGACTAATTGGAAACTACATTGCGCTTACAGACCCCAGAGCTCAGGACAGGTAGAAAGAATGAATAGAACCCTAAAGGAGACCCTTACTAAATTGGCTATTGAGACCGGCGGCAAAGACTGGGTGACCCTCCTCTCCTTTGCGCTCCTTAGGGTCCAAAACACACCTGGACGTTTCGGCCTTACCCCTTACGAAATCCTACATGGGGGACCGCCCCCCTTGACTGAGTCAGGCGGGATATTGGATCCTTGCACTCACTCTCCCTCCTCCTCTGCTCTGTTTACCCACTTAAAGGCCTTAGAAGTTGTCAAAACACAGATCTGGGATCAGATCAAAGAAGCCTACACTCCAGGGACCACCGAGGTGCCCCACCGATTCCAGGTCGGAGACTCAGTCTTGGTCAGATGACATCGCGCTGGCACACTTGAGCCTCGGTGGAAAGGACCCTACCTAGTGCTGCTGACCACGCCCACGGCAGTAAAGATAGACGGGATTGCTGCCTGGATCCACGCTTCCCACATAAAAAGGGCACCCAGTCAAAATGCAAACAACCGCGAAAATAATTGGACAGTGGTCACCAGTGATAATCCTCTTAAGTTGCGCCTTCGCCGCCGCCGTAGCCTTGGGGAACAACCCGCATGTTCCCCAAAAATTGACATGGGAAGTGCTTAATGAAGAAGGCGACATCGTGTGGTCAAAAACCGCAGTGCACCCCCCTTGGACTTGGTGGCCTAATCTTGCACCTGATATCTGTAAGTTAGCTGCCGGTTCCCTGGCCTGGGATCTTTCTAATTATGACAATTTAGATAAACCACTGCCGGAGGAACAATGTGTCCCTCATGGTATAGGGAGCACATTGGGATGTTCTGGACAATTTTTTCGAGCCAACCTCCAGGCAGCAGACTTCTACGTCTGCCCCGGGCAGGGACATAACAGAGAAATGAAGAGACAATGTGGGGGGGGGCTGGAATCAGGTTATTTCTGTGGTAAATGGGGATGTGAGACCACAGGAGAAGCCTACTGGAATCCCTCCTCCTCCTGGGATCTGACTATAGTCAAAAAGGGTCGAAAGCCGGAAGAGCCAGAAAAAGGAGAGAGAGACGCATCTAGATACCCGGCTTATAAGACTGGGTGTGCTCCTGGAGCCTCGGGTGGGCCTCAGGGGCCATGCAAAGGCAGCTATTGTAACCCTCTGAATATTAGTTTCACAGCACGGGGAAAACAAGATCGCCAATGGGTAAAAGGCAACCGCTGGGGGTGGAGAGTCTACACTGGAACGGGAGACCCTGGGTTCGTTTTCACTATCAGGATAAAGATAGAAAGTCCGCCTGCACGACCCGTAGGACCTAATCCAGCGCTTGGTAACCCCCCACCCAGGCCTGAGGGACTTCCTGGTCTCACCCCATCACCAAAGGACCCTTCCAGCCCTAATCCAATCAGGTCCCTCCTCCCCCCTATGAGAACCGAGGATCGCCTGTTCAATCTGCTCGCTAGTGCGTTCGTCGTGTTAAACCGCACAAACCCCACTGCTACCCAATCTTGCTGGCTGTGCTTTGCTTCTAATCCCCCTTACTATGAAGGAATAGCTCAAATGCGGAGCTATAATGTTACTTCTGACCATTCACATTGCCCCTGGGGGAGCCAACGGAAGCTGACCCTTTCAGCGGTATCAGGCACTGGACTATGCATAGGCAAAGTGCCTACCAGGCACCAGCCCCTCTGTAACGTAACTATTGACACCCTGACAGATGGCCAAAATCAATATCTAGTACCCCCCCCCCAGACACTTGGTGGGCCTGTGGCACTGGCCTGACCCCCTGCTTGCATACTTCACTTTTTAACAGTACTAGGGACTTTTGTATTTTGGTCCAGCTGGTGCCTAGGGTCATTTATCATGATGATAGTTCATTTATAGATGAATTTGATCATTGTACTCGTTACAAGAGGGAACCTGTTACCCTGACCTTAGCTGGCATGTTAGGACTAGCAGTAGCAGCAGGGGTTGGAACTGGGGTAGCTGCTCTTGTCCAACAACCGTCCTACTATAATGAACTTAGAGCGGCTATGGATGCAGACCAGGGAGCGTTGGAGCAGTCCATCACTAAACTAGAAGAGTCGTTAACTTCACTGTCAGAGGTAGTGCTGCAAAACAGAAGGGGATTAGACCTGCTTTATAGTAGGAAATTACCAATACGGAGTCAGGTAGATATATAAGGGTATTTAATAGGGAAAAGCCTTACTTACAGAGCGAACCAGCCAGCCGGTGGTAGTCTGTACAGCAAGAAGCAAAGAGAAACCGAAACCGAAACGCAGACCCCCTACTCACTCTGACCACGCCCTCACAAGCCTGCTCAGGTACTCCTGTAGCCAGCCCCTAAGAAGGCATGGCTACAGCTTCCCCTACAATTCCCCTTTTAGTCTAAAAGAGGATTAAAACTTAACAGTATAAAGGTAAAATATAAGAAGATACAACAATCTGCTTATGTCACCTCCTAAGTATCTATTTTAACTAAACTCTAAAGTCATCTGAAAGAGGTGTCCAAGCCTGAACACCTCCTTCCAAACCAAACCATTAACAATAGGAAGCTATTCCTAACTAGGTATATACACTATCCTAAGTGACAACAATGGGGAAAGGGGGCGTAGCATTCTCCAAGTTACTTCCTGCTGAAATGGGACGATGATAGTCATGTGGGATCCTGTAGAAAGAAAATGTTAGTATCCAGTCCATGTTAGATGGGATTCACTTGATTGAAGATCTCGCTTGAAATCCTCAACTTGATTGAAGTCAGTACCCGAACCTCTGGCGGAGTTTCAGTTGAAATGGAGCAAGTTGGATCCAGTGCAGTCGAGGAGGTGTGGCCCATTTTGTTTCCAGGGTGTCCAGGGATTGCTGTCAGGCAGGTCTTCATTGGCTGTGTGGGACTCAAACATGAACAGTTAGCAGAGAAATGTTTGCTTGTGTATGTACACATGCTAGGGAATGCAACCATGAGAGCATAACAATTATGAAAGGGTGTACACCTTGAGAGAAAGATCCAAGAAAAGACAAAGACAGTCCCCAAATTCTTCTTTTATTCTGTATTACATCAATTGGCTTCTTGATACAACACAGAAACACTAAAGCTTAGTTAAATAATGTGCTTGGATTTTAGAGGAGGAAAGCCAAATCCACCTCTAAATCCAGCATTGGTTTAATTGAATAGGGACTAGGAAATAAAGAGAAATAGAGTTTTTTGAGAGACAGCTGTAAAGTTTACCGTATGGCACATTCCTTCTATTTGATGGTTATAGCTACCTTTTCTTCTTAAGTATCTACCCATGCAGTGTCCTTTGCCTTCTGAAGATGAGTTTTCCTGTGAAGATAAAAGCAAAACACTTCCCTTTCCTTTGGGAGGTTTCTATTTACTTTAAAAGATATACCTTAGTAGAATACCTGTCATTTGTCCTCATCGAGAGGTTTTTCCTTTTCCAGTCGAATCTTGATCAACTTTGATGGGATCCAAAGTTTTTCTTCTCCTGTAGAAACCAATGCAAAACCCCTACCCCAACGTAACACATGTCCTGGTTTCCATACAGAGGTTAGTACATCTTTGAAGTATACTGGCTGATTGAGTTCAGCAGTTTTTTCCGTAGTCCAGTGTCTTTCTGCAGCTGTTTGTCCTTTTTCATTGGCATTAAGAAAGTTTAGTGTTAATAAAGCATTATGCAACCTATGTTTGGGGGGTTTAGTCTTCCAAGCTTGTTTGTTGAGCATCTCCTTAAGTGTTCTATTAGATCGCTCAACCACTGCTTGTCCTGTAGGATTGTGTGGTATACCAGTAACATGCTTTATGTTATAATATTTGAAAAATTGTTCCAATTTTGTAGAGACATATGCTGGAGCATTGTCAGTTTTTATTTGTGCAGGTATACCCATAACTGCCATCACCTCTAGCAGGTGTATAATAACAGAATCAGCTTTTTCAGAGTTAAGAGCAGTAGCCCATTGGAACCCTGAGAATGTGTCTATGGTATGATGCACATATTTCAAATTTCCAAACTCTGCAAAGTGAAAGACATCCATCTGCCAAACCTCATTTCTCTGAATGCCCTTAGGATTACAACCTGCTGGCAATGGAGTTTGATTATAAAAGGAACAAGTAGGACAGTTTTTCACTATCTCCTTGGCTTGTTGCCAAGTGATGGAGAAGTCCTTTTTCAAACCTTTGCTATTTACATGATGTTTCTTATGAAATTCTGAGGCTTCTAGCACACTTCCAATTAATAAACGATCAATCTCATCATTGCCTTGTGCTAGTGGGCCAGGCAGACCCGTATGGGATCTGATATGTGTAATATACATAGGATTACTTCTGTTTCTGATAGTTTCCTGTAATTGTAAAAACAGAGAAGTTAATTCTGTATTATCAGGAACAAATTCTGCAGTCTCAATATGTAACACGACTCTCTCTGCATACTGAGAATCAGTAACTATATTAAGAGGTTCTGTAAAATCCTTAAGTACCATGAGAATTGCATATAATTCTGCCTTCTGTACAGATGTATATGGACTTTGAACTACTTTACTTACCTCACCTGCTTTATAACCTGCCTTACCTGATTTGTTGGCATCAGTGTAGAAGGTAAGAACTCCAGAAATGGGAGTTTGTCTTACAATACGTGGAAGAATCCAGACTGTCTTTTTTATGAATTTAATTCTGTCAGTTTTGGGATAGTTGTTGCTAATTGTTCCCAAAAAGTCAGTAAGAGCTATTTGCCAATATTCATTATCTTTCCATAAGGAAGAAATTTCTTCATTAGTTAAAGGTACTATAATTTCTGCTGGATCTTTTCCAGTCAGCTGGCGAAGTCTTAATTTACCCTTTAAAATCAAATCAGAAATCTTTTCTATATATGTCTTTAACTTTTTATTCTGTTTATGTGGCAGAAATATCCATTCCAATATAGTGTCTTCCCTCTGCATCAGAATTCCAGAAGGGTATTCTCTGGATGGCAAGATAACCAGAATACAGTCTAAATTAAGGTTTATCCGATCTACATGTGCATTCAATATTCTGTTTTCTACCCATTGTAACTCTTTTTCTGCCTCATCAGATAATATTCTAGGACTGTTTAGGTCCTTATCACCTTTAAGGGCCATTTTTAAATGCTTTAAGTCATGTCCTTCTACACCAATAATTGTCTGTAATTGAGAAATTTCCCCTAATAATTTCTGAAGAGAATTAAGAGTTTGATACCGATCTCTCCTAATTTGTACCTTTTGATGTCTGAGTCTCTGTAAGTCTATCTTGTAACCTAAATAGATAATAGAATTTCCTCTTTGTATCTTTTCTGGTGCAATCTGTAATCCCCAACGAGGCAGAACTTCCTTCACCATTTCAAACATACGTTCCAAAATTTCCTTATTAGAATCTGATAAGAGAATATCATCCATATAATGATAAACAAGAGATTGTGAAAATTTCTTACGATTTATTCCCAAAGGTTGCTGTACAAAGTGTTGACACAAAGTAGGGCTATTTAGCATTCCTTGTGGCAAAACCCTCCATTGATATTTCCTAACTGGCTGTGAATTATTAAGAGTTGGTACAGTAAATGCAAATTTTTCTCTATCATTTTCCTGTAACGGTATTGTGAAAAAACAGTCTTTTAGATCAATGACTATGATAGGCCATCCTTTAGGTATTAAGGAAGGTAATGGCATTCCAGGTTGCAGAGAGCCCATTGGTTGAATTTACCTTATTTATAGCTCTCAGGTCTGTCAGCATTCTCCACTTACCTGACTTCTTTTGATGACAAATACAGGAGAATTCCAAGGACTGGTAGATTCCTCTATATGTCCAGCATCTAGCTGTTCCTGTACTAACTTTTCTAAAGCCTCTAGCTTCTCAGAGGTCATAGGCCATTGTCCTACCCAAACTGGTTCATCTGTAAGCCACTTCAATGGCAGGGCCTTTGGCTCCTCTGAAGGTCCATCATTTGTACCTAGTTTCTGTACAGCATGGATGGTTGGTAACCGTTTTCCATAGCGTCTTACCAGATCTTTTCTACTATCTAAAGATTGTACATAATTTGTATCTGACACTGGAGGAATATTAATCTGAGTATTCCATTGCTGTAAGAGATCACGACCCCAGAGATTTATAGCTATATCTGCCACGTATGGTTTCAGTATCCCTTTCTGTCCTTCCGGTCCAATGCAGACCACTGAGTTAACACTCTGTCGAACTCTAGATAGAGTTCCAATTCCTAAAAATTGTACATTTGCCTCTCTAAGAGGCCATTTCTGAGGCCAAGACTTTTGAGTAATAATAGTTACATCCGCCCCAGTGTCCACTAAGCCAGAAATAACTTTATTAATTTTCACCTTTAACTGAGGCCTTTTATCATTAATAGAAGCTTGCCAAAATATGTGTTTCTCATTTTGTCCATTCACACTTGATTCTTCATCACTATTCAAACTACCATCTAGAGCAATATCTTTTTTCACAATAGGCAATGAACTATCTATTGTTCCTGTGAGAGATTGTCTTCCACTGCTATTGGGAATGACCTGACCTTTCTCGATGTGGGGGACTTCTTGAGGTCCCCCTCGGGGTTTCTCGACCTTAAGGGGTTTCCTTGTATGTCCCTGGTCGATCTACATTCATTGGTCCAGTGTCTGCCCTTACCACATCTTCTACACAATCCAGAAGGCAGTGGCCTTCCATATGAGGCATTGTAAGAATTCATTTGTCTACAATTTCTCTTAGTATGTCCCATTTTACCACAGTTGAAACATCTAGGTTCCTGGCGCCTTCGTGGTCTCCAGGGGAAGGCTCTTCCTCCCCAAGGTTCTGGTTCATAGTAGTAGTAACCTCTAGCCTCTTGGTACCTATGTTGACCTCTATAAGGTGCTTCTCCTTGCCAAGCCCTTACATCCTCACCTCTAGAACTTTTAATTTCCTGTTGCCATTTTAAACCTTTGGAGATGGCTTCTCCTACCCAAGCTCCAGTATCTTGCACATTATAGTCAATGCTGGCTGCATACAAAGCCCATTCTTCTAACGGAGCTGATCTGATCTTTAAAGGCAAAAGTATTCTTTTGCATACAGGGTTTGCATTTTCATAAACTATTGTATATATAATTGATTGTCTTGTTTCTGGATCTGTTACCTGTAATTCTACTGCCCTAGTTAATCTTTGTAAGAAGTCCTGGAACTCTTCTGTAGGTCCCTGTTCTATTCTGGTATAAGCTTCTAGGCGTTCTCCTGGCTCACGAACCTTATCCCAGGCATTTAATGCTGCTTTCCTGCATAGAGACAGTATATCGTCATCATACTCAGCCTGAACCTGTGGGTCAGCATAAATACCCTGACCAAGAAGCTTATCTAGAGGGGCTGCAAAACCTTCCTTTATGCCCTGATGCTCAAGGAGCTTTGCCTCATCCTTACCCATGCCTTCCACTGGATTTGGCATGAATTCTCAAGTACAGCTGCTACCAATCGTTCCCAATCTGTGGGTGTCACCCTGTTAAAGGTTGCCCATGAACGTAATAGTTGTTTTATATATGGGCTATGGAGACCATATGAGACAACTGATTCTTTAATATTCTTAAGATCCTTCGGCTGTATAGGTTGCCATTCATAAACCATTCGTCCATGAGGGTGTTTCTTAGAAGCTGGCTTTTCTACCATGGTAGCTGGGTACACTAATGGTGTACGAGTAACAACCTTAGAAGAATAGTCACGATACCTGGGTGGAGTAGGTGCCTGGGATTGGAGTGATTCTGCTTCTGAGGCATCCCACTGATCTTTAAGCCTAGCAATGATATCCTTTTGAAAAGTTTCAATCTCCTTAATCATAAAAGATTCCAAGCACGTTAGTGAATCTGTAAATTGCTCTAACTGCTCATCTACACGTTTTTTAAGGTCTTTCATATGATCATCCTTAGACAGCATCTGGATGGCAAAGAAACTGCCTTCTAGGTATTGGAGTCTAGATTCCAGGTCATGATTTGCTGATTTTGAGTCCTCAGCAATCGACCTTATGGACCTATGTAATCTGTCAGCCCTGTACTGTAAATTATCTTCCAAACATTCAAATCTAGACTCAAATTTCTGATCTGCTACCTTGGATGCTTCAATGACTGATTGAATGGCATTGTCCAATTCTTCAACCCTATGCTGGGTATTTTGCACCGTTCCATCTAGTTGATGAGTAACATGCCTGTCTGAGTTTCTAGCTGGCTACAGATATTCTTTAGCTGGTCGTGGTCTTCTGACAGCCTAGCCTCTAAGGCCTCAGACATGGAGGATCTCTCTGTGTTTATCTTATCATAAATACACTGCATCTCATCCTCCAGCTCTGTCTTTAGTGTACTGGACACAGAGCCAAGCTTATCATCCAATTTCTGTTCCACTTGCTGCACAATTGTGGTCTGACCTAATCGTAAAGCTGTTATTTCCTGTATGTAGGAGGTGAGGTTATCCTTATCTCTATTCCTGAGTCCTCTGGCTAGTAATACTATTACCAGCAAGCTAACTGCCATGACAGCATATAGGCCAATAATTGGCAAATTAGCATCCTCCTCAAACAGTGAATTCACGTAATAAGCAAAAACATGACCAATTTTAGCAAATGATAAATATTCCGCCATGATTTTACCTGATTTCTACTCCAGATGCAGTGAATATATTTGACCAGCAGGTAGCACAGGCCTTCAGTTATTCCGAGGTGTTTGGCAGCAGTCGGTCAGAGGTGGAGAGAGGTCACAAAAGCAGCTGCGCTTATCTTAGAGAGTATACGGCTTTTCGGCTTTGGCTTTCCTGCAGCGGCCAGGGGAAGCCTCTGCTGAAAGCCGAAACTTACTCACCTCTAGGCAGCTAGAAACTGGGTGGATAGTTCTGAGCAGCTCAGCTGCCGTGGGTCTGCTGCTAGCCGGGAGCACCTGTGGAGAGAGGGCACTTTCCGGGCCTAGACCGTGGGCCCGATGGAACCCACAGCCTGTCCCAAATGGGGTGTGGGTTTCCAATATCCCACTTCTGACACCAGACATAGTAGGAAATTACCAATACGGAGTCAGGTAGATATATAAGGGTATTTAATAGGGAAAAGCCTTACTTACAGAGCGAACCAGCCAGCCGGTGGTAGTCTGTACAGCAAGAAGCAAAGAGAAACTGAAACTGAAACGCATACGCCCTACTCATTCTGACCACGCCCTCACAAGCCTGCTCAGGTACTCCTGTAGCCAGCCCCTAAGAAGGCGTGGCCACAGCTTCCCCTACACTGCTTTGGCTTAAAGAAGGGGGGCTCTGTGCTGCCTTAAAAGAAGAATGTTGCTTTTATGTAGATCATTCCGGTGTCATCAGGGACTCCATGGCAAAGCTTAGAGAAAGGCTAGAAAACAGGAAAAAAGAAAGAGAAGCATACCAAGGATGGTATGAAAATTGGTTTAATCGGTCACCTTGGTACTCTACTCTGGTCTCCGCCTTAGCCGGGCCTTTAATCATTTTGATGCTGATCCTAGCCTTCGGGCCGTATAAGTGCTGTCCAGGTAATGGTCTTAAGACAGCAGTACCAGATACTACAAGAAACTGAGGGATCGCTCTAAGATTAGAGCTATTTACAAGAAGAAGTGGGGAATGAAGAGTATAAATTACTACCTGTCTATAAGAACATGGGCTTGTCACCTTGGGGGCTCCCTCCCATGCAGGCGGCCGCTCCTGGAACTCTCGTAAAAAAAAAAACCACTCCTGGGATAACCACAGGACTCTCAACGACCTCTGTGAAAAGTTCAAATGCCCCAGGTGTGTCCACATAGTTTAACTGATGAGTAAATGTGTAACTTTGGGCTTCCCCTATTTCCTCCCTGGTCCTCCCCTCCTCCTTTGTGGTTTTTGCCTTTATGAGTGAATGTGTAACTTTGGGCTTCCTCTATTTCCATCCCTAGTCCTCCTCCCCTCTATGGTTTTTGCCTTTGCCTTTATAAGCTTGTCCCAAGTTTGGGTCGGGGTCGAACTCCTCTGAGCCTCGACCCCAGCATGCTGGCTTGAGATCTCATTCAATTCCTTTTTCAATAAACTTCCTCACGTGATTGCAGCAAGTCCGGTCTCGGTGCCTCACTGGGTGCGCACTATTCCCGAGATTTGAGCAAGGGTCTACTTCGTGGGTCTTTCACCACCTAGTACTGAACCTTCCATTGTGGCTCCAGAAAGGAGTACACATAGGTGATTGCCCTGGGCTGGCTACTACAGGGCAAACCACCTCTGCCCAGATAACTCCATTTGGGGGCTTGGTTGTATTTTGGTTTTTGACTCCAGTACTAAGACACAAGGGGTGTAAGTGTTTGGCTTTCATCCCTGGTAACAGACAGTTATGATAAAGTGTGAGGGGGGACCTTGATGGATTCCATGGCAAGCAAGGGCGACCGAGGCGGCAGAGGGACAAACATGCCAGGCAGACAGAGTTTAAGTGAGAAGGTTTATTAGAAAGAGAATGGGGGGGTAGGAAAAGTCCTGTCTTCCCCCAGGTGAACAGCCGTAAAGGCAGGGATGGGGGGACATAATGAGAGGAGGTGGGGCGTGTCTGTCTTTTAAAGGGGTCCTTCACACCTGGCATGCAAACTATGCAACCATGGGCTGACCAAGGTACTACCTGAGTGCATTCTGCCAGGTGCCAGGTCAGCATAATGCCTGAATCCTTATAATAGTGAAGATCTTTGTTGTCCTCCAGGTGGTGAGAGTCCTCCCTAGGGTTGGGAAGTAGTGCTCAGTATCTGCTCCCCTGGATTGGTTACTGGAGCATCCTGATTGCTTAGTCTTCACCAAATGAGGCTGATGGTCCTTCAACTAAATTTTACTTCTGTGTAACTTAGTGTCTTCCAAGTAAGTTTACAGGTCTTTGTTACTTCAAACAAGAGTTCATTACTTCCATTTCCTCTTTCCCCAGGTATTATTAGCTCAGGTCACCAGCACCTCAGTCCTGTTTCTTCAGTTATGCTTCAGCTTCCACATTTCATCCATGTATTTCTTCCTCTTTTCATAAAACCATTGGGAGACCTGAGAAAAAGGAGATTAACAGAGGACTAAGGATATTGGTTTATTTTTTTGTTTGTTTTGCTTTTGGCGTTTTTTGTTGTTGTTGTTGTTGCTTTTTTTTTCTTCTTCTTCTTCGAGACAGGATTGTGTAGCGCTGGCTGTCTTGGAATGCCCCTTGGAGACCAGGCTGGCCTTGAACTCACTCTGATCTGCCTGCCTCTGCCTCTGGAGAGCTGGGATTAAACCTGTGAGCCACCACTGCCTGGCAAGGATAGGTTTCTATGAGCTACTTCCGTGTTATTAGAACCAAACAAAACATGCTAGAGCAAGGAAGGGAAGTTCTGTTGGCTCCAGGTTTCAGAGTGTTCCACCCATCATCACTCTTCCCATTAACTGGGGCCTGACATGAGGCTTGCCATCATGGAAGTGTTCCCACATGGACCAAAAGGCCTGTCACCTTGTAGTGGACAGTAGTCAAGGAAAGCAAACAGAAAAGGCACCAGCCACACCCTCTTTCATTAAGAGTCCCAAGGGCTTAATCAATTAATTAGGTTAGAGCCCCCAGGATCTGGTCACCATCCAGTTGAACCTTATAATACACGAATTAGGGTGTGAGATGGACATTTCTTCCATTCTTAAACCCATGGAGGCTGAAGAGATGGCTCAGCATTGAAGAGCACTGGCTGCTCTTCCAGAGGTCCTGATTTCAATTCCCAGCACCCAAGTGGCATCTCACAACCATCTGTAATGGGATCTGATGCAGACAGAGCACTCATACTAAAATACAGAAATAAAATAAAACATCTAACAGTTCAGGAAAAGCAACATGAGTGACATGATCAGGAAAGGGAGAGGCTATGTACCTGTTTGTCCGTCATGTTAAACTGAAATGCCAATGAATAACAGTCTCGTGTGGTGGGGCCTCTTCTTAACTTAAATTTTGCCCACAGAGTGTCCATGAGGGGTTTGCTGACTCGCCTCTTGGAACACAGCTCTTCATTTTTCTGCTTTGCTTGATTCTTTCTCTCCTTTTCCTCCCTGGCTCTCTTCTTCTGCTGTCTTTTCTTCCAGCGGCTCCTGCCGGGTTTTCCTGGGTGGTGTCTCTGGTTGTGCATCCTTAGCTTTGTTTTTTCAAGTTCTGTAGAACATAGGCAAGCTGTGAGTGCAGTTTCAGATCATGCTTAGTATTCTTCCATGTTAGAATATTTGATTTTCAGTGTGAGTGTGATTACAGCATTTTGGAGGCTGAGGGCAGAAGGCTTTCAGGTTTCAGGACAGCCTGGGCTATATAGCGAATCTGCTTCAAAACTTTTATTATTATTGCTGGGTGGTGGTGGCACATGCCTTTTAAATCCCATCATTAGGGATGCAGAGGCAGGTGGATCTCACTGAGTTTTAGGCCAGCCTGGTCTACAGAGCAAGTTCCTGGACAGCCAGGAACTTGTTACATAGAAACCCTGTCTTGGGGTGGGGGAGGGGGTTATTATTATTATCATTATTGGGGATGACCTTGAATTTTCTACCTTCTTGCCTCCACCTCTGAGTGCTGGGATCACAGGAGTGACAGCAGCTTGGTGTCCCCAGTGCTGGAGGTTGAACCCAGGGCTTTGTGCCTGTTAGAGAAGAACTCTGCCTGTGGAGCTATATCCCCAACCCTAAAAGAAATAAAATAAATAAATTTAAAATTATTAACCTTTATTTTGGTTTCTCTGTAGCTTAGGAGCCTGTCCTGGAACTAGCTCGGTAGACCAGGCTTGCCTTGAACTCAGAGATCCCCGCTCCCCCATCTCTGTCTCCCGAGTGCTGGGATTAAAGGCATGCATGTACCACCACCGGGCTCCTTTCTCTTCTTAAAGTTTTGTTTATTCTTATTTTATATTGTAAATCCCACTGGTCAAGAATAAGAGTACTTATCACAGTTTTAAAGCCAAATTTGAAGCAGGCTTTGATTAATACTGGCCAGGTCCATATTCAGGTCCCAGGAAATGACCCCAAGTCACATTTTGCAGGGGTTTACAAAGATAGAACACACAATTCAAGGTTTTTCCCATCAGGTCCAATCTGGGGCAATCATACAACATGACATTCTGCCTACATCCAGTCAGTGGAAGGGCACATTCTGATATTCTCCCATAAACGGAATCCTTCAGAATTTCACAAACTATCTGTCCCTGGACAAGTGGCTTGCAGATCAGAGGCATTTGTTTCATGGATCTCTTAGGCATAGTAATCAAAACTTAAAATATAACTTTGACTCTCCCATTGTGTTGTCTTTGAGAGTTTAATTATGCACCATGTTCATGCAAGTGCCGTAGAGTCCCCAATAGGGTATAGGTGTTTGATGAGCTCAAACTGGAGTAACAAAGCCACCATGTGGGTTCTGGGAACCAAAACTGGGTCCTCTACAATACCATCAAGTGTTCCTAATTGCTGAGTCACTTCCCAGCCAGCTTTCACAATTAGATGCACTTATTGACTGTGTGAACTGGAGAAGTGGAGACTTGGGGCAATCTGGCCACACTGCAGGAAACCTAAGCCAACAAAAAAAGAAAAAGATGCAACCAGATGTGGTAGTACATGCTTCCAATCCTGGTTCCCAAGAGGTTTGATACAGCTGGAGGTATCACAAGACCTGACTTCAAACAGGTCTACATAGTGCGACCCTTCTACAGAAATAGGAAGAGGAGGAAATTATTCGTTTACAGTTTGGCTGGTGGTAAAAACAGAGTTAGTCCTGGTGCCGCCTAAATCGTTTTTTTGTTTTGTTTTGTTTTGTTTTGTTGTTTTTTTTTTAAATTTTGCTTAAATAAAATTTTCACTTACTCTGTCTTTTCAGTATTTTCAGTACTTTCGACTTTGCGACTTCTTCAGTGTTCATCTTTCGCTTCATGATGTGAGTAGCTGGCTTTCAGATCAGACCCTCTCTTTAAATCCTCAGCACCACCAAGTTTCAACAGAGAAAAGTCCTGAAAGAGAAAAACAAGTGTATTGTTACTAATGAAACATACTTAAAGCTCTTAGGAGTAATGAGTATCCTGTTTCTTAGAATCTCTCTCAGGAGCTGAAGAGATGGCTCAGAGGTTAAGAGCATTGGCTACTCTTACAAAGGACCTGGGTTCAGTTCCCAGTATCCACATGGCAGCTCACAACTGTCTGAAACTCCAGTCCTGGGGATCTGTCTCACTCCTGGGGATGTGGTACACAAATACACAAACAAACAAAAACCAGGCCAAGCAGTGGTGATGCCACCTTTAATCCACTGCAACACTCAGGAGGCAGAGGCAAAGGGATCTCTGTGAGTTCAAGGCCAGCCTGGCCTACAAGAGTAAATTCTAGGACAGGCTTCCAAAGCCACACAGAGAAACCCTGTCTCAAAAAAGCAAAAAAAGAAACACACACACCCACACGAAATAAATCCTTTAAACAAAGAACATCTCTAACATTAAAAAAATTATTAAACTTGCTAGATTCCAGAAACACTGTAGCAATGCACCATTCCCATCATATACATGCACACAATACGCTTAAATATTATTTTTTTATTCTTTTGTTTTATTTTTCAAGACAGGTTTCCTTTGTGTAGTTCTGGCTGTCCTGGACTCACTCTGTAGGCCAGGCTGGCCTCCAACTCACAGAGATTCACCTGCTTTAGCCCCTGGAATGCTGGGAATTAAAAGCATGTACCACCACACCCAGCAAAATTTAAAAATTCTTATGGGAATACAAAATACCACAAAAGCAAAAGGAATACAGTTGGGGGCATCACAACAAGTGTCTTCAAATACGTCACAGAGCTACAGTGGCATAGAGTTGTGCATGGCACTACATAGCTATGGTCATCTAATTTTTGACAAAGGCATCAAAAACATACAATGGATCCCAGATTCTGAGAGGCAGAGGCAGGCAGATCTGTGAGTTTGAGACTAGCCTGTCTGAATAGTGCATTTTCTACATATCCAGGTATGCCTACCTAAACACTCTGTCTCAAAACCAAAACGCCTACAATGTGGAGAGGCTATTCAACAAAGCGTACTGACAACTAGGAATTTACCTGCAGAACAATGAAATATATTGCACTATACAAAAACCAATTCAAAATGTATCCAAGAACGTAAGTTGAAACCTGAAACACTGACACCGCTGGTGAAAATCCTGAGGAATGTTCTTCAAGTGCGATTATCTGAACACAGTAAAGGAAGTTATCAGAGGAGTCTGCCAGCCTACTCATGGAGTTGAGGTCTAAAATATAGAGCCAGGTTGTGGTGAGGTATGATTTTAATCCCAGCATTGGGAGCAAAGGCAGGCCTGGTTTATAGAGATGTATTGAGTTCCAGGACAGCCAGGGCTACACAGTGAGGTCCTGTCTCAAAAACAACCTCAAACAATAAAAAAGAAAACAAATAACAGAGCCAGCAAGGTGGCCCAATGTATAAAAGTGATTGTCTCACAAGACCAGTGACCTGAATTCAGTCCCCAAGGCTAAGGTGGGTGAGGAGAACAAACTTCTCCAAGCTGCCCTCTGACCTCCACAGCTGTGTGGTCTCATGTGGACACACACAAATAGGAAGACATTTCTTTCAATTAAAAAAAAGCAAAACCAAAAAACACCTCCCTGGCTGGGTGTGATTGTCCACACTTTAATCCCAGCACCCCAGAGGCAGAGGACCTCAGTTAGTTTTAGGTCATTTTAGTATAAAGTTCAAAACCAGCCGGGGCTCACACAGGGAGACCCTGTCAAATAAATCAATAAAATTGTGTCAGCTCACGGTTCCGGATGTCAAAGGTCAGAAGGCCTCCAAAGGATGGCCGTCTTGTCCCTGGAGAGTCCTGAAGCTGTAAGACTGTCACAAAGCTCTCTGCTCGCTACACCCTGTCCTATCAGTCTCCAAAAGGTCCCACCCCCAAACACCCAGATCTCCATCCACAGAATACTTTGCAATGGTATTAAATCTGCTATTTTATTTGTCTGTTGCTTGAGACCCCGCCCTACTATGTTGCCCAAGCTGGCTTTAAACTGCTCTCAAATGACCCTCTCTAGCTTCAACCTCTTGGGGGCGGGGACAACTTGGTGTGTGTTACCAATCCCCAAACCAGTGGTTCTCCACCTGCGGGTCCAGACCCTTCACAGGAATTGCTTATCAGATATTTACATTACAATGCTTTTGTTTTTTGAGACAGGGTTTCCCTGTGTAACAGCCCTAGCTGTCCTGGAACTAGTTCTGTAGACCAGGCTGGCCTACATTACAATGTACAACCATAGCAAAATTACGGTTATGAAGTAGCAACTAAATAATTTATGGTGTGGGGGGGTCTCCACAACATGAGGAATTGTATAAAAGAGTCAAAACATTAGGAAGGTTGAGAAGCACTGCCCTCAAGAGAGATTACAGCTAAGCATGAGAAGGCTTTGAGGGCATCCAAACCTTAGGCAAGCACAGCAACCATATGCATTTCTGAACCACTTCTCTAGAGTAACAGCTTACAGCTTACACACACACACACACACACACACACACACACACACACACACACACGTGCTATGTATATAAAACCTATATTTGTATATAAATAAATCTCATATATATATTCTAATAAATCTCATATATTGGAATGACTTACTTACAGGCTGCAGTCCACTAATCCAACAACCGCTGCCTACGAATGGATAACCCAAGAATTCAGAAGTTTCTCCGTCTATGAGGCTGGATGTCTCGGCTGGTCTTCAATATACGCCGAATCCCAAAGTTGGCTCCAATGCCAGTGAAGAATGGACCTGCAAGCAAGGCAAAGGCAAGCGGTCAAAGAAAAAGCTTCCTTCTTGGGTGTCCTTATATAGGCTTTCAGCAGAAGGTGTGGCCCAATTAAAGGCGTGTCTTCTCACCTCAACATCCAGGATTAGAGGTATGTCTTTAGCGGAGGTCTGAAGGAAAATGCCCTCATAGGCCCCTGGAGAATGGTACTTAAAGCCCTGTTGAAGTAGGTGTGGCTTGTTGGAGGAAGTGCGTCACTGTGGGCGGGCTTTGAGGTCCCAGAAGCTCAAGCCGGGCCTAGTGTGATTCAATCTTCCATGTTGCTGCCGGCAGATGCTAATGTAGAACTCTCAGCTACCTCTCCAGCACCCTATCTGCCTGCACGCCCTATCTGCCTGCACGCCGACAGGCTTCCTACAATAGCGATAATGATCTAGACCTCTGAACTTTAGCCAGCCCCAATAGAATGATTTCCTTTATAAGAGTTGCTGTCTCTTCACAGCAAGAAACCCTAAGATACCTTCCTACTCAAAGATTCAGATTAGACGTGGGATCTTCCTACTTTAAGTTAAGCAATAAACAAAACAACAACAACCAAACAAACCTCGCAAGTGTGCCCTTTATTTTTTATTTTATTTCTTTCAAGACAGGGTTTCTCTGTGTAGCCCTGGCTGTCCTGGAACTTACCCTGTAGACCAGGCTGGCCTTGAACGACCTGCCTTTGCATCCTGCGTGGAATCCCACCTGGTGTGTGCCCTCCATTTTTTGGGTTTCAGTTCCAGAGGTAGTCAAGTTGACAACCAAGAACAGCCATCACTTGTTAGTGTACATGTACCACACATACAAAGGATCGTGGAAATTTAAGAGGACATTTTCATTCCTCTAGAACTATAAAAGATAAATTGTTCATTCTAAGTCTTTTCTGGCAGTTAATAAGTTATCTTAAAATGGTGCAGGGCAACTGCCTTGTGTCTGAAGGACAAATGAACATGGCAGGCTGACCAAATGAATAATTAATAGATTAGTTCTGTGGTTTGAAAAATGTACCCCCAAAATGAATGTATTTGTCGCCAGTGCAATGTTCAGAGGACTCCAAGGAAGCAATTGGATCTCGGAGGCTGTGACTCCATTGCTGGTTAATCTGTTGACGTACTCATAATCTGATGGCATTATTGGGGGGTGATAGAAGCTAGAGGCCTAGGTGGAGTATGTAGGGTATTCAGCCTGCCCTAGAAGGCTCCCTTTGTCCTTTCCCCTGTTATGGTCTTCTAAAGTGACATTTCTGCCTGTCACAGGACTATTAAGCAATGGCACCAGTGACCATAGACTTGAACCTCTGAAGCCATGAACCAAAGTGATTTTTTGTTTTGTTTTGTTTTCAATTAAGACATGGCCTCACTATATAGTCCTGGTTATCCTGGAACTCACTAGGTAGATCAGTCTGTCCTGCAACTCAGAGATCCAGCTGCCTCTGCCTCCTGAGTGCTGAGATTAAAGATATGGAACTCCACATCTGACTTTTTTTCATAGAATATATTTTGATAATATTTTCCTCCCCTCAACACCTCCCAGATCCTACCCACCACTCTACACTCTACCCACCCAGTCTCTTGTTCTCTCTCTCTCTCTCTCTCTCTCTCTCTCTCTCTCTCTCTCTCTCTCTTCCTCCCTCCCTCAAGCCAAAAACAAAAATAAAAACACAAAACTGGGTAGTGGCTTACAGTAGGTAGATCTCTGTGAGTTGGAGACCAGCCTGGTCTACAAAAATGAGTTCCAGGACAGCCAGAGCTGTTACACAGAGAGTCTCAAAAAAATAAAACAAACAAACAAACAAACCAAGACACACATGCACACACACAAAGCCAAAGCAAAACAAATGAAACAAAACAGCTCTCTCTCTCCTCTCTTCTCTCTATTCCCTTCCTTTACTGTAACATGAAAAATAAAAGACCCAAAGACTGATATTGGGGTTCAAGCTTCAAGCTTAATGTCAGAAAAACAAAGCAGCTGGCCACTAGCTCTTACCTCTAGCTCAGGCTGAAAGGATTGATCCACATACGAACTCTTCACTGAGTCTCAAAATGCTGCCTCTCCTCAGCTCGTCTGGAGAGCGAATGGCTCGTCTGAGGCCCTTGCTTCTGTCTTATATACCTCCCTAATGTTTGGATCAAAGGCGTGAACTATAATCCTCCTTTAGACTGACTGACTCTTGTGTAGATCTGGGTGGCCTTAGACTGTCTGTCTCCTAATCTTGAGTCCTAGGATTAAAGGTGTGTACCACCACATCCAAGCTTCTGGTTGCTGGGATTAAAGGCGTGTGCCTGATTTCTATGGGCTGTGGCTGACTTTGTTTTCAGAGTCCTCAGGCAAGCTTTAATAAATCATAAACAATATCTCACCACACTTTCTTCCCTTCCCTTCCCTTTCTTGATAAACCTTCCCAAGTAACCTCTGTCTGCCTGGCATGTTCATCCTGCCATGGGACTTTTCCAAGGCCCCCCTTGCTCCAAGTATCATAACACAGAGTCCTGGCCCTGAAAAGCTTAGCTGCTGAAACAGTCCTGTGAACACTGTTTTCCAAGACCTCCTAAATCCTTCCCACCCACAAAGGCCTAGTACCAGGCATTCTGCAAGCTGCCAAACCTTGGACAAGTTTGTGTTTCACTCTCAATCCTGTGGGTTGTTAGAGCCAGGACAAGTTGCAGCCTGGGGATAAAATCATGAAGTTTGTGGTGTTTACACAAAAATACTAGATGTGGGGCTGGAGAGATGGCTCAGCGGTTAAGAGTACTGACTGTTCTTCCAGAGGTCCTGGGTTCAGTTCCCAGCAACAACATGGTGGCTCACAACCACCTTGAATGAGGTCTGGTGCCTTCTGCTGGCATGCAGGCAGAAGACTGCATACATAATAAATAAAGTTTTTAACAACGACAATAAAAAAGTACTGGATGACACACCAAGTGTGGTGGCTCAAGCCTGTAATCAAAGCACTTTGGGAGGTGGGAGCAGGTGGATAAGAACCAACGAAGACAGTCCTTAAAAACTGTGACAGAGGAGCCAGGCTTTTTATTTACTCATTCATTTATTTATTTACTTTTATTATGTATACAGTCTTCTGCCTGCAGGCCAGCAGAGGGCACCAGATCTCATTCAAGGTGGTTTGTGAGCCACCATGTGGTTGCCAGGAATTGAACTCAGGACCTCTGGTAGAGCAGTCAGTGCTCTTAACCGCTGAGCCATCTCTCCAGCCCTGGAGAAAGCTTTTAATCCCAGCACTGGGGAGGTAGCACTCAAAGCCATCCTGGTCTACAGAGTGAGTTCCAGAGCAGCAGGGTTGGTTACACAGAGAAACCCTGTCTCAAAAAAACCAAACACCACCAAAACTGTGATAGGGATGTAGGAGTGTAGCTCTTCACAGTTCATGGCTCCCGCAGGTGGGGTGGGGAGCTACTCAGTTATTTGTAAGGGGTTGGCTACTGGGAGTTTGGCCACGCTCCAATGAGTACACAGGCAACACAAATTGGACTTTGTATTTTTTTTTTCTTCTTTTTTGGGGGAAGGGTAAAAGAGTGGGAGGGAGGAAAGGGAAGCGAGTGTGAACAGGGTGCATTGTGGGGAATTCCCAAATAGTCAATAAAAGCATTATGTTGGGGGGCGTTTAAGAGAGCCTCAGATACATGGCAAGTTCAAAGAACAGCCAAACCCTTATAAAACCTACCAACAAGAAAACCAAAATCCCCACCCAAACACCTCCAACCTCTCATATCAAACCCATCAAATGGAATTCATGTAACGAGAAACTTACGGAGAAACATATGCCATTAAAAAAAGGTGGAACCAGACACCTTGGGGACACTGGACAGGGGTCTGGCAGCACTAATATCTGGACTTTCAGGTCAGTCTTTGACCTTCCATGGGAAACAGTTCCAACAGCTGCAGTGCAGAAATATAGGAGTCCTTAGAACCCCAGTGTGGATGGCATTGACATGTTGATCCCTCTAGAAGGCTGGTCTACAAAGTAAGTTCCAGGACAGCCAGAGCTAAACTGTGAAATCCTGTCTTGAAAAACAAAAACAAAACAAACAAACAAAACCAGTTTGGGTAATCATCTTTACTCTTATTTGGTGGGATTAACAGTGAGCAATTAACAGCGTTTTTTGTTTTGTTTTGTTTTTTGAGACAGGGTCTCTCTACACAGCCCTAGGTGTCCTAAACTCACAGAGATGGACCTGCTTCTGTCTCCAGAGTGCTGGGATTAAAGTTACTTGCCACCACACCTGACTCCTTAAAATATATTCTTAAAACTGTGAGACACTGAAACACTCATTGGTTGTGAACCAACCCCAGAGGAAGCAGAGCCCCCATCATACCGATGCAGTTATCCTGGTCTGTGAACTATAATTTCTTTCTTTTGGTGGATGGACAGAATTTATGTTTGTTTCAGTCTGGTAAATTAAAGTTCAGAGCAAATTCAATCTTCTTTGGAATTGCTAGAAAATACTGGTACCAGAGATAGAAGCCTGTGTTGGTCATGTGGGAAACAGCCTAGCCGGAAAGCTGACATAAGACTTTCTCACTGACATGAGCGCAGTGAGAAAATCCTCTGAGGCACTTACCACAGAGAGTCAAAAAACGAGTGTTTGATAGGGAGAATGATTTTAAGGGAAGGTTTATTTACAATGGGAGGCATTAGCGTGATCAGAATAGTTTTGTTTGTTTGGTTGCTGTTTGTTTTTTTTTTTTTTGTTTATCAAGATAGGGTTTCTCTGTGTATCCCTGGCCATCCTGTAACTTGCTTTGTAGACCAGGCTGGTCCCAAAGGCAGAGATTTGCTATCCTCTGAAAGGTGAGTACCGCCACAGCCTGGCTAGAATAGTTTTGAGGCTGATGGGAGCAGTCTGAAAAAGAGAAGAAAGTGCTATTAATGCAGAGAGAGACTTGCTGGAGAGTAGAAGTGATGCACACATGCCATGGCAGGTTCTTAGAAAGCTCTGTCACTGTCCTAGGCATCAGGTAATTCTAAGCTGGAGACAAATTTTCAGCATAAATATTCCTAAATTTAAAAAATTTAATAGGGGCTGGAGAGATGGTTTAATGGTTGAGAGCTCTGACTGCTCTTCCAGAGGACCCAGGTTCAATTCCCAGCATCCACATGGCCGCTCACACCTGTCTACAATTCCAGTTCCCGGGGATCCAACACCCTCACACTGACAAATGTGCAGGCAAAACACCAATGCACATAAATGCAAGTAAATAAAAAAATTAAAACTTACTAATTTTTAGCTAGCAAACATAGGTGAGAGGTGTCATTATGACATTTTCATACAGATGAGTCTTCCTAACTTTGTATTTGTTTGTCTTGAGACTGGGTTTCATATTCTCCATGGTGGCCTCAAACTTGCTGTTAGCTGAAGGTAACTCTTCTTCTGCTTTCATTTCCTGGGTTCGAGTTTGTACACACACACACACACACACACACACACACACACACACACACACACACACACACACACACACGATATGGTGTGTATACGGAATCAGAATCAGAAACACCTTGTGGGATTTGTTTCTCTCCTCCATCTAGGTTCTGAGGATTGGACTTCACTCTTCAGGGCTGGAAGCAAGCACCCCTTCCTGCTAACTCATCTTACCAGCCCTATTATTATATTGTTGTTGCTGCTACTTTTGTTGTATTTTCTTTTAAACATTCATTTATTTATTTACAGTGCTTTATCTGCATGTCTGCCTGCAGGCCAGAAGTGAGAGCCAGATCTCATTACAGATGGTTTAAAAAAAATAATTTAAAAACTGCCAACTTAAAAAAAGAAGAAAAGCACTCTTTTTGTTTGTTTGGCTTTTTGAGACAGTGTTTCTCTGTGTAACTCTGGCTGTCCTAGAACTCACTTTATAGACCAGGCTGGCCTGAACTCAGAGATCCCCCTGCCTCTGCCTCCAAGTGCTGCGATTACAGGAGTGTACCACCACTGCCTGGCAAGAAAAACATTCTTAATTGCTTAACCATCTGCACTATTCTCCTTACTGTTTCTGGGAAATTCCCAAAACTCACTGGAAGAGAGTTACATCAACATATCTGTAAAAGATTTTGAGAAATCTTGAAAAACTGCTGTGGCAAAGGTCTCACCTAAGAGTGCTTGCATCCCCAGAAATAGCTGCTGCTAAGTTATAATGGGCAATAAATGCTCAATGATTTGAGCACGGCACTCCTATCCCATTTCAAAGGCCTCTGAGGGGGTCACACACTTCCCCGCCAATCTCCATCTTCCCCTGTGTGTTTTCTCTCCTCCTCCTCCTTTTTTACCTTTTGGAGACAGGATCCCACAGTGCAGCTCAGACTGGCTTCTAGAACCTGTGATCCTCCTGCCTCAGCCTCCAGGGTTCCAGAGTGCAGATACAACAGGTGTCTCTACCCCCCGTGTCTAGTTTCTCAAGTCTTTCTAATTCAGATCCTATATTCAATCATCCTCTTCTTTTTTCTTTTTTTCCCAGATAGGATCTGACCTATAGTCTTTACTGATTCCCAAGTTCCCCACTCTCCTGCTCCAACAGCTGTCTTAACACATTTAGTCTAAACCCCATCTAAAGAACTTTAACTGTGGGTTGGAGAGATAGTTCAGTGGCGAAGACGACTGGCTTTTGTTCAGGGCTTCTGAGTTCAATTCCCAGCACCCCCTGGTGGCTCACAGCTATCTGTAACTGTAGTCTCATGGGATCCAATGTCTTCTTCTGGTGGTGTGTATACATGCAGACAAAATACCCACATACATAAAATATATAAATAAGCCAGGCAGGGTTTCTCTGTGTCGCTTTGGAGCCTATCCTGGCACTCACTCTGGAGACCAGGCTGGCCTCAAACTCACAGAGATCCACCTGCCTCTGCCTCCCAAGTGCTGGGACTAAAGGCGTGCACCACCAATGCCCGGCTCAAATAGTATTTCTCTGAGTACATGGATTTTAAGACTTTTTTTTCCTTCTGAGACAGGGTTTCTCTGTGTAGTGAGAGTCTGAAGTAAGTATGGCTTATTCTACTTGGTTCTAATTATGTCCATTTCTCTAGAAATGAATGTGATGGCATTTTTTGTTTGTTTTGAAACAGGGTCTCAGTATGCAGCCCTGGCTGTCCTGGAACTCACCATGTAAAATAGGCTGGCCTCATATCCAGAGAGATCTCCCTGCACCTGTGCCTGTGCCTGCCCCTGCCCCTGCTCAAGGCTAGGGTTAAAAGCTTGTTTTTAAGGTGCACAGAAATACATGGCCGGATGTAATTGCTTTCTTGATACCTTAAAAATGCATTATTTGGGGCTGGAGAGATGGCTCAGAGGTTAAGAGCACTGACTGCTCTTCCAGAGGTCCTGCAACCTTCCAATTCCCAGCAACCACATGGTGGCTCACAACCATCTGTTATGAGATCTATGCCCTCTTCTGGTGTGCAGATATACTTGGAAGCAGAATGTCGTATATATAATAAACAAATAAAATCTTTAAAAAATGCATTATTTGTAGCTTAACAAAACTCCAGTGGAGGCTGGAAAAATGGTTGGGAGGTTGACAGCACTGGCTTCCCTGACAGGGCCCAGATTCAATCCTCACACTCACATGGCATCACAGCCAGTCGCCAATAACTTCAGTTCCAGAACATCTGGCTTCTGCAGTCTACTGACATATATACAGACATACATGCAGGTTAAATATGCATATGCATAGAAAAATATGCATTGTGTGTATACCACATTTTCTTATCCATTTGTGAATGAACTCGGGCTTTTTCTGTATCTTGGTTTTTGGAAGTAGTATGGCAATAGACATGGATATACGATTGTCATTGGTACGCTGGCCTAGAGTCCTTCAAGCGTGTGCCTAGAACTACAGGCATGCACCGTTAGGCTTCTCCAAATTGGGATTGGGATCTCCAAATTTAGGTATCTCCTACAGAACCATGAACTCTGATCCTGAGCTTCACCTGGATTGGGCCACTGTGCCGCGCCTGTTGGTGTGGAGATGGGAACCCAGGGCTTCATGGATGCTCAGCAAACACTCCACCAGCTGAAACACATCCTAAGTCTGAGCGTGGGTTCATTTCATTTTCCGTTTTAAGTCAGATCCTTTCTTGTCATATTTATTTGCTTCTTATGTGTGGGTATACACAGGACATAGCACACATATGGAGGCCAAAAGACAATTTTCGGATCTTGGTTTGCTCCAGCGTGGGTTTTATGGGCGTTTGAATGATGTATTGATTTTCTGCAGTGTTAGCTTATTTGTCGCTTAACTCTTGGCCATGTATGGTGTTATTAACATGAGAAACTAGGCGTGTGGTATATGGAAACTCTCCATCACATTGTCTCAGGTTTTTTCCTGTCTCTCAAGCCATCCTTAAAAAAAAAAATTAAATTTACTTTTGGCCTAGAGAGATGGTTCAGTGGTGAGGAGCATTTGCCCCTCCTTCAGAGGGCCTGGGTTTAATTCCCAGCACTCACAAGAGAGCTCACAACTGTCTCTATCCCCAGTTCTAGGGGATCTGATACACAAAGAAAATACTCAACCGTATAAGATGAAATAAAACAAAATATAATAACAATAATTGAAAAAAAATTGGGATGTGTGTGAAGAGATGGCTCAGTGGTTAAGAGCACTGGCTGATCCTCTAGAGGACCTGGGTTTAATACCTAGAACCCACTTGGTGGTTCACAACTGTCGGTAACTCTAGTTCCAGGCCATCCAGTGCCTTCTTCTGGTCTCTGTCTGTACCAGACACTCTCAAGGTGCACAGAAATACATGCAGACAAAACACCTGTGCCTGTGAATACAAGTTTAAGAACAGACCATTAGCCTGGGCTAAAGAGTGAGACTCTGTCTCTAAAGATCAGGGGCTGGGGTTGAGCTTGGTGGCAGAGCGCTTGTCTAACATATGCAAGGCTGTTGGTTCAGTCTCAGCAAAGAAACTTATATTCCGTTCCTTCTAATCACACAGTTTAGCAATCAATATGGGGGCTGGGCGGTGGTGAGTTCAAGGCCAGCCTGGTCCACAGAGTGAATCCCAGGCCAGCCAGTGTTACATAGTGAGACCCTGTCTCAAAAAAAGAAAAAAAGAATGTAAAAGCAAAACGGGGCTGCCCTTCCCCCAGAGGCTCTTCCCTATGTGATCCGGACAGTTTGGTTACCTGGCCCCCTTTTACCTCTTGCTCTCCTGTCTGCTGCACTTGGCTCCCTCTCCTCACAAGGCTCAGGGGCATGTCCACTCTGGACTCTCCCAGATGGCCTGGCTCCGGCTATGCTCTCCCTCTTGTATAAAATCAATTTTCTCCTCTACCATACCTAGGATCAGTCATGTCCTTCCTTTTTATCTCTCTTTTCCATTCAGTTAACATTTGTTGAGGTTTCTTTATTGTTGTTGTTAGACAGATTTTTCTCTGTGTATCCCTGGCTGTCCTGGAAATCCTTCTGTAGACCAGGCTGGCATGCACCACCACTGCCAAGTGAAAAAGGATTTTAAAAGATTCTTGCCTGTTGGTGGTGGTTCATGCTTTTAATCCCAGCACTCCGAAGGCAGAGGGAGGTGAATCTCTGTTACTTCAAGGCCAGCCTGGTCTACAGAGTGAGTTCCAGGACAGGCTCCAAAGCTACAGAAAAATCCTGTCTCAAAAAACCAAAATAAATAAGTAAATAAAAATAAAAAAATTAAAAATTAAAAAAATATATATCTTTTTGCAGAGTTCTCTGAGAGCCGCTGATCAGGAAAATTCTGGAAATATATTTCTTCTTCCTTTTGCCATGGAAAGGGTTTTGCTGTGTAGCCCAGGCTGACTTCAAACTTCTTTTCCTTCTTAAGAAGTATGCTAGAAGGATAGTTCTTCAATATTACATAAACTTGACTGTCTCCCTTACACAGAAAACATGCTTTTTGTAATTGTGGATTGTTCAAATTGGGAGAAAGTACTGGACATGATTCTACAGAAAGGGTTGTACAGGAAGGGTGTGGTGCAGAGGAAGAGACCTCGCCTAGAATTCCTAGTTTTTAATGTAGAACCTGAGCGCAAATACTACTGCATCTCAAAGGAAATTCTTGCTGGGCAGTTGGTGGCACACACCTTCAATCCAAGCCCTCAGAACACAGGTGGCAGGTGGAGCTCTGTGAGTCAAAGGTCAGACTGATCTACAGAATGAGTTCCAGGACAGCCAGGACTACACAGAGAGACCCTGTCTCAAAAAACAATATAATAAAATAAAAGCAAAAGGAAGGAAAGTTCCTCAGCATAAGTCCCATGTCTGCTGAAATGACCTTTCTTCCACGCTTTGCACACGGACCAAGAAAAGGCTTCTGGGAAGAGAACCCACAGTCTAGTTGTCATGCTTTCTCACAGATGACTGTACGGCTATCAGGACTTGTGTAGGAATGGCATCTTTTCTCCCTCTGGAATGTCTCTCTTCCTGGATCTCCACTCAGTAGGAGTTTTTATTATGTGTGGTCCTGGAGAGAACCCTAGGGTCTCAGGAATGTTAGGCTAGCCCCCTACCACTCAGCCATGTCCGACATGTTTTCAGTCAGTGATCGGCAGCTGAGAAACTCTGAGTAGGAAGAAGCAGAAACTCTTTGAGAAAGGGAAGCAAGGGAGACATGTTCTATTCACGAGGCAGCACTCCAGGGCTCCCTGTCATGGCCTCCCTGGAAAATTCCATCGGAGGTGGCGATAATAGAGTATTTAAAGCATTAGGCTCTTAGCTGGAAGGAGACAAGAGTGTTAAGTTTTCCAAGTACAGGGAGCTTTCCCTGGACACTTGGTTTTATCTTTTTTTGTTGTTGCCATTAAATCAGACTGCAGCCCTTTCCCCAGTCAACACTGACTACTGCTCAAACAGTACCAACTGAAGAATAAATGGAGTGTAGCTGGGCGTGGTGGTGCAGGATTCTAATCCCAATGCAGGGAGGTGGAGGGAGAGGATTACAAGCCAGCCTGGGCTACAGGAGACTGTGTCAGACAAAATGAAACACGAGGAGTCTAGTGTACCCCGATCTCAAGACATGCCCGTGTCTTCTGGAGAAGGAATCTGTAGTCCTGGGCATTAACCAGGGCCTGGAGAGTGCTAGGCAAGCTGTCTGTCACTGAGCCATGTACCCAGTCCCAAGGACTAGTATTTAAGAAGGGGAAGACAGGGTGGAACAGTGGTGGCACATGCCTTTAATCCCAGCACTGGCAGAGGCCAGCCTGGTCTACACAGCAAGTTCCTTGGACAGGCTCCAAGGCTACAGGGAAACCCTGTCTTGAAAAAACAAACAAACAAACAAAAAATAAAAATAAAAAATAAAAGGAGGAGGAGAAGGCTGAGACAGATGAAGCTGATTTTTGCTTTCCTTTTCATGGTTTCAATTATCTTCCCAGAAAGCCTCCTGACCAGTATACTTCCCATCAGAACCATGAAGACATTATTAATAACCCTCATTAGGCCTGAAATAACAAGCATTGCGGTCATACCCCTAAGTGGAGGCTTATGAGACTAATGTCGGCTTACTATGAAATTTCACTTTGTCTGCAGACATATTTATGCAGGGGGCTGCATAGATTGTATGTCCATGGCTCCTTTTTTTTTTAAATTTATTTTTACTTGAATTGGTGTTTTGCCTGCATGTATGTCTGTGTGAAGGTGTCAGATCTTGGAGTTACAGATAACTAGCTGCCTTGTGAGTGCTGGGAATTGAACCCGGGTCCTCTAGAAGGGCAGTCAGTGCTGTTAACCACTGGGCCATCTCTTCTGCCTGCCCTTGGTTTGCTTTTTTTTGGGGGGGGAGTTTAGACAGGGTTTCTCTGTGGCTTTGGAGACTGTCCTGGAGCTAGCTCTGTAGACCAGGCTGGTCTCGAACTCACAGAGATCTGTCTGCCTTTGCCTCCCCAGTGCTGGGACTAAAGCATGTGCCACCACCATCAGCTTTCCCTTGTTTTTTTTTTTTTTTATAACACAAAAAATATTAACCATATAAATGAAAAAGTTTACCCACTAAAAAATATGGCTATATTTTAGTATGGCCACCTCATAAGTTATAAGAATATTTTCTATCTTTTCCTTGTTTTTTTTTTTTTTTTTTTTTTTTGGTTGAGACAGAATCTCACTATTTAGCCATGGCTGTCCTGGAATTCTCTATGTAGAGCAAGCTGGCCTTGAACTCAGAGAGATCCATTTATTTACTCTGTCCCCAAATGCTGAGATTGAAGTACCATACCTCACCTCTTTGCTCCTTCCTTCCTTCCTTCCTTCCTTCCTTCCTTCCTTCCTTCCTTTCCCCCCTCCTTCCCTTCCTTCCCTTCCCTTTCCTCTCCCTTTCCCCCCTCCAGGAGCTCACTAAGTTGCCCAGGCAAGACTTGAACTTGTGATTGTCCTTCTTCAGCCTCCTAAATACTGAGATTTCAGGTTTTCCTTTGGTTTCCATAACACTTGTTATGGTTGAAAAGTTTGGCTGCTCTGAAAATTCATCTGATGAAATCCTCACCCTCAAGGTGATGGCATTGGGGGCGGGGTGACTTTTAGAAAATCCTGGTCCTATGTAGTGATTTACTTCTATCATCCCAAACTCCAGAGGCAAAGGCAGAGGATCAAAGCAAGTTCAGGGCCACCCTGACCTACTAAGAGTTCCAAGTGTCAACACAGGGGAGTCCATGGAATGTAAGTTTCTGTGTAGCAAAGGAAACAATCAACAGAGTTAACAGGCACCCCGCAGAGCAGTAGAAAATCTACCAGAAGCACCTCAGATAACCAGAATTCGGAAGGAATTGCAGAAATTGCTGGGCAGTGGTGGCATGTGCCTTTAATCCCAGCACTTGGGAGGCAGAAAGAGGCGGATCTCTGTGAGCTCAAGGCCAGCCTGGTCTACAGAGTTCCAGGACAGGCTCCAAAGCTACAAAGAAACCCTGTCTCAAAAAAAAAAAAAAAAAAAAAAAAGGAAACAAACAAAAAAGAATTGCAGAAATTAAATAATAAAGGGAATGAAACTACTAATAAACCAATGGGCAAATGCACTGAATAGATAGTTTTCAAAAAAAAAAAAAGAAATATAATTCAAACTATTTTGTGATACCACCTCACCCCTGTCAGAATGGCTGTTGTAAACAAATCTGACAAAAAATAAAAAGGAGCCCTAATGTGTGGTGTGTGTGTGTGTGTGTGTGTGAGAGAGAGAGAGAGAGAGAGAGAGAGAGAGAGAGAGAGAGAGAGAGAGTGGTGGGGAGCAGGGTAGAATGGTACTTCCTCAGCTCATATTATCTTGTCTGTCACTCTGATTTCCTGATTGACCACGGATGGCTTCTCTGTTTGGTCCCAGGGTTAGAAAAGACAAATGGATGTTGCACTTGGCAAAAGGTAGCAGCTGAAAATGGATAGCGGTTTGTTGTTGCTGTGGCTGCGCGTGGGTAGATCATTCTTTCGGCTCTTTGGTGGCAGGGTTTCATTTTAGCTCACTTGGCCTGGAATTTGCAGAGATTCTCCTACTTCCGCTTCCTCAGTAATCGGATTATGAGCATGAGCCACCATGCCTGGCTCTTTTTCATTTCTGAGGGTGAAGATTCTTGGCAGTCTGGTGATTGCAGCATCAGGTTTTCAGCGTTTCCTGCGGAGCCCCGACTCTTTCTTCTCCTTTTCTCTCTTCTGCCAAAATAGGGTCTCGCTGTGTAACACTGGCTGTCCTGGAACTCGCTGTGTAGATCAGGCTGCCTCAGACTCACAGTGCCCTGTAATCGTTTTTCCCATCAATCAGAAAATTTTGACTGATCTAGATGCACTTCGGCTCCTCCCCCGCTTCGCCTGGGAACTTGTTCGCGTCCCCATGGCGCAATCTGCTGCTGAGACAAGGAACAGCGCCTCACTCTTCTCATCACGACAGCACAAAGCTTTGCGAGCACCGGGAAACAGCGCCCCCTGCTGGGTAGCTTTCTTAAAAGCATCCTTCAGAGCTGAGGCAGTGGCATTTGCTGCTCTCTGATTTATATTTTAGGCTGCTATATTAACGACACTCCCGGGTTTCCTTTCCCTTACGATAGGTTTTAATTATAGGATGAATTAGCTATGCGCACACGGCCTTACAGAGGCCTTCTTCAATGGCATTCAAGTGTGATTTCCTGGGAAGGTTTTTATGTTTGTAAAAATTTTCAGCTCAGGGGCTGGAGAGATGGCGACGCCAGCTGCCAAATCTGGCCCTTTGAATTCCATCTCCACAACACGGTGAAGGAGAAAACAGACTCCACACAAGCTGTTCCGACCTCCACCTGAGCACCAAGGCACACATACCCCCTCACCCTACCCACAATTTAAAAGGCGTGTAAAAATCCGAGTCTATGTGCCAGCTTGTTGTCCCTGTGGTAAAAGTGCAAGAAAAATAATTGGAAAGAAGGAAAGAGTTACACTGGCTCATGGTTTTAGACTGTAGGGCTGGCTGAACAAGACAGAACACCATGGCAACTGGGGGTGTGTGGGTGGCATACCATTCCTTAGGCTGAGATCCAATTCATCTGAGGCCTTGGGCCAAAGGAAATCTTATTCCCTCAGCTTTAACACATCCACCCTGAGCCGTTTCTACCTTGGAGGCAGACCTAGTCAGCTCTCACCTGGTGCCTTAAACCTACTGTATGAGTTGCTTTTCTGTTGCCATAGTAAACCGTGGAACCAGAGTAATGTCAGGGAGGCAGGCCTGGAAGCCTAGAGATCACAGCTTCAATGCAAGAGCAGAGTGAAGAGCAAATGCAGTGAGGTCACGTGGAGGCTGTCCTGGAACTAGCTCTTGTAGACCAGGCTGGTCTCGAACTCACAGACATCCACCTGCCTCTGCCTCCCGAGTGCTGGGATTAAAGGCGTGCACCACCAACGCCAGGCTGCTTTGAATACTTTTTAAAGATAAAAATCTGCGTGTGTGTGTGTGTGTGTGTGCGCGCGCGCGCGCGTGCGCGCGCGCGTAGGTGGGTGCATGCCACTGTGTAGAGGTCGGAAGACAACTTAGGGGAGTCAGTTCTCTTCTGGAGACTGGATTGGCCAGACTTGGTGGCAAGCATCTTTAGCCACAGAGCCATCTTGTTGGCCCTGAAGATAGATATTAGGGGAGGGTTTTTTTAAAAAATTATTTTTAATTCTTTGGATTTAAAGGAGTAGTCTAGAAATTATGTGTGTATGTCTGACTGTGACCTTGTGGATGCAGGTGCCCTTGGAATCTAGAAGAGCGTATTGGGTCCCCTGGAGGAGTTACAGGCAGTTATGAGCCCCCCAAAGTGGTCCTCTGGAAGAGCAGTATGAGATTTGAACTACTGAGCTATCTCTCTAACTCCTTTCCTCAAATTTTTTCTTTCTTTCTTTTCTTTTTTTGGGACAGAGTTTCTCTGTGTAACAGCTCTGGCTGTCCTGGAACTCCCTTTGTAGAGCAGGCTGGTCTCAAACTCAGAGATCTGCCTGCCTCTGCATCCCAAGTGCTGGGATTCAAGGCATGCTCCACTTCTCCGCTCTTGATTTTTTTTCGTTTTCACTTTATTTCATGTGCATGGCTGTTTAGCCTGCATGTGTGTCCGTCACTGTGTGTGCCTGGTCCAAGGGAGGCCAGAAGTCGTCTTCTGACTCTTTAAAGCACAGTGCCCACCCCTCTCTCTGGACCTGGGACTGTGTGGATGTTTAAGGTGAACAGGGGCTCTTCCCAAAGGCCAGTTAGGAGATCCTTTGCTGTCAGCAGTTTACTGTTTTGGTAGAACCAGCTGGGCCAGCAGGTCTGAGCTGCTGTCCTTGGGATGGTGTTTACAGCACAGCAGATGGACAGCAAGAGTACCAGGGTGATGTCTCCAGCGTAGATTCCCCAGCAGCAGGAAGTCAGTACAGATTGGCCTGTAGGCATGAAGTGGTGTCTTCTTCATTGGCCTTCTTTTTTTTTTTGGGGGGGGGGGTTCGAGACAGGGTTTCTCTGTGTAGCTTGGAGCCTATCCCTCTGGAGACCAGGCTGGCCTCAAACTCACAGAGATCTGCCTGCCTCTGCCTCCCGAGTGCTGGGATTAAAGGCATGCGCCACCATCAGCCTTCTTGATTTACCCAAAACAGAGAGAGCAGTTTAGGCTGTGCTGCACATCTTGGGTTGCAGCCTGAGACTGAGGCTTCACCTTAACATGGACAGGCACTAAGGACTTGGAGCGTGTGCTGGTGAGGGGGATGGCCACACAGGTCTCTCATTGCCCAGGCTTCTCTTTTGGCAGTGTGATGAAGAAGCAGGAGGCTACCTGGCTCTGCTAGCATCCAGCTCCAGCTGGTGCCCTCTTCGGCTAGACTATGTGGGCAGCCTCTCCAGGCCAGGCGCTTTGCCTGCTGTACCCCAGAAGATGCTGGGTGCTTCTGGAAGTTCACAGACTCAACAGGCACCCGGGCTGTGCATAAGCAAATGCTTGAACTCCTCCCGTCGGTCCAATCATGGGCAGAAGAGGCAGGCAGGGTTGCCTTCTTCCAGTGCACATACGCCCACCTTCGTGGGCTCAACTCCCTCAGTGGACTTGCACGTAATTTGTTTGGGGGCCACTTCCTGGTTAAGTTGGCAGACGTTGCACACGGTCAATTCCATTTTCCTTGTCCTATTGGAGCACCTGCTTGCTGTAGGGGAACGGTGAGAGCATTTTCAGAAGCTCTGCCCAGCAGTTCTTGTGGGAACAGGAGGGGGGCTGGCCAGCTGCACACTCGTGCCTTGAGGAGGAACTGAATGGACACTTGGGATAAGGTGACAGACAAAGCTTACTATCATAGGGCAAAGGTAGAGTGACAGACACGGGGGGCCCAGCATGCAGCTGGATTTCTTGTCACTTCTGACAAGAAGTGTTTGTGGCTGGTATTCTGTGGTATTCCCACCGACAATACTGTAGTTCATAAAGTTCATAGGGAAGTCACCTGAAGGGACTGTCTGTGGCTGGAAAGAGCAGCTCAGGTGGCATCACCTGCCGTTTGTGGAGGACATTCAGAGCACTGCTGGCCAGGGAGGTCAGAATCCCCCACAAGGCTGTCCTGCAGATAGGAAATTTTACTGGTCAGTGGGGAGCAGCTCACTGTTTATGCAGAAGTCATCTGACCCATGGAAGTCACCTCTGGTGAGGCAGTTTAGATACAGTTCTCAAGGTCTGTACAGATCTGCCACCTTTCTGCTTTAAAACAAACCAAAAACAAAACCCCAAACACAGAGTCTGACTATGTAGCCCAGGCCGGCTTGGATCTCGCTATGCAGGCCAGCCAGGCTCCCACCTCCTCATGCGGGGATTGAGCGTGTGCGCCGCCAGCCTGAACTCCCTCTGCTTTTCTGATATGCTGTATCTCTGATTATTTTTCTAACTTCTGCTGCATCACAGAGTCAAATGAGCAGCCTCATCACTTACAGCGTAACACAGAGCAGAGAAATGAAAGAGGGGAGAGGCCCAATGGACTAGGCCAGAGGGGAGCTAGGGGACACAAAGGGCAGCATCAGACATGAGGCAGGACCTGCCTCATCATATTTGCACACTGGGAAGAGATCTTTCCTCATTGCTCAGATCCCTTACACATCTCAGTGGATGGCTTCGGAAGCGCTCCTTCCCCACTAACTCTCATTTGGTTTTGCTGTTGTTGTTGTTTCCGGTGTATGCATGCATGCCTCTGTGTGTGTGTATGCATGCATGCCTGTGTGTATGTTTGTGTGTGTGTGTGTGTGTGTGTGTATGCATGCATGCCTGTGTGTATGTGTGTGTGTGTGTGTGTGTGTGCATGCATGCCTGTGTGTATGTGTGTGTGTGTGTGTGTATGCATGCATGCCTGTGTGTGTGTGTGCATGCATGCCTATGTGTATGTGTGTGTGTGTGTGTGTATGCATGCATGCCTGTGTGTATGTGTGTGTGTGTGTGTGTGTGCATGCATGCCTCTGTGTGTGTGTGTGTGTGTGTGTGTGTGTGTGTGTGTATGTGTGTGCATGCACACATGTATGCCTGTGGGGTTGGGAACGGAACTCAGGACTTCAAACCTGCTAGATAAGTGTTGCACCACTGAGCTACAGCCCCCCAGCCTGGGTAGGGTAGGATTCCAGAATGCCTAGGCTATTTATTTTATCAGCATTGTTTTGCTCCTCTCACTCACCCTTCAACCTGAACATCTGATCAGCACAGGCTTTAATGGGCTTTGTGGAGATGAGATTACTCTGCACCTATCTTGTTGTCAGGGGTTAGTAGACAACCAGGGTTTGGGGACTGTGTGTCTGGAAGAATTCTCAAACTTGTGATAAGCAGGGAGCTTCCTTTTGCATCAGACAGCCCCGTGATACTTTGTGATTAGGGCGCTATTCTCACTTAGCCAAGAGGACTATAAATGTCTCAGACCACAGCAGATCCATTGGGACAGATCGGGCGTTGTCCACGAAGTAGTGACTTTCTCACTGTGTGTCTGTGGGTGTTCACCGTATCCATACTTCATGCGATCAGATGTTTGCTTTTATCTTCCTATGGCCAGACACTCTGTCTTCTAAATAAATATAAATATTAAATTCAAAGACGATACTTTATACAGAATCTAACAAAAAATAAATCCAGGAGCAGGAAATTTGCTAAAAGCCTTCTGGTTTTCTCATTGCAGAAGAAAAATCACTGAGTATTTAACTACATAGAAATCTAATAGAAAAAAAAAAAAACTAAAGAAAATGTACTCATGAAGTCTCACCAACATGGCTGCTTAAACATGAACTGACAAGCATGAGCGTGACATCAACAGACAAGCCAAAGTGGATGAGGACATGAGCCTTAACCCTACACAAAGAACTACAGGCAAGGGAGGAAAGCTGAGAGCAGAAGAGCAAGAGCACTACCCAATACCCAAAGGCCAGCTCTGAAAACCTACATACGAGTGACACTGTATGTAAACCAGCTAATGAAAAAAGAGGCCATAAATTTGAAAGATAGCAAAGAAAGGTATATGGGAGAGTTTGGAGAATGGGAAAGGGAAAGGTATTTATATTATAATCTCAAAAAAAAAAAAACCCAAAAGCTCCCTGTATTTAATCACTGAAGGTGACACAGGCCTTCAATCTCAGCACTTGGGAGGCAGTGTGTCAAGGCTAGCCTGGTCTACATAGAGAGTTCCGGGCCAGCCAAGGATACACAGTGAGACTTCCTCTCAACCAAAACAAACAACAACAAAACATCTCAACAAATGTGAGGCTGGAGAGATGGCTCTGTGGTTAGGAGCACCGGTTGCATTTGCAGAGGACTTAGGCTCTGTTCCGAGCACCCACATTGAGACGTGGTGGCTCACAACCATCTGTAACTCCAGATACAGAGATTTAGTGTTCTCTTTTATGGCTACGAGGTACTTCTTGGGTAAACTTACATGCATTCAGGTAAGCCCTCATAGACATAAACAAATGAACAAATACTTAGATCTACAGCCACACACTTTATCCTTTTCTTTTTTAAAAAATTCATTTTTCATATCTGAAGATAACTAGATAAGCCTAGAGAATTTGGGAGACTGGAGAAGTGAGGAACTAGGCACACAAGAGATGGGGTGACCTTCGGGAGAAGTAGAAGACTACTCTCGAAAGAACAGTGAAACCAGCATGGAAGATCCGAAAAGCTTTGTACCCAAGACAAGGGTCGGGGGAAGCTGAGAGCAGAAACAAAATCCAAACCAACCCAGGCCTGAAAAACCCTAAAAGGATACAGACTTGGAAAAGTCAGAAATCTAAGAGCAGAGGCCAGCACTCTAACAATGTCTACTTCATGCCTGGGGCTTCTCCACCCTTGAGTGTGTGCCTGGGCAAGCGGTCCACAGACCCTCCCAGCCATTTGAGCTCCCGGCCTGTGCAGTGCCCCTCATTTTCATATTTGCAAATGCATGAGAATGGAACTGGACACCACCACATAAGACTTGGGGTTCTGCCGGGCATTGGTGGTGCACGCCTTTAATCCCAGCACTCGGCACTCGGGAGGCAGAGGCAGGTGGATCTCTGTGAGTTCGAGACCAGCCTGGTCTACTGAGTGAGTTCCAGGATAGGCTCCAAAGCTACACAGAGAAACCCTGTCTCAAAAAAAAAAAAAAAAAAAAAAAAAAAAGACTTGGGGTTCTATAAGTCACACCTCTGTCTGTCTTCGTGGTTACTTGGTCAGATGAGGAGAGCGGGCCTACCTTCCAGTTACATGAGTCATTCTGTTCCCACTCCTGGAACACGGGAGTCACTCTTCAGTCCATTCCTGGTGACAGAATGGCTGAAAGCCTCAAAATCTGCAAGTATCTGAACAACAAGACCCTTTTAAGTGTCTGTCCTTTCACTGTGGCTGGACTCTAGTTTCTGAAATAGTTGACCTTCTTTATTTTATTTTTGGTTGTTTTTTTGAGACAGGTTTCATTGTGTAACAGCCCTGGCTGTCCTGGAACTTGCTTTGTAGACCAGGCTGGTCTCTAGTTTACAGAGATCCGCCAGCCTCGGCCTCCCAAGTCCTCTGTCTCCCTAGCGATGGAACTAAAGACGTGCACCACTATGCCTAGCTAAGGAAAGAACTTTTATTTTATTTTATTTTTTATAGACCAGGGTGGCCTTGAACTGTTTCTGTCTCCTGAGTGTTGGCATAAAAGGCATGAGCCACTAAGTTGGGTCATATTTGATGTTCTTATGCCAGACGTTCACAATGCAAGGGTGCAGATATGTGGGCTGGGGTGTAGGCTATGCAGGGCATGTAGAGGTCTGTCAGGCCTGGGTTCAGGTGTACCCACGGTAAACAGTACTATGTTACTGGACAGTCAAGCGTGGCCCTCAGATGAGGTGAACTAAGATCAGGGACACAGATCTCCCCTACAGAACAAAGGACCAAAGAGAGTCCGGAAGAAAGGTTAAAGGAACTTTTAATGAAACCAGATCAAGAGGAGGAGAAATGTCTCTCTAGAAGGGGCCATGCTGGTTAGTCAGAGCAGAACAAAAACCCGGTTTCCTCCCATCTCTGCTGAAGCTTTTGTTGAGGAGGGCGTGAAAACTGTCCTGCCGGGGCTGACGGGAGCCTCATCCAGTGCTCCATCTCCTGGATCCAACTAAGGAAGAGATAATTAACTGCATTCTATTACTGTGGGTTTAACTTTACCGGAGTTAAGGCTGGCCCCGGACTCAGGAAGGGCACTGGAGATAGCAGATAACTGACTGAATTTACTATCTTTAAGTTTTTGTTAGCTTTGGGACAGTTAATTATGTTTACCATCATCAGTTTACCCTGTAGATTTGTGGCCAGTTTAAGGCCCCAGCTGCTTTTTGGGTTCATTTTTAACTAAGTAGCAACCATGGTTCAAAGATTGCTTGCTGAAAGGCCGGGGTTTGGAAGTCTAACCCACTTCTATGTAACAGGCCTCCTCTCCTCTCCCAACTCCCTGTCTGCCCGACACTGTCATGCCGGCTGTATGGTTAGCTCCAAGTCTGTGGAAGGTAAACTCAGTCACTAGCAAGGTCACAGAGCCAGGGCTAGAGGGGTGTCACAGTGCATGCCCGGTACATATGATCCACCTGGTATGCTAGAACCTGAGGGAGAAAAACCTGTGAAAGCATCTCAGGGAGCCCACGCAATCATCTGTGTCAGATCCCTCAGCTTTTCAGGAACACATCCATCCACAGCAAAAGTGTCATTATTTCACCTTGGGCTAGAAAGGGCCTTCCCTCTTCTGGGAGGTAAAGGGGCCGTTGGGTTTATTTGAGCAGGTGAGGCCTGAGAATGAACTGAATAAGGACAATTTGGACCTTACAAAGAGCTCAGGCGTCCCTGGTGAGTTGACTGCTTGCAGAAGCTGAGTTCAGGAGGCTGTGAAGTACAATGAGAAACGCTGCCATAGACTCAGCGTTGGAAAGGTACGGATGCAGGGGCCGGCCGGCTGCTAGGGCGGGGGACGGCTGCAGGGGCAGGGTGGAGGTAATGCGGGGAGGGCACTGGACCGCCTGCCCACCTCACCTTGGGAGTGGCACTTTGGTCTCAGTCCGAAGCCCTGTACAAGTGTACAGGGAAGTCCCTGACAGGAGGCTGAAGCCATAAATGCTAACCGGGGAGCAGACAGCCAGCCCCCTTGTATCAACTGATGGACCTGCAAACACCTGTGGGGACATCTCACATTCAAACCACAGGAGAACCCTCTGTTCGGGAAAGAGTCAGGGGCAGACTGAGGTGGGCTCCAGCCGGAGGCAAGGGTACAGAGCAGGCAGATGCAAGGCTCTGCCCAGTTTCTGGAGATTACTGTGCGTGATTGGGCCTACACTGCTCAGGGTCACTTTGCTGGAGCCTGTCCCCAGACACAGTAGGGAGAACTGTTTTTTCTACAAGTCTAACTGTACCAGTCAGAAGCTTTGGACAGCAAGGGACAGAACCTGCCCCAGCCTGTTAGTCCGTGTCAGGAGTTTTACTAGTTTAAAAATGTATTGCTACTATTATTATTACTGTGGTTATTATACTGCTGTTGTTATTGGTGTGTCTGTGTGTGCAGGTGCACCTGTGGAGGTCAGAGAAGAACTTTCAGGAATCAATTCTCTCCTTCTACCTTGTGGAGGCAGATCTCTCTTGGTTCTGCTGTTCTGTGTATATCAGCCTCCAGCCTTCCAGCTTCCAGATGCTTCTATCTCTGCCTCTACCTCCTATCCCAGTCATCTGGGAATAAGAAACCCCATTTGAGAAAATGCCCCCCTCAGATTGGCTATAGATAAGGCTTGTGAGGCTTCTTGATTGGGACCATCCTGTCTGCACCTGGGCCCAAATCAAAGACCATGTAGGTTACAATTTACAACAAGCCTATCCAGGCACCTGAAGGAAATGTAGTGTGGACGTCTCTGGGCTCAGAGCTTGGACTGGTATCCCTCCTTCCATTTACTAGCAATTTCCTCTTTGGGAGCCTGGAGAATGAGTTTGACAAGCTTTGCTTCATTAGGGTCCTGCGGGGTCAGTGGTATGGTAGGTGGTTAATTTGCATTGTCGACTTGTTCAGATTAAGAGACATCTCTGTGAGTTTGAGGCCAGCCTGGTCTCCAGAGCGAGTGCCAGGATAGGCTCCAAAACTACACAGAGAAACCCTGTCTCAAAGAAAAAAAAAAAGAGAGAGAGAGATCTCAGGCATTAATACGGGGGCACTTCCGGTGGCCATGTCAGAGGAGCAGCAGAGACAATTGACTTCAGAGGACTGGCCCACCAGTCCTGAATAGACAAGGCCCCAAGAACCTGGGCCCCAGAATGTCTCTTGCTGTGTCTTCGCATGTTTGTCATTGTTTTTCTCTGGTGTCTGGCATTGTGTGAATGGGCGTGGGGAGATCCCCACTGCCCTTAATGCAGTATGATAATCTCTTGAAAATATCCTGTTCTACTGGGCATTTCCACCTGTGGAGTATTATGAAGATGATTTCTTCCTATGCTGTACTGTGTAGCTGAAGCAATGATTATATACAATGATAGTGTCAATTTAAATAGGATTTTTTATGATTGAGGGTTTTAAATAAATATAGTAAGGAATTATGATAGAGGTTAGCTAAGTAGAAAAACTAACATAGGTAAATGTTGGATAAAATGTTGCTGTTGGAGGCTGGTCCTTTGAGTGGGTCTGAAGATCTTTCCAGAAAGGATTAACTGGGTGGAGACCTGTCTGAATGTGAGGATACTGTGCCATGGGCCGGGTACCCTGGACGGGATAAAAGAAGAGAAGGGAGGAAGGCAGGGGTGTGCCAGCGTCCCCTTTCTGTGCACCCTGGCTGGCTGAATGTGAGCAAGCAGAGCTCACAGCTGAGAGCCACTCCTGCCACTATGGACCACACCCTCACAGTGTGGTCAAAGGAAATCCTTCCCCTGAGTTGCTTCTTGCCAGATCTTTGGCCACATGAACGATAAAACTGTCTAACACAGACAGTAAGTGTGGACACATTTTATCTGTGACTCAAGGCTGCACCCTCAGCACTGGCCCTGCTCTCACCCTGGGACAGAGAAGGATAAGCCCATGGAAACATGAATGTGAGCCTGGAAGGCCCTCAGGAGTGTGGGCAGCAGGAGACCAAGGCCCACACTGAGTGCAGTTCCTCTGAGGCCTTTGGGCCTGTTCTCCTGGCCCCTTTTCTGATTGTTTCCCCACTTCCCCTCCCTCCTCAGCTTCCCACACAGCACCGAAGCCTATATCAAAATCCCTCCCGCTGGGCATTGGTGGCGCACACCTTTAATCCCAGCCCTCCGGAGGCAGAGGCAGGCGGATCTCTGTGAGTTCGAGACCAACCTGGTCTACAAGAGCGAGTGCTAGGATAGGCTCCAAAGCTACACAGAGAAACCCTGTCTCGAAAAAACCAACAAACAACAAAGTCCCTCCCTGCAGGCCTCAGGCCTCAATCAAGCTTATCCTCTAATATATGTCTTAGTTGACAGCCATAAAACTACACTGTCATAGAGACCTGCCCTATAAGCCATTCATTAAATCACTCTGGCCTCATGCTCCTCGTGATCTTGGTCCAAAGGGCTTGGCTCTAAGTGTAGAAGATAGAAAAGAGCCAGTGTGGGCTGGAGGGATGGCTTAGTAAGGACACTTCCAGAGGACCTGGGTTCAATTCCCAGTACCCACATGGTGGCTCACAACCATCTGTAATTGTAGTCCCATGGGATCCAATGTCTTCTTCTGTTGGGCAAATGTACATGCAGACAAAACACCCATATATATATATATATATATATATATATATATATATATATATTTCATATGGCATGCATAGATACATATGCACATATGGGATACATATATGTATATAATGTATACCATTATATATGTATATGTATTATATGCATACACACATATAGTACATAAGCAAATAAATCTCTAAAGAAAAAAAAGGGCCAATGTTCTTGTGTGCCACTCAAGTCTAGCTTGACACAGAAGACAGTATGAGCATCATGGTGCCTGGCCTCAAGATCTGCCTGGCATGGGCGAGCATGGCCAATGCAAGCAAAGACACAATTGGCTTCTTCAGCAGTGCCATCATGACATTGTAGATAGCAAACACATGGTTTCTGGCAGAGTTATAGAGGGCATGGTAAATTCTGAGATGGCACTAAACTTGAATAGTCTTTTCCAGACCCAGCCCAGGCAAGAAAGGATTTTATGTGTTTCATCCCATTTCCAAAGATACCTAAGACACAGCGGAGAGGCAACTCCTGTGCCTAACCTGACATAGGGGTGGAGTGCTGTCTAGAAGAAACAGTCAGGCTGGGTGCCTTGGACACACCTGTGGTGGAATGTGGCTTGGGAGACTGAGGCAAAAAGATTACTTGAGCATGGGAGTTTCTGTCTAGTCCAGGCACCCTGAGATTATCTTATCTCAGAATGGTTGCTTGCAGCTGTAGCTCTGTAAGAATGTTTTCCAGCATTCCTGAGGCCCTGTGGTCTACCCCCAGTGCTATAAACCAATAATTAAACAAGACAAATCCATGATACCTTGTCTTCATTTCCATGGCCTCAAGGTTCTAAGTCCTTCCAAGTCCCAGGCAGACTCCAGCCAGGAACATGTTGAAGCTGTACAGCTGCAGGGTCTGTGCTCTAGCACTCAGCACAGCTGCAGGGTCTGTGTTCTAGCACTCAGCACAGCTGCAGGGTCTGTGTTCTAGCACTCAGCACAGCTGCAGGGTCTGTGCTCTAGCACTCAGCACAGCTGCAGGGTCTGTGTTCTAGCACTCAGCACAGCTGCAGGGTCTGTGCTCTAGCACTCAGCACAGCTGCAGGGTCTGTGTTCTAGCACTCAGCACAGCTGCAGGGTCTGTGTTCTAGCACTCAGCACAGCTGCAGGGTCTGTGCTCTAGCACTCAGCACAGCTGCAGGGTCTGTGTTCTAGCACTCAGCACAGCTGCAGGGTCTGTGCTCTAGCACTCAGCACAGCTGCAGGGTCTGTGCTCTAGCACTCAGCACAGCTGCAGGGTCTGTGCTCTAGCACTCAGCACAGCTGCAGGGTCTGTGCTCTAGCACTCAGCACAGCTGCAGGGTCTGTGCTCTAGCACTCAGCACAGCTGCAGGGTCTGTGCTCTAGCACTCAGCACAGCTGCAGGGTCTGTGCTCTAGCACTCAGCACAGCTGCAGGGTCTGTGTTCTAGCACTCAGCACAGCTGCAGGGTCTGTGTTCTAGCACTCAGCACAGCTGCAGGGTCTGTGCTCTAGCACTCAGCACAGCTGCAGGGTCTGTGCTCTAGCACTCAGCACAGCTGCAGGGTCTGTGCTCTAGCACTCAGCACAGCTGCAGGGTCTGTGCTCTAGCACTCAGCACAGCTGCAGGGTCTGTGCTCTAGCACTCAGCACAGCTGCAGGGTCTGTGCTCTAGCACTCAGCACAGCTGCAGGGTCTGTGTTCTAGCACTCAACACAGCTGCAGGGTTCTGTGTTCTAGCCCTCTGCATAGCTGCAGGGTCTGTGTTCTAGCACTCAACACAGCTGCAGGGTTCTGTGTTCTAGCCCTCTGCATAGCTGCAGGGTTCTAGCACTTTCTGAGACAGGGACAGGCGAGCTCCTGCCCCTGAGCTGTGCGGAGTCTCAGAACATGATGGTCCTAAAGCCACTGAGAACTGTGCCCCTACCCCTGCCCCTGCCCCCGTCGCTCTCTTCTTCTTATCCCCCAACTGTTGTCAAATCTACATTCACCCAGCCATCAGTTCCTTAGATTTTTTTGGTGCCTGGGTTTGTACACTGCTCATTTCACCCATATAGCTCAATCCTCCTAAGCTGAGGGTTGGGGCTGTCATCTCCCCAAAGTGGGCCTCTTGACTCACCTTAACCCCTGCTATCACCTTTCTTTTCCAGAACATGTTGCAGAATGTAGAGAGAACATTGGGACAGAGCCCTGAAGGTGTGATCATAACAAACCCTCAAGACTGAGGTGGGGAAGCCCTTTGCCACTGGCAAGCAGTAGGGCCCTGGGACTTCAGCCCTCCAAGCAACCATCTGGGAAAGCCCTGTTGCCCCCCTGAAGGTGACGGTGGTCAGTCACAGGTCTCTGTGATGCTCTCGTCTTAGCGTTTCCATCTGTTGGGGTGAACCCACACTCTACATTCTGCAGGCCCAGTTTTATATCAAACTCCTACCAAGGAGGGCAGTTTAAAAAAACAAACAAACAAACAAAAAAAACCACTTGTGTGTGGGCCATGTTTGGGGGTGTGTCTCTAAGCTAGTATCTCAATGTCTAGGACTCTCCTGTGGTGATGGATGCGTGCCTTCTGCCTGAACCTGTACCAAGGTAGGCTCACAAATCATCAGGCAGAGGCTTTCCAGCTAGCTACTATGCTCGCTCACCCTTGATCTCTCCTACCACCTGCTGGGCTAGGTGAGAAAATGCACCTGAACCTTCTCAGCCAGCCTCTAAAATGGCTTCTACCTTTATCCTTTGCCTCATTGGCTTTACCTTGGGTCCTGGACTCAGAGATCTGAGGTCTATCAGCCATAGCTGTCAGTTCAAGTTTAGAGCCTCTAGTGGGGTTGGGCAAGACACATCTCAGTTAGTTGAATACAGAGTCTCTTTAAAGGGAAGAACCTAGTTCCTTAAATGGAACTCTTAGACTGAGAGGTAATGACTGTCCTGCCAGGTGGCTCTCTCTATTGCACAGCTCTCATGTAACTGAAACATTGGAGGAGGGGGCTTGTGGGACTCAGGAGGTAATCAAAAGGTCACATGTCCCAGAAAGCAGACATTTGGGGGATTTTCAAAGCTTCCCTCCCCAGTTTATAAAAGGAGAAAGCAAACTCTGATCAGCCAAGCTGAGAGAACATTTATCTGTGAGAAGAGGTTCTTGGGCTGAGGAGCTTCCTGCAAGCTGTACAGAGAGCTCAGGGCTGCAACTTTTGTGTGTCATCTCTGATGTTGGGGTGGGCTTTTCCACAACACAGCTGCTTTTGAGTCACCCATGTCCCTGCACATAATCCCCTCATCAATACTCCTGTTAGTAACCCAATAAACAAAATCATTGGTGCATCAGGTTGGACTTTGGTGCAAGACTTACTTTAACTCTACTGTGGGTTCCCTTTCCGGGGTGAGTATGTGTGGTGTGTGTGTGTGTGTGTGTGTGTGTGTGTGTGTGTGTGTGTATTTATGTGTGTGTGTGTTTTGTGTGTGTGTGTGTTGTGTCTCCCCAAGAAGTCTGTCATACACCCACAGTGACCATTCTGCCATCCCATTTCATTTCTTTTCTTTCTTTTTTTTTTTTGGTTTTTCGAGACAGGGTTTCTCTGTGGCTTTGGAGACTGTCCTGGAACTAGCTCTTATAGACCAGGCTGGTCTCGAACTCACAAAGATCCACCTGCCCCTGCCTCTGCCTCCGGAGTGTTGGGATTAAAGGCGGGCGCCAGTCCCATTTCATTTTTTAAAGGCCAACCCCCAAGTCCTCCTAGGAGGGCTGATGCAGGAGAGCAGGCCAGCTGCCACTGTCGCTCTCCATGGTGCTGATTCCCTTAGCACAATGCTTAATAAGAGATGCTTCTCCCAGGGAGGAAGGGGGTAGACTGACAAGACACAGTCCAGGTTAGTTAGCTGACCTGAATGGATATTTATTTATCCTTATAACCTTTTCCTCGTTACTCTAGGGTCAATGGAATGAGTTCTCATTCAACATTTCATTTAGACCTCCCAAGGACTCCAGAGGTATATCATTTATTTCTATTTCAGGAGGGAGGAAACCAGAGCATGGACAGGCAAGGTGACATCATGCCTACAATGACCTTACACTGAGATCATCCTACGGTGCCCACAATATGCCTTGTCTTCCATATCTATGAGTGGCATCTCTTTCCACTCAAGCCAAAAGTACGTTTTATCTCAGATGGTTTCCACCTTCCTCATGGTCAACATCTAAGACTCACGTGCTATGAGCTTTCGACACTGCCACTGGCTCCTCTCTGGCCTCTGCCACACCTTAAATCCACATGGATGCTACATTGAGTTGACCCAACGCATATCGTGTCACTGAAACTGAAGCCACTAAAACTTGCTATGGAGCTTTAAATCTGTACAATCCGATATAATGGCAGAGTCACAATAGGCATTTCAGGTTGCTAAGATGGTTCAGAAGATGAAAGTGCCTTCTACCAAGACTGACAACCTGAGTTAGATTCCCAGGACTCACACAGTGGCTGACTTCTGCCAGCTGTCCTCTGACTTCCACATGTGAAGGTGGCCACATGCACACCCCACCCCGACCCCACACACAAATAATGTAAAAAAAATTAAAGTCCTTCAATCAATAAACTAAAATATTTATTGAATAAACAACCTTAAGAGTTAGAGAGAACTAGATTCTATTTAAATTCAGTTTACTAATCAGATAATGGTAGACAAATTCTTAATCTCTGCAAGCTTTGATATCTTCTTTTTAGAAGGAGAATAGCTGGGTAGCGCAGGGTGGTGGTGGTGCACACCTTTAATCCCAGCACTCGGAAGGCAGAGGCAGGCAGATCTTTGTAAGTTCGAGTGCAGCCTGGTCTATAGAGTGAGTTCCAGGACAGGCTCCAAAGCTACAAAGAGAAACCCTGTCTCAAAAAACAAACAAACAAAAAATAGTATAACAATAATTTCTACTATTGGCTCTTGGGCCTACTTTCTACCTGTGAGGGTCCTAATGCCCTAGGGCTAGTTTAAGAGTGGAGGCTTCCCAGCTCCTTCTCATGGAGACCCAGGAAAGTAAGCATCTACCTGTCCACAGCCAAAGTTGAGGAAGATTGGGATTTGCTTGCAGGTAGTGATGTTGCTAAGGTCACTGGACCCGCCTGGGCACCCTGGACATAAAACTACACGATTTGTTTCTCCACAGAAGCAACAGACTGACAGGATTTGAGAAGTCAGCCTTTCGCCAGACTGGAGGCCCAGCTTAGCCACTAGCCACGATTATCCTTCTCTGTGTATTACTTAGTCTGTGGCACAGTCTCTCACACATTTGCTCTTCCATACGTAGGCTAGTGCCAGCTATAACACGTGTAGTTCCCTCTGTGGGATGCAGAATGCTCCTCCTCCTTCTCCAAAGAGATCCACATCCAAACCTGGGAAAATGTCACATGACAAAGCAGAATGAGAGTTGCTGTTAATCAGATGTCCTTCGGATAGGGGTCTGCCAGGTTTATTATAGGTAGCAAATAGTAATTTGGTCACTAAGATTCTCCTTACAGTTTGGAGGATGAGGAGAAAATGGATTGCACATGTCATAGTTCTGTTCTTGTTCAGAGGAAGACAGCTGGCGATTGTACTCACATGTGCTTACAGGGTGGTTTGACTGGATAGTTTATAAACGTTTTTCTATTTGGAGCAAGTCACTAACTGGTTACATCAACAGTCTGAACGGCATGTGCCTAGCTTAGTGTAGTTTTTATTTTCTGCTGGCTGACTGCAGCCTGACTGAACTTTCTAGAGGAGTCCTTGACTTTGGAAAGTTTCTGGCTTCCCCTGGTACTTTGTGACCCCTGAACCTGCTCAGCAAGGGCCTCCAGGCAGCATCCTGAAACTTAGGGCATGGCCCAGACAGGACCACAGCTGGGGAAGAGGCTGAATTCCCCACTCGGGCTCTCAGAAGGCCTTCTGCTAAAGGCAGTACTTCCCCAGGAGCTTTGGAATATTCTAAACATATTTGTCATCCAAAGTTTTTATTCTAATTGGAGGCAGGTGGAGAGCCACAGGGCACAAACTTTAAAGACTATAATTTTCATTTGCTGTTGGGAAGGAAAGTGAGAGTAAGAAAATAAAGCAATTAAAAGTTCTGTCAGCAGCAGTGAAGCGGCTGGCCCTGAGGTAGGGCAGCTTGCATCAGTTTGCAGCAGGGACACTCCTCGGGGAGGCCCAGCCCAGGGCACAGTTGTGAGAAGTCTGAGTTTGCTTCAGCAGTTTACATCACGATGTCGTGCTCCACTTGTGTGTGTTAGAAACTGTTCTCCTAGCCCAGGGGACACTGTCTAAGTCTGCTCTCTGCCTCTCCATGCCTCATGGATGTGCAGGCCCTGCTTTGGGGGCACACTTCATACTCTAGCCCTCCACTCACTGTATGAGCCCTTAAATCAGGGCCTAGAAGTTGCGTACTGTGGCCCTTCCAAGCCTGTGTCCACTGCCTCATCTGAGGATCCTTCTCTGTTACACATGCACCAATTTACACACACCCCACTTAGCATAGGCCCCACAAGGTCCAGAAACACATGAATTCCGGTAACACATGCCAATCAGTTGGTGGGAAATACATTTTTCCAGTTAAGTCTGCTTATTTCCAATATTCCTTTAAAGTCTGGTCCCCTTTTACAGAATATTTCATGTCTCCCCATGTACCAAACTGGCCAAATTCTGCCTCCAAGAAACTGGCTTCCTAGAAACTTAAATATCTGCTTCTAAAGGTAATTTTCTGTGAATAAAAACTATTAAGTTAGGGCTGGAGAGATGGCTTAGTAGTTAAAAGCTGTGACTGCTCCTACAGAGGACCCGGGTTCAAATCCCAGCATCCATGTGGCAGCTCACAACTGTCTGGGTCTCCAGTCCCTGGGGATCTGATGCCCTCACCCGGACACACACACAGGCAAGTGCCAATGCACATAAAAAACAAACAAGTCGTGAGAAAGCTATTAAGTTAGATTTGTAAAAGGCCATGAGTTCTGCGTCTTCCTTTGTTCTTGTGTGTGGAGCTTCGCTGTTACTGCCGCTTCTAACTGTGCTGCCTGCCACGGCCACAGCAACTGCTGCCAGGAAGTGGCTCTGTAAACTGAACAGGGCTAGAACAGAGAGACCCACACCTTGCTGTAAACTTTCCATGCACAAAACACAACAGGGTGTTTACTTTCAGCACAGAATGTACATTTCCTCTACGCTTCTCAGTGTCCAAGGAAGGACACAACTCATGACACTTTGAGACCATGGTATGGAATGTTCATTTAGCAGAGGAGGAGGCTCAGGGGTAGCTGTCACCCATGCTGGGGTGGCCTTTGGTGATGCCGCTGGCTCTGAGTCGTGTCTGCTCCTATAAGTAACTCCCAATAAAACTCACTGGTGCAGCCAGGTAGTGGTGGCTCACACCTTTAATCCCAGCACTCGGGAGCAGAGGCAGGCAGATCTCTGTGAGTTTGAGGCCAGCCTGGTCTACTGGACAAGTTCAGGACAGGCTCCAAAGCCACAGAGAAACCCTGTCTCAAAAACAGAAAGAAAAACAAAGCATTGGTTCATCAAGGTGGACTTTGGTGGCATCTGTACTTTGGTCTGTCATGCTGTCATGGGCTCCCTAGCTGGGGTGAGTAGAAGTGTGTGTTATGTCTCTCTAGGAAAAGTCTGTTACACTACAGAACAAAGCAAGAAGGCACAAAGAAAATTACTGTGTGCATCTATCTACCTTTCCCCATAAATCAGAGCAACAGTAACAGCACATACAAGAAAGTCATGAAAGCTAAGTTGTTCTCAGAGCCTTGGCAACAGCCAAGGTGCAAGACACAGATACATATAGCCTAATGCTTTTGTGGGTGTATTTTAGGGAAGTATGACTTGCCTTATTTTACAGCTGATGGAGTTGAAGCTTAGAGAACATAAAGACAGAGTTCATTGGAATTATCCAGATTTTGTTTTGCTTTGGTGTTTGTTCGAGATAAGTTCTCACTATGTAGCTCTGGCTGTCCTGGAACTCACAGAGATCTGTCTGCTTCTACCTCCCAAGCGCAGTGCTGGAATCAAGGCATGTGCCATCACGCCCCACTGGCATTACCCACATTAAACTCAGGCAACCGTATGTCTTCTGCTGCTCTAGATTCTTGGGAACCTGAGCAACTGACTTAGTCTTTCAGGGAACTTGAGTCTTCACACAGAAAACACGTTTGAGATATGCCATTCCAGATTCCTTCCGGCTTCCTTCCATGTTTACAGCAATTATTTCTTTATGGAGAAATGACTGTTTGCTATTAATAGAAACAATTCCTCTTTCCAGTTGCTGTCATCTACTCAGCTGGCAGCAGGGAGGCCGGTGCTGAAACTCAGAAGCCAGGAGCTGTTCACAAAGAAGCCTTCAGTATGAAATAGTACTTCCTGCTAAGTGTCGGGGTGTCCAGGCTAAGGCGCCATGACTATGCTATTTTAGTTTTTTTTTTTTTTTTTTTTTTTTTTTTTTAGAACAGAGATTCCTGTGGTACAGCCTTACCTTGAATTCTCTAGGTAGCTGAGGCTTGATCTTTCTATCTCCAGCTTAAGTGCTAGCATTGGAAGAGTGAGCCATCACAGATAGCTGTGCTTCTTACAAATAACAGTGAAGTTCAGTGGCCGTGATACACGCCTCTAACCCTAGTACTGAGGAGGCAGAGGCAAGTGGATCTCTAATATTTAGGCCAGCCTGGGCTAGTCCAGGGCAGCTGGAGCTACACAGAGAAACCCTGTCTCAAACAAACAAACAAATATGGTGGGAATGTGTGGGGTATCTACCAAAGAAGAAGAATACTCAGACATGGGTTTAAGCCAATAGAAAGTCTTTATTAACCAGCCAGAGGCTATAATGGGTGTTTAGGATCCCAGTGTAGCTCTGAGCCTTTCTCTGGGTGAGTTTTTACAGACAAAAACCATGTTCTGAGTTGATATACTTCAGATAACAAGTACAGTTTGCCAGAAGCAGAACTACAGAAGCTAAAAACAAGGTTAATACATCTTGAGACTCCCATAACTATAGACTTTGATGGATTAGGCCTTTGTTTTCATTTTTTGGGAGGTGGTGCTATCTACATGCTGAGTTTTACAGCCTGAATGGTACCTCCATCATGGAGTCAGTTGTGCTAAGGTCAGGGGACCTTGTAAGATCCGGGCCCTGTTATAGGAGGAAAGAATTGACACTTGCAAGTTGTTCTGATGACCACACACACAATACATGGCATGATCCCCCCTGAAACTTAAATAATAGTAATATTAACAAGTAAATATAAATAACACATGTGGAGAGAGCTTGGCAATTGGTACTTTACACAATGCTAGCTTCCTTCTTTCATGGATGTCTTTGAGCTCACCTAGTGAGTACTACACAAGAAATACAAAATCAATATTGAGCTCAGAATTTACATATGGCCATGGTTTAAACTAGAGAAGCTTTAAGACAAGAGAGAGATTCTCCATGTGTGTGTGTGTGTGTGTGTGTGTGTGTGTGTGTGTGTGTGTGTGTGTGTGTGTTGGGGGGGGTGTTAAATGACAAGGGCTCCATAGGCTCATATGTTTGAATAAGTGGGTCCTAATCTGTGGACTGCTTTGGGAGGGATTAGGAGGTGTGGCCTTGTTGGAGAAGGTGTGTCACTGGGGGCAGCTTTGATGTTTCAGAAGACTTCATTTCTAGTGTTCTCTCTCTGCCCACTGCTTGTGGATGTGAACTGCCCCTGCCACTCTGCCCTTACTCCACCATCATGGAATCTAACCCTATGAAACCTCAAGGCCAATTAAACACTTTACAAGTTGCTTCTGGTCACATGTTTCACCACAGCAACAGAAACACTAAGATATTAGGTCATCCAAACAGATGGTGATACATACAGAATGTGGATTTAACTTTTCTTATTTTTAGTCTTGGTTTAATTTTTCTTATCTTTTCCCCTTAGAATATTCTTTTAAAAATAAATTTATTTATTTATTTATTTATTTATTTATTATGTATACAACATTCTGCCTCCATGTATATCTGCACACCAGAAGAGGGCACCAGATCTCATAACGGATGGCTGTGAGCCACCATGTGGTTGCTGGGAATTGAAACTCAGGACCTCTGGAAGAGTAGCCAGTGCTCTTAACCTCTGAGCCCTCTCTCCGGCCCTCCCTAGAATATTCTACTCATTTATACTACAGTGAAAGTTTACAGTTCTCAGAAATCACTTAGGGCAAGAACAGCCATTAGAACATCAGTCACAGGAATGGGATGGGACCCCTCTCAGAGTGAGAATGGAATAGCTCTAGATTAAGGGCAGCTCTTTTCTTACCTAACATGCTTTGAAAAGAGTTGGAAAAAGGTCAACGGTAGAGTGTTAGCCTGGCACGTACGGAGCTAAGTACTCAAATGGCCACACCAAAAAGAAAAAAAAAGAAAGTCACCCGTCACCCAAATGTTTTCTCAATATGTGCAGTGTGTCTCCTTGGATGTGGAGGGGACATTCTCCACGACTGAAGAGGTTGCATTTAGTAGGTGGTGAAGCACATGAACAAGCCACGTCATGGGTTCTTTGTTGAGGTAAAAACACAGAATGAAGCGTCTGGATAGATGGGGGAGGGAAAGGAGACGGGCCAGCCATCAGGGAACAGCACCTCCGCTGTGAACCAGGCAGCGGGTGGGAGTTACGGGTGGAGAGAGCTGTGGTAAGGCTGCCTGGAAAGCAATCGCGATGGGAGATAAAGTGTGTATGGCGGCTTGGGAGAGAAAGAGAGCTCAGCTGTGTCAGGCTGAGCCCTGATGGGTCAGGAAGTGCCAAGGGGATGGACGGTCATGGTTGAAAGGGGAATTGGGAGTGAGGCATGGGGGCACATGCTTGAGGTCTCAGCATGTGCAAGGTAGCAGCCGAAAAATGGCAAGTTCAAGGTCATCTTTAGCATCATGGTGAGTCCAAGATTATCCTGGGCTACATGAGACCCTATTTCAAAAAAAAGAAAGAAGAAGAAGAAGAAGAAGAAGAAGAAGAAGAAGAAGAAGAAGAAGAAGAACAACAACAACAACAACAAACAACAACAACAACAACAAACAACAACAACAACAACAAAGGGATTAGACTTCTAAAAAAGGACTGGACTGCAAACTAGAAAATAGAGGGTTGTGAATTATGCTGAGAGAGTTTAAACTTTTTCCTAGAACAATGCAGAGCCCAAGTGTAGAAGTGCTAACATAGGTTTTACCATGGAAAATGACAAGAGTTAGACAGGAGACAAATTTATCTGCAAATGGCAAGTTCACAGCAGGACAGGTGTTTTATTTCTACCGAGAAGATGTGTTCTGTACATTTGAGAATGGGGGTTAAGCATGCCAGTTACCCAGAGGTGACTCCCACCGATTGTCCTTACTGACTCTGAACACAGTTGGAAGCCAGATATGTTGAAAGGGTTCTTGGGCTGCCGTGCTAGACACGTGTAGTGTCCAATGCTCTCAAGGCAAACATTCTCACCAGGAGCTACTCAAGAGAAGGTTCACTGGTAAAGAGCACCGGCTGTGCTTGCTGAGGACAGGGTTTTGGTTCCTAGCGTCCACATGATGGTTTGTAACAGTCTGTAATTCTAGTTCAGGGGATCCAACCATCTCTTCTGGCCTCCTCAGGCACAAGGCTCACACACGATGCATATACATATGTACAGATAAACACCCATACACATTAAAAAACAATCTTGGGGGCTGGAGAGATGGCTCAGCAGTTAAGAGCACTGGCTGCTCTTCCAGAGGTCCTGAGTTCAATTCTAAGCACCCACGCAGCAGCTCATAACTATCTGTAACTCCAGTTTCAGGGGATCTGATTCCTTCACACAGATAAACAAGCAAGCAAAACACAAGTGCACATGAAATAAATAATGTTTCAATAAAATAAATAAAAACATTAAAAATAAATAATGTTTCAAAATAATCTTAAAAGTTTAAATTAAATTTCAGTTAAAGCGTGCTGCCTATTCGTGATTTTTGATTCTATAAAAATAATAAATATTTTGGAAACTATCCACACCATCATCACCCAACAGCATATACTAAACTGCCATTTTTTTTTCTGATGATGAAAGAATACTGCCTCAGCCCCCAAAACCATCAGCTGGGGCTTCAATTACAACAAGGTCTCTGACTGAAGTAGAAGCTTCAACTGTCCCAAGGAAGATTTGTGTCTCAATTTTTTTCTTTCAAGACAGGGTTTCTCTGTGCAACAGCCTAGGCTGTTCTGGAACTCACTCTGTAGACCAACCTGGCCTTGAACTCACAGAGATCTACCTGCCTCTGATCTCCCAAGCACTAGGATTAAAGGCGTGTTGCACCACTGCCCAATGTGTCTCAAATTTTAATAGTTTCTATGATTGACTTGCTAAAACTAAGCTAGCAGTCAGTCCAAGCAGCAGCCTATAGCTGCCTTTTCTGTTTCCTTCATTCCCATTTTGAATACACATGCATGCTAAAGCTGTGGCTCAGTTGGCAGAGCGCTTGCCTAGAGTGTGTGAAGCCCTAGAGTGGATCCCAGGACTAGTTAAAGGGGGCATGGTGGTACAGACCTAAAATTGAGGCATTCGTGGCATGGAAGCTCAGGGTCACAAGTTCAAGGTCATCCTTGGCTACCTAAAAGGTTGAAGACCAGCCTGGACTATTAAAACTGTTTAAATACACACACACACACACACACACACACACACACACACACACACACACACACTCACACACACACTCACACACACACGTATATGCCTCCTGAGACCTCAACACTGCACAAGGAACTCCAGGCAACTAAGGAACTCTGAGATGAGGAAAAACAGTCTTTCCCAGGGAAGAACACACCAACTGGTTACCCAATACCAAATGGTCATCCCTGAAAACATACATACAACTGATATACAGACCACACAGTCTATATACCTATATATGTATATATATATATATATGTATATGTATATAGTAATATATATATAATATATATATTACATTAGTAAAAAAGAGGCCATGAATTTGAAAGAGCATGTATGTGAGGGGATAAAAGAAAAGGGAGAAATATAATTATAAACTCAATTAGATTTTTACACAGACACACAGACACACACACACACACACTCACACACACACACGAAGAAAAGGCCCAGTGAGATGACTCAGTCAGCAAATGTGCTGACTCTGAAGACCTGAGTTCAATCCTCAGTAGAAAGAAAAGAGTGACTTCTGCAGGTTGTCCACACAGCTCCACACTCACAGGAGTGACATGAGTGTGTCCATACACACTCATACACACATATACACACACCTCCACACAGGGGAAACATGTGTACACACACACACACACTAAATAAATAAATAACAAGTAAATGCAATACAGGTAATTAAAATATATGCAAACTTAGTCATTATCTTCAAAGCTCTGAGAACATATCATTTCCCTTTTTTTCTTAACCCATTCCCAGAATCAACATACACAGTATATTAGTTGACATCTTGAACAATATTTGTGTTTTTGTGTGTATGTGTGGGCTTGCATGAACGTACACTACATGTGTGTCAGTCTCTGCAGGTCGGAAGAGGGCATTGGATCCTTTGGAGCTGGAGTTACAGATGGTAGTGAGCTGCCATGGAGAGGCTGGGAACCAAAGCCACTACTTTTGCAAGAGCTGCCAGTGCACTTAGCCGCTGAGTCCTCTCTCCAGTGCCCCCCACTTTTTTGGACAGAGTCTCATGTGTCTCAGGCTAGCTTCAAACTTGCCAAGTAGTAGGGGATGGCCTTGAACTTCAGATCCGCCTTCATCCACCTCCTGAGAGTTAGGATTACAGGCATGTACCACCACACCCGGATGTTACTGATATTCTTTGTAAAACATTTGCTGGGCTAAAGAGATGGCTCAGCAGTTATGAGTACTTGATACTCTTGCAGAGGACCTGAGTTCAGTTCCCAGTATTCAGGGAATCTGATGCTCCTGGCTTCCAAAGTACATACACACCCACTCACGTATAAATACTCATAATTTTAAAAGAATAATTCTTTTAAGACAGACAATACTAATTTTTTTTAAAAGACTGCTCTTAGGTTTACTTCATCCAAAGAGACAGGCAGATAGATAGATAGATAGATAGATAGATAGATAGATAGATAGATAAGACAGATAGATAATGGATTAGGCTGCCCCTTCCTCCCAAGTGCGGGTATTATAGGCTTGTGCCACCACATGCAACTCCTCTTAAATTATAAATCAATTAGGTACACACCTTTAATCCCAGTACTCGGGAGACAGAGACAGGCACATCTCTGAGAGTTAGAGGCCAGACAGCCAGGGCTATTACACAGAGAGACCCTGTCTCAAAACAAACTAACAAATAAGGAAAGGAGTGGTTTCTAAAATTTAACTACTGTTGGTTATGAATACTGCTAATAGTGAATACCTCAGGGTTCTCACCTTAAAATTCTCTGAACCCCAGTCCACTTTCTCTTTTAAGAAATAATTACTTTGGTGGTGGTGCACACCTTTAATCCCAGCACTCAGGAAACAGAGGCAGGGGACATCTGTGAGTTTGTGGCCAACCTGGTCTACAGAGAAAGAACCAGGATAGCTAGGGCTGTTACAAAGAGAAATCTTGTCTTGAAAAAAAACAAAGCATTCCCATGGAGGGATACTATTGCAGCCCAGATACAGCAAGGAGGGCCTAGGCCCTCTCCCAAACAATATGACAGACTTTGAAGGTCCTTGGTGGAGGCCTCACTATCCCTGAGGAAGGAGTGGGGGGGGGTTAGGTTGGGTGGGAACATGGGAGGTGGGAGGGTGAGGGAATGGGGGAGATGGATATGTAAATATGAGTAATTAAAAATTTAAAAAAAGAAAAAACAAAATAAAAAAGAGAGAGAGAAAGAATGAGAAAAAAGAAAGAATTTCTTGGAATGGGAGAGATGGCTCAGCATTTTGGCTGCTCTTTCAGAGGGTCTGGGTTCAATTCGTAGCACCCACCCAATTCCCAGCTCGCAATTGTCTGTGACTCCAGTCCTAGGGGATCCAACACCCTCTTCTGGCTTCTGCAGGTACTGCACACGCATGATGCACAGATATACATGCAGGCAAAACATCCATACACATCAAAATAAATAAAAAGAAACAATTACTTGAATAAGAAGAAACCAAGCTTGTCACATAGCAGTTGTAGTTTTTCCCAGACAAGAACATCAGGGAATAGTCAAAACCAGTCCAGTTTTATTTCCATTCCAGGTTGGGTCAGTGTTCATCAAGACACCTGCTGGAATTTAGCCATTGTGTCCCCCAGAATTACACTCGTGAGAGCGTATAGACTAATGGTATACAGGAAGAATATAATGCAGAAGATTATGATTATCGCAGAAAGAGTAGTTATAAGTGCCATGGACATTAATTTCTCCTGTGTCCCCATAAACACGCACAAGTATGGCCCTCGACACTTCATTGTCTGGCACCAGCTATCTTCCTTAACCAGGGATCGCTGATAGTACCATAGGATTATCAGGAAGAGCACTTGTATGGCCATCTGAACCAGATAGTAGGCAAGGAACACAGACAACAAGAACTTCTCCCTGGACAAGTTCAAAATCACCTCCTCCCTTTTTGCTTCATTTTCATTACTGAGCATGCTGTTGGATGGTTCTTCCTCTAAGGGTTGCTGTGGATATTTTGAGCTTATATTTAAATTCTGAAAGATTGAAAACTCCATTATAAAAAAGATGGAGTAGACAGTCAAGCCAACAGTGTTCCAAACTCCTATCACAGACATGGAGAAATGTTGGTTGTAGCACTCAGCTATACAGGCGTCAGAGATGTTCCCATGGCAATGAAAGTCTGCCTTTCTATTAAGCCAGGGCACTTCTGATATATACAAAACGGAAAGGTAGAAGAAAGAGATAACAAGCCATGTTGTCTGCCCCTTGTAGAAATCTGTGGATTCTCTGCCCATCTGCAGGATCATAGGCACGACACCCCCTGCTTTCACGCTGACAGACATCTTGGGACCTAGGAAGAGAAAAGAATAGTGACAGGAGGGAGAGAAATGACTGACTTTAGATACTGTGTCTGCCAGCCTTATCATAGGCACTGCCGTGGGGGCTTGATTGTCTTAGGTAAGAGGAGAATGCCTAAGAAAGTGAGGGTTACAGAGGAAGTTTACGGAGTTCATGGTATTTGTTTAGCATTCTTTCAATTGCTAACTCCTTATGCTTGCAGCTCCTATCGGTTTCTTTTCCGCTGAGTCCTTTCCCAAACCCATCCCCCAGGTTATGTCTTAAACCCTCTGCATAGCTCTTCATCCTGTTTCCTCTTGTCACAAATTCTCTGGCCTACTTACTCCTTTTATAGTCTCAGCACCAACCTGTGCCAATCAAGCTGGGCCAACCAACTGTGGGTTCCAACTGTCGTAGAACTGCCATGGGTACTTGGATATCAGCCCTTAAAGGTGAACCTCCCTTTCTTCTTTCTGAGAAGTACTTGAGATGGGTAGGACGAACGGGTTAGTGTCATCTAAAGCCATCAGCAGTTCCCACACATTTGACCAACACTTGGTTGCTTCCTATTGGAGGGCAGCTTGTCTGCTCTATCCTGCTGTTCACTTGGAGTTTTTATTGGTCCACAGCTGCCTTGAACACCAAGCATGATCTGGCTACAGAGGAAGGTAAGAGGCACTTCTCCCCTTTGGTCACAGACAGGGTGGTGTACCCTCCCCCCTCAGGTGTTTATCAAGACTTCTATGGTTCCAATCATTCATTTTTCTGTTTGGAGGCCTATAAGAATATTGTTGAGACAATTTATTGTTAAGTTAGTCAATCATTACCCACCCCCCCCAACCCCTCCAATTGGCTGAGCTTTGTTGGGCCTGCTTTGCAGTTCAAATTCTTCTGTCTTCTTCTCCTTCTCCTTCTAAGACAGGATCTCATACTGTACGTAGCTCAGGCTAACCAGGAGCTCATTGTGTAACCCATCGTGGCCTTGAACTCATGGCAATTCTCCTGCCTTAGCCTCTCAAAGGTGTGCATTATTGCATCTGGCTTTCCAGTTCTGTTCTCTTGCCAACCTCAACTCTACTTCCTTTAAAAAGTGTGAGTCTAGCCGGGCAGTGGATGTGCACACCTATAATGCCAGCACTTGCAGGGCAGAGGCAGGCCTGGTCTAATATCAAGTTATATGCCAGCCAGGGCTGAGACCCTGAGGAGGAGGAGGAGGAGGAGGAGGAGGAAGAGGAGGAGGAGAGAGGAGGAGGAGGAGGAGGAGGAGGAGGAGGAGGAGGAGAAGAAGAAGAAGAAGAAGAAGAAGAAGAAGAAGAAGAAGAAGAAGAAGAAGAAGAAAAGGAAAAGAAAAATTCATGGGGCTGGAGAGATGGCTCAGCAGTTAAGAGCACTGGCTGTTCTTTCAGAGGTCCTAAGTTCAATTCCCAGAAACCACATGGTGGCTCACAACCATCTATAATGTGGTCTGGTGCCCTCTTCTGGCGTGCATACACACAACAGAACACTGTATACATAATAAATAAATAAATCTTTTTTTAAAAAAAGAAAGAAAAATCCACATGCTATCATAAAGTACAATTGAATAAAAATGCAATAGTAAAAATTAAAACTAAAATAAAAGAATATTACAGTATCGGTCAATACCTTCTGTTTTGGGGTAAATGTGGAGTCTACAACCTGCTTTACTGCCTTCTGCTAATTGAGATGAGGAAATGGGCTTAGACAAGAATCATATCAGGGATGAAGATCAAAGACAAGCAATCATAAAACAAACCCCTCATGTACAGAACAGGTCATACAAGACATGGCACCTTAATAACGAGAGATTTAAGGATTCCCCCCCCCTCATATTTACGTAGGCCATCCAAAATAAAAATCAACGAAGAAATCTTAAACTGCACCGAGCAAACAGATCTAGGAACTACCTGTAGAACATTTTATCCAAGATTTCCAGGAGCCCATGGAATACTCTCTCAAACAGATCACATTCTCAACAAGTCAAGTCTTACGAAACATAAAAGAACACGCCAGGCGTTGGTGGCACACACCTTTAATCCCAGCACTCGGGAGGCAGAGGCAGGCGGATCTCTGTGAGTTCGAAGCCAGCCTGGTCTCCAGAGCGAGTGTCAGGATAGGCTCCAAAGCTACACAGAGAAACCCTGTCTCGAAAAAACAAAAAACAACAAACAACAAACAAACAAACAAACAAAACAATCAGTAGCATCAGGCGTGATGCCTTTAATCCTAGCCCTTGGGAGGTACAGGCAGGCAGATCTCTGTGAGTTCAAGACCAGCCTGGTCTACAGACTGAGTTCCAGGAGAGCCAGGGCTGTTACACAGAGAAACCTTGTTTCAAAAAAACCGAAAAAAGAAAAAAAGAAAGAAAAGAGGGAGGAGGGAGGGGGGAGGGAGGGAGGGAGGGAGAGAGAGAGAGAGAGAGAGAGAGAGAGAGAGAGAGAGAGAGAGAGAAGCAGTAACCAGGAAAGGGTGTGACAGTTCAGCAGGTGTACTTGGCACCAAGCCTGATGACCTGACTTCAACCCTGGGGAGTCACAAAAGGAGAGAACCAATTGTTGCAAATTGTCCTGTGACCAACACAAGCATAGGATGGCTTGTGTGCACAGAGACTGAGAGACAGACATACACACATACAATCGATGTAATAAAAAAAAATGAAATTTTTTGGTTTACAAATTTCACTGACCACCTCCCTCACTTCCTGTCTACCCGCCCTAAAAATCTCTCTCTGATGCGTTTGATGAATCATCTCTGTTTGATGAATTTTGTGACCCTCCAAGATAAACATATACAGAAGGACAACCCCCATCAGCTCTGGCTGTCCTGGAACTTATGTGGACCAGACTGGTTTCCAACTGAGATCTGCCGGCCTCTGCCTCCTGAGTGCTGGGATTAAAGGCGTGCATCTCCAATGCCCAGCTTCGGCCCTGGAAGTTTTACTGGGATTGCACTGAATCTGTAGATTACTTTTGGGTAAAATGGCCACTTTTCACACTATTAATTCTTCCAAACCATGAGCATGGGAGGGCTTCCCATTTCTGTCATCTTCCTCAGTGTGAAGGCTAACCTTGGTTGTCAACTTGACACACCTCAGTTCTCAGTTGAGGAGGAGCCTCCAATCAGATTGGTCTGTGGGCTTGTCTGGGAGGTCTGTGGGCATGTCTGGGAGGCATTTTCTTGATTTGTTATCTCTATGGAAAGATTCAGCCTACTGTGGGAAGTTAGTGACGTCCCTGGCCAGATGGGCCTGGGTTAGTCAGGAGAGTGATGTGGGAAGCAGCATTCCGCCATGGTCTCTGCTTCAGTTCTTGCCTCCAGATTTAAAGTAGAGAAGAGATCTCCTTTGGTTGTCTTTCAAACCCTGACCCCGCCCTACCCTGCTTCCAGGCTGGGGCTACTAAAGACTGCTTGCCTGAGAAGGATGATCAAGCTTCACATCTCCTAAATCTCCTCTTCATCCCTAAAATCTAACAGTCTGCAATGATCCAGCATCCAGGAGGAAGGGGTTTCATTTCCTAATATAGTTACAGTTAAACTGCTGAATTGCTGACTTCTGCTTTGGTAAGCTGGCTTGTCCCTTCCTCTTTCCGGGAAAAGCATATGTTTGTTCTCCCTTTAGTAACTAACACCAATAGCCACTTAGACAGGAAATTCTGTCTGCTTATATGAAACTACTCTAAGAAAGCAAAACCTGCGATCTTAGCTTCTGTAAAAATTATTGTGGGGCTGGGTGGTGGTGGCTCACGCTTTTAATGCAAGCACTCAGGCAAAGCTCTGAGTTTGAGGCCAGCCTGGTCTACAGAATGAGTTCCAGGACAACCAGGGCTACACAGAAAAACCCTGTCTCAAAAAGCCAAAAACAAACAAACAAACACAGACTACTTATATACTAAATTTTGTGTTGGAGACAGTAAAGATGCTTCTGTAAATATTTTTTGGTTTGATGTGGTATCCCCGTTCCTCCTCCCCCCACCCCACACCCCTGCTTTGGTTTGAGACAGGGATGTCCTGAAACTTGATTTGTAGACCAGGCTGGCCTCAAACTCAGAGATCTGGAATTAAAGGTATATGCCACCACCTGGCCAGGAGCTAAACCATGCTTATGGGGGTTAGGAAGATGTCTCTGTGGTTAAGGAAACTGACTGCTCTTCCAGAACCAGAGTTAGATCCTAGCACTCATATGACTCACACTCTTTTGTAACTCCAGTCCAAGGGTATCTGATGCCTTCTTCAGCCTTGAGGACATCAGTTATGTACTCAGTGCACAGACACACATGCAGACATTAAATAAATAAAACAACAACATACTTTTGGGGCCAGAGAGATGGCACAGGGGTTAAGAACAATGGCTGCTCTTCTAAAAGACCTAGGTTCAAGTCCCAGCACCCACATGGCAGCTCACAACTGTCTGTAACTCCAGTTCCAGATGATCTGACACCCTCGCACACACACAGACAAATGTTCAGGAAAACACCAATGCCCATAAAATACAAATGAATAAAAAAAAAAAACCTTTAGGGCTGGAGAGATGGCTCAGAGGTTAAGAGCACTGCTCTTCCAGAGGTCCTGAGTTCAATTCCCAGCAACCACATGGTGGCTCACAACCATCTGTAATGAGATCTGGTGCCCTCTTCTGGTGTGCAGATATACATGGAAGCAGAATGTTGTATACATAATAAATAAATAAATAAATAAATAAATAAATAAAATCTTTAAAAAAAAAAAACCTTTCATGTTTTGGAGGAAGTGATAATTTTTTGTTGCTGTTGTTTTGAGACAGGGTTTTTCTGTATTGCTTTGGGGCCTGTCCTGGAACTCGCTCTGTGGATCAGGCTGGCCTCTAACTCACAGAGATCCACCTGCCTCTGCCTCCCGAGTGCTGGGACTAAAGGCGTGCGCCACCAACGCCCGGCTCGGAAGTGATAATTTTAAGCATTTCAATTTCATGGTGTTGATTTAGATGATGCCAAGCGTAAGAGAATGCACAGTGCACAGAAGAGGGTCTGGCCAATCCTGTGGGTTCACAAAGAAAAAGACAAAGCCTTGGTGGCCCGATGCAGATGATGTCAATCACTGGGAACACTGGAAAAGTGGTTCAGATGAAGACATGGCTAATTTGACTGTTTCCTGGAGAAGACTGACATGCAGGTAGTGTTGGGATGTAGATTTGCCAGAAGGTAGAGCATCCTATGATTCATAAGACGTCTGTTTGTTTGTTTGTTTTTAAAAGCCAGATCTGAAGTAGGGACTATAAGGACTACTGTCATCATCCCAGTTCTGAGGAAGTAAAATAATTCCCACAAGATTTCACAATTGAGAGGATTTCTGGGTTGATAGCCTAAAAGCAGTTGCTGTATTTATCTCCTTTATCCCATTTTCAACCTCTTCATTTTCTTTCTTTCTCTTTTTTTCTTTTTTCTTTCTTTCTTTTTTTATTGTAAAAGTTTGATATCGGGCTGGAGAGATGGCTCAGAGGTTAAGAGCACTGGCTGCTCTTCCAGAGGTCCCGAGTTCAATTCCCAGCAACCACATGGTGACTCACAACCATCCATAATGAGATCTGGTGTCCTCTTCTGGCATGGATGCAGAATATTGTATACATAATAAATAAATAAAATCTTTTAAAAAAATAATAAAAAAAGTTTGATATCAGTTATGGGTTGATAATGGATCACTGTAGGGGCCAATTCAAATCAGTTAAGGCAATATCCTTATGCATGAATATTCCCCAGAATGGCATGATGTTTTGAGATCCTGGGCAACCAATGCAGTAACTGTGATGAGCAAACAAATTTGCCCTAAGTCTCCTTCCTTACCTTCACAAGCAACTGACATGTCAGTGGGCTCTTATCAGGCTCTTAGGATAACTACTTTGGGATTCTAGGACACGGACTTTAAAAGGACTGAAACCAATTGGCTGATACCTTAAAAAGATTGTCCTATCGTCCCTCCAGTGTATCTTTCAGGATTGTCCTACTAAAGTTTATTTTTTTATATTTATTTATTTTACTTTTTTTTTTCTTCCTTTCTCAGCACTCTGGAGGCAGGGGCAGGTGGATCTCTGTGAGTTCAAGGCCAGCCAGGGCTACAGAGAGAGTTCTAGGACAGGCTCCAATGCTACACAGAGAAACCCTGTCTGAAAAACAAAACAAAACAAAAAAAAAAAGTTTGAAGCCAGCTAAGACTACATCCTAAAACCAGACATAGATCAACAAAATCAAATATGGGTCAAGATATCAGGCTGTTCCCTGCCCTTGTTAGTGGCTGGAAACAAGCAAGTATGTGGTGGAGAGATGGGAGAGAAAGATAAGATAAGTGGCTTGTGCTCTATGAAGAGAGGTGGAAATAGAGATGCCATGGCGTTGAGGAACAGTCTGATGTGATAGGCCTGTACTGCCACATGAGGCCACATGATGTCTGAGCCACATAACTGGGACCAGGGTCCTACTGTAGCCAGGGTCTGTGTTGATGTCCACAGCTGTGTTACCACCGAAGGCCATGCTTATGTCAGTGGTCTGTACTGCAGCCTGAAGCAATGTTCTTGTCTGAGGGCTGCACTGAGCTGGCTCCTCCCCCTCCAGCCACCTCATGGTGGCCCCACTGTGGGTGTGGGAGTGGGATGCAGGAGAGCTGGCTCTGCCCCCCACTGGAGCAGCATGGGGCAGCAAGCCCTCATGCACACAGAGAGAGCTGCCTCTGCCCCTTGCCTGGCCAGTGGGAAAGCTGGCTCCAGTGTCTGGGCAGAGATGGTGGCTTGACCAACTCAGCTACCATCCAGGCTCAGATTCAGGGCTTTGAGTTGGCCCACCCCAAAGTTCCTGTGACATTTTAACAAGAACATTTTTTAAAAGAACGGTTAGTTCACTCTACCTTCCCTGAGGACCGGGGGTGATATGGGATATGAAAATGCCAAGGGATGTTGAGAGCTTTAGACAGGGTTTAGGAGATCTGAGAGGTAAACTGGGGACCACTGTCTGACTGAAGAGAGGCTGGAATTCCAAACCTGGGAATAATTTCCCTGAGAAGGATGTTAGAGACTGTCTGGGCTTTCTTGTTAGTGGTAGGAAATGCTTCTACTCACCCGGAGAACGTATCAATTTCACCTTGACTGGGTAAAACTTTTGCCTCTGGCTTTCTTCAGGCTTAGGGCTCTCCCCAAACGACCCCTTTTCATCTCACCCTTTGAACTCATGTACCAGAGGCCAGCTCTACCACCTGGCCTCTCACCTAATGCTCATCTCTCCCTGACCACCTGCTTACACCTTTACTTCATCATCTCCATTCCCTCCTATGGAAATTTGCTGACCACTCTCTACCTCAACCATGTGCCAACCCCTGTACATCCCCAATTAATATGGGGATCGGGTTCTTCTCTCTCCTTCAGACCAATGCCCCTTGTCCCTGTCTCCTAAATGGCAGGGCCCCTTCAAGGTGATTCTTGTCACTCCAACAGCTGCTAAGCTTGAGGTCCCCCTCATTGGATTTACTTATCCACCTCAAGCCCTTTACTTCTCCACCTGAGACTCACCCCTCATACACCAGGACTTTGTTCCCTTAAGTTTTGGAGGACACCGGGATCAACTACTTTGCCTCCCATTTCATAAAAATAAGACTCCACTCTATGTATCCCTCAATAACTCACTTAAAACTTCTAATCCAATCAATTAGCTGTTGTTACAGGAATGCCAGCTGGAAGCCATGCATCTAGACACACAAAGGCTACCAAACATTTGTGCCTCCTGAGTAAAGGTAACCAGAAAAATTCCATACAGCCTAGATATGATCAAGACTACAAGCTCAAAGTTACGGTGCTTTCACTGTGCTAAAAATATCTGTCAGCTTTAAAAATGCTGATGCTTTCAGTCATCTCTGATAGAAATGTACTGCTAATGTGTCTAATACTTATGTTTTCAATAACTCAAAGGACTCTTGTAAGTTCCAGGGAAGCCAAATTGAACCCAACCAAACAGGTCAGATTCACTCCAAATAAACATTATTCAGTCTCTCCCCAGTCCCAAGATGCCCTTCCCTCATCTTGGGACCCCTTGGGTACCCCTCCCTCATCTTCTAATCTTCCCCTCAAATATCAGGACCTAAGGAAAAAAAATTATTTAAAAAACCTGACTTTTGTCTTATACTAACATCTTGCCAGGTCTAAGAGGCGCCAAAGAGTTCCATACAGCCTGGACTGTGATGTAACAATCAGCTACCCCAGGAAGTGGCAACACCCCAGCTTTCTTTCTCAGGTCCCCCAAAGATGGTCAACGCCCCTAGGTCAGCAGGAAGCAGTCTGGAAACATCCTGGCTCCCTAACCTGCCACGCCCAACTCCCCACCTTCTAATGATAACAAGAGGTGAGATTGTTAGGATTAAACACCAGGCTGACCCCGCCCCCTGCTGACGGGTGGGACACGCACAGTGACATGCCATGTCTCTTGTTACTTAGGACTCTGCTCATGTGTGAAGCCTCAGTGCACATGCTCGGCTTTCCCTTTAAAAGCTCGTACCTCTCCTTCTCCACCTTACCCCTCATTGCTTGCCTTGGTTTGGCCGGCAATCCACTCCTATCTGACCCCCCCCCCCCTTGCCTTTCACCAATAAACTCCACGTGGGTTTGTTGATTCGAGGTTCGTGTTTCACTACAGCTGCAGCCAGGCATGTGTCAGGAGTGTCCCTGAATGGAGGCCTAGAGAGGTCATTTCCCGAAGCTGTGAGATGAAGACTGGATTGCCTTGGAGAACTCAAGGTGTTGGACGCTCGCCAGAACTGTGTGGAATACCTGCCGAGGAGAGCGGCTAACAGGGAATGGAACCAGCTCAAGGGAAAGAAGCGTGTTGCGGTCAACAAAGCTGAAGAAAGTTGGAGATACTGAAAAGTGTCTTGAGGTGAGACAGGGAGATGCAGACCTGGGAGTTTGCACGGCTGGTTTCTGGTCTTGCTTTGGCTCGGTATTTCCTCACTTTGCTCCCTTCGCTGCATTTTGGAACAGTAACGTGCTATGAATATGGCAAGGGGGACCTGGGCATATCCCATGGCGGGTGAGGGATGAAGGTGGAGCCCTAGGTCCTTACAAAACATGCAGGGTAAAAGCAAGAAGGAATTCTTCCTGCAGGTGGAGACAGGCCCTCATCTCTTGTCAATACAGAGAGGCCTGTGACCTGGCTAAAGGACCACCCCTGGGAAGATGGGTTCTTCAGTGTCAGAATTCCTGGCCCCTTCACCCCCATTCCACCTCAATCCACCCCACACAGTACCTACCAGCCCAGTTGCCCTGAGGTTCAGCCGGGTCGGCTTGCCTTTCTGAAGGCTGACTCAGGAATACACAATTATGCCATTTGTCTTTTTCGTTCAGATGCTGAGAAGAGTCTAAGAATGATTTTAACTCCCCCAACTCCACACTTTGGGCTCCCCAGTTTTATTTATTATATACACAGTGTTCTTTCTGCATGTTTGCCTGCAGGCCAGAAGAGGACACTAGATGTCATTGCAGATGGTTGTGAGCCACCATATGGTTTCTGGGAATTGAACTCAGGTTCTCTGGAAGGGTAGTCAGTGTTCTTAACCACTGAGCCATCTCTCCAGCACTCCCCGTTTTTTTTTTTTTTTAAGATTTATTTATTTATTTATTACGTATACAACATTCTGCTTCCATGTATATCTGCACACCAGAAGAAGGCACCAGATCTCATAACGGATGGTTGTGAGCCACCATGTGGTTGCTGGGAATTGAACTCAGGACCTCTGGAATAGCAGTCGGTGCTCTTAACCACTGAGCCATCTCTCCAGCCCTCCCTGGCTCTTTTTAAGATTTATTTTGCATGTATATAGTGTTCTGTCTGCACGTATTCCTGAATGCCAGAAGAGGGGACCAGATCTCATTATATATGGTTGAGAGCCACCAAGTGGTTGCTGGGAATTGAACTCAAGTCCTCTGGAAGAGTAGTCCTCTCCAGGACCTCACTGGCTCTTTTTAAGGCTTTCCACCCCCACTCCCCCAACCCCAACTCCGCTGTTTGGCCATATGCCTGCCAGGTTGCTGACCTGGTGGCCTCCTGCCTCTTACAACATGGCTTTTGCTTTCTGTCTTCCATTCTCCACCTTGCTTCCCGGTGGCTACAGGATTTACAGTTTGTCTAATCTGGGTTTTGTTTTACCTTTTAACTCTCAAGGTTCCTCTGTGTATCCCTAAGTTTCCTGGAACTCACTCTGTAGATCAGAGAACTCACAGAGAACCCGTACCTCAACCTCCCCAATGGTGGGATTAAAAGCAAGTGCCACCATTTCCAAGCCTCACCCATGCTTTTTTTTTTTGGAGGGGGGTTAAGAGACAGGGTTTCTCTGTGTAACTTTGGAGCCTATACTGGCACTCGCTCTGGAGACCAGGCTGGCCTTGAACTCACAGAGATCCACCTGCCTCTGCCTCCAGAGTGCTGGGATTAAAGGCGTGTGCACCACTATCTCTCGGCCCTCACCCATGCTCTTAAACATTAAATCCCATCTATAAATTTAATGTGATTTGAAACCAAAATAAGTTGGCTGTTTTTAGTTAGCCAGCAACTTAAATTCATATGTGGGGTGGAAGAGAAGGCTTTGCTACCAGTGACTGTTCCAATTTCCTCCTCGCAGGTGACCATAGTGACTTGGGCTATTCTGAGTAGGGCAACACCTACAGATGAAACTGGTGATGAACGTCAGTATTCCTGAATCTTCACCGTCAATGTCAATGTGGAGCTTTGGCCATTTGTTGGAACCAATCCCCTGGGTCTGTACCTAGTGTTAAGTGTTCTGCCCTCTCTTCTGGATGGCAACCCATCCTCAGCATGGTCTTTGTGTACAGCGTTCTGTGTTCCATCTCAGTTCTCCAGCTGCTTCTCTTGTACACTATTTTCTCATTCCTAACACAGAATTGGAGGGCAGAAGACAAAGTTTAAAGAAAGTTGTGTTTAGCCCAGCAGTGGTGGTGCACACCTTTATAGCCAGCACTTGGGAGGCAGAGGCAGGTGGATCTCCGTGAGTCTGAGGCCAGCCTGGTCTACAGAGTGACTTCCAGGGCAGCCAGGGTTACACAGAGAAACCAAGTTTTGAATCCCCAGCCTTTTACACAAAAAGGGTTGAGCCTATGTACATGGGTCTCTCAAGACTCCATATTCTCTTGTGTATTTCATCCTCACAGATCCAGTCCCCTCCTGCGATACTGTTAACTGTGCATCGGTTTCCCCACTCTACGTGGATAGTTCAGACCCCAGGGGATGCCTGGAAATATTTGGTAATGGCTTACACTGTTCACTCCTAGGCTTCACACCTACTACATACAGTTCAAGGTCATCCTTGTTAGACAGCAAGCCTCTTAAGGCCAACTTAGGAAATGCAGACATTTCTGGGGAAGGCTGCAAGAGTTGATAAATGGATCAGTGATACAATGTCATCTTTGTAATGCTTCTACTAAATGGGACTAAGTTCTGGGCTAAGCTGGCTGGTGAACCAGGGTGCCTACCACCAAGCCTGATAAACTTGACAGGGTCAGGAGGGAGATAACCCTCTCCAGCAGGGTGTCCTCTAACCACGTGTTCCAGTGGCTGAAGGTTTCCCAGAAGGCAGTGCAGCCTTCTCCTGCACTTTTGTACTTGTCCATCTCTTCTACCTGGCTGCTCACCTACAAGCTTTGTACTATCCTTAAACATTTGCCATGAGACACATGCTTGTGATAGAAGACTTGGGAGCTAGATAAAGACCAGGAGTTGAGGACCAGCTAGTCCTCCTGGAGACCAATAAGCAGGGTTGGCAGCACACATCTAACCCCTGAGACCCTTAGAAGCAGAATAAAGATTTCTGTTGAATTTGATCCCTACTTCCCTTTCTCTTGTCTACAGAATGAGTGCTGTAGCCAGGGCTACATATTAAGACCTGTCTCAAACCTATCATGTTGCCAATATGCCTGGACCCCCAGACTTCACAAGCAGAGAACTGACCTCCCCCCCCAAGTGTCCCCATGGAATACATATATATACATACACACACACACACACACAAACACACACACACACAACACACACACAAACAAGGGGGCCATCTAGATGGATCAGTGGGCAAAGAGGTGCCTGCTGCCAAGCCTGGTGGCCAGATCAATACTAAGAATGACAAATACTGACAATTCATTTTGAGCTCCACATGCACTGTGGAATGTACACGCCCATACAATGCAATAAATGGGTACATGCAAAAATAATTTCCAAACTCCAGTGGTCCACTTTAATTCTTCTGTGTATTTATTACTAAAAATATAACAAGGTTGAGGAAATTTGTCATAAAGGCAAAGGCAAACTAGAGAATACAAAAGACCTATTCCAATTATTACCTTCTGACCCAAACCATCCCTAAAACCCATTGCCATTAACTGCAGACTTGAGGATTCTAAAAAGCCCACAGAATACTTGAGACCCCATTCTTGCTTCTTTGGGTTATTCATATACTTCACACATATATTCTCTATCATTTAACGGTAACAAGTGTGGAAAGAGATGACCCAGCACCAGGAAAAACCACAGAACTCAACTGCTGTGCTGTTTGATCTGCTGCACAACACTGTCAGCAGTAAGGGCCCTATACAATGTGGCCCTGAATTGGCTGTCCTAATCTTTCCCTATTCTAGCATTCTCAGATGGGTCCCATCCTTGATACAGGCAGAAAGTGCAGAGGCATCTGAATGGTTCACCTTCTTGATCCTGAAAGAAAATAAAGACAATACTTAGTTCATCATGACATTGCAAGCCAAACAAACATAAATCCTCACCTGTTTACATACTGGGTTCAATAACCAGAATTCCTAATGGTTGAGGATCATGCACCCCAGCCCCCACAGTCCTCCAAAACCAAACAGTGAAACAGACACCCAAACCACCAACATGTATTAGCAATAAAGAGTTATTTACCCCATTTCCATTCCGACTTCTTAGTTTCTTCTGGATCTTCATGAGAAAAACAAAACCAAAATTATTATTTCAAACTGTCAGTAAGGAAGACCACCCCAGGTTAAGGCCAGCCTGGTCTCCACAGAGAAACAGACCAGCTGTGGCTCTGAGATCCAGTCTAAGTTAGCCCTGGATGGTAGCTTAGGAACCTGGGGAAGAATGAGGGGCAAGTTTGTAGACTGAATTGGAGTCCATGCTGGGTTAAAATGAGACTCAAAAAAGCAACAAGTTATAATCAGACTGACTGCTGCTTACCACTGCTTATTTACATACAGCTCAGGCTGGCCTCAGACTATGTAGCAGAGGATAGCCCTGGAAGTCACTACCTTGTCTAGATTTACATGGTAATTTATTCCCCAGAGGCTGGGGTTGCTACCTAATATAATAGCCCTGTCCACAAATGCAACTTACCCGAATAAATCTTTTCATCCTTGCTATAGGATCGTTCTGCACAGACAACAATGTGCGCACTTGCCTCCTGGGAAAGGCACTTTGGACCTTTCTCAAGATGGCTTCACTTTTGTTCTCAACCGGTTTTATTATCTTTGTTGAGATGCGGTGTCGACGACGACGTTGACGTACTGGCCGAACTGGCTTCTTGGCACTGGGGCTGATAGTCAGCTCTTTCATGTCCTTCGCTAATATTTCTGCCTCTGAGTCTTTTGAAACACAAGATAAAAGCCATCAGTGTGAGGTCCACCATTCTCCAAGGCAGTACCTCAGACAAACATCCTAGCGTTTGTGTAGAGATAAATCCCCTGATTTGCCATGTGGTATTCCATGAACTATGTTCCTGGGGCCTGACTGCCTGTTTCTAGGCTCAGAGTCATGTGCAGAAACTCACAATTGTAGAGACTCTGCATCCATAAGCCAATTGTGCTGGGAATATGTGGCTTGCCCAGGTGGGGGCTCTGGAACACTTCAGAAAACTGGCTGTTAACTTTCCACCTAAATCTAATTGAGTTCCCAGTGCTTCCTATTGGACTCTGTGTAAACAGGGTACTTTAGGAAACCAACCCTACTCTTCCCATTAGGATCATTCACACCCAGTAGATTGACCTGTCTTAGAGGAAACTCAACCACAAGCCTCATTCAAGGTTGAGACAGGTCATGGTGGCTCACCTCGGTTATTTCCAGGTTTGGGATACAGACAGGATTACTGAATTACAAAATTTGGGTTCAACCTGGCCTTAACAACAGTGAGTTTCAGGCCAGTAGAAGTAACAGTCTCAAAACTAAAACTAAAGCCCCAAAACATAAAGCACTCGGAAATAAGGAGGTCTCACGTAAGTGTCAGGTAAGGCAGATCAGGGCAAACAGTTTTCTCTCAGATTGGATAAGGAAGGATCTACAAGTGCCACAGAGGGCTCCATCAGAGCCATGCCCACAGCCCCCAAGGGCACGGGAGATGCAAACCTGGAGGCCCTCAGGCACATGAACTTCACCTGCAGCCACACAGTCCCTCAAAGGGATTTCTGAGCGAAAACAAAAACAAACACGGAAACCTGCCCACACCTTTAATCCCAAGACTTGGGAGGCAGAGGCAAGAGAACTCCGACTTGAAGGGTTTACATCGGGAGTCCTAGACAAACCAGAGCTACATATATAGTATGTTTGAAAAACCGCTGCAGAGACCAGCTGTTGATAATGGAAATGCAGCCCCACCATGCCTTGCCATAATGCCCAGGCAGGGTTTGTTCCTGACCTTTCCCACTGCTGCTCTAAGAGTGGTCCCCTGCAATATTATTCCCTTCTTTCCATTGCTTTTCGAACCAGTGTTTTCACGCCCAGGAAGGTACCTTCCCGGCTCCCCCTGGATTGGGTTTATCTGTACCCCCACGACAGGGTCCTGTAGCCTACACTGACTACGAACTCGAATGACTTTAAACCCCTGGTCCCCAGCGCTGACTGTGGTCCCGGGTATCAGCCGCCTGCTCTCTAGCAAGATCAGAAAGGATGGCTGCCTGCTGACTTGCCCCACAAGCCCCGGGCCGAAAGGCCCCTCGGCCTACCCGAATCATCATGGCTCTTCTGAGGTTCTGAGTTCGCACCGGGGTCGAGTATTTCTGATGGCTCCTCATCGGGGTCGAGCACTTCTGACGGCTCCTCAATGCGGTCGAGCATTTCTGAAGGCTCCTCCATGGCAAAGGGCAGAAACCTCGGAAGCTAGCAAACAGAATTGATCAGTCTCGCAGAAGACGGAAACCTAAACTCACTAGCAGACAGAGGCGAAGTGAGCCTACAACGAAGGCTGGTTTCCTTTTAAAGTCCAGCAGAGCAAGCCTCTAGGCTACTTTAATGCGAATGAGGCAGTGATTAAAGGCGAGTGCTGTGGGATTAAACGACTCCGACCACCTGCTCTCCTCTGCCTTAATACTAACCCAGAACAAAACAAAAACACTAGAAATGTTGCCTGGGTGTGGCGCTTGCCACCCTTAATCCCGGTTCTAGGGAGGCTGAGGCAGGTGGATCTCCGTTGGTTCTAAACCAGTTCTGTTATACACAGAAAGTTAGACACTGTCACTAAAAGAAAAAAAAAGGGGGGGGGGGTGGGATGGGGAGTAGAAATTTTATCTAGAGTCACCTTAGTTTCCTGAAATGTCAGGGATTTTGTTTTGTTACATTCTTGGAGATGGCTAGTGATGGGTGAACTGAATTTAAACGTTCTAGAAATAAGCAAGCAGTTCTCCTCTGCCTGCCAGTTAATTCCTAATTGAATTAATTAGAAAGTTTCCTTTGTCAGGGCGTGGGGGGGCACTCCTTTAATCCCAGCACTGAGGAGGCAGAGGCAGGCGGATCTCTGTGAGTTCCAGGCCAGCCTGGTCTCCAGAGCCAGTGCCAGGATAGGCTCCAAAGATACACAGAGAAGCAATGTCTCGGGGTGGTGGTGGGGGGAGTTTCCTTTGCCTGTCTCATCTTAAATCTTCAGAGATTATTCACTTTGTGATGCTCCTAAATAAACATGTATGCTACACACACTTAAATAAGTTGACAGTTTATGGTATATGTATTTAAACATTTAAGCATATATACTTATGAATTGTTTTATAGACTATACATGTAATAGTATCTAACTCATTTTTCGAGACTGTGTAGTCTTAGCTGTCGATAAACTTGATATGTATTCCAGGCTGACTCCAACCTCAAGAATCTTCCTGCCTCTGCCTCCAAAGTGCTAGGATTAAAGTCAAACAACAAAACCCCACTCCAATTTTTTAAAAGAGACACAACCCTGGTCTCTCAGTACGTGATCCAGGATGACCAGGAACTTTGTTTGTTTTGGGTTTTGATTTGTTTTTATCTGAGCTAGGTTAGACCTGGCTGTTCAGGAACTCTCTGTGTAGACCAGGCTGGCCTCCAATTCAGAGATCTGCGGCCTCAGGCTCTCCAGTGCTGGGATTCAAGGCGTGCACCACTAACTCTCGGCCCTCACCCATGCTCTTAAACATTAAATCCCATCTATAAATTTAATGTGCTTTGCAACCAAAATAAGTTGGCTGTTTTTAGTTAGCCAGCAACTTAAACTCATATGTGGGGTGGGGGAGAAGGCTTTGCTACCAGTGACTGTTCCAATTTCCTCCTCGCAGGTGACCATAGTAACTTGGCCTATTCTGAGTAGGGCGACACCTATAGATGAAACTGGTGATGAACGTCAGTATTCCTGAATCTTCACCGTCAATGTCAATGTGGAGCTTTGGCCATTTGTTGGAACCAATCCCCTGGGTCTGTACCTAGTGTTAAGTGTTCTGCCCTCTCTTCTGGATGGCAACCCATCCTCAGCATGGTCTTTGTGTACAGTGTTCTGTGTTCCATCTCAGTTCTCCAGCTGCTTCTCTTGTACACTATTTTCTCATTCCTAACACAGAATTGGAGGGCAGAAGACAAAGTTTAAAGAAAGTTGTGTTTAGCCCAGCAGTGGTGGTGCACACCTTTATAGCCAGCACTTGGGAGGCAGAGGCAGGTGGATCTCCGTGAGTCTGAGGCCAGCCTGGTCTACAGAGTGACTTCCAGGGCAGCCAGGGTTACACAGAGAAACCAAGTTTTGAATCCCCAGCCTTTTACACAAAAAGGGTTGAGCCTATGTACATGGGTCTCTCAAGACTCCATATTCTCTTGTGTATTTCATCCTCACAGATCCAGTCCCCTCCTGCGATACTGTTAACTGTGCATCGGTTTCCCCACTCTACGTGGATAGTTCAGACCCCAGGGGATGCCTGGAAATATTTGGTAATGGCTTACACTGTTCACTCCTAGGCTTCACACCTACTACATACAGTTCAAGGTCATCCTTGTTAGACAGCAAGCCTCTTAAGGCCAACTTAGGAAATGCAGACATTTCTGGGGAAGGCTGCAAGAGTTGATAAATGGATCAGTGATACAATGTCATCTTTGTAATGCTTCTACTAAATGGGACTAAGTTCTGGGCTAAGCTGGCTGGTGAACCAGGGTGCCTACCACCAAGCCTGATAAACTTGACAGGGTCAGGAGGGAGATAACCCTCTCCAGCAGGGTGTCCTCTAACCACGTGTTCCAGTGGCTGAAGGTTTCCCAGAAGGCAGTGCAGCCTTCTCCTGCACTTTTGTACTTGTCCATCTCTTCTACCTGGCTGCTCACCTACAAGCTTTGTACTATCCTTAAACATTTGCCATGAGACACATGCTTGTGATAGAAGACTTGGGAGCTAGATAAAGACCAGGAGTTGAGGACCAGCTAGTCCTCCTGGAGACCAATAAGCAGGGTTGGCAGCACACATCTAACCCCTGAGACCCTTAGAAGCAGAATAAAGATTTCTGTTGAATTTGATCCCTACTTCCCTTTCTCTTGTCTACAGAATGAGTGCTGTAGCCAGGGCTACATATTAAGACCTGTCTCAAACCTATCATGTTGCCAATATGCCTGGACCCCCAGACTTCACAAGCAGAGAACTGACCTCCCCCCCCCAAGTGTCCCCATGGAATACATATACACACACACACACACACACACACACACACACACACACACACACACAAACAAGGGGGCCATCTAGATGGATCAGTGGGCAAAGAGGTGCTTGCTGCCAAGCCTGGTGGCCAGATCAATACTAAGAATGACAAATACTGACAATTCATTTTTAGCTCCACATGCACTGTGGAATGTACACGCCCATACAATACAATAAATGGATACATGCAAAAATAATTTCCAAACTCCAGTGGTCCACTTTAATTCTTCTGTGTATTTATTACTAAAAATATAACAAGGTTGAGGAAATTTGTCATAAAGGCAAAGGCAAACTAGAGAATACAAAAGACCTATTCCAATTATTACCTTCTGACCCAAACCATCCCTAAAACCCATTGCCATTAACTGCAGACTTGAGGATTCTATAAAGCCCACAGAATACTTGAGACCCCATCCTTGCTTCTTTGGGTTATTCATATACTTCACACATATATTCTCTTTCATTTAACGGTAACAAGTGTGGAAAGAGATGACCCAGCACCAGGAAAAAAGACTAAACCACAGAACTCACTGCTGTGCTGTTTGATCTGCTGCACAACACTGTCAGCAGTAAGGGCCCTATACAATGTGGCCCTGAATTGGCTGTCCTAATCTTTCCCTATTCTAGCATTCTCAGATGGGTCCCATCCTTGATACAGGCAGAAAGTGCAGAGGCATCTGAATGGTTCACCTTCTTGATCCTGAAAGAAAATAAAGACAATAGTTAGTTCATCATGACATTGCAAGCCAAACAAACATAAATCCTCACCTGTTTACATACTGGGTTCAATAACCAGAATTCCTAATGGTTGAGGATCATGCACCCCAGCCCCCACAGTCCTCCAAAACCAAACAGTGAAACAGACACCCAAACCACCAACATGTATTAGCAATAAAGAGTTATTTACCCCATTTCCATTCCGACTTCTTAGTTTCTTCTCGATCTTCATGAGAAAAACAAAACCAAAATTATTATTTCAAACTGTCAGTAAGGAAGACCACCCCAGGTTAAGGCCAGCCTGGTCTCCACAGAGAAACAGACCAGCTGTGGCTCTGAGATCCAGTCTAAGTTAGCCCTGGATGGTAGCTTAGGAACCTGGGGAAGAATGAGGGGCAAGTTTGTAGACTGAATTGGAGTCCATGCTGGGTTAAAATGAGACTCAAAAAAGCAACAAAAGTTATAATCAGACTGACTGCTGCTTACCACTGCTTATTTACATACAGCTCAGGCTGGCCTCAGACTATGTAGCAGAGGATAGCCCTGGAAGTCACTACCTTGTCTAGATTTACATGGTAATTCATTCCCCAGAGGCTGGGGTTGCTACCTAATATAATAGCCCTGTCCACAAATGCAACTTACCCGAATAAATCTTTTCATCCTTGCTATAGGATCGTTCTGCACAGACAACAATGTGCGCACTTGCCTCCTGGGAAAGGCACTTTGGACCTTTCTCAAGATGGCTTCACTTTTGTTCTCAACTGGTTTTATTATCTTTGTTGAGATGCGGTGTCGACGACGACGTTGACGTACTGGCCGAACTGGCTTCTTGGCACTGGGGCTGATAGTCAGCTCTTTCATGTCCTTCGCTAATATTTCTGCCTCTGAGTCTTTTGAAACACAAGATAAAGAGCCATCAGTGTGAGGTCCACCATTCTCCAAGGCAGTACCTCAGACAAACATCCTAGCGTTTGTGTAGAGATAAATCCCCTGATTTGCCATGTGGTATTCCATGAACTATGTTCCTGGGGCCTGACTGCCTGTTTCTAGGCTCAGAGTCATGTGCAGAAACTCACAATTGTAGAGACTCTGCATCCATAAGCCAATTGTGCTGGGAATATGTGGCTTGCCCAGGTGGGGGCTCTGGAACACTTCAGAAAACTGGCTGTTAACTTTCCACCTAAATCTAATTGAGTTCCCAGTGCTTCCTATTGGACTCTGTGTAAACAGGGTACTTTAGGAAACCAACCCTACTCTTCCCATTAGGATCATTCACACCCAGTAGATTGACCTGTCTTAGAGGAAACTCAACCACAAGCCTCATTCAAGGTTGAGACAGGTCATGGTGGCTCACCTCGGTTATTTCCAGGTTTGGGATACAGACAGGATTACTGAATTACAAAATTTGGGTTCAACCTGGCCTTAACAACAGTGAGTTTCAGGCCAGTAGAAGCAACAGTCTCAAAACTAAAACTAAAGCCCCAAAACATAAAGCACTCGGAAATAAGGAGGTCTCACGTAAGTGTCAGGTAAGGCAGATCAGGGCAAACAGTTTTCTCTCAAATTGGATAAGGAAGGATCTACAAGTGCCACAGAGGGCTCCATCAGAGCCATGCCCACAGCCCCCAAGGGCACGGGAGATGCAAACCTGGAGGCCCTCAGGCACATGAACTTCACCTGCAGCCACACAGTCCCTCAAAGGGATTTCTGAGCGAAAACAAAAACAAACACGGAAACCTGCCCACACCTTTAATCCCAAGACTTGGGAGGCAGAGGCAAGAGAACTCGGACTTGAAGGGTTTACATCGGGAGTCCTAGACAAACCAGAGCTACATATATAGTATGTTTGAAAAACCGCTGCAGAGACCAGCTGTTGATAATGGAAATGCAGCCCCACCATGCCTTGCCATAATGCCCAGGCAGGGTTTGTTCCTGACCTTTCCCACTGCTGCTCTAAGAGTGGTCCCCTGCAATATTATTCCCTTCTTTCCATTGCTTTTCGAACCAGTGTTTTCACGCCCAGGAAGGTACCTTCCCGGCTCCCCCTGGATTGGGTTTATCTGTACCCCCACGACAGGGTCCTGTAGCCTACACTGACTACGAACTCGAATGACTTTAAACCCCTGGTCCCCCAGCGCTGACTGTGGTCCCGGGTATCAGCAGCCTGCTCTCTAGCAAGATCAGAAAGGATGGCTGCCTGCTGACTTGCCCCACAAGCCCCGGGCCGAAAGGCCCCCCGGCCTACCCGAATCATCATGGCTCTTCTGAGGTTCTGAGTTCGCATCGGGGTCGAGTATTTCTGATGGCTCCTCATCGGGGTCGAGCACTTCTGACGGCTCCTCAATGCGGTCGAGCATTTCTGAAGGCTCCTCCATGGCAAAGGGCAGAAACCTCGGAAGCTAGCAAACAGAATTGATCAGTCTCGCAGAAGACGGAAACCTAAACTCACTAGCAGACAGAGGCGAAGTGAGCCTACAACGAAGGCTGGTTTCCTTTTAAAGTCCAGCAGAGCAAGCCTCTAGGCTACTTTAATGCGAATGAGGCAGTGATTAAAGGCGAGTGCTGTGGGATTAAACGACTCCGCCCACCTGCTCTCCTCTGCCTTAATACTAACCCAGAACAAAACAAAAACACTAGAAATGTTGCCTGGGTGTGACGCTTGCCACCCTTAATCCCGGTTCTAGGGAGGCTGAGGCAGGTGGATCTCCGTTGGTTCTAAACCAGTTCTGTTATACACAGAAAGTTAGACACTGTCACTAAAAGAAAAAAAAAGGGGGGGGGGGTGGGATGGGGAGTAGAAATTTTATCTAGAGTCACCTTAGTTTCCTGAAATGTCAGGGATTTTGTTTTGTTACATTCTTGGAGATGGCTAGTGATGGGTGAACTGAATTTAAACGTTCTAGAAATAAGCAAGCAGTTCTCCTCTGCCTGCCAGTTAATTCCTAATTGAATTAATTAGAAAGTTTCCTTTGTCAGGGCGTGGGGGGGCACTCCTTTAATCCCAGCACTGAGGAGGCAGAGGCAGGCGGATCTCTGTGAGTTCCAGGCCAGCCTGGTCTCCAGAGCCAGTGCCAGGATAGGCTCCAAAGATACACAGAGAAGCAATGTCTCGGGGTGGTGGTGGGGGGAGTTTCCTTTGCCTGTCTCATCTTAAATCTTCAGAGATTATTCACTTTGTGATGCTCCTAAATAAACATGTATGCTACACACACTTAAATAAGTTGACAGTTTATGGTATATGTATTTAAACATTTAAGCATATATACTTATGAATTGTTTTATAGACTATACATGTAATAGTATCTAACTCATTTTTCGAGACTGTGTAGTCTTAGCTGTCGATAAACTTGATATGTATTCCAGGCTGACTCCAACCTCAAGAATCTTCCTGCCTCTGCCTCCAAAGTGCTAGGATTAAAGTCAAACAACAAAACCCCACTCCAATTTTTTAAAAGAGACACAACCCTGGTCTCTCAGTACGTGATCCAGGATGACCAGGAACTTTGTTTGTTTTGGGTTTTGATTTGTTTTTATCTGAGCTAGGTTAGACCTGGCTGTTCAGGAACTCTCTGTGTAGACCAGGCTGGCCTCCAATTCAGAGATCTGCGGCCTCAGGCTCTCCAGTGCTGGGATTCAAGGCGTGCACCACTAACTCTCGGCCCTCACCCATGCTCTTAAACATTAAATCCCATCTATAAATTTAATGTGCTTTGCAACCAAAATAAGTTGGCTGTTTTTAGTTAGCCAGCAACTTAAACTCATATGTGGGGTGGGGGAGAAGGCTTTGCTACCAGTGACTGTTCCAATTTCCTCCTCGCAGGTGACCATAGTAACTTGGCCTATTCTGAGTAGGGCGACACCTATAGATGAAACTGGTGATGAACGTCAGTATTCCTGAATCTTCACCGTCAATGTCAATGTGGAGCTTTGGCCATTTGTTGGAACCAATCCCCTGGGTCTGTACCTAGTGTTAAGTGTTCTGCCCTCTCTTCTGGATGGCAACCCATCCTCAGCATGGTCTTTGTGTACAGCGTTCTGTGTTCCATCTCAGTTCTCCAGCTGCTTCTCTTGTACACTATTTTCTCATTCCTAACACAGAATTGGAGGGCAGAAGACAAAGTTTAAAGAAAGTTGTGTTTAGCCCAGCAGTGGTGGTGCACACCTTTATAGCCAGCACTTGGGAGGCAGAGGCAGGTGGATCTCCGTGAGTCTGAGGCCAGCCTGGTCTACAGAGTGACTTCCAGGGCAGCCAGGGTTACACAGAGAAACCAAGTTTTGAATCCCCAGCCTTTTACACAAAAAGGGTTGAGCCTATGTACATGGGTCTCTCAAGACTCCATATTCTCTTGTGTATTTCATCCTCACAGATCCAGTCCCCTCCTGCGATACTGTTAACTGTGCATCGGTTTCCCCACTCTACGTGGATAGTTCAGACCCCAGGGGATGCCTGGAAATATTTGGTAATGGCTTACACTGTTCACTCCTAGGCTTCACACCTACTACATACAGTTCAAGGTCATCCTTGTTAGACAGCAAGCCTCTTAAGGCCAACTTAGGAAATGCAGACATTTCTGGGGAAGGCTGCAAGAGTTGATAAATGGATCAGTGATACAATGTCATCTTTGTAATGCTTCTACTAAATGGGACTAAGTTCTGGGCTAAGCTGGCTGGTGAACCAGGGTGCCTACCACCAAGCCTGATAAACTTGACAGGGTCAGGAGGGAGATAACCCTCTCCAGCAGGGTGTCCTCTAACCACGTGTTCCAGTGGCTGAAGGTTTCCCAGAAGGCAGTGCAGCCTTCTCCTGCACTTTTGTACTTGTCCATCTCTTCTACCTGGCTGCTCACCTACAAGCTTTGTACTATCCTTAAACATTTGCCATGAGACACATGCTTGTGATAGAAGACTTGGGAGCTAGATAAAGACCAGGAGTTGAGGACCAGCTAGTCCTCCTGGAGACCAATAAGCAGGGTTGGCAGCACACATCTAACCCCTGAGACCCTTAGAAGCAGAATAAAGATTTCTGTTGAATTTGATCCCTACTTCCCTTTCTCTTGTCTACAGAATGAGTGCTGTAGCCAGGGCTACATATTAAGACCTGTCTCAAACCTATCATGTTGCCAATATGCCTGGACCCCCAGACTTCACAAGCAGAGAACTGACCTCCCCCCCCAAGTGTCCCCATGGAATACATATATATACATACACACACACACACACACAAACACACACACACACAACACACACACAAACAAGGGGGCCATCTAGATGGATCAGTGGGCAAAGAGGTGCCTGCTGCCAAGCCTGGTGGCCAGATCAATACTAAGAATGACAAATACTGACAATTCATTTTTAGCTCCACATGCACTGTGGAATGTACACGCCCATACAATGCAATAAATGGGTACATGCAAAAATAATTTCCAAACTCCAGTGGTCCACTTTAATTCTTCTGTGTATTTATTACTAAAAATATAACAAGGTTGAGGAAATTTGTCATAAAGGCAAAGGCAAACTAGAGAATACAAAAGACCTATTCCAATTATTACCTTCTGACCCAAACCATCCCTAAAACCCATTGCCATTAACTGCAGACTTGAGGATTCTAAAAAGCCCACAGAATACTTGAGACCCCATTCTTGCTTCTTTGGGTTATTCATATACTTCACACATATATTCTCTATCATTTAACGGTAACAAGTGTGGAAAGAGATGACCCAGCACCAGGAAAAACCACAGAACTCAACTGCTGTGCTGTTTGATCTGCTGCACAACACTGTCAGCAGTAAGGGCCCTATACAATGTGGCCCTGAATTGGCTGTCCTAATCTTTCCCTATTCTAGATCATTCTCAGATGGGTCCCATCCTTGATACAGGCAGAAAGTGCAGAGGCATCTGAATGGTTCACCTTCTTGATACTGAAAGAAAATAAAGACAATAGTTAGTTCATCATGACATTGCAAGCCAAACAAACATAAATCCTCACCTGTTTACATACTGGGTTCAATAACCAGAATTCCTAATGGTTGAGGATCATGCACCCCAGCCCCCACAGTCCTCCAAAACCAAACAGTGAAACAGACACCCAAACCACCAACATGTATTAGCAATAAAGAGTTATTTACCCCATTTCCATTCCGACTTCTTAGTTTCTTCTGGATCTTCATGAGAAAAACAAAACCAAAATTATTATTTCAAACTGTCAGTAAGGAAGACCACCCCAGGTTAAGGCCAGCCTGGTCTCCACAGAGAAACAGACCAGCTGTGGCTCTGAGATCCAGTCTAAGTTAGCCCTGGATGGTAGCTTAGGAACCTGGGGAAGAATGAGGGGCAAGTTTGTAGACTGAATTGGAGTCCATGCTGGGTTAAAATGAGACTCAAAAAAGCAACAAGTTATAATCAGACTGACTGCTGCTTACCACTGCTTATTTACATACAGCTCAGGCTGGCCTCAGACTATGTAGCAGAGGATAGCCCTGGAAGTCACTACCTTGTCTAGATTTACATGGTAATTTATTCCCCAGAGGCTGGGGTTGCTACCTAATATAATAGCCCTGTCCACAAATGCAACTTACCCGAATAAATCTTTTCATCCTTGCTATAGGATCGTTCTGCACAGACAACAATGTGCGCACTTGCCTCCTGGGAAAGGCACTTTGGACCTTTCTCAAGATGGCTTCACTTTTGTTCTCAACCGGTTTTATTATCTTTGTTGAGATGCGGTGTCGACGACGACGTTGACGTACTGGCCGAACTGGCTTCTTGGCACTGGGGCTGATAGTCAGCTCTTTCATGTCCTTCGCTAATATTTCTGCCTCTGAGTCTTTTGAAACACAAGATAAAGAGCCATCAGTGTGAGGTCCACCATTCTCCAAGGCAGTACCTCAGACAAACATCCTAGCGTTTGTGTAGAGATAAATCCCCTGATTTGCCATGTGGTATTCCATGAACTATGTTCCTGGGGCCTGACTGCCTGTTTCTAGGCTCAGAGTCATGTGCAGAAACTCACAATTGTAGAGACTCTGCATCCATAAGCCAATTGTGCTGGGAATATGTGGCTTGCCCAGGTGGGGGCTCTGGAACACTTCAGAAAACTGGCTGTTAACTTTCCACCTAAATCTAATTGAGTTCCCAGTGCTTCCTATTGGACTCTGTGTAAACAGGGTACTTTAGGAAACCAACCCTACTCTTCCCATTAGGATCATTCACACCCAGTAGATTGACCTGTCTTAGAGGAAACTCAACCACAAGCCTCATTCAAGGTTGAGACAGGTCATGGTGGCTCACCTCGGTTATTTCCAGGTTTGGGATACAGACAGGATTACTGAATTACAAAATTTGGGTTCAACCTGGCCTTAACAACAGTGAGTTTCAGGCCAGTAGAAGCAACAGTCTCAAAACTAAAACTAAAGCCCCAAAACATAAAGCACTCGGAAATAAGGAGGTCTCACGTAAGTGTCAGGTAAGGCAGATCAGGGCAAACAGTTTTCTCTCAGATTGGATAAGGAAGGATCTACAAGTGCCACAGAGGGCTCCATCAGAGCCATGCCCACAGCCCCCAAGGGCACGGGAGATGCAAACCTGGAGGCCCTCAGGCACATGAACTTCACCTGCAGCCACACAGTCCCTCAAAGGGATTTCTGAGCGAAAACAAAAACAAACACGGAAACCTGCCCACACCTTTAATCCCAAGACTTGGGAGGCAGAGGCAAGAGAACTCCGACTTGAAGGGTTTACATCGGGAGTCCTAGACAAACCAGAGCTACATATATAGTATGTTTGAAAAACCGCTGCAGAGACCAGCTGTTGATAATGGAAATGCAGCCCCACCATGCCTTGCCATAATGCCCAGGCAGGGTTTGTTCCTGACCTTTCCCACTGCTGCTCTAAGAGTGGTCCCCTGCAATATTATTCCCTTCTTTCCATTGCTTTTCGAACCAGTGTTTTCACGCCCAGGAAGGTACCTTCCCGGCTCCCCCTGGATTGGGTTTATCTGTACCCCCACGACAGGGTCCTGTAGCCTACACTGACTACGAACTCGAATGACTTTAAACCCCTGGTCCCCAGCGCTGACTGTGGTCCCGGGTATCAGCCGCCTGCTCTCTAGCAAGATCAGAAAGGATGGCTGCCTGCTGACTTGCCCCACAAGCCCCGGGCCGAAAGGCCCCCCGGCCTACCCGAATCATCATGGCTCTTCTGAGGTTCTGAGTTCGCACCGGGGTCGAGTATTTCTGATGGCTCCTCATCGGGGTCGAGCACTTCTGACGGCTCCTTAATGCGGTCGAGCATTTCTGAAGGCTCCTCCATGGCAAAGGGCAGAAACCTCGGAAGCTAGCAAACAGAATTGATCAGTCTCGCAGAAGACGGAAACCTAAACTCACTAGCAGACAGAGGCGAAGTGAGCCTACAACGAAGGCTGGTTTCCTTTTAAAGTCCAGCAGAGCAAGCCTCTAGGCTACTTTAATGCGAATGAGGCAGTGATTAAAGGCGAGTGCTGTGGGATTAAACGACTCCGACCACCTGCTCTCCTCTGCCTTAATACTAACCCAGAACAAAACAAAAACACTAGAAATGTTGCCTGGGTGTGGCGCTTGCCACCCTTAATCCCGGTTCTAGGGAGGCTGAGGCAGGTGGATCTCCGTTAGTTCTAAACCAGTTCTGTTATACACAGAAAGTTAGACCCTGTCACTAAAAGAAAAAAAAAGGGGGGGGTGGGGTGGGGAGTAGAAATTTTATCTAGAGTCACCTTAGTTTCCTGAAATGTCAGGGATTTTGTTTTGTTACATTCTTGGAGATGGCGAGTGATGGGTGAACTGAATTTAAACGTTCTAGAAATAAGCAAGCAGTTCTCCTCTGCCTGCCAGTTAATTCCTAATTGAATTAATTAGAAAGTTTCCTTTGTCAGGGCGTGGGGGGGCACTCCTTTAATCCCAGCACTGAGGAGGCAGAGGCAGGCGGATCTCTGTGAGTTCCAGGCCAGCCTGGTCTCCAGAGCCAGTGCCAGGATAGGCTCCAAAGATACACAGAGAAGCAATGTCTCGGGGTGGTGGTGGGGGGGGTGAGTTTCCTTTGCCTGTCTCATCTTAAATCTTCAGAGATTATTCACTTTGTGATGCTTCTAAATAAACATGTATGCTACACACACTTAAATAAGTTGACAGTTTATGGTATATGTATTTAAATATTTAAGCATATATACTTATGAATTGTTTTATAGACTATACATGTAATAGTATCTAACTCATTTTTCGAGACTGTGTAGTCTTAGCTGTCGATAAACTTGATATGTATTCCAGGCTGACTCCAACCTCAAGAATCTTCCTGCCTCTGCCTCCAAAGTGCTAGGATTAAAGTCAAACAACAAAACCCCACTCCAATTTTTTAAAAGAGACACAACCCTGGTCTCTCAGTACGTGATCCAGGATGACCAGGAACTTTGTTTGTTTTGGGTTTTGATTTGTTTTTATCTGAGCTAGGTTAGACCTGGCTGTTCAGGAACTCTCTGTGTAGACCAGGCTGGCCTCCAATTCAGAGATCTGCGGCCTCAGGCTCTCCAGTGCTGGGATTCAAGGCGTGCACCACTAACTCTCGGCCCTCACCCATGCTCTTAAACATTAAATCCCATCTATAAATTTAATGTGCTTTGCAACCAAAATAAGTTGGCTGTTTTTAGTTAGCCAGCAACTTAAACTCATATGTGGGGTGGGGGAGAAGGCTTTGCTACCAGTGACTGTTCCAATTTCCTCCTCGCAGGTGACCATAGTGACTTGGCCTATTCTGAGTAGGGCGACACCTATAGATGAAACTGGTGATGAACGTCAGTATTCCGGAATCTTCACCGTCAATGTCAATGTGGAGCTTTGGCCATTTGTTGGAACCAATCCCCTGGGTCTGTACCTAGTGTTAAGTGTTCTGCCCTCTCTTCTGGATGGCAACCCATCCTCAGCATGGTCTTTGTGTACAGTGTTCTGTGTTCCATCTCAGTTCTCCAGCTGCTTCTCTTGTACACTATTTTCTCATTCCTAACACAGAATTGGAGGGCAGAAGACAAAGTTTAAAGAAAGTTGTGTTTAGCCCTGCAGTGGTGGTGCACACCTTTATAGCCAGCACTTGGGAGGCAGAGGCAGGTGGATCTCCGTGAGTCTGAGGCCAGCCTGGTCTACAGAGTGACTTCCAGGGCAGCCAGGGTTACACAGAGAAACCAAGTTTTGAATCCCCAGCCTTTTACACAAAAAAGGTTGAGCCTATGTACATGGGTCTCTCAAGACTCCATATTCTCTTGTGTATTTCATCCTCACAGATCCAGTCCCCTCCTGCGATACTGTTAACTGTGCATCGGTTTCCCCACTCTACGTGGATAGTTCAGACCCCAGGGGATGCCTGGAAATATTTGGTAATGGCTTACACTGTTCACTCCTAGGCTTCACACCTACTACATACAGTTCAAGGTCATCCTTGTTAGACAGCAAGCCTCTTAAGGCCAACTTAGGAAATGCAGACATTTCTGGGGAAGGCTGCAAGAGTTGATAAATGATCAGTGATACAATGTCATCTTTGTAATGCTTCTACTAAATGGGACTAAGTTCTGGGCTAAGCTGGCTGGTGAACCAGAGTGCCTACCACCAAGCCTGATAAACTTGACAGGGTCAGGAGGGAGATAACCCTCTCCAGCAGGGTGTCCTCTAACCACGTGTTCCAGTGGCTGAAGGTTTCCCAGAAGGCAGTGCAGCCTTCTCCTGCACTTCTGTAGTTGTCCATCTCTTCTACCTGGCTGCTCACCTACAAGCTTTGTAATATCCTTAAACATTTGCCATGAGACACATGCTTGTGATAGAAGACTTGGGAGCTAGATAAAGACCAGGAGTTGAGGACCAGCTAGTCCTCCTGGAGACCAATAAGCAGGGTTGGCAGCACACATCTAACCCCTGAGACCCTTAGAAGCAGAATAAAGATTTCTGTTGAATTTGATCCCTACTTCCCTTTCTCTTGTCTACAGAATGAGTGCTGTAGCCAGGGCTACATATTAAGACCTGTCTCAAACCTATCATGTTGCCAATATGCCTGGACCCCCAGACTTCACAAGCAGAGAACTGACCTCCCCCCCCAAGTGTCCCCATGGAATACATATACACACACACACACACACACACACACACACACACACACACACACATACAAACAAGGGGGCCATCTAGATGGATCAGTGGGCAAAGAGGTGCTTGCTGCCAAGCCTGGTGGCCAGATCAATACTAAGAATGACAAATACTGACAATTCATTTTTAGCTCCACATGCACTGTGGAATGTACACGCCCATACAATACAATAAATGGATACATGCAAAAATAATTTCCAAACTCCAGTGGTCCACTTTAATTCTTCTGTGTATTTATTACTAAAAATATAACAAGGTTGAGGAAATTTGTCATAAAGGCAAAGGCAAACTAGAGAATACAAAAGACCTATTCCAATTATTACCTTCTGACCCAAACCATCCCTAAAACCCATTGCCATTAACTGCAGACTTGAGGATTCTATAAAGCCCACAGAATACTTGAGACCCCATCCTTGCTTCTTTGGGTTATTCATATACTTCACACATATATTCTCTTTCATTTAACGGTAACAAGTGTGGAAAGAGATGACCCAGCACCAGGAAAAAAGACTAAACCACAGAACTCACTGCTGTGCTGTTTGATCTGCTGCACAACACTGTCAGCAGTAAGGGCCCTATACAATGTGGCCCTGAATTGGCTGTCCTAATCTTTCCCTATTCTAGCATTCTCAGATGGGTCCCATCCTTGATACAGGCAGAAAGTGCAGAGGCATCTGAATGGTTCACCTTCTTGATACTGAAAGAAAATAAAGACAATAGTTAGTTCATCATGACATTGCAAGCCAAACAAACATAAATCCTCACCTGTTTACATACTGGGTTCAATAACCAGAATTCCTAATGGTTGAGGATCATGCACCCCAGCCCCCACAGTCCTCCAAAACCAAACAGTGAAACAGACACCCAAACCACCAACATGTATTAGCAATAAAGAGTTATTTACCCCATTTCCATTCCGACTTCTTAGTTTCTTCTGGATCTTCATGAGAAAAACAAAACCAAAATTATTATTTCAAACTGTCAGTAAGGAAGACCACCCCAGGTTAAGGCCAGCCTGGTCTCCACAGAGAAACAGACCAGCTGTGGCTCTGAGATCCAGTCTAAGTTAGCCCTGGATGGTAGCTTAGGAACCTGGGGAAGAATGAGGGGCAAGTTTGTAGACTGAATTGGAGTCCATGCTGGGTTAAAATGAGACTCAAAAAAGCAACAAAAGTTATAATCAGACTGACTGCTGCTTACCACTGCTTATTTACATACAGCTCAGGCTGGCCTCAGACTATGTAGCAGAGGATAGCCCTGGAAGTCACTACCTTGTCTAGATTTACATGGTAATTCATTCCCCAGAGGCTGGGGTTGCTACCTAATATAATAGCCCTGTCCACAAATGCAACTTACCCGAATAAATCTTTTCATCCTTGCTATAGGATCGTTCTGCACAGACAACAATGTGCGCACTTGCCTCCTGGGAAAGGCACTTTGGACCTTTCTCAAGATGGCTTCACTTTTGTTCTCAACCGGTTTTATTATCTTTGTTGAGATGCGGTGTCGACGACGACGTTGACGTACTGGCCGAACTGGCTTCTTGGCACTGGGGCTGATAGTCAGCTCTTTCATGTCCTTCGCTAATATTTCTGCCTCTGAGTCTTTTGAAACACAAGATAAAGAGCCATCAGTGTGAGGTCCACCATTCTCCAAGGCAGTACCTCAGACAAACATCCTAGCGTTTGTGTAGAGATAAATCCCCTGATTTGCCATGTGGTATTCCATGAACTATGTTCCTGGGGCCTGACTGCCTGTTTCTAGGCTCAGAGTCATGTGCAGAAACTCACAATTGTAGAGACTCTGCATCCATAAGCCAATTGTGCTGGGAATATGTGGCTTGCCCAGGTGGGGGCTCTGGAACACTTCAGAAAACTGGCTGTTAACTTTCCACCTAAATCTAATTGAGTTCCCAGTGCTTCCTATTGGACTCTGTGTAAACAGGGTACTTTAGGAAACCAACCCTACTCTTCCCATTAGGATCATTCACACCCAGTAGATTGACCTGTCTTAGAGGAAACTCAACCACAAGCCTCATTCAAGGTTGAGACAGGTCATGGTGGCTCACCTCGGTTATTTCCAGGTTTGGGATACAGACAGGATTACTGAATTACAAAATTTGGGTTCAACCTGGCCTTAACAACAGTGAGTTTCAGGCCAGTAGAAGCAACAGTCTCAAAACTAAAACTAAAGCCCCAAAACATAAAGCACTCGGAAATAAGGAGGTCTCACGTAAGTGTCAGGTAAGGCAGATCAGGGCAAACAGTTTTCTCTCAGATTGGATAAGGAAGGATCTACAAGTGCCACAGAGGGCTCCATCAGAGCCATGCCCACAGCCCCCAAGGGCACGGGAGATGCAAACCTGGAGGCCCTCAGGCACATGAACTTCACCTGCAGCCACACAGTCCCTCAAAGGGATTTCTGAGCGAAAACAAAAACAAACACGGAAACCTGCCCACACCTTTAATCCCAAGACTTGGGAGGCAGAGGCAAGAGAACTCCGACTTGAAGGGTTTACATCGGGAGTCCTAGACAAACCAGAGCTACATATATAGTATGTTTGAAAAACCGCTGCAGAGACCAGCTGTTGATAATGGAAATGCAGCCCCACCATGCCTTGCCATAATGCCCAGGCAGGGTTTGTTCCTGACCTTTCCCACTGCTGCTCTAAGAGTGGTCCCCTGCAATATTATTCCCTTCTTTCCATTGCTTTTCGAACCAGTGTTTTCACGCCCAGGAAGGTACCTTCCCGGCTCCCCCTGGATTGGGTTTATCTGTACCCCCACGACAGGGTCCTGTAGCCTACACTGACTACGAACTCGAATGACTTTAAACCCCTGGTCCCCAGCGCTGACTGTGGTCCCGGGTATCAGCCGCCTGCTCTCTAGCAAGATCAGAAAGGATGGCTGCCTGCTGACTTGCCCCACAAGCCCCGGGCCGAAAGGCCCCCCGGCCTACCCGAATCATCATGGCTCTTCTGAGGTTCTGAGTTCGCACCGGGGTCGAGTATTTCTGATGGCTCCTCATCGGGGTCGAGCACTTCTGACGGCTCCTTAATGCGGTCGAGCATTTCTGAAGGCTCCTCCATGGCAAAGGGCAGAAACCTCGGAAGCTAGCAAACAGAATTGATCAGTCTCGCAGAAGACGGAAACCTAAACTCAATAGCAGACAGAGGCGAAGTGAGCCTACAACGAAGGCTGGTTTCCTTTTAAAGTCCAGCAGAGCAAGCCTCTAGGCTACTTTAATGCGAATGAGGCAGTGATTAAAGGCGAGTGCTGTGGGATTAAACGACTCCGACCACCTGCTCTCCTCTGCCTTAATACTAACCCAGAACAAAACAAAAACACTAGAAATGTTGCCTGGGTGTGGCGCTTGCCACCCTTAATCCCGGTTCTAGGGAGGCTGAGGCAGGTGGATCTCCGTTGGTTCTAAACCAGTTCTGTTATACACAGAAAGTTAGACCCTGTCACTAAAAGAAAAAAAAAGGGGGGGGGTGGGATGGGGAGTAGAAATTTTATCTAGAGTCACCTTAGTTTCCTGAAATGTCAGGGATTTTGTTTTGTTACATTCTTGGAGATGGCTAGTGATGGGTGAACTGGATTCAAACGTTCTAGAAATAAGCAAGCAGTTCTCCTCTGCCTGCCAGTTAATTCCTAATTGAATTAATTAGAAAGTTTCCTTTGTCAGGGCGTGGGGGGGCACTCCTTTAATCCCAGCACTGAGGAGGCAGAGGCAGGCAGATCTCTATGAGTTCCAGGCCAGCCTGGTCTCCAGAGCCAGTGCCAGGATAGGCTCCAGAGATTCACAGAAAAACCATGTCTGGGGGGGGGGGGGAGTTTCCTTTGCCTGGCTCATCTTAAATCTTCAGAGACTATTCACTTTGTGATGCTCCTAAATAAACATGTATGCTACACACACTTAAATAAATTGACAGTTTATGGTATATGTATTTAAACATTTAAGCATATATACTTATGAATTGTTTTATAGACTATACATGTAATAGTATCTAACTCATTTTTCGAGATTGTGTAGTCTTAGCTGTCGATAAACTTGATATGTATTGCAGGCTGACTCCAACCTCAAGAATCTTCCTGCCTCTGCCTCCAAAGTGCGAGGATTAAAGTCAAACAACAAAACCCCACTCCAATTTTTTAAAAGAGACACAACCCTGGTCTCTCAGTACGTGATCCAGGATGACCAGGAACTTTTATTTGTTTGTTTTGGGTTTTGATTTGTTTTTATCTGAGCTAGGTTAGACCTGGCTGTTCAGGAACTCTCTGTGTAGACCAGGCTGGCCTCCAATTCAGAGATCTGCCGCCTCAGGCTCTCCAGTGCTGGAGAGTTAAATGCATGCACCACTAACTCTCGGCCCTCACCCATGCTCTTAAACATTAAATCCCATCTATAAATTTAATGTGATTTGTAACCAAAATAAGTTGGCTGTTTTTAGTTAGCCAGCAGCTTAAATTCATATGTGGGGTGGGGGAGAAGGCTTTGCTACCAGTGACTGTTCCAATTTCCTCCTCGCAGGTGACCATAGTGACTTGGCCTATTCTGAGTAGGGCAACACCTACAGATGAAACTGGTGATGAACGTCAGGATTCCTGAAACGTCACCATCAGTGTCAATGTGGAGCTTTGGCCATTTGTTGGAACCAATCCCCTGGGTCTGTACCTAGTGTTAAGTGTTCTGCCCTCTCTTCTGGATGGCAACCCATCCTCAGCATGGTCTTTGTGTACTGTTCTGTGTTCCATCTCAGTTCTCCAGCTGCTTCTCTTGTACACTATTTTCTCATTCCTAACACAGAATTGGAGGGCAGAAGACAAAGTTTAAAGAAAGTTGGGTTTAGCCCAGCAGTGGTGGTGCACACCTTTATAGCCAGCACTTGGGAGGCAGAGGCAGGTGGATCTCCGTGACTCTGAGGCCAGCCTGGTCTACAGAGTGACTTCCAGGGCAGCCAGGGTTACACAGAGAAATCAAGTTTTGAATCCCCAGCCTTTTACACAAAAAGGGTTGAGCCTATGTACATGGGTCTCTCAAGACTCCATATTCTCTTGTGTATTTCATCCTCACAGATCCAGTCCCCTCCTGCGATACTGTTAACTGTGCATCGGTTTCCCCACTCTACGTGGATAGTTCAGACCCCAGGGGATGCCTGGAAATATTTGGTAATGGCTTACACTGTTCACTCCTAGGCTTCACACCTACTACATACAGTTCAAGGTCATCCTTGTTAGACAGCAAGCCTCTTAAGGCCAACTTAGGAAATGCAGACATTTCTGGGGAAGGCTGCAAGAGTTGATAAATGGATCAGTGATACAATGTCATCTTTGTAATGCTTCTACTAAATGGGACTAAGTTCTGGGCTAAGCTGGCTGGTGAACCAGGGTGCCTACCACCAAGCCTGATAAACTTGACAGGGTCAGGAGGGAGATAACCCTCTCCAGCAGGGTGTCCTCTAACCACGTGTTCCAGTGGCTGAAGGTTTCCCAGAAGGCAGTGCAGCCTTCTCCTGCACTTCTGTAGTTGTCCATCTCTTCTACCTGGCTGCTCACCTACAAGCTTTGTAATATCCTTAAACATTTGCCATGAGACACATGCTTGTGATAGAAGACTTGGGAGCTAGATAAAGACCAGGAGTTGAGGACCAGCTAGTCCTCCTGGAGACCAATAAGCAGGGTTGGCAGCACACATCTAACCCCTGAGACCCTTAGAAGCAGAATAAAGATTTGTGCTGAATTTGATCCCTACTTCCCTTTCTCTTGTCTACAGAATGAGTGCTGTAGCCAGGGCTACATATTAAGACCTGTCTCAAACCTATCATGTTGCCAATATGCCTGGACCCCCAGACTTCACAAGCAGAGAACTGACCTCCCCCCCCAAGTGTCCCCATGGAATACATATACACACACACACATATAAACTAGGGGCCATTTAGATGGATCAGTGGGCAAAGAGGTGCTTGCTGCCAAGTTGGTGGCCAGATCAATATATATCTCTTCATATTTTTTTCTTTTGTTCTTTTTCTTCTCCCTTTAACTAGTAAATCTATTCTTTGGTGTTTGAGTGGGGTCTCATATGGCCTAAGCTGGCCTCAAACTCAAGCACCAGCAGTTCTTCCCCTCAGGGTCTAAACTGTGGGACTATAATCAAGGGCCAGCATTCTTCACTCCCACCCCTCCTGTGTGTGCTGTTTGTGCCTGTGATTGAGTGTGTGTGTGTGTTTTTGTGTGTGTGTGTGTGTGTGTGTGTGTGTGTGTGTGTGTGTGTTTGTTGGTATGTGTGTGCCACAGCTCCAATTTCGAGGCCAGAGGTCAGTTTTCTTCTACCTCAGGATTTAGGGATTGAACTCAGGTCTTGAGGCTTGCAAAGAAAGCACTTTTGCCCTTGCTTACTCACTGAGCCATCTAGACACCCCCTCACTCTCATGAGACAAGACCTCAACAGTAGCCTTGGGTGTGAGAGCTAAGATGGTTGGCACATGCCACCACACCTGACTCCTGAATCTCAAATAAGCCAAGAAGGCCAAACCCAAGAGTTAAGAGCATAGGCCACAGAGTTTCCTTCTTCCCCAACCCTCTTAAGCTAATGTCTTCCTGAATGGCTTATCTGTGAGATCAAGAACCACAAAGAAGCCACCCTGGCCAGTGACCCCTCCATTCCTTATTTTCTGCAGGCTCAAGGAAGGAAGGACCACTTTTGTTTTCTTTGCTCTTAAGTCATCAAGGACATCCTTCCATTTTATCTGTTTGTTTCTGTAGTATTAGGGAGCTAAGCAGGCCTGTCTTTAAGATGACATAGGCCCTTTTCCTTAAAACACCATCTGGTAACTGAAGACCAGGCTGTCCTTGAATGGTTCACTTTCTAGCCTCAGCCTCTTGAGTGCTGAGGTTACAGTTCGGCACCACCAGGTCTGGCTGGAAGTGCAGACAGTTACGCAATATTTTTTTTATTGTTAGCCTCCAGAGAAATAGAAAAGTAGCATCTGTTACCCCGAAGAGAATTGACTCAGACTCTTTTACTTAAAATTTACATTGCCAACAGAGAACATACCAGAAGGTACTGACTGAGGTCTGTGCGGCTGAGGGGCGTGTGTGGTGTAACTTCCGTCTGGGAGGTGATGATGAGGTAATGTCCATCGAGGCATGGATATTAAAGAAAGATGGGAGACAGGCACAGTGACATAGTCCTGTGATGCCAGCGCTCAGGAAAGCTACAGATCAATACCCTATCAGAGAGAGAGAGAGAGAGAGAGAGAGAGAGAGAGAGAGAGAGAGAAAGAGAGAGAGACAGAATATAGATGAGCACTGATGCTCACACATATTTAAAGTTTTGAGCCTTCCCCATCTAAGTGGAGCCAGGGAGATGAGATGGTGCCCACCAAGGCAGCCAGCAAGAGCCAGGAGCACTGACACTGGACCTCTTATGCTTGGTATGGTTCTAGACCATCGGCGGAACATGGAGCTCTTCATGCATGCCACACGGCAAGATTGCTGTAAGAGGAAGCGTCAGGTTGAGTCACACGCAACTGCCTCTGAAGCTTCTCACTGTAGGGATCCCCTGTAGGCTGACCAGTCTGTGTGGTAAGAATTTGCTGTGACATAGCTATCACCAGGTCCTCAGGGGGGTTCTTTGTACTACAGTTTTCTTGGGCTAGGGTTTAACACAAGGTAGAGGCAAGAGAATCTGGAGTTCAAGGTCATCCTTGGCTACATAATATTTAAATAGCCACTTAAGAAACTACTTCTAGGAACTGGAGAGATGGCTCAGTAATTGCTGGTGCAGAGAACAGGGCTTTGGTTTACAGCACCCACTTTGGCTGGCTCATAAAGGTCTGTAACTCCAGTTCCAGGGGATCCATTGCCCTATTCTGGTCTCCTTGGGCACCCACACAGGTGTGTGCATATAAACACACATATACATGAATGAAAAAAGAAAAAAAGCAATTGCTTCTAGCTAGGCAGGGGTTAAAGTCACATGTACTCTGGAGGCAGAGGCAGCTGGATCTATCCCAGTGAGTTTGAGGCCAGCCAGGGTGCAAGTAACACTTGTCTCAGGGAGAAAAAAAGTTGGGAGGTGGTGGCCCACACCATTAATCCCAGCACTCTGTAGCTCTCCTGAGCGCTGGCGTCACTGTGCCTGTCTCCCATCTTTCTTTACTATCCATGCCTCCATGGACATTACCTCATCCCCAGAGGCGGAGGCTGGTGGCTCTCTGTAGGCCATCCTGGCCTATAGAGTAATTTCCAAGGACAGCCAAAGCTACACAGAGAAACCCTATCTCAAAAAAACAAAAACAAGAAACAAAAAACCAAACCCAAACCAAAAAAACAAAAACAAAACAAAACAAAACAGAAAAATGGTGGTGGCTTGAGCAGATGTCTCTGCAGAGACAGGCTGCTCTTCCAGAGACTCAAGATTTGATTCCCATCACCCACATGGTAGCTCACAACTGTCTGTAACTTCAGTTTCAGGAGGGTACTGTGCCCCTCTTTCATCATCTACGGGTACTTCACACATGTGGTACACAGATATACTTGCGGGCAAAACACCCATACACACAAAATAATAAAATAAAAGCCAGGGCCAGGTGTGGCGGCGCGTGTGTTCAATCCCAGCATCAGGAGGCAGAGGTAGGCGGATCTCTGAGTTTAAGGCCAGCCTGGTTCTAGGACAACCAGGGCTACACAGAGGAAGCCTGTTTCAGAAATAAAAACAACAATAACAACTGACTAAAATACAAGAGAGAGGGAATGGTGAGGGAGGGATGGAGGGAAGGAGAAGGAAGGGTAACAGTTACTAGAATGGAGCAGGCATTGCATTCTGCACAGTAACAATGTTTTTCAAGGCTTCCTGGGCAACAAGAGAGGAATACCCTGGAAGAACACTGTATGGTGTGGTGCAGATCCACGTAGCACACAACACTTGTAATCTCAGCAACCCAGGAGGCCAAGGCAGGTAGATTGCAATCACTTTGGTCTACTCAGGGCTTTCCAGGCCAGGCTAGGCTGCATAGCCAAAGGCTACTTCAAAACACAAAAACAGAAACAGAAACAGAAACAGAAACTGAAAGCCTGAAAACACAATACACAATCCAGGTCCTTGGGCCTGGTAAATTATTGAACAGGGCAGGAAATCGCTGTAGAAGGTAATTAAATGCAGCTGCTGAGAGAGTAACTCAGCCTTAGAGGGCTTCACAGCAAACTCCATGAGCTTGGGTTTGACTCCCACCACCGGGTGGGGGGTAAGGAGGGGGCCGAAGCAAATCAAAACAGAGCTGCAGCTGGGAGGTGCTGGAGCATGCCTTTAATCTCAGCACTGGGGAGGCATCTGAGTTCAAGGCCAGCCTGGTTCCAGGACAGCTGGGGTTGCACAGAGAGACCTAAGCCTTGAAAAAGCAAACAAAACTCCACCTTTTATGTGTATGCTCATTTGTTTTCTAGCCGGCCCCCAGTTTTTGTACGGGGAGGAAGACCTTGAATTAAGAAGGAAAAAAAAAAAAGGAAAAGCCTTTTGTTGTTGTTGACAAGGTATCTCAAGCTGGGCAGTGGTGGCACTCAGGAGGTGGATCTCTGTGAGTTTGAGGCCAGTCTAGTCTACAAGAGCTAGTTCCAGGACAGCTTCTAAAGCTACACAGAGAAACCCTGTCTTGAAAAACCAAAAAATAAAACAAATGGACAAGGTGCCGCAACGTAGACCAGGCTGGCCTTGAACTCACAAATATCCTCCTGCATGCTGAGATTAAAGGTGTGCACCACCACTCTGGTATACTTATTCATTTATCTATCATTTTTTAATTAATTAGTTTATTTCATGAGCTTTGGTGCTTTGCCTGCATGAATGTTTATGTGAGGGTGTTGGATCCATTGGAACTCGAGTTACAGACAGTTGTTTTTTTGTTTGTTTGCTTGCTTTTCGAGACGGGGTTTCTCTGTGTAGCTTTGGAGCCTATCCTGGCATTTGCTTTGGAGACCAGGCTGGCCTCGAACTCACAGAGATCCTCCTGCCTCTGCCTCCTCAGTGCTGGGATTAAAGGCCTGCACCACAAACGCCCGGCTGAGTTACAGACAGTTGTGAGCTGCCATGTAGGTGCAGGGAATTGAACCCGAGTCCTGTGGAAGATGAGCTAATGCTCTTAATCTCTGATCTATCTCTCCAGCCTCTGGCATGTTTATTTTTAAAGTTAGTTTACAGGGGTGGAGAGAGAAGTTAGTGGATAAAAAGCATTTGCCACCTCACCTGATAACCTTTATTCATCACTGGGTCCTACATTGTAGAAGGAGATGGGACACACACACACACACACACACACACACACACACACACCTTGTACCGTCACACATTTACACACACGCACATGTACGCATCATACACAAATGTAATTAAGTTAGCTTACAGGGTAACTGTGTGAAGCGTGTTTAAGGTTACTTACAGAAGCATCCGGGAACGGTTATTTAAAGGATGGACTATATTAGTGGCTACAGTAAGAAAGTCCCCAGCAATGAACTGCTTAGACACCCCCAGGGGGAGTGGGACAAGGTGAGCTGCTCCACCTAGCTATACCACCAAACAATAAATGCTTGATTTATTTATTTTGGTTTTCCAAGACAGGGTTTCTCTGTGTAGCCCTGACTGCCTTGGAACTCACTCTGTAGACCAGGCTGGCCTTGAACTCACAGAGATCCACCTGCCTCTACCTCCCAAATGCTGGGATTAAAGGCACCACCACCACCAGGCATAAAGGGACCATTTTGGGAAACAATAAACAAAAATTAGTGACGTAGTGTCAGGGCACAAAGTGAGATGACACTTACATGTTGTCAGTAAGATCCACAATGTGTCTACCAACTATGGTTCTGACCCCAAGGGGTGCTGTCTGACAAACACAGTGATGGCCTGGAGGCAGGTTCTGGGGTTGATGGCCTGCCAGGCTCAACTGTTGGAAAAAGGAAGTTAATCTATCCCGAGGAGCCAAGGAGACCTTTGAACTTGCGCTTTGCACAGGCTGAGGTGAAAGGAACTCACAGGGCAATGGCTAGGTCAACACCAGAACACCACTGCTGAGGAGGGAGAGAGGGAGAGAGGGTCAGAAGTGAAACTGGCTGCTGAAGGCCAGACAGGAAGCCTCAAAAGGCCAGCTAAAGATTTTATCCTGTGACCAGAAATCAATAGGCATGAAAAACAGTGTTTACCCCCTTTTTTGGGAGGAGGGGCACATGGAAGGACAAGTTCTTTTTTGTTGTTGGTGTTTTTTTTTTTTTTTTTTGAGACAGGGTTTCTCTGTGTAGCTTTGGAGCCTATCCTGGCACTCGCTCTGGAGACCAGGCTGGCCTTGAACTCACAGAGATCCACCTGCCTTTGCCTCCCGAGTGCTGGGATTAAAGGTGTGCACCACCAACGCCCGGCAGATCGCCCTCTTCTTTTCTGTCCTCTCTCTGTATGTCTTTACCTCCCCCTCCTTCTCTGTCTAGTAAAACTTGTCACTTAAGCTCTGTCTGCCTGGCATGTTTGTCCCCTGCCTCGGTCACCCTCGCCTGCCATGGAATCTGCCAAGGTCCCCCTCCTCTCGAGCTTTATCCTAACACTGGGTCCACACTTCCCTTTCACCTTGTCAGTAACTCTGCTTTGCCACACAATGCTGCCAACAACTGCTGGCATTCTCTCTGAAAAGCAGTTAGTAAGCTTTTTTTTCCGGTGATGGACAATGTGGGAGTCCCAACCAGCTTCTCAAAAACATTTCCATGGCAAATTCATTGCTTTTCTTTTTAGTTGAGACAACATTCAGTGGGATGACATGAAATTATTTAATGTTGGTATCAGTGGTACTGCCGCACCACTGATAAGTGAGGGCATTAGAGCTCACCCAGACTGTGACTCCTAATCAAGCCGGATGCTGTTAGACAATAATTTAGAAGAGGAATGCAGGCTTTTTCATTGGACAGATTGAGACAGGGCTGCCAGGAATTTAGTAGCTCAAACAGACTTCAAACTTCTGATCCTCCTATCCCAGCCTCCAGAGCAGCTAGGATTACAGGCCTGTATCACTATGCCTGGTTAAAAACATTTTTTTTGTTTGTTTGTTTTTGTTTTTGTTTTTCAAGACAGGGTTTCTCTGTAGGTTTGGAGACTATCCTGGAACTCTCTTTGAAGACCAGGCTGGCCTCAAACTCACAGAGATCCGCCTGTTTCTGCCTCCTGAGTACTGGGATTGAAGACATGCACCACCAACGCCAGCATTTTAAAAACATTTTTTCTTAGTTGGGTGGTGGTGGTGTAAAACTTTAGTCCCAGCACTCGGGAGGCAGAATTCAAAGCCACCCTGGTCTACAGAGTGAGTTCCAGGACAGCCAGGTCAGTGACACAGAGAAACCATGTCTCAAAAAAGCCGAAAAAAAGAAAAAGAAAAATTTTTTTCTTAATGAGGATTTTTTTTTTTTTTTTGCAGTGTTGGGATCCCAGGGTCTTGAGTATCTGCTACTGAGTTACACTGACATCTAGTGTTGTATAATTAGACTGAAATTTAAAATTATAAATTTTTATTTTTAATTTTTTTTTATTATGTATACAATGCTCTGCATGTACACCTGCAGGCCAGAGGAGGGCACTATATCTCATTATAGATGGCTGTGAGCCACCATGCCGGTGCTGGGAATTGAACTCAGGACCTCTAGAAAAGCAGCCAGTGCTCTTAACCACTGAGCCATCTCTCCAGCCCCTATTTTTAAAATTTATTATTATGTTTAACTATGTGTTGGTTGTGTGGCTACACATGGGTTTGTGTACAGGAGAGTAGGTGCCTTCTGAGGCCAGAGGTGTCACAGACAGTGATGAGCCACCAGATATGGGTTCTAGAAATCCAACGTGGGTCCTCTGGAAGAGGAACTGTGACTGAGCTGAAAGTGTACTGCCGAGCTCAGTTCATTATGATTCCCAGTTTGGGCTGGAGAGACGGCTAGGTGGTTAGGAGCACCTGCCACTGGTCTACAGACTCCCCTGGAAAAGATAATATGCCCCCCACCCCCACACCTGTCTCTCTGAGACAGGTCTCATTTATCTTAGGCTGGCCTCGAACTTCCTAAATAACTGAACTTGGTCTTATATTCTGATTTATCTATCTCCACTTTCTGAGTATTGAGATCACAGGTAGGTTTGTAATTACCCTCTGCAAGAACCCATCTCTTGTCAGGCGTTGTTGGCTCAAACCTTTAATTCCAGCGCTCAGGAGGCAGAGGAAGGCGGATCTCTGTGAGTTGGAGGCCAGCCTGGTCTACAGAGGGAGTTCCAGGACAGGCTCCAAAAACAATACAGAGAAACCCTGTCTCAAAAACAAAAACAAGGAAGGAGGGAGGGAGGAAGGGAATAAATAACTTATAGGATTAGGGATGTAGCTTTATGGGAAGTCTACTTGCCTAGCAGGTACTAGGCCCTAGGGTCCCGTCCCCCTCCTCCCCACCCCCCAGTCCCCCGGCCGGGGGTTTGTGTAACAGTTCTGGCTATCCTAGAACTCTCTTTGTAGACCAGGCTGGCCTCGAACTCACAGAGATCTGTCTGCCTCTGCCTCCCCAGTGCTGGGATTATAGTTGTGCACCACCACCGCCTGCTTGGCTCTGGATTCCATGCCATGCATCTCCTTAACTAGCTGTGCATGTAATCCCAGAACTGGGGTAATACGTAAGCTAGATCAGAAGTTCAAAACTGGGCCAGCAAGATGGCTCAGTGGGTAAAGGTGCTTACCACCAAGGCTGAAAACCTGAGTTCCATTCCTGGGACCCACATGAAGGAGAGATCAACTCCTGAGAACGGGCCTGTGAGCCCCACACCTGTACTGTGGCCTGCATTCCCCCACTCACGGGCACAATCAACAAAGAAAAGTAACGTTAAAAGAAAAAAAAATATTGAAGATCAACCTAGGATGCACTGGACCCCATCCCAAAAGAGATACACTTCTATTTAATAATAATAAAAAAAGATACAGAATAAATTATTCACTGCCATGCTCTCTCGTTGCCTTGCACAACAATCATTAATGTCTGTGTGGTGAATGAGTGTGTCTCCCGTTCACCCACCCAGTCCACTGCTGACCGACCAGACTGGTACTATTTTACCTCCCCACCCCCCCTACCCCCAGAGTACAGCAAGAGAAGGGGGGGAGTCACATCAGTCAGTCTTTTCACATCCAGTTGCCTCCGAGGAGGTGGGAAAAGAGCAATTCACACTTGATTACCTCCCAAGCTGAGCAGAGCAGGGGAGGCTGGACCTCGGAGCCGAGCCGCGCTCCCCAGCGGCTGCCCTACCCCACCCTGTCGGCCATGCGGAGGTCCCTGTGGTGCCTCCTGTTGTGCCTGGCCTGGGGCCAGACATCCAAGTTTCAAGACTATGACCTTTCGCGGTTTCTGGACTTGGAGAAAGAGCCTTCAGCTCACAGGTTCCAACCTGTACCTCGCGTCTTAAGGAAGGTCTTCCAGGCTCGAGAAGCTGCTGCGGCTGGCGGGGCCTCGCAGGATTTATGCTACGTGAAGGAGCTGGGTGTCCGTGGGAACCTGCTTCGGCTTCTCCCAGACCATGGTAAGGACCCCCAGGGTTCTGTCAGGGAAAATTCTCAAGTGGGTGCTGTGGAGAAAGGAGGAGGGGACAGAACGGGCACCAGGGCTGGTAGGAGTCTGAGCTAGGACCATCATATTCTAACTCAGCTCCAAGATCAACCAGGAGGAAAAAGGCGCGTGTTCTTGTCCCCCCGGGGCGTCTCCACGCTGGCCTAACTGCAGCTGAGCCCTTAGCAGAGTTTAACTCACTGTTAAGAGAGAGTGGGCTCAGGCAGTGAGGTCAGCGTTCTGAGGGCTACAAGATCACACCTTAAGTGGGACCAAATGCAAGGCAGGTTTTTAAAATCAACGACCCCCCCATCCCCATTTCCCTTCTCTCTTCACCCCCTTCCTCTCTCCCTCTTTTTATATGTGTTTGTGCATGCCTATCCGAAGAGTCCGGAGGAGGGGGTCGGATCCCCGGGACCTGAAGTCACAGGAGGCTGTGAGCCGCCCAAGAGCATGGTTGCAGAGAACTGAACTCTGGTCCTCTTAACCGCTCAACCGTCTTTCTGGCCCCGTGTGTTACTTTCGATGGATGCAAAAGGCAGGTCTTGATTTCAGTTAGTTAATTTTGAGACAATGTCTGTGTAGCTAGCTTTGGCTGTCCTGGAACTTCCTATGTAGACCTTAGCAAGATTCAACTGCCCCTGCTTCCCAAATATTGAGTGCTGCGATTAAAAGCCAGCAAATCTCTTTATTTATTTATTTTTTTGTTTCTTCAAAACAGGGTTTCTCAGCCGGGTGGTGGCGGCTCATGCCTTTACTCCCAGCACTCAGGAGGCAGAGGCAGGTGTATTTCTGTGAGTTCAAGGGCAGCCTGGTCTAGAGACAACAGTTCCAGGATAGCCAGGGTTAAACAGAGAAACCCTGTCTCAAAAAAAAAAAAAAAAAAAAAAAACAAGCCCCCAAAGGGGTAGTGGTTTCTTTGTATAGTCCTGGCTGTTCTGGAACTCTGTAGAACAATGTGGCCTTAAACTCAAGAGATCTGCCTGCCTCTGCCTTCCAAGTGCTGGGATTAAAGGTGTTCCATTTAATTTTTTAAAAATACAGACCAATGGTATTAATCTGGGCCGAAACCACACTCTTCATGTGGAAGTCACAATGACTACCATTTTACCATCTCACAGTTTTTCATACTGACCCCCTACTGAATCACACTAGCCATCTGTTTTAAAGCAGGTTCTTACAGCCCAAGGCTGTCCTTCACTTCCCCACTCGATTCTTATTCAAAATAGGAGGTGATGGTTTAGCGTCCACATTCCTGCCCTACTGCATTCAGATGGCCTCTCGGCATTCAGATGCATAGTCTCCCTTCTTAGTCACTATTTTCTTTCTGGATTTGAGACGCTATACTGATCTGCAACTCACTATGTAGTCCAGGCTGGCCACAATTTTTTCAGCAATTGTCCTGCTTCAGCTTCCCAAGCGCTGAGATTATCAGTGTGAACCACCTTGAAGACCAAGTATATAGTTATACTGCCAATGCAGGGAAGGTTTGGATATGTATTTGTCCCTGAAGTATTTAAAGTATACCTACCAAGCACCGGCCTGGTAATGGCCTTGAGAATGCAGATAGTATCAAAAGTCTACCCAGTTTAAGAGGTTTTAGAGCCGGGCAGTGGTGGCGGCAGCCCATGCCTTCAATCCCAGCACTGTGGGAGGCAGAGGTGGAAGGAGCTCTGCAAATTTGAGACTGGCCTGATCTATAGAGAGAAGTCCCAGGACAACCAGGCCTACAGAGAGAAGCCCTGTCTCAAAATTAGTTAAAAAGAAGTATAACTCCAAGGTTGGTCTGAAGAGGAAACTGACACAGAAATCCCTCTTGTCATGATACACAACGGCCTCAAAGTCATGGGGAGGGGTGTGGTGAGGCAAGGGAGGGAGAATATTAGACAGAAACAAAGCAATGTGTGGAAATTCTAAACCAGGAGCCTTAAAGGGGAGGGGAGACCTCCCACCAAAGCCTAGAGAGGAGTGTTGTTAACACACTTTAAGTGGCTCAGCCGTTAAGAGCACTCACTGCTCTTCCGTAAGATTCTGGTTCACTGCCTAATGGCTCACTGCTGTCTGTGACTCCAGTCCCAGGGTCTGGCCTCTTGGGCACCGATGTGTGTGGTGCACAGACATACATGAAGGCGAAACACCCTTATACTTAATTTAAGTTAAAATACCAGTGAGGGGGAGGGGGCTGGTGGGGGGTTTGGGGGGAGGGGAGGGAGAGGGAGAAGGGATTGACATGTGAAGCAAGCTTGTTCCTAATTTGAACTAATAAAAAATAAAATAAAATAAAAAAATACCAGTGAGAATGATGGGGCTGGGAAGATGGCTTAGTCTCAGCATTTACTATTCTCAGCACCCACGTCAGGCAACTCACAATTGCCTCTGTGTGACTGCAATTCTGGGGACTCTGACACTGTCCTCTGCAGGCACCTGCTCAAAAAAAAAAAAAGTGATAGTGAGGCCAGGTGTGGTGGCATTTACTTTCAATCATAGCACTCTGGAGACAGAGGCAGTTGGATCTTTGTAGAGTTCCAGGCCAGCCAGGGAAACATAAGACCTTATCAAAAAAAAAAAAAAAAAAAGAAAAGGAAAGAAAAAATGCTGGGCATGGTGGTGCATGCCTTTAATCTCAGCTTTTAGGAGGCAGTGGCAGGCTGGTCTCTGTGAGTTGAGGCAGAGGAGCCACTTCAGAGAGCAGCCTTTATTTCTAGGCCAAATTCTTGGGCAGTCTCTTGTCTGGCTTCTTTCACTCAGCCCCATGTTTGTGGGGTTTAGCCTGCTGTTTGGACTTGTAGTTCTTCCATTCCGACTGCTGTCTAGTATTTCATGCAATTACTGTGTGACTGCGTCCACACTATGCAGGTTGACTGCCTTTGAGCAGTTTGGTTTGGAAGAGTACGTTTCTGAGTCCGACGAATGGGAGGGTGAGCTGCGGAGCACTTCAGTGATGTGGGCATCCCTCTTAGCTTTCCATTAAACTAATCTGCTAAGAAAATGTAGTTACATTACACACACACACACACACACACACACACACACACACACACACACTGCCACCTCCTTTTTTATCTCAGGCTGGCCTGGTTCTCTCTATGTAGCCCAAGACAATCTATAACACGAGGCAATCCTCCTGTCTCAGCATCTTTTTGTTTTCTCTTGAGACAGTTTTTTTTTTTTTTTTTTTTTTTTTTTTTTTTTTGTGTGTGTGTGTGTGTGTGTGTGTGTGTGTGTAGGCGCCATAGACATAGGCTGGCCTCAAACTCATAGAGATCCTCCTGCCTCTGCCTCCCCATGGCTGGGATTAAAGGTGTGCATCACCACCACACATTGTGACCAGTTTTCTATTGAATTATATTTTTCATAATGCTCTATTAGGGCTTTTAACCATTTGTAAGAGGATTCTCTCTCCCTCTCTCTGTTTTTTTTTGTGTGTATGTGTGTGTTGTGCTTGGTGGTAAATGCCTTTGATCCTGGCACTCTGGACACTGAAGCAGGAGAATCATGAGGTCCAGACAAGCCTAGGAGACTATATCAAAGCAAAAAATGTGTGTGGTGCCGGGAGCTGGGCATATAGCTCAGTTGGTACAGTGATTGGCCTGCCTAGTGTCCATAAAGTCTGGGTTTGAGCCCCAGCACAGGATAAACCAGGTGTATACGAGTTTATTTGCAATCGCAGAACTCTGAAAGTAGAGGCAAGAGGATCAGAAGTTCAAAGTCATCCTTCCTATATAATGTTGGGGCTGGGGAGATAGTTTAGTCCATGAAGAGATTATCTTATTTACAAGCACGAAGACTAAGCCAGGTGTTGGTGGTGCACGCCTTTAATCCCAGCACTCGGGAGGCAGAGGCAGGCGGATATCTGTGAGTTCGAGGCTAGCTTGGTCTCCAGAGCGAGTGCCAGGATAGGCTCCAAAGCTATACAGAGAAACCCTGTCTCGGAAAAAAAAAAAAAAAGCACGAAGACTGAGTTCAGCAGCCTGGTACTATATGTACACCTGTAACCCAGTATTCTCAAGTACAGACAGGCAGATCTCTGGGGCTCACTGGCCAGACAGTCTAGCCAAATTGGTGAACTCTAGGTCAATGAGACCTTATCTATTATGTATACAGAGTTCTGTCTGCATGTATGCCTGCAGACCAGAAGAGGGCACCAGATGGTTGTGAACCATCATGTGATTGCTGGGGACTGAACTCAGGACCTCTGGAAGACCGGCTAGTGTTCTTAACTACTGAGCCATCTCTCCAGCCCCAGGCCTTAATCTAAAGAAACAAGGTGGACAGCTCCTGAGGAATGACACTGGCACACACACAGTTTCTGCACTTGAAGGAGGATTGGGGAAACACCCTCCCTTTGGGAGGGTTTAAACAGAACTCATATTAATGTACGTGTTGACATTTATATCAGAGGTGCGTCTCAAGAAGAGAGGATTATTGTGACTCTCACACATTCCTTTTTACTTCTAGGTTTCTTTCTTAACACGCAGAAACCTTCCCAGGACGGCTCTTGTCTACAGAAGTTCCTCTACTTTAACTTGTCTGCTATCAAAGAAAAGGGAAAGTTGACCATGGCCCGGCTGACTCTGGACTTGGGGCCCAGGTCCTACTATCACCTGGGACCAGAAGTGGTGGTGGCGCTGTCTGTGATTGAGGATCGTGGTATGTGGGGGCAATCCCACCCTAAGCCAGGCAGAGTGCTTGCACTGCAGTCCGTCCTAGGGCCTCAGGGTCCTCTACATTTCAACCTGCAGGGTGTGGTTAAAGATTGGAACAGCAGCAGACGGAAGAATTTGGGCTTATACTTAGAGATTCTGGCCAACGAGGACAGATACTCCGGGGTAAATTTCCAGGTTGAGAACACCTGTGACCGGCTCATCCGTTCTCTTCATGCCTCCCTGCTGGTGGTGACCCTCAACCCTGAGCATTGTCAGCCTTCTTCCAGAAAAAGGAGGGCAGCCATCCCTGTCCCCAAGGGTTCTTGTAGGAATCTCTGCCATCGTCATCAGCTGTTCATCAGCTTTCGGGACCTAGGTTGGCACAAGTGGGTCATTGCCCCCAAGGGGTTCATGGCTAATTACTGTCATGGAGATTGCCCCTTCTCAATGACCACTTATTTGAATAGTTCCAACTATGCTTTTATGCAGGCACTGATGCATGCCGTTGACCCCAATGTTCCCAAGGCTGTCTGTATCCCCACCAAGCTGTCTCCCATTTCCATGCTCTATCAAGATAACGATGACAATGTCGTTCTCCGACATTATGAAGACATGGTAGTTGATGAATGCGGGTGTGGGTAGTGTCCTTAGGGTAAATCCTTTAATAAAAATACCATTCTGGCTCCTGACCTTTGAATCTGAAATGTCCATCATCAGGTTTAACGTCCCCATAAATACATATATTTGTGTACTGGTTTTTGAGACAGGGTTTCTCTGTGGCTTTGGAGGCTGTCCTGGAACTAGCTCTTGTAGACCAGGCTGGTCTTGAACTCACAGAGATCCACCTGCCTCTGCCTCCTGAGTGCTGGTATTAAAGGTGTGGGCCACCAACACCCGGCTCATGCTAGACTTTTTGTTCCAGGTCTTATTGTGTTTCCTTTACTAGTTTTTTTTTCTCCCCAGGGGGGTAGTTTGAGACAGTGTTTCTGTTTAACAGCACTAGCTGTCCTAGAACTCACTTTGACCAGGCTGGCCTCGAACTCAGAGATCCACCTGCCTCTGGCTCTCAAGTCCTGGGATTAAAGGCGTGTGCCACCACCACCCAGCTCCTTTGCTGGCTTTGAACTCAGCAATCCTCCTGCCTCCTGAGTGCTGGGATTACAACTGTGTGCCGTCAGTACCAAATACTTTTTTTTTTTTAAAGCTATGGCTTACCCTGAACTTACTATGTAGACTGGGCTGGCCTCAAACCAACAGAAAGCTACCTGAATGTAGACCAGGCTGTCCTGTAACTCACTATGTAGAGTGGGCGGCTGTCCTGTAACTCAACAGAGATGGGCCTGCCTTTGCTTCCTTAGTGCTGTGATTAAAGGCACACACCATACCATATGTATATACAACTACGTATCTGTAAAAATTTTAAATTATTTTGAGAAGATATAATATAGAAAAACTTACATGATTTTTAAAAATATTTATTCACTTTTATTTATGAGTGTGAACTTGTGTCAGCCCAAGTGCACCATGCACATGTAGGAGCCCCTGGTAGCCAGAAGAGGGCGCCAGATCCCTTGAAGTTACAGGTGATCATGAGCAGCCCTGTGAATTCTGGGATCCGAAGGTGGGTCCTTCTGAAGAGCAGTAAATGCCTCTCAGCTGCTAGCTAAGACGTTTCTTTAGCCACAGATCTTTCATATGATCTTAGATTACTTGCTTTCTTCACTAGTATATCATGGACTTTCCCTGTATTTGATTTTGTTTTCCTAAGACAGAGAGACTCATGGAGTCCCGTCATTCATCGGGATCCTTCATAGTCAATCACAGTTTTGAACTTCCAACCCTCCAGTTTCCACCTCTCTGGTGCTGGGATTGCAGGTGTCTGCCACCACACCCAGAGGTTCTTTTGTTTTGGTTTTCCGGAGACAGGGTTTCATTCTGTTGTCTAAAGTGGCCTCCAAGCTTCCAGAATGCCGCGCTTATAGACATGAACCACCTTGCTTGGCTTTAGATTTTTTTTTTTCCCTCTCTTCTTTGAGACAAGAGTCTCATTTATCCCAGGTTAACTCAAAAACTACCTGAAGTAGCCCTGGGAAGGATGTCCTTGAACTTCTAACAATCCTGCCTCTGCATGTTGCAGCTATTGGCGTGTGCCGCCACCCCCAGCTGTCCCCAGCTTGTGTTTATATGGCCCTGGGGACCATGCCAGGCGTTATTCTACCACCTGAGCTAGAGCTTCCGTTCTCTTATGGGATTTTGGGCTTTGAGACAAAGTCTTACCTAGTTTACTAACCTGGAACCCTTGATGCTTTAGACTCCAGGGAGCTAGGATTGCATAGTCGAATCACCACACCTGGCTTCTGTTTTCGTTATTATTTGGGTTTTGTTTCGAAGACAGGTTCTCACTATATGGCCCCACAGGCCTGGAACTCACGGAACTCCACCCATCTCTGCCTCCTTGGTTCTGAGATCAAAGGTATGCGTCACCACCCCACCACACTCACTTTTGTTTGCTTATTTGTTTTGTTTTTTTTGAGACAGGGTTTCTCTATGTAGCCCTGGCTGTCCTGGAATTGGCTTTGTAGACCGGGCTGGCCTCGGACTCACTAAGATCTGTCTGTCTCTGCTTCCCAAGTGCTGCCCACTTTTTTGATACAGGGTCTTACTGTGTAGTGCTGACTAGAATGTAACTCAGGTATGTAAACCAGATTGACTTCAAATCTAGATCTCCTACTTCTGCCTTTAGATTGTGGGTGCTGGGATGACAGACTTATGCCACCAGGGAGGGTTTATTTATTTATTTACTTACTTATTTGCAGTTGTGGTGATGTTCAAACCCAGGGCCTTTACAATCAAGCAAGGACTTTATTACTGCACTGTGTCCTAAGACCTAGGCTAATTTTTTTTTTTTTTTTTTTAACTTCAAGTGTATTCCCAAAACTCAGTTGACGGAAATTCTTGGGGCTGTCTTAATAAATTTACTTCAGCTGAATTATTACAGCAAGATTTTGTTAGTGTGTTTAAGTAGATATTGGATCATGTGTGCATGTGTTTTAGCTTCAGGAAATCTGATAACACACACACACCACATACACACACACACACACACACACACACACACACACACAGCATACACACCCACATACACACCCCTAAAAGAAAAGGAAGCAGGCCTCGGTGATGAGCTGTTTTCTGGATGTGTAAGATGAAATAAACTCTTCTCCAAGTTGTTTTTGGTCTTAGTGTTTGTCACAGCTACAGTAAAGTAAACAAGGAAACCTTTCAATAAAAGTTGTTAAAATGCAGGCTGGGGAGATGGCAGACAGGTGGATTTCTGAGTTGGGGACAACTGGTCTACACAGAGAGAGTTCAAAGACAGCCAGGGCCACATAAAAAGGAGAAAGAGAAAAGAATAAGAAGAGAAGCAAAAACCTGGTTGAAAGGATAATGGTTCTCTGCTTTTCCTGCACTGTGGTTGGTTGATGTGCTCTGCGCCTGCCCTGAGGACATCATGAACCAGGCAGGGTAGTAAACCTCCACCCCCAACCCCTACGATGCTAGCTAGCACTTGGGAAGCAGAGGCAGGAGGATCAGGAATTCACAGCAAGTTCCAGGTCAGCCTGAGCTACATGAGACTGGGAACAAACAAAAACAAAAATCTAAATTGGTGAGATGGACCAAAGGGGCAGAGGTGGTTGTAACAGAGCCTAATGACTCCTTTAGTTCCCAGAATCCCCTGGAGGAAGAAGAGAACGCCCTCCAGAAGGTGTCTCTGACTCCTCATGGGCACTTGTTAGTCCTCTCCGTCATATGGGCCCTTGGGGTAGAACTCGGGTCTTTAGGGTTTGTGGCAAATGCCTTTACCCACTCATCTATCTTGCTGGTCATCTTTTAAAGAAATATTTATTTATTATTTATTTTATGTTGCGTGTATTTTCATGCCTGAGTTTATGTACCACATGTGTACAGGAACCTGCAAAGGCCAGATCTCCTGAAACTGGTTTGTGAGTTGTCACGTGGGTGTTGGGAACTGAACTGGGATCTTCTGCAAGAGCAACAAGACTCAATCCCTGAACCATTGCCCCCTATTTCTATTATTGTTATTTTATTTGACTATTTATTACCTTGATTTTTTGAAATGGGGTTTCTCTGTGTAGCCTTGGCTGTCTTGGAATTCACTCGGTAGATCAGGCTGGCCTCGAACTCACAGAGATCCACCTGCCTCTGCCTCTGGAGTGCTGGGATTAGAGTACGACACCACTGTTCAGCCTGCCTGGCCTACTAAAGACTTTCTGTTGGCTAAAACTCATGTCTGAGCAGTCTTCCCTGGTGGATACCCCATGATAATATCTTGTCACCAGATTTGCCGCAGGGAGAATCCTGTGTGGGACCTGGTTTATAGCTCAAGGATATGCAGTATGAGTGAAGCCCTGGCTTCAATCCCTGCACCCAGATCTTTTCGTTGTAATCTGACCATGCTCCATCACCCTGCTCCTCGGCACTTCAGGCATCCACATCCACGTTCCTTTGTATTGAAAATTAAACAGTGCTGTACAGATGGATCAGTGGTTAAGAACACTGGCTGCTCTCCCAGAGATTCTGAGTTCATTTCCCAGCAACCGTATGGTTGGTGTCTCACAACCATCAATAGTGGGGCCTGATACCCTTTTCTGGTATAAATAAGTACAGGTAGATAGAGCACTCGTGTAGGTAAAATAAATAAATCTTTGTTTTTTTTAAAGAATAAATGCAGCCGGGTGGTGGTGGCGCATGCCTTTAGTCCCAGCACTCGGGAGGCAGAGGCAGGCAGATCTCTGTGAGTTTGAGACCAGCCTGGTCTACAAGAGCTAGCTCCAGGACAGCCTCCAAAGCTACAGAGAAACCCTGTCTTGAAAAACAAAACAAAAAACAAAAAACAAACAAAAAACCAAAAAAACAGAAAAACAAAACAAAACAAAACAAAAGAATAAATGCTTTAGGCTGGTCTTGGTGGTACACACCATTAATCCCAGCACTCAAGGGGCAGAGGCAGGCAGATCCCTGTGAGTTCTAGGCCAGCTTGGTCTATATGAAAAATTCCAAACCAGCTAGAATTTTATAGTAAGATTCTGTCCAAACAAAACAAAGCAAAAAATTGTTTTAGCTACAAACTACTATTTGCAACTCTTAAAAGGTAAATAATAAGTCAGACACAGTAGCTCACACCTGTAACACACACCAGCCACTTTAAGAGGTCGAGACAGGAGGATCACCATGAATTCAAGGCCAGCCTGATCTACATAATGAGACCCTGTTTTAAAAATCCTACAGGGCTGGTGAGATGCTCAGTGGGTACAGGTACTTACACCAACGCTCATGACCTAAGTCTGGTCCCTGCGACCACAAGATGGAAGGAAAGAACCCATCCCTGCCAGTCACTCTCTGACCTCCACATGGGTGCCCTGACACACACTTGAGTACCTGTACATACTCATGGACACATAAATTAAAAAATGTGATAACATTTTAAAAAGATTTTTGTTTTTCTTTTGTTGATTTATTTATTTATTTATTTTTTTCAGACTAGGTTTCTCTACATAGCCCTGGCTATCTTGGAACTCACTATGTAGACCAGACTGGCCTCCAGCTCACTAAGATCTACCTGCCTGTGTGATGAGCATAGTTTTAAAAAATGCTTTTTGACATGTAAAAGTAGCTTAGTCAGGAAACCCACTACACCCAAGGCTGCACTCGATAACCCAGTGACATCACTTACTCAAGATAACCAGATGCAGGACTTGAATTCCACCTTTGACACCCACTGGATGATACAAAGCAGAGACAGAGCAGTGCAGTGTCCTGCACATCTGGACTGTGGAGACACGGGAGAGATGCCCCTTTGATCTGCCCTGCTGCTAGAGAGTCTTCCTGGGGTCCTGACCCTTAAATCAGAGGCTTCTGTTAGAGACTGGACCTGACTTCAGCTAAGATAGGACACACAGGTGAGTAGCCTTGGGGAGATATACTTAGGACCATACTTAGGAATTTAGAGTATGAACCTTGTGTGATGACCCTCGACAAAATAAAATATAACTTTGGTTATGCCAACCTACCTTTTGTTATATGTACATACCTGTCTTCTTGTTGGTGACACTCTGCCTCCCTAGTGCTAGGATTAAAGACATGCCCCACCATGTCTGACTTAAACCTTCCTTCCTTCCTTCCTTCCTTCCTTCCTTCCTTCCTTCCTTTCTTTCTTTCTTTCTTTCCTGTGTAGTTTCGGAGCCTGTCCTGGAACTAGCTCTTGTAGACCAGGCTGGTCTCGAATTCACAGAGATCTGTCAGCCTCAGCCTCCCAAGTGCTGAGATTAAAGGTGTGCACCACCACTGCCTGGCAATTTTTTTTTTTTTTTAATCAAAAAGTATTAACAACATAGTGAACCATATGGACACTTCTGGCTTCTAAAGGGTTAATCGTCCAAAGACTCCTAGAGAAGTAATAATCATTTAAGTCATCATAAGCGTCTATGGGAGGGTGAATATTAGACTATTATAACTACAGATACAGAGTCCAAGTGAGAACCAGTAGGAGAAGCTGGACTGATGCAGGCATGGGGGAGGGATGGGGGGTGGGGTCTTACAGAGGAAGATGTGAGGCGGCAAGTAAAGAGCTCCCCCTAGTGAAAAACCAGAGCAAAGGCAGGAGACAGAAGAACCTGAGGGTTTTCAGGGATGTTTGTACCAGGACCTGGTGCAGCCAGTTGTATTGTTTTTCTGCTCTCTGCTGACTAAAACAAGGATGACCAAGCTGGGCACGGCTTCTAGGCTTCTAGGCAGGCTGCGGTAGAAGGCAGGACGGCTGTCAGTGTACTGGAGTTTGAGGCTAGCACGGGAAACATGGAGAACTACATGAAAAGTTTCTACACCCGGATAAGCAAGCCTCTCCGCCGATGTAGCAATCCAAATCAGACCTAATCAAAACGAGTTAGAAAAAGCCCACGTTTAATGGATACAATGCTCCCAGATGGCCTTCCAGCCCCCAGAGAGGAGACGGGAAAGGAGGACCGGAAAATCCACGAGTCTGTTTCTGGGGCACACTTTAAATACCCTGTGGGAGTAGTCTTGAGTATCTCTGGGGAAGGAGCATCATTTGGCAGGCTTTCTGAGATGCAGCAGGGTTTGGAGAGAGCTAGGGGAGAGGGGCTTGGGTGGTACTTCCGCCATAACATTCCAGACTCTTGGGTATATGGGTGCCAGCGACTGGGGTCATTGTGGCTACAGAGTGAGTTGGAGGCTAACCTGGGATAAATGAAATTCTGTTTTTAAAAAGAGTGACTAGGAGCTGGAGAGATGGCTCAGAGGTTAAGAGCACTGACTTCTCTTCCAGAGGTCCTGAGTTCAATTCCCAACAACCACATGGTGGCTCACAGCCATCCATTATGAGATCTGGTGCCCTCTTCTGGTGTGCAGATACACATGGAAGCAGAATGTTGTATACATAATAAATAAAATCTTAAAAAAAATGACTAATGTCTTATACTACCTTGTAACTCCCTCTCTAGGACATTGTCCTAAGGAAGTGATTACCTAGAGATGGAGGTATAAGGATCATGCTTGGGGCATTATTTACAATGCCTAAGCATTCGTAGAAATATGTCCCCCAGGTATAGAGGGTCACACCAGTTTTCCCAGCACTCAAGGCTGAGACAGGAGCATTGACAGGGATTTGATGCTAGCCCGTGCTTCCTAGTGAGCTTTACTATCAAAAGGCAATGAGCACAATTGGCACATCCGCAATGGAAGATGACCTGTGTAGACACTAAATAAAAGAGGGTTGAAATCATTACCAAGATAGCATTGTGAATGGCACTCGTGGAGTTACCCGGGAAAACAAGTGTCCTTTCCCCCACAGTCTCATAGATAAAAGAATTTTAAAAAAATACAAGCAGGAAACTCAAGAACAATTTTATTAGTTTAAGAGAAAATCTACACCTCAGGCAAGCTAGAGACCTCAGCAGCTGCCAGGTGGAGAGATATGGAGAAGTGTAAAAGATGAGGCCATGTGTGCTGAATTAATTTTTTGCTTTCTTTCCTTCCTTCCTTCCTTCCTTCCTTCCTTCCTTCCTTCCTCCCTCCCTCCCTCCCTCTCTCCTTCCCTCCATCTCTCTCTCCTTCCTTCCTTCCTTCCTTCCTTCCTTCCTTCCTTCCTTCCTTCCCCCTTCTCTCTTTTTCTTTTTTTTTTCTTTTTTGGTTTTTCAAGACAGGGTTTCTCTATGTTGTAGCAGCCCTATCTGTACTGAATTAGGTCTGTAGAACAGGTTGGCCTCAAACTCACAGAGATCCACCCGCCTCTGCCTCCCAGGTGCTGGGATTAAAAGATGTGTATCACCACCACCTGGCTAATTTTTTGCTTATTTCTTTGTATGTGTGTGTTTGTGTGTGTGTGTGTGTGTGTGTGTGTGTGTGTGTGTGTGTGTGTGTGTGTGTTGCCTGGCAATGGTGGCGCATGCTTTTAATATCAGTACTTGGGAGGCAGAAGCAGGCAAATCCCTGAATTTGAAGCTACCCTGTTCTATAGAGCGAATTTCAGGACAGCCCAAGCTACACAGAAACACCCTGTCCTGAGTCCCACCCCTATCTCCACACCTTTCTGTGCTCTTCACCTGTGCGTGGTGCTCACAGAGGTCAGGCAAGGGTATTGCAGTCCCCTGGAAATAAAGCCACATGATTTCGGCTGGCCTGGTAAACACTGGGAGCTGAATCTGCAGCCTCTGGAAGGGTAACAAGCGCTCTTAACCACTGAGCCATCTCTCCAGGCCTGTTTCCTAAGTCAGAAAGCAGGCAGCCAGGAGTGTGAGCAGCTGCATGTCAGGAGCATATTTAGAGAGAATGAGAATGTCACAGGGGATTCAGGGTTCCCTGTTGGGAGTTCTTAGTCTCGTTAATACACTAATTTCAAAAGGATGTAAAAGCTGGATGTGCTGGTGCACACTTTTAATTCCAGTATTTGGAGGCAGAGTGTCTCTGAGACCAGGCTGGCCTCAAACTCACAGGGATCTATCTGCCTCTGCCCCCCAAGCGCTGGGACTAAGGGTGTGCACCACCACTGCCTGGGAATGTGCCACTGCCACCTGGTCTTGAAGGCCATTTTTAAAGAAAGATTTACTTTTATTCATGGGTATGTATACTGCACAAACGTGCAGTACCTGTGGAGACCAAAAGATGGCACTGAAACCCCCAGAGTTGGAGTTACAAGCGGTTATGAGCTGCCTGACTTGGAAGCTGGAAATTGAACCCCAGTCCTATGGAAAAGCAGCCAGCACTCTTTTTTTTTTTGTTATTCGAGACAGGGTTTCCCTGGCACTCGCTCTGGAGACCAGGCTGGCCTCGAACTCACAGAGATCCTCCTGCCTCTGCCTCTGCTGGGATTAAAGGCGTGCTGTGCCACCAACGCCCGGCGCAGCCAGCACCTTTAACCACCAAGCTGTCTTTCCAGCCCTCTGGGGACTATTTTATTAGAGTTCAAAAGAAAACTACGCATCAGGTGATGCTTACTCCTCCCACGTCCTCAGCATGTCTTCATGGGAATCAGCTCTCTTGTAGAGGCTCTCCTTGGCAGGTGATTGACAGGCCCAGTTGGATTAACTCTTAAGAAGATGGAGATGGTAGGCGGTGTTCTGATCCTCTGGTCAGACTGGAATGTTACCTCTCCAGCCAGGCAGAACTCAGATTTCATTCTTCTGACCAAGAGGAAGTAACTTTTCCTTAACAGCCCTCAACAAAACCTTGATAAGTTCTATCTTTATATGATACTTTACAATTTAGGAGGGCACTTAGGATGCGTCCCCTCCTAGTTTTACCAGGAGGATGGGCGCTGAAGCCCAAAACTGCCATCAAGGGTGTGTGCATAGAGGTTCATCCTGAAGGGCTTTCCAGCTACAAAGGCGGGCAGACCTAAGGAAGGAGGGATTGTGCTAGGAAGCAGGAATTCTGGGACAGAAGAAAAGCACAGGCTGGAACCTCCTGGGAAGAGGGAACCTCAACTGAGAAAATGATTTGCCTGTAAGGAAATCTGTGGACATTTTCTTGGCTGATGATTGTTGGGAGTGGGCCCAGCCCACTGGGGGAAGTGCCTCTCCTGGGCAGGTGGCGCTGAGGTGTACAGTGAAGAGGCGAGAGAGCAAACCAGTAAGCAGCACTCCTCCATGGTCTCTGCTTCAGTTCCTGCCTCCGTGTTCCTGCTTGGGAGCCTGCCCTGACTTTCCTCAGTGATGGAGTGTGACCTGGAAGTGTCAACAAACCCTTTCCTCCCCAAGTTTCATTTGGCCTTGGTCTTCATCATGGCAATAAAAACCAAACTAGGATGAGACCCTAGTGGGAGACTTAGTTCTCAATTCTGAGGGCCGATGCTGAGCCCCAGAGGAATTGGTAGCCTGAACTTGGCCCAAAGTTCTGACAACAGATGTGGCTACTGTGGAGAACTATAGCACATTAACTTTATTTGAAATTAGGGATTAAAAATTCATTTAGCCTTCCCTTCAAGGGCCCCAGACCCAGCAGACTAGGTATCTGACTCAGAGACCAAGGTCCTTCTGTTTAAGGTGCCCCTCCCTTTTGCAACAGAGATACGGAGCAAAGGGCAAATGAGAGGGAGAAACAGGCGAAAACCACAATATTCTCACTGGGTCACGCTGAAGCCTTTCCAGTTATAGCATCAGTTTTGCTCTCTCTGATCTCTACTCTGTCTTCTCTCCCAGTCTTACTTGAACTTGAAGGAAGGAGAAAGCTTTCTAAATTCGGTTATTAGCGGAAGACCTCTGAAGTTTATTAAACATTTGAAGTTTAATATCATCGGTGTTCTACCCTGCAGAGCTGAGGGTCACTGTGCCCACGGGTTTCCTCACCACGGAGGACAAAAATCCAGATGCCACTTCCTTCTTCATTTACATAGTGCAGATATCAAGTAACAGCTTATTCTCAGGAATGAGTCACCCTCTGTCTGGGCAGATGTTTGTGGGCACACACGAGGAAACGAAGTCCAGGCACATAGTTGGCAGAAGCTATCGTTACCACATACGCTCCGGAAGAAGGAGTCCAGAGACAGAGCAAGATGAGCTCCGAGACAGGTAAAAGCAGATGCCAGGTCCTGGCAAGGTGCGCAGTTGATTTTTCATTTTTCCTTTGCGTCTTTCTTTCTTTTTTCTTTTTTCTTTTTTCCTTTGCTTCTTTCTATACAGATTTTTGTCATGTTGCCCCAGGCTGGGCCCCAGCTCCTGGCCTCAAGTGATCCTCCTGCTTTATGTAGCCTCCTGAGTACTTGAGAATACAAGTGTCTGCTCCCAAGCTTAGCTTGGCTCCAGGGTCCTGAACAATGAATCATCTGTACAAGGGTATAACAAACTTATGCTTGGGTCCCTGGGTGCTTTCCAACTTGCCTATTACAATTAATACATCAATGCTGTTCTTAAGATGAACTACTATCCTGGTGAAGTATTTATACCTTTTAATGATTCTGACAAGTAACACTAAATCAATGATGGTTTCATGAAAATAAAAAAAAAAATTAAGTTAGTTGACTCTGGTGATAAAGGATTAATTCTAGCTAAGGGCGAGGCTGAGGCAGGAGAATTACTAGTTGATGTCTTTGTGCATTATAGGGGAAGTTCAAGGCCAAGTTGGGTAACTAGGGGAAGTTCAAGGCCAAGTTGGGTAACTTGGCAAGAACCTGCCGGCTCAGCAGTTAAGAATGCTTGCTGTTCTTGTTTGTTTCCCAGTACCCACAGGCAGCTACTCACAACTGCCTGCGACTAGCTCTAAGGGTTCCAGTGTCCTCCTTTGGCCTCCTCTGGCACCTGTGTACCTGTGCGCACCTGCGCGCGCACACACACACACACACACACACACACACACACACACACACACACACACCCCTTAAAAAGCTTTGTTTGAGCTAAAAAGAAGAGTGAGGCTATAGCTTAGTGATAGAGAGCTTGCCTAGCATATGTGAGGGCTTGAGTTCAATTCCTCAGTCCTGCCCACTCTTCCAACCGGAAAAACTAAAACTGAAACTAATGAAGATAAAAAACAGAAGTAGTGGGACATGGTCTGTATGCTAGTTGACTAACGAGATGATGATTAATTAATGTTAGGTGTGGTTATTCCCCCCTGTGACCTCAGTAGCCTAGAGGCGGAAGCAGGGGCATTACAAGGAATTTGAAGCAAGTTTGGGCAGCATACATAGTAGGTTTCCGATAGCCTAGGCTACAGTATGAGACATCCCCCCAGAACAAGCAAATAGTCTGGGGATGTAGTTCAGCGTGCCAGGAACCCCGGGTCCCATTCCCAGCATCACATACAACAGACATGGTGGCTCATGCCTGTAATCTGAGCTTTGAGAGGTGGTATATGAAGAATTACAGGAGGTATATAAAAAAATTACATGCCTAGCTTTGGAAGGAAATGATTTCAGATGAAGTGGGATTGGAGCCAACTCCTATAATTGTATTTTATTATGGTCTTTGGTAGAGTTCAAATCTTTGGAGATTAAAAAAAAATGTATTTATCTATTATTTGTTGTTGAGACATGGTCTCATGGAGGCCAGGCTGGCCCTGAATACACTAAGTAGCAGAAGCTGAACTTGACAATTCTGAAGCAGGTCTTCAGACACATTTGCCTACTATTTAGTTCATGTGGGGCTGGACACAGAAAAGAATGGAAAAAAATGAGGCTACTTGGCCTGCTTATTATAATAGACTCTCAAAAACAAGCAACACAAACCAGGGCAACGGCAAGCCAGGGCAACGGCAAGCCAGGGCAACGGCAAGCCAGGGCAACGGTGGAGATGTCTGGGAAGGAATGAGCATTTTCTTCTGTAGGCTTCAGTCAGGGAGACAGTGGTTCTGATAATTACAAATCAGATACAAAAAGCTGCAAGAAAAAGATTAAAATTGTTGGAAGCAAAAGCACTTTATTGTAGGCAGATTTTTCTTTGGGCCACCAGCTCACACACACACACAAATGATATGGAGACTTATTATTAATTAGGAAAGCTCAGCCTTAGCTTAGGCTTGTTTCTAGCTAACTCTTATAAGTTAAATTAACCCATATTTTAAATCTATGTTCTTTTATGTGGCTCGGTTACCTTCACCGTGGACTCACCATCCTGCTTCCTCTCTAAGTCCCCTCTGTCCCCAGAAGTCCCACCTAACCTCTTCCTTCCTAGCTATTGGCCATCCAGCTCTTTATTAAACCAGTCACAATGACACATCTTCACACAGTGTAAAGGACTCTTCCACAACACCGGACTCAACAGTTTACACGTGGTGGGAGTGGAGTTCTTCCAAGGACAGTTGTCTGCGGAAGATGGGAACCATGATGGTGCTGCATACACCCACTGTTATCCTTAAAATCTTGACTCTGGAAAAACTGGAGAATGTACAGGAAGCAGCTCAGGACATAATTCACCAACAAGAAACGTATGAAAAGGAAGAATGGCAAGTAGCCCACTGAGCAGCAACACTGTAGGGGACACCCCACGTTAACTGTTTAATAACCCACTCAGCAGCAACACTGCCCTTAACTGTTAATAATAGAGACTACTCTATATCTGTAGGTCAGAAGTATGTAATCCAATTGAACATTCAAAACATCTGATGAGCATTGACAAAACCTGGGAGCTTTCACATTGCTTTGTTTTAAAAGCAAAACTTTAAGCCAAATTTTATGGGATTCTGAAAAAAGTTTTTGAAGTTATAAGTTCTGGTTTGCCATTTCTATTGCTATGGCTGTAAGGACTGCGACACATTGTAGCATTCATGGACGTAGGATCTTCTCTGTGTGTTTATTAGAAACCCAAGTCTGAAAAGAGACTCCAATTATGAAATAAGCATGTTCAGCTTGCACATCACCCCAAAACAAACCTAAAAGAAAATAGACTATGCTTGTAGTAGACATTAGTAAAGTTCGTTTAATCATTATTCAGTATTTTGCATTGCTAAATGACATGTTTTGGGTGCAATGACAGAGTCTGGAATAAGATACGCATAACCTATGGCTCACAACTTTCAATCTGTGCCTCTTGGATCCTTCCTTTGAGAAGTGACTTTCCCAGTAGATTGATTTTTTTTTTCTTTTTTCTTTTTGTTTTTTGAGACAGGGTTTCTCTGTGTGGCTTTGGAGCCTATCCTGGCCCTGGCTATGGAGACCAGGCTGGCCTCAAACTCACAGAGATCTGCCTGCCTCTGCTTGTTGAGTGCTGGGATTAAAGGTGTACGTCACCAACGCCCGACAAAAGTGACATACAGTGTTCTGCTTACATGTGTCCCTGCAGGTCAGAAGAGGGGGCCAGATTTCATTACAGGTGGTTTTTGAGCCACCATGTGATTGCTGGGAATTGAACTCAGGACCTCTGGAAGATCAGTCAGTTCTCTTAACCTCTGAGCCATCTCTCCAACCCTTGATTTTTTTTTTTTCTTGAGGTTGGATTTCAAAGTGTAGCCTAGGCAGACCTTGGGCTCCATATCCCCATGCCACAGCGTCTGGTATTCGGGATAGGAGGTGTGTGCCCCTGCACCGGCTTCCTTTTTCCTGTATGATTTGTAGGTTTGGGAGACTAAAACACATTTTCATAGCAGCTCAATGTGAACTGGGTGTTATCTGACAAAGTCATTTCTTGGTTTGCAGGTCCTGTTATCGTCGACCCTACTCTGAGGTAAGACAGGCATTGTGCCTCCCCACTCAACCACACAGAAACAGACACTTTGGAATTACAGGACTATAGTTTATTTTTTAGAGTTCAAATTTGTTTGTTTTTATTAGATAGCAAAAAAAGGACCTCAGCCACCTGTGAAGGGAACAGCTAATACTGTAAAATGAAAACTACAGAGTTTTTGAAAAATATTTTTGTGAGTTTATTTGCTTATTTTCTTTTTACATACTTTAAAATTAATTAATTCATTTATTTGTTTTCTTTTTGAGACAGGGTTTCACTATGTAGCCCTGGCTGTCCTGGAACTCACTCTGTAGAGAGGTTGGCCTCAAACTCACAGAGATTTGCCTGCCCCTGCCTCCTAAGAGCTGGGATTAAAGGCTTGTGCTACCACTGCCTGGCTCATTCCTTATCATTTTTAAAATAATGTGATATATATATTTGGTTTTTTGAGACAGGGTTTCTCTGTAGCTTTGGAGGCTGTCCTGGACCTCACTTTGGAGCCTGTCCTGGAACTCACTTTGTAGACCAGGCTGGCCTCAACTCACAGAGATCCATCTGCCTCTGCCTCCGGAGTGCTGGGATTAAAGGCGTGCACCACCAATGCCCAGCAATGTTTTCTATATTAACATTATTCTGGATATCTGCTTTTACAGGCCACACTCAGGTGTACTGAGCGGGCAGTCCCATGCTCTAATCAGAGGGGTTTTTAGTGGTGCCCCTGAACAGGCACTGAGGAACCAGTCCCCTCCCATCCCCCCTGCCCCCAGACCAGTGTATTTAAGGAATGAGACATGTCATTGTGCCTCTGACATGCAGAAAATCATGTTTCCTGGTGACACACAGAAGTAAACATGAACATGATTAAACTATTTGTCTTTTCCTTGTTTATCTAATCTGCCATTGCGTGTTTTAAGAATCTGTTTTCTTTTCTTATCTTTTTCTTTTCTTTTCTTTTTTTTTTTTGGATTTTTGAGACAGGGTTTCTCTGTGTAGCTTTGGGGCCTATCCTGACACTCATTCTGGAGACCAGGCTGGCATCAAACTCTCAGAGATCCGCCTGCCTCTGCCTCCCGAGTGCTGGGATTAAAGGCATAGCCACCAACGCCTGGCTTGTTTTAATTATCTGTTTTTCTTCTTTCTCTTTAAGAAAAAGAAAAGCTTGCAACAGTCTAACCAAGCCACATCATTACCTTTAAATTTATTTTGTTTTGCAACTTAGAAACCACCTACATTATGACCCACTTAATAAAACAAACAAATTGGAAATTCCTTGTGTGAAAGGGATTGTGGGTGGTAAAAGTTTAAAAAGCTGGGCTAGGAGCATCTTCCTTGCTTTAGGTTTTCCCGTGTCATCTCCACGTAAGACCCTCACTCTAGTGTGAATGAATGCCCTAGTGCTGATGGTTTACAACCTGTGTGCCTGGTCCCTAGAATCTGTCCATACCCTGTTCATTCTCTGGCAGAGTTCTTATTTATCTATGCACCCATGCATCTGTCTGTCAATCAGTCCCTATCCAGCTATCTATCTATCTATCTATCTATCTATCTATCTATCTATCTATGTATCTCTCTCTATCCATCCATCCATCCATTTGTCTGTCCATCCATCCATATCTCTCTCTCTCTCTCTCTCTATCTATCTATCTGTCTATCTGTCTGTCTGTCTTTCTATCTCTCTCTCTATCATCCATATATCTGTTCATCCATCCATATCTATCTATCTATCTACCTATCCATTCATCTGTCCATCCATGCATCTGCATCTGTCTGTCCATCCGTCTCTCTCTCTCTCTCTCTCTCTCTCTCTCTCTCTCTCTCTTCATTAAGCTGCCCTAGAAGCCAGAGTGAAATCCAAATGCTTACAGCCAAGGAGAAGCACTGCTTCCTCAGAATAGTTTTCAAGAAGTCCGCTATCTACCACAGGGGGATGCTTTTACATGTTCCTGGTTCCCACAGGCCCCAGGGAACTGTCAAACCTGAATCATCCTTTTTTTTTTTTTTTTTTTTCCTTTGGATGTGCTGTTTTCAAGGGAACTCGAGTCTCTGTGCCAAGTCTGTTGTTGCCTGTGTTAGCTCTTAGAGGTCAGGGCTAGCTAGCTTACATCCTGATAATTCTGTGTTTTTCCACCTGTGGTTTTGAGCAAGTGTCGGTTGTTTCGTGTTGAAGATTCTTTCTGAAAACAATCGATCAGTTTGTTGGTCTCTGAAAACTGGATTTTTTTTTTTTTTGGTTTTTTTTTTTTCAAGATAGGGTTTCTTTGTATAGCTTTGGAGCCTGTCCTCGCACTCGCTGGCCTCGAACTCACAGAGATCTGCCTACCTCTGCCTCCCGAGTGCTGGGATTAAAGGCATGCGCCACCAAAGCCCGACTGAAAACTGGATTTTTATAGATCACTTAGAAATGATTCAGCAGACTTTATTTGTTTATTTAGTTTTATTTATTCCATGTGTATGAATGTTCTGCTCACGTTTAGGTCTGTGTATACACCATATGAATGGCAGGTGCTGGATGAGGCCAGAAGAGGGTGTCTTAACCCCAGGGATTTGGCGTTAGAGGGAACTGAAACCTCTGCAAGAGCAGCCTATGCTTTTAACCGCCAAGCCATCTCTCTACCAGCTCCCAGACTTCTGTTGCTATTGTTAAGTGACTTTTTTAGTTCTGCTGACACATCCTGAGGGATCTGAAGTTCCATTCTCACGCTGAGTCCTGACTCCAGCTGGTCTAGATTACAGTGGACGGGTGTGGGCGGCGGAACACGGGGAGGGGACTCCACCACAGTTTTTGTTTTGTTTCGAATTTTCACTCTGTTAGCGATCTCCATCTTTTTGCTTCTTCAGTTTAATCTCTAGGATCACCATGATTTGGTATAGCTGCCAATTCTGTTTAAATTACTGTTACTGTAACAGACCCTCAGACCTTAGCACAGCTGACGCCATGATGGAAATAACATTCAGGCTCTGGAACCCAATTTGTAGGCAGCACCACCTGCCAAAAAGGGAACCAACACCTAATCCATCAAAGTCCATAGCTCTGGGAAAGTCTCTAATGCAGTAACTTTGCTTTTTGGCTTCTGTAGTTCAACTTTTGGCTAACTGCTCTTGCTAACCAAGGAGTGTCAACACAGGATTTGGGTTTTCCTCTTGAAAGCACACCCGGAGAAAGGCTCAGGATTGTGCTTGGATCCCGAATACCCAGTGTAGTGGCTAATACATAGGAATAGAATAGAGATTGAGGTAATCTTCAGCCAGCCTGGAATATGTAAGATCTGGTTTAAAAAAAAAATGATGGAAAAGATTTCTTAGACTTCATGGTTTTTTTTTTGTTTTTTGTTTTTTGTTTTTTGTTTTTTGTTTTTCGTTTTGTTGTTGTTGTTGTTGTTTCAGGAGAAGAATTGAACCCCAGGAGTTTGAAGTCTTCTTCGACCCGAGGGAACTTCGGAAAGAGACCTGTCTGCTCTATGAGATCAGGTGGGGCGGAAGGCACAGCATCTGGCGACACACGGGCCAGAACACCACCAAACACGCGGAAATCAACTTCATAGAGAAATTCACTTCAGAGAGATACTTTTGTCCCTCCACCCAGTGCTCCATCGTCTGGTTCCTGTCCTGGAGTCCCTGTGCGGACTGCTCCAAGGCCATTACAGAGTTTTTGAGCCGACACCCCAAAGTGACTCTCTTTATTTACATAGCACGGCTTTATTACCACACAGATCAGCGAAACCGGCAAGGACTCAGGGACCTCCACAACAGAGGTGTGACCATCCAGATCATGACTGAGCAAGGTAAGAACAGAATGTCTGTGAGAGATGGTAAGGGGGCAGACACCAGCTGTTGGTGCTGCTGGGATGAAATCTCAGAGGGAAAAGTTCAACATCAATTGTGTGGGGGCAGGCGCGGGGGTCGGGGGCGAGGTCTGACCTTTACAGCAAGGAACTGGTGAACCATAGTAACTCCTCCCTCCACCCTCGGCACGTCTGCCCCCCAGTCACTTTAACTGGACTTCCTTTTGGGGAGTGCGACCACCTTTAGTAGCAAATAGGCAGAGCCTTTATGGAGAGCACACGCTTTGTGGTTGCTGCCACCGGGAACTGAAGCCGAAGCCTTGCACACGATAAGTGTACATGGAAGGCAAGCTCTATACTACTGAGCCATATCCCTGCTCTCTTTAGCTTTTATTCGAGACAGGGTCCTTAAGTTGTTACTCTGGACTTGCCACGTAGCTCAGGCTAGCCTTGAATTTGCAGTTTTCCTGCTCCAGCCTTCTGAACAGCTTGCATTGCAGGCATGAGCCACTGTGCCCAGGTCATTTTAAATAATTTACCATGCTATTTGCTAAATGAACCGAATTGTGTGTTTCTTTAGAGTACTGTTACTGCTGGAGGAATTTTGTCAACTACCCACCTTCAAATGAAGTTTACTGGCCAAGGTACCCCAATGTGTGGATGAGGATGTATGCGCTGGAACTGTACTGCATCGTTCTAGTAAGTGATTTTGGTGTTATGCTTGTTTCTATTTTGAGACAGGCTCTCATATAGTCTAAACTGTCCCTGAACTCACTTTGTAGTGGGGGATGACCTTGAATTCCTAATCCCAACCTTCTGAGCACCAGGATTATAGTGTTGTGCTACCAAGAAGTCTGGCTCCCTAATAAGTCCATCTCCTCTTCCTCCTGTTTATTTTATTTATTTATTTATTTATTTATTTATTTATTTATTTTTGTGTGTGTGTGTGTGTGTGTGTGTGTGTGTGTGTGTGTGTGTATGAGGGAAGACAGGGTTTCTCTGTGCAGCTTTGGAGCCTGTCCTGGAACTGGCTTTGTAGACCAGGCTGGCCTCAAACTCACAAAGATCCGCCTGCCTCTGCCTCCCGAGTGCTGGGATTAGAGGCGTGTATCACTGCCGCTCGGCTCTCTTCTTCCTCCTTTAAGGTGTCTCTGTGTCTTTATGAAATGTGCAGGTACCTGCAGAGGATCCCATGGAGCTGGAGTTACAGTGGTTGTGAGCCACCTCTTGTGGCTGGGAACTGAACTCTGGGTCCTCTACAAGAGCAGTTTCTTTGCTGTGGCTGTGATAAAACATCCTGACCCAGAGCTGCTGACAGAAGCCAGGGTTTATGTTGTCTTATTGATCCTGAGGAAGGGAGGCATGGTAGCAGGTACAGAATGCTGACAGATTAGATCTCAGCCCCATGTAGGAGCCAGGAGAGAGCTAACTGGGACTAAGGGAGTGATTATAAACTCTGAAACCCGCCCCAGGTGGTCTAGTTTCCCATAGTGGCGGAGGTCAGTCACACTGTTGAAGAAAAGGTTCCTTGTTTGGATTCTTGGTCCAAATGGCAGCTCAACTGAATCCCAAGAGACACTTTTAAATGTTCACAGCAATAGTGATTAATCATTATTAATCAGCAATAATTAATCATTAACAAGTAATTAATAGTGTTAATTATTACTGAGGATAAACTATCATCTTCTTTGTTTCAGGGACTTCCGCCCTGTTTAAAGATTATAAGAAGACACCAACACCCACTTACATTTTTCACCCTTCATCTTCAAAGTTGCCATTACCAAAGGATACCTCCTCACATCCTTTGGGCTACAGGGTTGGTATGACCTCTAGGAGCTGGAGATGAATAAAATGACTCCTTGTGTGTACTGTTTGGACAATAAGCAATGGTGACCTACTAAAAGTGACTACCATGAAGAAAGTATCAAACTGGGGCTGTCACTCCTGGGTAGATTACTAGTTATAGTTGTGAAGCTCTGGGTTCAATGCCCAGAACTTCCAGGAAAACAACCAGTTATGGTTATACACTCCTATAGTCCCAGCACTTGGGAGGCAGAGGCACTGGATCTCTGGGAGTTCAAGGCCAGCCTCGTCTACATAGTAAGATCCAGGCCAACCTAGGATACACAGTGAAACCTCATCTAAAAACAGACAAACAAACCCCAAAATCAAGAATCTAGAAATTGAAGACTCAGGTTAGATGGTACATTCCTGTAACCCCAGTAACTGAGTGGTAGGGGCAGGAGAATGACTAGTTTAAAGTCATCTTGAGCTACACGGTAGGTTTGAAGTCAGCCTCAATGAATGTGAGATTCAGTGAGCTAAATCTTTCGAGTTATGCCAGCAGCTGATACCTCACCAGCTTGCATAAAACAGTCATTCTGTTCAGCTCAGTTATTTGCTTGCCTGCCCCTCCAAAGACTGTCATGGTGTACAGCAGTCCCTGGGCACTGAGAGAGGCTGAACCTTACTAACTTCTTACAAATTCTATTTATGCATTTACATTTTAAAAACTACATTTATTGATTATTATCATTGTGTGTGTGGAGGTGGTTGTGTGCGCATGCTATGGCACTCCTGTGGAGGTCAGAGAACAACGTTTAGCATTCTCTCTCTCCCACTATCCATTCTGAGGAATGAATGAAGATTGCCAGTTCAAAAAAAGTAATTTATCATTATTATTTCTACTCCAGAGCTGTCTCAATAGCTCTATAGCTATACATTAGAACTGCAGTGAAAGATGCCACTTATCAATTGTTACTGTGTTTGTTTGGTTCCCAGCACCCACTGGAGTTTGTCAGAAAGATGAGGAAAGGATGCTTGTCGACGTGGGGGCCAGGGTTCCCACCTCATTAGAGCCAAACTCAGCATTTTCTTGCTTTGTTTTGTTTCTATTTTGAGACAGGGTCTCAAAAAGCTTCCAACTCACTATGTAGTCATGGATGACCTTGAACTCCTGCGCCTCAATGTTTTTGTCTTTCATCCACCTACCTGTCCATCTGGGATCCAGAACTCGGCCGTGGTCTCCTCTCTCCGGTCTGCTCTGTCTTAGGTTCTGTTCCTTTCCCTTCTGGCTGCTTCTTGTCACAGACAGGCTTTGAGCACATTTTCTTGACTTGAGTCATGCTCTTCTATCTTGAAAGACATCACAACCATGTATCATCACTTGTTCTTATAAAAAGGTTTGCATTAGGCATGGCAGCGTGCCCTCTGATCTCTGTACTCAAGGGGTTGAGACGGGAGGACTATGAGTCGGAGGCCAGTCATTGGGCTACCTATTGAGACTCTGCCACAAACAAACAACCTATCAAACAAAAGAGGGAGCAGGGAGATTGCTTAGTGGGCAAATGACATCGCCCAACAAGCACAGGCAGAAAGTCAGGCGAAGTTCTGTGCATCCAGGATCAATGGAACCAAGGACTGTGTGCTGAAATCTCCGAATCCATGAGCTGAAATAAATCCTCCTTCTTTAAATTGTTCCTATCAGACACTCTGTCACAGTGAAGAGAATAGTGACATGGTGAGAAACAAAGACATTTCAACAGGGGAGGGATGAAGTTACTTCCCAGACGCTCTTTCTCAGCAAGCATTTGGAGGGTTTACTACACTAACTCAAAGAAGGGGAAATTACTGGAAGCCGGGACACAATTCAGACAGAAGGGAAAAACAAAATCTCCAGCATGACAGTGAAAGAGCAATACTGGGATAATAATGTACATGCAGAAAATCACCACGGAGAGCTCCTGTGAGATTAGAGAGATGCTCTGGGTGCATCTCAGAAGGTGTTTTGGAAGATTCAACAAGGCATGAAGACTGCTTAGCCCTATCCCGTGGGCTGAGGGTCTGGATGGAACCGAAGGAGAAAGCCAGCAAGGGAGGGCATCGTCCCTCTGTTCTCCAGCTCCCTGGTGTGAGCTGCTGGGCTCTATCACACCCTCCCCACCACAACCAGGAGCCAAGGTGAACCTCTCCTCAATTCAAGTTGGCCTCAGGTATTTGGTCACAGTGATGAAGATGGAGGTTTCTGTCTCTTCAGGTCCCACAGTTGCTTCAGCCCCAAATAAACACACATGCTATATTATAAAACTGTTGGCTGATGACTAGGGCTTCTTACTGGCTAGCTCTCTCTTAATTATTAGCCCATAACTACTAATCTATGTACTTCTACATGGCCTTGTCTTACCAGAGAACACCTGGTTCATCCTATCTTTCCAGTCTCTACATGACATCTCTCTCGTCCCCTCTCTCTCCTTCTCTTTCCTCTCGTAGCCGCACCTATACTTCTTGCCTGGCCAATCAGTGTTTCATTCATCAACCAATAAGAGAAACATATATACAGAATGACATCCCCATCATAGTGATAATAAAGGAATCATTCAGTTCAGAGCAAGAAAATGAAGTGATGCAGAAAGAATGTGTTTTTGTTTTTTTTCAAAAAAGAAATTAAGCTGGGCCTGAGTCACAGTCTAGTAATACCAGTAACTATATAGGCTAAGGTAAGCGGACCTCAGGTTCAAGCCTTGCTTGCCCTGCAGACTGAGTTCAAAGCCATCCTGAGCAACTTAGTAAGACCCTGTCTAAAAACAAAAAGTAACTAAAGGTCTCAGGATGGAGGCTTATGGTCAAGCACTTGTCTAGACTTTAAATTTAATGATTTCCTACATCTTTGCCAATGTTAAGCATAACCTATATTTTTTTATTTATTTATTTTTTTTTGAGACAGGATCTCTTTATGTAGTTCTGGCTGTCCTGGAACTCACTCTGTAGATTGGGCTGGCCTCAGACTCACAGAGATTAGCCTGCCTCTGCCTTCCAAGTGCTGGGAGACCCTGCCTCAAAAAAAGAAAGAAAGAAAGAAAGAAAGAAAGAAAGAAAGAAAGAAAGAAAAAGAAAGAAAGAAAGAACTCTATTTTGTTTATTTGGCTATGCGCAGATGTGCAGGCATGGGGACAGAGGATGATGTCAGGGGTCTCGCTTTGTCATGGTCTGCCTTATTCTCTGGAGATAGAAGTACATAGATTAGTAGTTATGGGCTAATAATTAAGAGAGAGCTAGCCAGTAAGAAGCCCTAGTCATCAGGGCTTCTTAGCTCACTGAACCTGGAGCTAAGCTGGTGACCAGCAAGCCCCAGTAGTCCTCCTGCCTTCCAGCAGTGCAAGGGTTACAGGCACGTGTGCAGCCATGCTCGGTTTCTTCTCTTTCCTTTCCACTGAGCTGAGTCTTCAGGGCCACACACTGTAATTATTGTAGTCTCCCTCATCCTTCCTTTCTTTTTCTGAGTTTTTGAGACAGGGTTTCTCTGTGTAGCCCTGATTGTCCTGGAGCTCACTCTGTTGACCAGGCTGGCCTCAAACTCACAGAGATCTGTCTGTCTCTGCCTCCTGAGTGCTGGGATTAAAGGCAAGTGCCATTGCCACCCAGCTAATTGACATTTTGTAGTCTTTAATTTACCCCCTTAAGTAGCATTTTCTTTTTTTTTCTTTCTTTCTTTCTTTTTTTTTAATTTATTAGTTCAAGTTAGGGAACAAGCTTGTTTCACATGTAAGTCCCTCCTCCCCCACCCCAACCTACCCCCAACCCCAACCACTCACCACTCCCCAGGCAGGGTAGGGCCCTCAATGGGGCTCTGCATTGTTCTCCAAATCTTCCTGCACTGGGACTGGGCCCAAGTAGCATTTTCAAGTAGCTCAGCACTTCCTGGGTTCATGTATAGAAAAGTGCTTGGTTAGAGTTAGCTTGATAAACTATAGAATAATTTTTCAGAGTTACTAGGGTTCTATTAGAATATCCCCTGAGATGATAGGGATTGTCCTAGGGTCCTGCTCAGGCAAGTGTTCCACCATCTAGCTACACCACAAATCCATACTAGAATTTTCAAAATGTCACTAAGGAAATCAAGAAAGAAAGAAAATAAATAACTCTTGGGGATTATGTTAGTCACTGTTCTATTGCTGTGAAGAGACACATGATAAAGGCATTTGTGTGTGTGTGTGTGTGTGTGTGTGTGTGTGTGTGTATTTTCAAGACAGAATTTCTTTGTTATAGCCTTGGCTGTCCTAGAACTAGTTCTGTAGACCAGGTTGGTCATGAACTCACAGAGATTTGCCTGCCTCTGCCTCTGCCTCTGCCTCCCAAGTGCTGGGATCAAAGTTGTGTACCACCCTATGCCCAACCCAACCAAAGCAATTCTTATAAAAGAAAGCATTTAATTGAGGGCTTGCTTACAGTTTCAAAAGCTTAGTTCATTATCATAGTTGGGAGCATGGTGGCATGCAGGCAGGCACTGAGGTGTAGCTGAGAGCTACACATCTTGATCCAAAGGTGTTTCGGGATATATGATAACAGAGTGAACCCTGAGTTTGCATTTGCATTAATTAAATATAATCAACCGTGGATCAGGAGGAGGAGCCAGCAACTCATTGACAGAAAGTAATCATAGCGAATTAGAGAGAGTCTGGGAGATGGATAGAGAGACACACAGGAAGTAGTAAGGAGGGACTTTGAATGGGGCAGCAGAGCTGAAGGACTCTCTTTCAGAGATGTCAATGAAGAGGGAAGGTCAGCTAGTTGCTCCTCAACCTCTCTGAGCTAGCAGGTTTTCACCCCAGCCTCTGACTCCTGAGTCTTTTCTTTTTCTTTTCTTTTTTTTTTGTTTTTTGTTTTTTCGAGACAGGGTTTTTCTGTGTGGCTTTGGAGCCTATCCTGGCACTCGCTCTGGAGACCAGGCTGGCCTCGAACTCACAGAGGTCCGCCTGCCTCTGCCTCCCGAGTGCTGGGATTAAAGGCCTGCGCCACCAACGCCCGGCAATGGCTCAGCTGTTCAAGGTTAGACTCACACCAAAATAAAAGATGGCCTTGGTGAAGTTGCCCAGAGTGGCGGTGAATCAACAGTAGCTAATCAGCAGCTTTTGGGGCACAGGAGAAGAGAGGATTCTCCAGTGCCTCTGGGGGCAGGGATGAGGGGTGCCAGCACAGAGCCACAGAGCCTGCCACCTTCCTTGTGCAGTTTGGTGTGGGGCTCCATAATCTTGTTACCCCCGTAGCCTCTCTGCACAGGGACAATGGAAAGCTTGGGGAAAATAACGGCCCCTCGGATGGCCGTGGCTACCTCCATAGAGCACTTCACACCAAGACCAGCATGACCACGTCCCCAATAGTGACAGAGCCTTAAACCTGGCCTGGTGGCCAGTCCAGTGGCATGGTCATTGTATTGCCCTGATCTTTAGAAGCTCATCCTTTAGGGATGCTGAGGAAAAAGTCAATAATCTCAGATTCCTTGGTGGGCGGCGAAAACAGGCAGATCTCCAGGGACTTGTTCCTCATGCCCTCAACCAGGTGGCCCCGCTTGGAGATGGGGATCCATTCCTTGTTTTTGCCACCACACCCTCCCAAAGCTGGGTCCCTGTTGTATGTGAGAAGGCTCAGTAAGGAAACTGTTGGAATGGTCACTCAGGATATGGCTTTTATTGTGGCTAAGAGAGAGAAAATCTCCAGCGGCATCTGGAAGTGTCCAGAGCACAAAGAAAGAGAAGCAGACTGGACACAGCCAGGACCAGGGGAGCAGTGATAGCAGGAACTAGCAAGATGGAGAAGAGCAGAACAGTGGGGGAGAACAGGGGAGCTGGTGAGACAGCAAGACAGAGAATAGCAAGAGAATAGCCAGGTACAAGGAGGATGAGTAGCTGGGGACTGGGGTGGGGGTGGGGAGCCCGTGAGCTGGGGGAAGTATAGGCCAGAGGAATTGAGAAGGGCTAGGATGCTAGTGTGGGCTTTGAGACATGTGATGAATAGGGAGGCCAGAACGGGCTTTGACATGTTGATAGCAGCTGAAGGCATGTCAAGGCAGAGTCATATGTCCCTTTCACAAGTTCCTGAGGAATGATGGGTTTTATCTAACCACCAGGAATCCTTCTATAGTCCAGCTTGAGCTCATTTTTGGACATTTTGGACTGCCTCAGACACCCAGGTCCTCTGGGCCCCCTGCTGCACCCCACCATTTCCTGTTTCCCAGAGGAAGAAACTGTTTCTGAAATTACATTTTATTTATTTTATGTGTTCATTACTGTGTAGAGTGGGTGTGCTTGTGTGCCAGGGTGTGTGTGTGTGTGTGTGTGTGTGTGTGTGTGTGTGTGTGTGTATGTCACGGCATATGTGTGGAAGTCAGAGAACAGCTTGAAGGAATGGGTTCTCTCCTTCTACCAAGTGAGTGTGGGAAAGCAAACTCAAACCCTCAGGCGTGGCAGCAAGCTCCTTTGGCTGCTGAGCCATCTTGCTGGCCCATGATGTGAATACACTGTTTAGAAGATTTCATTCATGGCCACAGCTTCAACCACCACCTATGCCCTGGGGTAAACTCATAACACATTTAACAACTGACACCACAACGGCACTAACAAAATTAAGACAGAGGCTCAACTGATTAGATAACCAATCCACCGAGCTCTCAAGTGGGCTGGGTACAGCTCAGTCCACAGTATTCAAACACTGTAGAATGTGATAAAGCACTCAAACACACCCTGGTAGCTATCAGAAGCCACCACAAACTGGTCAAATTCCAGCTCAGTTTCTTGCTGCCAAGGGTCCTTGGGGGAAGTTAGTCAGCCGTTTGCATCAGCTTCCTCCTCAATAAAATATGAAAGATAAAGTTCCACTTGTGAAACAGAGCTGTGAAAATGAAACCTAAGGGAGAGCCATCAGTTTCGATTTCCTCCCTCGCAGTGTACCCAGAGCGCAGATGCTTACGAGGGACTCTGTGTCAGCAGGCAGACTCATAAACTGTGCCGTCAGGCCTTGATTCTTGATTCTATGGATTGTGTTGAGTGGGAGAAATTAAAAACAAAACAAAAAAACCCAGCAGGTATCTATATGGCATTTGCCTTGGACCAAGTGCTGAGTGCCTCATTCATCCAGCTCATTTACTCATACCAGTTGCCTCCACCTATCACTGTCTTAACTTTGGAAAAGAGAAAACATGAACACAAGTGCAAATGATTCGACCAAGGCCACTGAGATGCTGTGAACTTTAAGTCCCTCTGCTCCAGGAAAGAGGAAGCAGCCTTTTGTGAACAAAAGGACATATCTGGCAGATATATAGTAAACTTAGTTCCCTCCAGATTTTGCAACTCAAAAACAACCCTTGGAGGAAGTCAGCTTTGGCCCTGGCATTGCCCGGGGATGGTGAGTATTTAAAGTGCTTTCTTCTCTATCCTGAGACAAACACACTCACTTCAAAGCGATGTCTCTGGGAGCTTGGGTGGTCCCAAGTCGTTGTTCAATTACTAAAGAGTAAACAAATACAGACAGGAGCTGGTGACAGAGGAGCCAATAAATGTGAGTTACTTCCTGAATACCTCCCTTCTTAACCCCAGATTTCAGGGCAAGCAAATACCCAGATGTGTGCACTGGTGTGTAGACTTGATTGACGGAGTTTGACCTGCCCGAAGGAGGTGCATCGCGTTCACACACTATATTTAGAAGGGTGCTAATCTGGTCTTCAGTAATAAAGGGAGCGTCCAGCCTGCCTCGGCAGCCACACTGGGTACCCTGAGAACTGGTGTCTGAGGAAATGGACTGAGACAGTGTTTCAAACTGAGGTTCATAAATTTTCAGGGCTGGAGATGGGGCTCAGTCTGGAGAGCACTTGGCTAGCTTTCATGAAGCCTGTGTTTGATCTGCAGAGCCATATAAGCCAGGAGGGATGCCATAGAACTTGGTATACCCAGAACTTGGTAGGTGGAGGCAGGAGAAGCAGGAGTTCCAGGTTATCTTGGGCTCCACAGCAAGTGTGAGGCCAGCCTGAGCTACATGAGAGACACTGCCTCATCAAAACAAACAAAAACAAAATGAAATAAAAAAAAAAAAAAAACACCAGCGCTACACTACATCTCAAATACTGTGTCTCCTGGAAGAACTGATTTTATTTTTGTTATTTTTGTTGTTGTGGTTGTCTTTCCCTCTTCATTTATTTTGTTTGAGACAAGGTCTTACTATACAGCCCAATCTGGCCTCAATCTTATGATCCTCCTGCCTCTGCTCCCAAATACAGGCACAGTCTACCATATCTAACTTCCTCCCACACACACACACACACACACACACACACACACACACACACACACACACACACACACACACACACACACTTTTTTTTTTCTTCAGTGCCAGGGATTGAACCTAGGACCTCCCCCATGACAAGTACACTGAACTACACCCTCAGCCCCTGGAATAACTATTTTATAATGGAATCGCTCATGTCTAGTGAATCCTGGATGAGCATACAATATGCTGTGTTGAAGACAGATTCCTGGTAACGGGAATAAATTGGTGGAGCAGCTGAAGCATCCTCGAAGCTCTTTTCCTTTGCTGCCTAAGTCATCACCATGTTTATTTCAGAGCATGTTTTATGAAATCCTGCTGGTGTTTACTCCATTTTGAGTAAACAGACCGTTGAAACCTTGGGAAAGAATGTCTAGGGTCTATACTACAAGGAAAGGCCACCACGGGTCCTCCTCGGTTTGCTCTTTATGTAGACTGATTTCGTAGGACATGTGTGGAATCTTTTTGAACGTCTGCGCACCATTGTCTTTGTATCTTTGTCTTAATTTCTTATTTAGATCTCATGTCTGATAAAGTACAGGACGCCCCTGTGAGATTTAAATTGGAAAGAAAAGGAAACCAAATTGCACAGACCATGACAGTTTTAAAACCCCAGGGACTGATTATATTTGATTAGTGCCCAAATGTGGTTATTTGTGCTGTGAAGATGTCACGGTCTGAAGACTAGAACATCTTGATGTGTGTACCGCTTGCCAGGCTCTGAGACTGTCTCCCACATGGGCCATGACTCCGGGTAAGTTCCCTCCCATGGTGACTCTCTCTTCACAGCCAATACTGCCATGTCCTGGTTATCTACCTCCCAAAGAGGGTGACAGCTCTTGATCAGTGACTAGCCCAGGGACTCTTCACTATGTCATTTTTTGGCTCCCCCAAGCCCCATTTAACCTTATAAACCATCCTCTCATTAAACATTCATTAGGTTTCTTAGTAAAGTTACCTTCTGCAGATGGAATCCCGTTTTTATGAAACTACTAGGCAATGCATTCTTACTCTTCCCAGACTGAGACATTGCAGGAATTAGTAATTTGAAAGGAAGGGTATGTCAGTGTGTCATTTAGGTTTCAGGAGCCAAGAGTAAGGCAAATACTATTTTCAGCTTACATACTTGTGTGGGATGGAACCCAGAACAATGTGCATCCAACCATGGGTGCAATTTCCAGGGTAGCCTTTGCTTTGCAGCATTAAACAGCAGAGACAGTCAACAGGTCAGAGGATGGCAAGTGCTGCCTCAGTATCTGTTCTTTGTTCATCTTTATTAGGGCTACATGCAGCTTGTGGACCACAAGAGACAGGAAGAGTGTTTGAATAGAGAGAGGATGAGTCTGGGGATAGAGCCCAGGCTGACGGGAAACTCATGAATCTCCAGATTCTCTAAACCTCCTGAGTGCTGGGATTACAGGTGTGTCCTGCCACACCTGGAAACAATAATCTTAAGGTTCATACACAAGCAATATGAAATTATTGCACATCATGAAAATTTAGTCCTCAAAGGAAATAAAGCTAACGCATGTTAACCCTCAGAATGATAAGAACCTGTTGCATATGGCTGTTCAAACAAGGGCAGAGACTGGCTGTGGTGGTGCAGGTCTTTAATCCCAGAGCACTCATCTCACTAAGTAAATAATAAAGGAGATAAAGGTTTAATATTGTGTTGTAGAGACAGGCCCAGATTGATCTCAACTTTAATATGTAGCTAGATAACCTTGAGCTCTTATATATATATATATATATATATATATATATATATCTTAATATGCTTTGCATTCATATGATGAAGTGCGTGTGTGCACCACAATCCTGTGGGCTTACAGGACAGCTCGCAGGTGTCTGCTCTCTTTCACTTTTACATGGGTTCCAAGGACTGAACTCAGCTGGTCAGACTTTATGGCAAACACATTTAATATCCAAGACATTTTTAAGGGCTGACCTTGAACTTCTGATCCTCCTGTATCCGTCCTCTGAACGCTAGGATTGCAGGCATGGATCACCATACCCCCCTGTGTGTAGTGAGTGTGCAGGACAAGCACTCTACCAGCCTAGCTACACTCTCAGTCCTGAGTTTTTATCTTACCGGATTGAATATTTACTTATGTTTTAACAGACAATAAGCATCAGTTTCTGTGAAAAGAAGTTCTCGGGGGTCCCATTTCAAAACTTCAAATAGTATTTCTTTTTTTGTTTGTTTGTTTTTGTTTTTCGAGACAGGGTTTCTCTGTGTAGCTTTGGAGCGTATCCTGGCACTCGCTCTGGAAACCAGGGTGGCCTCGAACTCACAGAGATCCGCCTGCCTCTGTCTCCTGAGTGCTGGGATTAAATGCATGTGCCACCAACGCTCGGCTTAAATAGTATTTCTCTAAGTACATGGATTTTAAGACTTTTTTTTTTCTTCCGAGACAGGGTTTCTCTGTGTAGCCCTGGCTGTCCTGGAACTTGCTCTGTAGACCAACCAGGCTGGCTTTCAATTCACAGAAATCCTCCTGCCTCTGTCTCCTGAGTGCTGGTGTGTGCCACCACCACCAGGCTTAATACTGTTTTAAAAAAGATTGATTTATTTATATTTTTAATTTATATGTGTGTGTTTGTATGTCACATGTATGCAGTGCTCACGGATTCCAGAAGAGAGTGTTGAATCCCCTGGAGCTGGAGTTACAGGTGTTTGTAAACTGCCAGATGTGGGTACTGGGAACTGAACTTGGGTCCTGTGGAAGACCAAGAAGTACTCTAAACTAAACTACCAGGCTAGCTCTCCAGTCCCAAGATTTTTCAGCCTTCTTAAAATCAGAGTCGAGTGTGTGTGTGTGTGTGTGTGTATGTGTGTGTGTGTGTGTGTGTTTATTCAGCTGCATAATGATGATCCCAGTGCATAAAATTTTGGAAGAATGAGTGAATAATTAGTGATTCGTATTAATTTTTAATGAAGTCTCCTTAAAGACAATCATCATTGCCACCACTACAGAGTGAACATTAGTAAAATGAAATAAAATTATAGACTATGAACTGGCAAGATGGCTCACTGTGTAAGAGCACCTGTTGTGTGTGGTAGTTAGAATGAGAAGTCCCCATAGGCTCAGAATGTGGTTCCCAGTTGGTGGTGGTGTTTGGGAGGTCAGGAAGTGCTGTGGAAAGACATCACCAGGGGTGGGTGGGCTTTAACATCTCAGATGGTTGTGGGGGGATTGGAGGGCTGCTTAGAGGCCACATGTGGTGGTGTGTATTTGTAATCCTAATACTCAGGAGACAGAGCAGAAGGATCAGGTCAAGGCTAGCCTCAACTGCGCAGCTGTAAGCCAGCCTTGGCTGTGTGAGAAAAAAACCATAAATAAATAAACAAATAATAAATAAATACAGAGGTACTTAGAAGTGAGGGGTGTGGCTCGTAGGTGAGTGTTTGCTTAACAGAAGGCCCCAAGGTTCAAACCTATCCCCACCAAAACAAGGAGAAAGACTCAGCACTAAAATCCCCCTGTCTGGGCTGGAGACTGGACACAGCAGGGATGACTTCAGGGTTCTGTCCTGTAGGCAGAAAGGACAGATGACACTCTTAAAGACAATGGCAGTTAGGCAAGGTGGTGCACACCTTTAATCCCAGCACTTGGGAGGCAGAGACAGGTGGATCTCTGAGTTTGAGGCCAGCCTGGTCTATATAGCGAGCTCCAAGACAGTCAAAGCTACCTAGGAAGACCCTGTCTCCAAAAAAAAAAAAAAAAAGCAAATTAATCAACTAATTAAAACAAAAGTTCAATTTCATAGAATTCTACTAATTTTATTGGAAAACACTTCCCTTTGAGCAAATCCTAATACCCAATCCTAAGCAGGCCTTCATTTCTCTTTCCCTTCAACCCCTGGCAAGTGCTCAGTGGTCTCTGTGGGTTTACCGATTAGCATTTTTTTTTTTCTGTTCTGATTTGTTTTGTTTGAGACAGGGTCTCATGTATCCCACACTGGCCATGAACTCACTGGGTAGTCAAGTCTGGCTGTGAGCTTCTGATCCTTCTGCTTCATCTCCCAAGCTGGGGCCACAGGTCTGCATAGCCATACCCGGCTTCTTACTCAGGACCTTTTACGCACTGGAATCATACAATGTGTAGATTTTTGTGTATTTCTCTTACAGAGCACAAAGTTTTCTTTTTAAATTACTTAATAATTTTCTTTCTATTTAAAATTGCGTTTGCTTATTGTATATGTATGGGGAGTGGTGTGGCTCACAAGTCATGATGCTTATATGGTCAGAGGACAGCTTCGAGTTGGTTCTCTGTTCTATCAGAGGAGTTCCAGGGACCCGACTCAGATTGTCAGTGTTGGCTGAAGAGGTCTTTACCCACTTAGCCATCTGACTGGCCCAGCATCATATTTTCATGGTATATTCATGTTATAGCATGTATCAGTACTTTGTTCCTTTTATGGTGGAATAAATCAAATTTCTCCTGTGGATACGCCACACTTTGCTTATGTATTCACCACCGATGAGTATTTGAATGTGTTACTTCAGAGCTATTATACATAGTATTATTTTGAATATTCATGTACAAAATTTTGTTTGACCATATGTTTCTTTTTGTTTGTGGTGTGTGCATGAATGTTCAGCCTCTCGTGTGTGTGTGTGTGTGTGTGTGTGTGTGTGTGATTCCTCAGGTTCTAGCCACCTTTTTTCTCTCTTCTTTCTTCTCTCTCTCTCTCTCTCTCTCTCTCTCTCTCTCTCTCTCTCTCGCTTGCTTTCTTTCCTTTCTTCCTTTTTTAAAATAGAATCTTACTATGTAGACTACGTCAGCCTCGAGCTCACAGAATCTGCCTGTCCCTGTCCCGTGAGTGCTTGAATTAAAGACATGTGCACCAAGCATGGCCTTTAAAAGAATTCTCTCAGCCGGGCGTTGGTGGCGCACGCCTTTAATCCCAGCACTCTGGAGGCAGAGGCAGGCAGATCTCTGTGAGTTTGAGACCAGCCTGGTCTACAAGAGGTAGTTCCAGGGCAGCCTCCAAAGCCACAGAGAAACCCTGTCTCAATGCCCCCCCCCCAAAAAAAAATTCTCTCATTCACCTGGAACTTGCCATATAGGTTAGGCTGCCCAGTAGCCTCAGGATCTACCTGTCTCTCCCTCCAGTGTGCCTGGATTATGCACCACCATGCCCAGCTTTCTTCCCATGGGTGCTAGGACTCCAATTCAGGTCCTTGTGCTTGTAAGACAAACACTTTACCAACTGAGTCATCTGTCCAACCTTCACGGTTGTAATTGTCTTCAAAACTCAGTAGTGGAAACTATGGATCGTATAGCAACTATCAGTTTAACTTTTGAGGGTCTGCCAAACTGTTTTCCACTGTGGTTGTGCCATTTATATTCCTATTCATCCACAAGTTCCGGTTGCTCCACTGCCTCATTGACACGGTTTTCAGCGGGTAGGCAGGAAACAGTCACGTAATCCAAAATCAGGAAGATTTCCCTCTATGCTGCTTTGAATTAACCCTTCAATTCCGCATGGAAGCATTTGATATTGAACACATTTCTGTGTGTGATGTAGGGAGGAGCCCCCATCCGATTCTTTTATTTGTTTTGTTTTATTTGAGACAGAATCTTTCTCATGTGCAAGCTGGCCTCAAACTACTGATCTTACTGACTCCACCTCCCAGACAGAACCCAGGCAGGTGTCACTATGTCAAATGCACTCTTCAGCACCTGATATCAAGTTGTTCCAGAACCATTTGCTCAGAGGACTTAACACCTTGCACCTTTGTCAAAACACAGTTGGTCAAGCCGGGCATTTGTGGCACGCGCCTTTAATCCCAGCACTCGGGAGGCAGAGGCAGGCGGATCTCTGTGAGTTCGAGGCCAGCCTGGTCTCCAGTGCGAGTGCCAGAATAGGCTCCAAAGCTACACAGAGAAACCCTGTCTCGAAAAACCAAAAAAAAAAAAAAAAAAAAAAAAAGAAAAGAAAAGAAAACAACAACAACAACAACAACAACAACAAAAATCACTTGGTCGTAGATATATGGGTTAATTTTGGGGCTCTCAATTAATTCCTAATCCATCATGCGGTATTTAATTAATTTTCTAAGACAAGGTCCTCCTATGTAGTTCTGGCTGTCCTGGAACTCTCTATCTAGATCAGGCTGGCCTTGAACTCACAGGGATTCTCCTGCCTCTATCTCTCAAGTGCTGGGGTTAAAGGCGTGCACCAACACTGCTCTGCAATCCACATGACTTTAATTTTATAAATCATTTTTGGAATTATTTTATTCAGTAGTTCATCTTTAAATTTTATTCATTTATTCATTTCATTTAAAATGAGTCAGAATAAATTTGCTGTGGAGAAAAATGTTCCTGAAAATCAAGAGAATAGCTGCTGAGCAATATTTTTACAATTTTAGATGGTTGAAATTTTGTGCATCGCTTTAGTAATTTCTAAAGTTTTGAATTTATGAGACTCCAGGAACCCACTTCATTATTTCAGAAGAGGACATGATGGCAGGGACATGTCATCTCTGGATGCTATACAGTGTAACATAAAACAGCATTAGATACAAGAAGTAATGGTATTTATTTCTCAACTCTTCCACAGTAACTTACATACAATAAATACAGTGTGTGCACAGGCTTTCCTTTGGGTCTTTTAATTGCATTACAGGGTAACTGGGTAATTGCTGCACAGGGATGTTTATTCTGAATTTTTTTTCTCACCATCAAAGATAGCTGTTAGGGAGACCAGGCATAAACAGGGACAAGTCTATGTTGGTTCCCTATATTTTGTTAGGTAAAGCATAATTTCCTTGCGGTGGTCTTATATTTTCCTTGTTAAGTATTGTTTTCCCCTCTCCCCACCATTGTTTTAAATTAAATAGAGTCTCACTGTGCATCCCAGACTGTGGTTAAAATTACAGTCCTCTTGTCTCAGCCTCCTGAATGAGTGTCACTTTGCCTGGCATCAGACACGAGTCCATTTTGTCACCCTCTTACACAGGTCACAATTTGGGGGAACAACATCACACGCATATAAAAACTAGAAAAAAAAAAAAAAAACAAAACTCAAGCAGCTTTCAGGTGTCCGTTACTAGAAGTCTGTGGTTTTCTAAATCACAGGCTCCTTTAAGAGTCTATGTTCCCAAGGTCGCGAGGAAAGGAGACAAGGGTGGCGCAGCCATATCTGCTGCTTTTGGTCTCCGACAGCGCGGTGATGGGCCAGCGTTTCCGGAGGTTCCTCACCTCCGCGGCCGGTCGCAGCCACTATGAGCAGGGCCCGGGAAGAATTTGCCATTTTCAATGGAAAACAAGTGGCTACGATGACTGTTGGATCTGGATTTGCTGCTCTTTTCTTTAGTGTAAGGCACCAGCTACTTAAGAAACAGGAGGTTTTTAATGCATCCCTTTAACAGAATGAAGACTGTTTAAGAGATGTGATCTGAAAATTGGATTAAACTCTTGAACTCTTATACTAGATAAGATTGTAAATGAACTGATGACATTAAAAAAAAAAAAAAAGTCTGTGTTCCCAGAGCGTTTGTTCCTCGAGGCGTCAACTCATCTCCAGAGTGATTTCTTCGAAGTTCTCATCTGCATTTTAAGATCCTCTATTAAAATCACTCAGAGGTGATGGCACAAAATTCAAATCCCACCCAAGCCTTCTCACATACAAATATAAAAAACACGACAGACAATGAAAACGTACAGCGCCTGCCCGCATATTAATGCTTTTGAGAGAGGCTTATGGTCGCTCAGACTCTCTCACCAGGACAGCCTACAACCCACGATTCAAACGAATGAAAACACAGAGGGTAGGTGCAACAGACCGTGTGATCGTCCCCATGAGTTTTTCTAAGCACATCACCAGTTTCCATCCTGCTTTCAAGTCAGAGAGACTGGCACTTAACGATGGTCCAAAGTCCCGAAGTTCTGCCGTTTTCCAGTAGAGGGCGACGTTGCACTCAAGGCTGCCAGTTGCATCGTCACTCTGGAGGTCCTACTCTAGTTTGCATTGCAAGTATTTTTTAAAAAGTCGTATTATTTCCCCCACACTCTATGAAAGCGAGTATTTAAGAAGAAAAACAGGTACTCGAAGCATTGTTTTCCTATCCACTCTCTTCAGCAGAGAAATTTCATCACATGTGGCATTCCAGGAGGTTGCCGTCAAAGTCCCAAAATACGAAACGCATCTCGCAAGTCATCGACTTCATACAAGGGCTGCGGGAGGAAAAAAAGAGATACAGACCGAGTGAATGGCTTCAAATCTGAGCTGGGGAAGGGGAAGCATCTGAATGAAGAGGCTGGCTTGAGAGGAAAGTAAACTGGGATCAGCACCAGGAAGAAGAAGGGAGAATTCTGGCCTGGAAGGAACTCCACCTGGGGGAGGCCAACAAAAGAAAGAGTTATGAAGACTCAGTGGAGAGAAGAAAGAGGGAGGAGTCTAAGTGGGGCTCCACCCCGCGGAAAGACAGAACAGAAAGAAAACTGGATTGTAGGAGCTCTGAAGTATTCACCATATGAAAACAAGTGATTCAAAAAAATATCTAAGAGTAAGAGGCTCCAGTCAGGGGAGGGGGGGTGGGAAGGAGGAGGGAGGGAGAGAGAGAGAGAGAGAGAGAGAGAGAGAGAGAGAGAGAGAGAGAGAGAGAGAGAGAAAGGGAGAGAGAGGGAGAGAGAGGGAGAAGGGAGAGAGGCGGAGGGGGAAAGCAAGGATACTCTTACCAAAAGAATACGCCGGAGCTGTCTGGTTAGACGGACAGAATTTTCATGCAGCCCCTCCCAGGCTTTGAAAGTTCTTTCATGATTTTCTACAAATGTATTCCAGCAGTAAAAATAGTCTTAAAAGAAAAAAAAAAAGTAAGAAGGGGTGTGTGTGCCGGGCGTTGGTGGTGCACGCCTTTAATCCCAGCACTGAGGAGGCAGAGGCAGGCGGATCTCTGTGAGTTCGAAGCCAGCCTGATCTCCAGAACGAGTGCCAGGATAGGCTCCAAAGCTACACAGAGAAACCCTGTCTCGAAAAACCAAAAAAAAAAAAGAAGGAGTTTTGTGTGTGTGTGTGTGTGTGTGTGTGTGTGTGTGTGTGTGTGTGTGTAGGTCAAAAGTCAGGAGGTCAGAGGGCAGTTCTTGAGACTTGCTTCTCTTCTCCCACCATGTGGGGTTCCAGGGATCAAACTTAGGACATCAAGGCATCCCTCTGGCCCTCTTCATTATTACTGTTATTATTATTATCACTATTATTTGTCTGCTAAAGACGGACCGCAGGGATCTGCACAAGAGTTCTGTCACCGAGCGCACCCGCAGCACCCCCAACTTCTGTCCCTCTAATTCTGACCATTCTGAGATGGGTGTGGCAGAGGCCAGAGAGTTGCAAGTGAAGGCCAGCCTGGGATAGTGACACCCTGTCTCAAAAAACAAAGTCATACGTTTGACGTCGGGGAGGAATTGAGAGCCGCTGTGGAGCCGCCCTCTCCGCCCTCAGTCTCCCCGCTGACTATCCCCGCCTGAGCTGCAATCCAGATCGCCTTCTCCTCGCACAGCCCTCACCTTTGAAGGTCATGATCCCGATCTGGACCCCAGCGCGGTGCAGTCTCCGCAGCCCCTCAGGCTCAGCCTTACGGTCCTCGCAGAAGTAGAGGCGAGCGGTGAAAATCCTCAGGCTGAGGTTGGGGTTCCATCTCAGAAACTCAGCCACGTGCCGGGCGCAGTCGTAGCAGGGGCTCCAGGAGGTGAACCAGGTGACCCGGTAACACCGTCCAGGGTCCAGATCCCAGTCCGAGATGTAGCGTAGGAACAACAATTCCACGTGGCAGCCGGACTGGGGGAGAGAGCAGAGAGCACTGGTGATGTGACGGCATGCCCTCCCACCCAGGGCCATTTGGGATGCTTGTGTGAACGCTAGCCTGGAACTCGCTACGTAAGCCAGACTGGTCTTGAACACAGATATCCTCTGCCCCTGCCTCCAGAGTGTTGTGCTGGGATCAAAAGCGTGCGCCACCACATACAGCATAATGTTAGCTTTCTTGTTAAGAGAGCTCTTGCTGGAGCCAAAGCCCTTTATCACACTGACTCTGCTGGGTAAAGAAAGGCTGCGGACCATACAGGACCAAGGGGGATGAAATGAGTTACATTCGCAGTTATTTTTATTTAATGTGCGCGGATGTTTGTGCCTGCATGTGCCTGCAGCCCTCAGAGGTGAGGAGAGAGCATTGGATCCCCTGGAACAGGAGTTATAGTTGGTTGTGAGTTGCCTGCAGGTGATGGGAACCAAGCCCAGGCCCTCCAGAAGAGCAGCAGGTGCTCCTAACCACCAAGCAGCCTCTCCAGCCCCCTTCTTTAGTCTCAAAGCAGTTCAGAGGCTGGGGAAAGACAGGAGAGTTTGGGGACGGTCTCATCATTGAAGGAGGGTGTGACATCAGGGTGCCCAGCATTACTGGGGAAGGCGCTAACACCCTTCAGACCATGTCTAATGTGGGTGCGTAGAATGTGAAAAGAGCCCGAGGAAGTTGGTGGGGACGCTAATCAAATATCCCGGAAAAGTTCAGTGTGGTGGCAGACGCCTGTAATGACAGCGTGCAGAGGCAGGAGGATTGCCAGAGATGGTCTGGTCAGCTTGCCAGTATAGGTACTCGATTTCTCCCCATATCTCCGTTTCTTCCCTCCCCTTTGAGACTATTCCAGACTATTCCACCACCACCAAAAAAAAAAAAAAAAAAAAAAAAAAAAAAAAAATAGGAGAGCTGTCCCCTCAGCACTTGGCATCAGTGGCATCCACGACTTAACCATCAACACCATTGGTACCTTGTTGCGAAGGTGGCCGAAATCCAGGGAAAAGGAAGTGGCGCTGTCCCTCCTCTTCACCACGTAGCACAGGTAGGTCTCATGCCGACCCTTAGCCCAGCGGACATTTTTGAAATGGTAAAGAAACTTCTTTTGTTTCATCAGAAGGCTGTGAATGAGAGAAGAAATTCAGGGCACAACTCTTCTGTCACCATGCTCTTCCTCCAGCTTTATTGTTTATAATAATAATAAATTATTATAATTAGTAATTATAATAATAATTCCGAAACTATTCCTAGCTGAGGATGATGTAAAAGGGTCTGCTCTTCTGAGCTTGTATTTCCAGCTTCTCCATCCACCTCCAGGGTCCACATGGATCTCAAACTCTACGTGGTCAAGCAACAGTCCTTACCCCTCATGACAGTAATCAAACTGTCAGCCCCCTTTGGTTACTTCTTCTTCCTCAGTTTTCATATTTAATTGATCATATAAATTTGTAATTTCTGCTGGGCGGTGGAGGTGCATGACTAATTCCAGCACTCAGGAGGCAGAGGCAGGTGGATAGTTCAGTTCGAGGCCAGCCTAGACTACACAGGGAGTTCCAGGACAGCCAGGGCTACACAGAGAAACGCTGTCTCAAAAACAGAAAACAAAACAAAAAAATTTATGTTCTATTGGGTCTCAGAAAAAGTATGCTTCAACATCCTGAAAACTTGAAACTTGGAAGACACAGCCTTGGAAACTGTCTCTCTAACCTCTGACCTCCTGTCTTCTGTCTACCCCAAGAGCATCACTGAACCATAACTCCTCCTCAAGCAAGTCATAAAACCTGGTGAGGGCCAGGTAAGGTCGTTCATGCCTGTAACCTCAGCACTTGGGAGGGTTGCTGAAAGTGTGAGCCCAGCATGGGCTCTGCAGCAAGAATACAGCAACTGCCTATGGTATATGAGTCCCCAGCACCACAAAACAACACAAAACCTGGAAAGGTCACTCTCAGCCAGGCTTGACTGGCACACAAGTCCAATTCCAGCATTTGAGCAGTGGAGGAAGGAAGAGCAGGAGTTCGAAGCCAGCCTGAGCTACTGAGGAAAGAAAGGCCATTCTCTTCCTTGAAGACCCTCATTCTGTGGGAGTCCTGTCCTACATCCAGGGAAAGGAACTCTGTAGCTGGCCCTTGCTGGCTGTCCTCCTCCCCTCTCTAAGCACAGGGTCATATGAGGTCATGCCCACTTGCATTTCCTCATAACACACATTCTTCATTGAATAGAAATACAACAAAGTTTCCTTTGTGCTTTTAAAAAATTACATTTATTTATTACTGTTTTGTAATTGATGTGTGTGTATGGCCCGAGGGCAACTTGGGGAAGCTGGCTCTCTGCTTCTATCAAGTAGGTTCCAGGGATCAAACTCAAGTTGCAGGGTTTGGCTGCAAGCACCTTCACCTGCTAAGCTATCTCGACAGCCCCCTTTGGGTCTTGGGTCTTCGCTTCTGTATTTTGTTTGGTCAGCTTTGTTGGCTTTATTTTATTGATTTATTTTTGTTGTTTGTCTCCAGACAAGATGTCACAGAGCTTAGGCTGGTGGGGAACTTGATGGGGATGACTCTCCTGCCTCTGCTTCCCAGTGCTGGGATGACAAGGGTTCTCCACCCACCTGATTTAAGCGGTGTCGGGGACTCAACTCAGAGTTTTGTGCCTACTGGCAAGTTCTTTAACTGAGCTACATCTCCAGCCCCTCAGGGGTTCTCTCTGTCTCTGTCTCTGTCTCTGTCTCTGTCTCTGTCTCTCTCTCTCTCTCTCTCTCTCTCTCTCTCACACACACACACACTGTCTCTCTCTCTCTCTCTCAAAATAAAATCTTTGTGGGGACTAGACAGGTGACTCAGCCATTAAGAGCATGTACTGCTCTTCCAGAAGACCCGAGTTCTATTCCCAGCACCCATATCAGGTGGCTCACAACCACCTGTTACTCCAGCTCCAGGGGAACCCAACACCCAACACCTTTGGCTTCTGAGGGCATCTGCACTAGTACACTCACACATACGAGGGCGTGGGGGAGGAGAGGCAAGGAGAGAAGGACAGACTTAATAATAATGTAAAAAATCTTTGTATTGTATGCATACATATATGGGGCGAGTGGGGCTACCCACGCTACAGCACATGTGTGAAGATCAGGCACAGTCCTTGGCTTCTGTCTTGTCTTAGGCAAGATTGCTTGTTCTCTGCTATGCACTCTCTCACACACACACCCCAGGCTAACTGGCTCACAAGGTTCTCCTCTCTCTGCTTCCCATCTGGCCTTAGAAGCGCTAATTCCTGGCTTCTGCTCTTGGGGAGTTAAAATCGGGTCGTCACGCTTTCATGGGGAGTGATGCTCCCACAGAGTCGCCTTCCCAGCCCTCAAGTTTCGGAAGGCAGAGGCAGGCGGATCTCTGTGAGTTCGAGGCCAGCCTGGTCTGCAAAGTTATACAGAGAAAGCCCTGTCTCAAAAGCCCCCTTCCCCAAAAAAAGTTTCTTTAAAGAAATTTAAGTCCCTGTTGACTCTGTGGACGTAGTAGTAACAAGAGCCACGAGATAAAGCAGATGGTAAAAACCTGTGTCCCTCACTTGTAGAGACAGCACTGCCACACAGTGGTGCTGGCTGGAAGTGCAGAGAATTTGTAAAAAAAAAAAAAAAAAAGGTGGGGGGGTGGAGAAGAGCTAGTTAGGAATTTGAATACGGTTTTGATGCAAGAGAATTGAAACCCTTTTCACTTTTTTGGGGTTGTTGTTGAGATGTAATTTACATAGTAAACTCCACTCACTTAAAATCTACAGCCCAATGAATGCTGACAGGACCACACTCTAGCCTGTCAGTGTGGTCAGAGGATGTAGCATTTCTAGGCTGCTTTTGTTTCTTCATCTCTATTTGATGCTATTTCTCCTCCCACCCAGGCAACCGCTGACCTGCTTTCTGTAAATGTAAATTATTCAGAGTTTCTATAATTTCATATAAATCACATTCCCTCTCCCTGTGTGACTTCTCTCCCTGGACATGGTGAAGCTGATATTCATTCAAGAATCAGTAGTTGCCTCCTTTGTCCTGTTGAGTAATACTCTATTGTCTGGGTATAGCATGTCTTGCTTATTCGTCCCTATGCTGATTGACCTTAGGGTATGGTCCACTTTTGGTGTTATGGTGGATGGAACCACTATGAATATTCAGGTATCATCATTGAGTATATGTAGTTGACAGTTTATATTTCAATAACGCAATACAAATCCCTGACTTTTGGGAAGAAAGGTTTTTTTTTTTGAGATATGGTCTTGCTGTGTAACCCATGCTGACCTGGAAATCTCTATGTAGCTGCAGCTGGCCTCAAACTCAAGATCCTCTTGTCTTCGCCTCTAACAATAACAGCTTTATTTTGAAATAACAATTTTCTATGATAGTCAGCATAGTAGTTCCATGTCTGCTGTTCATCACTAGCATATAAAACCCCTTAGCAGCTGGGCATCCTGGTGCACACCTTTAATCCCAGAATTTGGGGCGGCAGAGGCAGGTGGATCTGTGTATAGGAGGCTAGCCTGGTCTACATGGAGAATTCTAAGCCAGCCAGGCTTTGTGGTGAGACCCTGTCTCAAAACAACAATAGCAAACACAGCATGGCTAAACTCAGCAGCATATACCAAGAAGCACAGGCAGAAATGTGCACATTGCTCAAATCCAGCCAGTTTTAAACAGTGTGAGCATCATCTCTTGGTGATAAATCCCCTTTATATTTAACTAAACTTTCTGTGCTATCTACACAGGAAAAGTGGGAAAAACCTTTTCAGTTGGATTGAACCTGGCGCTTGTACATGTTAGTGAGGGCTGTGCCACAGAGCCATACTCACAGCCCTGGAAAACTCGTTTTTCTACCTACTGTGGGTAGCATGTGTTTGTGTGCATCTGGGTATATTTATGTGCGTGTGTCGTGGGGCTGCTATTATGAAGAATGAGAGTTAGCCTGGGAATTTAGAAAAAAGGGCGTGCCAAAAGTAAAACAATTATGTCCAGACCACAGAAAGACATACCAGGCCATTTCTGTTTTATAATTGCAGCCACGGTGAGCGGAGCCTCACAATCCTGACCTGCTGATTGGGTGCCTTGATCCATCACTTCCCTCAACTCTAGCTGGGAGCCCCTTCTCAGGGTGTTCTTGCCAGGTAGGGGGGATATTGCCAGGTAGTTTTTCAGCCTGAAGATTGACAGCTGCTGAGACAGCTGTGCTCCTTGAAGCAGAACCTTAGCTGCTTCCCCAGCAAAGCAAACCAAAGATAAAGGGTTAAAAATAACCCGGGCAGAGTCAGATGCAGGCCTGCCTTCGCTAATGGCTCTACAGATGAGCTCTTCCAGATGAGTTACAGACCGCCCTTTGCTCCATCTCCCCACCTTCTTGTTTGTTTTCTCTGACTTTCAGTCTTGCCTTTGTTTTTGCGTTTTGCTGTATGCCCATATTTCTCTCAGACCCTTCCCCATCAGGGCCTAGACTTCAGATTTGTTTTTAAAATCTCACTATAAACTCATGAAGTAGTTGACACCGTCTGCCTCTTGGAAACATTTTTTTGTTTGTTTTTTGAGAGTGGGGGATATAGTACAGTGGCAGGACACTTGTCAGCATGTGCAAGGTCCTCAGTGTGGTCCCTAATAGGGACACGGGGGAGTGGAAGGAGGAGGAGGGAGAAGAGAAAGGAAATAAAAACTAAAAAAGAAGAAGAAAAGAAAGGGGGAAAATTGGAATCTGAAGAGCACTCACACCATCACTAAGTATATTAATTCTATATTCTAAATGTTATAGCCAAAATGGAATTGAGCTCAAGTGTATGGGTTAGACATGACTCCCACACACTGGCAGTTAATGTAGGAAAATGAGAGAGAAACTTCTGATAATGGCTCATCATGAGCTGCAAATAAGAGCCCCGAAAAGCTTTCAAGAAGTTAAGACATCTCTGCACAGATTAATTAAGCAGCAAAAATGCCACTAAGTGCCTAGCAGTTGAGCCCATAACACTATATTGACTGTTTTAATGCCATTCTCTCCTTACCATAGATGCCACCGTAATGAGTTACAAGCAATCATCTCAAATGTTTGGTATTTTTAAGAAGCAAGAATTTCCTTACTATAGCTAAATAATTCCAGTAAAGACTCGAGTCTTAAAACGTTGACTATTAGCCAAACAATTATGAAAATAACCACTCCTGTTTTTAGTAAGGTGTTCACGACCTCTTTGTGCTAAGTCCCTAAGGGTTCACTGCTATTGCCATGAGCCAGCTCCAGCACTGTCTGTCATCTCAGGACAAGCCAGGACTTCCTGCCTCCTTTGCAACATGGAGAAGAGACAACTGGAGAGAAGTGAGGAGAGTAAGAACTAGCAGATAAGGCAGATCCAGGATAGGAAAAGTGCACAGTGACAGACAGGCAAAGCCTGCCATCCATCCAGACAGACAGCAAGATGGGAGTGCACACACACACACACACACACACACACACGAGACTGCCCTGTTACCTGTCCATTTCGGAATCCAGCTTGACGGTCTTGATTCTCTCAAAGTCTTAGGCCAAAGGAAGCTTGCTTCAAGCAAGGCTGCTTCAGTGCCGTTGTGTGACAAAGCACTGGCCCCTGGCATTCAAATCTGAGCTCACCGTGTGGGCTCCTCCCCCAGACAGCATCACTACCACCAGGTACCTGACATCTGCCTCCTGGGTTGGTCCAGTAAAGATGGGCTGGCCTGTGGATTGCAATTCAGGGCGGTACTCATTATCTGCCCCCCTGGGTTGGTCCAGTAAAGATGGGCTGGCCTGTGGATTGCATGATTCAGGGTAGTTCTGCTTACTGTTCAGCTTCCTTTGAGGCTGTTCCTAGAAAAAGCCAGCCCAGGCAACACAGGTAACAAGGATCAAGAGAAATCCACCCCCCCTCTCTCTGTGTCTGTGTGTATGTGTGTGTGTGTGTGTGTGTGTGTGTGTGTGGTGTGTGCACATGGGTACATGTGTGATCCTGTGTTTCAAACCTAAGGCCTTGTGCATGCTTCCTAATTTTACAACTATGGCAATAACAGTGACAATGGTCATATTTACTTAAAGTGGCATTAGATGGCATTTCAGTAGCATCTTGTGCTCCATGAAATTGCAGTATCTGTCCCCTCAGTTATTTACATGCAGCTTTGGGCTTCAGTAGAGATCTACGTTGACAGCCCCGCCTCCTGGCTGAGCAAGTAAACTCAGTCACACAGCATCCAGAAAATGAACTTTGACCTCCCCATCCCACTAATTTTAAAAAATCACATCTCAAAAAAAGATAGCTAGAAAGGCTAGTTGCTCGCACCAACAAGTCACGTTTAAACAAACCCTTTTCTCCTCATTAAAAATACCTTGCTGGGGGCTAAGGTTAGGAGCCTTTGCACCTATGGCAGAGGACCCAGGTTCAGAGCCCAACAGGTGGTTGTGAGCCACCTGGGTGCAAAGAACTGGACCCCCAGGCATCTGGAAGAGCAGCAGATGTTTTCTCTTTTCTTTTCTTTTCTTTTCTTTTCTTTTCTTTTCTTTTCTTTTCTTTTTCCTTCCTCCCCTCCCTCCCTCCCCCCTTTCTTTCTTTTGACAGGGTCTCATTATATAGCTCTGGATGCTCTGGAACTTTCTATCTAGATCAGGCCAGCCTTGAACTCACAGAGATTGGATCCTGTTGAACACACACAGCACACATCTCTGCCCCTACACCTCTGGATGTTGCCCACAAAAATCTCTCCCTGCGTAATCTTACAGTTTAAGCCCTCATTTATTCTGTGTCTTTGTTCAAACACTCCCTGACAGATGAGACTTTCCTGAATATCGTATTTGAAATGTTAACGGCTTCCGCCTACTTCTTCTCCCTCTTCTAATTCATTTTTCTTGTTATCATTTATCACTAAGAGGCATTATTTCCCTCACTATGAATTAGTGAATTCCTGAGAAAAAAAGTTTCAGGGCACCAGCAGTAGGCAGGGTTGCCTGGTGACATTACAGGTTTGAGGGAACCGTGGTGACAGGTGGACATTTGAAATCCAGTCTCCCTAACTTGTCTCTTCAGATGAGACTTGCTTGGGCCTTTGCCATGCTTTCTGTCATTTGTGCAGGGATTGACATACTGAGAAAACACAATGCACATCATCCCAAAGAACCGACTTCATTGTCATTCATGCTGTCATTTCTTCACATTTAAAAAGTTAATTTGTGTGTTTTTGTCCAGTTTGGTGGTGGAGGGTTGTGGGCACAAGCTCGATAGAATGTGTGTAGAAGTCAGAGGGCAGTTTTTTGTTTTTTTTTTGTTTGTTTGTTTTGTTTTTTTTTTTTTGTATTTTTGAGACAGGGTTTCTCTGTGTAGCTTTGGAGCCTATCCTCTATCCTGGCACTCGCTCTGGAGACCAGGCTGGCCTCGAACTCACAGAGATCCACCTGCTTCTGCCCCCCCCCCTCGAGGGCTGGGATTAAAGGTGTGTGTCACCAATGCCCGGCGACCAGAGGGCACTTTGTAAGAGTTCACCTTCCTTTTCCACCACGTTGGTCTTCCAGGGCACTCAAACCAAGTAGCCAGGGTTGGCAGCAGGGACATTCACCCACTGAGCCATTGCCTGTCCAGATGACACCACTTAAAAAAAAAAAAAAGAAAAGAAAAGAAAAGAAAAGGTATTCCAGGCTAGCCAAGGGTTGCATAGTGAAACCCTGTCTCAAAACAACAACAAAGGAATAAGCAACCCTGCCCCCATAACATCATCAAACCGTATGGTGTTACAAGCTCAGAATCCTAGCATTCTGAAGGCTAAGGCAGGAGAAGTCCTGAAACTTTGAGGCCAGCCTGTGCTACATGGCTAGTTCTAGGCCAACATTGGAACCGTGTGGGTGCTGGGAATTGAACTTGGGTTCTCTGGAAGAGCAGTCAGTGCTCTTAGCCACTTAAGCCATCTCTCCAGCCCCCCACTCTAAAACTTTGTTGCACCAAAAGGTAAAAAATAAAAAAAAAACTATAACAGTTAAACAACCACTAAACTATCTGTAATTAGTCTTTCTCTGTCCCACCATCCAGCTCCCAAATAATGACAGGAGACTTCCTATTAATTATGAAAGTTTTATACCTAAACCATGTTTTTTGTTGTTGTTGTTTTGTTTTGTTTTTCAAGACAGGGTTTCTCTGGAGACCAGGCTGGCCTCGAACTCACAGAGATCTGCCTGCCTCTGCCTCCCGAGGTGCTGGGATTAACGGTGTGTGCCACCAACGCCCGGCCCTTTAAAATGAGCTGTATAGGTACAACATCTTAAACAAGAGTAGAAACATGTATAGAGTATAACAAAAAAATAACCTTAAATTTGTATCAATATGCAAAAATACCTTAAACAAGAGTAGTAACATATATAGAGTATGTTCTAATAAAAATAACCTTAAATTTGTATCAATATGCAAAAATCCATACCAATGTAAAATATCTGAGATTAACAGTTGCTTTTTAGTTTAAAGTAGATTAAATAATCTACCAGTTTATCCTATCCTTTCCATACCCCTTTTTTCTTTTTAGAAAGAGATCCTTGAATCCAATCTCTCTTGCTTAGTCTTCTCTGCTTACCATGACAAGTAACAATTTGCAACCAACCGTCCTAAATAATGACAAATATTCATAACCCACCAAACAATAAAAAGCCACCTATCCTACCTCTTGGGAATGTGGGCATGGTATTCTCTAGACTGCTTCCTGTTGTCTGGGGGGTGGGCAACGGCATCTTTAGGCGACCCTGAGAAAATTGGATAGTCAAGTCCTGGCTATTATTTTTGTTTCGTCTCTATGTGATAGGAAAGTGTAGAGCTTATCTGAAGTCCTGGCTGGAGTAGTCTCTGAGACTGGACCACCTTAGCTAGCTGCTTTGAAGTTGTTCTGGATGCAGAATTTTGAGGAAACTGCAGCAGAGACATTCTGAGAGGCTGGATCACCTGGCTACTTGTCTTTATTGGTCTCTGGTCCTTTTGTTTAAAAACACATAAACGTTGAAAGCTAACATCTGCATATATAGTAACAAAAGTATGGAATGTGAGGTGTGTACAAATCAGCTAAAAATGAGTTTTTTGCTTTATGTTTGAATAGGTATAAAGCATCTATCAACTTTATGAGTCCATTTGGACTGTATAATCAAACCTCCATCCATGCCATATGAAAGGATGGCGTGTAATAAGTCATGAGGACTCTGTAGCCAACAAGATTTACCATGTCTTATCCAGTCTCAGAGCTGTTCCGATGTAGAGGGATCAGCATATAGGTCACCTGTCCTGTAGTCTTTCTTGGTTTCTTTTTTTCATGTCTGTAGTCAGGATTTTCAGGAAGTTTTACCCGATCAAATCTGATCTTTATTACTTTTGAAAAGAATTATAACTTTATGTTTCCTGTAGAATCAAAGGCATAACCTCTCTTCCAATGCAGCTGTGTGAAGATATATTGCCGTGATTGGTTTAATAAAGAGCTAAATAACCAATAGCTAGGCAGGACTTCCGGGCAGAGAGAGGAAGTAGAGGGAGATGACCAAGGCATGAGAGAGACACCATGGGGACATGGGATGAGTTGGACACACAGATGGTGTGAGAGAGGTAAAATCCATGTATAGTGGGTAAATTAATAAAAACATAGGTTAATTTAAGTTATAAGAGCTAGTGGGAAAAGCCTAAGCTCATAATGGCCAAGCTTTCATAATTAATAAGGCTCCCCGTTATTATTTGGGGGCTGGTGTCCCAAAGGAAAGTCTGACTACATATGGCATCCAACATGGTCCTCAGACCTTAGCTACCTCTAACCTACTTCTTATCTTTGTGAAGCAGTCTATTCAAGGTAACTGGAAGGCAGTGACACTTTTGTGACACGTTTCCTTTCATGTTTATCTCCTCTCTCTCTCTCTCTCTCTCTCTCTCTCTCTCTCTCTCTCTCTCTGTGTGTGTGTGTGTGTGTGTGTGTGTGTGTGTGTGTGTGCTTTGTTTTCAAGAAAGATCCACTATGTCCCAAACTGGCCTTGCACTTGCAGTGAGACTAGCTGTTTTTGTACAATGTCTTTCAAGAGTCCCACATTCGAGTAAGTATCAGAATTTCTTCTTTACTGTGTTTTGTTGATACATTCACCTCCTGATGAACACGAGCTGTTGCTGTCTTTGCCTATTGTGGATGACTGGCATAGAAACATCTGTTGGGCCCCCTTGCCAGTTCTTTTGGATGCATACCTAGCCACCAATCACTTTTCTTTCTTTCTGTTCTTTTGATGCTGGGAATTGAATTCAGGTCCTTGTATGGGTTTGCGTTGTCCTTTTATTTTCGTTTTTTTCAGATAAAATTGTATAGTATTTAATACATATATTCGTATGGAAGTGGTGGCTACAGTCAAGCTGATGAACATGTCGGTTTCCTCTCGAGGCATCTTTCCCGGGTCACACAGTGCGAGCTTTTGCAGTTTCTATCAGCAAGTTCCCAGCATGCAACGCGGTGTTAGTAACTCCGGTCGTCACCTCACACACTGGGTCTTTGAACTGTTCTTCCTATATGCAACAGCAACTTTGTGAGGTTTTTGGTGCTATCTATCTTTTTGTTTGTTTGTTTTCAAGACAGGGTTTCTCTAGGTGACCTTGTTTGTCCTAGAACTCACTCCATAAACTAGGCTGACCTTGAACTCTCATAGATCTCCTGCCTCTGCTTCCCCAGCGCTGGAATTAAAGGTGAACGCTACCACCCCCTGGTTCACGGTTTTTGTTTTTGAGGGTCTCACTATATAGTCTTGTCTGGCCTCAAACCCACAGTGGTCTGCCAACCTCTGCCTCCTGGAAAGGCACATTCTTTACTCAACGACCCTACCCACACCCCCAGTACACGCTATTCTACTGTTCGCTTCTCTACATTGACTTTGTTTGTTTGTTTGATTGTTTTCAAGACAGGGTTTCTCTGTGTAGCTTCGGAGCCTATCCTGGCACTCGCTCTGGAGACCAGGCTGGCCTCGAACTCATAGAGATCCGCCTGCCTCTGCCTCGTGAGTGCTGGGATTAAAGGTGTGTGCCACCAACTCCAGACCTCTATATTGACTTTTAAGATTCCATGTAGAAGTGAGATTGTGCATATTACTTTTTCAGTATCTTTCTTAGTCCCTTCAGCCAATTGTTTTCCAGACCATTGTGTCACACAGCAAGACCTCCTTTATTTACTACTATCATCTAAAACTTTGCAGCGCTGGGAAATCAATCCCCAGGCCTTTGTGCCTGTCAGAAAAGTATTCTACCACTGAGCTGCACCCCAGCCCAAGCTCTCCCTCGACAGGGCTGCATGGCAATACTGTGCGGATGCCTTCACCGGTGTGCTCATCAGGCAGTGGCCAATGTTATTAGACCAGTTGAAACTTGATGTGATGTTTAAATGGCAGTGTTAAGGAATCAAATGGCATTTTGAAGACAAAATTAAGGACAGGGCATTTCTAAGCTCAAGGTGCTAAGTTCTAAGTTTTCAACATGGGGTGTGTGTATGTGATTAATCCTTCTCTCTCTCGCTTTTCTTTTTATTTATTCTTCTCTCACACAAGATATCCTACCCATCCTAACCACAGCCTCCACTCCACACACACACACACACACACACACACACACACACACACGGATTTGGGGTGGGCAAGATGGGTCGGCAGGAAGAAACACTTGATGTGCAAGCATGGCAGCCTGAATTCAATCCCCCAAATCCACGTAAAAACAAGGAATGTGGGGGCATGCACCTGTAACCACAGCACCCCATTCTCACACAGAGATGGGAAATGGAGCAAGAGAGTGGCTAGAAGCTCTCAGGCTAAGTAATCCGGACCACCAAGTAGAGCAGAGACAGGACAGACCCTGACTCAACAAGGTGGAAAGAGAAAACTCCCAAGAGTCATCTTCTGGCCATGGTATGTGTGCATCTCTCCCTCTCCCTCCCTCCCTCCCTCCCTCCCTCTCTCTCTCTCTCTCTCTCTCTCTCTCTCTCTCTCTCTCTCTCTCACACACACACACACACACACTCACGTATGCATGCACTAAAATAATTTTTTTTTTTTTTTTGGTTTTTCGAGACAGGGTTTCCCTGTGGCTTTGGAGGCTGTCCTGGAACTAGCTCTTGTAGACCAGGCTGGTCTCGAACTCACAGAGATCCACCTGCCTCTGCCTCCCGAATGCTGGGATTAAAGGCATGAGCCATCACCACCCGAAAATAAAATATTTTTAAGAGGACAATGTCAACACTTTATTCTTCCCTGTATGCAGAGTAGGCCCACACTTGGAGTAGGCACAGTAGGCCCACACTTGGAGCCTAGGAATATGGTCTCTAACCATGTTCTGCAGATTTTAAACATAAAGCATGAATTCCAGGGAAATTTCAGCATGACACAGGTGGTCTGGAGTCACAACCTCAAGGAGTCAACCTGCTTTGTCATTGTTTTCATTTTTGTTTAATCCTGAGACAGTGTCTGTGTAGCCCAAGCTGGCCTCGAGTTCACTACGTAGATGAGGTTGACCTTGGGATTGCAACGATGTGCCACCACGCCAGCTCTTATTTTCCTCTTCTTTACAGAATGGGTTGGCATGTGAAGGACAGGTGTGAAGGGCAGGAGTCTTTATAGAAAGCAGGAATCCTAGCTGGGGGTGGCATCAGGACTCAGTTGAGGCAGGAGGATGGGGAGTTTGAGTTCAACCTGAGACACCTGTTGGTAGGGGAAAGGCAGGGACTGAGGGGAATGTCACTTACAGAGCTCTCTGATCCTCTGGTTAATAACCACATCAGGAATCACACACAGCATTCACTTTGTGAGGTTAGTTCAGAACAGTAAGGGAACGGTTGCACTGTAAGTCGTCAATGCAGGCTTCCTGAATGGATACAATTATTATTATTATTATTATTATTATTATTATTATTATTATTATTATTAATTATTATATGTATATAAGTGTTTGCCTGCATGTATGTCTGTGTACCATATTTGCATGCCAAGGCCAGAAGAGAACACTGGACCGCTGGTGCTGGAGTTACAAAAGGTTGTGAGCCATGGATTCTGGGAATTGAACCTGGGTCTTCTGGAAAAGCAGCCAGTACTCTTAACCGATGAGTCATTTCCCCGGGTGCCATTTATTTACTTTTTTGAAGATTCTCTTTTTAAAATTATGTGTCTGTCTGTGGGTACGTGCATGTGAGTACAGGTACCTGTGGAGGCCAGAAAAGGGCGTCAGGTCTCTTGGAGTTGGCATCACAGGTGGCAATGAACCATCCAGTGTGGAACCAATGTTGAGTGTCCTCAAAGAGTAGTACATTCTCCTGATCTCTCTCTGCAGGCCCAAGAGTCTAACAAACACAGAGGACAGGCCAGAGAATTCCTAGAGCAGTGGTTCTCAACCGTCCTAATGCTGGGATCCTTTAATGCAGTTCCTCATGCCGTGGTGACCCCCAAACAAAATCATTTCATTGCTACTTCACAACTGTAATTTTGCTACTGTTATGAATCATGGTGTAAATACCTGATATGTGACCCCCAAGGGGATCATGACGCACTCTTGAGAACCAGTGTCCTAGAGGATGATGTAGAGAATTGAAAGCAGCCAAGTGTTTGAAGATGGAGCCTTGGGCCCTAGGTATGGTTCACTCACTTAGGAAATGCACTGTGTATACTGAGTGGCCACATGAGAACTTGCAAGGGTGCTTTCTTTAGCATGTAGAGTCTGCCTTGCATAGCTTCTCGTCCCTTGAAGCAAGAGCAGGACTGTGAGGCCCTGCTTTTCATGTTTTAGAAGACTTTAACTGGTGTGAGTGATGGCAATAGCAAGGCGGTGAAGACAGAAAAGCGAGATGAGGTTTCTTTTCTTCTTCTTCTTCTTCTTCTTCTTCTTCTTCTTCTTCTTCTTCTTCTTCTGCTGCTGCTGCTGCTGCTGCTGCTGCTGCTGCTGCTGCTTCTTCTTCTTCTTCTTCTTCTTCTTCTTCTTCTTCTTCTTCTTCTTCTTCTTCTTCTTCTTTTGAGACAGACTCCTGTTGCCCAGGCTGGCCCTGGGTTCAAAGGGACTGCTGGTCTCAGCTTCCAAAGTAGCTGGGACTAGAGTTGTTTGACATCTCACCCAGCTTACAGAAAATTTCCCAGTGGAATCAAAAGCTAAATAACAAGAATATGACTTTTAAAATCTTTAGGTTAATATGTATGTTTGTCCAGCATAAAGACATTCTTTGGGCTAGTGAGATGACTTAGCCAGCAAACTATGGTGCTTGCCATGCAAACCTGAGCTCAGTCCCTGGAACCCAGGGTGGAAGGAGACAACTGACCCCAGTAAGCTGTCCTCTGACCTCCATACATGTGCTATGGTGTGCACGTGCACCCCCACACACACACACACACATATACACCACATGCATGCACTAGGAATCAATAAGAAACCATTTGTTTCTAAGAAAGCAGAATCCCTCGGTCAGCTTCTTCTAAAGAAAAAAAGAGATCTTGCTTAACTGCAAAAGCATTTCCAGTCCCGAGAACTAGAAACTGATACAGCTGCAAAACAATTTGATGGGGTTTCAGTCAACTTTTATTTTCTTCTTCAACGTCCCTCTCCCCTCATTAACTTCTATTGAAAAACCACAGTCCAACCTGGTCACATTGTTTTTAACGAAAATACCATGACTTGGAAATTGAGTGTCTTGCGGCTTTGGGCATCTGGAGTTTAGCCGTCCCTGTGAGAAGCACAGGTGAGGTTTCGTTATGGCCAGCATGGGGGGCTGACAGCCCCTGGGAAGTTTCTAAGGCCCGCATCCCTGTGTTTCAGACCCAGCACACTCAGACATGACTCCCCAGGCCACTATTTTTGGACAGCAGCTAGATTGCTCAATATGATACTTGGTTGTTTTTTAAAGGGATCCAAAAAGGGCTTTGTGTGGGTGAAAGTGTGGTTTTTTGGATTGCTTCAACTTCTGCATTCCCTGACTTTTGTTTTTCTCACTTTTCTGCCAGGGAGGTTACTGCATTCCTCTGGGGTATGAAAAGTTGAGGAACAGCCCTCTAAACATGTATCAGAATTACTCAGCTTCTACTGCTAGGCTGCCCAGGACGTTTCAAAGATGAGAGAGAACTGTAAACAGGTATTTATCAAAAGCTTGGGTCTATGGAGAGGTGAAGGCAGGAGTTCAAGGTCATCTTCTGTCACATTGTGAAGACAGCCAGTCAGGCTGTCTTCAAAGAAGAATGAATTTGGAATGACAGGAAATTAAAAGGCCTCAAACTGAATGTGGTGGCTAACTCCTGTAATTCCAATAGCCTGTAGGCTGAGGGGAAAGGATCGTCAAGAGTTTGGAGCCACCCTGGACTATATACTGAGTTTCAAGTCAGCCTGCTTCATAATGTGAAGACCCTCTCCGATTGAAAGCTCTGAAAAATTTTAAATTAAAATAAATAAAATAAGCTTCTGTATAGCAAAGGGAAGAATCAGCATAGAAAGAGACTACAGAATGGAAAAATAAAAAATAAAAACCTTGATCAGCTAGACACCTAACAGGGCACAAATACCTAGGGCATGGACATTTTTAAAAAACACCCAAAGGCCAGGCTGTGGTGGCACACACTTTTAATCCCAGCACTCAGGAGGCAGAGGCAGGTGGATCTCTGAATTTGAAGTCAGCCTGCTCTATAAAGTGAGTTTCAGGACATCCAGAGCTACACAGAAACCCTGTCTGAAAAAACAAAATAACAAACAAACAAACAAACCCTCAATCTAAGCAATAAATGAGCAAGTTGTAAACAGAGAGTTCTGGAAAGAAGTAATAGGGCAGCAAAATGGCTCAGAATGGTAGAGGCGCTTGCTGCCGAGCCTGATGACCCGAGCTCTACCTGGGACACACATGCTAGGAAGAGTGAAACGACTCCTGCAAGTGGTCCACTGACCTTTACACCCATGTGGTGTCATGTGCACAGACAGACAGACAGACAGACAGACAGACAAAAGGTAATACATTTTAAAGAAGTACAAATGGTCAAAATTGTATGAGAAAATATTCATTGTCTTGCAATACAGGGCCTGAGGTAAGAGCACAAGTTGCTCTTCTAGAGGGTCAGATTTGATTCCCAGCACCCACGTTGTGACTTGTAGCCATCTGCAATTCCAGAAGTGGAGTGTGAGATAAGACAACTTAGAGAGATAAATGATTTTGCCGGGAGGTGGTGGCGCACGCCTTTAGTCCCAGCACTCGGGAGCAGAGGCAGGTGCATCTCTGTGAGTTCAAGACCAGCTTGGTCTACAAGAGCTAGTTCCAGGGCAGCCTCCAAAGCCACAGAGAAACCCTGTCTGGAAAAAACCAAAAAAAATAAAAATAAATAGAAAAATAAAAAGATAAATGTTTTCTCTCATATGCAGAGTCTATATGTACCAAGGGTAAAACATATAAAGCATGAAAGCAGACCAGACATGTCAGCACACAGCTTTAATTCCAGCACCTGGGATTTTTTTTAACAAAGAAATAGATGTTGAAGAGATGGCTCAGTAGTTATGGACACTTCCTGTTTTTTCCGGGACCCAGGTCAGGTGGTCCACAACACCTGCAACTCCATCTCCAGGGGATCCCCTTTTCTAACACACACACACACACACACACACACACACACACACACACACACACACACGAACACATGGGTTTTAGGAGAGAAATCTTTTTAAAAAGAGAGAAATAGTATAGAGAAATAGAAAAAGGTTTTGCAATCAAATACACCCAGACGTGAGTCCTGTCTCCTCCACTCATGTTCTTCTTTATATTTTGGGGACAGAGTACTATTACACCTGTGTCCGTTGTGCACCAAGAGGAAGGAGACAGACAACAGTTATGGGTTCCAAAGTCTTTATTAAATCACCACATAAGTGGGGCTGCTGATCCATCAGGGCTGCAGGATGAGGACTCAGGAGCCTAGCTTTTTCTGGCAGCCCCAAGCAGGGCAGAAGTGGGGTTTACAAGTGCAAAAATCATTAACATTTGTTGCCAAGTTACAGTTAAAAATGTCACCAACCAGCAGTCAAAGATTAGGGACTTTCCTTGTGTGTTCCATCATTGTCAACCAACACAAAATGGAAGCTTTTCAGTCCAACCAACCAGATTCATTTTTTCCTTCTGTTGCCAGAAGGACCCCAGAGGGACCTAAAAATCTGTTTCTATGGTTTAGGGAGGGAGTCGGTCAGCCATTGCAAAGTTCTCAACTACCCTTGGGCTTGGTGAACCTGAACTTTGTTTCAACCTGCAAGCAAAATGGAGTCAAAGTCAAAATGACAGTACCCAGGCCAAGATGTTTTTGCCTGTTCCCTTCAGTCTCACTATGGTATTTGTTTTTTGTTTGCTTGCTTGTTTGTTTGTTTGTTTTTGAGACAGGGTTTCTCTGTGTAACAGTCCTGGCTGTCCTAGAACTCACTCTGTAAACCAGGCTGGCCTTGAACTCAGAGATCCACCTTCCTCTATCTCCCATGTCCTGGAATTAAAGCCGTATGCCACCACTGCCCGGATGGTCTCACTATGTCACCCTGGCTGTTCTCAAATTGTATAGACCAGGCTGGTCTTGGCTTACGAGGTCTATCTATTCCCAGCCAAGGGCTGGGAATAAAGGCATGGGCCACCACAACAGGCTCTACCACAGTTTTTTTTTTTTAATACCACCCAATGGCATCTTTTCCTATGCACATGATGTGAGAAATAATAGCAGGTTATTTGTATTGCCTACCCACTCTAAACCATGTTTTGTGTCAAGTACATCGCATCATCTCATTGAAACCCAAGAGGTAAGAAGTTGTATTATCTCAGATTTTAGCCTGGGATGTGACTCAGTGGGGAGTACCTTGCCTGGCAAATACAAGACCATGAGTTTTATTCTAGCCCTGGGGATAAAAAAAGACCAGGGGAACCCAATGACTTTCAGACATGAAAATGGAGTCTCAGAAAGTTGAAATAATTTATTTTTAGAATTCTTCCCTTTATTTATGTTAGAAAAATTCTTACTATGTAACCCAGGCTAACCTAGGATTCCCAGAATAGCCCAGGCTAGCCTTGAATGAATGACCATTCTCCTGCTCCAGTCTCTAAAGTGCTGGAATTATAGGCATGAGCCACTGTGCCTGGCTGAAAGATTTTAAATATATTATCTTTTAAAAATTATTGCTGCAGCTGGGCAGTGGTGGGGCATGCCTTTAATCCTAGCACTCAGGAGGTAAAGGCAGGCCAGCCTGGTCTACAGAATAAGTTCCAGAACAGCCAGGGCTACACAGAGAAACACTGTCTTGAGAAAAAAAATATCATTTACTTTATGCCTGTACACATGCACTTACATGCCACAGTGCATGTGTGCAGGTCAGAGGACAACTTGTGGGGTTGGTTCTCACCTTCCACCATCTGGAGGGGGTGGGTCCTGGGGTCAAGCTCAGGTTGTCAGGCAAGGCAGAAAGTTCTCTGACCTGCTTAGCCATCTAGACAACCCTAAATATTAACATTTAACTGTGTTTTGTTGTTGTTTTGGTGTGTGCACGTGCATTTGTGTGTGTGTGTGTGTGTGTGTGTCTGTGTGTGTGTGTGTGTGTGTGTGTGCATGCATGCCCATGGAGGCTGGAATAAGGCCCTTGGAGCTGGAGTTTCAGGCTTGTGGGCTGCCCAGAGAGGATCCTGGAAACTGAACACTCAGATCTTCAGGAAGATTGGCAAAAGCTCATAACAGCTGAATCATCTTTCCAGGTCCCCAAATCAACTTTTCTCTTTCTTTCTCTCCTCCCTCCCTCATCCCTCCCTCCCTCCCTCCCTCCCTCCCTCCCTCCCTCCCTCCCTCCCTCCTTCTTTTATCTTTCTTTCTTTCTTTCTTTCTTTCTTTCTTTCTTTCTTTCTTTCTTTCTTTCTTTCTTTCTTTCTTTCTTTCTTTCTTTTGAGACAAGGGTCTTACTATATAGGCCTGGCTGTTCTGGAACTCACTATGTAGACCAGGCTAGCCTCAAATTCATAGAGTTATGTCTGCCCCTACCTCCTGAGTGCTGAGACTAAAGGTGTATACCATATTTAACTTAACTTTTCATTTTTAAATTATGTGTCTGTGTGTGTCTGCATGGGATTTGCGAGTGTGATTGCAGTGCCCACAGAGGCCAGAGGGGGCGCCAGAGCTCCTCGATCTGGAGTTAACAGGTGGTTGTGAGCTGCCTGATATGGGTGATAGGAACCAATAAGCTCCTCTGTAGGAACAGTGCTCACTTTTAATCAGAGTCATGTCTCTAACCCCTTAAATCTTGACTTAAATTTTGAGAAATTGATACATGAATAAACTGTGTTTGCACCAGTTCTCTCTCTTACTCCCCGCTCTGACGCCTCCATATTCTCCCACACCTTCTCAATTTCATGACTCCAACGTTTGCAATTATTGTGTTTGTTATTGTTACTGTTTTGAGACAGGAACTCACTATGGAGTCCTGGATGACCTGGAACTCACTGAGATCCGCCTTCATCTGCCTCCCAAGTACTAGTATTAAAGGCATGTTCCATGACATCAAGCCCAGTAACTATTGTTTTACTCTCTCTCTCTCTCTCTCTCTCTCTCTCTCTCTCTCTCTCTCTCTCTCTCTCTCTCTCTAGTGTTGCCCTTAAAATTGGGCACTTAAAATTGGGTTCTTGTCCATGAAAAGAATTTGTTCCCCTTCCATAGGCAGCCAAATTAATGCTGACACACTGGCAACAGGCCTGTAATCCCATCACTGAGAAGGCCGAGGCAGGGAATTCTTAGATTTGAGGCTAGCTGGGAATTACACAGCAAGACCCTGTTTTGTTTTGTTTGGGTGAGAGAGGGGTTTGAGACCAGGTTTCTCTGTGTAGCCAAGGCTGTCATTGTGTAAACCAGGCTGTCCTCGAACTCAGAGATCTGTCTGCCTCTACCTCCCAAGGGCTGGGATTAAAAGTGTGAACCACCACCACCCAGCTGATTCAGTGAGTCTTTTTTTGGTGGTAGTGTGTGTGAGGCGGGGGGGGGGGGGTTCTGAGATAGTGTTTCTCTGTAGCTTTGGAGCCTGTCCTGGAACTTGCTCTGTAGACCAGGCTGGCCTCTGAACTCACAGAGATCCCCCTGCCTCTGCCTCCCGAGTGCTGAGGTTAAAGGCACTGCCCACCTCAGTGAGTCTTTAATGTGTCCCAAGTCCCATCTTTCAGACAGTGAGCTATTTCTATAGTAATCAGTACATGCTCTTGACTGCTTAGCCATCCCTCCAGACCTGGGGAGCTTTTAAACAGATTGAGATGCCAGGGGAAATTAGAGATGCTCCATATACTCTGGGGTTTCCATAGGCCTTTGTGCTCTGTGTGGGCAAGTGCAATCCAAAGACCCAGTTCGACAAACACTCTCTGTGCAGTGGTGCGGTGTAAGGGATAGTGGAATGACCGACGGACATAATTTTGACAAAAATAGTCCTAGTGGTGACAAGGAGAACTTCCTAAAGAAAAGTATTGCATGGTAGAAATGTGTAGTCTTCACTCTAGGGATGTTATTGCTCTAATTGTCCCTAACTGCCATCGAAATCAGGCCACCATCTGCTTGGGAAGCTCAAAATACTTTGCTAACCCTTTTTCTGTGGTTCTCTTTTCTAGACTCTGGGATGACCTTGACCCCTGCCTTTCTTTTATGGCAATCCACACAGTCATTGCTCATTGAATCGTTACTCTTTTTTTTTTAAGATTTATTTATTTATTATGTATACAGTGTTCTGCCAGCATGTATACCTGAATGCCAGAAAGGGCACCAAATCTCATTATATAGATGGTTGTGAGCCAACATGTGGTTGCCGGGAATTGAACTCAGGACCTCCAGGAGAGCAATCAGTGCTCTTAACCTCTGAGCCATCTCTCCAGCCCTGAATCGTGACTCTTATGCTTATTAATATTCAATTTCCTTGGAGGGGTTTGAAAAACAGCTGGTTGGTAACAGCAGCTTTAAATTCTCCTTGCACCAGCTGGAGAGATGGCTCAGCGGTTAAGAGCACTGGCTGTTCTTCCAGAGGTCCTGAGTTCAATTCCTAGCAACCACATGGTGGCTCACAACCATCTGTTATGAGATCTGGTGCCCTCTTCTGGTGTGCAGGTATACATGAAAGCAGAATGTTGTATACATAATAAATAAATGAAATATTTTTTTAAAAAAGTCAAATTCTCCTGCTTGAAAGACTTGCTCTTTAATTATTGCTTTTGTCCCATATCCACAATCCTTAAAGCTTGATTAAAGAGACACAGGAAGGGACATATATGTGAAACCCAGAGTTGCATTTATATGACGTGTGCAGAACAGGTAAGTCTGCAGAGACAGAATACAGGTTGGTGTTTATCCAGGAGAGCTGGAAAGGCGAGGCTAGGGAGTAACTGCTTAATTGGTGTGAAGCTTACTTTCGGGATAAATAAACTGTTGCCTTTAGATCAAGGTGGCTACACATTAATGTGTGTTTACTTGTAGTAGTTTTGAGTCACTGTAACCAAAATACCTGATACAACAACTTATGAAGGAAGCTGTTTTGGCTGGCGATTTCAGAAATTCAGTGTGTCGTGGTAGGGAAAGCATGGTGGAGCAGATCTGTTCCAGTGGCTGGAGGGTGTGGCCAGTATGTTCACAGCACAAGTCAATCAGGATCAGAGAATAAGACTAAAAGTGGGCAGGGGTAACACCCCCAAGGCCCTGCCCCTCCTAGTCCACCTCCTCTGGTTAAGCTCCATATCCCAATATCCCAACACCTCCCCAAACAGCAGCATTGGCTGGAGACATGAGGGACATTTCATGTTTCATTTTGCCAGTCATACGGCACACTCTGAAGTCTAAAGCAGGTAGACTGTAAATTTGAGGTCAGCCTGGGCTATACCATCAGACTTGTCACCACCTCTCCCCAAAGAGATTCATTATACATTATATGAATTTCACCTCCATTTTAAAAAAAAATCAGCGGGGCGGATGGCACACTCCATTAATTCCAGCACTTGGGAGGCAGAGGCAGGCAGATCTCTGTGAACTCAAAGCCAGCCTGGTCTACAGAGTAAGTTCCAGGACAGCCAGGGCTATTTCTCAACAAACCCTGCCTCAAAAAACCAAAAACAAAATAAATTCTGGGGGTTGGAGAGATGGCTGAGCAGTTAAGAGCACTGGCTGCTCTTCAAAGGACCTGAGTTTGATTCCTAGAACCTAGGTCAGGTGGCTTCTAGCCACCTATATCTCCAGCTTCAGGGATCCAACACAACCTCTGTGGGCACTTGCGCTCACATGCACGCACCCATATAGAGACATACAAACAGACACATAATTAAAAACAGTAAAATTTAAAAAGTCTTGAATAACTGTAAAGATCTCCAGGAACTGAATAGGCAGAAAAAACTACAAGGATGTGTGGGGTTGTTATATATGTGCTCAGTTATCTTGTGCACAAGCAGAAGAGAAAAACCAAAAACAGGGAGCCCAAAAGCTGATATCCGGTACCCAAGGACAGAGGAGGAAAAAAAAAAAAAGGACAAGAACAAATGAAAGCAGGAAGAAAAACAAGACATCAGTGGGAAACTCACCCGATGAACAGCTGAGAAGCAGGCATTTATGGGGAATTAAAGGCTATAGCAGTTAGGTTCCCAAAACACTAGGAGCCATTCTGTCCCTGAATAGAGGGAAAAATATTAAAATTGAAAACATACTTTTTTGAAAATTTATAAAAACTTGAAAAGAAAATTTAAAAAAAAGTATATATGCCATTGCAAGAGACAAAACATATAACCCTAAGCTGAAGAGAAACAAAGGTGTATGAAGTCATGCTGACCGCCTGCACTCCTGGCTTCCAGGCTGAAGCAGAAATTTGATATCAGTTCTGCAACTTAATGAGACTGTCTCAGATTTGTAACAACATTAAAAGGGAGGACAGGTATGACGGCACAGGCCTTTGATCCTACTCAGAAGGGAGAGACAAGCCTGTCTCTGTGAGTTCCAGGCTAGCCTGGTCTACATGGCCAGTCCCAAGCCAGATAGAGCTATACAGTGAGACCTTGTCTTAAAAAAAGAAAAGAAAAGAAAAGAAAAGGAGTGAGTGCACGTGTGTGTGTGTGTGTGTGTGTGTGTGTGTGTGTGTGTGTGTGTCTCACAACCATGTGTAGCTCCACTTCCTGGATATGAGACACCTTTTTCTGACCTCCATAAACACTACACACATGTGGTATACAGACAAGCATGCAGGCAAAACAACCATACACATAAAATAGATAAATAATAACTTCTTTTTTATTTAAAAGGATGGAAATTCAGTGGTGGAACCCTGCCTAGCATTCATGAGGCCCAGGTCTATCCCCAGCCCTGCATTAGGCACAAAGTATTCAAAGGCTGTTTGCTGTTGCAGGTGTAGGGATGCACACCTGTAATCACAACTTCCTGAAGAAACCAATCAGAGTAACTGTTCAGTACTGGGGACTGAACTCACGACTTCACACTCGCTAGCCAAGTACTATACTGACCAGACTCTACTCTTAGCTTCTTCCTTTATGAAGGCTAGGCTGGCCTTGAGATTGGACCCCTGCCCCCAGACTTCCAAGTGCTGGGACTTCAGGCAGGAGCTACCATGCGTAGACAGGCCATAGCTTTTCAATCTCAGATCATGTCAGATGGTGACAACCACAAGAGCACACTTGTTCGATTTTATCCAAAATTTCTAGTAGCTCTTTTTTTTGGGGGGGGGCGCATTCAAAACTGGGTTTCTTTGTGTAGTCCTGGCTGTCCTGGAACTCACTCTGTAGACCAGGCTACAGAACTAACAGAAATCTGTCTGCCTCTGCCTCCTAAGTACTGGGCCCGGCTGCTAGTAGCTCTTTTAAAGAAACAAAACATGTTTTCCTTCATTTGGGATTTATTAATTTTTATGTCTGTGGGTATTTTGCCTGCATGTATGTGCACTACACATCTTTGGTGCCCACAGAAGCCTGAAGAATGCATTGGATCTCCTGAACTGGAGTTACAGTTAGCTGTAAGGCACTGTATGGAGTGGGTTCTGAGACTTGAACCGAGGTCCTCTGGAAGAGCAGTCCATAAAATAAACCATGGAGTCATCTCTCCAGCCCAAACTACTTGCTCTTTAAGTTAAACTGCTGCCATTCATGATTTCATCTTTTTCTCCACTTTTAAAATACACTCTGGATCATACATGAATCATTCATGCTTTTATATGAACATTCAGAAAAGAATCCTTGTTTTCCAAAAAAATATTGACTTGATGCTAATATTGTATATTTCATAAGTTTTATTTGCATTAATTCTACTTTATTTACCTTCCCCTTAACATCTTGTGCATTTTAAAGACCAAATGAGCAGTGAGGAGACAGTAAGGAAAGTGCCCCTGCAGGCGTGGGTTCAGATCTCCAGCACCATGTGAAAGCCGGCTGTGGTAGCACACACCTGCAGCCTAGTGCTGGCAGATCTGAATAGGTGGGTCCCAGGAGCTCACTGACCAGGCAATCTAACTCACACAGTGAGCTCCAGGCTCAGAGAGAGACCCTGCCTTGAAAACTAATGTGGAGAAAGACAGAAGATGACACCCAAAGTTGATTTTTGATTTCTACATGTGCATGCACAGGCAAGTGTACCTGTACACACCTGTGTTCCCATACACACTAAAGAATTGAGGAATGTGTGTGTATAACTTTATATAAGTAGAGGAAACAATTTTCTGTGCTGTTCTCGTTAACTTTCATTGTAACTCCTTGTGCTTGTTCACTGAGACAGAAAATATTAGGATATGGTATATAATGATGCACTGATACCTTAATATCCAGCAATCTTTTAAGTATAACTAAGATTAATTTGGAGGGTGGTAAGACAGGAGCTTATGAAGCCCAGGCTTGTCTCAGAGTCAATATGTAGCCAAGGCTAACCTTGGGCTGACCTTCCTCTCCCACCTCCCAAACACTGGGATTACAGGCCTGCACCAATATGCCCATTTAACTCAGGCTATTTAGAATGAAAGGTTGTTTAGGGCCATCAAAGATATGGAAACTTCAGGACCTAGGCCTAAGGACAAAAGCAAGACCCTAACTCAGTGATTGGACAAATTGAAAAAAGCACATACCATTATGAGCCACTTATAAAAAAACGTGAGGGTTTGAGGTAAAGCAAAGCTCAATTTGTTAACAGGAAGCTATGGGCCCTGCATGTCTATTTATATAAACAACATTTGCTTTTCCCTTCTTGGTTTCTGCCCAGAAGTCATCGTCTGAGTGCTGCTTTGGTTATGCTTGACTGGTTTTTAAAAAGGAAGGGGGGGGGAGGCAAAAGGGGGAAAGAGACTCAAAACTACTGTGACCACCTGTCACTCTCACAGAGAAACTTAACATGACACTTTCCCTGATGTTTGCTTAGTGAAAATACAAGGTGTCCATTTTTTAAATACAAGGTATCAATTTTTTTTATACAAGGTACCCATTTTTACCAAGTTGTCCTTTGTCTTTTTGTCTTTCCTTGGCTCTGGGAGCCAAGCCAGGGCATTACATTTACTATGTCCCTAGATCCCTTTTTACTTTCTTAAATATAAATTTCCAGACGGTTTGACTAAGTTGCCCACACAAACCTTAAGCTTGTGATCCTCCTGTCTCAACCCCCTGAAGAGCCAGGATTACAGGCTGTGCCAGTAGCCCTAGCTAAATGGTCGAACCTCCTGCCAATGGCACCATGAGGCCTAAACCACACAGACAGGCTAGTCTCCTTTCCTCTGTGCTTCTCCATCTTTCTCCATTTTACCCCAAGTGTCCCAATCTCTTGGGGAAGCTCGGTATGATTTCTGTTTGAATCTGGAATTTGAGAACCCCCGTCTGCTCCACTGCCCTGGTGTTCGCCGGTCATTACTCTCCCATCCAAAGACTCTGTTTCCTGATGTTCTTTCCATATTCCACCAGTTTCCTCTCGGAGTCTGCCCTTTCCTCACTGTGTCACAGCCACTTCAGGACAGGAGGTGCAAGCTGAGTGTGCCTCCCAGCAGGGGTGCAGCCTTTGGCTAGGCATCACTCTGAAGTGAAGTGGGGAGGAGCTTGTGGTTGACAGCATGCACGGCTTGGTGTCATCACAAGTTAAGTGCCATGGCAGGGAAACCAGCTGGCTTTGAACCAGCTTCCTCTGAGTCAAAAACACACCAAAGGAAAGTGTGCACAGACCTCCAGTGAATAGAGCTCACACTTGAGTTTTGAGACCGAGTTCATTCGAGAAGAAGAGAGAATGTTCTTGAATCTTAGGCATGACGTTGAGAAGGTTAGTTAGGTGCTGAGTAGGATCAACTCAATTTTGGATGGGCAAGTAAGGGTGAATTGTATAGGGAGACAGGAGACAGTTTCTACTCAGGACACCAGGAAGCGCCCAACCTCTAAAGGACATTGGTAGCAATCCCTTTCATTCCAACATTAATGTACCAGATGCAAGTAAGAGTTCAGGGCTGGAGATACAGCTCAGAGGTAGAGGACTTTCCCTAACATACATAAGGCCGAGGGTTCTATCCTCATCACCACCAAAATGTGTAGAGAGAACTGGAGAGATGGCTCAGTGGTAAGAGCCTTTGCTACACAAACCTGAGGGCCTAAGTTCAAATCCTCGGTACCCACAAACAATGATGGGTGTTGTCCTCCTCACACTTGCAACCCCAGTGCTATTCAGGTTTCAGAGTCAGGATGGCTAAGCCTGGATCCTGGTGTAAGAAATAAGGTGGAACGAGATAGACAAGGACATCTGACGTCCTCTTCTGGCCTTTGGATGAGCCTGTGGGTGCATGAACTCACACATGCACGTGTACAAACCGCACATATACATCAAAATGCACACACCCACAGAAAGTGTGGAGAACATACGGACACTAAGAAATGGCAAAACACAGGCATTTGGTCATGCAAAAGGAAAAAGAAGAAAGTGGACAACTTTACAGGCTGTTACACCAAAGACTGCCAAAGAGGAAAGGGGCTGGACATAGCTGGAGGCAAGTTAGCGAATTTGGAAGGTTGGAGGAGCATCAATAAAGTTGTGCAGTGGAAGGTAGGGCAGATAAGGACAGAATGGAGACGTCTGGGCAATACTGAGTATATTGGGCTCCTCCTCCTCCTCCTCCTCCTCCTCCTCTTCTTTTGTTTTCAACACATGGTTTCTTTGTGTAACCCTGACTGTCCTGGAACTAGCTCTTGTAGACCAGGCTGGCCTCGAACTCACAGAGATCCGCCTGCCTCTGCCTCCCGAGTGCTGGGATTAAAAGTCTGTGCCACCACCATCTGGCCAGAGTGAGTTCTAAGACAGCCAGAGCTATACAGAGAAACCCTGTCTTGAGAAACAGACAAACAAACAAAACAAAAACCAAAAACAGGATAATGTCTGTATCACTATTTTGATATTTAAAAGCCTTATGAAAAGATTCTGTTTTGTTTTGTTTTGTTTTGTTTTGAGACAGGGTTTCTGTGTAGCTTTGGAGCCTGTCCTGGAACTCCCTCTGTAGACCAGACTGGACTCAAACTCACAGAGATCCGCCTGCCTCTGTCTCCTGAGTGCTGGGATTAAAGGCGTGGGCCACCAACGCCTGGCTAATGAAAGAGTCTTAAGAATTATTTTATTCACGTGTATATGTTTGTATAAGAGTACTCCAAGGCCACAGAAGAATGTCAGGGGCTGGGAACTGGATTCAAAGAGGAGGAAGTGCCCTTAACCCTGCTCTTTTTTTATTTTATTATTTTACCTGTACACCACCTGAGTGGCTAGTGTCTGCCCTGGCCACAAGAGGGCACTGGATTACCGGAACTGGAGTTAGATGGCTGTGAGCCACCATGGTGGATGTTGGGAATTATACCTGAAGGAGCCTTGGGAAGTGCAAACAGTGCTCTTAACCACTGAACCATCTCTTCAGTCCCAGGAAGGGATACTTAAGATGCTTATTTGAATCTCTGAGCCTGTGAGGTTTCCGTACTGTGGCTGCAATAATGCCTTTAATCTGTTTATCTACACACCAGAGTGCTTAACTCTAGAGGAAGAGGGGAAGAAAGTGAACGATTTGGGTTTTTCTAGGCTCTTCTCTTTAATCAGTTTTGCAGATCCCATTAAACGCAATGGTTTCCTAATAGCAAGAATCTGGCCCCCATTTAGCTCCTTTTCTCAGTATTATTCAAGGAATCCAATTCCTGTTGTCAGGTACAATGGTCATTGCCCGGTTCTCATTAGAATTCCATTGCATTGGGTTTTACAGAAAGTTGTTGAGTTTTTCAGACAAAGGTCTTTCTTTCTTTCTTTCTTTCTTTCTTTCTTTCTTTCTTTCTTTTTCCTTTTTTTCTTTTTCTTTCTTTCTTTCTTTCTTTCTTTCTTTTTTTTTGGTTTTTCGAGACAGGGTTTCTCTGTGTAGCTTTGGAGCCTATCCTGGCACTCGCTCTGGAGACCAGGCTGGCCTTGAACTCACAGAGATCGGCCTGCCTCTGCCTCCCGACAGACAAAGGTTTTCATGAACCCAGGTCCTGTGGAAGAACAGCCAGTGTTCTGAGCTATTGAGCACCTCCTCTGGCCCACCCATGACCTTTCTTGTCAAGAAGACTTGCAAAATGTTTCGAGTAGAGAAGCACTATGTAAATGATGAGGCAATAGTCTAGGAAACATCTAGAAGGCAACTGAATGAAGTTCTGTGGCTAGCCAAAATTGAGGAACAGAGCCTTTCCCACACTCCTGTTGCTGATGCATTCAATAATTGCAGCTACTCACTTAGGGGCTAGGAGTGCAGCTTAGTGGCAGAGCTCTTGACTAGTATGTACAAGCACCATTAAAATCCATAGCACCATTTAAAAACAAAAACAAAGACCATTAACCCAAAGCTATCTTCTGAAATTAGGGTCTCACATAGCCCATGCTGCCCTCAAACTTGATGTGTAGCCAAAGATGAGTTTAAAGTTCTGATCTTCCTGCACCACTCTGCTCAGTTTTACACCACCAGACCTAGGGCTTCTCACATGCTAGGTAAATCCTCTCACTGAGCCACACCCCTCAAGCCCTTAGAATGTGCCTAAGTCGTGTGGTCATCATCTGTCCCCCTTGTCTACAATACTGGAAATCAGTGAAACCATGCAACAATATAGACACTGTATTGTCGGAATGGCAAAATGAGACAAGAGTTACCAGTTCTGGGGAAAATTAGAGAGGAGAGTCAAAGCCTGGACATTGCAAAGGGCTTAGTTTAAAAAATACATGTCTATGGGGTAGATGACGGAGAACGAATGTCTGATTCCTCTTCCCCACACTTCCTTCTTTCTTCCTTGATGATCACAGACCACTGGGTCTCTGCAAATTCATGTTTTCACACGGAGGAAGTCGGAAGTAGTTGGAGCGTCGGAGTCGCCTTGGAGGCAGGCCTGCCATCTGCCGGCAAAGCTCATCTAGAGGAAAAGCAGAGCATTGTGGGAGGACGCGGGATCGTTACTCGGACTCTCATTCTAAGGGAAAGAAGCTTCAGTGCGATACCATAAAAACACGAGGGGGAGAAGAGCCAGGAGAAGACATTCAGATGTGCCATTCTGGATACTTGGAACTTACTAGAAAGTTTCTAATCTTGTATGTGCCTCATTGTCCCTGTCTTAAGTAGGCGTTAATGCCTGCCTCAGCGGCGTGTTTGTGAGGACCGAGATGAAACCCTGTGTGCAGAATTAGTTCCCTTATACTCCCAGCTCCCAGTTCTAGTCATGGACCTACTAAGTAAAAAAATGAAGTCCAGTCACTCCGCCCGCATTTAGGTGTTTACAACAGCCAACTGCAGTAAGTCCCCTGAGGTACTTGAAAGTGCCTAGAGTTCCAAACACTCATAGTCCCTGTCAAGGTGTTTCCCTCGCAGGTGGCTTGCACAGAGCCAATGGGGCAAGCAGCGAGTTTCCTTCTGCGAAGTCAACTACAGCTCTTACTCAGGAACCCAGTGCAAAGCTGGCTACTGAGTCAAAAGTGCCTGTGTGTGTGGTGTTGACGCCAACCACAGCAGTCATTCGGGGCTGTCCGTGGGGAAGGTGAGAAGCATGTTTGTTCCCACCATGCATGGTCTACAGCCATACATTTTGGAGCCTCGAAAATTACTCTTTTTCACATCTTCCCACCTTTCCCTGCCTTGGAAATGTCAAAATAAGCAATGTAAATGCTTTCTTGAATTGGTGGAATGTTTATAATGTAATCATTCTCAAAATGCCTTACTACTCATGGATCCTATCTAAACTCTCCTGTCTCCAAACATGCATGCATGTGCCTGTGTTGTTTTCAGAGCTGTGAACATGGCTGACGATCAACATGGCCATTGAGTCTATTTGTAATGAAGACTTGGCTATTCCTCAGAACCTCAAAGGGAGGACATAAAGGAGCCGGAGAAGGGCTGAAGAGATGGCTCAGCAGTTAAGAACACTGGCTGCTCTCGCAGAGAACCCTGGTTCAGTTCCCAGCATCCACATGGTGGCTTCCAACCATCTGTTGCTCCAGGTCCAGGGTCCCCAGTGTTGTCCTCTGACTCCCTTGGTCTGTATGCTCACATACATTTGAGTAAAACACTCATACACTAAAGATTGTTTCTATTATCTAAAAAATAAAGTGTAGGAACATCTTGAGCTTCAGAAAATTCCCACTGTAGAAGAGCTGGGGGGTGCAGTCTAGCTGGGAAGGGGACGGGGGTAATTGGTTAGGGTATAGTCAGTTTATTCAGTGTAGCTTCCAACAGGGGCTGATGGAAAGCAAGAGAGTTATTTGCCCAGCATCCTCCTTAGAAACCAGGCCTTGGATCCAATGGCATCATGCTGTATTTACCTCTCATTACTGTCTGGTCCCCTGACCACCTGACACCATCTTACCTTTCATAGCTTCGTGTTCTTTACAGACAAGTCGGGAACAGATCTCATTGTTGATGATGTACATGCGCCGTAAACTGCCACAGTGCCAGTCATGGAAAGAGACAGAGAGGGTAAGAGGGTCTGGCCAGGGTCCCTCTTCACCTCCTTATTCCCCACTGGCCTCCCTTTGTCTAGATTTTCTCAAGTATGTAATTTTTAAGTAATCTTTCCCTCAGCAGAATGTGGGGGATGGAAATTTTTTTGTTTTGTTTTGTTTTGTTTTGCTTTGGTTTTTCAAGACAGGGTTTCTCTGTGGCTTTGGAGGCTGTCCTGGAACTCGCTCTGTAGACCAGGCTGACCTCAAACTCATAGAGATCCACCTGCCTCTGCCTCCCAAGTGCTGGGATTAAAGGCGAGTGCCACCAACGGCTGACAAAGAAATGGTTTTAATGATAAAAACAAAACAAAAAGAAATGGATACTAATTACTCTTCTTGTTGGCACTTTGCATATTTCACTTGTTGTCCAGCCCTAATACTCCTTTCCATTGTTTTTCACTTTTGAGCTGGCTCTTTTGCTTCATCTTCCAACCAGCTAATGCAACACACCAGTGTCTCTCACGATCGTCCTTCCTATATGGTCCTCACCTCCGCTTCAACCCAGATGCCGAGTTCTAGGCAGCACCTTCAGAAATGGTTGGATGGGTTATGCTAACAACCTCTGGCCCGTCTCAGACTGCGGTTGGGTGGTGAGTGTTCATTAACTAGTCACTGACACAAACATTGCCACTCTGGGCATTCTGGTCTCTCTTACCTGGTGAAGCAGACTTGATGAACACACTGCTTTACTGGCCGATGGACAGAGTACAGTCTGGTACAAGCAAATTTCTCATCCCGGCACTCTGCCCAACACACACAAAAAAATAGGGAAGTCCAAATAGAAGCAATATAAGCCTAGGGCTAACGAGCTGCAAGTAGGGGTTCAGAATGGGGGAGATGGAGCAGTCTTTACAAAAACCACTGTATTGGGGACATGCCTTTCTTGTTCACCAAAAACAGAGCTAGAGAAAATTGACTCAAATGAAATTTAGGTACTTCCCAACATGGGAGCAGAAGTAGGTAAAATAAACTCTGAGGACTCGTCTAGGGAAAAAAAAAAAAGAGTCTTTCTAGGACTATTCAGGTAGCAATGTGAAACTCGACCATGAAATCTGATGGTCTCGTTCTGAAGAATTCGAATGCTTAGGCACAGGTGCCTTGCTCTGTTCTCGTGTTCTAAGCTGTGGCTGCAGGTCAGAATCACAAGTACATTACAGGAGCCAATGTCAACCATCTTGTCACAGCAACATGGAGTTTACAGTCAAAGCTGATTCATCCCCTAATGCTTTAATTAGCAAATAAAGCCCAAAGGCCATTTAGAGAGAAGGTGGTTTGAGGACCGTCAAAAGTGGTCATATTTTTCCCTGTGGCTTTTAGGACAGAAGATCATTTTGAAAAGAAGGAAAATTGCCAGGCAGTGGTGGTGCACGCCTTTAGTCCCAGCACTTGGGAGGCAGAGGTAGGTGGATCTCTGTGAGTTCAAGACCAGCCTGATCTACAAGAGCTAGTTCCAGGACAGCCTCCAAAACAATACAGAGAAACCCTGTCTCGAACTACCCCCCCCAAAAAAAGGGAAAATGACCTTGAGGGGATGAAGAACCCTGAAACTACTATCTGATGGAGAACTAAAAAGAAACTAGAAAATGAGCCTAAGGCTCTTCAAAGAACAAGGAGTAAAGAATCTATAGGGAGAAAAGTTTAAGAAAAGACATGTACAAACAATCCTATGATAGGGCTGGGGAGGTGGCTCAGCGGTTAACAGCACTGCCTGCTCTTCCAGAGGTCTTGAGTTCAATTCCCAGCACCCACATGGTGGCTCACAATTGTCTATAACTGTAGTCCTGTGGGACCCAATGCCCTCTTCTGGTGTGCAGATATACATGCAGAGAAAACATCCATATACATAAAGCATGTTAATAAATAAATCTTTAAAAAAGAAAAGGAAAGACAGCTGTGTGGTGGTGGCACACTTTAATCCCAGCACTCAGGAGGCAGAGGTGGGCTGAGCTCTGAGTTTGAGGCCAGCCTGGTCTACAGAGTGAGTTCCAGGACAGCCAGAGCTGTTACACAGAGAAACCCTGTCTCAAAAATCCCAAAGCTAACCAACAAACCAGCCAACCAACCAAACAAAAACCCAAATAAAACAATAGAAAAGATACATAAAAAAATAATCAAAAGACCCTGACATGTCCACAGCACTCACACCATCTAGAACTACAATCCCAAGGGATTTGTCGCCCTCTTCTGTTCTCCAGAAGTACTGCATACATGTGGTGCACAGACTGTCATGCAGGCAAAACACCCAAACACATAAATAATAATAATAATAATAATAATAATAATAATAATAATAACATCCATACCTGCAGTAGTGTTTTTGTCACTGGCTGAGGCTGGAAGGTAGAAATTTTATTAAGTTATTAATAATTCTAGAAATCACCACCTCCATGTGGTTCACTCAGACCCAGTCAGGATACTCAGAATAAAGAACAAACGAATTGACGACTCTTAGTGACTTCTGGAAGGGATGATTGCAGCCACACAAGCAAAGAGACTTAAGAATTAAGATGGTGTCCTGGCTTTCACCTTCCTCTCCTGGAGAGTGGAGGAATTGTTGAATTAAAGGTCTCATCGTGTTAATTGATAAAAAGAAATCATGGTGGTGCAAGTCTAAGTTTGACCCCAGCACCCAGAGGCAGAGGCAGGTGGATTGCTGTGTGTTCAAGACCAGTTTGGTCTGTTTAGAGTTCCAGGGCAGTCAGGGCTACATAACAACAACAACAACAAAAACCCAAAACTTTGAAGAGATGGGAAGCCTCCCCATGTGGCCCAGGTTGGTTTCAAACCCCTGAGCTTGAGTGATTCTCCTGCCTCAGCCTCTCAGGTGGCTGAGATTACAAGCATATACCACCATACTCAGCAGTAGCTAGCAAATTGTTGGAAACACAAGACAAAGGGCTCTGCTACTCAGAAGACCTGCAGCCTTAGAGCTGAGCAGAGGGGGCCCACTGCCTGTAGGAGTTTCTCCCCAGACAAGGCCTCTTCTCTGTAAGAGGGGTTCCTAATCACAGCCTCTTTGATGAGAGGCTTAGAGTGAAGAATAGGAGGGGCCAGGCTCACAGCCCACACTGACCTAGGCGGAGTTTAATGTGCACCTAGTTTACAGTTAGGAGTCAGAGGAGTGAGGAAACCAACCCGACCACCAGGAGTTCTCTGGGAAGATGTCATCCTTGATTTCTTTTTTACTTTTTTTTTTTTTTTTTTTTTTTTTTTTTTGTTTTTTGAGACAGGGTTTCTCTGTGTAGCTTTGGAGCCTATCCTGGCACTCGCTCTGGAGACCAAGCTGGCCTCGAACTCACAGAGATCCACCTGCCTCTGCCTCCCGAGTGCTGGGATTTCTTTCTTCTTTTGAAAAGAATTTTAGGCCGGGCATTGGTGGTGCACACCTTTAATCTCAGCACTCAGGAGGCAGAAGCAGGCAGCTCTCTGAGAGTTCGAGACCACCCTGGTCTATAAGAGCTAGTTCCAGGACAGCCTCCAAAGCCACAGAGAAACCCTGTCTCAAAAAAAAAAAAAAAAAAAAAGAATTTTAATCTTTGTTTTTATTTTATGAGCTTGGGTGCTCTACTGGCATGAATATTTGTATATCCCACGTGTGCAGTGCCTGAGGAGGCCAGAAGAGGGCACTGTATTCCCTAGGAGTGGAGTTAGAGTGAGCCACCAAGTGTGCACTGGAAAAAGAACCCAGGTCCCTCTGGAAGAACTCCTAATCACTGAGCCTTCTCTCCAGCCCTTGCCGAATGCTTGTGTCCAAAATCCCAATCCTGTGTTTCTCATTCAGATCTCATTCCTGAAGCTCAGAATACACTGGTCTGACTGGTACCTTAGGCAGGTTACTGTCTTTTTGGAGAGTCTTCAAATTCAACAAGCGATTGCCAGTTTGGGTTGTTCCTCAGGTGAATGGCATTCACCAGTCACCAGCATGGCAGTCCCTCTACCATGAAGCTAGCCTTTCACGCCCTCTTCCTTGGCCTTTGTTCCGGCCATCCTTAACTGAGATTGCTGTTGCAGGCTGCTTATGGTTAAATCCCTTCCATCCTGGCCCTACCGCGTGGGAAAGGGAAGGTGGGGGCAGAGTGTGATCTTCCCAGTCCACAGAACTGAAGAAAAGCTTCCTTTACCTCAGACTTCCTCAGGCCTTCATTCCTGCCCTATGCCTTTGACACTCCTTGTTGTCTTTCCCTGTAGGGAGCCCCTCCTACTCCCTTGACTCTCTCCCAAGAAAAACATCCAGTTAACAGAACCCTACGAAAACCCTTCCCTGCCCCCCCAAACTGAACACAGAGAGGAACACTTCCAGTTTCTCACAGCTTCCTCTTGCTAACCCCACTGATAACATTTGGTGGGGCTAAATAACTATACACATTCTATTGCCTATTGGACAGAAGATACCTGGGAGAAGAAATTCACTTTTTTTTTTTTTTTTTCAAGACAGGGTTTCTCTGTGTAACAGTCCTGGCTGTCCTGGAACTCACTTTGTAGACCAGATGGGCCTTGAACTCACAGAGATCTACTTGCCTCTGCCTCCTAAGTGCTGGGATTAAAGGCATGTGTCACCCAGCCTGGCAGAAATTCACTTTTGCTCACTTTTACATTGATGACACATAGCAGCTGGCTTTTAAAACCATTTGTCAGCAATCACCTGGGGACCTGGGCGTGGCGGCACACATCTTCAACCTCAGTGTTCAGGAGGCAGAGGCAGACAAATCTCTGTGAATCTGGAGTCAGCCTGGTCTATGTCATGAGTTCCAGGCCAGCCAGGGCTACAGAGAGAGATCCTGTCTCAAACTAAAACAAAACAACAACAAAAAACAAAAGCCACAATCCCTCCTCCCCCAAAAAACCAACCTAGGGCCAGGGTGCAGTTCTAAAAGGCCTGCTTTCCTCCATGTGGCGCCCTCTGCTCGGTGCCTTTACCCACCAAGGCTTGGAAGCATTGAAAGATCTTGTCTCCATATTTTGTATATTAAACTGCACAATTCCTGCTTGTCAGGGACCAAAACTGCTATTAACTTAAAAGAAATGGCTGGAAGGATGTGTTACACAAATTGGAGCTCTGTTTAGGATACTTCAGCAGCTGCCTTGCCTTCTGTATGGGCTCTGGGGGAAAACCCAGAATGGCCCTGGTGGCCCAGGGGTCCCAGATCTGAACTCACCCAGGTCATCTGTGGAAGGTGTGATATCGGCCAGAACTGAAAAGGCACAAAACAGTAGGTGTGAGAAGGGCCTTGAACTGCGAGGGAAAGGAGCAGCAGGACAAGGGGGCCTGGTGATAGCAGAGTAAGGGCAAGGTCCAGGGGAAGAGAATTACTTGAAGTAACGGGGGATGTTTCTGGATGAATATTGGCGCTCTTAACATACTAATCTTTGGATATCTTTAGTATACAGGTCTTTTTTGTTATGAGCATTGGTGTTTTGACTGCACATATGTCTGTGTGAAGGTGGAACTAGATACACAGACAGTTGTGAGCTGCCATGTGGGTGCTGGGAAAAGAACCCAGGTCCTCTGGAAGAGCAGCCAGTGCTCTTAACTGCTAAACTATCTCTCCAGCCCCCATACAGGTCTTTTTGTTTTGTTTTTTTTGAGACAGTCTCTCTGTGTAGCCCTGACTGTCCTGAAACTCACTCTGTAGACCAGGGTGGTCTCAAACTCACAGAGATCCTCCTGCCTCTGCCTCCCAAGTGCTGGGATTAAAGTCGTGTGCCACCACTGCCCGGCCTCATACTGGGCTATTGATCCACATTGTTTTTTTTTTTTAAATTTACATTCGTTGGTTTAATTATGTATGTATGTTCCCGCGTGTGCACAAGAGTGCATGTACCACACGTGTATGGAGATTAGAGGACAATGTTTAGGAGTTTGTTTCCTCCTCCCACCATGTCAAATTAGTTCCTCAGGCTTAGTAGCAAGTTGAGCCACCCTTTCAACCCGGTTCCTTCCTTGCAGGGGACTAGCAAGTTTCTGTCTCTTTTTATATCACTGCCAGTCACGGAAGGACACTCCCACCACCCACCCTTTTCCAGAGCTAAAAAACACAGTATGAACTCAGCAGCTGGAACGAATATTGTGAATTTTACCAGATCGTGCATTTCTTAAGAACTTTAGTGAACATCACCTGTTTCATCTGTAGAAGGGTCGTTCACCAGATCTGCGGAGACACGAAACGGACGGAAAGTGAAGGGAGGAAAAGAGCAATGGGATAAGGGGAGAGAGAGATGGGCTGAAGAGAAGGCGTGTGCGCCCAGGCAGGCTAGCTGCAGGGACGATCACAGACAGAGATGGAGCGGTTACTAAGGCCGGGCATGTTTGGAATGATGGTGGCCACTAAGAAAGACAAAAGGGCACAGTGTGAGCTCTCAGTGTCACCTTCTCTGGACTTACCGCTCTTAACCACCCCCCGCCCCCCCCCACGCAGTGGTCTTAGCAAACACCCCAACCCGGGCTGACTTACTAGGGTCTTCTGTGAACGACTCAATCACATCATCTGAAAAAATAAACAGAACAGGTTTTCTGGACATCCCACCCTTGTGCTTCCTGTCCGTGAAAGTGCCTGGCATAACACCCAGAACTATAGAGACCCCCGTGGCTGCTTTTCTTTGCCAGCCTATAATAATTTAAATGGGCTTTTAGTGTGCTGAATCCTTTTGGCCTCTTCAGCCTTTCCTTCAAACTTGGCATTCACTTCAAATCTCTGGATAGAATGGCTTGTTCACAAATAAATAAACAAGTAAACAAAATGAAGTAAAATTTAAAAGTAAGTTAAACTATTAAACAAAAGTATCTCTAAATGACCAAATAATTGATGACCTCTTGGCCTTTTTTTTTTTTTTTTTTTTTTTTTGAGGCAGAGCCTCAGGTAGTCCAGGCTGGTGTGCAACTCATTATGTAGCTGAGAATGACCTTTAACTCCTAGGCCTCGCATCTCTGACTCCTAAATGCTGAGACAATAAGCATGAGTTCATATACCCCACTGTGAGGTTGGGGGGTCAAACCCAGGGCTTTACAAACTTGGTGACCACACTATCAACGAGCTACATCTCCAGCCCTGAGGTGTCTATGTGAAGCAAAAATATTAATGGCATGACTAGCTCTTTATTTTGAGACATGGTCTTGCTTGGTATCCCAGCAAGTCCTACTGTCTTAGACTCTCCAATGCTGGGATTACAGGTGTGATTTCACTTAGGCTCGGCTGACATTGTAATTTGTGTGTGTGTGTATGTATGTACTCTATACTGGGGAGTAGTCCAGAGCCTTACTTACACATGCTAAGCATAGCTTCTAATGTGCTAATGTGTCTGACTCAAAAAGTGTTTGGGTTTTTTGTTTGTTTGTTTGTTTTGTTTTTCGAGACAGGGTTTCTCTGTGTAGCTTTGGAGCCTATCCTGGCACTCGCTCTGGAAACCAGGCTGGCCTCGAATTCACAGAGATCCGCCTGCCTCTGCCTCTGCCTCTTGAGTGCTGGGATTAAAGGCATGCGCCACCAACGCCCGGCTGTTTTTTTTTTTTTGTTTGTTTGTTTTGTTTTCTGTTTTTTCGAGACAGGGTTTCTCTGTGGCTGTCCTGAAGCTCACTCTGGAGATCAGGCTGGCCTTTGACTCACAGAGATTCACTTGTCTCTGCTTCCAGAGTGTTAGAATTAAAGGTGTGCACCACTACCACCCGGCAAAAAGAATATATTTTTATTATACGTTTAAGGCGTATGACGTGATGTTTTGATACACACACATAAAGTGAAGTAATTATGGCAGCCAAGTAGCCACATTAATATACTTACCTCCTCACATAGTCACCTTTTGTGTGTGTGGAGGGGGTAATAATATTTAAACACTATGTTCAGCAAATAGTCCGTCCACCTTTGACTGTGGTCTATAGCCAAAACCCACCCTTTCCCACTAGAGGGCAGCAAATCCATATGGTTTACCTTGGGGTTTTAGGGTTTTTGTTGTTTGGTTGGTTTTTGTTTTTTTGGGTGGGCAGGGTTGGCTCATTTTCTCAAGTTTTACATTGTAAATCAGATTTGAACCTCTAAGAACAGCTCTCCCCAGCCCCAAGTTTATTAACAGTTTCTTTAGGGAATGTTTATCAAGCCAGGCATGGTGACATACAAGGATTACATACATAGTAAAAACCTGCCACCCTGAATCCTGTCATCCTGACCCAGGAGTGGTAACACACAGTTTTAATCCTAGCACTCGGAAGGCAAAGGCAGGCAGATCTCTGTGATTTTGAGACCAGCCTGGTCTACACGTCGAGTTCTAGAACAGCCAAGGCTGTTACATAGTGAAGTCCTGTCTCAAAAAAAAAAAAAAAAAAAAGTGAGCAAGCAAACAAAAACCAAACCAAAACCAACCAAACAAAAATCACCAACAAAACCCTGTCTCCTATCTTCTAGATTTTTTTTTTTTGTCTGTTTTTTAAAGTCAGGGTCTCAGTATGTAGCTCTAGGTATCTTGGAACTCAATAGATCAGGCAGGATGGCCTTGAACTCATAGAGATCCTCCTGGACATTGGACTGGTATCAAAGGTGCATGCCCCCAAGCCTGGCCTCAGAATGTTTTTGAAAGGTAAAAGGTTACAAAACTCCTAAAAAGTAAATCCACGATAAAAATAGCCATGCTGTTCCATTCAGACCCCATCTTAAAAGCAGAGTCATTTTCACATGTAATGTTTGCTATGGCAAAGCTCCCTGAAACCTTCGCTCATTCCATGGTTCTCCTTGGGAGGCATCTCTGGACCCTGAGAGTAAGACATTCTGCATCTTCACCAAGCCCTTGTTGTATGGCTCGTGCCTATAATCTCAGCACTTGGGTGGTGGAGGCAGAAAGATCCAAAGTTCAAAGTCAGCTCACAGAAGACATTGTGGAAAGGAAAAAGAGGAGCTGGGTGTGGTGGAGCACATCTTTGATCTCAGCAGGTGAGGAAAAGCCCGTCTCAAAGTAAACAAACAAAAAGAAAAAAAAAAAGAGAGAGAGGAAGAAAAAAAGGGAGGGAAGGCAGGCAGGCAAACTTGAATTTTCCTTTGTAGTTTAGGGGCTCACATTGCTTATTTCCCATTTGATGTCCAATGCAGTGACTTTTCAAAAGAATTATGAGCTAGAGAGACAGCTCAGCAGATTAGAGAACTTGTTGCTCTTGCAGAGGACCTGGGTTCAGTTCCCAACACACATATTTTTTTTTCCTGACCCTTGTGGGTCCAAGTCACAGACTTGGTGCATGAACACACATGTAGGCAAAACATTCATACACATAAAACTAACAAATCTAAAAGTATTTAGGGAGGAAGGGCTTGCTTTATTCTATTTTAAATTACCTTATTTGTATGAGCATTTTGCTTGTGTATGTGACTGCCGGCCACAGTGTGCCCCATGCCCAAGAGGCCAGAAGAAAGCTCTGGAATTCATGCATCCAAGGCTGGCCTTGAAATCCCCAGTTATCTCTCAGAGGCTGACCACCACGGTCAGCTCAGAACACGTTTCTTTGCTTGGTTTGGTTTTGGTTTTTCAAGATAGGATTTCTCTATGTAACAGAGCCCTGGCTGTCCCAGAATTCACCCCAGGCTGGCCTCAAACTCACAGAGTTCTACTTGCCTCTGCCTCCAGAGTGCTGGGGTTAAAGGTCTGTGCCACCACCACCCAGCACAATTTTTAATAAAATAATGTTCCATTTCCAGAGGATATTTGAAAAACTACGGACTGAGATCACTGAAGGGGCAGTAGGGCTTCCTCAGGGTGGAGGGATGGAGATCCCTCCCTATCCAGCCTCAAGAGGCTGGCCCACATTCCAGCCTTGCCACACACAGAAAGGCAGTGAGGTCACAGCGGAGCAGTTGGGAGTGGAGGGCGGCTGGCTGTGGGACTGCAGGGCAGATTCCCCAGTGTCTGGATCCATCTCAGTTGGAAGAACTCTGTATGAGCCACCACCATCTAAATACTTCTTTTAGGGCTGGAAAGTCACTGAAATGAAATCTCGGGACAGTGAAACCAGAATGTCTGTTGGGAAGTCAATCATGTCGCAGCTTGGAGGAACCAGCTCAGGGGCAGTTTGGCTTTTACTACGCTATAACCTGTAAATTCAGACTCTCCTATTTGGGTATAATAGAAAAAGAAAGGGAAAGGAGTCTTAGTCCTTCTTTTTCTTGTCTTCTTAAACAAGGTCTCACTATATAGTCCTGGTCCTACCTTGGAACTTGCTATATAGACCAGGCTAGCCTGCAACTAAGAAATCTGCCCCTCTGCCTCCTGAGTGCTGGGATTAGAGGCATGTGCCACTATGTTCAGCTTTAGTTGTTATTACTGTTATTATTATTATCATTTTGTATTTACAACTGACTTTTTGGTTTTTTTTTTTTTTTTGAGACAGTGTTTCACTGTGAGTAGACCTGGCTTTCCTGTAAGTAACTCTGTAGACCAGGCTGACCTAGAACACACAGAAATCCACCTGCCTCTGCCTCACAAGTGCTGGGACTACAGGGGTGCACCGCCACCACCAACTGGCTGACAACTGGCATTTTTTAAATGAATTAAGATAAATACATCAGCCGGGCGTTGGTGGCACACGCCTTTAATCCCAGTACTCGGGAGGCAGAGGTAGGCAGATCTCTGTGAGTTCGAGGCCAGCCCAGTCTCCAGAGTGAGTGCCAGGATAGGCTCCAAAGCTACAGAGAAACCCTGTCTCGAAAAAAATAAATAAATAAAAAGATAAATACATCAGAATGCATTGTGCTTTGCAAGTGTAAAGAATTATTTTATATTTTTGTTTGTTTTACATGTCCCTAATATATATTTATTGTTCTAGATACTGGTGCAGAAGATTAAAATATAGAAATAAGATGGTTGTGATGGTGCATACCTTTAATCCCAGCACCATGGGAGAGAAGCAGGCAGATTAATAAATTCAAGGCCAGCCTGGTCTATAGAGTACCAGGCCTGCTGAGGCTACACAGTGAGACCACATCTCAAAAGAAAAGAAGAGGAGAGGAGAGAAAGGAAAGGAAAGGAAAGGGGATTTGGATGGGGCTGGAAATATAGCTCAATGGGTAGAGTCCTTGCCAAGGACACATAAAGCACTGGATTCAATTCTTAGCACCACATTCACCAAGTTTATTGAGGTGTGTGTGTGTGTGTGTGTGTAGAAAAAGTCAGAGATGACTTCCTATCATGGCTTTGCATTGTAGTTTTCTGCTGTTCATGTACATAGGACAGTGCTTTCTGTGGGCTGAGTGTGCAGGCCAGTGGTTAGTATTATCTTAGCAGTTGTGTGACCCTGGTTTTAATCGCATCACAAAGAGTAACAAAGGAATAATGCAGAATTCCCTGTACAGTGAGGAAAGAAAAAGGTGTAGGGATGTGACCCTCTTGTAAGGCACTTGTCAAATATATAAAGACCTGGGTTCAGGTTTCAAGATTACAGATAATTGTCAAGCGTGGTACTTTGCAGTGTAGCCCTGTCCTAGGACAGATTCTGGCCTGAGAGTCTCATTATGTATCCCTGGCTGGCCTTAAACTCAATCTGCTTGCCTCCTCTCCCTGAGTGCTGGCATTACAGCATATGCCACCTTGCCTGGCCCTAGAACAGAGCCTCAACTCACATTGTTCTACGTCACCCTGACAAGGACCCCATTGAACCCATAAGAAAAACTCCACCTACCTCCTCGTTGACCACTGACCCCTAGGGGAAGCCAGCCTGTCACAAAGAAAGAAAAGGGGCTGTGAGTGACTCAAGCTCTCTCCATCATAATGCTTTTATGAGATGAACCAGGATACAATGGAAAAATTGTGTATTATCTTTGTGATCTGTCCCTATATATTTCAAAACAAACCACTAGGCTGTGCACAAAACTAATCAAGCATAAAAAACAAAACAAACAAACAACAACAAAATCACCACTCCAGAAAGACAAGCCCTAGAAAACAAAGCCCACTGTTGTTCTGCCCTGACTCTGTTTCCTCTCGTGTCCTCAGTCCCAACCAGAGAGGGCCATGGTCCACAGAGGAACCCAGCAGCCTTTTGAGGGTGTCTTCCCCCGGCCCACAACTTCTGTGTCACTGCACCATTGGGCAAGGCAGAAGAACTGCTTTGTCTGTCTGGATCTGGCAGGAAGAAACACTATTTGTAGTAGTGTTTCTTCCAAGTCCAAGGTCGCTGTCTGTGGCCAATCCTTGAGCTAGTTCTATGGCACACATGAAGATGACTTTGCTTTTGTGTGTAGGTGTAGCAGTACTTCCCTCACGTATGTGAATATACTTGTGTGTCTGCCCAAGCAAGTGTTAAGTGTTAATGTGCATGTTTCTGCCGATTTCCCTCAAGGCTTTTAAGGTGGCCCAATTTCCTAACAAGTGGTCTCTGTGTGTTTGTGTAACTTCTTGCTCCTTTGGTGTTTGTTGAATTACATATCTATATGCAACTCTCTTTTAGTGATTAATCACCACTTGCATGCTAATCTCACATCAGTTTCTTGGGTACCCCATTTCTAAGGTCACCTCTCCTCACATTCTGCACTTTTGTCTTTGATACAGCATACTTCTTCCTAGGCCCAGTCAGACTCAGTTCCCTACCATCTAACCCCCAGCCCCCACCATCTAACCCCCAGCCCCCACCATCTAACCCCCAGCCCCCACCATCCAACCCCCAGCCCCCACCATCTAACCCCCAGCCCCCACCATCTAGCCCCAGCCCCTACCATCTAACCCCAGCCCCCACCATCTAACCCCAGCCCCCACCATCTAATCCTCAGCCCCTACCATCTAACCCCAGCCCCCACCATCTAGTCCCCAGCCCCCACCATCTAACCCCAGGCCCCACCATCTAATCCCCAGCCCCTACCATCTAACCACAACCCCCACCATCTAATCCCAGTCCCCACCATCTAATCCCAGCCCCCACCATCTACCCCAGCCCCACCATCCCCCACCATCTAACCCCCATCCCCACATCTAATCCCAGCCCCCACCATCTAACCCCAGCCCCCACCATCTAACCAGCCCCACCATCAAACCCAGCCCCACCATCTAGCCCCAGCCCCCACCATCTAACCCCAGCCCCACCATCTAACCCCAGCCCCCACCATCTAACCCAGCCCCCACCATCTAGCAGCCCCACCATCTAGCCCCAGCCCCCACCATCTAACCCCAGCCCCCACCATCTAGCCCCAGCCCCTTGCCCATGTAGCACTAAGGAGCTGATATGCTAAAGAATCAAAGCAGGAACTCACCAGAGGGAATAATGAGCACCATGACAAGCAGCAGTGGCTTGGGTCTGAAGAACATCATGTCTAAGAGAGGTCGGGGAGAGAGCAAGACCATGATGCAGAGAGAGCAGCATCTCACCTCTGGGGAAAGATGCCCCACACCCCCTCCCTTTGTCACCCTGAAACCTTCTTGCTTTCTATCCTTTCATCCAGCACTCATTTCCCTCAAATCTACTCTTTGGTCACATCTTATCCTCACTGCCTTTACTCTTCTACAGAGAATGCTTCTCAATGGGAGCCTCCTTTCATTGTCCAGACTGGTCTTGAACTCCTGGGTCAAGTCACCCCCCCTTCCTCAACCCGGTAGCTGGGAACACAGGCCTGTGACCAGGAAGACTTTTGTATTCTAATTAAACCATGCTTGGCCCTGCCCTGTCGTCTCTTTCACTCCTCATCGCTAATCCTCCCTTTGTGTGCCTGTGTCTTTTTAAGTACCGTGGGCTCACCCTCTCTTTTGAATTCCATGCATACATAACTGGGAGAAGGCGCCATTCTAAGTCAGGGACGTTCTTCAAACATGCACGCGCAGGCACACACGGACATTTCCCTCTGTATAGTTTTGCAAACAACTCACTGTCTACAGTGCTCCGCTCTGTCCACTGCGTCCTCTGGCTGCCGAATGTGTCTGTCCTTCTCACGGTTTCCCGCTGTTCCACTTGGGCTGGGGAATAAGATGAACACAGCCACACCCTTGGAAGGACTTCAGATTTGGCCTATTCTGAAACAATGACACGAGGGAGAGCAAGGGGAGAGAGAGAGAACAGGCCAGGCCAGAGGCTTAGAAAGCAGCGTTACAATAAGGTTGGAATGAGAAGGCAGAAGGGAATTTGCAGTCACTCACACCCTCATTCCAAACGTTATGACCACACTGGAGAGGAAGCTCGGTGCTCCCTCGAAGGGCTGGCCCAAGCCCACATCTGCCCTCTTTCCATCAGCCTACTTTCTCTCTCGTTGTTTGGCCTAGCTTGCCTTTCTTCCTTGGGTTCCTGTTTATCGCTCTCTCTTGGCGTGTTTTCCTGAACCTCACTAGACTGTTTCTATCTCTCTGGCTTCCTTCTGACTTTGGATCACTACTCCTTTCTCTCTTCTCTCCTCCTCTTTTCTTCTCGCCCCTCTTCTGCTTTCCTCTCCTCTCCCCTTCTCTCCACTCCCTTGTTTGAGTAGTGGTGGTGTGGGGGGGAGTTGTCCAGGTTGACCAGGCCGACTGCAAACTCTCGGCGCTCCCTGTGTAAGGCAGGATGAGCTTAAATTAAATGTCTCTTCCTCCAGCCCCCACCTCCCATGTGTGTGCCACTATGCCTAGTTTGTGAAGTGCTGGGGATCAAACCCAGGGCTTCCAAACATGCTCGACAAGCATTCCACTGAGTTACATTCCCAGCCCCTGTCTTCTCGGTTGACCTGGAACAAAGTGGCGACCAAGCCAGCCTCCAACTTGTGGCTATCCTCCTACCTGAGCCTTCCAAGTACTGGAATTTACAGGCTAAATTACATGTAGTGCAAACAGACAGGGTTTTTCGAGACAGGGTTTCTCTGTGTAGCTTTGGAGCCTATCCTGGCAGTCGCTCTGGAGACCAGGCTGGCCTCGCACTCACAGAGATCTGCCTGCCTCTGCCTCCCGAGTGCTGGGATTAAAGGCGTGAGCCACCAACCAGCGTGTTGATCTGGGTGGCGGTGGCTGGCACAAGCCTTTAATCCCAGTACTTGGGAGGTGGAGGCAGGTGGATCTTGGTGAGTTTGAGGCCAGCTTGGTCTACAAAAGCTAGTTCCAGGACAGCCAGGGCTGTTGTTACACAGAGAAACCCTGTCTCAAAAAACCAAAGGAAAGAAGGAAGGGAGGGAGGGAGGGGAAAAAATCTATCTAAGGTGAATAAAAAGGTCTCTTACTGAAGTACTTTCTCTGGCACCGTTCTCTGTCTCTGGTCTTGACAGGGCCCTTCTCTGTCTCTTGCATCTCTTGCTCTTTGCCTTGCCCTCCCACTGGGATCATCAACACATCTTGCTCACCTCCCATGTACAATGCTCTTCCTTCAGCCCCAACATAGGCAGGTCTGTTTCCCTCCTGCTTCCTAGTAATCTTCACCATCTGACTCCCCTTTGTCCAGGGGTTCTTGCTGCTCCTTTATGTTTTTTTGTTTGTTTGTTTAGTTTTGTCTTTTGTTGTTTCCATCCCTTTTTACCCATAAACCCTTGTTAGCACTCTGAACGCCACTTTTCCATCCCTTAGCTGTAGGTTACCTCTGTTTTCATTTCTGGCTTTGCCCAGTTGCTTTTGTTTGCTTGCTTGTTTTGTTTTTTTCAAGACAAAGGGTTTTTCTGTGTAGCCCTGGCTCTCCTGGAACTAGCTTTTGTAGACTAGGCTGGCCTCAAACTCACTGAGATCTGCCTGCCTCTGCCTCCCGTAGTGCTGGGATTAAGCATTTTCTTTAAAAAGGCCTATTCCCCCTGCCCCTCTGCAAAGCCTTCCCTTTTCATTTCACTGTAACCTGAGAGGAGTGTAAATCTCCACATGTCACATGAAAACTTCAGGAAGCAACGACCTTTCCTTCAGGAGAGCCAGCGTGTTTAGCTTAGCCTGGCTTCCCTTTCTTTCCTCACCGAGCTCTGTCAGGTCTGTGTCTTTGTGCCTCTGGCCAGGGGACTCTACAAACTTCTTTGCAGACTAGATGACATCAGACACAGAAATTTATTTTATTTTTGAGACAGGGTCTCTCTGTGTAGCTCTGGCTGTCCTGGATGTGCTATGTCAGAGGTTCCCAACCTGTGGGTCACGACGCCTTTGGGAGTTGAATGACCCTTTTATAGGGGTGGCTAAGACCATCAGAAAACAGATATTTACATTACAGTTCATAATAGCAAAACCACAGTTATGAAGTAGCAATGAAAATGATTTTGGCTGGGCGGTGGTGGCGCCCGCCTTTAACACTCGGGAGGCAGAGGCAGACGGTTCTCTGTGAGTTCGAGACCAGCCTGGCCTACAAGAGCTAGTTCCAGGACAGCCTCCAAAGCCACAGAGAAACTCTGTCTCGAAAAACCAATAATAATAATAATAATAATAATAATAATAATAATAATAATAATAATTTTATGGTTGGGAGTCACCACGGCATGAAGAACTGTATTTAGGGGTTGCCGAAACAGGATGGTTGAGAACCACTGCTCTATGTAGACCCAACTATCTTTGAACTCATAGAGATCCTCCTGCCTCTGCTTCCCAAGTGCTGGGACTAAAGGTGTGCATCCCAGGGACAGCCCAGCAAATATTGATCTCTTACATGCTCTGTGCAATGTTCGTCTTAACTGACTACTGGTATTTGTTCTTTATCGTCCAGCTGGTTTTTTTTTTTTTTTTTATGTCTTCAAGGCTGTATCAGTTGGGAAGTCTCTAATATACACAGTTTTTGTACACATTTTTATGCTTATCAGCCTTGTCAGGGAGGGCTCTGCTCAGGTCTTGATTTTAGTTGTTCCACTGACCTCCACGAGTTTTGCCTTCAATTTGCTCAGTGCTTGTGTGAGAGCCAAGTTACACTTTAAATTTTAATTACTATGCCTTAGAGATCCATGAAACCAAAATGCTGGTGATCTGCAAGCCCCTTGCCCAAGCACAGATCGTTCCTGAAATGCTGGAGGCTGCTGCTTATGGGAGACAACAAGCCACATGTTTTCACTCCCCTAAACAAGTTTGTTTGGCCCATCTGCACTGACTGTGTTTGATCACATGGGGGTGGGATGTACAGAGGCAGGAATATGTCAGGATGTATGCTTGCCCCTGATTGGATGTAGCTGGATGCACATCAGGATGTTTGCCTGACCCTGATTGGACCTGATGGGAAATCAATAAATTATGGGTTTTCTTTTTTAAGCTGCTACAAACCATGACTGAAGGCCATTTCCCAGGAACCTGGGTGTGGACCTGGCCAGAGCTCATCCACCTGGCCAGTATTTAATTAAAGCTTGCTTCACATTTGTCTTTAAACTGTGGTAGTGGTTTTATTCTGGACTGGTGGGATTAACACTTGTATGATTAAAGTCTTTGTCAGACCGTATAGTCTCGCCTGTTAATTTTAGCATGATTTCCAAAAGTACACATCCTTCCTCCAATTTGATCTGTTCTTTTAAAAATTTGTCCCTTGACAAATTGAAGTTTCCAAAACAATACTCAGTTTGATGACAGATTTTGGCCTGTAGAGCAGGCACTTTGATTGTGGCTGTCTGTAAAATTTCTCACACTCAAATGATCTGCCTCCATGGATGCACATGTACTTTCAAGTGCCTGCCTTAGGACCAGCTAATGTTTGTCTTCGTTTCTTTGTTTTTCTTATGTATTGACTGATCTTTGGTTTTGTTTTTGAGATAGGATTTCTCTGTGTAGCCCTTGCTGTCCTGAAGCTCATTCTATAGACCAGGCTGACCTGGAACTCCAAGATCCTCCTGCCTCTGCCTCCCGAGTGCTGGGACTAAAGGCGTGCGCCACCACCGCCGGGCTGTTTTTTTCTTTAAGATAGTGTATGAGTATATGTAGCCCTGGCTGGCCAGGAACTCTGTAGAGATTCACCTGCTCCAGCTTCCCGAATGCTGGGGATTACAGCATGCCCAACCAGACACAACTCCCGAGTTCAGTTTTGCCACTTTCTTAGCTTTGCCCCATTGGAATATCTACCTAGTCTCACATCCAAGGACAGAGATATCACTTGAGGTCTGCCTGAGAGAATGGATGGGTGCTTTGAGTTATAAAAAGTTGAGGCACGGGGCTGGAGAGATGGCTCAGTGGTTAAGAGCACTGGCTATTCTTTCAGAGTTCTTGAGTTCAATTCCCAGCAACTACATGGTGGCGCACAACCATTTTTAATGAGATCTGGCACCCTCTTCTTGCCTTCAGGCATATATGCAGACAGAACAATGTATGCAAAATAAATAAATAAAATAAAAATTTAAAAAGTTGAGGCATTTATTTACAAGTTTCCAGATCCTTTTTGAATATGGAGTAGCTCCATGAGAGAAGGCAGCAGCCAATACTGTCTTTGGCTTTGTAGGATTTTGTATGTTTGTTTCTGTTGTTATTTTTTGTTGTTTTTTTAAAAGACTTATTTATTATGTATACAGTATTCTTCCTGCACATATACCTATATGAAAGAAGAGGGCATCAGATCTCATTACAGATGGTTGTGAGCCACCATGTGGTTTCTGGGAATTGAACTCAGGACCTCTGGAAGAGCAGCCGGTGCTCTTAAACTCTGAGCCATCTCTCCTGCCCATTATTTATTTATTTTCTTTTGAGACTGGGCCTCATTATTGTATGTCTGCTAGCCTGAAACTTAGTCTTTTGGTTTTTTTGAATTGGGTTTCTCTGTGTAGCCCTGAAACTTGTTCTTTAGACCTCTGGCCTCAAACTCAGAGATCTGCCACCTGTTTTTGGTCTTGTTTATGCTCATGTTATGAATCTTGGATTTTGGAATACCAATGACAAAATGTCATAGGAAGCCCTCCAAAACTGAGAGGGAAGCTCACTCCCCTGGATTTCTTTTCTGCTCATGCTTTCCCTGCAGCTCATGTAATATGCTGACAGCATGCTCTCTCGTCCAGTCATTTGAACAGATTTATATTTGCTCTCTGTGCTGGTTAGTGTTATGTCAGCTTGACACACGCTAGAGTCATTTGGAAAAGGGGGATTCTCAACTGAAAAAATAAGCCCCTAAGATCCACCCATAGGCAAGCCTGTGGTGTGTTTTCTTAATTAGTGATTGATGTGGGAGGGTCTAGCCTGTCTAGGATAGTGCCACACCTGGCCTGGTGGTCCTGGGCGAAATAAGAAAACAGACTGAGTGGTCCGGTAAGCAGGACTCCTGTATGGCTTCTGCATCAGCTCTCACCTCCAGGGTCCTCCCTTGAGTTCCTGTCCTGACTTCCCTCAGCGATGGACTATTTATTACCTGAAGTGTTACCTGGAATAAGCCCTTTCTTCTCCCAGTTGCTTTTGGCCATTGTGTTTCATCCCAACAATAGACACTTCCTGCCATAAAGGAAGTGTTTGCATGCCAACTTTGAAGAGATAATTTTGACTTCCAGAAAGTCCAAAAAAAAGAAAGATGTACATTGACAGCTTAACTTTGTGCCCCTTACGTCTACGTGTAGACTTCCCTGGTAAGCTAAGTTAGGGAGGACGGCTGTGGGCAGAGACTAGGAAGAAGAAAGAGTACATGGTGGAAGGGAGAGAGACTGTGGGTCAGCCTAGTGGGGACAAAGGGAAACAACGGGCACCGTCACAAGAGGACACCATTTCGTGCCCCCGAGGAGCTAAACTACCGCCAGGTTTGATGCCTCGAGTGAGTCTGACTGTCAAGCCCAGTTCCTGCTGGTCATCTGGTCTGGAGCTCCCATTCTCTGTACTGTAGATGGCCGAGGCTAGACAACAGATGGGATTGATTCTAGTTTGGGGAAAGTTAGGAAGGAAGAGATGGGGGTGAGAAAGAAACCAGAGTGGATTCGAAGCAGAACTAAGGCAAGGCACTGAGCAGAGCACAGTGTGGCAATCCTGTTTCCCCAGACAGACGAGAAAACTGAACCCAAGCCAATCATCTGGCAGAGACAGCAATGACCTCAGTGTGCTGGCCTACCCGGAGGCTACAGTTGAGGAAAGCCTCCCCAGACAGTAGGAGGGGGTGCTGTCCCCAGGTCCCTGAAGGAAGTCTGAGGCTGGGGCAGTGAAAACAAGAACAGAATGTTCAGAGCAAGGCTGTGGGAGAGGGCTCACAGAGAGGAGCTCCTTAGAAGAGAGGAGAGGGGCCAGGAGAGACAGAGAGGGTAGCCACGTGCTGTTGGGCTCCATAGACATTCAGGAATCCAGTCTGTGGGCTGGGGAGAAGGCAAGGCACACACGAGCCTGTTGTCATGTGTGAAGACCCAAGTCAGATCCTAGGACCCATATTGTGAAAGCACAGAACCAACTCCTAAGAATTATCCTCCCACTTCTGTACATGTGTAAAACACACACACACACACACACTCACACACACACTCACATATACACACACACACTCACACACTCACACACACTCACATATACACACACACTCACACACACTCACATATACACACACACTCACACACACTCACATATACACACACACACTCACACACACTCACATACACACACACACATACACACACACACACTCACACACATATACACACACACACACTCACACACACTCACATATACACACACACACTCTCACACACACACACTCACACACACACACTCACACACACCCACACATACACACACTCACACACACTCACATATACACACACACACTCACACTCACTCACATATACACACACACTCACACACTCACTCACATACACACACACACACTCACACACACTCACATATACACACACACACTCACACTCACTCACATATACACACACACACTCACACACACACTCACTCACATACACACACACACACATACACACACATACACACACACACTCACATATACACATACACACACACACACTCACATATACACACACACACATACACACACACACACTCACACACACTCACATACACACACACACACTCACACTCACTCACATATACACACACACACTCACACACACACTCACTCACATACACACACACACACACATACACACACACACACACTCACATATACACATACACACACACATACACACACACATACACACACATACACACACACACACTCACATATACACATACATACACACACACATACACACACATACACATATATACATATACACATACACACACACATACACACACAAAATTTTAAAAATTTTTGAGGGGAGGCAGGATCTCATCACTATGTTGGCCTGTGTGGCCTGGAACTATATTGTAGACCAGGCTGGCCTCAAAACTCACCAACATCCACCTGCCTCTGCCTGCAGAGCTCTGGGATCAAAGGCATGTGCCACCACTCTCAACTCTAAAGATTTTTTTAAAAATCCATTTCGTGTTGGACTATGCCTTTGATCCCAGCAGAGCAGGCAGAGGCAGGTAGATCTTGAGAGATTTGAAGCATCGTGGTGGTCTACATAGAGAGTTCCAGGCTAGGCTAGCCAGGACTACATGGTGAGGTCCTAGCTTAACAATAAAACAAACAAAAATCTAGTGTGCATCTGGACTACACAGCAAGTCTGTCTGAGTTAAAAAACAAAAACAGACAAACTAATGAACTAAAAATGTAAAAATCCAGTTTTACCCAGACGGTGGTAGTGTGTACCTTTAATCCCAGCACTCAGGAGGCAGAGGCAGGCAGATCTCTGTGAGTTTGAGACCAGCCTGGTCTACAAGAGATAGTTACACACAGAGAAACCCTGTCTCACAAAACCTAAAATAAAAATAAAAATAAAATAAAAAAATTTAAAATCCAGTTTTAAGTTAGTTTGGTAAATTTCTTCCTATAGCCCCCTTTCCTCTTCTGTTTACAAAACCTAAGCTTCACTCTCCAGGTTTGGGGAACATCAGATTTACAGGATTTCTCTGTATTGCTTTGGAGCCTGTCCTGGAACTAGCTCTGTAGACCAGGCTGGCTTCGAACTCACAGAGATCCGCCTGCCTCTGCCTCCCGAGTGCAGGGACTAAAGGTGTGCACCACCACCGCACAGCTTGTTTGTGTATTTGGATTTGTTGTTGATATGTGTTTTTGATAATTTTGTCTTTTGCTTTTCAGAGCTGAGGTCTGAACTCTTGCTAAATGAGCTAAATCCCTAACCCCTGGTTACCTAAAGTCAGAATTAGCAGCAATGGTCAGAAATGAGCAAATAGTATCTCGGGATAAAAGCCTATACTAAGTTTTTGTTCTTTTTAAAATTTAAAAATTAATTAATTGATTTATTATTAGTGTGGGTATGCGTGAGTGCAGGTGTGCTAGCGAGCACCCCCAAACAGCTGTATTCGTGACACAGGGACAACTTTCAGGCATCTCCTTCTGGCCTACTCCAGGGGTCAAACTCAGATCATGATGCTTGCTTGGAAGCACTCCTACCCACCGAGCCATTTCACTGAAGCAGAACAGACTGCATGGCTGCAGTGGGGCTTGGACCACGTGGCTGCCAGTGTGAGGCCATTTTATTTTATTTTATTTTTTGAGACTAGTGTTTACTGCCAAGCCCAGGTTGGCCTGGCAATCAGGACCCCTCCTGCCTCAGCTTCCCGGATGCCAGGGTTCCTGTCACATGCTGCCACACTGGGTTTAAGCCTATACTGCTCTGAGTTCCTCTCTGGCCCAGGGGAAGAAATCCTTGGACATCAGATCGTCCTTCCATCTCACGTTGGCAGGCTCTCTGGCTGGGAAAAGAACGTTTTCCAGAAAAAAAAAAAAAAAAAAAAAAAAAAAGAGCCCTCCATTGAATGGACTGGCTGTTGTAAGGCTGGCTTAGCAGAGTCAGTCTCTGTTTAAGTCACTCAGAAAATGTTTCATTTTACAGAAAGTACCCGAGAGGCTGGGTGAGATGCCAAGATGGACAGGGGAGGCAGAGATGGGTCTGCGAGCTGGATTCACTCATCTATTTATTGGCCTGTAAAGAATACACCCATTAGCTGAGGGCCGCTGGGCAAATGTACAGAAACACCACTACAGTCCAATCCAATGAAATTAAATCCAGGGGCTAAATACACAAAAAATTCCCTTAAAAGGCAGGGAAAGACAGGAGAATTATATGAGTTAGGGTGGAGGGGAGGGAGAGGGAGTGGTGTGTGTCCAGCGATGAAGTAATGGCCAAACACAAAACTTGGAATTGGTCGCCAGCAGACATATGTCCTTAGAAAACCTGGGCTACGGCAAACTTTTGTTTGTCCATCAAAGTTCAGACTAGATGCTGTCTCGTCCCCAAACCAAACCTGGACCCCACTGTGTCTCTACAGAGCTAACTTTATTTATATAACCCCCTCCTTTTCGCTAAATTCTTTCCCATATCTCTAATCTCCATTAGGCTTTGAGTTCCTTGGTGGCAGAGGCTAAGACTTACTCATTACTAGCTGACATAATGGTTAGCACATGAGAACTTGAACTTTGACTAATTGAATTAAGTTGAGCTGCAGGCTTGAAACAGTAACTTCAAATAGTCAAAATCTAAGACAAACGCAGAGTGAAGGAAGTCAATGAGGGGAGAATATACGGGGAGACCTCAAAAGAAATAAGTAGCTAATGCATGAAGCAGAAGGAGAAGTTAGATGGAGAAGTTAGGCAGCAGCTATACTAGAGGCAAAGGAATGGCAAGGTTGCAGATCACTACATGTAAAACATACACAAATTAACGAGATAAGATAACCATCAGTGGCCATGCCAGCACTTGGGACAATGACACAAGAAGATCCCAGGTTCTAGGCCACTCAGACCCAGTCTTAAACAAAACAACTCCCAAACTCTCAGCAACATAAAAAAAAATTTGGGGGGGCTGGAGAGATGTCTCAGAGGTTAAGAGCTCCGACTGCTCTTCCAGAGGTCCTGAGTTCAATTCCCAGCAACCACATGGTGGCTCACAACCATCTATAATGAGATCTGGTGCCCTCTTCTGGTGTGCAGATATACATGGAAGCAGAATGTTGTATACATAATAAATAAATTTTAAAAAAGAACATTTAAATTTAAAAAAAAATTTTAAACAGTCTGATAAATCTGACCATTTACAAAATAGATCAAGTCCTAGAAATTTGTTGATGATGGGAAACCTCCAGGGGCTGAGCAGAAAAAATGGCTCAGGAGTTAAGAGCACTGGCTGTTCTTCCAGAAGACCCAGGCTCAGTTCCCAGCACCCACCATTATATGGATCTGGGCATCAAGCCCAGGCACACAGCCACCTACAACTCCAACCCCAGGTGATCTGATGTCTTCTTCTGGCCTCCAAGGGCACTGCACACACATGGTACACAGACATACGTACATACATTCATGAAAACACGCATAAAATAAAAATCTTTTTTCTTTTTCTTTCTTGTTTTTTCGAGGCAGGGTTTCTCTGTGGCTTTGGAGGCTGTCCTGGAACTAACTAGCTCTTGTAGACCAGGCTGGTCTTGAACTCACAGAGATCCACCTGCCTCTGCCTCCTGAGTGTTGGGGTTAAAGGCGTGCACCACCACCACCTGGCTAATTAAAATTATTTTATTCATTGAATAAACAGCATTTTTATACACTAGCCCTATTGGAATATAGAAGAAATAATATACAACATTTTGTTTACATTTCTTGCAGTTTTTGAAAAAGATTTTTATTTATTTGTTATTGTCATGTGTGCATGCACACTACAGTTTGCTGTGAAGATCAGAGGCAGAGGCAAACTTGCAGTTTTCTCTCTTACTTTACCCTGGATCACGGGGAATTGAACTCAGAACTTTAGGCTCATGGCCAAGCACCTTTGTATCCCACTGAGCCCATCTGCCTATTCCCAGCTCCTTTTAGACAGGATTCCATGCATCCCAAGCTAGCTGTGAAATTTACAGTGCAGCTGAGGCTGACCTTGAACCTCTGATCCTCTCGCCTTTGCTAACCTTGTCTTGATTATAGGTGTGAGCACCCACATCCAGCATTGCTTACGTTTTGTAAGGAAAGCTATGGAAATTCTTTTCACAATACAGACTGCTACTCTAATGACTTGGCCTAGGTGTACTTCTAGAGGAGCCACGGGTTGGAGGGGTAATAAAGGTTAAGAGCCAGGGCTTTGGTTCAGCACCACAATAACAAAACAAAAAAAGTTGGGACTGAGCACCATCCTAAAGCAAACTGGCATTTGCTTGCTGATTCTGGAGACCTCCTGTGCTTTTGACAATTTTATTTATTTATTATCTATTTTTTGGCTGTGATGCTATTAGAGTCCCTGAGGATGATGGGCGGGCGTGCAGGCTGCCCCTTCAAAGTCTGCCGTTTCATAACATGAATTTTGGCACCTCTTCCCTCAAAGATCCTTCTCTTTGATTCCCTTAATGGTTACGACTGATAAATAATAGCAAAACGTCAGTTCATTACTTTCCATATTTTTGTGTGGATTCTGCTTTACATGGCCTTTGACTGATCTGCAGGGATGGCTGAAAGAGCAATAAGATTCAAAGGCTGAGTCGGACAGTGGAGGTGCACGTCTTTAATCCCAGCACTTGGGAGGCAGAGGCAGGACGATCTCTGCAATTTGGAGGCCAGTCTGATCTATGCCAGAGCTGTTATACAGAGAAACCTTGCCTAAAAAAAAGAAAGGAAGGAAGAAAGGAAGGAAAAAGGGAAGGAAGGAAGAAAGAAAGGAAGACAAAAAGGCTAGCTGGTACCAGTCTGTGAGGTTTCCCTGGTTGACAGGAGCCTTGCTCTCCTTCATGCTGGCTCCCTTGGACATCTGATGGCATCGCTGTGCATTATAGGGAACACCATGAGAATGGGACTAAGATGCTTCTGCGATTCGACCCCAGAGGTTTCACTGCCCCAAATAAATCACAGAATCCTGAATTAAAGGGAAAGAGAATATTCTAGTATATTCTATATTCTAGCCCTCCCTGGGAGAGAAGGTCAAAAATGCACAGGCATCTTCAGTCCATCAGACTGCCGCTTAGGTTACGTGGACTCTTTCAACAGGCTAGTGTTAAGTGCCAGACAAGGAATATTTGTATTTTGCCTGTTCCCTGAAACCAAATTCACATCTTTCCACAATTCTGAAGAAAACTGCTAACAAGGACCTCTTTGTTGTTCAATAAAAGGAGCATTTCAGTATTGTTTTCTTCAGTGTTAGGCATTGCTGGCTACTGGCTGCAACCCACACCTTGAAATAGCCTCTTCTCTGATATCTGTACTAATTATGTCTTCTGAGAAAATGCCTAGTGTTGACTTCTTTTTTTCTTTTTCTTTTGTCCATTTGTGACTCCAGTTGCAGGACTTTCACCACTGTCTTCTGGCCTCTGAGGGCACCGAACGCAGGTGATGCACTTGTGTACATGTAGGCAAAACACCTGTGCACATGAAATAAAAATAAAACTTTTAAAAAAAGAAAGAAAGCCAGGCGGTGGTGGCACACGCCTTCAGTCCCAGCACTCAGGAGGTAGAGGCAGGTGGATCGAACTTGCAGAGATCCACCTCCTCTATCTCACTGGTGCTGGGATAAAATTTGTGTGCCATCATGACCAAATAGTTTTAATTTTTAATTCTAGTCCCATGCTAAAATGTGAAGGCAAGATCTTATAGCTATAACAGAAATGAGACCAAGCCACATTTTTACCTACAAGACAGTCAAGGCTACTTCTTTGATACTGCAGCATGAGTTGAAGGGATTACTGACTAAAATTTGAGGGAAGGGGTGGCCTAGCGTCATTATCTCCCATAAGTATCTCGGCTTTATGATAGGGCTAGATGTACATTCCAAGCTTGAGTTGTCAAGAAACACAAAAGTACAGTAGAAGAAACACCTGCTCCCTTGGGCAACATGCCATGTTAATATTGTGTTTTGTTCTTGGAAAAAGTGTTTCTCAAGTGACCGACATGTTTATATGAAGAATCTGGTATTGTTTGACTCAAAGGCTGAGTCAGCAATGGGAACAGACATTAAGACTGAGATACCAATCCCTTTGTCCTATTTAGCTTCCATCTGATACGAGTAAGTTGAGAGAGAGAAGCAGTGAGAGAGAGAGAGAGAGAAGCAGTGCCTTGGCCCTTTGCTTGTGTTTTTGAGACAGGGTCTCTCTGTGTAGCCATCCTGCCTGTCCTGGAACTTGCTCCGTAGACCAGACTGGCCTTGAACTCACAGAGATCCTCCTGCCTCTGCATCCCATGGGCCAGCACCGTCTGGTGAAGTGCTTTGCTTTTGAGACTAGGTCTTGCTAGTCTCAAAGGCAAGCCTGAAATTCAGAATTCTACTGTCTCTTCTCCAACCTGCTAGGATTGTCGTCATGTGCCTCTGTCTCCTTTTCAAAAGTTGGTGTTTTTAGCAAAAGTAGCCTTCAAGTTTTCTTCGTCAAGTAACACTTTTCTTTTACTTCTAAATCCTAGTCAGGATTAATAACTTCATAATCTACTGGCAGTGGTGGCTCACACCTTTAATCCCAGCACTCAGGAGACAGAGGCAGGTGGATCTCTGTGAGTTGCAAGACAGTCTGGTCTACAGAGCAAGTAGAGAAACCATACCTCCACAAAAAAACAAAAACAAAAACAAACAAAAAACGAAAAACAAAACAAAACAAAAAAAACTTCACATCCAACTGTCCTTGTCGTTTTCTCCATCCTCCAGTTCAGTCGACGCCCTAACAGAGTTCCGAACCATCTTCTGCTTCCCAGGCTTCCCCTGTTTTTGCTCCTAACACAAAGCAAAAATCATTCCACTCTATTTAGCACTAATTAGATTAAGTTACTCTCTGATTTAAAATCCATGAAGACAGCTGGATATGGAGGCACACACCTTTAATCAAAGCACGTGGGAGACGGAGGCAGGCAATCTCTGTGAGCTCAGGTCCGTCTTGTCTACATAGTGAGTTTCAGACCAGCCAGGGCTGTATAGTGAGACCCGAGTCTCAAAACAAAAACAGAACAAAACCACAAAAACAAAAAAAATAAAAAACAAGCCAAACCAAAAATCCAAACAACAACAAAAAATTCAAACTATAAAGCCTCATAGTCATCTCTAGGGTATGGTAGCTCACAACCATCTCTAACAAGATTTGGTGCCGAACACTGTACACATAATAAATAAATAAATATTAAAAAAACAAGTTGAATATAGAATACACTGTCCAATGTAGACTTAACAGGGCTGCATAATGAAGTTGTGGAGAATTAGTCTTAACAGTTTTAGTTCATCAAAGTAACCTAGGGTATAGGGACTCCTTTTCTTTTTCCCCCACCTCTCCTTCCTTTTTGTTGTTTTGTCTTTTTAATGTCAACACAAAAAGCCTTTATTTGAATATCTTTAAACTTTTTACATATGATACATTCAAAATTTTACAAGTTATCCACAGATATTAAAATTATAGCTAATTTATTAAACATATGATTTTTTTCCTGATATGGAAAGCATTTTATATAAACATTTCTACAACAACAACAATAAAAAAACGAAAGTCGGGGCTGGAGAGATGGCTCAGAGGTTAAGAGCACTGGCTGCTCTTCCAGAGGTCCTGAGTTCAATTCCCAGCAACCACATAGTGGCTCATAACCATTTGTAATGAGATCTGGTCTGCAGGGATACATGCAGACAGAATACTGTATACATAATAAATAAATATTTAAAAACAAAAACAAAAACAAAACGAAAGTCAGATGTGTTGATCTGGACAAGAAGCCATCTTAACATTGCCATACAGAGTGGAGGCTGCAGATTTGTGGGAAGTTACTACAGATCCAGGCCCTGACATTCTCGGGGTGGGGGTGGGCTTTGCTTTGTTTAAAAACTTTTTTCTTTTTTACATTTATTATTGTCTGTGATTGTAGAGATCAAAAGATAGCCATTGGGATTCAGAATCTGGGCACAACAGTTGGACTTCGGTCCTCAGGCTTAGAGGCACGGAGTGTCCTTACACTTGCCATCACCCAACCTTGTTATTGTTAGGAGACAAGAGTCTCACATAGCCTAGCTTGGCTTCCGATGCTTATAGTGAAAGACGACCAGGAACTCCTGATCCTCCAGACTCTACCTCCCTTGTTCTAGGATTCCTCAATGTGCTGGGATTTGAGTCATGCCCCACTGTACCCAGGGCAAACAAAGGATCCTGAATTTCTCCCATGGAAGAAGCAGTTTTCATTTGTCTGGCAGGAGTCTTGCCTTTCCTTATCAATTCTCCTCAAGTAGGCCTGGCTCAGGTGTGCAGCCTTCCTGACTTCACGGCATTATTTCTCAGACCTGAACAGATGTCTGAATTCCTCAAGGGCATGATAAATACAGATCTTGCCAGATAAATACGAGATGATTGGTTAAATGTGAATTTCAGGTAAACAAGTCATTTTGGGGGACTGTGTCTCAAGTAGTGTAATGTTTGAGAAATCATCTTTCCCAAGACCTAATGTACTTCCTGCCATGCATCGGTAAACACTTTCAGATTAGTGGTCTCTAGCTCCCTCGAGGCACGTACTTTTGATGAATAATCGTATTAGAGGGTTTTTCTTCATTACTACATCTCCTGTAAGCCTCACAGGGGGGAAAAAAATCTCAGGAGGAGTAGTATAATCTTTCATATGTTTTGCTCTTTTGTTTCTTCTTAATTTTTAAGCCTGCCTCTCTGCTTTCCTTTTTTTTTTTTTTTAAATCCTTGACTCATGAGCACCACTGTATGGACAGAAGTGGTAACTCTCTTCCAGATTTAAAAGATTTCATTTTTTTTATGTGTTTGTGTGAACATATATCATGTGTGTAGAGTTGTGAGCTGACCAGAACCTGAGTTCTCTGTAAGAGCAGGAAGTACTCTTAACCCCCAATATCTCTAGTCCACCCCTCCAACCGCCCGGTACCAGAGGTTGAGCTCTAAGTAGCAAGCTCCCCCACCCCTCTTATTTTGGATACAGGGTCTTATGTAGTCCAGGCTGACCTGGACTGTAACACAAAAAAATAAAAGACCCAGAGACTGATATTGGGATTCAAACTTCAAGCTGAATATCAGAAAAGCAAAGCAGCTGGCCACTAGCTTCTTACCTCTACTTCAGGATGAAAAGCTGGGGACTGAACTCAGGGCCTGAAAGCTAAATAACCATTCTACTTTTTTTTCTTTTTCTTTTCTTTTTTTTTTTTTTTTTGGTGGTTTTTCGAGACAGGGTTTCTCTGTGCATCTTTGGAGCCTATCCTGGCACTCGCTCTGGAGACCAGGCTGGCCTCAAACTCAGAGATCTGCCTGCCTCTGCCTCCAGAGTGCTGGTATTAAAGGCATCATTCTACCTACTTTTAAAAATCTTTTGAGATGGAAGTTTCAGTAGCTTGGCTAGACTGGCTTTGACCTCACTGCTCCGAAACTCAGACAAGCCTTGAGTTTTTGGTCTTCTTGCCTCAGCCTCTGGAGTAGCTGGGATTGTAGACCTTCATCAGGTTGGGCTCTAAACCCAGCTGCTTTTCTGGTTTTATCCAAGTGATCTCAATACAGTGAACTTTCTACCAGGCTCTCTCTTTCTCTCTCCCTCTCTGCTTTTATCTCACTGACTGCAGTGTTTTTTTCTTTTTGTTTGTTTTGATTTTTCTTTTCTTCCTTCTAATTTTTTCCTCTGCAAGTGCTGCTTAATAAAAAGGAGCAGTGCAAAGTCATCCTGAGTGTGACACTGTAGTGATTTCTAGTTTCCTAGGTTTAACTGACAGGAACAGGATGCTGGGAAAGGAAGACATCACAGCAGTTGAAATTTGTAATTAAGAATATAAACTGGGCTGGATGATGGTGGCCCATGCCTTTAATCCCAGCACTTGGGAGGCAGAGGTAGGAGGATCTCTGTGAGTTCAAGACCAGCCTAGTCTACAAGAGCTAGTTCAAGGACAGCCTCCAAAGCTACACAGGGAAACTCTGTCTCAGGAAAAAAAATAAATAAATAAAAATGAGAAGCTGAAGATACAAGCCAGAATAGATTCTATTTGGACTGTCCTTTTGCTAGATCAAATTCAAATTCCTGGTCTGGGCAAAAGGAACTTCAAGAAACTATTGCTTTGCCTGAGGATTTGTCGGCAGATTGATGGATAGCAGGCAGTTAGAATTTGGGACTACAGGAAGGGAAGCAGAGCCACAACGAGGCAGCAGGAGGGGAGGAGGTGTCTGGAAGAAAGAGCCAGTCAGGACTGTTTAGGAAGGGGTGGAGAATGCTTCCCCTGTGTGTGCAGCCTGCAAAGACCTTTCTGCAGACATTGTGCCATTGTGAGGTCACTGCAGAGGGCTTGTGTAGGCAACATGTATTCGAATGTATGCGTTGTTTCTTTCTGATCATGGGTCTTTGTGAACTGCTGATCGCAAGAAACACGAATGGATTGTTGAAAAGATTTTGCAGTCCGAGTGCTTGCTTGTGGTTCCGTGGTATGTGTGATTGGCATTTTGCCAAATGCGATGTTTCTAGTTCCAGCTCTCTCTCTCTCTGAAAGTTTAGTGGAGGGCTAACAGATTAAGCCAAGACACAACAAAGTCCGAATTTAGAAGAAAATCCAGGGGCAATGTGAGGTGGAAACAGAAGCTGGTACAAGAAGAGAAAGAGGAACCAGAAAGGAGTGCAAATAACAAGTTCTTTCCTTGGGAAGGAAGGAAATTTCTGAGTGGGAGGGGAATGAGAAGCATTGCCCACTTCAGATATTGGTGCCTGACAACCAGTTTTTCTTAGTCCTGGGGGTGTCTTCATCCACCTCATTTCTGGGCATGCTTTATGTGTGTGTTGTGTGTATATTTTGGTTACACCAGGGTGTTTAACATCTTAACAATTATTATGAGAAGAGTCTAAACTGTTCTTAGGGGATTCAGACGGTGTTGCCGGTGGTGGTGTAGGAGGGTGATTGGGGAACAATGGAAAGGACATTGGTTCTGATCTGGGGTTCATAGAGCAGGAGTAGAGAATTGTTTTGGTGATGAAAATAATGTCTGAGGTTCATGGCTAATCTCAAAAGTTCAGAAACTGAAACGCCTCCACATTCCAAGAACCTACATGATGGCTAATTTACTTAAATTTAACAGGGGCCACCCACACCTGGAAGGAGATGTTTAAGGCAGTCTAACACCAGACAGGTAACCACAAAAAGTGGACTTTTGCCTGGGTGAGGGTGGAAAAGTCCATTTTTCCCCCCAGACAGGGTTTCACTTTGTAGCCTTGGCTGGCCTGGAACTGGCTATGTAGGGACCAAACTAGCCTAAAACTCACAGGTCCACCTGCCTCTCCACCTCAAGTGCTAGAAAGAAAGTCAAGCACCACCACACCCAGCTAGCCACTAAATTTATTCCTTTGTTTTTTTCTTTTTTGTTGTTTGTTCTTTGAGACAGGGTTTTTCTATGTAGCCCTGACTGTCCTGGAACTCACTTTGTAGACCAGGCTGCTGGCCTGGAACTCACAGAGATCCACCTGCCTTTGCCTCCCGAGTGCTGGGATTAAAGGCCTGTGCCCCCACCACGCAGCCCAGTTTATATTCTTAATTTCAAATTTCAACTACTGTGATGTCTTCCTTTCCCAGCATTTTGTTCCTGTCAGTTAAGCCTAGGAAACTAGAAATCACTACAGTGTCACACTCAAGATGACTTTTGCACTGTTCCTTGTCTGCCTGCCTCTTCTTTCCCTCAGCCATCATTTCCTAAGCCCTTTCCTTCTAGTCTCCTGTTGTCTGGATTATCTGATTAATTCCTAGATTTTCTTTATTAATCAAAAAAAAAATCAACCTTTTGCAGGTTTGTCTTTCTCCCATTGTTTTCATGTGTTCTTTGTCTCCAGCAGACTGGGTGGATGTAAAAGTAGGAGACAGGGGAGGCAGCAGGGGGAATTCTGCTTCAACTATTTCTTCCAGCAGCCTACAAAGGCTGACTTAAAGCAGTCCTGTGTGCCTACCTCTCTTTCTGTCACACAGTCTTCCCACCCTCCCCCATTTATCTCATGACATCATTCTCCACCAGCTGTGACTATCACACTGACCTACTTTCGGCCTGTCTGTTAGACACTAAATCCTGGTTTTTCTACTCAACTGGATTTTCTGCTAAACCCTTTTTGTTCCCCACATGTCAGCAGGTCCCCTGACACCTTGAAGTATTTTATGGTCTTAGAAAATACTTTTACTTTTCGTATCAGAAAAGCAAAAGCCATGATGATGAACAAAAGCCTCTTCGACTTTAGCAAATCCTCTTTCGACTTAAATAGATTTATTTATTACTCATCAAAACAATCTATAAGTTATCTGAAGAATCATGCTCCTGTTAACATTTTGTTGTTGTTGTTGTTGAATCTTTATAGGTGATGCTTGGCTAATGGATTCTTAGGTCTTGTGGCAAATATGAACATACACCACTATTTTTCAAATATTTTAAAATGTCATTAAAGAAATATGCCCAAACAGCAAGCACAGATGAGACAATTAAGCTTAAGTGAAAAAAAGCAGGAGACATCAAGCCTGTCATCTTTAGATGGATTATAAGAAGAGTTGGAATAAACTATAGCAAAACGTGATTCTGCCGCTTACAGAAGTATGACTTGGGACAAGATCCTTGACATCTTCTGCATCTTGGATTGTTTATTTGTAAAAAGAAGATACTCAAACCTAGCAGTGTTGCTGGGAGACCTAAAGGGTTTTAATGTTTATAAAAATTCTTAGAAATGTCCCTAGGGACAGGGATAACTATGCATTCAAAATATTTCTGTGGACCTTTTGACAAGCCTTTGAGTCCGTGCGAGCGTGTATCTCATGTGTGTGCCCAGTTTTCAGAGAAGGTTTTGGAGCCAGAAGCCTACTAGCAATTCTACTGCTCTGATTTCTTTCCTTTCTTTTGGAGACAGTCTCATTGTCTCAGACGGGCTGCAAATAAACTTGCTTAACAACCTTACTCTCCCAGCCTCCATGTCTCAAGAACTGGGACTCTGTGGGCATTTGCCACCATTTCAGAGCATATTCCAACTGAGTTCCATCCTGGGCACCCTCCTCTTTTTTTTTCTTTCTTTTTTGTTGTTTTTTTTTTAAGACTTATTTTGGGGGCTGGAGAGATGGCTCAGGGGTTAAGAGCACTGGCTGTTCTTCCAGAGGACCTGGGTTCAATTCCCAGCAACCACATGGTGGCTCTATCTGTAATGAGATCTAGCTCCCACTTCTGGCCTGCAGGCAGAATACTGTAAATAAATAAGTGAATCTTAAAAAAAAAAACTTATTATCATTTTATATATATGTGTTATACCTGTACTGCATATATATGTCCATCATATGTGTGTCTGGGGGCCCTTCAAATGGAGTTACAGACAATTTTAAGCCTGTATGTGGGTGCTGGAAATTGAACTCTGGTTTTCTGGGAAAACAACCAGTGCACTTAAACACGAATCTGTGGAGTCTCTTGAGATTGTTGCCTCAGTTTCCTGAGTTCTGAGATTACAGGCATGTGACACTTCACTGATTAATTCTATTTGGTTTTACTACATTTAATGTGTTTTCCCCCCTTTTTTTTGAGATAGGGTATCATGCAGTTTAGGCTAGCCTCCATTTGATAGGCAGCTGAGGAGGACCTTGAACTCCCTCCAAGTCCTGTTTTTCTCATTTTTCCTTTTTCCTTGCTATCTTGTCTGGTATTGCATTTGCCTGTGTAGGATAAAACTCAAGTTGAAAGAGAAGCCAAAGAAAAGGGGTGTTCAGGGACTCTGGAGTTGATGGAAGAGCAGAGGTGGCAAATGAATGGCTCAATGATTTTTTTGAAGCCAAGAGAGTAGAAATGACTGTAAAACAAAATGAAGAAAGAGAGCAGCAGTGAGAAGCTGGGCACACCTTTACTCTCAACGCTTGGAGGCAGAGGCCGTCTGACCTACACAGCAAGACCTCTCAAATAAATAAATAAATAAATAAATAAATAAATAAAGTAAGGCTTTGGTCAGAACAAACTTTCTGACCAGAGGACAGGGACACAAACTTTAGCAAGTAGTATTCTGTCATTACAATCTTTTTGGTTTTTTTTGTTTTTTTCTAAACAGTGTTTCTCCAGGCAGCCCTGGCTGTGCTAGAACTCACGAGATCTGCCTCCCGAGTAATAGGATTAAAGGAGTGTGCCACCCCACCCCGCTATGTGCTTTCATTTTATATTTATATATCGTCACTATATATATGGCAAAGCAGAGCAGTACAATTATGGCGGTGCCAGCCCTTTAAGATGCTTGAATAATTAAATCTGGGTATGCTCGTTACTCATTCGGGTAACTGGTGTTGCCGTAGATGGTCGACAACAGCTGTTGTGTGGTTTGAATGTAATCACTGTGTAGTTGAAGTCCATCGGTAAATTGTTTAAGTCAGCCCGGTTTTCTTGCGTCTAAGCAAGGAGGCACCCTTTTCTCCCCCCCCCCCCTTTAGTTGGCATTCCCGTTTCTAGAAGAGAACACGTTGCCTTTTCAAATTTCCTTACCCCATTGTTTCCCTCAAGTCTTCCAAAATTGATATATTTGAAAATACCCCGGATGAACAGGCAAGCAAGAAAACAGGAAATTATCACCAGTGATTTAACCTCATTGTCTCACCTTTCGGCTTTGGTGGGGGGGCGCTAACAATATTTATTCAACCTTATGAGGTTGCTGGATGCTACAGAGAGCTTATACGTGTTGAGTACTTTAAATAAACAGCATTTTGCAGACGGCTATCTAGCTCTCTTCAGGAACTTTCATGTGCGCACTAATCACCCGGCGTGGTTATTAAAAAATGCAGAATTGGGAATAGTTTTAGAAGCTCAGTGGCTCAGGTGGGGAACCACACAACCTGCATTTTAAGCAACGGTCCCAGGTGATGGGTTGATTTCCTCTGGCGGGGTGTGTGTGTGTGTGTGTGTGTGTGTGTGTGTGTGTGTGTGTGTGTGATGGATTGATTTCCTCTGGCGGGGTGTGTTGTGTGTGTGTGTGTGTGTGTGTGTGTGTGTGTGTGTGTGTCACAACCAGATGCAATTAAGGAAAGGGAGGGGGGCTTGCCCCACCAAGATTCCATTCTTTGAACGGTACCCTTCTGTGATCTGCCACGACGGGAGCTTTCGAGCCTTTCCCGACCACATCTCCCTTTGTGTCGGCTGTGAGCATTATCTGAGCAGAGTTAGAGAGAGGCTCACAGTTTAACGAGTAGAAATGGAGAGGGGAAAGGAGGAGGAGGGTGTGGGTGGGGCAAGGTTTGACCAGTGTTTAGCTATTCTAACTGCGGGCTCCGCCGCCTGTCTGGTTCTAGCCGGCTGACTCCGGCAGTGGAAGCCGCGGGGAGAAGTAGATTCAGCAGCTCCTTGTCTGCTGATGGAGGTGCTGACACAGGACACCCAGCACCTCTTCTGTAGCCACATGAATTTTGCAGTTAGATGCACCGCAGAGCGCCCATTCGCTGCGGCTAACCACCCTGCGATCCAGAGATTGTATTCTACTTTGCAGTTCTCCTTTGCTATTTTGAGTCCTTCATTTTTAAATCGAATCCCAGTTTGTTTCCTTGTCTTGAACCTCAGAAGAAGATTCGCAACAGATGGTGCCCACAGGGCACATTAAAGATTTTTACAATCTGGGGAGGGGGGACCCCACAAATTTTACTGTTGCTGGGTGTGTGAATTGCGTTTTGTTTGGGTTTTTGTTTTTTCTTTTCTTCTTCTTTCCCTTTCTTTCTTTCTTTCTTCCTCCTCACTCCTCCTCCTCCTCCTTTTTTTTTTTTTTTTTTGTGGTGGTGGCTGGTATCAGTAGACACCAACGCAGAGAAGAAGAACCAAGAGTTACCAGGATCTGGGTATGGTGTTCTACGCCTGTAATCCGCCCCCTTCACAGAGTCCCAGGCTAGCCTAGGCTAGACCTTGTTCCCTTCAAGCTAAACTAAACTAAACTCAAAGCAAACCAAACACACACACACACACACACACACACACACACACCAGACTTGAGGAACCTAGTGTGTTGGGGAACCCCTGTCATTTCAGCACTCAAGAGGCAGAGGCTGAGGACTATGAATTCCAGGTCTGCCTAGATTACTCAGTAACAAGCAGAGCGTTTGGATCTGGGAAGATAAATCTTATATGATATTGAAGAGAATCCGAGATCCCACTAATTCCATGGGTATTATCTTTGAGATGTACTCAAAGTCCATCTTTCCCCTGACGAAGCACTTCCAAACTCTCTCTTCATAGACCCATTAAATCCAACTGGACAGAGATAATGTTTATTGGTTTCACACTCATGGGCACACATTCAAATATAATTATTTGTATTGCTGTCACACATACCAAAAGATATTTCTCGGCTCTCTGCTCCTCCCTGCTCTAGAGACAGCTGCATCTTTTCGTGCAGTGCCAGCCTCATTCCGGAGATGCAGTGGTGAAGGTGGGCGTGAACCGATTTGGCCGTATTGGACGCCTGGTTACCAGGGCTGCCTTCCATTCTGGCAAAGTGGACATTGTTGCCATCAATGACCCCTTCATTGACCTCAACTACATGTCTACATGTTCCAGTATGACTCTACCCATGGCAAGTTCAAAGGCACAGTCAAGGCTGAGAATGGAAAGCTTGTCATCAACGGGAAGGCCATCACCATCTTCCAGGAGCGAGATCCCGCCAACATCAAATGGGGTGATGCTGGCGCCGAGTATGTTGTGGAGTCTACTGGCGTCTTCACCACCATGGAGAAGGCTGGGGCCCACTTGAAGGGCGGGGCCCAGAGGGTCATCATCTCCTCCCCTTCTGCCGATGCCCCCATGTTTGTGATGGGTGTGAACCAAGACAAGTATGACAACTCCCTCAAGATTGTCAGCAATGCGTCCTGCACCACCAACTGCTTAGCCCCCCTGGCCAAGGTCATCCATGACAACTTGGCATTGTGGAAGGACTCATGGTATGTAGTTCATCTGTTTCATCCTGCCAGCAGTGGGCGCTGTGGTAGGGGCCCTGCAAGACCTCACTCCTTGCCTCCATGTCTTTCAGACCACGGTCTATGCCATCACTGCCACCCAGAAGACTGTGGATGGACCCTCCGGGAAGCTGTGGCGTGATGGCCGTGGGGCTGCCCAGAATATCATCCCTGCATCCACTGGCGCTGCCAAGGCTGTGGGCAAAGTCATCCCAGAGCTGAACGGAAAGCTGACTGGCATGGCCTTCCGTGCTCCTACCCCCATCGTGTCCGTTGTGGATCTGACATGTCGCCTGGAGAAACCGGCCAAGTATGAGGACATCAAGAAGGTGGTGAAGCAGGCATCCGAGGGCCCACTGAAGGGCATCCTGGGCTACACCGAGGACCAGGTTGTCTCCTGCGACTTCAACAGTGACTCCCACTCTTCCACCTTTGATGCTGGGGCTGGCATTGCTCTCAATGACAACTTTGTAAAGCTCATTTCCTGGTATGACAATGAATTCGGCTACAGCAACAGGGTGGTGGACCTCATGGCCTACATGGCCTCCAAGGAGTAAGAAGCCCACCCTGGACCATCCACCCCAGCAAGGACTCAAGCAAGAGAGAGGCCCTGGCTGCTGAGCAGTCCCTGTCCAACAACCCCACACTGGTCATCTCCCTTACAGTTTCCATCCCAGACCCCCAGAATAAGGAGGGGCTTAGGGAGCCCTACTCTCTTGAATACATCAATAAAGTTCACTGCACCCATCTTAAAAAAAAAAAATTTCTCTTCGCTATTAAGCTATTTTGGTATCAGCTTGAATAATTGTCAATATTTACTGAGTTCTTGCTTTGTTTAAGTTATGTTAAACTGCATTAAGTTTGGGTGATTTCATTGATCCTCATAATTTAATAAATCAGTGCTAATAAGATATTTATCTTATTGATGCAAAAAATGAGGTTTGTGGAGGTTAATAAGCAATGGTCCTGTATAACTAGTAAGCAAACCCTGGGGTTTAATAAGATTTATCTGATTCCAGGATTGTAGCATCACCTACATAGTATGCCTTTCCAGGACATTTAGCTGACTTTCAACCTTCAGAACAATATCAATTCACCAGTGAAAAACCAGTTGGGAGGCTGGAGATTATTGCTTAGCAGTTAAGAACACTGGCTGTTCCTAGAGAACCCAGGTTCAATTCCCAGCTCTCACACGGTGGCTCACAAACATCTGCCATCCCATGGAATGCAGGTGGTGCCCAGACATACAGGCAAAACATCCATGTAAATAAAGTAATAGTTTAAAATTTGTAAAACATCAGGCAGTGGTGGTATGCACCTTAAATCCCAGTACTGGGGAGGCAGAGGCAAGCAGATCTCTGAGTTGAAGCCAGCCTGGTCTACAGAGCATGTTCTAGGACACCCAGGGCTACACAGAAAAACCCTGTCTTGGAAACAAAACAATACAAAGCCCAGTGGGTATATAATTAAGCCCAGACAAAATACTTACAATAAAGCATATCTTAAAGGATATATGAGACATGGCCGGTTAAGCAAACCAAGCATGACGCCTCGGTGATGCGACTGAATCAGGTTTGGCCATTCTTAGCCTTGGTTTCCCAGGTGGGATTGGTGATTTCAGCACCATCACTTTATTCAAAAAAGTTAAATGATTATTTCTTCTTCTAAGTGTTTCGACAATGTAACGGTTTAAAATAAGCCGTCCCATTAGACAAACTGAAGCAGAGCAATCTGGCATTGTCTCTAAAAGTCCATAAAGCAGTTCTAGGAATCCAGTTTAAGAGCTCTTGTAAAGCTGGGTACCAACTTATATGAAGTGTTGATTACTAACCTTAAGGCATATGTTAATAACTGAAAATGGTCTACTAACCCTAGGTTTTTGCTTGTAGCTTGCTTAGAACATTGAATACTCTGCAGTTTATCATACTTGTTTTATCTACCCCTCAAGGGATTTTTTTTTTTTTTTTTGAGGGAGCAGTTTCGAAGTAGCGTTTCTCTGTGGCTTTGGAGGCTGTCCTGGAACTCGCTGTTGTAGACCAGGCTGGTCTCGAACTCCCAGAGATCTGTCTGCCTCTGCTGGGATTAAAAGCATGAGCCACCACCGCCTGGCCCCTCAAGGGATTTTTATGAACATAGTATAATATATTTTGCTGCTCAGATATGACTCAGGAAAAGCTCCAAAGGATATAGACCAGAATGCTGGCATTCTCCTTTAGAAATAAGCTTGGGGATGATCTTTGTTTTACTTTTCATTCTTTTCCAGGTCCCTTAAGTGTGTCTTGGTTCTTTTTTAAGCTAAATGTATAAATTCACTAAATATTAAGACAAAGGGCTTTGTTTTTTAAAGCAGCATTGCTTTTGTCCTTTTCCCATTAGCATACATCAAAATAAATATTGCACATAGCACAAATTCTAGTTGGTATTGAGGTTAAAGCTGAAGATCAGAGAAGCAAAGTGGCCAGCCAGTAGAGAGTTCTCACCTCTACCAATGCTCAGACCGAAGAGGCCATGCTGTCCTCAGACTGCATCTGTCTCCACCAAACTTCAGATTGCACTGAGCTCCTGTCTCCTCCCACTTTATATTCCTCTCCAGGGCTGGGATTAAAGGCTTGGGATCCTAAGTGCTAAGATCACCTTTGTGTAAACTCTGTTTCTCTTTTAGACTGAATCAATGTTGTGTATGTAGCTCAGTGTTCTGTCTGCATGTATCCCTGCAGGCCAGAAGAGGGCACCAGACCTCATTACACATGGTTGTGAACCAACATGTGGCTGGGAATTGAACTCAGGACCTCTGGAAGATCAGCTAGTGTTGTTTGTTTGTTTTGGTTTTTTTGAGACAGGGTTTCTTTGTGCAGCTTTGGGGTCTGTCCTGGAACTAGCTCTTGTAGACCAGGCTGGCCTTGAACAAACAGAGATCCACCTGCCTCTGCCTCCTGAGTGCTGGTATTAAAGGCGTGTGCAACCACTGCCCAGTCCAGCTAGTGTTCTTAACCACTGAGCCATCTCTCCAGCCCCCCTCCAGGTGGCCTTAAACTAACAGAGACCCATCTGCCTCTGTCTCCCAAGTGCTGGGATTAAAGGTGTGTACCATCACTGCCTGGGCTCTATGGCTAACTATGGCACTCTGATCTTCAGGCAAACTTTATGTGTTAGATGATAAACAAAATATCACAATTGTATACACTCAGATATCGGGCAGGGGATTGCAATGTGGTAGATAAAAATAGCATTTTTAAGTTGCAAGTGACCAGTGAGTTGAGAGAATAGTCTACTTACAGCTTCACCGGCACAACCTCCTTTTTCTGGAAGGTATATGGTTACTATCGATCAGATTGTCTTACAGTAGAAGGGACAAGCTATTCATGCTCTGTGCGACTTTTCTCTCTGTCTCTCTCTCTCTCTGTCTCTCTGTCTCTCTGTCTCTCTCTCTCTCTCTCTCTCTCTCTCTCTCTCTGTGTGTGTGTGTGTGTGTGTGTGTGTACATACACATCCGGGCGCACACCCACATGTATGTGTGTGCTTGCTAAGTTTTCATTGTAATCAAGTTTTCCTTTATTACACTTTAAGAAAGCATGGTCTTTTGGTTAAACATGCTCTATATCCCAGGATGCTATTGGAGTAGCCACTTCCCTGTTTTGTTTTGTTTTTTTTCTGAGGGCAGTATGCCATGCATCGCATTTGCTCCACTAAATGTGTCCTCTGCGCAGAGGGTTCACTATCTTAGGTTGCTGTCAATGGCATAATGAAGAATAGGTATAACCTCTTGTAACAAGCGGGTGTCTGTCAGGAGGTAGGACATACAGCCAGCCTTTTTTGGATTTAACCAACTGTGGACTGAAAACATTTGAAAAAAAAATCGCGTAAGTACCGAATATGTTCAGATCTTTTCTCGTCGTTTGTATGGTATTTGTTGTATTCGGTGTGGCATCATCTAGAGATGGTTTAGGATGTGTGCAGGTTATATGCAAACACTGCCTATGGTTTTATATACGGAGCTTGAATGTCCCTAACAGAGTCCTGGGTCCAGTTACCATGGATATGGAGGGACTGCGGTGCTTACTAGCTCCTTACTCAATTCTAAATAAAGTGGGTAACTCCTTTTTTTAAAATCACTTTTTCTTTTTTCGGGCAAACAGGCTAAGGCACAGGGAGGTGAATTTACTTGAGAAGATCACACAGTTAGTGGAATCAATCAACAATCAATGTCAGCAGTGTGGCTCCAGCGGTTCCTAGCCCAGGTTCCAGTCCAGCTCTTAAAATGTATATAACTCTGTATACACACTTGTAGAGAAAGAGGTAGAGACAGGCCACACTTGTGGGGACTGGCCCTCTTGCTTGGCAGAGGTGTACAGGTACCTTTATTTACCCACTGAGCCATTTTGACCACCAATGGTTCTCAACGTTTCTAATGCTAACACAGTTCCTCAGGTTGTGGTGACCCCCAACTATAAAATTATTTTCGTTGGTACTTTATAACTGTAATTGTGCTACTGTTATGAATTGTAATGTGTTTTCCAATGGTCTTAGGCGAGCCCTGTGAAAGGGTTGTTTGTCCCCCAAAGGGTTGAAACCCACGGGTTGAGAACTGCTGTGGGTCTTCAGGACTGGCAAGATGATGAAATGATTGAGAGGCATAGAGAGAAGTTGTTGGCTGACGTGACTTGAGATGGGGGTGGGGAGCTGCTTGAATTGTAGCTCCTATCTGGGATTTCTGGTGACTGAAGTTATTCGGGAATGCATTTCTATTTCTCTCTCTCTCTCTCTCTCTCTCTCTCTCTCTCTCTCTCTCTCTCTCTCTCTCTCTCTCTCTCTTTTTGGTTTTTCGAGACAGGGTTTCTCTGTATGGCTTTGGAGCCACCAACGCCCGGCTTTTTTTTTTTTTTGTGGGGGGTGCAGTTTCAATGTAAAGGTGGCGGCTCAGAGCCGGGCGTTGGTGGCACACGCCTTTAATCCCAGCACTCGGGAGGCAGAGGCAGGCGCGTCTCTGTGAGTTCAAGGCCAGCCTGGTCTCCAGAGCGAGTGCCAGGATAGGCTCCAAAGCTACACAGAGAAACCCTGTCTTGAAAAACCAAAAAAAAAAAAAAAAAAAAAAAAAAAAAAAGGTCGCTCACTCCTCAAACTTCGTTGCATTCCTGGTGTAAAAAAAGAAGCTACGTAGTGGAGCACGGTCAAAGGTTAGTCTCTTTTTTGGACGATGATTTTTCTAAGTTTTTATAAGGAAATGGTCCTAAATGTATGGTCTGTTCATTCTAACATCAACTCGGGGGTGGGGGTGGGGGGTCCTTTGTATGTTCATACTGGTTTGTAAGAGGCCGAGCTGGCTCCGGCTGGGATCCCTGCCTCGCCTTTGAACCTGCCCAGTCAAAGAATTCACGATATCCTTTATTTTCCTTTGTCGCCTGTGATCCTCCTGCCTCAGCCTCCCTCAGCGCTAGAAGCACGCTCGGCCGAGGCAGCAGTTAACGCGCCTTTCCCCTTCGGAGAGGTATTGTCTTGGGCGCACTGGACCGATCGGGGACCATTACCGTTACCGTCATCTTTGTCCCCAAATCTCTGCCTTCTTGGCGAGGCGGGACGCCAGGGAGGACTGCTGGCGCCACTGCCAGCCGCCCGGGTCCCCCAGGCCGGACCCCGCGCGCGCGGGAGGCTCGGCGGGCATCAAAGCGCGCACGGCCGGCCGGCCGGCCGCAGCCCCGAGAAGGGGGGGGGGAAGGATGCGCGGGCGGGAGGGCGCACAACGGCAGGGCCTACTCTCGCGGTGCCGAGCGGGACAGCCCTCGCCCCCCACCCGTTTTCCCGGCTCCGAGAGGACGGTTTGGGGGCGGGTGGCGAGGCGCGCGTCCTCGGAGCGTCCGCGTGGCCCCCTCGCGAGCGAGCGAGCCAGCGAGCGCGCGCCGCGCGCGCCCCGCGGCTTCCCCTCCGCCCGGGGGTCCCCTCGCAGGTGTCCGTCCGCCGGGGCGCGCTCGCCGCCCGCCCCGCCCCCGAGCCTCGCCCCCCAGCCTCGCCCCGCCCACCGCCGGGCGGGGCGGGGCCGCGCGGGTCCTCGCGCGGGCGGGGGGGGCGCGCGGCGCCTCGGTCTGGGGGACGCGGGGCGGCCTCGGCGGCGTCGCGCGCTGTCGTTCTCTGTGTGTGTGTGTGTGTGTGGTGTGTGTGTGTGTGGTGTGTGTGTGTACGTGTGTGTAGTGTGTGTGCGTGTGTGTGTGTGTGTGTGTGAGCGGGGTCTCGCGCGCGCGCACGGTCGAGCGACAGGCGAGTGAGGGAGGGAGCGGGCGAGGAGGGGGGGGCGGCCGGGCGAGCGGGCGTGAGCGTGTGGGAAGGAAGAGTGCGGGCGTGTGGGGGAGGGGCGGGCCGGCCGACACCCGCGAGGCCGTGAGAAAGTGGGCGAGTGGGCGAGGACGCGCGGCCTGGCTGCGGGAGCCGGCGGCGGCGGCGGCGGCGGCGGCGAGCGAGGCGAGGAGAAAGGAGGCGGCTCCCGGCATCCCGCCCCCCTCCCCCTCCTCAGCGGACTTCCGCGGCCCGCGCTTGCTCCAGGCGGCGGCGGCCGGCCGGCCGGGCGGGCAGGCAGGCAGGCAGGCAGGCAGGCGAGGGAGGAGCCGGCGGCCAGGTGAGCGGCGAGCCGCCCGGGGCGACACCGGCGGCGGCGGCGGCGGCGGGGGCGTGGGCCGGGGGCGCGCCCTCGAGCCGGAGCTTCGGCCGCGCACCGGGGGCGGGCGCCGGAGGCCGGTGGGCGCTGGGTACCAGAGTCGGCGGGGAGCGAGGCGGAAGCTGGGAGTCGCCTGCGTGCGGGAGGGGGCGTGAGGCGGCGATCGCGGCGTGAAATTGGTCTGCTTTTTCCCGTGTCGCCGAGGGGGTGTGGTAAGCCTGGGAATGCTGCTCCGAGTCAAACCCGCGGGCTGCTCGCGGTCCTCAGGGGTGTGGTTGTCGCCGCCGTCCCCGATTCCTGCGAAGAATCTGATGTGACCGAGGCAGGAGGATGCTCCGAGCCTCACCCTGAGGTTACTACGTCCCTCCCAGCGCATACAATATAGAGTCGCCGTCAGCTATTTTCATTTTTTTTTTCTTTAACAGCCGTCTGAACAATAAGGGTGACCAAATAATTGAAGGTTTGACTGTAGTAGAAATATCCCCTCCTCCCCCCCCCAAAAAAAATTCCTCGTAGAGGACAACTTCATTCTTAATAATTTAATGTTACTCATCCCAGGTTTGGAATCCTTGTATTCTGTCCGGTTTGTATTCATGAATAGAGATGGGGTGTTAATTCTGTTTTATCAATGGGGTTTTTATACTAACCAAGCAGTGTGTAACTTGAATGTAAATTCTCTCAATGTAATTTTATTTTCTCAAAAAATTGCCTGCAGTTTTTGCCCAATGTTTCTGCAGTTGGGTTTAATTCCAAATCTATGTGGAAAGTATATCAGTTTACTATGGAAGGCTTTCTTTCTTTCTTTCTTTCTTTCTTTCTTTCTCTTTCTTTCTTGTTGCCCCCCCCCCCGAACATTCTTAATTATTAACTCTAACCATGAAGATTTAAATGTTATTTAGGTGTCTTCCTTTTCACAATGGGTAGATTGAATGTTATTTCTTCTGTTGTTTTAATCTCTTAGGCAAATTAATTGACAATACTTTTTAAGATACTTGGAATAAAACAAGGGAATTTCAGTCACGGAGATTAGAGATTTAACCCTTTACTTTTTGTTTGTTTTGCTTTTTGAGACAAGGTTTCTCTGTGTACCTTTGGAGCCTGTCCTGGAACTTTTTGCTTTGTAGACCATACCGGCCTCTGCCTCCTAAGTGCTGGGACTAAAGGTGTGCACCACCATCGCCCGGCTAACCTTTTTTTTTTTTTTTTTTTTGGTTTTTCGAGACAGGGTTTCTCTGTGTAGCTTTGGAGCCTATCCTGGCACTCGCTCTGGAGACCAGGCTGGCCTCGAACTCACAGAGATCTGCCTGCCTCTGCCTCCCAAGTGCTGGGATTAAAGGCATGCACCACCACCACCCAGCCTGAAGCACCCTGTTTGTTCATTGTGAGTACAGCTTCTTTTGTTAGTTTGGAAAGCTTTTTCCTCCTATGTCCCTGTCTCCTCCTGTTTGTTGGTAGCCCCTTGAGGTGCTGGAGTCCATGTGTTTTTTTTTTGGATTCTGACAAAATAGCCAAGATGTAAAGAGCAAGTCCAGTCACATGCAGCCCTCCACTCAGTCAAGAGTCCCTGCCTCCTCCCCTTTCCTACCGCATCTGTGGGGAATACAGTACTTAACCTAAAGTTAGCCTGATGCCTACCAGCTGCCATCTGGCTTCTGTTAGGTTATACCGGATAGTTTTATGGGAAACCATTTTGAGTCCCTGTTGAATGTGCCCCTCCCTGCAGTAGGTGCATGAGGGTTGAGGGAAGAATGACAGTAAGAACCCCTCCCTTATTCCCCCCCCCCATTTCCCCTTTGCCAATTGAACCACTGGGCTCTGTTGAGGGCAGAGAATAGTGTCTCCACTCGGAGAAGCAGGAGTAGCTCTTACTCATGGGGAGCAGGCATAGCAACATAACTGAACAAAAAGTGGGTGGGAGAAAAACTGTGACTAAGTGTGAAGAGAGAGTTGTGGTTGTTTTTGGAGCTCTGTAGTGTGGACTCCTGGGGAGCCTTATGGCAGGTGAGTTTACAGAGTATTCTGAAAATGGGATTAAGTCATAAACATTAAAGTTCAGGAATTGCAATCATTATAAAATCATTTTAAAATCTGAGGGAGAAAATGTTAGCTGTGCTGACCTGCAGTTGTTCCAAGAGAAGCTGAGTAAGATTAGGTGAAGATGTTAGAGGAACTGTCTTTCCTTCCTTGCAGTTTTCTTGTAATATTACAATTGTTGAAATAACCTGGTTGTTAACTCCTTTAATCCCAGCACTTGGGAGGCTGAGGCAGTTGTGTCTCTGTGAGTTCAGGGCCAGCCTGGTCTACAGAGTGAGTTCCAGAACAGCCTGGGCTGTTACACAGAGAAACCCTGTCTTGAAACCTCCCTCCCCAAAAGGTTGTTGAAATAATAGGGAACCTCCACAAATATCTGTACATAAGTATTTTAGAACCATATAACATATATATCTGTACAGTTTAGGTTTGTGGAAAGGACTTCCTGGCTTTATGATAACAAGTGTCAGGCTATTATTTTTTAATGTTTTTCAGGGTTTAGCTTCTCAAAATTAGACATAAAAGCTATAAGTGAGTCACCCCTATTCCCTTAGAGGCTGGAGTACATGGAACCCCATGTGCTTTTTTTCCCCTCCATTGTGCCCCCCCCCCAGACAGGGTTTCTCTGTGTAGCTTTGGAGCCTATCCTGGCACTCGCTCTGGAGACCAGGCTGGCCTTGAACTCACAGAGATCCGCCTGCCTCTGCCCCCGAGTGCTGGGATTAAAGGCGTGTGCCACCAATGCCCGGCTTGTTTGTGCTTTTTTATATTTGTTATATTTATTTATTTTTGGTTTTTCAAGACGGGGTTTCTCTGTAGCTTTGGAGGCTGTCCTGTAACTAACTCTTGTAGTTCCAATAGGAGGCTGGCTTCAAACTCACAGAGAACTGCCTGCCTCTGCCTCCCGAGTGCTGGGATTAAAGAAAGGCGTGCACCACCAGCAGCTGTTTGTGTTTTAACAAAGTTTAGACAGGCAGTAGTGGTGCATGCTTTTAAACCCAGCTCTAGGGAGGTGGAGGCAGGAATATAAGGTGGGAGGAAGACAGAAGCTCACTGCATTCAGTCTGAAGATTCCTAGAGACAGGATTGCCCATTGCATTCAGTCTAGGGTTCAGTAGAGGTAAGAACTAGTAGCTGGCTACTGTGCTTCTCTGATCTTTCAACACTTACCCCTATTTCAGGACTGGGTTGGTGGTGCACGTCTTTACTCCCAGCACTCCGGAGGCAGAGGCAGGCGGATCTCTGTGAGTTTGAGACTGGCCTAGTCTACAAGAGCTAGTTCCAGGACAGGCTTCAAAGTCACAGAGAAACTCTGTCTGGAAAAACAACAAAAAAACAAAACAAAACAAAAGGCTATTTCAGGATCAGACACATGATAATAATGGATAGTGGCATCAGGAGATTTAAAGAGTTGTTTTTTTTTTTTTTTTTTTTTTTTTTTTTTTTTTTTTTTTTTTTGAGACAGGGCCTCGCTATTCAACTCTAGCCTGAACTCAGTATGCAGACCAGGCTGAACTTGACTTCTGCCTCCCAGTTGCTGGGATAAAGGATGTGTCACCATGGCAGCTACATTTGGGTGGTTCCCCCCTCCCCCCCTTGGAGAATTGTACCTGGGACTTTGTGTATGTTTGACAAATTAGCACTGCTGCCCCCTTCATTAAGATGATAAATTGGAAAAATAAACTATAAACATTGGCAGTATACATACATACATATATATACATGTATGTATATATATTGTATATATAAGTGATTTTTTTTTTTTTTTTGGCTTTTCGAGACAGGGTTTCTCTGTGGCTTTGGAGACTGTCCTCTTGTGGACCAGGCTGGTCTCGAAATCACAGAGATCCTCCTGTCTCTGCCTTCCCAATGCTGGCACTAAAGGTGTGCGCCACCACCACCCCAGCCAAGGGAAGGATTTAATTTGGTTTATAGTTCTAGATTAGAGGTTTCCAACCTTCCTAATGCTGGCACCTTTAATACAGATTCTTGTTGTGGTGACCTCCAACCATAAAATTATTTCATCGATACTTCATAACTGTAATTTTGATACTGTTATGAATTATGTAAATATCTAAATACATGACCTCCAAATAGGTCTCATCCCACACGAGAACCTCTGTTACAGGGGGTACTGTCCCTCATGGTGGGGAGGCATAGGGGAAGTCAGGAAGCAGAGTGTGACAAATACTGCCGTCAGCTTATTTTGTCCTCATTCAGATCTAGCCTAGCCCATGCCAATCCTTCCCTTTTTAGTTACCCCTTTTGGAAACATCCTCATAGACACACTCAGGTGCATTCTGACAATGAAGGTGAACCATAGAGAGTTAGGTTATATTTACAACTAACGGGGATACACTTTGTCTGGTATTTACTTTGTGTTTCACACAGCCAACTCAAAACAGATTTATTTTCAGTTTTTTTTATGTCTTGTAGTATGTGTGTGGGTGTGGCAAGTGTGTGTGGGTGCTCTCGGGACTGTAAAGGGTGTGAGATCTTGAGCTGGAGTTACAGGTGGTTGTTAGCTACACTCCACATGGACACTGGGAACCAAACTCTGGTGTCTTTTTCTAAACTGCTCAACTCTCTACAGCCACAGCCGGCTCTTAAAATCTTTTTTTTTTTTCTTTTTCTCTGCCTTTGGAGCCTGCCCTGGAACTTGCTCTGTAGGCCAGGCTGGCCTTGAACTCAGAGATCCGCCTGCCTCTGCCTGAGTGCTGGTATTAAAGGCATGTGTAAAAGATTTATTTATTTTTATCCTGTGTATGATTTGCCTGCATGTATATATGTGTAGAGGCCAGAAGAGGGTGCCAGATCACTTAGAACTGGACTAAGAGCAGCAGGGACTCTTTACTGATCACCAAATTGAATTTCTTTTTAAGACTGTTGTGTTTAGTATCATAGATATTTAAATATTATTAGTATTACTTAATTGAATCCTCATTCTACCCACTTAATTATTATTTTATTTTTAGTTTATTTGGAGTCCTGACAATTTTTTGAGATGAAAAATTTTGTTCTTTCTATACATATTTGTTGCTGCTTGTCCTCACCCCCCATATCCCTGCTTTCACCATTAGCCCCTCTTCTGCTTTGTGTCACATCCATTTATTACCTTCTCCTTTCCTCCTTACCCTTCAAAATTCATCTGCCTCTTCTGTGGTCTCCTTTATAGTTTCACTACTCCTTGGATCTTCATATGAGAGAAAGCAGTATTTGTCTTTTTGAATCTGGTTTATTTTATATAACATTCTAATTTTCAGTTCATTTTTCTGTAAATGCCATATCTTTATAGCTGATAAAATTCCAGTGTGTGTGTGTATCTCACATTTCATTATTGATTCATCTAGACTTTGTTCCATTTCTTAGCTCTTGGGAATAGTATAGTAATAAACATGGATGTGCAAATATCTCTGGTTTGAGTTTTTTGGATACATATCCAGAGTGGTATAGCTCAGTCATACAGTACCTTTTTTTTCTTTTTTCTTTCTTTTTTTTTTTTTTTTTTAAAGATTTCTATTATGTATACGGTGTTCTGTCTGCGTGTATGCCCGCAGGCCAGAAGAGGGCACCAGATCTCATTACAGATGGTTGTGAGCCACCATGTGTTTGCTGGGAATTGAACTCAGGACCCCTGGAAGAGCAGTCAGTGCTCTTAACTGCTGAGCCATCTCTCCAACCCCCATCTTTTTCTTTTTTTAACCATACTGTTTTCTATAACTGCTGCACCTGTTTGTATTTTTTTAAAAGATTTTATTTATTTATTATGTGTACAACATTCTGCTTCCATGTATCTGCACACCAGAAAAGGGCACCAGATCTCATAATAGATGGTTGTGAGCTACTACGTGGTTGCTGGGAATTGAACTCAGGACCTCTGGAAGAGCAGTCAGTGCTCTTAACCTCTGAGCCATGTCTCCAGCACCTTGTATTCTTTTTTTTTTTTTTTTTTTGGATTTTCCAGACAGGTTTTCTCTGTAGCTTTGGAGCCTATCCTGGCACTTGCTCTGGAGACCAGGCTGGCCTCGAATTCACAGAGATCCTCCTGCCTCTGTCTCTGGAGTGCTGGGATTAAAGGCGTGTGCCATCAACGTCTGGCGGAACTCATTTCTTTATCCTTGTATTTTAGGCAGTTTTTTTTTTTTTTTTTGGCATGCTGATGCTGAGCTTGCAAGGGAAAGTTGTCAGATATAAAGTGTGTCTGTAGGTGGCTCAGCAGAGAAGAGCACTCTTGCAGATCCAGGTTTGGTTCCCAGCACCAGTTACCATCTGTAAGTCATTGCCAAGTTATCTGCCACCTTCAGCCTCCATAGGCACCAGGCATGGGCATGGTGCACATAACAAACATGCAGGCAAATACTCATACTTATTAAAATTAAATTAAAACCTACTCTTTTCACTAGAGTTTGTAACTTTGTATTTATACATTATTTTCCTTGACACGCTGGAAGAAATAAAACAGTGGTAGGAATTGTTGACCCAAGTTTACAATATACGAGGAAATGAGTAGGCAGGCTGTGATGGTTCACACTTGTCTTAACAATATATGGCGATAGAGATGTAAAGATTGCTGACTGGAGGCTGTAAAAGGCAGGGAGACTGCCATGCTTACAGGCATTTGCTGACTTCCCATTTACCTTAACACCTGTATTTTCTCACAGACTTTATTAGATAATCATGCTTCTTTAAATGCTAGGAAAAGTAGTCATTTCATTTTACAGGCACTCTTAAAATAGTAAATATTGAGGTCAGTGAGGGCTTTAGCAGGTAAAGGCACTTTGCCATCAGTAAGACAGTAAATCTTCTGAGTATTCATTCCATGGACATGGCATGCAGAATCTTGAGCACATGAGGCAGAAATGGGCCCTTTCCCTGCCTAGGACCCAAGAATGAGCTACAGGACTTGGAGATGTAACACTGACCAATTCCTAGCTGTATAAATATGCACCTGCTGTTTTTCTGGTCAGGAAGCTGAGCCTGCAATACCACTGTGATGCCATTCTCTAAGGTTTTCTTTTCTACCTGTGCTGAGACTGCTTCTAGGGTTTAGCCTGGGTAGTAGGTATCTGGGTTGGGATGTTCAACAAGTATAAAGTCAGACATCTTCAACAATACCTGCTGTCTAGAGACTTGTGGAAAATATGTTGCCAATTCCTTCCTTCCTTCCTTCCTTCCTTCCTTCCTTCCTTCCTTCCTTCCTTTTTTTTTTTTTTTTTCTGGTTTTTAAGACAGGGTTTCTTTGTGGAGGCTGTCCTGGAACTCCCTCTGTAGACCAGGCTGGTCTCGAACTCACAGAGATCCACCTGCCTCTGCCTCCTGAGTGCTGGGATTAAAGGTATGCACCACCACCACAGGCCCAATTTTTTTCTTAAAGGGAAGTATTTTATTTATAATCACTGAAAAATGTTATTTCATGTAACATTATTATTGACAAAATGTTTCTGCTTCCCCAATAGCATCTTACTATGATTGCTGGGGCTGCAACTGTCACTCATAGGAAAGTCCATCATGCATTAAAATTAGTTATCCCTGAAAAGATGAGGCTCAAGAACCCAACTGTCAGACCAGGTACCAGCATGGCTCCAGAATAAAGAACAGTGAATACAAGTATTTGTTGTTTCTCAAGGGAAGCTAAGAATCTCTTAGCTACTCTGTTGTGACTTCTCTTTGTAGCCTTGCCTTCTGAGTGAGACCTTCTCATGTAACCTTGAAAGCCCTGTGTGATCATAACTTCCTAGTGAGCACTTGTACCATTTGTAGCAGTTACAGTGCCTGATTGGGCACACACTTTGGCCTTTTGTGGTTGTCCACAGGGATGAGAGTATAACAGAACCCCTCAGAAAAAAACATCTTCAGTAAAGATGACAACAGTGTACGTTTGCTTTGCATTTTTTCCACAGCTATGGCTAAAGTAAAAATCTTTATGCTTAGTAGTTGGGTATGGTGGTGCATGCCTTTAATCCCTGCACTTGGGAGGCAGAGGGAAGCAGAGGGCAGGTGGGCAGATCTTTTGAGTTGGAGGCCAGCATGGTCTATACAGAGTGAGTTCAGGACATCCAGGACTACACAGAGAAACTCTGTCTTGAAAAACCAAGAAAAAAAAAGCTTCCTAGAAAAATTGTTTTGGCTAGGCATGGTGGCATGCTTGTAATCTTAACACTTTAAAAGTTTTGTAGGAGAATTGTGTTTGAGGTGTCTGGGCTACATAATGAGACCTTGTCTCTAAGCAAAAAACAACAAACAACCTTCTGTTTAAGGAAAGGGAACATAAGTTTGTAATAGGCTGTCTAGGATCTCCCATATGGGGAAAATAAAACATTTTGTATTTTTATTATAATAGGTGGTTATCTTTTTTGTTTGTTTGTTTTATTATTTTCAAAAAATTTGGGGCATTAGAGGCAGACAGGGTCTTACTTTGTATCCTAGACTGGCCTGGAATTCACTGTGTAGCTCAGGCTGGTCTCAAACTCAGAGATCTGCTTGATTTTAAAAAGGACTTTCTAAACTTTGCCCTCTTTATTATCAAACTGTATTTGAGTGGTAAACCTTGCTTTTCAGGAAGACAATTCTGAACTGTTGTCTGACTGACTCATGATTCAGACTTAGAAGTAGCACTCTGGGAAAGGCATCCTTTTTTTTTTTTTTTTTTACTCTTAGTAAAATATGTTTGTTTCAAAAGTTCCATTTAAAGGCTACAAACACAGAGTAAGTGTACTGTCCTTGAAATAGTGGTTCACAGTGATGGACATGGGCATTTGCTTGCATTATGGAGAGAGAACTTTTTGTTCATTCTCTAATTTTTTACTTTTATTAAAATTACTCCTAAAATGCTAGACTTTGCTAATATAGGAATGCAGGTTTTTAAATTATCTGCATAACAATAAAGCAAGAGAAAATTTAAAGATACAGATAAAAATAAATGAGTTACCTAGTGATGGGGAAGTGGGATAAATATTTATTGTTAATTTATTTTTGGGTTGTGTGTGCACTGGTGTTTTGTCTGCATGTATGTCTGTGTGAGGGTGTCAGATCTTGGCAGTTGTTAGCTGCCATGTGGGTGCTGGGAGTTAAATCTAGGTCCTGGAAGAGCAGCCATTGCTCTTAACTGCTGAGCTATCTCTCCAGCTCCAAATGCTGTCATTAATTTTAATATGATCCATTTTATACCAGGAAGGAAATTAGATTTATATCATTAAAATTTTTTAGGTTTATTATGCATATGAATGTTTTGGTTGCATGCACATCTTTGCACCTTGTACATGCCTGTTGGCCACATGTGACACCAGGTCATAAGAGGGTGTTGAATGCAACTGGAGTTACAGATGGTTGTGAAGCAGCATGTGGTTGCTGGGATTAGACTACAGTCCTCTGCAATAATAAGTGTTAACTAACTGTTGAGTCATTTTTACTGCCCCTAAGAATTGAAATTTTAACAGAAGGGATGAAACAGTGAAAAAACAGGCAACCAGATTAAGTGTATTCCTAGTCAGAATTATATAATATTAATATAGGGAAATTGTAATGGAAGTATGCTGTGTGACCTGTTGTACTGCCAGCTTCCCCAGGGAAGATGGAGAACTCTTCTCCAGGATGTCCATATTTTTAGTGGTATGCCTTCGGGGAGAAGGCATAGTAGTTCTCCTTTGTTTTTGTTACTGAAGCTGGCTTAAAATTCTCTATGCAGCTAAGGATGACATTGAGCCGAGTTCCTGATCTTCTTGTCTCCCCCCCCCCATCCCCACTACCACCTCCCTAAGTACTCAGGTTAGCTGGAAGTATTTCTTTCTACTTCTTGTTTGTTTAGCATAAAGTTACATTTATTTGTCAAATCTATAAATCTATATGATTTCATCAATCTCATGTATATTTTCTTTTTCATCTAGATAGAAGTTTACTTTCAAATAATCCAGAAAAGGAAGAACAAGCAGATCCGAGATGTGTAGCTCTGTGGCTGCTAAGCTGTGGTTTTTGACAGATCGACGAATCAGAGAAGATTATCCACAGAAAGAGATCTTACGAGCTCTGAAGGCCAAATGTTGTGAGGAGGAGCTGGACTTTAGGGCTGTGGTGATGGATGAGGTGGTGCTTACAATTGAGCAAGGCAATCTGGGTAAGACTATACAAGTGCTATTTCAGATTCTACTTAGAATGTGGTGAGTTTAAATGTCTAGAGGTGGTAGGTACCATCACTCACAGGAAGTCTGTGTACAGAGACATAGGACACTAGTATTTCCTAAACTGTGATGTATGAAAGAGTAGAAAGGAAATGTTAAAATGTTAAAAAAAACTATCCAGGCATGCTGGCATACACCTTTAATTCCTGTCTCTGTGTTGACAAGGCTGGTATTAGATCCATGCCTGTCTCTGTCTCCTGAGTGTTGAGATACCCTCTCTTAAAAAACAAACAAACAGGGCCAGGCGTTGGTGGTGGTGCACTCCTTTAGTCCCAGCACTTGGGAGGCAGAGACAGGCGGATCCCTGTGAGTTCAAGGCCAGACTAGTCTACCTAGAAAGTTCCAGGACAGGCAAACAAACAAACAAATATTTTTTTGCTTATCTACAAAATTTAAATCCATTTTCTTAAAAGTACTTGTAAAGAAATTTGTAATTAACTAATGTAAGTTCTGTTGATTAATTAGTTTCCATGTCATTTTCATCTTCACTTTCTTTTAGATATATCTGCAGCATTAATTGAAATAACTTATTTTGAAAAAGCCAGTAGTGTGCATGCTTTTAATTTCAGCACTTTGGAGGCAGAGGTAGGTGGAGCTCTGAGTTCAAGGCCAACCTGGTCTACAAAGAGAATGCCAGGACAGTCAGAGCTGTTACACAGAGAAACTCTGCTCAAAAAACAAAACAAAACAAACAAAGGATTTGACTCAGCTGGTGATACATGTATTTCTAATGTTTCACATGTGTTCAGAAAATAATCTGGGCATGGTGGTTCGTTGGAGGTGAGGCCAGTGTTCAAGGCCAGTATGAGATACAGAGTGAGGAAGAACCTTCGATTTCCAGGACAGGCCCCAAAGCTACATAGAAAACTCTGTCTCCAAAAACAATATATATATATATATATATATATATATATATATATATAAAATTTGGTAAGGAAAAATGGGAGGTAGACTTGGGCATCACTCTGGTTAGTGTTCTCAACTTCACAGGAACTAGAATTTCCCAGGAGATGTGATTCTTGAGCGGCATCTTCTTAACTAGGTTAGTTCATCTGGTAAAACCCACATTAACTGTGGGCAGGGCCATTTCTTGGACAGGGATCCCTCCTTCATGATCCTCTTGTGGATCCAGACATTTTGTCTTTTTTTCTTTAAATGTATGAGAGCTCTGTCTTCATGCCAGTATGCATGCAAGAAAAGAGCATCAAATCCCTTAATAGATGGTTGTGAGCCACCATGTGGATACTAAGAATTGAACTCAGTTGGTAAGGTCCTTTGGAAGAGCATCCAGTGCTGTTAACCATTGAGCCAACTCTCCAGCCCCCATTTTTAGTCTTATATATTTTTTATATTTTTAGGTTTTCTTATTTTGTGTGCATGGGTGTTTTGTCTGCATGTATGTGTGTGTACCACATGCATGCCTGATGCCTTGTGGAGGTCAGAGGAGGTCATTGGATCCCATGTTGATGCTGGAAATTGAACCTTGGTCCTCTATAAGAACAACAAGTACTCTTCACGACTGAGCCAGTTCTTTAGCCTTGTCTACTACTCCTCTTTTAGGGAGGTGATGAAACAGCTTTCACAGAGCTCTCCTTTTTATTAAAAATAATGTTTTTCAAGATTTTCCTTTGGAACATTTTCCTCAGAATATTTCTAATTACAAAGCAACAAAACAAAAAACTATACTGTTACACTAAAGTGGAGTTGGTTGGTCCAACTTGCCTGGGGTTTCTGTCCTTGGGATGCCAGTTTTATATTTTCCTTGCTTATCTCTTAGTTTTACTGGCTGTGGTTTTGACTTCAGGCTCCCTGATTCATCTGAAAGCCACCCCTTTTGATAGCAAGATCCTTGTTTTCAAAATTGACATACAGGGGTCAAACTCTTGTGTCAGTTGACCTTTTGGTAGAAAGGAGAATGAAAACAACCTTCATTAAACCAGTGGTAGATTTCCATTCTGCGTGCTTATAATGTGGAGTGTTGTAGACCAGGCTGACAGCGTAGGTGTAATGATTTCACTAGACCCAAGATAAATGATAAATGGGTGTTTCTTGGGGAAAACATACACAGATAATAATAAAGAGCGGCCGAAGTGTTTCTCTGCCCTTCCGATTGGATCCACAACCCAAGAGAAAGAGACTGAGAACAGAGACCATGCTTCACTCTTTCCTCTTTCTGCTTCAGTCTGTACCTGAAGCCACGCCTAAAGGGATGTGGCCACTAACACAAATGCATTGGCAAGGCTAGATGCGGTTACACCAGGCTGCTCTCAAACATCTGACACCCTTTCTCCACCCTCAGTGTTGAGATTAGTAGTAGCATGGGGTACCACATGTGGTCCGACTAGATGTAATTTATATGGTATTAATATTTCTGTTTTTTTTATGAGCTTTCTGCTCTGAAATGGCACTTGCCATAATTATTGTTAAAAATACTTCTGTTTATTTTTCAGCCAGGTCAGGAGACAGCTTCTAGCACAAAACTTGAGGAGATGACTTTTAAAAAAGATTTTATTTATTTATTATGTATTCTACATTCTGCTTCCATGTATATCTGCACACCAGAAGAGGGCACCAGGTCTCATAACAGATGGTTGTGAGCCACCATGTGGGTGCTGGGGATTGAACTCAGGACCTGTGGAAGAGCAGTCAGTGCTCTTAACCTCTGAGCCATCAATCTAGCCCTGGAAAAATCTCTTTTTTAAAAAAAGAAAATCTTTTCTTTTTTGGGTGTTTGCCATGATTATCAAGTTCTGAGATTGATTTCTCTGCTAAACTTCTGTAGTGAAGTTTGTTCCAAAGGCCTTTTTTATTAGTGTTTTCTGTGTGTGCCACTTCTTGTTTCTTTCTGCTCCTGCATGCTCTCTTCTTTTTCCATAGAAAGTCTTATACTATCATAGTTATTTCACTCTAGCCTAGGCAGACTTGGAACTCTTATGTAGCTCAGATTGGCCTAAAAGTTGTGGTGATTCTCCTGTGTGTTGGGGTCACAGGTGTGAGCCACTGTGCCCAGCTTCTTAGTGTTTTAAAATCTGACAGTCTGTGGTACCTGACTCTTGTTTGCTTTCTTCAAACTAGTTTTTACCCTTCTATTTGTGTACAAAAATACTGCTCCTCAACTTAAGTGAGAGTTGGGCTTATTTTTATCCTGCTGTTGACTCCAGCATGGGAGGCAAGTCAAGGCAAGAACTTCAAATTGCTAATCATATCTGGTCATGGTTAGAGTAGAATCCATGGATGTTCAGTTGTTTGCTTTTGCTCAGCTTTATTTTGATGCTCAGGAATTCTGCCTAGGGAATGGTGCTGCCCTTAGTGAGCTAGGTCTTTCTTCCCTCACTGGTCAAGATAAGTTAAGACAGTTCCTTCTCCACAGACATACCCACAGACAGTCCTTTATTGAGACAGTCTCACCAGGTGATTCTAGGTTATTAGTATTTGTCATCTCATTCTTTTGTGGTGAGTCCTCTAAGCCCCTTTCATGCAAGGGAGCAGTAGAAAAAAAAAAGTGGAGGTGTGGGTTGTAAGCATACAGTGTTCAGTGTGAGCACCTGAATGAACTCATTAGTTTAGAAAATGTTATTTTGTGTTCTTACTTTGTTGCTATCAGTCATAATTTTATATTTATACTAATACAAATCACAGTTGAGGCACATGATCTGTTCTTGTTTTTGCTTGTGATTTCTGGATCTAACTTTCCTCCACAGTATCTTTTCTTTAAACACAGAAATACCATTCAAGGCTTTTACCCTAACCTTGTTGGTGCCACTTCACTGGCCTATATCAGAATATGCTACCGGAACTAAACGAATACTATAAAATGGAACATATAGCATATTTTTTCCCATGGGAATGAACTCTTCAGAGAAAAAAAAAAACACATTTATACTGAGAATTTGGGGAAGAATTGTAGCATGTAGTAGTTACTTAATATTTATAGAATGAAAAATTGTTCAGAAAAGTATTAATCATAACATATCTTAAATTCAACCATTGAAAAAAGCACTGAGAATAAAATCTCTAGTGTAATTTTAAGTGGTAGGAGACATTTATGTTAAACAACTTGAAAAAATCTGATTTTTCAAAAAAAAAAGTATACTTAGATCATCATGGAGAAAAGTAACAGTATTGTGGAAGGTAAAATGTATCCTGACATTTTATATCTGAGTGTTTTAAGCAACATGTGCTATTTTAAAATCAAAGATTTTAAGGAGTAATTCATTTAAAAACCTTTTTCCTTTTTCATGTATTACTTATTGCCTTCCTAAATTCAATTCGAAAATTCATAAAAGCAGATGAACTCATTTTAAAAACTCAAACAGAACAGAGTAGAAAGTGCGTGGGGCATTGGTGGTGCACGCCTTTAATCCCAGCACTTGGGAGGCAGAGGCAGGCGGGTCTCTGTGAGTTGGAGGTCAACCTGGTCTCCAGAGCAAGTGCCAGGATAGGCTCCAAAGCTACACAGAGAAACCCTGTCTCTTAAAAACAAAAACAAAACAAACAAAAAGTAAAAGAGGCTGTGTGGTGGTGGCGCATGCCTTTACTCCCACCACTTGGGAGGCAGCCTGGTCTACAGAGTGAGTTCCAGGACAGGTTCTGGAAGAAAAAGAAAAAGGAAAGAAAAGAAAATTGCAGAGTGCAGTGTTGAAATTCCCTACTCTACCTTATTCCTACTTTGTCACCCAGTCACCATTGGAAGACATCCCAGTCATTTATTCTTCCAGAAATTCTGTATTTATATATAAAAATACATAAAAAATACATTTACTCTCAAATTTCCCCATAACAGTTCATTATATATTTGTACTTTATTTCTGAATGTAAATATATTTATTATGCCATCTTTTTTAATGGTAGTATATAAATAGCATGTATATACTTTAGTAAGTCAGTTTAGAATTTTCTCTTTTCTTAGGGAATGTCTGTATTCCAATCCAGGATTAACAACACCAGTGCATTTGATTTTGAGATATAAGGCTTGGTATTTTATTTTTATGTATTTATTTTGGTTTTCCGGACAAGGTTTCTATGTGTCACCTGGCTGTGCTTGAATTTACTCAGTAGACCAGGCTGGCCTCAAACTCAGACTGGCCTCTGTCTTCCATGTATTAGGACTAAATACTTTTGGTATTTTATTGTTCCTTTATATTATTATATATATATAATATATAATTATTATGTATAATTATATAATATATATATTACTATTATATATAATATTATATTATTATTACTACTTTTCATTTAAGTTTTACATTTACTATTATAATTACATTTTACATGTACTGTTTAAATTTGAGATTAAAATATAATTGCATCATTTCTTCTCTTTCCTCCCTCCAAACTCTCATATCTTTCCTTGATCTTTCAAATTTGTGTCCTTTTTTTCATTAATTATTTGTGTGTGTGTGTGCATACATACATACATATTCCTAAATACATAAAACACACTTGATCAGTCTATAGAATGTAACTTGTATTTTTTTGTTGTTTTGTTTTGCTTTGTTTGTTTTTGGTTTTTGTTTTTTTTTTTTTTTTTTTTTTTCTCTCTCTCGAGACAGGGTTCTCTGTGGCTTTGGAAGCTGTCCTGGAACTAGCTCTTCTAGACTCACTTTATTGAACCCTTACCCCAACCTCCACTGTGGCAATGGCCCCTTTTTCCTTTCCTGATCTCTGTAGGTACTCTAGGATATATAGTCACATTTGGATTTGGAGCTAGAAGCCTCAGATAAAAGAGAAGATACATTGTTTTCTCAATATGGTCTTTTCTAGTTTCATCTCTTTTCCCACAAAGTTCATGGTTTCATTTCGTTTTTCACAGCAGAACATCATTCCACAGTGTATTTGTACCACATTTTCATTATCTGTTCAGATTATTTCCATTTTCTAACTATTGTGACTAGAGCAGCAGGGAACATGGCTGAACAGGCATCAGTGGAGTGGGTCATATGGTATGATTTTTTGCTTTTTTGAGAATTCAAAATGCTTCTCCAGCAATTGTTGACCACTGCTGTTTTGTTGATATTTGCCATTTTGACTTTATTTAGTCAGAAAAAAAATAATCTCAAAGTGTTTTGGTTTACATTTCCCTAATTGGTAGGGACAATGAACATCTTTGTTGTTGTTCTGTGATTCTGTATGAGTCTTAGGATAGGTTTTTCTAGTTTTGTGAAGAATGAGATGGGGATTTTGGTTGGGATTACATTTATCTATTATTATTATTTTTTAATTATAAGAACTTATATAAAAAACTTAGAAAAACCAGGATCTCACTCTAGTCCTGGCCTTGAACATTCTCCTGCCTCAGACTCATGAGTGATTTCAAGATTGAGCTGCCATGTCTTTTTTATTGCATACTCCTTTCAATGATTTTAGCTTCATTCTTATGTTTTTCAGGTCTACGGATCAATGGAGAGCTTATTTCTGCCTACCCACAGGTTGTGGTAGTGAGAGTTCCAACCCCATGGGTGCAGAGTGACAGTGACATCACTGTTTTGCGCCACCTAGAGAAGATGGGGTGCCGATTGATGAACCGACCTCAAGCTATCCTGAATTGTGTTAATAAATTCTGGACATTTCAAGAGTTAGCTGGCCATGGTGTACCTCTGCCAGATACTTTTTCTTATGGTGAGATCATAAATGAGAATATATAATTTGGGGGGCTAGAGAGATGGTTCAGCAGGTAAGAGTACTTGCTTCACGAATATAAGAGCTTGAGTTCAGACCTGCACTCATGTAAAAGATGGGTATGGCCACATGTCCTATAACCACAGTGGACGGTGGACAGGAAGACCACTGGGTGTTGCTGGTTGTCGGTTCCACTTTCAGTGAGCGACTTTGTGTCAGGGAATAAGGCACTTTTTAGTGATAGAGCAAGACACCCAGCATCCTTCTTATGTACATATACACTAATGCATGCATCACAGACAGACAGACAGACATAGTGTTTGGTACTCCATATTTAACTGATAGAATACCTGATGGATGCCAAGTACAACATTTAAACAAGTATGCCTCTGTTCCAATAAAACTTCATTGTAAAATCAAACAGTAGGCCAGAATTTAGCCCACAGGCCTTGGGTTTGAGGTAAAAGACAGCTGTTTGGTATTTCTATTTAATGTCTTGTCTTTGTTACCATTTTTTTTTTAGTTTATTTTTATGTGCATTGGTGTTTTGCCTGCATGAGTGTCTCTATGAAGACTCCAGGTCCTCTAGAACTGGAATTATAGACAGTTGTCAGCTCACATGTGGATGATGGGAATTGAACCCAGGTCCTCTGGAAGAGCAACCAGTGCTCTTAACCTCTGAACCATCTCTCCAGTCCCTTTGTTACTATTTTCATAAGTTAATATTTTCATACTTCTTAGGAAAATGACCTCATTAAAGAAGATGGGCAGTATGCTTTAAAGTAGCACTTAACTGTTCTCTGACAAAGGATCATTTTAAGTCTGTCAATGTGCATCAATACTAAAGTGAAATATAATAATTTATAGAGCCATAACAAACTTGAAACAATGTCTAATCCTTTTGGACTTGATCACCTGCCAATAGCAAATGTGTCACAAGAGGCACATTTTGAGTAACACTGCTATAAATATTACCATGTTAATTTCTTGCCCTTCAAGTTGGAAAAGAGTTGTATGCTTTATTTTTTTGTTAATTTTGTTTGTTCAAGGCTGTTGGCCTTGAACTTGCTGTGCAGACCAGGCTTTCCTCAAATCCTCCAGCCTCTGCTTCTCAGGTGCTAGAATTACAGGATTGTGCCACCACACCCAACTTTCTAGAGAAGTATAGTTTTTTACAAAGGCATTTTTTTTCAGATAATATTAAGTAGAATGCTTAGAAATTTAATGAGGTTTTAAAATGAACTCCTTGTCTTACTATAAAGAACAGAACCCCATATGCATATGTTGATATAATTATTGCTTTTAGGGGTTTTTTTTGGATTTTTGTTTTTGAGACAGGGTTTCTCTGTGGCTTTGGAGGAACTATCTCTTGAAGACCAGACTGGCTTCGAACTCACAGAGATCCTCCTCCCTCTGCCTCCAGAGTGCTGTGCCACCATTGCCTGGCTGCTTTTAGTATTTACACAGGCAAAATAAATCACTTAAAGGCTGATTTCCCAATGCTCTTGGGAAGGAGAAAAGGACTCACTAGCCTGTGAATTATACCTTTAATGGTGAGGGATTAAAATTTTTAAGGGAATAATCTTAATTTCTGTAAATTGAATTGTTCATATTGTGCTTATGTTTCCAAGTCTTTTTCTGGCTTAATTCCTATTATTGTCATACTTACTCTTTTTATAATTGCAGACCATTTTTTTTCCATCATCTTGCTGCTGTCATTTTTTTCTTGATCAGTGAAGACAGTAAGAAGCAAGATTAGCCAGGCAGTGGTAACACACACCTTTAATCCCAGCATTTGGGAGTCAGAGGCAGGCAGATCTCTCTGAGTTCAAGAACAGCTTGGTCTACATAGCAAGTTCAGGACAGGCAGAGCAATACAGAGAAACCCAGTCTCTAATAACCAACAAAACAAAACAAAGAATAAATCATGCTGGACCTAGTGGGACAAGCCAGTAATCCAGCTACACAGAAGGTGGGGGCAGGGGAATCACATGTTGAAGCATAGCTTGACTACAGAGTGAGTTCAAAGCTCGCTTTGGCAACTTAGTGAAACTTTTGTTCAGAGTAAAAAATAAAAAGAGGGCTGGTAATCTTTGCTTGCTTAGCATATATGAAACTATGGGTTAAATTCCCAGTGTTACAGAGGCACTGACACTAAAACAGGTATGTTCATGGAGTAGAGGACTCATTTAGCTACAGCTATCGGATTCTCAACAGAAAGAACTGAGCCACTTCTTTGGCACAAAAAGGTGTTGTTTTCAGTGGATTGCCAGTTACATTTAATTTCTTCAAGACAAACAGACATTCCCATTCCTCTTATTTCCATCTCCCTTGTCCTGTGCTTACAATGGGTCCCAGCATACTTTTGCCATTAGTCTAAAATTTATTTTTTCCTCAAACCAGGTGGCCATGAAAACTTTGCTAAAATGATTGATGAAGCAGAAGTTTTGGAGTTCCCAATGGTAGTGAAGAATACACGGGGTCATAGAGGTACGTAAGATTTGTGGATATGGGGCTGGACAGATGGCTCAGAGGTTAAGAGTGCCGGCTGCTCTTCCAGAGGTCCTGAGTTCAACTCCCAGCAACCACATGGTGGCTCACAACCACCCGTAATGAAATCTGGTGCCCTCTACTGGTGTGCTGATATACATGGAAGCAGAATGTTGTGTACATAATAAAATAAAATAAAATCTTTAAAAAAAAAAAAAAAAAAAAAAAAAAAAGATTTGTGGATATGGTACATAGCTTTGAAATTGCTTTTGCAAATTAACAATTGAATAGCAACCAACAAGTGTTTGAGACCACAAACTTGTAGAAGATTTTTACAAGTTCACCTTGGTGAGATGGTGTTTTCTGTTGAGAGGTTATAGTAGAGATTTAACATGCATGACTAATTCTCAAGTTTAGTGTTTCACTTCAGGAATACATAGTCCCTTACCACCACCACCACCTGGCAAACAATACGTCTTTCTTTACTCATCCTTTTGAGAATGTTATTTTGCTGGGTCTCTGTCTAGTTGTCTTTTTCCAGTATTTATCAGTATATACAATACTCTTTTTTTTTAAATATACAATACTCTTAATTCTCTTTGAAGAACATAGTTTTCAGAAACTTGTACTGTGATAAGAGATTGCCATAGTAGGTTGGCTAAACTAAGGATTGTTATAAGATGTCTATGCCAAAAGTGTTAGCTGTGGACCATTTTATATATATCCTACTTTGCCTTTCCACTGACCCCAGTTGTTGGTCATTGGTTCCATACACAGAACTCTTTAAATATCCATTGCTGTTGTAGTGTTTGTAGTACCTTTCTACTTTTGGTGTTTTCTAAAACTAGAGAAGCAGGCTCTTTCTAGCCAGAATACTTCCTAGCCATTGGATTTGCAGCCACTCCTGAGCCAGTCTGATTCCTGTTGCTGTACTAGGCCCTTCTAAAGAATTTTTAGCAGAGAATGTAATAATCCAAGGATAAGCCATATGTAGTACTTTGGGACATATGGATCTAAATTCATCTAGAGCCATTGACTTTGTTGTTTATTTGACTTCTCTAATATGATAGTTAAGGATCCGGGGTCTCCTATAGTGAATGCTCACTAAACAAACAAGCTGCATAACCTCCTGTGACTTAGTGTTAGAAGGCAACAAAAAGGAGCATAGAATCAGTCCCCCAGAGAAGAATTTACAGCATATGTTAAAAGGAGGTACCTCTGGGACTGGAGGAGAGATGACTCAGCAGTAAAGAGCACTTGCTGCTCTTCCAAAGGATCTGGGTTCAATTCCCTGCACCTACATGGCAGCTTACAACTGTGGCTCCAGTTCTAGGAAATGTGACACTTTCATACCAGTGACTTGTTAAATACAAATAAATTATTTAAAAAAAAAGACATACCTCCATTAGGATAAAAATAGAGCAAGGAGACAGATTGGAGAATTCAGAAACAAATTTAAGTATGATATCACTACGTTACTGTGTTGTAATAGTAGAATGTTAACATGTAATAATTTATGTCTATTTTAACTCAGAGGAAAGGGGTTTGCTAAGAATGAGGTTAACAATGGCTAACCCTTGGAGAAATATAATGTAGGTCCTCTTCCTCATAAACCCAAATCGAATAGTTAGCCATAAGAGATGCCTCAGAGGTTAAGAGCACTGACTACTCCTCCAGAGGTCCTGAGTTCAGTTCCCAACAACCACATGGTGGCTCACAACCATCCGTTATGACATCTGGTGCCCTCTTCTGGTGTGCAGATATTCATGGAAGAAGAATGTTGTATACATAAATAAATAAATAAATAAATAAATAAATAAATAAATAAATAATTTGTTTGAGCCGGGCATTGATGGCGCATGCCTTTAATCCCAGTACTCGGGAGGCAGAGGCAGGTGGATCTCTGTGAGTTCCAGCCTGGTCTACAGAGTGAGTGCCAGGATAGGCACCAAAGCTACAGAGAGAAATCCTGTCTCAAAAAACAAAAAAAGAATTTGTTTGGGGAAATAATAGGTGATTATTAACTTTAACCCCATATGGTTTTCGTATTATCTTACTAATCATAACTAAGTCACTTTAATCAACAGTTATAATGAAGAGTACTCTAAAAATACACAAGTATAATTGGTTCTGAAAGAGTATATTGGGATCTAAGAATGTATATCACTATCTACAGTTTCATGACTTGCATGCATTGTATATTTTTCTTTTTAAATTCTAGGCAAAGCTGTTTTTTTGGCACGAGATAAACACCATTTAGCTGATCTAAGCCATCTTATCCGGCATGAAGCTCCGTATCTGTTCCAGAAATACATTAAAGAGTCTCATGGAAGGGACGTGCGAGTCATTGTGGTGGGAGGAAGAGTCGTCGGCACCATGTTACGTTGTTCAACAGATGGGAGAATGCAAAGCAACTGTTCACTAGGTAAGGACAACGCAGCATCCTTCTGTTGGGGTATAAAGTGAGTGTGCTTTCCACATGGAAATTGTACTCCTACCAACCAGCATTCTTAGTTTTCTCCTTCTTGAATCAGATTGCACTGATGATGAATTTTTTTTGTGATAATTTTTCATTTCTGTTTAAGCTTTTCAGGCTTGTGTATATTTTATGTTTAGCATATTACTCAGACACAGCCACTTTTGCTCTCCTTTCCTGTCTCTTCCATTGGTCCCCTTGTCGCCTTAGGACCTCTGCAGGAGCAGCAAGTGCTTTTAACTGCTGAGCCATCAAAGTGGGCCTCTCCACATCACCCAGTGCTAGGACTAAAGGCCTGTGGTTGATTCCACACACAGCTACCATTCCCGCTGTTAACTTGGATTTTAGGACGCTGTCTACAAGTTCTAGAAATTTTCTCTCTTTTGTTATACAGTGTTTTGTTTTTTGTTTGTTTGTTTGATTTGGTTTTTCCAGGCAGGGATTTTCTGTGTAGCCCTGTAACTCTCTCTGTAGACAAAGCTGGCCTTAACTCACATTCATTTGCCTTTGCCTCCCAAGTGCTGGGATTAAATGTGTGCACCACCACCACCTGGCTATGTATACGTTTTGTCTGTGCACCATGTGCCCACAAACAAAAGAGCATTGGATCTCCTGGAAATGCAGGTACAGTTGTGAGCTACCAAGTGGGTGCTGGGAATTGAATCCAGGTTTTCTGTAAGAGCAATTAGTGCTCCCAACTGCTGAGTCATTTCTCCAGTGCTCCCTCCCCATTTCTCTCTTTAATATCCCCTCTCCATCTATTTATTTCCTTCTGGAAGATTTATTTTCTGATTCAATTCTCAGATTTCCTACTTTGTTTTATGATTTCATTTTAAGTTTTTTGTCTGTGCTTTAAAAATTTTCCTTATATTTGATTAGATCTGCCTGCCTCTGCCTCCCGAGTGCTGGTGAGCCACCACCACCCGGCTCTAGAACATTCTTTCTTGTATTAGGTATTTATCTTGTCATACTTGGGCTTATTCAAATTTGTTGGTTTTGGAGCTTTTCAAATTGCTTTAGTCCTCCAGGTACAGGGAACCATTCTGGTTCCTGGGCTCTTCTTATCTTTTCAACTTCTGGGTAATAATGAGGACTTAGCTTCATTGTCTGTCTGCTTTGGCCATTATGTATGGCATTCCTGTGCCCAAGTATTGTCAGGGTTCTGTGCTCTCTAGTCTTCTTGAAGCTAGTCTCCAAGTGAGGTGCTATTATGTTTCCTTACTCTCACTCTATACTAGCAAAGCCAAAGCCTTACCCTATATATTTGGGTAGTGATGTAAAAACTCAGAAGCCTTTTTTCTTAGGAATAGAATCCATAGAGAAATAGTGCCATATTTGGATTGCCATATTCCCAATATGTGCACCATCCTGTCTTTGTTCCTGTTGTTTGGCTAGATTAAGTTAATTATTTTTGAAACAGAGTCTCATATGTAGCCTTGGCTATCGTGGAACTTGCTTTGTAATCCAGGCTGCCTCAAACTCACTTTCTCCACTTGTTGTATATAAAATCAGCTGGTGGACTGGAGAGATGGCTCAGTGGTTAAGAACATTGGTTGCTCTTCCAGAGGACCTGGGTTCATTTCCCAGCACCCACATGGTGGCTCCAAACTGCCTGTAACTCCAGTTTCAGGGAATCCAACACCTTCACAGAGACATACATGGAGGCAAAACACAAATTCGCATGAAATAAAAATGTTATTTTTAAAAAATCAGATGGTCTAATTATATTTATATAAATATTTTTAACACAATCTTCCATATTTGCAGATTCAAATGATTCAGTTGAAGACTTAAAATACAAAACCAAAATGAAACAACCAAACAGTCCAGAGTTGGTGACTAGATCTCAGTGTGTGTATGTTGCTTCCTAAAGGTTCCTGAAAGCAGAACTTTGCAGAGGCCAAACACTGTGCTAAATTGGTAGGAATCAACCAATAGTCAGTCCTCCACTTCAGTCTCCTGGGACCCTCATCCTCTTCCTGGCACAATTTAGAGTGTTATTTGAGTTGAGTTTGGACTGGGATGTTGAGCCTACAATGGTTGCCATCTGTATTGAACATATGTTATTGTTCTAAGCAATAACATTTTACAGCTTTTGGGTGTTTCCATTGTATCAGGTATTGTACTATAGAGCTGATTAAAAATATGCAGCAGGTTGTAGGCACTACAAACTCTGTCAAGGGCTTGTGACCATTTGTAGATTTTAGTGTCTGTGGTGGGGATGGGAGGTTCTGGGAACCCATGTGATGCCAAGGGACACTGTTTGGTCCATTTTGTCATAGGCAGGATAGACCTTAAGGAGAGTTTAATGTCTAAGACTTTCTCTTGGAAGTTCTGTCTCACTTTACTTTCATCTATGCTCTGGCAGATTTAGTAGTAGGTGCCTGTATGTAGTGCCAGCACTCAGGAGGCTGAGGCAAAAGATCATGAGTGTGAGGAAGTCTGGACTAAAAATTATGATTTAGTCTTAATAGGACAAAACAAAAACCAGTTTTACACTAATAGCATTGTTTCATTGTTTCATTACCCACTAAGAAGAGGGCTGATTAACTCTACTACAAAAGTTGGTAACTCTACCTCTTCTTTTGTTTGCCAGGTGGTGTGGGGATGATGTGCTCACTGAGTGAACAAGGGAAGCAGCTAGCGATCCAGGTGTCTAATATCCTGGGGATGGATGTCTGTGGCATTGACCTGTTGATGAAAGACGACGGCTCCTTCTGTGTCTGCGAGGCCAATGCAAATGTAGGTTTCATCGCCTTTGATAAGGCTTGTAATCTAGATGTAGCTGGTATCATAGCAGACTATGCTGCCTCCCTTCTGCCGGCTGGCCGGCTCACCCGGCGCATGTCCCTGCTCTCTGTGGTGTCCACGGCCAGTGAGACTAGTGAGCCGGAGCTCGGTCCCCCTGCCAGCACTGCTGTCGACAACATGAGCGCAAGTTCCAGCTCTGTCGATAGCGACCCTGAAAGCACCACCGAGCGAGAGCTGCTCACCAAGCTCCCAGGGGGGCTGTTCAACATGAACCAGCTGCTAGCCAATGAAATCAAACTCCTGGTGGAGTGAGTCCACCGGTAAATAATTAACCAACAAAACCCCTGTAAAACTGTCTCCCCTCACCCCATCCCCGATCCTCTTTAACCAACTTGCAATGCTGTTCATGGAGAATGCTCAGGAGGTTGAGAGAAAAGTATAGTAAGATTGGTTAGAAGGGAAAATAGATGAGACCTCTGATAGTAATACTCACCTGACTCATTTACAGATTTCAGAGAGGCAGAATAGGTGATATGCAGAGAAATGGCAGGCTCTCTTGCTAACCTTTTCAGTTACTAAAACCCTACTCTTAGGCCATGAGGAACATGAAAGTTTCTTTTTCCATGGTCTCTAGCTTTTGTTTTTATGTAGAATGGTTTTGATTCAAGTACTTGGTAGCATGACTTCATGAAGGTTCAAGAGGAAACATCTGCTTAAAATACAGAAATGTTTTAATAACAATCTGAAAATTCTTCTGCCGTTTCTCTCACCTAGCATTTAAATGCACATAGTTGTTTATGAACTCTTAAGGGGCTGTGACCGGGATTTCTTATCTTCATGTTTGTCCTTGTTTTTTCTCCCTTAATTTGGGTGGGAGGGTAATGTGACTATAATCCAATAAAGATTTTTAATAACAAAATTGGCATGTTTGCATGATGAAAGGGAAATGAACAGTATTGCAATGTCTGGTATACAAAGTAACATTTACTCAATGTAGATAAAAATTACACTAGTTAAAGTTTGTGCATTGACTTGTATTTGTTAGTGTTTTAGTCTTTTTTGAAATATATATGCTGTTAATGTTGCATTTTTAATACATGCTGGTAACACCCTTGCTCTATGACTTCATTTTTAACAATGGCCAAAGTGAACACAATGCTATTTTTTTTTTGGTTAACAAGACACTGACTCAACATACACATTTAAAAGTCTCCGTGCCCACCTTTTCTCTTGATAAGTACAGGGACATCATTTTGGGGAGTCAAGTAAAAGTCATAAAGCTGAGATGATTTCTTAATGCTATTTTTTTGTATTTGCATTTTTCACGTTTTAGAGGGGTTGCATGCAAATGTGTTTTTATTTTTTTTTTACACCAAACAGAAAGAATAGATTCTAAAGAATGGCATGATGGGAAACAGTTTTTTCCTTAAAACAAAACAAATGAAATGCTTTAGACACAGATAGTGTACAGATACTCCCCTAAAGACAATAGGAAAGTAGATGTTTCTTAGACTTGTGTGTGTGTGTATTGTTTGTTTATTTGTAGACTGTTTGGTGTATGATTCATTGATGGCTACATGCTCTTATTTAATGTTATGGTTGTACATTTTCTCTTTATACACTTAAGATTTGGAGGGAGGTGGACTGGATGTTTTAATTGGGATTTGACATATTGAGTCTCATGCAGCCCTATTTTTAAGCCTTCAGTACTGACCACTGTATATTCTTTTTCTGAATTGATGAAAACCCCCAATCTGCATATAATATGAGCCTTTAAGACAAAGATAAAGCTATCCCAGTGATTGAGTCTGGAAGATGTGTTAATACATGGAGATGCTACAGGGCTCAACATACTTTTTTTAAACAGCTAGCTCCATCTCCCTACAAATTCTCTGCAGCTTCCCCAAGCTTTTCTTTGCCTTTCCAGTGCTGCTTTCCTTCAGATGGAACTTAACATGATTTCTTGGACACTACTTAGAGACTTGAAGGTGATAATAAAACATGAGTATTATCCAGCTCTAACAGAGGTTTGATCATGATTAACTGTAAAGTTTCCCCCATTTTAGAAAGGAATGTAATAAAACTTGGTTTCCCCCCCATAGAATTAAATAATATTAAAATGGAGTGAAAGGTTGATTGTTGAAAAATAGAATAGTACCTGTAATCTGTGAACTCTCTGATTTCATCTCAGAAAAGATACATAAGGAGTTCTAATTTATCTTTAGGATACATCTGCACAATTTGATTGGCACACGGTCATTGGGAGTCATTAAGTACCTATGATTCACTAACAGAACAAAAGTACTTGGCACTTTGCTGAATGATGGATCATATTTTGGAGGGTGCATACTATTTGGTACAGAGACATAAATAAACAGTTGTGTAATCAGATCCTAAAATAGATTATCTGGTTGCCACATACATTAGCATACACATATAAGTCCATTCATTTAAAAACAAATAGAACATCTTCATTTGAAACATTCCTTTGTTATGGTGGGATAAAGAAACAGGAAAATGATAGTTACCCATTCTAAACCAAGCACTACTCTAAGAAGTTTTCACTGGCAGTTCCACTCCCTGCAGTTGAAATGCAGCTCTTCACCAACCACCTTCTGGGCATCACACTCACACACTAGAGTGAGTAACAGGGTTGGTCAACTTCAATTCTCTCAATTAAGGTGAAGAATAAGAACAGATCATTCTGGAAGAACTCAAAGGAAACAAACAAGTGATAGTTGACTTAATCTCATTGTTTTCATAACTTTTGTAAAATCTTCATTTATGAGATAAAATGTATTTATCAAATCTGTGTAATAATGCCAAAAATCTGAATTACTGTGAACTTTTTGTATGCTGTTAAAATTGTAATTGTTAATTGTATTTTTAATAATTCTGATGTTTTATGTTATCTGTGATGAAAATTGGACTCTATAGATCTATACATATGAACTATACCACTTAAAATTTTTAGTATTTTTTCTTTTCATACTTATAATTGGTAATTTCTGTTAGCTTTTCACCAATGAACTTTGAAATCTTTCTTTATGTTATCAATAAGCAACTGCCCTGGAATGTTAGAAAACAATCCAACAAGAGACTTGCTTTCATCAAGCACTTTATAAAGACTTTATGAAAAAGCACCAAAAGCATTGGAAAAGGCCACTGACTCTCAATCATCTTTTTCTCAAGAAGAAAACAATGGAAAAGCAAATCTCCTCTCAGTTATCCCCCAGCTTGGGGTTGGGGGGTATTAGAGACATTGTGAAATCAAATCTTGTGTTATATTTTTCTCCTGGTTCGCTGTTTTTGAGAAGGTTTATGGGCTATTTGGCTGGTGAGACACGATCCCCTCCTAAGAAAATGTAGGTGCTCAGACAGGTAACCTCTGCTGCTGTTTGTTTGTCTGTTTGTTTGGTTTTATTTAAATTTTACTTTTGTTGTGCTATGATTTTTAAAAATGTAATATATCATAGGATTTATAACCAGGTTCACTGATTTCTTTTGTTTCTTCAAAAAAAAAAAAAAAAAAGGAAGGAAGGAAAAGAAAGTTTCATTGAAAATGCAATCTAGGTACCTTGGATTTGGAATGTTTTAGTGATGGACAGAAGTCTGCTGTTGGAATCATCTAGTCTTCCAGATTAGATTTCAAATGTTTTCATTTTGTTTTGGGGTTTGTGTGGTATTTTATTTCCTTTATACCTGTGCACTTTGCCATGCCTCCTAAGGTGGCTGCCTAACTCTAGTGAAATGTTAACAAAAGTTTGGTTTTTAAAGAATCCTTAATGTTTTACATGTTTAAAATTGCTTTTCAAGAAATATTCTAATTGCTTGCACTGTTACTGTTCTTTGCCAGCCTTTTCAGGAGCCAAAATATACAAATACAAACAAACAAAAAATACTCAGAGAAAACACTTCCCTTCTTCCCCCCTCCTGATGATGAGTGAGGAGTTTTGAGAGCTTTGGGGTCAGTGCCCTTCTAAACTTCCCCTCCCCCAGTAATGCAGCTGTGCAGTGGGTGCTAAGGGCAGCGGCTTGGACCAGGCACAGCCCAGCCTGCTGGCAGGTAATTGGAGTTTCCTTTATTTCCATCAGAAGGCTAACATTTTACTGTTTTGTTCTTTCCTGTTTTTAAGTTTTTTTTCTATAACACTTTAAAGGCAAACATGAATGAGTTTATCATAACTTGTTTTTTTTTTAAACAAATAATGCATAAATATGGTAGCAAGTAATTTAAAGGAGAGTTTGTGGGATAAAGTTTGAATCAATTGGGGTTTTGTTTAGCCTTTTAGATGCTCCATTCCTTGCATATATGTCTATAATTAAGTTTTCAGAGTGTGACTTTGGCTTTGTTTTGTTGTGGGTTTGTTTGTCTCTTCCATTGTGCTACTCTGGCTTAAGCTTTTTCAGGGGTTGGTGTTCCGAATACACAGTGAGCTCACAATTTAAAGACATCAATTAGGAGTTGACAGGTATGGAAAACTAGAGTTGTGTAAAGTAAATTAGGTTCTAGGTTATATATATATATATATATATGGTTTAAAGTACATTACAGTGTTCAGTTGGCCTTAGTGATGCGCAAGGGGCTTGTGAAACCAATAGAGCATTTCAGTCACTTTAGAAGTGACCACTGTAGCCTTTCTGATAAAGTAATCCTAACAGATATATGTGAATAGCTGAAGACTATCAAATTCTAGAGAGTACACATTATAGATTTGAACATATATAGGGGAGTATTTCTGAAGCACAGCATGGTTAACCAGATTAGCCAGGGTCATAAAAGAAGGTTAGTGGCAGAATGGAACTACAGTTTGTACAATTTGGTAGTCTTCTGTTAGTTAGCTCTTTCCTTTATGTCTATCCCAGTTTGCTTACTGTTCCTCCTTTCCTGTCCTTTCTAAGGTTTTAACTCTGAAAGCTAGTTTTACATTTGGGGCAGTAATCTCTCTTTAATAAAGGATTTCAGAGATAATAGCCAGCACCTTCCCTATAAATTTTTGCATAATTTTATCTAATAGCTTGTAATGTTCTGCACAAAGAATGTATACATCAGACCACTGGTTAGTGAATAAAACCCTGGCCTCAGTGCTCTCTCTATACCTAGAGAGGCATGACAATAAATCATTAGCCTATTCTGTGCTTCAGCTGACACGTGAGGTAGGGACATCCTCTGGCATCTGAAATAATTACCTGTTGAACTGAACTGAAATTTACTTGTCCAGGAATCCCAGCTGCACTCCTGCAGGGATGTATGAGGTGTTATGAGAAGGACTTCAGGAGACTTTTGTTCTCTGGCCTATGACAGTGGCCACCAGTAGAGTGTTTGCATTGCACAGGGTTGTGGAGAGTTTAAACAACCTCCATTTTGATGCCCCATTAAATACTGCTGATTTGTAAGGAATCTTGATTTTATCCTACTCAAACTTACTAGGTGGACCTTATATAGTATATTTACCTGGCTGCTGTTTGGGGTTTGGGGAACATGAGGGGTGGGGTGAACTGTTGTTGTTTTAGGTTTCAGTCAGACAGACATCCCTGTGCCTCAGTTCCCAGAAGCACAGCAGGCCTCTAGGAGCATCCGTGGGAACGGCGCAGTCCTGACATCACCAACTTCTCCTGCTCAGGCTCATCCCATTTGCAGAGGTCAAAAGGGTGGGGTTTGAGATGGGGGAAGGAATGAGAAAGTAGAATCAATGGATGTCATTGCGGTGCTGCTGTTGACCAGCTTTTTGGTGCTTATGTCAGTGTTTGTTTTATTGTTTTAAGTTGGCAAGTCTGTACATATGTTTATTTGGGGTGAAGGTAACGGGGGTGGAAAAAAACAAGCCATTATTATTGCTAATCTGTTCTTGCATATAGTTCCTTAGTATCTAATACCAAATTTCAAATGTAGGCTCCAGTGACAAAGAATGGGAATAGAAGTGAATCTTAGATTTTTAAAAAGTATTAGACATTATGCTGTGTTAGTTCCCAATTCTTAGAACTATTATTTTTGTCACTCTTTTCCTTCCCCCTACTTTTTCTATGTATGTATTAGTTTAAGGAAATGTGCATTCATGGTCAGTCCTATCTAAGGGACTAATGAATATTAACTCTTGCAAAACAAAATACCCAGTGTTTATATGGGCATACAAATGCTACCCTATTTTAAATGTAGGTGGCGTATGTGTTCGTGTTTTTTTGTATTCAGAGCCATTGGGCAATAAGCAGTCCAGAACATTGAAATCTCAAGCAGGTAAAGCACCTAACACCCTTAGTTTCTAGAATTACTCTAAAGGCTTTATAGTGATGTGTCTTCCATGGTTCTTTGGGTAGTCTCTGAATTTGGAATTTGTAGACTCCCTAGTTAAAATTGAAATCATGTGTTTATTTATAGCTCATAGGAATACATATGGAAGGAAAATAGCAGAAGAGAACAGGGCTCTTGTAAGATAACGACTACCGAGTGTATAATCGTTCCTCTTCCTTTCTTTGTTTGTAATTTTCCTAGCTTAGCATGAACATGAATCATACATTATTTGATTTTCTATGATTGGGTGTTTTCTCCTGATTATTGAGGTGGGATGGGCAAAATATGGAAATGTTGATTCACTTGTGAAATACGAAATGTTAAAGCTTTTGTTTAATTTGAACAATAAGCAAGGCCTTTTTCTATATGCCCTTCTGCTGCAGCAGAGAGATAAACGGGTAGGTGGCAGCAGAGAAAGGAACCCTTCAGAGTGGCTGTTGACATTAACCCTGCACAGGAGAAGAAATTGCATGTGACATATGAAAGTGGAGCACGGAAGGGCAGAGATGAAAGCTGCATTTAGGATGGCTGCCCCTTTACGAAGAAAGGTAAGTTGTTTCCAACCAGGAATGGGTTTGCAGAGCAGTGTTGTGTAAGGTGCATTGTCATCCTGTGGTGGTATGTAAACACACTTTAGGTTGAATCTGATCTTAGTGACGCATTATCATTATTCTATGCAAAATTATATCCCCCAATACATTGAAACACATTGACCTTAATGACAGCAAAAATTATGTTCAATGTAAATTTTACTTTTAAAATGTCTTACGGAATTAAGACCTCCCCATTTAGTAGTAATGCTGGAGGGGTAGATAAAGAATGTAATATTTAAGACAGGAGGCGGTGGTACAGGCCTTCAATCCCAGCTCTTGGGAGGCAGAGAGAAGCAGGGAGATCTCTCTCTCTCTCTCCCCATACCTGTATACCTGTCAGTCTTCTCTCCTGCTCATGTTTCTGAGTTTTTCCTCCTTTTTTATTTTTCATTTCAGTTTGTATCCCTCTCTCTCCTCCCCTTTTCTCTTCACCCCTCTCATTTTCCCTGTTGCCTCATTACTTATCCAGTGTTGCCCTGCTGTTCTTTTGTTTGTTTTGTAACAGGGTCTCTACATAGCCCTGGCTGACCTGGAACTCACTATGTAGATCAGGCTGGCCTTGAACTCAGGGATTGACCTACCTCTGCCTCCAGAGTGCTGAAGTAAAGGCATGTGATTTTTTTGTTTGTTTTTTAGGGTTTTGTTTTCTTGCTTTGAGACAGGATATGTAGACCTAGCTGACTCACCCTGTGGACCAGGCTGACATCAAATTCACAGAAGAGCTCTATCTGCCTTCTTCCTCCACGTGTCTGCCTTTCCTTTTTTTTTTTTTTTAATTGAGGTTTAAGGCATTAACACTGTGGCACTACATTTCTGTAACCCAAGCACTTGGGAAACAGAAGCAGAGGGAGCATCGAGAGTTGAGGCCAGCATTAGCAATGTGAGAGAGAAAAGAAAGAAAAACAGAGAAGGGAAAGGAGACGCGAATTCGGCAAGGCTAAGAACAAGAAAGAAAATGGCATTTTGATGTCTATAAGAATTAAAGAGTAAAGAATAAAATCTTAATAAGCAGACCTATTTATTAAACAGGTATTTAATTTGGCTATCTTTATTTCTAGCAGCCGAATTGTTTAATTTTAATGAAATGAAAGGCCAATGCATCATTAGTCATGTGCACACAGGAGCTCATTGCTGGCTCAGTGCTCTACTGAGGTTACCAGAGTCTTATTTAGACATTTAGCTTCAACTTAACTTTTTTTGGTGGGGGCAGGGGTTGTTGAGGCAGGGTCTCTCTATGTAGCTCTGTCTCATGAGCCACCACACCCAGCTTACTTCCTGTTTAAATCTAAAGGAGCTCTGCTCATTTAAAAACCTATGTATTGGAGATGAAGTTTTAGTTTTTCGGATAAAATGTTTTTGTTTGTTTGTTTTTCTTTGTTTCATTTTTTTGTTTTGTTTTGCATCAGGCTGGCCTCAAACTCCTGATCCTGCTGCTTCTCCTATATAGTCCAGACGTGTACATGCTGAATGGCACAGAAAAATGGTGACACTAAATGGTGACCTCAGTGTTTCCACAGACAATGTTTCTCAGAAACACATTTGTTAGGGGCCTTGTTTCATGGAAATAATGTTCTCAAGTCATGTGATAGAGACAGGCTATCCAGAGATGGGTGTAGCGATAGCTCCTACTAATCTAATAGAGTGAATTCCATAGACATTTGCAAAGATTCAGGCTTCAAGCTCAGGTTAGCAGCCTTGCACTTGCAGCACCTTTCCACACTGAGCCGTCTCTCCAGTCCTTAGGCAAGTCTTCTAACTCCTGAACTTGAACTTTATCCCTGGGACCCATTGTGGAAGGAGAGAACCAGCTCCCTGAAGTTGTCCTTTGATCTCTGCATGTTCATGTGCTTGCATAATGAACACAAAATAATTCAAATAAATTAGAAAAAAAAATCCAAGATTACAGAGCCAGAGCTAAAACCCAGCTCTTGTACTTTATGGTGCTGTTTACATTATATACCACTTATGTTCATCCAGTTATTAGCACATGCTCTGCAGTGGGAGCTCTACTAACCCAGTGTAAGCATGGGCGATCTGTTCACTACGTTTGGGTGTTTGCATGCCTATTTACTGTTTATATGCATGTTTACTTGGCTCAGCAGTTAAAAGTGCTTCCAGTTCGTCCCATACCTGAGTGTGGTTCTTTCTCAGTTCCCAGCACCCACAGCAGGTGGCACTCAACCGTCTGCTAGCAGTTGTGTTCATGTGCACACACCCACACACACACACACACACGCACACATAATTAATAAAATCTTCAGAGTAAGGAAAGACACAAAGACGTCTGTGCTATCTAGAATTTCTGTTCAAGAAGAAAACATTCCTACAATGAAACCTGGCCTCTCTTGCACGTTCTATTCTATTCTATTCTATTCTATTCCAGAAAATGAGTCAGCCTGTCACAGAGTGAAGTCTGTATTCTCAAGTTCTTTCTTTTCCTTATAGATTTTAAAACCAAAAGAGGGACAAGTAGAGTCAGTGGTATGAATAATAACACAATATTGGAGCAACTGTCTAAACAGGAATTTTGTTGTCTAAAAATCTGTTACAATGATACCACTTTGTATTTTTAAAAAGTTGTCCTAATGTTAGTCTACTGCCTTAAATAGTTATGTCCCAGTCAGTAATTTTGGCTAGTATATAGAAATATTTAAAAAAAAATCAAAGCTGAAAAAGATGACCAACTTGAATATTAATCTGAAATAAAATTTATTGCACATATAATCAATTACTGAAAATTTTAGGTGAAAAGAGTAAGAGAAAGTTGAATTTTGTTTGGGGCCGTGTATAGTAATCTTATTCTGTAAGAATTTTCATTCTTGCTTCAGTTTCTTGTGCTGATACAGTTCTGGCTGCAGCGACACATTTATCTCCAAAAACATTGTTAAGAAATAATACTAATAAAACTATGATTCTAGTTTTAAAAAATTATGACCATTCAGTACCTTAGATTAGATTTGAGTTTTATGAAATGTAGGTTATACCTGTTGAGAATCTTTTTTTAACATTTTTAAAATTTGTATTTTATGTACATTGGTGTTTTGCCTTCATGTATGTCTGTGTGAGAGTGTGGGAGCCATTGGAACTGGAGTTACAGATACTTGTGAGCTGCCACTTGGATGCTGGGAATTGAACCTGGGTCCTCTGGAAAAACAGACAGTGCTGTTAACCATGCAACTGTCTCTCTGGTCCCCCTGTTGGGTATCTTAATTTCTGAGTAAATATACTTAACTATATAATCTGCTTATAATAAGTTATAAACTGTAGGAAAGGAAAAAAGCAAAAAAAAAAAAAACAAAAACAAAAAAGGCTGCAGTACTGTGTTGGTGGTATCTTCTGGGTTCTGTCTAGCCCTGGATGGCCAGTCACGCTGTTGCTTAGGTACCTGGAACTGGCAGGCTATCCTGCCTCAGCACCCAATGCTGAGATTGGAGATGCATGGCAGTGTGCAGCATGTTGGCAGTATTATGTTCCATATGGATATTCGGGGACTTAGAATAATTTCTCCAGGAGAAAATCAAGAAAGTTTGGGAAGAAAGCCTGCATTTATTTATAGTAATAAGTATGTTCATTAAAATATTATGAACATTAAATATTTCCGAGTTATAATTAGAGTATATATCTTTGTTAACTCGGATCACCAAGTCAAAGAATGGAAATAACAAAAAATTGGAAGTTTTGTAGTATATTATTACAGTGTTGGTGGCTTCCTGTCTGTCCTTTCCCTTTTTTCCCTGATCCCCGTGATAGACTATAAAATCTGTGATTTAAGTGAATCTTGTTTTTCCATAGGTTCTCTTGAAATAACCAGTGATATTCTGGATGAAGACAGATTGTGTGGAGTTTGCTTTTTAAAGTGGAAGAATAACACAGAATAAGAAATCAGTAGTTCTACCTTGCTGGATTCAGTGTGATTTCTTTTTCTAAAATAAAAGCACTGGATGGAAATGAAACACATGGAGTGTGCCTTGTTATGTCAGCAGCTGTTATTTTACTCACTTCATATATGTCACTTATCTTAGACCAGATACCATCCTCAACCCAGTTTTTATTCTTTCCCCCTAACTGTCTTCTGCAAACAAAGTCTTACTTCCTTTAGTTCTGAAGTGAGTGCTCCTTTTGATGCAGAGGTAGGTACTCACTGAATGCTCATGTTGAGTGGAGCCATGGTTGGTTAATCTCTGAAGAATACTTTTGAAAAGGAATGGTCATATTGTCTCAGATTTCAATCTAACACTCAAAGGTTACATGATATAGAGTATTTATTTCAAAAGGAAGCAAATGAACTTAGTTTGTTTGATTAATATGTAAGGGTTATTAGATATGGTATAGCACTTCACCTGTTGTTGAATTCTTAACACTATCAATCTTATGCATTTGGTTATTGATTACTAATTCAAAGCTACTGAATAACTTGCTGAAGATTAAACATGGGGTCTTGCCCATATTGGCAGGCACTCTACCACTGAAACAAATGTATTCCTAAGATTGGTGTTGCTATTTCAGTTCTTTTCAGAATCTTAAGTACGTGTCCACAGGTCATACATTTGCTTCAAAGTGAAGCAAAGTTATTAAGATTGGAACAAGGTGGGGCTGGAGAGATGGCTCAGAGGTTAAGAGCACTGGCTGCTTGCTCTTCCAGAGCTCCTGAGTTCAATTCCCAGCAACTACTTGGTGGCTCACAACCATCTGTTATAAGATCTGGTGCCCTCTTCTGGTGTGCAGATATACATGGAAGCAGAATGTTGTATACATAATAAATAAAGATTTTTTTTTTGGTTTGTTTGTTTGGTTTTGGTTTTTCGAGACAGGGTTTCTCTGTGTAGCTTTGGAGCCTATCCTGGCACTCGCTCTAGAGACCAGGTTGGCCTCGAACTCAGAGATCCACCGGCCTCTGCCTCCCAAGTGCTGGGATTAAAAGCATGTGCTACCAACGCCCCGCAATAAATAAAAATCTTAAAAAGATTGGAACAAGGTATTTCAAAAGTTCATGATAGAAGCAAATTTACTCTTCCTGAAGAACGATGTTTGTGATAGTGAGATACACTGGGTACTGGTTATCTTTCTCGTTGCTGTAACAGAACACCTGACCAAAGCAGTTCAAGCAAGGGAGGGTTTTAGGGTGCTTGCACGTTATGGCTTACAGTTTAAGGGGATACAGTTGGTGACAGCAGGAAGCTGTAAGTACTGGTCATGGTGCATGCATCCTCAACAGAAGCAGAGACATGAGTGCTAGTGTTGCCTTTTATTCCGTCAAGGACCCCATGATGCTGCCCTAATTTAGTAGTTACATGGGGGGGAGAGGAATGGGGAGCTTCCCACTTCAGCTAACCCAATCTGGGAAATCCCTTACAGGCATGCCCAGAGATTCAACTGTCACACTCAGCAAACAGACCAGCGGAACCCTAGCAGTCCAGTGAGAAGTATCCCAGAACCAGCAACATCACAGCACCGAAATTATTTCTCCTGTAGATGCTGTAACCTTACTAGACTGAGCCTGGGGTTACCACGATTTTAAGGTGTGAAAGTCATTTTTAGGTCCTGTTGTGTAGAAAACATATCTGTTGAATAAGTAGATTGAATGTCTTATGAAGTGACCCATGATTTGGGATTCTGGTAGCAGCACAGGGAAAAAGAAATAAGGAGTTGATATCTGAAGTTAGCCTAACTGAACTATGGTAAGATACTTGAGTATAAGCAAAAAGCACCAAGTCCTCAAATCTCTTCAGAGTTCTGAAGATTAATAAAACAATCAGTAAATGTCAAGTCCTTTATTACAGATGACCTTTCCTTATAGTCAGCTCTCGTTGCATGGGAAGACTATAGATTGAGGGCAAGGCCTCATCAGCTGGGTGGCGACAGTTCTCCGATTGTTTCTGACACTTAGACATGATGCATATAAAAGAGTGCTAATGAAGCTCAGGATAGTCAAGAGGAAAAGACACAAAGGGAAGGAGAAAGCAGTGGACAGGAATGTGTAGTGACAATTATTTATGCCTTATTAAAGCTTGCCTGAGGATTCAGAAAGCAAAGGCAGCCACAAGCCATAGAAGCCAGGCACACACCTTTAATCCCAGCAGCCAGAAGCTAGGAGGTGGTGGCACACACCTTTAATCCGAGGACTCAGGATTAAGAGTTGGATGGATCTCTGTGAGTCCAAGGCCACCCAGATCAACACAATAGTGTGAATCAGTCAAAAAGAGAATTATAACACATCGTTAATCCCAGGACCCATGAGAGGTATATAAGTCAGTATCAGGATTCAGTAAGAGGCATTCATTCTCCAGCCACACTGAGGAGAGGCAGCAGTTTGATACTTGGTGAATTGCTCATGCATGGGTCAGCCCTTTCAGCCTGAGCTAGAGTTGAGAGCTAGTGGCTGGCTGCTTTGCTTCCCTGATCTTCAGGTTGAACCCTGATATAAAAGTCTCTGGGTCTTTTATTTATTTGTATTATAGGAATGCTTTTGGAGAGCAGAGAGAAGTCCTTCGTGTGCAGGTGAGCCCGCCAATCTGAGCAGGTTACCAATTATATGCTCTAGTACTGCTTGGGCAGAAGTGGCCTGATGAGTGTGCTATAGGAATCCTTATCTGACCTGTGCAAAGGGTCGGGAGTGCTAGAGGTTATAAGCCCAGATGTTCTAGTTACATCCCATGGCGACTATGTTTGACTCAACACCGCACATAGGGAAGTCCTTCATGATTTCATGGCTCTCTGAGACCCCTGTGTCACTTCTCGTACTTTTTAGGGTTTGCTGTGTACAGTTCAGTTTGTAAGGCTAACTCAAATTTAGCAATGTCTCTCAATCATTGAATATAAAGAAATGTTGAAGCAGCGTTTCTGGGTAGGTTGTGGTACCTTTATAATGTAGAGTGATCCACCAGGTAGAATTTGCTTCTTAATAGCAAGTGATGAAAAGTGTAGTTATGTTTATTTTATAGGGTGTCTTCCAGCATGACTCCTGACCTAAAAATATTAGAGGAATGATGGAATCCTATATCTTTGTAGACACATCACATATAGAATGGGTTGTGTAATCCATTTTCTAAGGAGCTTAATGTCCCAAGAACAGTAGATTCCTGAAACAGAAGTACTGACTATATTCTTGTCTTACCAGTATTAATTTGTTTTTACATATTTGTGTCATGGAATTAAAGGTGTGCACTGCCACCACCCAGCTAAAAAAAAAGTTGTGCTTTTTTTTTTTTTAAGTGTTCTGCCTGCACACCAGGAGAGGTCACCAGAGCCAGTGCTCTTAACCTCTGAGCCATCTCTCCAGCTCTCCTCCCCGCAAGCCCTAAAATTTTTAATTAACTTGCTGTCAGGACAACATGAGGTCTTCATGGGTCTTTTGTATATGCATGTAGCAGATTTCTAAGACTTAGCCTGAGAAACTGAAATGTATATCCATTCATTGCCTATCAATTTATTTACCACTACCCCAGCCTTGGCAGCCATTTCACTCCGCTCTTGAGGTAATGCAAATGGGATCACATGATAGTCATCCTTTTGCATCTGGCTTATCTGACAGCATATCCTCAAGGTTTATCATGTTCCATGGACAGCATTTCCTCTGCGTGTGTCTCACTATATAGCCCTGGCTGGCCTGGAACTACCTTTGTAGACCAGACTGGCCTATACCTCTAACTCTCAGATCTACCTGCCCCTGACTTATGCATTCTAGGGTGGTTTTGAACTCACTACATAGCAGAGGCTGGCTTTGAACTCTTGGTCTAACTGGTTCCACCTCTCAGGTGCTGGAGTTCCATGTGCAGCACTAGAGTGCAGCACTTATTAGTACTTCTTTGTTCTATGTGGGGGTGTTTTTGAGGCAGGGTCGAATGTAGCCAAGGCTGGCCTCAAATTCACTGTATAGTTGAGGATGCACTTGAACTTCTTACCTTTCCGCTTCCATCTCCTGAGAGCTGGGTTGCAGAAGTGCACCTCCACACCTGCATGGAGTGTTTCTTCTTTTGTTTTTTCTCTTATTGTGATTTTATTGTCTTCATAACAAGAGCAGCTTAGAACTGGATCACTTGACCCTTTCTCTTCTTATCGCTTCCCAGTTCAGAATGCTTGCCTCTCTTAATAGCCAGCATCCTCTTAGATCTGCAGTTGGGCTCAACACACTCAAGCCTCAGCACAATCTTCTTTGTACTTTTAGCCTTTTTTTTTTTTTTTTGGAAAATAGGCTTAGTCTGCCCACCACACCCACTCTGTTTCCTGTCATAATACCACTTTCCCTGGACATACAAAGAGTCCTTGCCCTTCTTGTACTGTGTCACTTTATGGGGCTGGTGCTTGCCACGTGTCTTGCAGAACGTCCAGGGGGTCTTAGGAACATTCACCATGTGGTCAGAAGCAACTATCGACACAGAAAGAAAGATGCATGGAGTGTTTCTTAAGCCAACTGAGTCATTACAAAAGTAGTGTTCTGTGGCTTGGATCTTGAATGTTTTTTCATACAAGTAGGTATACTGCTCTCTCAACATTCTAAACAGCATGTGATAGTCCACATTTGCTTCTATTCTAATTTACCTTGTCTTAGCTACATGAAGCATCCTGAGACTCTCTTAGTAAAACTCCCATTTTACTTAAATGTTTTCGTTATTTCTAGATGCATCCAAAGAATTCTAATAAGAACATTAGCTTTACTTGGTATCTTTAAATAGGGTGAGCGATTGAAAATTGTTTGAACACAGTATCTTTCCTGGAGGTGTAAGGAATCCTTGCTGTCAGGATTCTGTACACTTATGCTTGAAAGATAACACCTGGAAAGCTGTGGAGAGCAACAGGGACCATGCCATAATGAGATCCCCACTTGGAAATGTCATATGGTTATCAGAATCAGGAGAAGGGACATGGGTTAAAAAATAACAGTGGTTGCTTTTCTCTACCAACATAGTCAGGGATTGCCCCGGGATCTGGCCCAAGACGGCTGGAGGATAATGGATGTGACAGGAGAGAAGAGCTGCCAGGTCTCATTAACATCTAGGACTGTGAAGTCCCAACAGAAAGGGTAAAGTCATTTGCACTTGTTTAATGAAACCAGTTGAATATTTGAACACACACTTGGGGAATATAATCCAACTGCATATTTAGTGTAACTATAGGGTGTGAGGTCATAGTGAAAGCCTGAAGGAAAGAAAGTCTGCCAAGAATCCAATACAATTTATTTCCAAAGCCATTTTTATAGTCTTAAATATTTTCACTCTATTCCTCTCTTCCATCCCTAACTCTACAAGATAATCCATTTGAGTGAGAACACACTGTTAAAATTAACCAGTCAAAAGCAGCATGTGTTTGTCTTAAATATTCATTGACTACAATGAGCAAATTGAGTGTATGTTTCAGCTGAGGGGTCACCACAATTCTGGACCACTTCGTGTATGGAATCTTTGACAAGGAACCAGAAATCTAATTCTAAGTGGCTGTCAGTGTGACTGAGCAGATCCAACTCTTGGTAGCATAAATACGGCATTCTCAGAGTTCCATCAATGCAGGTTTCCCAGATGGAGGAATTCCTAATGAATCCAGTAAGTGAAATCAGTTGTCTCTGCACTGTCTTTATTATCTGACCAAATTAACTGACAGATCTAGTGGGAAAATTCCAGTTAGAGCTGAGTGTAAATTTCAGCTTTTTAGCTGGTCATGGTGGCACACTTTTCATTCCAGCACTCCAGAACAGGCAGGTCTCTGAGTTCAAAGCCAGCCTGGTCTACAATAGTTTCTGGAACACTAGAGCTGCATAGTGAGACCCTCTCTAAAAATAAAAATAAAATACCCGGGCTGGAGAGATGGTTCAGCGGTTAAGAGCACTGGGTGTTCTTCCAGAGGACCTGAGTTTAATTCCCAGCAACCACATGGTGGCTCACAACCACCTTGAGTAAGATCTGGTGCCCTCTGCTGGCATGCAGGCACAAGACTGTATACATAATAAATAAATAAAATCTATTTTAAAAAATAAAAAATAAAATAAAACACCCACACACATATAAGAATAATAAACAAAGACCTGGCTACATGATAACTGACATTATATAGGGTTAGAAAAAGTTAGAAAGCTGTACCCACCTTTGTAGGACAGTGGGAAACTTGCTGTCTGTAGTTAAGGGAATGCAGATGGAGAAGTGCAGTTTTGCAGAGGCAACAATAAGAAAATTCAGTTTGGAACGCACTAGTGATTAGTTACCAAGATGTCCTTCCACCCTTCTATATTAAAATTTTATTACAAAAATTTAAATTTTGGGGCTGGAGAGATGGCTCAGTGGTTAAGAGCACTGCTTGTTCTTCCAAAGGTCCTGAGTTCAATTCCCAGCAACCACATGGTGGCTCACAGCCATCTGTAATGAGATCTGGTGCCCTTTTCTGGCCTGCAGGCAACATGCAGACAGAACCCTGTACACATAATAAGTAAGTCTTTAAGAAGAAAAAGAAAAACAGAAACAAAAATTAATAAAATAAAAAATATTAAATTGTTTTTGTTTTACATGTGTGGATGTTTTGAGTGCGTGCAAGTCCGTACACCTCATGTATGCAGTGTCTAGGGAGGGCCAGAAGAGGACGTCAGCCCCCTGGGAACTGGAGTTACAGATGGTTCTGCCCAGCCATGTGGGTGCTGGGAGGGATCAAGAACATTACCTGCTGATGATTTAGGGACCTCAGGACCTAACCCGGCCTGACAGCAACAGACTGAGAAAGTAAATGGAAGCAGTGATGCCCCGGTGTCTGTCTGTGGCCCCTCCCAGGCCTGCTTCAACATGCGTCCCGTGTGCTTGTTTCCAGGAACTTTATGAGAAGTCTGCTTACGGAAAGGAAAATATGCTTTTCTGTGGTGGCTTAAGACGCCCCCCCCCCCAGTCAGGTGGTGATGGCACATGCCTTTAATCCCAGCACTTGGGAGGCAGAGGTAGGAGGATCTCTGTGAGTTCAAGGCCAGCCTGGTGTACAGAGCGAGTGCCAGGACAGGCTTCAAGGCTACAAAGACAAAAACAAAACAAACAAAAGTCTCCTACCCACCCACCGAAAAAGGAGGATTGGAGTCCAAAGAAGCATCAAGCCACTACCTCTGTCCAATGCTTTCTCTTTGCTAATAATTCAAAATTCAGGGCAGTGTAAAGTCACATCCTCAAAACAGAGATTCAACTTCCCAGAAGCCTGAGGGCCAGATATTTTGTTGACTCCCAAGAGTTATCAGCCAGGTCAGGAGACAGCTTCTAGCACAAAACTTGAGGAGATGACTTTTAAAAAAGATTTTATTTATTTATTGTGTATACAACATTCTGCTTCCATGTATATCTGCACACCAGAAGAGGGCACCAGATCTCATAACTGTGAGCCACCATGTGGTTACCATGTGAACTCAGGGCCTCTGGAAGAGCAGTCAGTTCTCTTAACCTCTGAGCCATCTCTCCAGCCCTGAGGAAATGACTCCTAACAGCTTTCAGAGTTTTCTACAGCCCCGTGTTTCATTTTTCAACAGTCTGTTGATCCGAATTCTGCTCTAAGGACTAGTGTTGGTCTGATAAACTAAAACAGTTTGGCCCAAGAAAACAAATGGATTTTAGAGAGTGTAACAGAAACTTAAGTTTAAAGGTATATTAAAGCGCAGAAAGCTACTACTATAGCGTTTGGGAGAAGGTCAGAGCTGGGGCAGGGGTACATTCTGGGTGGACAAAGTAATGAACCCAGGGCTGGGCTTCAAGGTGCACACAGGCTGGATTTTTAAAATTCAGGGAAAGCCTTAGACTCAGGAAGTAGGTAATATGCTTAGGCTTCTGGAGTTCTACAACAGATCTAAGAGGCAGATGGACCAAGGATCATGGCAGAGCTGACTGAAGAAGTCATGCCACAGTCCAGTGGATGAGAGAACCAGGTTGGTGCTGACCTTGGAAAGTGATCTTTAGGGCAGGCAGTGGACTCTCAAAAGATGAACTTGCAACCCTTAGTCACGGGTCACACAGAAGAAAATACCATCTCGGCCACCCAACCACTTGGTCCTCTCCTGAACATTGTGTACAGCCCCGTTGAAAGGAGGGACTGCGAGGTGCTGGAGAGTGGCTCATCTGTTAACACCATGCACTGCTCTTGCAGACGACTTGATTTGGGTTGCCAGCACCATGTTGGGTGGTTCACAACAGCCTGTAACTCCAGCTGCAGGGGATCTGACACCCTCTCTGAACTCTGATAGCACATGCAAATGATCCAAGTTTTTAAAATCTTAAAAACAACAACAGTTATTTGAACAAAAGGACTCAACCAACAAAAGTGGCCCCAGATGTGCAAGTCACCAGCAACATGGAAAACCATGGTAACATGTCCCTCCCCTAAATTACTAATTCCATAGTAATACACCCAATGAAAATGGCCTGCGGCCTGCGGGAACTTCTGAAGAATAAAAAAGAATGATTACAACTGTGCTCAAACAACTCAAAGAGGATATGAGTATACACCAGAGAGCAAGACTCAAGCTGAATGAAATAAGGTGGTCCACTCAAGATCCATAAATAGCAGTGGCTTTAATCCCAGCAGTCAGGAGGGGAGACAGACAGATCTCTGAGTTTGAGGTCAGCCTGGTGTATAAAGTAAGTTCCAGGACAGAGAAACCTTGCCTTGAAAAAATAAACGAAATAAAACAAAACAAAACAAAACAGCCAAAGATACAAAAATAGAGTTCAATAAAGAGATAGAATTGCTGGAGTAAAGACGGACTGAAGTGATGCTGGAAATGAAAAAACTCAACAAAACAAAACAGGCCTCATTGGGCAGCTTTATATACAATAGATCATGTGGAAACAGTGTCAGGGGTGGAAAACAAAATAGAGGAATTAGATCACTTGGCCTCCAAGCATTGACCTTCACCAAGTGATCCAAATGATAAATTTACAAAGAAATGTGAACAGAACATGGAGAAGTTTGGGATGTGGTAAAAAAAAAAAACAAATATAAAAGGTATACAGAATATTCTCAATAAAATCATAGAAGAAAAATCCTCAAACCTTCTAAAGAAAGAGCTATCCATCTGTGATAGTTTGAATGCAATTGGCCCCCTGTAATCTCATAGGGAATGGCACTATCAGGAGGTGTGGCTTTGTTGGAGGAAGTGTGTCTCTGTGGGGATGGGCTTTGAGGTTTCCTATGCTCAGGATACTGCCGAGCTTGTCAGTTGACATTCTGTTGCCTGAAAGACATAGGACTTTCAGCTCCAGCACCACATCGGCCTGCATGCCTCAGCCAAGCATCCCTACTTTGATGATAACGGACTGAATGTCTGAAACTGTTGGCAAGCTCCCTCAATTAAATTGTATCACCTTAGAGTAAAAGTTGGGAAATAGTATTCCAAGGGAATGGAAGCCAGAATGCAAGAATAGCTATTCTTATGTTTGATAAAATAGACTTCAAACCAAAGCTAATCAACAGAGAAAAGGAAGGTTACTACATATTCATTAGAGAAATAATAAACTGAGATGATACTACAGTTCTAAACACATACAATAAACATAGGTGCTTCAATTTCACAAAAAAATTCATTGAAAAACCACAGGTTAACCTCAACACAGCAACAGAAGGTGACTTCAATACCCCCTTTCAGCAATGACAGCTTGTCCAGACAAAAACAAAATAGAGAAACACTGGAGTTCAATGATATCATAAACCAAATGAACCTAACAGAAGTGGCGGTGGTGGCACATGCCTTTAATCCCAGCACCCAGGAGGCAGAGGGAGGTGGGTCTCTGTGAGTTTGAGGCCAGTCTGGTCTTCAAAGAGAGTTCCAGGACAGCCTCCAAACCTACAGAGAAACCCTGTCTTGAAAAACAAAACAAAAACAAAAAAACAAAAACAAAAACAAAAACAAAAAGCTTTCTTTTCAAGACACACGGGGGGGAGGGGGGGCGCTAGGCCCTATCCCAAAGAATACGCTAGACTCTAATGGCCCCCTATGGAAGGCCTCACCATCCAGGGGACGCAGAAAGGATATGTGATCGGTAGGGTTTTAGTTGGGTGGTGGTGGCAGGGGAGGATGCGAGGGACAAGGGAACTGGGATTGTCATGTAAAACAATCTTGTTTCTAATTCAAATAAAAAAATCTGAAAAAAAATACTGGCAAACCTAATTTAAGATCACAAAAAAACTATTACTCATCACAACCAAGTTGACATTATTCCAGAAATGCATGTGTGGCTCAATATATGTGCCTTAGGTTTTTTGTTTATGTGAGGAGACACCATGACCACATCAACTCTTATAAGAAAAACATTTAATTGGGGTGGCTTACACTTTCAGAGGTTTAGTCCATTATTATCAGGACAGGGAGTATGGTGAATTCAGACAGACTTGGTGCTGGAGCACTTTACAGGCAACCAGAAATCAACTGTCACACTGAGGGAAGCTTGAGCAAGAGAGACCTCAAAGCTCACCCCCACAGTGACACACCTCCTCCAACAAGGCCACACCTCCTAGTAGTGCCACTCCATTTTGGGGCCATTTTCTTTTCTTTTTTAAAATTATCTATTATGTTTACAGTGTCCTGTCTGCATGTCTGCTTACTGGCCAGAAGAGGGCACCAGATCTCATTGTAGTTGCTGGGAATTGAATTCAGGACCTCTGGAAGAACAACCAGTGCCCTTAATCTCTGAGCCATCTCTCTAGCTCCCGGGCCATTTTCTTTTCTTTCTTTCTTTTTTTTTTTTTTAAGATTTTATTTGTTTATTATGTATACAACATTCTGCTCCCATGAAAACTGTACACCAGAAGAGGGCACCAGATCTCATAACAGATGGTTGTGAGCCACCATGTGGTTGCTGGGAATTGAACTCAGGACCTCTGGAAGAGCAGTCAGTGCTCTTAACCTCTGAGCCATCTCTCCAGCCTGACATTTTCTTTTCAAACCACCACAATATGCAAATCAATAAATGTTATCCATCATGTAAATAGACTCAAAACAGAAATCTCATGATCATTTCCATGGAGGCAGAAAAAGTCCTTTGACAAAATTCAGGATTCCTTTACAATAAAAAGTCATGAAGAAGCTAGGAATGGGGGCTGGAGAGATGGCTCAGCAGTTAAGAGCACTGACTGTTCTTCCAGAGGTCCTGAGTTCAATTCCCAGCAACCATATGGTGGCTCACAATCACCTTAAATGAGATCTGGTGCCCTCTGCTGGTGTGCAGGCAGAAGACTGTATATATAATAAATAAATAAAATCTTAAAAAAAAAAAGACTCAACCAAAAACTCTTAGAGCTAGTAAACACTTTCAGCAAAGTGGCAAGATACAAATTAACACGCATAATCAGCAGCTTTCCTATAAGCCAATGTCAAACACACTGAAATATATATCAGGGGAATGACACAATAGCTCCTAAAATAATTAAATTCATAGGAATAAACCTAACTAAACAAATAAAGCCCTCTACAATGAAAACTTTGAGACATTAAAGAAATTGAGGAAGACACTAGAAGATGGAAAGAACTTCTGTGTTAATGGATTAGAAAGATTAATACTGTAAAAATGACCATTCTCCCTAAATCAATCTACAAATGCAATGCAACCCCAATAAAAACTCCAGGATGACATTTTACATATGTTTGGTGGCACAAAAAGTCAATCTGCAAGACAAGCTGCCAGGCTGAACCTGCCTCCAGTTACAGGCGTACTCTAAGGTAACCATGGGTTAGGATTCAGCATGAATTTGGAGAAGGAAACATAATTTAACCCACAACACAGTTCAAGAAATACTTATTGACAAAGTATTTCTTTCTCATTGAGTAACCTGAACCCGTGAATCCCCTGTTTCTCTTTCCATCTTTTAACACAAACCTTCTTTTCTTTCTTACTTTAGGGAGTGAACTGTATGTTTTCAAACAGCCATCTAAGCTTGGGTGGGGTTAAAGGCCATCTCATTTGCCTTCATGCATTCATTTGGGAGCTTTGGCACATTGCAGAAGAAAAGGAAATAGGATTGAGCCTGTAATTAGTCAAGGGTGGAGGGGACACAGGGGCATCAAAGAGTGGCCAGGAGTCACTGGCTCTTCCTTTTCTTTTCCTTGTTATTGTGGTTGTTGTAGCCCCAGTTCTCCAGAGTAGTCTTGAGTCAGCATTTCTGGAGTGAGACAGAAGGAGGCCTCTCTTTTCTGGTCTCCTCTGGAATAAAAACCTAGCTACCAAGAATTCCATCTCCACCCCTACCTCCTGCAGAAGGTACCCCGATATTCTTAAGGTGTCACCAAATGACATGGATTAGGAACAATTTTGAAACCATTTCACAGAGAATGAAAACAGTCACAATAAATATTTTCAGGTATGAGACCAATGATATATGTGAATGCTTTAGAGCAAAATATCAAATACTTAGAGGTCTGGCTTGGTTTAGGTTTGTTTTGTTTTGTGTGTGTGTGTGTGTGTGTGTGTGTGTGTTTTGAGACAGGATTTCTCTGAGTAGCTTTGGAGCCTATCCTGGAACTCACTCTGTAGACCATGCTGGCCTTGAACTCACAGAGATCTACCTGCCTCTGCCTCCTGAATGCCGGGATTAAAGGCATGCACCACCACTGCCGGCCCCACATTTCTTTGTATGCATGTCTGTGGTGTGGTGTCTTCATTCCCCTCTGCCACAGTCAGGTCAGTCCCAAAGCCATGCAGGTCATGGCAATGTACCATTTGCCATCTCTACTTTTATTTAATTTGGGTATTTCCTTTCATTTGGTTAGTTTTGGATAAGGCTTTGTTGACCTTGATTAGTTTTCCAAAGAACCAATTCTGTTTCATTGAGTCTTTGTTTTTTCTTTTAGTCTCTATAGAAGTAATTCATGCCCTAACCATTTCTTAGCATGAGTATGAGAATGTGTGTGTGAATTCAGGTGCCCATTTAGGCCGGAGGCATTGGATTCCCTGGAGCTGGAGACTACAGGTGTTTGTGAGCTGCCTGATAAGGGTGATGCCAATCAACCCAGGTCCTCTGGAAGAACAGTACATACTCTGTAGCCCCTGAGCCATCTCTCTAGCCCAACCTTGACCATTACTTTCCATGAATAACACTGGCTTTGGCTTGCTCTTTGTTTTTTAAGGCCTTAGGGTATACCCTTATATTGATTTTCTAATGTAAGCACTCATAGCCAAAAACTTTTCTACTGGTTGCATCTCTCATCATTGTGACAGACTACCCAACAGAGGCAATTTAAGTGGGGGGGGGGGCTTGTTTGTGACTCACGGTTTAGGGGATATAGTCTATCCTGGCAGGTGTGTTAGTATTTCTTTTACAGTCTAATATGTGATCTATGTTAGAGAAAGTTCCATAATCAGTTGATAGGAATGTGTTTCCATAGCTATAGGATAGAATATCCTATAGGTGTTTGTTAAAATCCATAGTTTTTAAGATTAATGCTAAAGTTTTTTTAGTTTGTTGGTTGTTTTTAAAATTTTTGTACATATTATCTAGTACAGAGAGTTGAATGTTAAAAGCGCCACTGTAAATTTTATGGCCCCATCTGTCCCTTTATGTCAAACAATGTTTGTTTTATGATACTGGGTACATAAATATTTGCTGAATATATATGTATAATCATTATTCTTTAGACAGGGTTTCACTATGTAGTCATGGCTGGCCTGGAACTCACTATGGGAACCAGGGTGGCTTTGAACTCACAGAGATCCACCTACCTCTGCCTTCTGAGTGCTGATGATCTATATGTGTAGGTGTAGTACACATATAGACTGTGTTGTACACAAGGTAGCGAAAGAGGAGTTTGGGTTTTATGTTTGAGCAGGTAAAATATAAATCATGGGTTTTGTAGTAGTTTTTTAGGTTTATTTTTTATGTTTATAGTCAGGATTTTTAGGAGGGTCTTCATTGATCAAACTTGATCATCTTTAACCTGGAATAAATCCACAGCCTTTCATTTCCTATGGAAATAAAAGCATAACCTCTCTCCCGGAGCAATATACCTTTTGACTTCTATTTTGAAGTCAAGATAGTTTTAAAAACATATAGGTAAGTTTAATCTAGCAGCTTTTATAATCCATTGTCTCTCGGCAGCCCAAAAACTTAAAGACAACACAATAACATACAGTATTTTTAACATACAGATGTAATAACATACATCTCTGAGTATTTTTATGTGGGTATTTTTTATATTACTTTAATACCTTTTAAAGGATTTTATTATTTTAAAACTACACACACACACACACACACACACACACACACACACACACACACACAGTGTATATATAATCACTGTCAATACCAATTTTTTCTCTCCCAAACCATTGTACGTTTTTAAATACACTACAACCCATTTAGAGTTTTTGTTTCCCATCTGGATCTATCTTTACTGAGCATCTGTGACTTTTTTGTTGTTGTTGTTGTTTGTTTGTTTGTTTTTCAAGACGGGTTTCTCTGTAGCTTTGGAGGCTGTCTTGGAACTCTGGCTGGCCTCAAACTCACAGAGATCCACCTGTCTCTGCTTCCCAAGTGCTGGAAGCTGCCAGGAGACATGTCTCTGTACCACAGCTGGTATGAGAGACTTGAGATTAGGAAACCGCATTTGGCTCCATTTTTGAGTGTTCAGAACCTTTTAAAAGCTTTTTTAGGTTTTATGTGGATGTAGGTGCAGGTCGTTTGGGCGCCATTTGTGTGGATATAACTCACTGTGATTGGTTTAATGAAGAAGCTGACTGGACAATAGCTGGACAGGATAAGGTTATTCTGGAGAACTGGGAAGAAGAGGGGCGGAGTCAGAGGAGTCACCAGTGAGACACAGAGAGGAAATGGGAGGTGCAAGATGAAAGGGAGGTAATGTCCTGTGGCAGAATGTAGATTAATAGAAATGGGTTAATTTAAGTTCTAAGAGCTACTTAATAATAAGCCTGAGCTATCAGCCGAGCATTTATAATTAATATTAAGTCTCTGTGATTATTTGGGAGTAGCTGCTAGGACACAGAGAAACTGCCTAAGGCATCATTCCATAAACTGGGGAGATTGGATTGGACTATATAAAAAATAGATAGCAAGCTGAGCACCTGTGTTTGTCTCCCTGTCTGTCTCCTGCTGCAGATACAATGCAATCCATTGCTTCAAGCTTCTGCCACCATGGTGTTCCTGTTGTGATGGACTACACCAGGAACTTCCAGCACAAACCCTCCTTCCTTAAGTTTCTTTAGTTACAGAAACAAGAAAAGTGACTACTACAGACAAACTTAGCCAAACCATAGCATGAGATAATATATGATTATGACAATAGAGAATTTATATAATTCTTGTTCTAAAAATACATTTTTACAATAAAGGTTCAAGTGGAAAAGTCCTTCCAGATAATACATTTATCTATGTGTGCTAAAACTCTGAAGCCAGAAATCTGTTGTTCTCTCTCTCTCTCTCTCTCTCTCTCTCTCTCTCTCTCTCTCTCATTTTTTCAAGATAGTTTCTCTGTATAGCCCTAGCTTTTCTAGAACTTACTCTGTAGACCAGGCTGGCCTTGAACTCTGAGAGATCCATCTACCTCTGTCTCCTGAATGCTGGGATTAAAGGTGGGCACCATCACTGTCTGGTCACTATATGGCTGAATAGAACTTATATAATTCAGGGTTCTCTAGACGAATAAAACTGACTGTGTGTGTGTGTGTGTGTGTGTGTGTGTGTGTGCACGCGCGCACACGCACGTGTGCTGGGTGGCTTGCGTGTTAACTTGATACAAGTTAGAATCATCAGAGGAAGGAGCCTTAGCTGAGGAGATGCCTCCATGAGATCCAGCTGTAAGGCATTTTCTCATTTAGTGATCAATGGGGGAGGGCCCAACCACATGGTGGGTGGTGCCATCCCTGGGCTGGTGGTCCTGCGCTCTACAAAAAAGCAGGCTGAGCAAACCACGGGAAGCATCCAGTAAGCAGTTCTCCTTTGTGGCCTCTACATCAGCTCCTGCCTCCAGGATCCTGCCCTGTTCAAGTTCTTATCCTGACTTCCTTCATTGAACAGCAATGCTGAAGTGGAAGCCTAATAAATCCTTTCCTTCCCAAGCTGCTTTTTGGTCACGGTGCTTTGTCACAGCAATAGAAACCCTGACTAAAGCAGGGCGGTGGTGGCGCATACCTTTAATCCCAGCAAAAAAAAAAAAAACCCAAAAAAGAAACCCTGACTAAAACAGTGTGTGTAAATATATGTTATATGTGACTACATATATATATGTGTGTGTGTGTGTGTGTGTGTGTGTGTGTGTGTGTGTGTGGAATTTATTACATATATATTAGGTATGTATATATTATATATATGGAATTTATTAGAGAATATTACAGGCTATAGTCTAGCTACCTCAACAATAGTTGTCTACCACTGGGAAGTCCAAAAATTCAGTAGTTGTTCAGTCCACTCACGAGGCTGAATATCTTTATTCACCAGAATCCTGGAGAGGTAGGCTGTAATGCCAATGAAGGAATGGCCTTGTCAGTAAGAGTGAGGGCAAGCAGGCAGAGAGAGCTTCCTCCTTCCATGTCCTTTACATACGCTGCCACCAGGAAGTGTGGTCCTGATTAAAGGTGGATATTCCTGCCTCAAAAGATTTGGATTAAAAGTGGGTCTTCCCACTTCGGATGATTTGATTGTGAAAAAAAAATCTCTCACAGATGTACCCAGCTGCTTGGGTTTAAGCTAATTGCAGATGGAGTCAAGTTGACAACCAAGAGCGGCCACAACAAAGCCCCCGAGCCTGGTGCTCCTGGCTAACTGAAACTTTGTACTCACGAATCAACTCTTCTCTTTCCTTTCCCTGCCTCTCCCCCTGCTCACTGTTATTGAGAATGAAGATTAGCACAGCCATTATATAACACCATGGTCGTTCCTCAAAACAGTCTGGAGTGGACCTTCCTGTGATCCAGGAACTCCACCACTGTGCAAAGGAAAGAGGCCATATTCTCCTCTCAGCTTCCCAGACACCACTTTCTAGTTTCACACATGCGTGAGATCACGTGGCTCTTGTCTTTCTGTGTCTGACTAAATTTACTTAAGGCAACACTCTCCAGTGCACTGGTGCTGCTGGCAGTGCAGTGTCCTTACTGATGCCCCAGGGGTGGACACTTCCAATAGTTCCCTTTTTGACTGTTGTGAATAGCTCTGCCGAGAGTGTGGATCTCTTTGGTACGATGACTTCATTTCCTCTGTACATTAGTCAGATTCCTAGGTCACATGATCATTTATTTCCCTTTAAAAATTAAATTCTGGACTGGAGAGATGGCTCATTGGTTAAGAGCACTGCCTGCTCTTCTAAAGGTCCTGAGTTCAAGTCCCAGCAACCACATGGTGCCCTCTTCTGGCCTGCAGGCATACATGCAGGCAGAACACTGTATACATAATAAATAAATACATCTTTTAGAAAAATTAAGCTGGGTGGTGGTGGCACATGCCGTTAGTCCCAGCACTCAGGAGGCAGAGGCAGGCGGATCTCTGTGAGTTCAGGCCAGCCTGGTCTACAAAGTGAGTTCCAGGACAGCCTCCAAAGCCACAGAGAAACCCTGTCTTGAACGCCCCCCCAATAAAAAAAAATAATTAAAATTAAATTCCTGATATTTTTCAGGAATCAATGCTGTTTTCCATAGGTGCTGTACTAACCAACAGTGTGCAAGGGCTGCTCATGGGTTATGCCATCTGCCAGGAGGGGGGTTTGAGTCAGCCTCACTTAGGGTTATCTAACTAGACTACCCCCGCCCCACCAAATTCCAGGCAGATAATCTGGCTTATAATTGCATTTAAAGAGAGACAGAGGAGATGGAGACAATTAGAGGACCAATTGCCTGGTGTAAGTGACAGTGTAGACAAACAGCTCCCACTGGAGGCCACTAGGTCTCCTACAGAAGAGGTAGTGTTAATGGGCCTGGGCACAGCACTTCCCCAGGCAGAGTGGTGGGACAGAGAAAATTCAAGACTTACCGAGTGATCGTTCATGTGTTTCTAACATGCTGGTGTTTTGACCAACCCTTATTCATGGGCCCTCTGCAGTTTTCATGCTCTGAAGTTTATTTCAACTGCAGTTTGATTTAAACTGAAAGCAGACATGGAGGGACTCTCTGATTAAAATCCAAAGCAGGTATTAATCAGATAGTAAATGTAGTTGATTGGAAAGTACTGGACTTAATTAATGCAATATAGTGCTTAACTGTTGACTATTTGAAGCTTCTAAGAGGTGAGGTTGGCACTCTCTGGCAGTTTAAAAGCCATGCAAACACCCCAGGAAAGGCAGAGAGCAAAAAGAACACTTCATATGTGCGTCAGTGAGCTTTCAGTGGCTGTGACAAAATACCGGAGAAAAACAAGTAATACAGAGGAAAAGTTAATTTTGATCCATGGGCTCAGAGCTTTCACTCCATGTTTTTGGACCTTCCCCGTGGGAAGCCTGTGGTTAAGCACAGGGACCAAGTAAGAATTATTTGTAGTAAGCAATTGTTTGTTTGAGAGTTTATTTGGTGTATATCAAAACTTTAATTGGATGTACAGGTTTTCCCCTGTGCACAAATCAATCCAAGCCCCCAGGGAGACTCTCCGGGGCTCCATGTTTAGTAAAGAGTGCTAGGCCGAGCACGTCTGCTCTGCCCTTTGTATGTATGTGGCAGAGGAGTAAAGAGCAATACCAAGGGGTTATCTTGGGTTGTAGAAACAAGTTCCCCAGAGTTTCCCTAACAAGGCACTTAAATCATTTATAACCAGTCTTATGCGACACACACACACACACACACACACACACACACACACACACACACACGCACGCACGCACGCACGCACATGATATATATGTACATGTGTGTGCACAGTTATACCAGTATTGATTGAAAGCTTCCAGGCACCATACAACTCTTGGGAGACAGAATCAGCCGCGCACAGTCTGCCCGGGCTCGGAGCATTGCCCAGAAAAGAGTTTTGCAAGAATGTTGATTTGAATCACTTTCTGGGCCTTCTGGGGCAAACCAAAGACCCTAAGGTGTGGATGAAATTTAGCATTCATTATTTTACTATGTATGCATCATTGCTTTTAGGGATGTGTTTTAAAAGAAAGCCATACACCATAAAAGCTTGAAACAAGCCCTCATAATTTTGAAGTAACTCTCTGCATCTGGATTCATTCCACCGAGGCCTCATTAATCCAGAACCTTGTTCCTTTCACCGAACACGGCTGCTATTTCCATCTTCCCCGGGGGAGCACAGTCCCAATCTAAAATTGCTGATAATAGGGATAATAGGCTCAGAGACGTCCTGGGAGGAACAGACTGAAAAGGGTTTCCTGGCCTCTCTCTGTTGGCGTTGGAAAGGGAGATGCGGAGATGGGATGGGCTTTCTGAGAACTTCCGCTCTAAACTCCAGGCCGCGTTTCTGGCCACTGCTCCCTCTTACAGCAGTGGTTCTCCAAACACCATCCCCGGGCCAGCAACACCAGTTCCGCCTGAGAATTCGATTCATTCGTATCCAAATTCTTAGGCCCCACCACAGAACGATGATGGATCACAGACCCTGGACCAAGGAGCATGTGCTTTACCATGGTGCGATGTCTCCATCGCTAATTCATGAGACAAAAGCTGCGTTCACCCCACAGTCTCTCATCTAGAGTATCCAATGCTAATTGTCAGAACGAACAGTTCTGATGTCAGCAGTCATAAACTCCTCACCAAGCAAGAGCTCCAAACACAAACACTGTCGAGAGGGTCGTTGGGAGCAGGAGTAGAACTGCGGAGGACATAGAGAGGTGGACAGAGTGGGACGCTTCTCCCACCCCTGCCCGCTCGCCGTGCTCTTCATCCAGAGGCCCCAATGAGACCTTAGGCTCAGGGAGAGCATGTGGGGAAACGGTGGTTGCCACTCTGAAGGGTTTCATAGTGTTGAGTGGGAGTCACGCTGATGAACGGGGACAGGACAAAATGGCTAGATCTGTGGTCAAGCTCACAAGGTACTGAGGTTTGGGGACATAGACAAAGGAGGAATTAGCTCTGCCCACAGAAATAGAAGATGATGGGTTGAGTTAGGTCCAGGTGTGATGGCACATGACTGTCATCTCTGCAGTCAGCCGGGCATAGCCCCTTCGAGTCCCTCAAATCTAGCGTGGTGGCACAAAGCAGTTATAGGTAATGGTGACATGAGCCGGTGATATGCAGATGAGTTATTCTTACCGGTTTCATCGAAACTTTACTTACAAAATAGACAGCAGGCTGGGTTTGATCTTGAGGCCACAATTAGCCCAACAGTACATCTTCTGCCCAAAGAGCTTCCTTTAATATTACTGGTGGCAACAAATTCACTCTTTTTTTTTTTTTTTTTTTCTAGAGAGAAGGCTCAAGGATTAAGAGCACTGGCTGCTCCTACAGAGGATCTGTGTTCAATTCCTAGCACCTACATGGTGGCTCATCAGCACCAGTGACTGCAGCTCCAGGGGCTCTGACACCCTCTTCTGGCCTCCTTGGACCACAGACATGCATATAGTATACAGACATACAGGCAGGCAAAACACCTATAGACATAAAATAAAGATTTCCTTTCATAGTAGGAAGACACTTTTGCTGTACCGAGAATTTTGAATTTCCACGTTTCTTTTCTTTAAGCATTTTAATGTTACAAGTGCATTTTTTCTGGCGTATGTTTTCTCACAAAACATGGTGATATGGGTTAGTTAGCCACAAGGAGCGGTTGGATTCTTATCTTAGGTAGCGTGTCTCTGTTCTTTGATCACCTTCAAGGTTTCCTTTTTAGCTCTTATTTCTAACAGTTTGAATGTGCATTTAGGTCTATTTTATTTTATTCTTCTGTTTCTTTTTTAAAGACAGGCTTCTCTGTGTAGCCCTGGCTATTCTGGAACCCTCTCTGTAGACCAGGCTGCCCTGGAACTTAGAGATTTACCTGCCTCTGCCTCCTGAGTGCTGGGACTAAAGGCGTGCGTACTACTCCCAGCGGCATGCTTTATTTTGTTATTTATCTTAGGAAGTCTCTGTGATTCTTGACCTGGGTTAACATCTTTGATAACATTTAGAATATTCTCACTCTTTAAACTGTTTATTTATTTATTTATTTATTTATTTATTTATTGTTTACAGACAGGGCCTCACAAATCCAGGCCAGCCATGACCTCACCACGGAAGTAAAAGAGAATGATTTTAGAACCCCCGGCTCCCCCGTCTGCACCTCTTGAGTGCTGGGATTGAGTACAGGCGTTGCCACATCCGACTCCACGCTAGGCTTGGAATCAAACCCAGGGTTTCGGGCTAGGCAAGCGCTCTGCCAACTGAGCTGCATCCCGGACCCTAAACCTTTTTTTCTGTTGATTCTTTCTCTCTTCTCCTAAGCTTCCAGTAAGTAAAGCTAAGCCACTTACGACTTTGTCCTGCAGCGCTTGGGTATCTTGTTCAGTGTTTTCCCACTTGTTTCCCCTCACGGTAATTTCTGTGGATTTAACATCCGATGTGACTGATGGCTTTCCCGATGTGACTGATGGCTTTCCCGATGTGACTGATGGCTTTCTTCGGTGCGCTAATTTACTAATGGGCTTTCCAAACTTGTTCGGCTCTTATGTTGTATTGCTATTCCTTCCTCCTCTTCCTCCAACTCCTCATCTTCCTCCTCCTCTGTCTTTGTGGTGAGGCTGAACTCACAGCCCTATGCACACTTGTGTTTTTATTTTCTGGAATTTCTATAACTTCTGTTTTCCTTTTGAAATTCCCTACCTGTTCATGCATGTGCTCCATATATGTTCATTAGAACCTTTTACATATCATTTCCTGTATTTTAGACTATTTTTGTGGATTTTTTTTTTTTTTTGAGACAGAGTCTCATTGTGCAGCCTGCCTGTCCCAGAACTTATTTTGTAGTAGAGGCTGGCCTGGAACTCACAGAGATCCACCTGTCTACTTCACAAGTGCTGGGATTAAGGCCCTCATCTTCTTGCCTAGTCTGCACGCAGGTGCAGAGGACCCCTTAAAAAGATAGGCCCCTGCACCTTTATGCTCTCTCTGTCTCGCTCTCTCTCTCTCTGTGTGTGCTCTCCTGTCTCTGTTTGCCCGCTCTGTCTATGGCGACCGGCCATGGCGGTCAGCCATTACCCTGTTCCTCTTCTTAGTCTACCCATTCTGTTGCGCCTTATAATAAACTTATAGTCAATATGTCTGTCTCAATATTTCTCTTTTCTTCTTTTTAAACAAAAGAATAACAGTGACTACCCTGTATTTTTTGCAAAGGAGACAGTTGCTGTTTGCCTCTTCTTTTGGAATATGTTATGATTTTGTTTGTTTTGGTTTTTGGCATGGTTTGGAGATCAAACCCATAGCCATGTACATGAGAGGTGAGCTGTCTACCACTGAGGTAACCCCCATCCTCCCACTTGAAAATTGTATTTGAGGGCAGGTGAGATGGCCCAGACAGCAAGATGGCTTGTTGCCGAGCCTGGTGACCTGAGTGCAATCTCCAGGTGTTTTTGGCAGAAGAAGAGCTGACTCCTGAAAGTTGTCCCGACTCCAAGCAACATGCTGTGACAAGCTCCCTCCTCCAGCTTCCTCCCAAATACAAATAAACAAACAAATAAATAAATAAATATAATTTTTTAAAAATCTGCTTTGTGCAGGGTCTCATTTATGTAATCCAGGCTAGCCTGAAACCTGAAATTGCCCTTCGTGCCTTAGCCCCCAGAGCAGCTGGAGTTACAGGCATCTGCCACAACACCAAACACATTTTCCATTCTTCCCCCAGCACTTGAATCTTGGGCATACAAGGGAGACAAGCACTCTGTCACTGAACAACAGCCCAGCCCTTGGATGTTTCAGTTTTTCATCGACTATATAGCATCTTGTGTGAATCGAAACAAACTTGAGAAAACAGTACTTTTTCCTAGAAATGAGCACATCTCTCCCCAGGTAGGCAGTGCAGGAGGCTGAGTCAACCTCATTACAAGGTGTGCTGGAATGAGATTTGTCCAGAATTTCACTGTAGCACAGTTTCCCATTACAAAGTCTTACACCGAGGGCGGTGTCGGGAATGCAGTAGGTTTCTCAACAGTCTTGCTTCATGGAGCTCAGGCCTTGCTGTATACACAGATGTACCGCACAGGAGCCTCTCTCCTGTCAGTAAGAGGCGTGCAGTTAGTATTTTGACAATTGCTGTTTTCCCTACGGTGAAGGAAGCAGAGGCAGAGGCAGAGGCCAGGAGAGGGCATTGGATTCCATGGAATTGGAGTTATCCACAGTTGAGAAGCACCGTCTGGTGCTGGAAATCCAACCGGTTTCTCTGGAAGATCAGCAAATGCTCTTAAAGGCTTAGCCATCTCTCCAGCCCCTGTCAGGTGTTTGTTATTCTCAGAGAGGGAGCAAGGCTCACATTTTTTCTGGATTCTGAGCGACAGTGGAACTTCATACTTGTTGATTTGTGTCTTATTAACAGGGAAATTCCATTCAATCAATATCGTGGAACAATATTGTTGCTATTTTCCACGCCAAGGATTAGCCCAGAGCCTCACACACAGAAAGCACACATTCTACCCACTGAGCACACACTTTTAAGTATGTACCAGTCACATCCTGCTGCCCAGCTGGCCTCGAACACATAAGCAACCCTCTTGCTCAGCCTGGCAAGTAGCTCGGACTACAGTCCTGCTGAGGCACACAATGTGTGGTTCAGAAAACAATATTTCTTTCTTTTCAAAATGCGTTTTTGTTTCATGTGTATGGATATTTTTTTAACATTTAAAATATTTATTTTATGTAGATGGGTGTTTTGCCTGCAAGTCTGTCTGTGTATCACTTGCATGCCTGGTGCCAGAGAGCAAACACAGATCCCTGGGAACTAGATTTACAGATGGTTGTGAGCTACCATGTGGATGCTGGGAATTAAACTCTGGTCCTCTGGAAGAGCAGCCAGTGCTCTTGACTGCTGAACCAGCTCTCCAGTCCTACAAAACAATATTTCTGACTTTAATTTTTTTTTTAAATGTTTGAGATTTTTTAAATGTAGCCCAGGCTGACCTTGAACTTGAAATCCTTCCCCCCTCAACCTTCCTAGTGCTGGGATTACATGTATGGCTACCATGATCGGCCTAAGAAGCATGTTAAAAATTGTTATCAAAAAGTTTATTTACTATTTATTTTTACACTTACTTGTTGTGTGTGCCCACATCTGCACATCTGCAAAAGTGTATGGGTGGAAGCTGGAGGAGAGGGTTGGGCAGTTAGCCTGCTCCCTCCACAGTGTGGGCTCTGGAGATTAAACTTGGGCTGCTAGGCTTGATGGCAAGCTCTCTTATTTGCTGAGCCATCTCCCCAGCCCAAGGAGCTTTAGTTTTTTTTCAATGGCTGCACGATACTGCTTTATGTTAAGATGACAACTTGCTTAACCAAACCAGTGTTATTGGGCACTGTATAGACTGAACGCTGTGTTTTCTAGGCATCTTAATCCAATTTGCCTCCTCTGGTAATCGTCTTTGCTTCCTTTGGGGAGTTTTCTCTTGCCAGCTCTGCAGGAGTCCAGCTGGGTTGTCAGTCCTAATACCCCATGGGGCTGGCCTTGGGGTGAACAGGAGGCACTGGTCCTGCTCAGCACAGCACCTTGGCTACAATGACTGATTCAGGGAGGAACAATTGGGTAGGGGAGCAGAGCTTTTGCCAGTTGGAGCCACAGAACTACAAGAACGTGCATTGTAGACCCAGAAGCCATCTTCTTTACGGAACGCCTGAGTGCGCAGCACAAAACAGCCTGGCCTGAGAGTGGGAACTTTGGAGAGGCGAGGCCTGTCAGCCCAAGCCCAGATCATTAATCGTCTTCAGTTGTTCTGGTTCTTTCCATTCTTTCTTCATATCTGAGGTGCCCCAGTTACTGGAAGAAGCCTTTTTTGTTTATGTTGTTTTGATATGGCTTGGTCGTTGTGCAAGAAAGCCTCCTCACTGATTTATAGCCTGAATAATCTATATTATAAAGAAGACACAGAGTGGCTGGATCTCTTACTCTCTCTCAGTAAGATTCGTTCCCAGACTAGGAGATGCAGAGGCAAAGAAGCAGAGGCAAAGGTGCATAGGTAAAGAGGCAGAGGCTAAGATGCAGAGACATGTCTTAAAGGCTTTTACTGCATGTGGCCAAGTTGCTCTCATCATGCATATATATATATATATATATATATATATATATATATATATATATATTATTCTTTTCTCTAGATCTACATATGTCCCTATTTCCACACAGTCACACCAATACTAAATACTAAATAGCATTGAACTTAAAAAACAAAGCAAAATAAAACTCCTATTTAGGGGTTGGCATGGAGTTAGCTTAGTTGGTAGAGTGCTTGCCTAATGTGCAGAGACCTGGGTTGGATCCCCAGCACTACACATACCAGGCATCTCAAAAGAAAACAGCAGTGCCTAATTAGAGGATTATTGCTTCCCTCTCCACTTCCCTCCCTCCTTCCTTCCCTCCTACCTCCCTTCCTCCTTCTTTCCTTCCCTCTTTCCTTCCTCACTTCCCTCCCTATTTTCTTCTTTCTTTCCTCACTCCCTTCTGTAGTTGTTTCTGTTTTGTTTTGTTTTGTTTTTTTAAGTCTCTTTTACTCCTTTGGGGGCCCGCCACCCAGCTCCCAAATAAATCATATGGAGTCTCACTCTTTCTTGTGAATGCCCAGCCTTAGCTTGACTTGTTTCTAGCCAACTTTCCTTAACTTAAATTATCCCACTTACCTTCTGACTTGGGCTTTTCCTTTTTCTATTTCTGTGTCCCTTTCTTTACTTCTTATTCCGTGGCTGGCTGTGTAGCTGTCTCCTTGCATCCTCCTCTCCCTCTTTTCCCCTTCTTTGATCTTCTCTCCCCAGAATTCTTCTATTTTTTCTCTCGCCTGCCACCCCCAACCCGCCTATCCTTTCCCCTGCCTTGCTATTGGCCGTTCAGCTCTTTGTTAGACCATCAGGTGTTTTAGACAAAGTAACACAGCTTTACAGAGTTAAACAAACATAAGAAGAATGTAACACATCTTTGCATCATTAAACAAATGTTCCACAGCATAAAGGGATGTAACACATCTTTAGTATTCCACAACACCCTTTATCTCTTTCTTTCCTTTTTGAGACTGGGTCTCATGTAGTCTGAGCTGGCTTTAGACTCACAACTCACCCAAGACCACCCTTAAGTCTCTGATCCTCCTGCCTGCCCCTCGGAGTGCTGGGTTTTCTGGCACTACCCAATACACAGGGCCATGTTGGCTGTCCTGCACTGATCCTCCAGGGCTCCATGTCCCACAGTGTACTTAGCAGAGGAGATCAAAGGAGAGCCTGAGTTGGGAATGAACCCAGAAATTAAAGGAGGAGTCCAGGATGTGTTCTACAGCTTTACTTCCAGGAATACTCAGCCTCTCCCAAAACTAGTGTTAAGGACTGGCTGGACCAGTATGAATGTTCTAGAAAGAGTCAAGAAAGGGAGCAGTGGCCCGACCCTGCTCAACCTCCTCAGCTTAAGGCATGGTAGCTGATTGGCCAGGGTCCAGTCTTGCTGCACACCCCACCTGGGTGTTTAGGATTTAAGCAGGAGAACATCGAGAGCAGAACTCCTGGTTCCTGCTCCTGGGCACTCTGGCTTACTCACAGAGATGCAGGCTCCACTCCTCCTGGGAATGCTGGCCCTAGTGTCAGTGGCAGCAGGCCTCTGTCCGTGAGTTAAGGGTGTTAGAGTTGATTGGGGGCCAATGGCTTTTTTTTTTTTTTTTTTCCCTTTTGGCCTGTCTTTCCCAAGCATAAACATGGACAAGCAAAGACACGCCCATGGTTTCCTTCGCTTTTTGTCTCCTCTTTTTCCTTCATTCCTTTCCTGGAATGAAAAGCTGAAACACTAAACTTGATCTTAACAACAGCAATAAGATAACTATTAAAATGTGAAAATGTGTAGGCTCTTTGTATCCTGTTCTCTGTAACAGGCCTAATTTTGTCCTTGATACTCCAGCCAGGCTTGGGCTCTCAGTGGTGGTCGCTGGGGAAGCCGGGAGGCTTAGAGCAGGGCGCTGAGACCTGTGCTTTCTCCTTTATAATGTGTGTGTGTGTGTGTGTGTGTGTGTGTGTGTGTGTGTGTGTGTTCATAAAGGCAGGGGCTTGATCTGCTTGGCTTACTGCTGGTTGCTTCTAAGGGAAGGGATTAGCTTTTCACCGAAGGATGAATCATCGTCTCTCTGAAATTCTTTTTCTCCCTTAGTGGAAAGTACTTGGTGACAATACCAGCCCAGCTTGCCTTCCCCTCCACACAGAAGGTTTGCTTGGATCTGAGCCCTGGGAACTACGATGTAAAATTCACTATTACCCTGGAGACCAAGGATAAGACACAGAAGTTGCTAGAACACTCTGGATTGAACAAGAAGAACTTCCACTGTATCTCATTTTCAGTAAGTGCTGACCAGGCCTAAAAGCTAATCCCTCAATTTCCTGGTCTCCTCCCAGGCTGCTCACCATAGTCCAACTTCAAGTATGGTTTCTGCTATGGTACTTTGACTGGGTTTGTCTGGGCTCTGCTAAACTTCAGCTCCAGGTGTGAGCTTACCCACAATTCCCTTTCCCTCGAGTCTCTTTCAGTTCATCTCTAGTCCCTGGTAACACTGCTTCTTCAGGGTGTTCTTAGGACTTCTCCTTTTGACTTAGTTCTCTCCATCTGTTCTCCCACTGCTGGGCTGAGACCGTTGGTTGATTATGTCCCCCGATACCCTACTCCTCCCCAGAGTTCTGCTCTCCTGCCCAGGTCCCCCCACCAGCTGGTGGCATGGAAGAAGTGGCTACAATTCGAGTGTCAGGAGTTGGAAAGAAGCTCAGGTTTGAAGAGGAGAAAAAGGTTCTAATTCAGAGGCAAGGGAGCGGCACGTTTGTGCAGACTGACAAACCTGTCTACACCCCAGGCCAGAAAGGTGAGGCATGCATGTCTAGGGACAGACAAGGCCAGGGGACCGGCTCTGCATCATGATAGAGATTTGTGAATTGGATAGCGGGCTTAGAGAACAAGTAGGGAGAGGTCAGGGAAGTGTGGCGATGAAGCGTTCTGGCCTGATTGTGAGTCTCACTCTAGCAAGAGTGGGAATGGAGTTACTGATGCTTCTGGGTGTCTAAAACAAAGCTTCACTATGTCCCAGTGGGTGGTGTGTCACAAGTAATTGGGTTAATGGTTCTTGTGGGTAAGAAAGTAGCCAGTGTCTGGCTTGAACCTCTGTTGTTCTGCTCATTTTCATTGTGGGTCATTTTACTCTGAGGCCTCAAACTCAGGAGCCCCGGAGAGAAGCTAAGAAACTGTGTGATCTTCACCTGTGTCTCGCATTGGAAAACAAAACATCCTGCTGTCTCCTCAAGCTAATGGGGTTTTCCTGACTCAGAAATAAAACAGGTGGAGGAGCGATTCTGGGAGGGGAACTCTCTTCCCTAATTATGCCCATTTCTTCCTAGTGCTTTTCAGAATTGTCACCATGAACAGCGACTTCATCCCAGTGAATGACAAGGTAAGAATTTAGCCGGAGGAGGGAAAGGTTCCCAGTCTCTGAGAATGAAGAAGAGAAAGTGATGCCGAGCTGTGGGCTGTAGAACACATTCAGGAAGTAATCCTAGCCTCGGGCACTAGCCCGCAGACGCCCAGCCCTGTCTGTGTGGGAAACTGCAAAGGTGACTGGTTTTCAGCCTCACACCCACATTTCTGTTAGCATAACTTAATTCCTGAGGGATGGCTGCATTTGCTTAAAAAGACTCTTCATAGTTGGGGGGTGATGGTGGTGGTGCAAGCCTTTAATCCCAGCACTCAGGAGGGAGAGGCAGGCAGTCTACAGAGTTATAGGACAGCCAGGCCTACACAGAGAAACAAACAGACTTTTCAGGTTGGAGAGGTGACTCAGTGGTTAAGAGATATTGTTGCTGTTCTAGAGGACTCAGGTTCAATTCCCAGCACCCATTTGGCAGCTCACAACCATCTGTGACTTCAGGCCCAGGGATTTTGACATACTTCTGATCTCAGCAGGCACTGCACACATGAGGTGTGCACACATGTGTTGTGTATGCATACATGAAGGCAAAGTGTTCATACACGTAAGACAAATCCAAAGGAGAAAAACTGAAAGACTTTATCTTCAGGGATGATACCAAATGCCTTTGCAGTTCAAATATTAAGACATTGGGGCTGTCCATGTAGCTCAGTGGTTGGACTTTTAGGTTCTGTCTCCAGCATGTACACACACACACACACACACACACACACACACACACACACACACAGAGAGAGAGAGAGAGAGAGAGAGAGAGAGAGAGAGAGAGAGAGATAAATCAGGAGTATACTTAATAAAAAGAAAAAAATAAGAATATCCACTTTTGCTATTTTTTTTAAAAATTAAGAGGCAATGCCAGGCATGGTGGCTCACGCCTTTAATATCAGCACTCAGGAGGCAGAGGCAAGCAGATCTCTGAGTTTGAAGCCAGCCTGGTCTACAGAGTGAGCTCCAGGACAGCCATGGCTACACAGAGATACCGTGTTCTGAAAAACAAAACAAGGGGCTGGAGAGATAGCTCAGAGGTTAAGAGCACTGGCTGCTCTTCCAGAGGACCTGAGTTCAATTCCCAGTACCCACATGGTGGCTCACAACCATCTGTAATAAGATCTGGTGACCTCTTCTGGTATGTAGGTGTATATGCAGACAGAACACTGAATACATAAGAAATAAATAAATCTTAAAAAAAGAAAAGAAAAACAAAACCACCAAAAAAAATTTAAGAGGCAAGATAATAAATAAACTTATAAAATAGTCTGTTTTCTTCTGGCATCACTGAAAGTGGAAAATTGAAAGTGTGATAACACTTAGTAAATATACTCCAATATTCCTCCAATCAATCCTTGGCATCGTGTCTTTTCATAAGTCTTTATTTTTCCTGTTGTGGGATATGGAACCCAGGGTCTGACCAATGTTAGGCAAGCACTCCCCCACAGAACCACTCTCTGATCATAAGTTTTTATAACAGGGTTGATCTTGTTCAGGGTACGCTGTTTTTGTTTTTTTTTTTTTTTTTTTTTTTAATGAGCTTTGGTATTTATCCCTTGATGCCTCATTGCAGTCTTCCTGTATGTTCAAGTGGAGCTTAAATACAGGAAGGGTATTTTTTCTGTTTTCTGTCTCCATGGCTTCAGCGGTTCCTTTTACTGTGTGCTTGTTACAGGCTGGCAGCTGTAACCACATTCTTTCCCAATAGCCTTTCAGTTTCTCTTTCCAATCACCAGTAACCCTTCTATAGTTTGGTACACTGTTGGGTATTGATTTCAAAACTACTATATCAACCAGTGCTTAGACTCTACTGCCCCCTGGAGGTTGATCTCATTAGCTACCCCTGTTACACTGTCTTTCTTCTGCCGGGATTGCTGAAAAGGTTGTGGGTTTTGTTATAAGGCTTGATTTCTCTTCTAAAAGACTCCTCCCTCCCTATTCCATTTACATAGGTCCTTCCTTCTAGGTTGAGAACTGACATTAACTAAAGGGCTTTTACCAAGAAGCTCTGGGACAGAATGACACATTTAAAGAACATAGTGATTTTACACTTGGGAGGTAGAGAGGAGAGGGCTACAGAGTGAGTTGAAGGCCAGCCTGAGCTACATGAGATGACATCTCACTCCTCCACCCTCAAATAAATAAAGGACACAATATTTTATACCCAGACCACTAAAGCACAGCGGAAGTGGGCCAGCGAGATGGCTCAGGGAGTAAAGGGTGCTTGCTGCCAGTCTGATTGATGAACCGAGCTCCAGTCCTTGGGTGCACACGGTGGAAGGAGAGAGCCAACTTCTAGAAGCTGTCCTCTGAAATTCTCTCTCTCTCTCTCTCCCTCTCTCTCTCTCTCTCTCTCTCTCTCTCTCTCTCTCTCTGTGTGTGTGTGTGTGTGTGTGTGTAAATATAATAAAACATGACCAAGGCAAACTGATGATTGCTCCTCTGGCTAACTGGCCTCCTCCCTGACTCTTGACCCCTATGTTAAGAAAGTACTTTTTAGCCGGGCGTTGGTGGCGCACACCTTTAATCCCAGCACTCGGGAGGCAGAGGCAGGTGGATCTCTGTGAGTTCGAGACCAGCCTGGTCTACAAGAGCTAGTTCCAGGACAGCCTCCAAAGCCACAGGGAAACCCTGTCTCGAAAAACCATAAATAAATAAATAAATAAATAAATAAATAAAATTTGACCATGAGTGAAAGTGAGGTCACTGCTATCCACAGGCCTTGGGTGTCAAAAGAAGGTGCTGGGAAATGACTTGCTCCCAAGAGGAGGCTACAGCGTGGGAGTCCAGGGTGTTAACATTTCCCTTCAGGGACTGGAGCTGCAGTCCTTCAGACTTTAGGACTGGTGATCCTCTGAGAAAATCTCTTTCTTTCTCTACTGGCTGAGTCTTTGACCCCACTGTTACCCTTCTCAGGGCACAAAATAGCCAGGTAGAAGACGGGTAGAAGCCAGAGGGGAAGGAGGAGTCCTCTGTCCGGGGTGCTTTTAGCCAGCCTGCTAACCTGTGCTCTCTGGTTCCCTTTTCAGTACTCCATGGTGGAGCTGCAGGTAAGCAGAATGCCTCTTCTCCTGGGATCTGGGAAAACAAGGTGAAGGCAGAAACTATCCAACCTTGGCCCAGGGTTTCCAGACCATGCCCCAGCACCAGGAAGCCATAGGTCCACCCATATTCTTTCCATTGCCTTATGCCCCCTGGCCTGTGCACTGAGACCTAAATCTCTGTCTATAAGGACACCGGGGCTCTGACTCCTCTCTATGTAATGTTCACTTGGCCAAAATGTTGTTTGTCTTTGTTTGTCTCAGGTCACAGCACCTTTCAGACAGAAACTCAGCAACGGAATACACAAATACTTTGAGAAATGTCCCAAAGTTCGAGGCCAATGTAAAAATATTGTATTTTTAGACAAAATTACCCATGTTTTAGGCTGCTTCCAATTAGTTAGTTCCCCCAGCCTTGTTTCTTAAGAAAGACTAAACAGGAGCAAGCACTCCTGATGAGTAGGACTTGAAAGTTTGTGTGTTTTCTGAAGCCAGCGATAGCACCTATACAAACTCAAAGAGAAAAGGGTTTCTCTTGAATGAGGCTGGATTTACAAGTCATAAATCACATAGACAGCTACTTTTTTTTTGGTAAATAATCTGTATTTTTTTGATTCCCTGGGATGGGAGTTAAAGATAGCTGTGAGCCACCATGTAAGTGCTGGGAATTGAACCCAGGTCCTTTGGGAGAACAATCAGTGATCTTAACTGATGATCCAGCTCTCCAAACCCTGCCTCTTTTTCTTGGATGAAGCCTGATGAGCACTGGGTAGGATTTGTTCTGCTTTTTGCCATGCAGAGAGAGTTGCAAGCCACATCATGCAACTTCTCTTTATTTGGACACAGGACCCAAATACCAACAGGATTGCACAGTGGTTGGACGTGGCACCTCGGCAAGGCATCGTAGACTTATCCTTTCAACTGGCACCAGAGGCAACGCTGGGCACCTATACAGTGACAGTGGCTGAGGGCAAGACCTTCAGCACGTTCAGTGTGGAGGAGTATGGTAGGTGGGGAACAAAGACGGCAAGGCACTGGGCACAGTCTTGATTCAAAATCAGCAAAGGCAATGTCAAGGGGGAAGGGATTGTTTGTTCATGTTTTTAATCCGTGCTGAGTCTAACTTCAAGACCATTTACTTAAACAGCACGCCATTAATTAGCTAGTTAATTAAATGATTGCTATTGCCATACTCCTTTATCACTTACTAGCTATGCTGGGACCGAGAGTGTTTCTTTCTACTCTCCCCAGTGTTGCCTAGGTTCAAGGTAGATGTGTTGGAACCAAAGCAGTTATCAACTAGGGATGAATTCTTCTCTGTAAAAATCTGTGGCAAGTAAGTTCTGCAGCTGTGGAGATGAAGCTGAGCGGGTGAGAAACGGGGGGGGGGGGGTTATGTAGGTGAGAGGGTGTGGGAGGAGGGGTTATGGGTGAGGGTGTGGGAGGAGGGGTTATAGGTGAGGGTGTGGGAGGAGGGGTCATGGGTGAGGGGTGAGAGAGGAGGCGTTATGTAGGTGATTTGATGCGGCTTTGGAGTCATCCGGGAAGTTTTATAACCACCCATGTCATCTCACTTTCCGTTATTAATTTAGACAAGATTATGGATTTAATTCCTACTCTGCACTGAGTCCAACCCTGAAGCCCCCGGGGAAATAAAAGGAGCGCTGGGTCTGGTAGCGAAGGCCTGTGTTCCCCATTGCCCGGGAAGCAGAGGCAGAAGGATTGAAAGTTCAAAGTCGGCCAGGGCTGCAGAGAAATTTCAAAGCTGTTCCAGGCTCACCATAAAGAAACACAGAAGAGCTGGGGGTGCGGCTCAGTGGTGGTTCAGGGCTTGCATAGCATTTGCAAAGCTCTGGATTGAATCCTCAGTACCGCAAAAGAGAGGGAGGGAAGGAAGGAGGGATCCAGGGAGGGAGGGAGGGAGGGGGAGGGAGGAGGAGCGAGACCTCTGTGTCCATGTGCTTGAATGTAATGGAAACACTCAGGGTCTGAACAAAGATGGGAAGGAAGGAGCTGGAACATGGCAGGACTGTCCGAGCACCTGAGACAGAGCACCTGAGACAGGGGTGTGGGAAAGAAGCGCGCGTGTGTGTGTGTGTGTGTGTGTGTGTGTGTGTGTATCTCAGGGAGTTTCAAATTGTCTCCTTGTGGGTTTTTGTTTGTTTGTTTTAAATCAGGTACACATATGGAAAGCCTGTTCAAGGGGCAGTTAAGGCCTCCGTGTGTCAGAAGGCATACTCTTACTGGTACGGAGAATCAGACCAGGAACAGCCAACTGATAAATGCAGAAACCTCTCAGGACAGGTGAGCAAATGCACTGAAGAGAAAGCCTATCCAGTATCTTTCACAGCATCAGTAAACACCAGCATAAAAAAGTACAGAGTGAAAGCTTTGTTGTTGTTGTTGGTGGTGGTGAAGGTGGTGAAGGTGGTGGAGGTGGTGGTGATGCTGATTGCTGGTGGTGGTGTTTTTGCCCAGATTCAAGTCGAGCAGCAGCACTTCTCACCAGAATGCAGCTCCTCAGTCTGCGCTGGAGCCAGGAAGTTAGCCTTGGCCCCGAGGATTTCCAGTTTCCCTTCCTCTTCTTGTAGCTCGGAGTTGCAAGGATGTTGTGTGACAGTCTGTGTACTGTGTATATTCTCTGTGTAGCCCTGGTGTCCTGGAGCTTACTTTGTAGACCAGGCTGGCCTCGAACTCAGAGATCTACAATGGTGTATTCTCATGTTGCAGCAGAGTTTTCTCTCTTGAAGAAACCGAGGCACAGAGACTTGCAACAAAGGGCTTCCATGGCACTCTGTAAAGTGGAAGGGGGTTAGAGTGCTTCTCTCTCTGATTGCCTCCACAGACTGACGCAGCAGGGTGCTTCTCCGACTCTGTGGACATGTCTACCTTCAATCTCACAGGGTATATGTACAGCCACAGCATTAACATCGTGGCTTCCGTGGTGGAGGAAGGGACAGGTAAGAGAGGTGCTGCTTGACTCACGAAGAAATCAGAGGGGGCAGGGAGGTGGCTCAGTGGATAAAGGAGCCTGCTGCTAAGCCCGATGACCTGAGTTCAATCCCTGGGGCCCACACGGTGGAAGGAGAGAATGAACTCCCATATCCTGTGGCACACATACAACATGACACAAACCCACACAAATTACGTAAGTAAATAAGATGTGAGCTGCCAATAAATAAAATGTAACAGCTACAAAAAGAAGAATGAGAAGGAGGAGGAGAAGAAAAAGGGGGTACCCTGCTCGTAGTCCTTAATCCAGGGAAATCCCAGCAATTCCTGTCATCTATTACCTATCTCCCCCATCTCCCCCAAAGTTTGGGGAGACAGAGTTGATTTGTTTGTTTTTTTAATATTTTTTATTTAAATTAGAAACAAGATTGTTTTACATGTCAATCCCAGTTCCCTCTCCCTCCCCTCCTCCCCTACCCCTCACTAACACCCTACTTATCCAATACTATTTCTGTTCCCCAGGGAGGGTGAGGCCCTTCCATGGAGGGGTCTTCAGAGTCTTTCATACCTTTGGGATAGGGCCTAGGCCCTCCCCCACAGTCTAGGCTGAGGGAGTATCCCTCTATGTGAAATGGGATCCCAAAGTCCATTCCTTCGCTAGGGATAAGTACTGGTCTACTACAAGAGGCCCCATAGACTTCCGAGGTCTCCTCACTGACACCCACATTTATGGGGTCTGGATCAGTTCCATGCTGGTTTCCCAGTGATCAGACTGGGGACCAAGAACTCCCCCTTATTTAGGTCAGCTGTTTCTGTGGCTTTCACCAGCCTGGTCTTGACCTCTTTGCTCATCACTCCTCCTTCTCTGCAACTGGATTCCAGTTCAGTTCAGTTTTTAGCTGTGGGTATCTGCTTCTACTTCTATCAGCTGCTGGATTGAAGGCTCTAGGATGGTATATAAGTTAGTTGTCAATCTCGTTATTGGGGAAGAGCATTTAAGGTAGCCTCTCCACTGTTGCTTAGACGCTTAGTTGGTATCATCGTGGTAGATCTCTGGATTTGTTTTGACATTTGATCAGCTTCATATTTGACATTTGATCAGCTTCCCATGATACCATCCTCTCTGGAATTTTATGTTCAACACGAAGATGAGGCTACCAGGATTCAGGACATGACACATCTGTTTCCTTCTGCAGGACTGGAGGCCAATACCACCCGGGACATCTACATTTCCTCAAAGATGGGATCCATGACCTTTGAAGACACTAATAATTTTTATTACCCCGGTTTTCCCTTCAGTGGGAAGGTATGCTAATTTGTCTTTGCATAGACCCAAACAAGCCAACCAACCAAGCAACAAGCATCAGACACATCAAACTGAAGGAGCCATCCCCACCTCCTTCCTGCTGTCCCAAGTGCTTTGGGTCCCTTTGCGTATTTAATGTTTACAATACTCCTAAGAGGTTGAAACTGTCATTTGGCCCCATTTTACAGATGACAAAACTGAGGCAAGAGAAGGTAAGTGATTTTCCAGAGGTTTCTCACTGCTCCGTTACTATGATTAATCCATCTGCAATGAGCATCTTAACTCCTTTTTTGGTGCCTTCAACATCAGAGTGAAATTTTAGGCCCTTCCTAAGACCAGAGGTGGTGTTGCCATCCACTTCCTCTTCCTAAGGAATGTGTTGGGTCCCCTGGACCTGGGGTTATATGGTTTTGAGCTACAATGTGGGTACTGGGACCTGCACCTGGGTCCTCTGGAAGAGCAGCCAGTACTCTTAACTGCTGAGCCATCTCTACAAACCCCAGAGTCTCCTCTCCTAGTGTCCAGATCTTTGAAGTTAGGAGTTGCAGTATATCTGGGGAAGTCATTTAGGTGGGCTCCTGTGTCTGGGAAGTATTAACACTGCACTTCTCAACAGAGAGCCGTTTTCAGAGCTTTAATCTTTTTCCTTAGAGATTTCTGATTTCATTTGTCTGACTGAATTTCTACTCTCTTGGGAGGCCTCTTCCTCTTCCTCCTCCTCCTTTTCCTCCTCCTCTTCCTTCTCTTTCTCTTATCTTCCTCCTCTCCCTCTCATTTCCCCCTTTTTTGTTCTTCTTGTTTTTTTTGTTTATTTGTTTTTGTTATTTTGAGAGTCTGGATGCTTAGCCCAAGTTGGTCTTGAACTCTGAGTCCTCCTGCCTCAGCCTCCTAAATTCTGGGGTTACAGCCCACCACATCCAACTGCTTACCTTTTTCCTCCAGAGACAGGGTTTCTCTGTGTAACAGCCGTGGCTGTCCTGGAACTTATTTGTAGACCAGGCTGGCCTGGAACTCACAAAGATACGCCTGCCTCTGCCTCCCAGTGCTGGGATTAAAGGCTATGCCACCACCACCTGGGTATCTTTTATTTTTTCTTCACGAAATGACTAACACAATTTTGTGCACCTTTAAACTCACTTTTTCCTTAGTCATCTTATCCACACCAAGGATGGAGCCAGTTGTCTTTAGACCTTAAAGATTACATAACTGGGGAGGTAAAGAAGTCTGTCTTTAAGAAAAAGAAAGAGAGCTGAGGCAGGAGAACCTCAAGTTTGAGGGCAGCTGGACTACATAAGCAGAACCTATAGAAATAAATAAATAAATAAACAAGCATTCACTCAAAATGATGCACAGAGCCTCAGAAGGGGCCTGTGCCAGTGAAAGGCTAAAAAGTTGCATGGCTACACAACCAAGTTCTACGCCAGGCTGTTACTTCTGTGTTTCTAGGCCTGGGTACATAGCCCAGCTGTCAGATATTTGCCTACCATGCACAAACCCAGCTGTGGCTTGAGCCCCAGAATCCCATTAACTAGATGTGCTAGTGCTTGCTTAATCTCAGCTCTTGGGAAGTAGAGGAAGGAGGAACAGAAGTTCAGTGTTATTCTTGGCTACACAATGAATTGAAGGCCAGTCCCCGATACATAAGGTCTCCTCTCAAAACCAAAACAAACCAACAACTTCTGTGTGTTTCCCAAAGCTTGAGTTGAATCTGTCTTTTCCTAGGCTTCTTCCTGAAACGTGTTCTTGGAATTTCTGTTGCCCCTTAACTTGGCCTCCTACCTAGGCCTCCTCCTAACCTGATGTTAAAACCTCATTAACTTTCACCCCTCAGATAAGAGTTAGAGGCCATGATGACTCCCTCCTGAAGAATCATCCGGTATTCCTGGTGATTTACGGCAAAAATGGAACCACCAACCAGACGCTAACTACCGACAATGATGGCCTTGCTCCCTTCACACTGGATACAGTCTCCTGGAATGCAACAGATATTTCTCTGGAGGTGAGCCCTGGGGAGGCAGCATCCCAGGTGAGAAACCTCCCCGGAGGAAAGGTTCAACTTCTCTTTGTAGTTCTCCCGAGGCATGTAGCTCCCACACTGTCATTTGTTCGGCCCACAAAAGGTTCTTAGATTCTTTTTGTTTTAGTATTAACATGAAAGCCCTCATATCCAAATTGCTACACTGCTCTTATAGTTCGTCCCCATTTCTGACTGATGATGGGCCTGAAACCCAGTAGGAAGGGAAGTGGTTCTGAGTGAGGCCTTCTTCTTCTCTTTCCCTCTGAACTTGTGAAAATGACTCTTTGAGGTCAGTTTTCCACCATCGTGACAAAACATCTAAAGTAACCAACTTAAAGAGAGAAAATCTTTAATGTGGTTCATGGTTTCAGTTTTTAGTCCGTGGTTATGTGGCCCTGTTGCTCTGGGTCTGTGGTGGCACAGTACCTCATGGCAGGGGTGGGTGACAGGAGGCAAGTGTTTAAATTCATGATAGCCAGAAAGTGGGGGTGGGGTGGGGTGGGTCGGGGGCAACGCCAGGGCCTAACGTCCCTTCCAGGGCACACTCTATTGGGTTCTATTTCCTAAAGGTTATTCCATCTTTCAATAGTGCCACAGGCTGGGAACTAAGCCTTCAACATCCGGCCTTTGGGGGACATTCACGATCCAAGCATCAGGAGACCTGTGGGTTCTAGATGATGTGTAGAGAAGGTTGGTTATATCAGGGATTAGCTGGACAGCTGAGCAGTGAATGCATGAAGCAGTCACACATTGCCTCCATAGAATGGAGAGTGCTCACTGCCCACCCATCCACAGCGGTCAGCTGGGCAGCTGCTCTTGGTGGACTCTTGTGTATGCCTGTGGGTCGACTGGCTGCAAGCTGGGGTTCCACATCTCTCTCAAATCCCAACCTGTTTGTCCACGTGTGTACTTACAGCAGTGATGGGGTGCAAGGCCCAGAGCTCACTCACCAGGGCTTTTCCAAGTCAATGGTTAGGGTATGCTAACATTCTGCTGCCATCAGTGAGTTCTGTGGCAGGCACATAGGGTAGAACACAATTACTTGGTGAACAATATTGGTACAGGAATATGATAAACTGGAGCCATTGTGGCAGTCACTCAGCAGTACCATTAAGCAAGCACATAAATTTGTCTTGTAGTTAATTTAACTAGATATTTATTCTAGGCTTCAGTCAATTATCCCATTCAGAAATAACTATTTTCAACCTCCTCATCCTCTATACCTAGTTTTCTTATCCCTGAAATATAAACTTGGTTCTGCTTATCTACCCAATCAGAAGGCATATCACTCCCAATTGGCCATTACCTGTCTTCTACATCACAGTGTTCCTGCACACACAAATGTCATTTGTCATTCTCAGGAAATGAAAATTGGAGAGAAAGAGAGGAACGCACATCTTCCTTCCTTCCTTTCTTCCTTCCTTCCTTCCTTCCTTCCTTCCTTCCTTTTTTCCTTCCTCCTCTCCTCTCATCTCATCTCTTCTCTTTCCTCCAGGGCAAGTTCCAGCTGGAAGATTTGGTATATAATCCAGAGGAAGTGCCTCATTACTACCAAAATGCCTATCTGTACCTTCGTCCCTTCTATAACACCACCCGAAGCTTCCTGGGCATCCGGCGGCCGAGTGGCCTGGTGAGGTGTGGCCAGACCCAGGAGGTGCTAGTGGACTATTCCATTGATCCAAAGGATGCAAGCCCAGACCAAGAAGTCATCTTCTCCTACTATGTGAGTTGGGAAGTGGGGGCTTGTGAAAGGGTATCGAGAGTCAGCCAGAGAGGAGAGATAGATAGATGCCTGGATGGAGATGAGATACAGGACATGTGTATAACTTTAGAGACATACTTAAAAAGTTAAGACATCCCAAAGCTGGGTATGGTGGTACATACTTAGACTCCCAGCACTCGGGAGGCAGAGGCAGGAAGTTGGAAGTTCAAGGCCAGCCTGGGCTACATGAAATCCCATCTCAACAAGCAACCAACAAAACCCGGGACAGGTGTGTGGTCTCCATGCCTGTAATCTCAGCATCAAGAAGGCGGTTCAAGGTTAGCTTGAGGTCTACAGCAAGACCCAGCTTAAAAAGCCAAAAGAATAAGAGATACTTACAGTCTTTTTCTCAACTAAGTCTCTGAAGCAGCACACATTTAATCCTTACAGCATGCCTGCCTCGGTTGTGATTCACTGCACTTTAGCAATCAGTGCTGGATGCTGTGACTCGCTCAGGGTTTGCACACACCTGCTGGCAGATGGACTGCACTCCCTTGAAATAAAGCAAGGGATGAGGGATTGAAGACAGAGAGGGTATTTTTTGTTTATTTGTTTGTTTTTACATTCCAATCCCAGTTCCCCCTCTCTCCTCTCCTCCTGCTCCCCCAACCCCCATCTGCTCCTCAGAGAAGGTAAGGCCTCCACTAGGAAGTCAACTAAGTCTGTACAATCATCTGAATTTTTTTCCAGAAACCCATTGTAACTATATAGGAAAACAAAATGAGAATTAACTGAGAAAATGATGGTAGCCATGGCTGAAGCAAGGTGGATGAGTGGGAAGGGAAGGAAAGAGAACTTGGGACTCAGAAATGATTCCAATCTCTATTTCATTGCTCAGTTTTGAATTAGAGTTTTTGTTGGTGCAGATGATTGAACACAGCAAGAATGCTACCATCGAGCTGTACCGCTAGTCTTTCAGTGCCATGCGTGTACACGTGTGCACACATACTACAGCGTGTGTGTGTGTGTGTGTGTGTGTGTGTGTGTGTGTGTGTGTGTGGTATAGTGACAGAGACTAGAGGGCAACTCTGTGGAATTGGTTCTCTCCTTCTACCTTTCTGTGAGTTCTGGGACTTGAACAAAGACTCCAGGCTTCACAGGCTTCTATACTCACTGAGCTATCCATCCTGCCAGCCCTGGACTGTTCCTTTCCTTTCCTTTCCTTTCCTTTCCTTTCCTTTCCTTTCCTTTCCTTTCCTTTCCTTTCCTTTCCTTTCCTTTCCTCTTTCTTTCCTTCTTTCTTTCTTTCTTTCTTTCTTTCTTTCTTTCTTTCTTTCTTTCTTTCTTCCTGAGATAGTTTCTCTGTGTAGCACTGGCTGTCCTGGAACTAGATCTATGGACCAGGCTGGCCTTGAACTCAGAGATTCACCTGCCTCTGATTCCCAAGTGCTGGGTTTGAAGGCATGCGCCACACTGCCCAGATTCTGGACTATATTCACAGCAATGTTATAAAGTGAAAATTGCTATCAACAGCAGGTTCAGCTGGAGAGAAAGCCAGGTACAAACATAAGTAAGTTACTGGCCATTCATGGCGACAGAAGGAACTAGATTCAAATAAGCCTTAGGAGGCATGACCCAGACAATCTTCTTGTTCCCTTCTGCTCTCAGTTTCTGAGACTTTCTCTCCTCTGACTCATTCTGATTACTTCTGTCGTTTCACTGTTTCCAGCAAGCAATAAACAACCATCTTGACCCAGCAGAATGGGGAGGGTGTGCAGAAAGTAAGTCACAGGGGGAATACAGACAGGGTCCTCAGGACAGGGGTGGGAGGCGAGGCTAGGGAGCTGGGCCTGAGGAGCTCTGAGAATCAGGTGGGTGGCTGAGAACTGGCAGTGAGCACTGGGTGGGAGCAGGATGGCCAGGGGGCTCTAGTTCAAGTGAGAGCACGCAGAACGCTTGGGAAGTTGTGTTCTCCTCCCCTCCAGACACCAGATCAGCTCTGGACAGTGTAAGAGTCATTTCCACCCAATCGGATTGTAATAAAAGAATGATTGTGAGGATGGGTTTTTAGCTGACTTTATGCTACAAGAATCATAGAACAATAAAACTCGGAGATCCTAAAGAAGTCCTGGACTTCTACCATCCACCCATTCTGGCTCTCAGACAAGCCTCCTCTTGGAGATGAGCCATCAGGACCTGATAAGCGGAGAGCTGCTAGGTGAGGGACTTTGCAGGCTCTGGATATGTGCGAAGAGCAGGAGTTCATGGTGGGGACACAGACATGGTGGGGACACAGACATGCTCGGCAGGTAGGGCCCAGCGGAAAGAAACTGCTGAGTCTTTGGTTTTTCTTCCTCTTTGATAGGTAACAGGGAAAGGGAGTTTGCAGACAGAGGGGCAGAAACGCCTGAAGGTTAAAGAGAAAGGTGAGTATGAATGCTTGGGGCGGGGGTGGGGGGGGGGTGGGGGTCGGGGTCGGGAGGACAAGCCTGGAGAAGATCTCCTGTGCAGGGAGACAGCTGGAGGAGGACGCTAACAACCCGAGACTAGAGAGAAAGGAGTGGCAGCGTGGCCCCTGCGGCCTCACCGGGCGGGCGCTGGAGAACAGTGTGGGAACAGCGTGCGTGCATGTATAGGGGGCTGCACAGCCTGGCTCTTGTGCCCTCTTCTTTCTCAGGACCGAAAGGCTCCTTCTCCTTCCCTCTGACCTTCACCTCCAGAATGGCGCCTTCCCCCTCCCTCGTCATCTACACTGTATTTCCCAGTGGAGGCGTCATAGCTGACAAAATCCAGTTCTCCATGGAGATGTGCTTTGACAATCAGGTGAGACAGCAGTTGAGAAGAGTAACAGAAAGGAGCTGGGTGAAGGGAAAGTTCTCGTGTGCTATGGAGTTGGAGATGAAGCAAGTTCAGGGCGATCTGAAGGGTACATATGGAAGTTGGTTGCCACGCTGTACCTGTGTCTCTAGTAGTTTAGATCTATGCTGGTCTTTCTTAGTCTTCTTCCTACCCGTCCTCCCCCTTCCCCTACTGGTCTCCCAGCCCTCTCTGCTCCTCCTCTCCCGCCCTCCTAAAGTCACAGCAGAGCTGGGGGTGGGTAAGATGATTGTGAGTTCAGGGACAGTCTATAGCCAGACTCTGTCTAAGAAAGCAGGGAAATTGATCAATATCCCCGCATTTGCTATCATGAAGCTCTGAACAGCAATGTTATAACCAGGCTTCTGCCTTAAGAGGTTATTTTCCTTGTGAGCATTTTACTGAACGAGAATAAGTGACAAAATTAATGGAAAAGGTATTCCTGAGTTCTATATGCACTTTCTTTTTTTAAAGATTTTATTTATTTATTATGTACACAACATTCTGCTTCCATGTATATCTGCACACCAGAAGAGGGCATCAGATGTCATAACAGATGGTTGTGAGCCACCATGTGGCTGCTGGGAATTGAACTCAGGACCTCTGGAAGAACAGCCAGTGCTCTTAACCTCTGAGCCATCTCTCCAGCCCCTATATACACTTTCTAGTTTACATTATTCATATAATTCTTATCTGACCCATGCATTTTATTTATAGATATTGCAATGTGAAATTACTGATACTTTGCTCTGGATTTGACATCCAGACTTAGAATTCCTTCTTTACTCACAGATGTCACAGTTCTTAGGATCAGCAGTCCCTTGGTTAAATGCATTTTCATTAGCTATAAATATTCAAGACCATTATTGCTGAGTGGTCCCTTAGTAACCGGTCCTGCCACAAGTCAAACAAGTTGCGTTTTTTTATTGTAAATTTGTTGTTGACGCTAAAGTGCCAGTCCCTTTCTCCTGTGAACTAGAGCCCATGGAATGCCCATCTATCCCGATGGGTGCACTGCATTTCAGAGAGAGGCATTCTGTCCACAGCATCTTAAATTCAAGTGTCCTCAAAGCAGGAGGAACAGTGTCTGTTCATACGTAGTCAGGATGAAGGTCTGTTTGGGAATGAGTGTCCTTTGAAGCTGGAAACAAACCTTTTCTAACCCTCTCCACCACCCCACCCTGCCCCACTCAGGAAATCAATAAAACAAGCATTTGGCAAAAAAAAAAAAAAAGAAAGAAAAGAAAAAAAGAAGGCATGTTCTGCACCTTCCCTTCTCTTCTCTTTATTTTTGAGACAAGGCCTCACTATGTAGCCTAGGCTGACCTTAAATTTGTGGCAACCCTCCTGCCTCTGTCTCCCAAGTGCTGGGATTATTAGCATGTGCCACCACAGCTGGCCATATATCCCCCTGCCCTCAGTTTTTCTACTGAACTTTATTAGTTGCCCCACTTTTTCTATCTCTGTGTAAACATTCTAGTATAAAAATGTTATAGATATTGTATGTCAATTAAATAGCAATGTTAGCAGTCTGATTAATATTCTACCTTAATTAAAATGTTATGAATATAAAATATATATTATAAATAACAGCGATGGAATGGGTTGGATCCCAGGCAGAGGCATGCTGGCTGATGTTTCAGGTCCTCTTGTTTCACCTGATGTCTGGGATGACAGGACCCCCACCATATAACCTATCTCTTCCCCAGGTTTCCATTGGCTTCTCACCTTCCCAGCAGCTCCCAGGAACAGATGTGGAGTTACAGCTGCAGGCAGCGCCTGGGTCCCTGTGTGCGGTCCGGGCTGTGGATGAGAGTGTCCTGCTCCTCAGGCCAGAGAGGGAGCTGAGCAACAGCTCTGTGAGTGGTCTGGGACTGGGATGGGGCATAGGAGATGATGGAGAGAACAATTTAACCGCATCTGGATATGGGCGTGGGCAGGAGTCCTTGGGAAGCAGCACCCTGATGAAGGGTGCTAGAAAAGCCCTCGTTTGACAGTAGAGCCCTGTATGGGGGCACACGCCTGTAATGTCAGCACTGGAGAGGTTGCGGCTATGGGTTCATAGCCAGCCTGGGCTGTAAAGTGAGGAAGGAAGGAAAGAAAGAAAGAAAGAAAGAAAGAAAGAAAGAAAGAAAGAGGGAGAGGGAGGGAGGGAGGGAGGAGGAGGAGGGAGAAAAAGAAAAAAGGAAGGAAGGAGGAAGGAAGGAAAGAAAGAGATAAAGGTATTTGAAAAACATAGCAATCACAGTAATTTGGATGCTAGGAAGGAGGAGGGTGAAATAGGAGGGACCAGGCTCTGGGAGCCCCACAGAGGTTACCATGCAATAAACAGAAGAATCTATACATGAGAAGTGAGATAGCATGAGCGGTGGCAGCAGAATGGGAGTGGTTCCCACCGGCTGCACTGAGTCGGGCTTGTTCTCCTCCCCTCATCGCAGGTCTATGGGATGTTTCCATCCTGGTACAATTATTACCCCTACCAAGTGGCTGAATATGACGAGTGCCCAGCATCCGGCCCTTGGGACTTTCCTCAACCCCTCATTGATCCTGTGCCCAGAGAGGGACTGAGCAGGCACTCCATCATCTGGAGACCCTGGTTCTCCGAAGGCACGGACCTGTTCAGTTTCTTCCAGGTGGATGCCCTGACACTTTTGTTCTTTTGAAAATGGTGGTTGTGGGAACCAGGGAAGGGAAACCCACATCTGAGACAGCAGAGCGGCTCGCATGGGCACTGGCAGGAAGGGCTGTGGGAGAGGCTCTGTCATGTGGCCAGTCTCACGGGGCTCTTCTGCCTGGAGAACTTGTCTGGTGAAAGAACCATTGTGTGAGGCTGTCTTAGAACTGTTTCTGTGGCCCTCTCAGGGGACACTTGAGAAGGAACGGAGGGGGAGGTAACCCAGATGTCTGTATTGTATAGAACAGTTTATACATGTTTTAAGAGCAGGGCTTGGGTAATATGTACTCAATCACAAGAGGGTATTAGACATAAAGCAAAGAACAACCAGCCTACAGGGTACAACCCCAGAGAACCTAGGTAACAAAGAGGCCCCTAAGAGAGACCGACATGGATCCGTCTAGAAAGGGGAAAATGACAAGATCCCTTGAGTAAATTGGGAGTGTTGGGGGGCAGGAGAGGGGGTGGAAGGGGAGAGGGGAGGAGGGAAGGAGAGTAGGGAAAATATATAGCCCAAAAAAGAAAAAAAAAAAAAAAGCAGGGCTTGGGCTGCTGTGTGAGCCAGGTCTAACCAGGGGATGTCTGAGGTCAGAGACCACGTCTTCTTCATCCGTGTGCTCTTTCTAATGCTTGCCTTTCCATAGCACTCATTGTATTTTGTAGGACTGATTAAGCTGGTGTGGTCTCTGCCCTCAGAAGCCAAATTCTGAGGACACAGTGACATTTGAGAGAAGCCTAAGCATCTCTAGTTTTGATGAATTTAAGACTGAGCTAGTTAGGCCTCATTAGTCACATTGAAGTCTCATGCAATGTTATCCTCCTTTCCTTGTTGTTTGGGGGATGGAACCCAGGGCCCCGAATGCCACTTGTGCTTTCTGTCACTGAGCTGCACACCCAAACCACAAGTGACCTAATAAACAGTCTGGTCCCTGTGGCTGAATGCCCGGTGATAACCACTGGTCTCACCATGAATAACAAAAGCATATTTTGATTCAAACCTTTGAGGGCGGAACTCCTTGGCTGTGGGTCTGGGCGTGGGGTAAAGACCCCTTCACATTTCATTTGTTGGTCCTTTGGGTGCTCACCAGGACATGGGCTTGAAAATCCTATCAAATGCCAAGATCAAGAAGCCAGTAGACTGCAGTCACCACCCTCCACACTACAGCACTACCATGGGCGGAAGTAAGATAAGTAAGATGCCACTCTGGGCCTCCGGGATTCTGACAACCTCCTCTGCCCTTGGGCTGAGTCTATCCCTTTGAAGCCTGGGTCCCTTCTCTGTCCGTTATCTGGCCACAGCTCTTGGTCCGTACTTCGCCAGTGAACTTTCTGCCTCTCCTCTCTTTGGCGGTCCTTTGCTTTGTATAGGTTCTCTGGTTTGCTCTGAGTTTCTTACTAGCAGTGTTGCTCATAAAGAATCTTCTGTTTTCTAATCCTCGTCAGTAGGTGGCGGTGGTGCCCCGAACAAGGAGTTCGCCTCGCCATCACCGCAGACACAGGGCTCTAAGGTCCGCCAGTACTTCCCAGAGACCTGGCTGTGGGAACTGTTTCCGATCGGGTAAGCGATGCGGTAGAGTCTGCAGAAAACTCAGATCCGTCTTTTCGAGAGTCTCAGTGTCAGGAACTCCTCCCCTGGGGTCCCAAAGCAAGCGCTCAGAACAGACTCACACCTCACACCCACGTAGCGCGCACCGCATGCTCGCCCCAAGTCCACACTGATGCTTAGAACCACCGAAAGTGCCCGTTTTGGCAAGCCACAAGCCACCCCTTCTCCCACGTCTGCACATACCCCTCACCCGAGGTTCACAGCCAGGGCAGGCGCCTCTACTTTTCTGTAGGATTGCAGATCAATCCTCTGGAACGCGCTGGGTCCAGTACCTCACTTGGGTTCTTGTGTTCACAGTAACTCGGGAAACAAGGTGGTCCAGGTCACAGTTCCCGACACCATCACTGAGTGGAAGGCTATGACATTCTGCACCTCCCAGTCCAGAGGCTTCGGCCTTTCGTCTACTGTTGGGATGAGTGCTTTCCAGCCGTTCTTTGTTGACCTGGTGCTGCCTTACTCGGTCGTTCGTGGAGAATCCTTCCGCCTTACAGCCACGGTCTTCAACTATCTCAAGGACCCCATGAGGGTGAGAGTGAGGATGCCCGAAGGACTGCCGCTCCTCAAGTCCCTCTCTAAAGTGGAAGCATACCGGATTTCCTTGGAGATGCCTTGTTGGAGTTATGGGCCCTGAGTCCCTAGGTCACCCTCCCCTCCCCTCCCCTCCCCTCCCTCCCCTCCCCTCCCCTCCCTCCCCTCCTCTCCCTCCCCTCCCCTCCCCTCCCTCTCCCTTCTTCCCTTCTTTCATACTGTGAGTTGAGCGCATGGCTTTAAGCACCCTAGCCAAATGCTTGACCATTGGGCTACATCCCCGCACTCTTTTTTATTTATTCATATATTTATTCTTTGACAATTCCGTATATGAATGCATTTTTGTCCTCTCTCGCTGAATTCCCACCTCCCAGCCTACTTTTTTACTTTTTACTTTGCGATAGAGGCTCACAAAGTTGCTCCCATTGGCCTTGAACTCACTCGGTAGCCCAACCCTGACTTGGACTTGCGCTCCTGTGCGCTCCTGCCCGGGCCTTCCAAGGCGTCAGGGTTTACAGGCCTGCACCATCATGTTCCACTCATACCTTTTACTTCTTGATCGTGCAGGTTCAGACTCGCCTGGCCCCATCAGATGAGTACCATGTGGACTCAGGGACAGATTATCAGGCCTCCAGCTGCCTGGGTGCCAACGAAGCAAAGACCTTTCACTGGAACATCACGGCTGTCAAGCTGGGTAAGAGAGGACTAATGGACTGGGAAGCCGACAGGACAGAGACCTCTGTGTTTTCCTGCTTTGTTGGCTTGTTTCTGCTTTGCTCCTTTTCATTTGCCGCTACCCTGTCCCTCCTGAGGCTGTGACATGTAAATAAGCAAAGGCTCCAAGAGAAGACCAAACAAAAGTACCCAATCTAGAATATTCAGAGTGTGAAGGAAGAGCTTCAGTGTTTAGACCTGGACAAGGACCCACATGGGATGGACACTGTCCCAGCTGCTTTAATGTTTTAACCCATTTCTAGAAAATACTTATTTTTATGTGTCAGTGTCTGAGTGTACATCCATGTGCCATGTGCAAGCAGGAGCTTGTGGCGGGCGGTCAGAAGGAGGGCATCAGTTCTTGGAACTGGAGTTACAGATGGTTGTGAGTCACCCTGTGGGTGTTGGGAACTGAACCTGGGTCCTCTGCAAGAGCAGCTGGAGATCTTAACCACTGAGCCATCCTTCCAGCCCCAATACTAACTCATTTAATCTTCATACCGACCCACTGGCTCTCTCCCACGGAGTAAATCCCTGCAACCAAAAGATGATTTAATAGTCATAAACTACTGGAAAACTTAATGGGTTGGAAGAACAAACATTTATTTATTTATTTACACACAGCTACATATATTCCGGGCTGGCTTCAGATTCACTGTGTAGCTGAGGACAGTCTTGAGCTTCAGATCCAAGCCTCGAGCTCCTGTGCTGGGATTATAGTCATATGTGACCACACCTGGCTTATGTGGCACTGAGGTCTGGCAAGGCTGTGGTCTCACCTGAAGACCTGAGAGAAGATCTGCTTCTGAGCTCACTTCAGAGGCCCTGTTTCTGGCAGGCTCACGGTCTGAACACCATTTTCTTAGCTTCCGTTGTGAGCTGGAGCCCCCATTCCATGACTCATAGGAGTCTTCTCTGGGCAGCTTTGTCACAAAGCAGCAGTCCTTCTCCAGAGCCCATGGCTGGCAAGTCTGCACACCAGAGAGAGCCTGCAGCCTTTGTGTGAGCATCAGAAGACCTAGCCCATTGCTTCTGCTTGGTCTCGAGTCACTGGGGCTGGGGACCTGCCTCAATGGCAGACTAATGGCCTAGTGTGTGTCACAAGGCCAGTAGTTCCATCCTCAGCACCAAAACTACAAAAACAAACAAACAAACAAAAAAGCCAAACATCCTACCCTATTCAATGGAGTCACTCAACCCAGCCCACACACCAAAGGAGGTAACCATTAAAACGCAGGGCTCCTGTACCCTTACAAGTCACCTTTCATACTGCCTCCTCATCACTGTGTCACCCAGGAATACCTGAGAAGTGCAGAATCCAGGCTGCACACCAGGCCTCTGAGCTAGAGCTTGCACTGTGACACGGTCCCAGGTGATGGTTGGGCCATGCCGGTTTGAGAGTCTAAAGGGGAGGAGGCCTCGTTGGCCCCTTGGTTGTTAGGCTGACACTCCCCTTCCTTTATCTCCCCTCAGGTCATGTCAATTTCACTATTAGCACCAAAACTGTAGACAGCAATGAACTCTGTGGGGGCCGGAAGGGGGTTGTCCCTAATAGAGGCCAGAGCGACACGCTCATCAAGCCAGTTCTTGTCAAGGTGAGTGTCTCTCAGGACTGGCATCAGGTGGAGATGACAACCACACAGGATGCTCAGTGCCCCACCCTGCCAGTCAGTTTCACAGCCCTCACACTCTACCTGCAGCCTGGGAGTTTCTGTGTTCTTCTCCCTTGGCCCTTCTATCTTAGCCATTTGCCTAACCCATGCCTGGGGCCCACGGGAGTGCTCAATGTGATGCCAGGCTCACTGCAAACACTCAAGCGAATGTTAGCTTCCCTTATTAAAACTCATGACCTCATCAGTTGCTTTTTTAACCCATTGCAAACCCTACTGAACCTTGCTTCTAAAAACTTTTCTAAAGGTTTCCCTAGCTGTAGGCTGTGTCTGGAAAGATGTTTATAAAACGAGCCCATCCTGGGATCGAGACAGGGTACTTCTATGCTTCAAAGAAAATCTCCCTTTTCTTTCATTCTGAGGGAAGCATGGGACCCTGGGAAGGGCCTTCTCCCTGTCCTTCCCCTTCTATTCCCATCATGCTGTTCATCTGATGCTCCCTCCGTTGTATCGTGCAGCCTGAAGGCATCCTTGTGGAGAAGACTCACAGCTCACTGTTGTGTCCCAAAGGTGGGTGGACCTGAACGGGTGGCTAGGAAGATGTCCCTTGGGCAACAGGTGATGTTCACACACAAAAGGAGGGTGGCGCTGGAAGTGGTGGTGCAACCTGTAATCCCAGTTGAGTGCAGAGGCAGGAGGATCACAAGGTTGGGGTCAGCTTGGTTTAAACTGGGAGTTCCAGGCTAGCCAGGGCCACACAGAGAGAGACCTTATTACCAAACCAAAACCAAGCAACCAAACAAACAAACAAGGCAGAGGAGTGCACAGACTGGAAGTGAAAAGAGAGGCTGGCTAGGTTGTTACCCCTGCTGGGATCAAGGAACTGAAAGGCAGGATTTTACAAAAAGGAAAATTCTAAGGAGCCCATGTGTGACTCCTTGAGTTTCATTTTCAGCAAAAATCACTGTGAATCCGCTTAAACCCAGCTGCATGCCACCCCATAGAAAATACTGGAACACACTGGGAGTAGAAAACCCTTGATCACAGGACTTGACTCAGAATCCCAGGACCCCACCATCCATGTCACCTTTTCTATGTGGTCACAGGAGAGGTGGCTTCAGACTCTGTCTCCCTGGAGCTCCCTGAGGATACTGTTCCCGACTCCGCCAAGGCTCACATTACTGCTCTGGGTAAGCAGCTTGCTTGGAAAGGACAAGGTACAAGGTGGGCCAGAGGCTGCAGAGGCATAGCGGGGCAGCATGTGCACCTGAAGCAAGTATCCGAGATCTGAAGGAATGAAAGAAGGAAAGCAAGTCCTGTACCAGATGGGGCTACAAATGCAGATTCAAATGAAGGTGCTGTTTGTACCTGGAGGCTAAGCGCACATTCCGCTCTTCCAGGGGGCCCAGCAACCTGTCAGTTGACTCAAACTTGCTTGTAACTATAGCTCCAGAAGATCTAGTGCACTCTTCTGGCCTCTGAGGGTACCTGCGTGCACACACACACACACACACACACACACACACACACACACACACACACACACTAATAAAACATATCTTTTTTAAAAATGAAGGAATCGAGGCAGGATAAAAATAAAACCTTTTAAACAATGGAGGCGTTGGGGCAGGAGGAAGCTAGCTGTTACGGAAGTTTGATATGTATTTGGGTCTAAGGTATCTATAACCTGGGTAGAGAAAAGATAAAATGTTTGCTGCAGCCATTTAACAATGAAGCATCTATGTTCAGCTCAGAAGGTAACAACAGCCATGTTCACACAGACAGTGCACAGTGTACGCCACTCCTTAGGGAGAACAGGGGGAATGAGCAGACATGGCGTTTGACACGTTCATCTTGCCACCAAACCCCTCCATGAACCAAACAAGGTCACAGATGACCCAGCCTTCTTACCCGTCTGTGAAACAGTGATAGTAACCACCTCTCAGGACTGACATAGGACTAAGACCTGTGTCATAGAGTTGTCATCACAGTATCTAGCACCTGGCAGGAGCTGGGTACTCGTCAGTACTTTCTTTAGTCTCTCACCCCTGCCAAGATCCCTTCCAGGTCACTTTCTCTGTTGTGACCGTGACCTATCAGTAACCGGGCTACTGCGCACATTCCCCTCCAGTGTTGCTACACATGAGATCCGTCTTCACTCTGAGAACATGGCTCGTGTCTTTCTGTCTCTGACAAATTCCTTCAGCATAGTTGATGTCGAGTACATGTTTGTAGATTTGAATTGAACCTAACTAATGTCTAAAACACAAAGGAGTCACAGTATCCTGCTAGCTGGCTTGTGGGTGTGTGTGCTGTGTCAGTAGGTGTGAATTGGAGAAAGTACCTGTAACTATGGGTGTCTGGGAGGAATGTGCTTATTTGGGGATAAATTTATGTGCAGTTGAGGAGCTTAGGTGTTAAGGTTATATTAAGGCTAAGGATGGTGGTTTTGTTATGTCACTTGCAACATCTCTGGCAACATGTCCACTTAAAATCCCTGTACTTGACCAGGTGGTGGTTGGTGGTACACACCTTTCATCCCAGCACTTGGGAGGCAGAGACAGACAGATCTCTGAGTTCAAGGACAGCCTGGTCTACAGAGTGAGATCCAGGACAGCTACCATATCCTTTATTTCTCTATCTGGATCGCAGGAGACATCATGGGCACAGCTCTCCAACACCTAGATGGTCTGGTGCAGATGCCCAGTGGCTGCGGGGAGCAGAACATGGTCATTTTTGCTCCCATCATCTACGTCTTGCAGTACCTGGAGAAGACAGGGCTGCTGACTGAGGAGATCAGGTCTCGGGCAGTAGGCTTCCTGGAGAAAGGTAAGTTAGACTTTTCTTCATTGTACACCCTTCTGGAAAGCTTACAGTAGGTGATAAGCAATAGAGAAGTTCAGTTTCTGAAGTGTCCCACATCCTTGAAAATCTTTTTTTTAAATTAAAAAAACAAGCTTCTTTTACATGTCAACCCCAGTTCCCTCTCCCTCCCCTCCTCCCCTGCTCCCCACCAATCCCCTATCCCATCCCCTTTCTGCTCTAGGGGTAGGGTGAGGCCTTCCACGGGGGATCTTTAAAGCCTGCCATATCATTTGGAGCAGGGCCTAGGCCCTCCCCTGTGTGCCTAGGTTGAGTATCCCTCTATGTGGAGTGTACTCCCAAAGTCCATTTGTATACTAGGGATAAATACTGATCCACTACCAGAGGCCCAATAGATTGCCCAGACCTCCAAGCTGACATCCATGTTCAGGAGGTCTGGAACAGTCCTATGCTGGTTTCCCAGCTATCAGTCTGGAGTCCATGAGCTCCCCCTTGTTCAGGTCAGCTGTTTCTGTGGGTTTCTCCAGCCTGGACTTGACCCTTTTGCTCATCCATCACTCCTCCTTCTCTGCAACTGGGTTCCAGGAGTTCAGCTCAGTGTTTAGCTGTGGGTGTCTGCTTCTGTTTCCATCAGCTACTGGATGAAGGCTCTAGGATGGCATATAAGGTAGTCATAAATCTCATTATCGGGGAAGGGCATTTAAGGAAGCCTTTCCACTATTGCTTAGATTGTTAGTTGAGGTCCTCCTTGTAGATCTCTGGACATTTCCCTAGTGCCAGATTTCTCTTTAGACCTATAATGGCTCCCTCTATTATGGTATCTATTTTCTTGCTCTCCTCTATTCTTCCCCTGACTCAGTCTTCCTGCTCCCTCATGACCTCCTCTTCTCCCCTTCTCTTTCTTCTAACTCCCTCTTCCCTCCCCCCATGCTCCCAATTATCTCAGGAGCTATTGTCCCTTTCCCCTTCTCTGGGGGACCATGTATGTCTCTCTTAGGGTCTTCTGTATTTCCTAGCTTCTCTGGTGGTGTGGATTGTATCTGGTAATCCTTTGCTCCATGTCTAAAATCCATATATGAGTGAGTACATACCATGTTCATCTTTTTGTGACTAGGTTATCTCACTCAGGGTGGTTTCCTCTAGTTCCATCCATTTTCCTGCGAATTTCAAGATTCCATAGTTTTTTTTTTTCTCCTGAATAGTACTCCATTATGTAAATGTACCACATTTTCTCTATCCATTCCTCCGTAGAGGGGCATCTAGGCTGCTTCCAGTTTCTGGCTATTACAAACAACACTGCTATGACCAAGGTTGAACAGGTGTCCTTGTTGTATGAATGTGCATCTTTTGGGTCTAAGCCTAGGAGTGGAATTGCTGGATCTTGAGGTAGACTGATTCCCATTTTCCTGAGGAATCTCCATACTGATTTCCAAAGTGGCTGTACAAGTTGGCACTCCCACCAGCAGTGGAGGAATGTTCCCCTTTCTCCACATCCTTTCTAGCAATCTCCATCCTCTAGACTGTCCTTGGAGTTTTTGATTTTAGCCATTCTGACAGGAGTAAGATGGTATCTCAGAGTTGTTTTGATTTGCATTTCCCTGATGGCTAAGGATGTTGAGCACTTTCTTATGTGTCCTTCAGCCATTTTAGATTCCTCTATTGAGAATTCCCTATTTAGTTCTGTATCCCACTTTTTAATCGGAGTTTTTGGTGTTTTGGAGACTAGCTTCTTGAGTTCTTTGTATATTTTGGAAATCAGCCCTCTGTCAGATATGGGGTTGGTGAATAACTTTTCCCATTCTGTAGGCTGCCATTTTATCTTACTGACTGTGTCCTTTGCCTTACAGAAGCTTCTCAGTTTCAGGAGGTCCCATTTAGTAATTGTTGATCTCAGTGTCTGTGCTACTGGTGTTATGTTCAGGAAGGAAGCAGTCTCCTGTATCAATTCATTCGAGGGCATCTCCTACTTTCTCTTCTAAGAGGTTCAATGTGGCTGGATTTATGTTGAGGTCTTTCATCCATTTGGACTTAAGTTTTATACATGGCGATAGATATGGATCTATTTACAGTCTTCTACATGTCAGCATCCAGTTATGCCAGCACCATTTGTTGAAGATGCTCTCATTTTTCCATTATATAATTTTAGCTTCTTTGTCAAAAAATCAGGTGTTCTTAGGCGTGTGGGTCTATATCAGGGTTTTCAATTCAATTCCATTGGTCTCTCTGTCTATTTTTGTGCCAATACCAAGCTGTTTTCAGGACCATAGCTCTGTAATAGAGCTTGAAGTCAGGGATGGTGATGCCTCCAGATGTTCCTCTATTGTACAGGGTTGTTTTGGCTATCCTGGGTCTTTTGTTTCTCCATATAAAATTGAGTACTGTTTTTTCCTTGAAAATCTTGATGATGTGAGTTGACGTTGTCATGACATCTAAAATCACATCTTGGTTCCTCAGGGTACCAGCAGGAACTGATGTATAAACACAGCAATGGTTCATACAGCGCCTTTGGGGAACAGGATGGAAATGGCAACACATGGTAACACTGCCTGCTTCCCACAGGTTCCCCCCTCCCGAACCTAACTCTTGAAGCACCCGCTTCCTCCCCATCTCTCCCTGCAATCTCCTTCCTCATGCTCTCAGGCTCTGCCCTTCAATGCTGCTTAGTTTTGCTCACACGTGGTCAAGTCCCTCACTCTTTCCCAGGGCCTTAGTTCACCCTTTTCTAGGTGTCTTGGCCCCCTTCTAGAACCAGAACAAACTGGAATTGTGCGCCATCATCTGGCAAGTCCCTCTTTTTGCTGTGATTTTTTCTTCACCTGTGTAGGTTGACAGCCTTTGTCACAAAATGTTTTGGCCAAGCTCAGAAATTCATCTTTATCGACGACAAGAACATCCAGGATGCCCTCAAGTGGATGGCAGGAAACCAGCTCCCCAGTGGCTGCTACGACAATGTGGGAAAGCTCCTGCACACAGCTATGAAGGTGGGGATCTTTGGAGGGGCCTGCAGCCCCCACAGTGCCTGGGAGTGCCTTTTCAGGTCTAGCCCTGCTGTGGGTGGTCTTGGTCAAGGGCTTACCAGTCTGGTCTTCTGTCTTTATGTCTATGGAAGGAGAAGAGTCTCCGGAGTCTAGTCTAGTGTTCAGATCAAGGGCATCAGCATCAGTTGGGAATTTGCTGAAATGCAGATCCCGGCTCGTACCCCAGATGCAGTGAGTGGAAACTGGGAGTGTGAGCCGGCGGCCTGTGATGATCTCATTAGAAACTGAAGTTTCAGACCGCTGGACCAGGCGGTCTCTGGGTCCCTTGCTATTGCCATTTTCCATTGTCTTTTGTACCAGGTACTGTTCTCAATATTTGTTTGATACTTAATGTTTACAACAAATCAGTGAGCTAAGTACCCGTACGCTGCTATTACTATCATTTACAAAGGCCCAGAGATGCAGTGAACTGCCCTGCTCTGTAAGTGGAAACTTTGCAGCCAGACTCCAAAGGCGCTGTCCCCTCCCCACCCCTCTACTCCTACTGTGTCGTGTAAGGAAGGAAGGATTTAATTTGGCACAGGGTCTGATGGCCTGGTGTCGGGAAGTTATGGCATGGGAGCCTGGGGAGGCAGTTTGTCACATGGTGTCTGCAATCAGGAAGCAGGGAGACATGACCACTCACGCTCGGTTCATTTCCTTCTTCGCATGCAGTCCAGGACTCCAGCCCATGGGCTGGCCACACTCAAGTGCTCTTCCTATTTTTTTTTTTCCTCTGGTTTTTCGAGACAGGGTTTCTCTGTGGCTTTGGAGGCTGTCCTGGAACTAGCTCTGTAGACCAGGCTGCTTTCGAAATTTTTCAAATTTCCGAAGCTCTTTCTAGGAGCCGTGTTGAGCAGAGAAGGTTACTCTTAATCTTTCCTGGATAAGGGGCTGGGCACGTGTTCCTGGGGTGGGGTGGGGTTGGGGGTGGGGGTTCCCTGTGAGAAACTTATTCCTCCACCTCTAAGTGCCCCCCACCCAGCTGGCGCTCTCAGGCTGCCTCCTCCTGTGGCTTCCATTCCAGTCTTTCTTACCTCACTGTGTGTCCTGGGCTGTCAGGGCTGCAGAAAGCTCCAGGGGAGACAGTTTCTTCTTGCAGTCTACACATTATTCTTTGAGGTGTTGGCCGCAGCTCTGATGTCCCCTGTCCCTGCTTCCCCCTAGGGTGGTGTTGACGATGAGATTTCCTTGACTGCTTACATCACAGCTGCACTGCTGGAGATGGGAAAGACCGTCAATGTGAGTTTTCTAACTCCTTGTCTTGCCTGTTCCTGGAGACATTTATTCTTCTTTGTCCCTATTTAACCCTGTCATTATATTTTATATTTTATTCTGTGTGCCTGTGCACACGTGCGTGCGTGCGTGCGTGCGTGCGTGCTTGTGTGTGTGTGTGTGTGTGTGTGTGTGTGTGTGTGTGTGTGTGTATTAGAAGATACTCGAAGGAGTTGGTTGTTTGCTTCTACCACAAGGGCTCTGGATGTCCAACTCAAGTCGTCAGGCTTGGTGGCAAGCGACTTTATCCACTGACCCACTGGTCCACCCTTCACTCTGTTAAAATCAAGGGCGATATGATGATATCTTTATTGCTTCCCATCTTAGGAGAAATGCCTTATGAATTCAATTGACCATGTTGACCTTTTAGGACCCGATGGTGAGACAAGGTCTGCAGTGCCTCAGGAAGTCTGTCACCTCCACTAGCAACCTCTACACCCAGGCCCTCTTAGCTTATACCTTCTCTCTGGCTGGAGACATGGAAATCAGAAGTGCTCTTCTTCGCAAGTTAGATCAACAGGCCACTGTCTCAGGTGTGTTGGTCGTAGTAGGCATTCTTTGGGACTGTGAAGGTGTGCTGTAAATTAGCCGTCGTTTTCCGTGCTGTCCTCTGCCTCACAGATCAGATATTCAGGGATTATTTTGGTAGAAGTTGGGTCATAAGCTCACCATTGAGAGTTTTGAGACAAAGTCCATTTCAGTCATCAAAAGACATCATTGCATATTCTGAACATGGGAATGAATGCATTTGTTGAGATTTACCGGGGTTTTAGAACTGTTTTGGAGATATTTGGTCTAAGATCAATTTGGGCATATTTAGAGTAATATTTGAGGTTATAGCAGAGTCATAAGCGAAACACCAGTACATTTTCTTTATCTATATGTGTAGGATTCTATTTCGAGGCAGAAATTTAATCTCCGCTTTCATCTATATGAACACCAGTACCACCAGAACCACACTGGCCTCTCATATGAGCTCTGCAGAGTTTGTTGTCTTGTACTTGACTGTTGTTGAGAGTGGGCGGGACACACCTGTTCCCCATTAGATTGATCTTGTCTCTTTTGCATCATCTTGAATTGCAGCCCACATGTTTTCCGTTTTGTTCTTCCAGTTTGATTATCTCGTTGAGCTATCCATTATCTCAGCTTCTTTTGAAGACAGTCTTCTTCCACTGTTTATCTCCATGTGTTCTTTTTTCAGGGTACCCATCGTCAGGGTTAATTTTGCCAGTATATTTTACTTAATCCACTTCCTTAGTGGATTTCTTAGCATTCATATACCTATCTTACCATTTTTATTTTCAAAATGGCCAGTCTTTGGATAAGTGAAGCCAATGATGAAAAATTGCTAAAACCTTGTACAGCAGCAACAACAACAAATGCCCCAAGCACACAAAATTCTTATGAAGTTTTTGCCTACTTATTTGCATATGCATTGGAACCTATAAACTAGCAAGAATGGTTCTCGAATATTTCTGCAGCAGAAACATTTATTGACCCTTTAGCTTCACCTTAGTGAGTTACACACACACACCATATATACTTAGGGCCAATTGAATCAGCTGGTTCGAAGAAGTATTTTCTAACCCACGATTGATTCTTGACTGCCACTTCTCCACTTTAAGGTGTGATGTTTACTAAGTGAAAATGGGAAAGTCTGTCAGTTCTTGGCAAACCTTTGCAGTGACGCTTTCTTCTCTGTAGGAGAATCCATTCACTGGAGCCAGAAACCTGCAGTTTCAGATACTAGTCCTTGGTCTGAGCCTAAGGCGGTGGATATAGAGCTTACAGCCTATGTATTGTTGGCCCACCTCATCAAAGACAGCCTGACTCAAGAGGAAATAGCCAAGGCCACTAGCATAGTGGCTTGGTTGGCCAAGCAACGCAATGCATATGGGGGCTTCTCTTCCACTCAGGTGAGCATCCAGCTTTTCTGACATAGCCAGGTAAGCTGTGGAGATAGAGAAATATCTCCCTTGCCCTCTGGGTCCTTAGACTCCTATAGAAATGGAGAAAAGGTATATGAAAATATACAGAAGGATTAATTAAAGCATGTCATGTGAACATGTTGTTTTCAGATAAGCCCACCAGAGACTACTACAAGGGCACTCTTAAAACAGAAAAGAAAGTCTTTATCACTGGCTGGCAGCTGTACTGAGACCTTGCCTGAATCCTGCATCTCTGAGCCTTTGTCTTTTGTAAACACAGACCACATCCTGGTTGTCAGACTTGGCAAGAAGCAGAACTACAGAACCCAGAGAGCGGAGTCAGTACATTTAGGGACTTTTTTGGGAGCTGTGGACTAGGTCTTTGTGGATAAGGTCTTTGTTTCCATTTTGGCAGCTTTGTGGGGCCAACATGCTGCGTTTTAAGGTCAGAATGGTGTCTCTAACATGGCAGTTATGCTAAGATCTGGGGGCCTTTTACAATGTGAGTGATGCCAGAGATGCATTTGGTCTTTTCTTTGTATTTTTATATGTGTGCTGGTTAGCTTTTGTCAACTAGACACAAGCTGGGGTCATCTAGGAAGAGGGATCCTCACCTGAGAGAATGCCTCCATCAGATTACCTGTAGGCAAATCTGAGGTCCATTTGCTTGATTAATGATTGATATAGAAGGGCATGGCCCATTGATTGAGAAAGCAGCCTGAGGGCTAGAGAGATGGCTCAGAGGTTAAGAGCACTGGCTCAGAGGTTCTGAGTTCTGAGTTCAATTCCCAGCAACACATGGTGGCTCACAACCATCTGTAATGAGGTCCAGTGCCCCCTTCTGGCATGGAGGTGTATATGCAAACAGAACACTATATGTAATATAAATTAATTAATTAATTAATTAAAAGAAAGCAGCTTGAACCAGGTGGAAGCATACACCTTTACTCCCAGCACTCAGGAGGCAGAGGCAGGTGTTTCTCTGAATTCAAGGCCAGCCTGGACCACAGAACGAGTGCCAGGACCACTGGGGCTACACAGAGAAACCTTGTCTTAAAAAACAAAAGAAAGCAAAACAAAACAAAAGCCCAAGGAAGGAAGCAAGGAGGGAAGCTGGGCAAGCCGGGAGGGCAAGCCAATAAGCAGTGTTGTTCCTTGGCAGTTGCTTCAGTTTATGCTGCCAGGTTCCTGCCCTGTTTGAATTCTTGCCTCATTGATGGACTGTAATTTGGTCATATACAAATAAATCCTTTCTTCCTCAAATTGCTTTTGGTCATGGTGTTTACCACAGCAATAGAAACCAAACTAGGAGCCAGACAGTGGTGGTGCACACCTTTAATCCTAGCACTGGGGAGGCAGAGGCAGGCGGATCTCTATGAGTTCGAGGCCAGCCTGGTCTCCAGAGGGAGTTCCAGGACAGCTAGGGCTGTTACACAGAGAAACCCTGTTTTGAAAAAAAAAAAAGAAAGAAAGAAAGAAAGAAAGAAAGAAAGAAAGAAAGAAGAAACCAAGTTAGGACAATATGTAAATAGAAATAGGACATCTATGATTATGGCAAAAATTATATGTTAACAAATTATAAAGCCTATTAGGGGATTTGTACATATGAAAACTGAGGGTTCATGGGCATGTTCCCCTCTACTATTGCAAGTACCAGAAAGTTAATATGATATAATCTCTACTCCAAATATTTACACCATAGAAGGAAAGCTAGGTCACATTTCACATAAAGGAAAGGAGTGTACATCTTTAATCCTAGTACTGGGGAGGCAGAAGCAGAGAGCTGATCTCTGAGTTTGAAGGCAGCCAGACCCTTTCTCAAAATACCATATACATGAAGGACGATCTGGAATTAAACACCATAAAGGTGGGAACTTTATCAAATTAATCAAAAGACTGTGTGTATGTGTATGTATTTGTGTATCTCTGTGTGTGTGTATGTACTCATATCATCAGCTTGAAGGATAAGAGTGGTTTGTTTGTGCGTGCATGCATTCATGTGTGTGTGTGTGTGTGTGTGTGTGTGTGTGTGTGTGTGTGTGTGTGTGTATGTGTGCGCGAATGCACGCCTATTGGATCAAGCACACTACCACTGACCTACATGCCTGGTCCAGACTTTAAAAAACAGAAACGTTTTCCAAGAGAGTGGTTAAAAGAGAGGGATCTAAGTGGATACATAAAATTTTAGTAGGCAACTACTGAAAGGAAAAAGAAATGATGTAAACAGAGACAACAATGTGTAAAGATGCAGACTGGCTACCAGGAAAACTGGCTTAGTTGGAGCTAATGGGACAGAGGCCGCCTGGAAACCAGTGATGTTCATCTTATGGTGGGGTCTTACATGGCGGGCTTCAAGCTAGGACATAATTCCAGGAGGTTAATGGTGGCTTGTTTTGGTTTTTAAACTTTGCTTCAGAAAGATAAAAAATAAAAATAAAAATAAAAATAAATAAAAAAACCCTGCTGCTTGGGGTAATTCAGAGGAAAGAGTCCCAGGACTTGGGGGACCAGGAGACTGTTTCATTAAACTAGGAGAGTAACAGGAGGAGATAAAGAAGAAAGGTAGAATTTTGATAAGTTCGAATGTATCAAAACTTATCTTAGAGCTCAGTGGTAGAGCGCTTGCCTAGCACGGGCAAAGCCTTGGGTTCAATCCACAGTGTACATATATACAAATTCACACATATGTGCAGCTTATAGCAGGGTGATTGGTCATTAGTTCATTGTTCTGAAAATTAAATATCTAACATGTAAAAATTACTCAAATGAAGAAGAAAATGTATTTTTTGTCTTCATGGAAATTATAAATTGATTTATTGAAATTAGTATAAGGCTGGGCAGTGGTGGAGCATACCTTCAATCCCAGCACTACTTTTTTTTTTTTTTTTTTTTTTTGAGACAGGGTTTGTTTTTGTAACCCTGGATATGCTGAAACTCAACTATGTAGACCAGACTGGCCTTGAACTCTCAGAGATCTGACTGCCTCTACCTCCTAGTGCTAACATTAAAGGTGTGTACCACCACACCCAACCAATTTAATAAATTTTAAAACAACGATCTGGTATTGTGCCTTACATCAGGGAACAACTTTTGTTGTTTGTCCTTAGGGATTGAAAATGTTTTTTATTTATTTTCAATTTTTGCTGCTGGGGATTGAAACCTGGGCCTTGTACCTGCTAAGTGCACAGTCTGCCAGCTGGATACACTCCAGCCCCTCTGGGACATTCTTGGCCAGGAAAGACATCTTGTTGCCTAGCCCTGAGTAATTAGAATATAAATATTCTGCAAGCAGTGAAAGAAGTCTTCAGAGCTGTTGGTGACAAATGCCTGTCAGAATTGCTTTTCACTAAAATCCTTAGTGGTTACAAAAAGTCCTCTCTCTCTCTCTCTCTCTCTCTCTCTCTCTCTCTCTCTCTCTCTCTCATACACATACACCCACATAAACAGACAATCACATATACATACTCACACACACAAGCACTCACACACAACCACACAACCACACACACATACATATTCACACACATACACACTCACACAATACACAATCATACACACACATACATACATACACACAGGCACTCACACTCACACACACACACACACACACACACACACACCCTGAATCTTTAGCCCATGGGAGGTTCTGTTGCATTGGTTGCTTCAGCGTGTTTAAACAGTGACCATCCCATGGCTCCAGCTCACAAAGGGTAGACAGAGCTTTACAGGGGAAGCTGATTTGTATCGTCCACAGGGCTGCCCCACTCCCTACTTCATAGGGCAGCAATGCTGTCTAAATATGCATGTTCTTTAGGTCTCTTTGGGATATGAAAAGTGAGGTTCTTTATTCTGTAATATGTCTTTGACAGTGTCAAGCATGTGGGCATTCTCACAGCAGAGAGCAGAACATAGCAGTTTTCCTGGGCATCTCATTTTCTTCCTCTTTATTGTAATTTTATATAAATGGCGGTTTTTGAAGTGGAAAGCTTCAAGCTACACAATACAATGTGCTCTTAGTGATAGTCTGTCTTATTCGGAGTTAAAGAATAGATATTATGTGTCCCAGTAGCTAAGAAGCCTTGGACTGAAAGGAAAGGCTGTTCAAGGGTCCTGGTACCCTCTCCAACTAGACAGAGGTCACCGCACAGATGACTGCAGAATAAATGACTGTAGAAGGTATGAACTTTCTAGGACATCAAGTAGTTGCTATTCCTCCAACAAGAGAGCTATGAAATGTACAATAAGCCATTATCCACTTGATTCTGTAAATAACCCCTTTGAAGCCAAGTTCTGTTTCTAAGTATGAATTCACCAGAATGGCCAGATGACCTAATGCTGTCCAATAACAACTTGTTAGTGATGATTGTCTATGCGTGATTTTCTATACAGCTTTGTCAGAGTTTTCCATCTCAGCTTCCCCAGGAGAGGTGAATACAGTTCTCTATACTTAGGAGTGCTGTGACCCAAGCCAGCTCCAGCTACAGGCCATTGGTTACAGGGTCCTTGAGGTTAATCTGCATGGCTCACAAACCTGTAAACCATGCTTGTTTTACTTCAGGATACTGTAGTTGCCCTCCAAGCACTTGCCAAGTTTGCCGCTATTGCCTACGTGCCATCCGAGGAAGTCAGCGTGGTTGTAAAGTCCACTGAGAATTTCCATCACACTTTCAACATAAAGTGTGCCAACAGACTGGTCCTGCAGCAGGAGGCACTGCCCATGATCCCTGGAGTGTACACTGTGGAGGCCTCAGGCCAGGGCTGCGTCTATGTGCAGGCAAGCAGAGGGCCAGGAGAATGGAGTGCATGGGAAAACAGCATCAGAGATGTCTCACCTCAGATACCTCTCCCTTGTCCCTCCTCTTCCTCTCTCTCCTTTGGTATCTCCCCTCTCCCTCTCCTTTTCCTTCCTTCCTTCCCTCCCTCCCTCCCTCCCTCCCTCCCTCCCTCCCTCCCTCCCTCCCTCCGTGTCTTCCCACACCACATCTCTCTCTAGTAATCTGAGATATACCAATTTGAAGTCCTTCCTTATTCTGATTTGGTTATCTCCTTCCACCAGACGGTGTTGAGATACAACATTTTCCCTCCTAACATCCCGGAGAGCTTTAGCATTCAGGTGGAAACGGGAAAAGCTAGTTGTGAAAAACTCACGTTGCCTCGGTCCTTGACTCTCACTATTCATACCAGGCAAGGAAAGCTGGGGGCACCTGGGTCTCGGGAACTGAAATTTATGTGTGGAAAGGGTAGGTGGAGTGGGGGTGTGCATATGACCCCCCCTCCGTGTGTGTGTGTGTGTGTGTGTGTGTGTGTGTGTGTGTGCGCGCGTGCGTGCGTGCGTGCGTGCGTGTGTGCGTGCGTGTGTGTGTGTGTGTGTGTGTGTGTGTGTGCAGAGTGTAGCAAGAGTGGAAATAGTAGATTGACACAAGTCTGCTTCTTTCTGCCTTCAGTTACGTGGGGAGCCGCAGCTCTTCCAACATGGCCATTGTGGAAGTGAAGATGCTGTCTGGGTTCAGTCCTGTAGAAGGCACCAAGCAGCTAGTAGGTGGCTTCTATTTCTTCCATTTATCTGTGTCTTAGGGAACCTAACATTATTGATGAACCCAAACCTGGTGAAGTTGGCATCATCCTATATATCCATGTGCACACATTTACAACTCAAGAACGGACCATCTGAAAGGGCTGTTGAGGTGCACCCGATATATAAAATGGAAGTGATAATAGTTGTGGTTTCTATTCTTATCCTGTGCTGTGGATGGAACCCAGGGCCTTGCACATACTAGGCGAATACTGTACATTTGGCCTACATACCACACTTTCTTTATTCTGGAGCACTTGAAACTGGCCAGAAAGAGCAGGGTCATGCTGGCCATGTACGACAGTACGTAAAAGATGCTGGAATTTGAAGTTGTCGTGAAAAGAAAAAGAATACATACTTGTTAGAACATATCTCATAGTAAAACTGAAATGTCGGGAGTTTAAAATGGAATAAAATGCTTTACGCCCGGCATAGTAGACAGCCTGGCTCTGACTTCTAATCTCTTTCTTACCTCCTTTTAAAATCTAGCTTCTGCAGCAACCCTTGGTGAAGAAGGTCGAGTCCGGCAAAGACACACTTAACATTTACTTGGAGGAGGTAGGTGTTCAGAACTAACCAAAGAGCTGGATTCTGTGCGTATCCGCTGGCTTCCCTTGACGTCTGCACATCCTAGTGTCATGTACGCAGACATGCAGGACCCGGGAGTGCTCAGTGTGAGGAGAGGTCTGCTCCATGCTGGTGCACCACGAAGCAGGTGCCACCTCTGTGGACAAACGTCCTCCCATAGATTGATACCCTGAGCTGTTTATGCCATTCCAGATTTCTAATAAGGCACATTCAAGAAAAGAAAAAATATGATGAGAATTAACATTGTACTTACTAATCCTTGGGAACTTTGAGCTTTGTTGAAATGAGAAGTTAAATGTAACATTTAAATTAAATTAAACTTAGCGCAATAGATAATATGAATGTGAGGTTTCTCTTTTCACTGGCAACAGTTCTGAATATTTTTACAAACTTAAAGCTCTATTATTTTAATAGTTCTGTGGGCTAATTATGTAGCTCCGAGGTCCAGTGCTAGGGACTGAACCTAGTAGACACAATCAAGAAAATTTTAGCTGGGTGTGGTGGCACATACCTTTAATCCTAGTTCTTGGGAGGCAGAGGCAGATGGATCTCCATGAGTTTGAGGCCAGCCTGGTGAAACCTTTTCTCAAGATAATGTTTTTTTTTTTTTAATTTAACTTTATATTCCCCAATATTTCAACTTCACAATATACTGAAACATAAAATAAACATAATACTAAGTGCCTATGTATATGCATCCCATTTTTGCACCTTTGAATTCCAGCATGTGTTTTACACTGTCAGTCCATCTCCATTCTTTCTGGCCAGTTTTGAGTGCTCGGTAGCACAATCATCATTGTGACTCCAGATTACAATACATGCTTAACAGCAAGAGCTTTAGCCAAACTGCTGCTCTGAACTCTTGGTTTTAACGATTGGTTGTGTAGCTTTGTGAACTGTTGAAAGTCTCTGTTTCCTTAACTGTGAAATGAGTTATTGGTAAAAGACAGGTAACTCTATCTGTCCTAGAACTCTTCAGTTTTTATTTATTTATTTGCAGTGCTGAGGGTTGAACCCAATGCTCTACCCCTGAACTGCATGCTAAGCCTGTAGTGTTATTCAGAGGCTTACATGGTTTAAGACTATAAAGGTATTTGAAAGTGTTCCTCACACAAAATAAGCACTCAATACATGCTATATGTCCATATTATCTTATCTTAATGCTAAGATTTAATTTTAATTCAGCTTGTTTTTATTTCAATCAAATTAGACGTTCCCAAGGACCTAGTAAACAGTCTAAACTTTGGTACAACTTTTTATCAAATTTTGTTCCACATGGGGAATAAAGTTACCTTTATTTTATAGCTCACAGAAAAGAGCGAACCAAACTAAGATTTGCTTTTAATGTGAATATCCTTGTCCCATTTTCAACCCTCTGCCCAGCCCGTTCATCTTCCAGAAAGACACATTGGTTTGTTTGCTTGTAGTTCAGAGGATCACACTCAAGGCCTCACATGTGCTCGGCAAGCATCCCACCACTGAGCTATACTGTCCCCTTTTCCACCTTAGTTTTGTTTTGTTCTCCCTCTCCCTACTTCTCCTTGAAACAGGGTCTTGCTGTGTCACCCAGGCACACCTGAGACTCTTGATTCTCTTGTCTCAGCTTCCTGAGTGCCCATGTGTGTCACCATGCTGTCACCATGCATGGTTCATTTTAGTTGTCTTTTAAAAATGTATTTTGGGGTTTTTTTTTTTGAGACAGGGTTTTTCTGTGTAACAGTTCCCTAGGTATCCTGGAGCTTGCTTTGTAGACCAGGCTGGCTTCAAACTCACAGAAATCTACCTGCCTCTGCCACCCAAGTACTGAGACTAAAGGTGAGCGCCACCACCACCAGGTCTATATTTGTGTGTGTGTGTGTTTGTGTGTGTGTGATATGCCTGTGGGTGCCTGTGGAGGCCAGAAGGGTTCATTTAATCCACTAGCGCTGGAGTGACAAGTGTTTGTGAGCCATCCAACATGGCTCTGAGAACCCAACTCAGATCCTCTGGAAGAGCAGCAGGGCCTAACCACTGAGCCATCTCTCTGGCTCCCTCATTTTGATGTGCTTGATCTGTGTTCCCTACAGCTCAATAAGAAGACTCAGACTTACACTTTGACCATCAGCCAAAGTGTGTTGGTCACCAACCTGAAACCTGCAACCATCAAAGTCTATGACTATTACCTGCTGGGTGAGTATGGGGAGCCTACATGCATCTCCCAGGCCGCTTTTATCTCACTTTTATGGCCTCGTGCTCTTAATTTTACAAATACTCCTTCACAAGACAGGCAGTAAGAAATCATATTACCTGACCTAAAACAGTTTTTTTTTAAGTCATCTAAAAAAAACTGAAGCTATAGCTTACCAGTAGAGCACTTGACTAGCGTTCACAAGGTCGTGTGTTCAATCTCAGTATTGGGGATGGAGGTGGGGGTGAGGGGAGCCAAGCATGGCGGTAGATGACCGTAATCTCAGCACTTAGAAGGCAAAAGCAGAAGGATAAGGGCTAGCTTCAGCTACATAGAGAGGCTGAGGACAGCCTGGGCTACACGAGATTCTGTTTGGAAAAAACAAATGAAATAAACAAATAATAAAATCAATAGATAATAAAAGCTCATCTACAGAAGAGGTATTTTCTATGCTGTGGTCTTTAGACCAAAGGAATGCAGTAGACCACTGTTCTCAGGGGACTGATGAGTGTGTCTGTGTCTCTATGTGCTCACAGCACTTGGAGACATCTGAAGGTGGATAAAGCAGAACTTTTACCTCTGAAGGATCACCTCTGAACTCCCCCAAGAATAACATGTCAATTCATTTCACAGATGAACAGGCAATGGCTCAGTACTCTGACCCTTGTGAATGAGGTGAGTCCAGCAGAGAGAGAAGTCCAGTTCAGGGATGGGGTGGTACCATTCAGAAGGAAGAGGACTTTGGGGCAGGGGAGCTTCGGCCGAGAGAACTCTCTTTTGAGATACTGTTATTGTCTTGGTCTTACTAAGTGGCTCAGGCTGGCCTTGAACTTGTAAACCTCCTACCCCAGTTTCCCAAGTGCCATACTGTCCTAAAGTCTTGAAGAGAGCACGATGTCTCCATAGTTCACATCAGAAAAAAAACTAATAGTGATATTTGTGTGATGGTTTCTATGTGATTATGAGTGTATTGTGAAGGTATATGTGTTATGGGTACATATGTCTGTCTGTATGTATGTATGTATGCCTCCTGTAGGGGCGGGACAGAGGACAACCTTCTACCTCATTATTTATTTACTTACGTATTTATATAACATATCTTCATTGTATAAAAATACTGAAATGAAACACCATGAGACAGACAGGGAAAAGAAAAGCCAGGAAGCCAGAGTAAGAATGAGAACCATGATGTGACATGGGTCCGAGGTCTTAGGACAGCACTCTGGGTAAATAAGACCTTCATATCTTCTGCTGTTCATTTATTTGTTCGCTTGCTTTTCAGGATGGAAGCTGGAAGGGAACTGAATTAACCCTCTGTGACCTGGTGAACATCGTTTTGCTCCATCCAATCACACAACTTGATTCTCTGATTGGCTAGTGGAGGGGTGGCTGATGAGAATGCCTGAACCTCAGACTCTCTACTTTCTTACGGAGAGACAGGGTAGGGATGCTCTCACACAGGGGACTCGACAACAAAAGATCACAGTGGAAGAGAACCGGCTCAGCCATTCTTGTATCCATTCATGGGACCCTCGGAGAGTGAGTGGTGGTGGTAGGTGGTGGTGCAGGGAAGATGAGCACATCTCCTGGACATTAAATCTGGGGAAGATGGGACTTAAACTTTGAGATTAAGCTAAAAATTAAAGCTTTTGAAAGGCTATCAGTGTATCTGGCTCTGTGTACTTTTTGGAGTCTGGGATGGTTTGAATGAGAAATGTCCCCTGCTGGCACAGCTATTTGAATACTTGGTCCCCAGTTGGTGGTGCTGTTTGGGTAGGTTTGGGGGTGTGGCCTTACTGGAGTCAAGCTTTAAGGTTTCAAAATCCACATGCCATTCCCATTTCACTGTCTCTGCCTTGTGTTTGTGGACCAAGATGTAAGTTCTCATCTTGCTGCTCCAGCCCCAAACCTGCCTGCTGCCATCATCCCGGCATGAAGATGAAAGACTCTTATTCCTCTGGACAGATAATAAACCCTTCTCTCTACAAGTTGCCTTGGCTGTGTGTTTTATCACAGCAACAGAAAAGGATCTAATTCAGATACCAAAGTTTTTTCTTTTTTTTTTAAGATTTTATTTATTAATTATGTATACAACATTCTGCTTCCATGTATATCTGCACACCAGAAGAGGGCACCAGATCTCATTATAGATGGTTGTGAGCCACCATGTGGTTGCTGGGAATTGAACTCAGGACCTCTGGAAGAGCAGTCAGTGCTCTTAACCTCTGAGCCATCTCTCCAGCCCCCCCAAAGTTTTTTCTTACAGCTAAAACGTTACAAGGGGGATTCTTCACTTCCTTAAACCTTCTAATCAAAACTTCTCAAAAAATCATCTTTACTAACATGACTCTGCATGTGAAAGATGCAGAGTCAGGGACTATTTAAGAGACTGTGTTGAGGATGACAGTGTAATTCACTAGTAGAGTGTTTGCTTAGCAAGCCTAAAACCATCCTTCATTCTGTCCCAGTACCACACACACACACACACACACACACACACACACACACACACGCGCGATTATATGGGCAGAATTCATTTTATTTTATTGAGACAGGGTCTCACCATGTAGTCCTGGCTGTTCTGGAACTCTTTATAGTCCAGTCTGTTTTTGAGCCCACAGAGAATCACCTGAGTCTGTCTCCCAAATGCTAGGATTAAAGGTTTACAGGTGTTCAGCATCAGAAATGGCCAGAATCTTTTTGTTGTTGTTGTTGTTTTGTTTTGTTTTGTTTTTTGAGACAGGGTTTCTCTGTGTAGCTTTGGAGCCTGTCATGGAACTTGCTCTGTAGACCAGGCTGACCTTGAGCTCACAGAGATACCCCCCACCTCCCAATCTCCCTCCACCCCCCCCCACCACCTCTGCCTCCCAAGTGCTGGGATTAAAGGTATGTGCCATCATCACCCAGCAAGTGTGTTACTTTTATAATAAATAGGGGGAATCTTGCAAGATTTCTTGATTTTTGTTTCTTAATTGATTTACATAAATAATACAAATATAAACACACAGCATAATTTTATTATAGTTTTTTCATTTGTTTATTTGTGCGTATGTGCGCACCTGCATGCACTCTCATGCGTTCACGTGTATGTATGTGTGTGTGTGTGTGTGTACCCACATGTGAATGCTGTAGTGTAAGCATGGAGGTCATAGGACAGTTTGTAAGGGTGGGCTTGAACTCAGGCCATCAGGCTTGGTGGCAAGCACCCTCATCTGCTGAATCTTCTTTGAGATAGCCTGACTGATTCTGATGGATTGAAATTCCCTATGATTTGATTCAGTTTAATTTCTCCAAGAAACCCGGATGGGACACTGGTATAGTAGTCATGAAGGGACCAGCTCCCCTTTCAGCAGTCATAACGGCCGAACACGTGCTTGTCTGACCTTGTCCTAGACACTAGAAAGTCAGATCCCTGCCTTGTGACAAGGAACCAATCAGAAGTTAGCTGGTGGCGCTATGCTTTACCACCCTGGGTGTACTTTACCGACAAGCACACAGCAATGATGTAGAGCATAGCAACCACCCTGGGAGGGCCTATGGGCCATAACAACCAGTTGGCCAATCAACACAGGGCAAACCCTCCAAGGCTGGAGGCACACCAATAGTGAGCCTATGCGTACCCCTAGACACTCCCCTTACGCTGCCCCACAAGATCTCTTGGGAGGCCCTAGGTCTTGTCTTTGCTAGCCATCCTCCATGGCGGGTGGATGAAAGACCCGAGCTAACATGGAGTTAGCTTGTTAAATTACAATAAAACCTCATGCAGTTTGCATCAAGCTCTCGATTCCGCCTGGTGATTGGGGTGACCGAGGTCATGGCCTGGGACCCCGGATACCTGAGTTTTCCAGGGGTCTAACAGTCACTGCAGCAGATGCTCCCAACTGTCCACGCCTTTTACTCTCTCTCTTTCTTCTTTCTCTTTCCCCATGCCCTCTTACTGTTACATCTCCCAAAACCCAGAAGTTGACCTATTGTACAAAATCTGGTGCATATCTTTACCTCTTCTTTTTAGTCTACCGTTAGCCCAAACCCCCCAATACCCACCCTATTTTCCCCTTTGCCTCAGTTCCCCCCACCCACTTTGCGAATCCCTCTCCTCTGTTTCCCATCCTACAACCTAATACTTAGTCTGGCCTCACCATGACTGCTTACTTGTTTTCTTATCCTCCCACTCAGATCAACCTATTAAAATACACAGAACTATTGGAGTCCCTTCACTCTCTAAAACAATTGGTACTTGACAAGTATCTGCTTTGTAATGTAAGGAGCATTAAGTATTTGTCAAACACTGTAAAACTTCGATTCTAGACAAGGAATTCACCCCCTCCCATAAAACCTTTATGCAAATATTTTAATAGTTCCTCCACCCCAAAGCTTTTGTTTACACCAAGGCTCTACAACATTCTCAGGTCTTAAGTGACCAAAGTTTCCTTTGAACTGATTCTTTTTAAACTAGCCAGTCATGAAAGACTGTGAGGTCAGATCCCAGTCAAGAGAGAAAAAACAGAGCCCTCACCTCCTGCATTAGAATGAAAGCCAAGGTTTCCCCCTGCCTTGGTGAGCTCACTCGTCTCATTTTGTGGGTAAGGCACCCTCTTGAGGAAGAATAAAGTTTTGTCTTTTGAGTTGCTTTAGCTTTGGGTTGTTTCACCAAGACTATTTCTAACTTCTGTCACCTGCCATCAATTATTAGAGTAGATGCTGGATACTGACTGCTGCTACTGCCAGTGCTCAACCCACAGGGGCAGATTGGAGATTGTACCTGGGAAATCAGTTTAACAGATGAAATATTACTACAACCCCATCTATCCTGAACTATCTTCCAAGGGAACACAGACAGCTGAATGAAAGTACCAGAGTTAATCCACAATATGAAAATAAAACTAAAAAATGAGATAGAAAATATTAACTAATGAAAGACCCCCGAGGCTCAGGCCCCCAGGATCTCGGTCCAGGACCACGACAACCCCAATCACCCGGAGGAGGCGGAAATTTGATGCAAACAGCAAGAGGCTTTATTGCAGTTGTTTAATGAGCTAACCCCATGTTAGCTCGGGCCTTTCCGAGCGAATGGTGGGGAAAGACGTGGAGAAGCCACTGCATAGAGATCTTATAGGGCAGTGTAAGGAGAGTGTCTAGGGGTACGCACAGGCTCAGGATTGGTGTGCCTCCAGGCTTGGAGGGTTTGCCCTGTGTTGATTGGCCAGCTGGTTGTTATGGCCCATAGGCTCTCCCAGGGTGGTTGCTATGCTCTGCGCGTCAATGTGCACTTGTCTGTAAAGCACACCCAGAGCCGTAAAGCATAGCACCACCAGCTAACTTCTGATTGGTTCCTTGTCACGAGGCAGGCATCTGACCTAGTGACGAAGGCAAGGTCAGGCAATCAAGTGCTAGGCTGTTATGGTTGTTGAAATGGGGAGCTGGTCCCTTCACTATAGGGAGAGGGGGAGGCCCTGAGTTAAGTCCTGAGTGAGTTTGTATTAAAGACATGGGCATGGTTGTGTCAAGGACTCTGATACCTCAGCACTATGGGTGTGGCAGAGCCTTTCCCAGGAGAGGCTCAGAGGGATGGCAAAGCTTTCCTCGGGAGCCAAATAAGTGAATAGTGAGCACAAAAACTAGCAACTGCACCTTCCTCCTCCCAGGTCTTCCTAGCCTGAGAACACTGGCTACAGAGACCTATTGAGGTCAGCTAACTCCTCCCACTGTGCTATTCATGATAAACACACTGAGGTTCTGGGCTGTGGTGCTAGTAGGTACCACTCCAATGGAGTGTACACAATCCACCTGACCCCAGGGTTTCTGTACATGTGTCTGTCCTTTTTTTTTTTTTTTTTTTTTTTTTTTTTTTTCCTGTTGACACCTCTAGTCAGGGTTCTAGGACCAAGCCATATGGGTTTAAAGAAGGCAACTGAAGAAAATCTAAAACAAAATCACGAGAGAAATGAAAAACACAATGGGTCCAATAAGAGTGGACAGCCTCCCTAACAGAATAGATTATGTGGGAGAAGAGTATCCGTGTATGTAAGTGGGAGCTTCTGTGTCCCACAACCATGCTCAAATTCACACTCAGAGGCTTGTGTTAATTGTAAATGCTCGGCCGGTAGCTCAAGTCTGTTACTAGCTAACTCTTACGTTTTAAGTTAACACATATTCCTATTTACACTCTACCACGTGGTGGTACCCTTATTAGCATGGCATGTTCATCTCCTGCTCCCTCTGCATCTGTTGGCGACTCCTGACTCTGACTTCTCCTTCCTGTCATCCTTAGTTTGGTGATCCTGCCTATACTTCCCTGCCTGGCTACTGAACAATCAGCATTTTATTAAACCAATTTGAGTGACGAATTTTTACAGGGTACAAGAGAATTATTCCACACCAATTATTATTGAAGACAAAAGACAGGAATTGAATGATTCAGTCAAGGTCAATCATAAAATTTTTGAAGTCTATGAACGGAACATATAAGAACTTTGAGATCCTATGAAAAAGCCAATTATACAAATTATACAAGGAGAAGAAATTTCACATGAAAGGCATAGAAAATGTTTTTAAAGAGATCATATTAGAAAATTTCCCAACTATAAGGAAAGAGAAGCCTATCCAGCTACAAGAAACACACAGAACACCAGACAGACAGGACCAGAATAAAAAAAACCCATGCCATACTGTACTCAAAACACTAAATGTACAGAGAAAGGTACAAAAAAAAGTGTATTGAAAGCTGCAAAAGAGAAGAGAAGAACCAAGTTGGAGACAAAGGCAGGTCCATCGGGAAAATTGCAGACTTTTGTTTTGTTTTTGTTTTCTGATACAGGGTTTCTCTGTGTAGCCTTGGCTGTCCTGGAACTTGCTCTGCAGACCAGGCTGGCCTTGAACTCCTGGAGATCTGCCTTTGCTTCCTAAATGCTGGGATTAAAACTTGCGCCACTATGGTGTGACTTTTTAATTTAAATCATTAAAACAGGAAAGTCTTAGACTGATGCTTTTCAAACTCAGGAAAACCACAATTGCCAACCCAATCTTTGTCTGTTGTTTTTCTAGACGGGGTTTCTTTGTGTAGCCCTGGTTGTCCTGGAACTCACTCTGTAGACCAGGCTGGCCTCGAACTCAGAGATCCACCTGCCTCTACCTCCCGAGTGCTGGAGTTAAAGACGTGCACCACCACCACCTGCCGACACAGTCTAATATACCCAGCAAAACTATCTGTTATAATTGAAGGTGAAAGGAAAACTTTTCCTGATAAAATCAGGCTAGCAGAATTTGTAATCACCAACCCAGTAAGCCCTAGAGAGGATATTGGAGGGAATACTACAATTTGAAGAGAAACACACTCAAGAGATGACAGCAGGAAAACCCAAATGATACAAAGAGTCTTTAAACAAAAGAGAATTCAGAAAGTACCAAACACTACAAAATGAACAAGATGACAAGAAGCAATGCACACCCTCACATAACAACTCTGAATATAAATGTTTTCAATTCACCCATCAAAAGACATGGGCTAGCAGATTGGTTTAGAAAACAGAATCTCTCTGCTAGAGAGATGGCTCAGAGGTTAAGAGCACTGACTGCTCTTCCAGAGGTCCTGAGTTCAATTCCCAGCAACCACATGGTGGCTCACAACTATCCATTATGAGATCTGGTGCCCTCTTCTGGTGTGCAGATATACATGGAAGCAGAATGTTGTATATATAATAAATAAAATCTTAAAAAAAAAAAAGAATCTCTCCTTTTGCTGCCTCAAGAAACAAGCCAAAGATGAACACTACTTAAAGGAAAAAGAGTGGGGGGGAAAGTGTTACAATCAAATGGAACCAGGAAACTAACAGGTTCTGCTATTCCAATAACTGGCAAAAGGATTCAAACCAAATCTTGTCATAGGGGATAAAAGGGTTACTTCATACTGATCAAGGGGAAAACCATCAAGAATAAATTACAATCTTAAATAATACGATCTGGACATAGGCTCCCCTAATTTCATAAGACAATCACTACTAGTTTTCAAATCACACATGAATGCCAACACAGTAGTAGTGGGTAACTTTAATATTACACTATAAAAATTAAACAGATCATATATTTTTAAAAGGGGATAAACACTGGAATTAAATGACATCATAAAAAATGGATTTAACTAACATTTACAGTTTCGTCAAAATGCCAAAGCAGGGCACAGTGGTGCACACCTTTAATCCTAGCACTAGGAAGGCAGAGGCAGGCAGATCTCTGAGTTAGAGACCAGCCTGGTCTATATAGAGAGTTTCAGGATAGCCAGGGCTACATAGAAAGATCCTATCTCCAAAAACAAACAAGCAAACAAACAAACTACAACAAAACCCCATACTATTGATGAATGAGTCATTAAAGGAATCAAAAAAGAAAAAAATTTAAATCCCTATAATTGAGTGAAAATAAATACAAAACGTATCTCAATCAATGGGAAACGGTGTAGGCCGTCCTACAGGTGCCTACATTAGAAAGTCAGATGTGTCTCAAATAAACAGTCCGATGAGGATCCTTAGAGCACCGGAAAAAAACAAGAACAGACCAATTCCCAAAAGCAGTGTATGTAGAGAGATAACAAAGATCAGCGCAGATATTAATGAAATACAAATAATAATTGTTGTACCCAAAGCCTGGACCCCAAAGCCCACCAAAAGACCAGATCCAATGCAAAAGCCAAGAGTCTTTTTAATTACCAGCTAACTCAGGTCCTCAGTCCCCCAACACAGCTGGTGGACTAGCAGGGACCCCAAGCTGCAGTGGGGCAAGACATATGTTGCGGGAAGAGCAAGGCCGGTTTCTGGGGGTCTGCTAGTTACTGCATAGTAACAGTCTCAGGATTGCGCCTCCCAGCTGGGGGGCGGGGGAACCTGTCCTGAGTTGATGAGTCAGCTGCGGCTGCTGGAAAGGTTGCTATGCCTGGCGCCATCCGAGGGCCTTTGCTACCTACAGCATTCCACCATTATCAGTAAAGCACATCCAAAGCCTGCCAGCTAACTTTTGATTGGTTCCTTACCACATGGAAGCTATCTGGTAGTTTCTTCCAAGTAATTAGAGCAAGGTTGGGGGAGAGGGGTCCACATGACCTCCAGGGCAGGGAAGGAGCCAAGCAGGAAGAGGACAGAGTTAAGTGGCAAGTTCTCTTTGTGGCACAGGCTAGTACCTCTGCCCATAACGGGAAATCCTAGGGCTCCATCTACTGGCCACCCCACTCAGCCTGATGGGGCTAACTCAGTCTCAGGTCAAAAACCTTTCTATTGTAGTCCGCCACGACATTTCAACCTGGAGCATCCTAAGTGGCTAGCCTATATATGTATGTCTCTGAGGGCCATGTCCACTCTGCAGAACGGGGAGGGGGGTGTCCGCTGGCAGTATAAATCTCCCTCTTTTTGTCATGAGGGAAGGCCAACCTCTATCCAAGCACCTCAAACTCAGCTCAAACTGGAAAAAGAAACTGGGTGGTGGTGGTGCATACCTTTAATCCTGATACTCAGGAGGCAGAGGTGAGTTTGAGGCCAGCTTGGTCTACAGAGTAAATTCCAGAACAGCCAGGACTATACAGAAAAACCCTGTCATGGAACAAAACAAAACCCAAAACAACAACAACAAAACACCAAACCAAACAAAACAAAAAACACCTGAAAAAGGACATTCTTAGAACATGAGTAGCCCAACAAGGAACGAGGTCTCCTATCTTGCTCCCTTTGAATGGTCTGACTCTGAGGCTTATATAGAATCCCATGATCTCCATCTCCAAGGATGAGCTTTGGGTAAACCTTGATGTGACAAGGACCAAAATTACATTCCTTATTGATATGGAGTGACTTTTCCTGCTTAGACGATCATCTCTGGTTTGACCTTCAGGTCTATCTCCAGCCCTTACCAGGTTTTGACCTGGGAGGAATGACAAACGCAGCAGTTGGTTTTGAGTATATAAGTTTTACTTCACACAAATGTCAAAGTAACACACAAGCATAAGCAAACAATCCTAAGAACCACAGACAATAGGTTCATAGCAGGGGATGCTTCTCCTGAGGGCTCCAGACTTCTGTTCCTCTGGATTCAGGCTGTCTAGTCTCCTGAGGGCCCAGCTGGTATGGCATTCAGCTAGATGAACTGGTTGTTTTAGGTTAGCGGAAGAGAGCTCCAGGACATAGAGTCGTGGTGCACTCTAAAGTTCCCAGTTCTGAGCTGGTCCTTAAATAGTTTGCGAAATCTTGCTAATCACACTTAGCCACACTCCACACATTCTCACTCTTATCTACAATGGCCGAGTAGTGGGCCTGTACTCCCTTTCTTTTCATCTTTCTTCAACCAGGCCTTTGCCTGCCGGGTTGTAACCTTTGTCTTTATCTTCCTCCAGGCAGGCCTTTGCTTGCCTGGTTACAAGGCTCCTTACAGGGTCCCTGGTTCTCCTTACTGGCATCAGTGCCAAGCTCAACCAGTCCACTTATATACGGCTTTTAATCTGTGTGTTAGCATCTTTTCACCCATTCCTTTCTGTCCCTTCTTAGCTTCCCTGTTCTCTTCCTGACTGGGGACATCTTTTAAGGCCTTTTGAGATTCTGTAGGCTCTTTTGGCATGCCTAATGTCAGTAGCAGTGGGAGGAGCCAGAGACATAGCTGCTTGAGGCCACTGGCGGCAGCAGCAGTCTGAGTCTTGTTGGAGATGTCTCCTCCCATGAGGACATGACTCTGGACTTTGCTAGCGACAAGAGTTTTAGCTGAGTCAATATGAAGCAGTTAGATTTTACTAGGATGAGCATTTGATATAGATTTGAGATTATTCATAGAGGAAGCACTCAGGGAAAGGGCGAGACCAACCAAGTTCGATGTGAACTTTTCAAAGAGAATTGGGCACACATTAGCAGTGGCAGTATACAGGAATTTTGATAGCTCTCATATTAAGATTCAAAGGGTTTCTAATGAACCACTCTCCTTTCTCTCTTTTTGGTAAACAAGACCAGGTGGTTCCTGATGGGCTTTGGATGCAATCTGATAAGGTAAAACCAAGGGCCAGAAGGGTTATTTAAGGTTAAGGAATATCTTCTGAAAAGGGTTCTCGGGAAAGTCCTAGAAAACTGCAGGTTTGTATCTGGGAAAGGAGAAAGGTTCCATATGCTTCGGACTTAAGCATGGTTTGTTACTATTTTAACATTCTTATTGAAATATCTTTACAGAAAATAATTATTTTTTTCTCAGTGTATGCAACCTTCACAGCAAATTTAATTGTGCTATAATTCTGGCTTTTGTTTGTTTTTAGCAGAATTTGTGTGTGTGTGTGTGTGTGTGTGTGTGTGTGTGTGTGTGTGTGTGTTTAATGTTTAATATAGATTTTAAGCACAGGGTTGAGAGAAAGAAGGCACTTAGGAAGACACCTGAAAGCAAGAGTGTGACCCCCTGGAAGAGAAAGTCCCTGCTGTAACTTCTTTTTTTTTTTTTTTTTTAAACATTTATTTATTATGTATGCAGCCTTTTGCATGCATGTATTCCTGCTCACCAGAAGAGGGCACCAGATCTCATTATAGATGGTTGTACATAACCGTGTGGTTGCTGGGAATTGAACTTAGGACTCTGGAAGAGCATCCAGTGCTCTTAACCTCTGAGCCATCTCTCCAGGCCTCGATGTAACTCTTGACTGTCATTTGGTGAGAGGTTTACCAGACTCCTGAATCTCTTTTCCCTCCCCATGACCACGCAGTCTTCCCTGCTTTTCTGTCCTGCCTCACTAGCATGGAGTCCCCCATCCTATAATGGTCCAGAGATGTCTGAGACCTCAAACTCCTATCGTATAGTCTCTACTCTAGGCCTCTGTCTTATATAACAAGGTTCCCCTGGACTCTGGGATCCCTCAAACAGCCACTCCTGTCCTAACTGCCCTTAAGAACCTCATCAACTTCCCTCCAAGGCCCCAGCATCCTCTAATGCCTAAAGTGTACAATTGTTCACAACTTCTCACTGATGAATTCCTGGCCGCTGGGCTGCTGCGCCCACTTAACTCTCCGTGTAACTCTCATTTGAGTGTTATAGCCCGAACAACTCTTTGAGATGTAACCTGGGAGCCACCAAAAGTCTGACACTTGGCTACATAAGACTTAAGCATGGCCGGGCGTTGGTGGCTCACGCCTTTAATCCCAGCACTCAGGAGGCAGAGGCAGGCGGATCTCTGTGAGTTCGAGGCCAGCCTGGTCTACAGAGCGAGTGCCAGGATAGGCTCCAAAGCTACACAGAGAAACCCTGTCTCGAAAAACAAAAAACAAAACAAAACAAAACAAAACAAAAAGACAAGCATGACTCCCTTGAGAAGCCCATCACACTTGGCTGAATCTTTTCCTTTCCTTGACCACAATAATCAGTATCAGATCAGGGGGCTTGTTGAGACGACTCAGATGTAGAGAGCATTATCTGCTCTTCCAGAGGTCCTGAGTTCAATTCCCAGCACCCACATGGTGGCTCACAGCCATCCCTAGTGGAATCTGATGCTCTCTTCTGGCCTGCAGGTGTACATGCAGAACATTGTGTACATAATAAATAAATAAATCTTTTAAAAATAAAAGTCAGATGGGTCTAATAGAATGCTCTAGGACCTAAAGGCTATAAATGTGACTGTAGACCTGAATCCACTCCATAGTCCCCAGAGAGGGCACATACTCTCCAATAATACCTTTTCATTCATAATGCTAGGGGTTTTATTTGGGGGGAGGAGGGTAAGCAGTTTGAAATATGGTTTTTCTCTGTAGCTTTGGAACTTGTCCTGGAACTTGCTCTGTAGACCAGGCTGGCCTGGAACTCACAGACAACCACCTGCCTCTGCCTCCCAAGTGCTGGGATTAAAGTTGTGCACCATCACTGCCCAGTCATCGTGCTAGATTTTTAAGAATGCTTTCTTTTGTATTCCTGTCCATCCTGACTCTCAGTTCCTGTTTGTCTTTAAATGATGGGACCCCTCCACCCAGATTACCTAACATCTTAGCTGGACCATCTCACCTTAGTACCTTTGGGACAGCATCCATTGTTTTGGACACGCCCATCTAAAGACCTACCCTCCCTTGAATTCTCTGTGAGAGTAATTTCCTTAATTCATAGATGATTTTTTAATCTGTGGTTCAGACAAATCCCATCCAGAGCAAACACTGCCCTGACTTCAAAAGCTACCTACATGAGGCTATGTTTTCTCTTTCAGAGGCTCAAATCTCCCTTAGAAAAAAAGGGGGAGGGGTCTGGTTCTAGGAACTTATTCCAACCACATGTATAAGGGGCCTTTCCCGTCTCTCACAGATTTCATTTTAACCATGGGGACACTACTCACAAAACAACTAGAGAGACCTTCTTGGGCATGTTGGGGTTTGGCCTGATGCTAACCCCTCTATGAGGCCCTAAAGGCATCAGGGAAAGAAGCTTCAGACTGGACTTCTGTGATGATGCTGGCTCTGGGCATTCTAGAGCAGGAGCTTGGTCACCTCCCCCCAGCTTTGATCTTCTGGTTTTACTAAATCTTTTTACAGGAGTAAAGAGGAACAGTACTGGAGCATTGAACCCAAACCCTGGGGCACTCCTTATAATGAGGGCTTATCTTCTCTAGTCCTTAGACCTAGTAGCACAGGCTGGCCCCCTTGCCTCAAGGCACTTGGTAGCTATGGCTCTTTTTGTTGAGGAGATCTCTAAATTAACTATGGGACAACCCTGATGGCTTACATACCTTATCAAGATCTTAAAACTCTCAACTCAGAACAAAAAAAAAAAAGAAAAAGAAAGAAAAAGAAAAAGAAAAAAAGGAAATAAAAAAAAAAGCCAATAAAACTCTCAATTTAGGGCCTTCTATTGGGGCTCAGCAGAATGAACAGGTACCGTGTGCTTAACAACCTCCAGAGATATAACGCCTTGCCACAGCAGTGAAATGGGTTCTCTCTCCTACCTTCATGTGATAGCTATGGATCAAGCTTAAAGTCACCAGGCTTGTGTGGCAAGAACTTTTCCTGGCTGAGCCATCCCCCTAGGTTGCCAAGCTTTAACTCCTGCTACTTTGCTGCCGGGGCCTAATGAGGGCCAATCTGTGATATTCCTGCTTAGGAACTTCGACCTTACCTGCAATGCTAAATCAAAGCTGTAAGAGTCCGGCCACTTCCCCAGCCTGTGGTGATCTGCTCCATAAATGGTGGTGGTTTAAGGTATGCAATCACAGGCCTCATGGAGGGGTCATAGAGTCTGGATCCCTTCTGGGAAATTCCAGTGCATCCACTTCAAAAGCAGACTTAATTGCCCTCACCTGGGCTTTCCAGCTAGGGACATTGTCTACAGGCTAATGGACCAGTACCTGTAACCATTGCCCTCATTTCCTGGATATCCAAGTTGCCCTTAACAACAAACCCCTCAATTATCCCTTTCAGGATCTCTTGACATAAGGGGCTGTTCATATCCTTCCTAGTGGGACTAGCATTGTAGCAGGCAGAAGAACTGGAATAAATCAGCTCAGACTGGCTTCTGCTGTGTAACCATTTCCTCTCAGATAAAATCTTCCACCCCAGAAGGAAGCTTCTTGAGACAGGGGGTCTTCTAAAGGGAAGGGAAACAATACTATAAGGAAGCTGGTTACACCCAGGAAGCAACTCTATAACTTCAGGAAGTCCCTGAAACTAACCAAATCCACTGGACCTCTTCCCTAAGTTGAAATAAGCTGTAAATGCTGTGGAAAACGGTCCCAGACAAATTGAGCTGCCCGGAAAAGGCTCTGACTATGAGTTTTCTGAAGGAAACATTCTCCAACTTGTTGAGCTGTGTGCAGACTGTGCAAGTATGCTCCAGATTCCTGGGTGGGCTTTGGTGATGCAGCTATTTATGCATCATTTCTGCTCTTATAAGTAACCCCTCACTCATGTTCCTATAAGTAACCTCACTAAAGCTCACTGGTAGGTTGTTGGTTCCCTATCTGGGGCAGTTAGACATTTATTCATGTCTGCCCTGAAAACAGTGTCACACAGCAGCTTCTTATGCCTATTGTAACTCATAGATCAAATTAGCTATACGACTAACTTCTCAGTGGCCCTTGAGGCTCTTGAGGATTGCTTCTCTAGCCTCAGCAGTACTCCCAAACTGCCATGATCTTGACATGCTGACAGAGGCCTAGGGGTTATCTGATTGACCCCGAGAGAAGGCTGTGTCTGGGATAGCGTGAGATGCTAAAAGGCTGTCAGAAGAGACATCTGACTTTAGACAAAGTATTTCTGAGGGATGGCTCCTCAGGAAGGGCATACAGGAGCTTGCTTTTCTGCTTATATACCCTTTCACATAATTGGCATCTTCCAGACTGTAGGCCACTAAGCTCCAGTGATATCAAGTATTACCATTGACATTGGCACCTGTCTCCTACCACTAAGGACCTTGTGGTAGTTTGAATGTGGGTGGCTCCCATAGACTTGTAACAGGAAAAGATAAAACAGAGGTTCCTTCTTGCTGAGGTCACTTTAGATTTAACTGGAATTTGATCTCCTTTATGGAGAATCTTGTAGAAAATTACCAACTCTGTTCTAGGATGCTGAGGTCAAGATGCCCCAGATAACTTAGCTTCTGTTAAGCTGCTTGCTTGCACAAAACCTCCCCCTGCAGCTGCTCAGTGAAATGCCAGGATGTGTGTTTTTTGTTTTTTGTTTTTTTTTTCTTTAAAAATTTCTTACTCTAAACACTAGGCACTACAATTGGGTCCTGAATACTTGAGTACTGACCCAGCTGACAGAAATAAAGACTTTCAATTGGCTATAAACTGAGTGGTCATCTCTGAGTAGGCTTCCTGTAACAGGATTGTATATTTGAATGTTCAGTTCCCAGTGTTTAGGATTAGGAAGTGTGGTTTTGTTGGAAGAGGAGTGTCACTAGGGGTGGGCTTCAAGATTTCAAAAGCCTACACCAGGCAGGACCAGTCTCTCTCTCTCTCTCTCTCTCTCTCTCTCTCTCTCTCTCTCTGCCTGAAACTTGCAGCTCAGTTGTGAGATCTCAGCTACTGCTCCAGTGCTATGCCTGCCTATCTGCCACCATGCTTTCTGCCATAATGACCATGGAGTAACCTTCTGAAACTATAAGCAAGCCCCTAATTAAATGCTTTCTCTTATAAATTGGCTTGGTCACAATGTCTTCTCATACCAATAGAATAGTAACTAAAGACAGACTTCTTGGCAACCAAGTGCTGTCACAGTCTGGCTTTGAATCTCTTTTAATAGCCATTCTCTCCACTCTCCAAAATGTCACTGAAACCTTTTATGATTCCATCCTATAACACTATGACATATAGGCAAAGCCACTACCTACCCTCATGTCCCTTCTCAGCTCTTATGAAACTCCAGAAGATGATGTTTGCTCCTTGTTGGTCATTTGCCCTTGCTGATGTATAAGAGAAGTGGGGACGAGAGCCCAAAGAGCCAAAAACAAAAGCCAAAGTTGTCACATGTTAACAGTCTGATTTGGAGCCTTACTCTAGTCACTTGTGATATCTCATATGAACATACAGAAGCTAACTAATGACCCGTGAGCCTTGCCCCAGACACATGGTGCACAAGAACCAAGTGATTTCACTTAACTACATAAAACATCTCCCATTCCCCGTGGGAGGAAATGAAAAGTAAATATCAGGGCAAGAAAAATTTTAGTAGTAAAAGCAAGTCCATTAAGGGCTGGGATACAGCTCAGTGTTAAAGCTTGTGCTGACAGGGACAAGTCCCTAGGTTTGTACCTAGTTCATCCCTTGGAAGGCTGTGGAAAAAAAAAAAAAAGTCATGAGTTTGAGGCCAGCTTGGTGAGAGCCTGTCTCACTTTGTTTTACCCACCCCAAGGTGATTTTTATATGTGTTCTCTGAGTTCGTATGTTAATATTATTTCTCTTAAGAGAAATATGTTACAAACTGAAAGACTTGACCTTAAGATGCTATACAAGGGACTGGAGAGATGGCTCAGAGGTTAAGAGCACTGACTCCTCTTCCAGACGACCTGAGTTCAATTCCCAGCAACCACATGGTGGCTCACAACCATCTGTAATGAGATCTGGTGCGCTCTTCTCGTGTGCAAGCATGCATGCAGATAACTGTATACATAATAAATAAATAAAATCTTTAAAAAAAAAGATGTTATACAAACACCACTTAGCTCTTTCTCAGTTTAATTCTGAGCATGACCATGTATTCCATTCCCTCTTTCCCTTCTTATTGTGATTTTTTGTTTTGTTTTGTTTTGTTTTCTGAGACAGAATTTCTCTGTGTAACAGACCAGGCTGGCCTTGAACTCATAGAGATCTGCCTGCCTTTGAGTCCTGGGATCAAAGGTTTGTGCCATGGTTGCTGGAGTTTCTCTTTCCAGCTCGGTCCCGAAGCTGTTTAGCCCCAAATAAACACACAAAGATTTATATTAATTTTAAACTGTTGGCCAATGGCTAGAGCTTCCTACTGGCTAGCTCTGTCTTAATTATTAACCCATTTCTATAAATCTATGTATTTCCATATGGTCTTGGCTTACCGGAGAATGCCTGGACCTGTACTCCCTTGTGGTCTACATGGCATCATCTCAAAGTCTCTCTCTGCCTACTTTACCCAGAATTCTCCTCATCTCCTAGTCCTGCCTATTTTCCTGCCTCTGTTGGCCAAACAGTGTTTTATTCATCAACTAATAAGAGAAACACATATACAGAAGGACACCCCCCATCATACCACCATGCCTGGCTCCTGTTATGATCTTGAAAATGCCACATATTAGCTTTTAACACAAATAGCATTTGTGACATTACTCACAATTGTGGTTCTAATGCTGGTGCCCAGACTTTACTTTTATCAAAGGAAGACTTACTGAGCACTGATTTGGCGTTGTAGAGAGAATATTTGCAAAATCATTCCTTATTTCTATAGAGAAATACCCGAGGTATTGATGATCTTGACACTTTGTTCATTTATAGTTATAGTTACAGTGCCCACATATGTGTTTCCAAATATGGAAGATGTACATGGTTTTGCACTTGGTGTAAGTAAACAAGTCTTCCAGATGATATGAATTCTTTGATTTTGTGTATTCTTTATTGGACAAAGGCCCTTGAACGTGTATGAGAGTGAAACCGCTGAACAAGACTCAAGGACTGTATTCTTTTGTATTGGGTTTTATTTTTTGTGATTCACTTTAATGCTAGTTCATACTATTATATGTCATTATATCTTATTTTCACTGTTCATGTGGTCTTATTTCATTGATTGGACCAGATTCTTGAATCTGATTTTGCTAGATAATGCCAAACTCTGAAAAAAATATTTTTGAAACATTTTACATTGACACCATCAAAGAAAGTGAGTCACACTCCACTTCATGCCAAGGCTTGGCACTATCAGATTTTTTTTTAATGAGTTAATTTGGAGGGTGCACAGTGTTTCATTAATTTTTTATGTGTATCTCTTTCTTGTAGCACCTTTTCTATGGTTTTGGTTATTTGGGAGCCTTGTCATGTTGACTATTCTGCTGTATTCATCTCTAGTGATAAGGGTTACTCTTCCCTTTCTGCTATGGAAAAGGGAAAGCCTTCATGGCAACTGAAGCTCTGTTTTCTTGGAGTGGGGGAGGGAAGAGAGGTTGTCTTCTGTTTGCTCTTCCTCAAGCGCCTTCAGGTCAAAATAACCTTTATGCATATTTTAGGGTGTCATACTGATTTGTTACTGGGCATTGGGCTACTGAACAGTTTTTTTTTTTATAGTATAGAAGATTAAGAATGCAACAGTCATTATTTTATCCTTAGATTTGTCTCTTAATCTAGGCCCATGGCTTCAAAATGTAGTCAGACTCTGATCTACTTCGCATGTCTGTGTGTCAACAGTTGCATCCACATTCCTTCCTTTCACCACTTAGCTCTTTCTCAATTTAATTCTGGGTATGTCAGGCTTGCTAAACTTCATGGACGAGCTATACCTTAAGCCATTGTATCTAAGTATCTATGTGAAAGGGTCTGTTGAGCAATACATTAATCCACTCTGAGGTTACAGCCAGCAACGTGATGATTGCACTTTGATTTGATCTTACCACAAAGCCACAGTCTAATTAAACTTTATTCCTCCTGCCCTTCTCTACAAAGTTGCCTGCAAGTCTCCAAACCTATGGTCTTAATCCCTTTTGTTCTGACTAAAACTCACTTGGTAGATAGACGTGGTGGTGTGCAATTGTAGAGCCAGGGAGATGAGGCAGGGGGATCATGAATTTGAGGCCATGAGATTTCATCTTGAAAAGAAAAATCAAATCCAAACTAAACCAGACCAAAACAAACAAAACTGAGCCAGTCTTTGTCAAAGTCATTTCTTTCTTGCAGTCCTTGTTAACTTCAGTCATGAGTCCAATTTCTTACCTCTCTCCCTCTCTCTCTCTTTAATTTTTTGAAATAGGGTTTCTCTGTGTAGCTTTGGAGCCTGTCCTGAAACTCGCTCTTGTAGACCAGGCTGCTCTCAAACTCACAGAGATCTGCCTGCCTCTGCCTCTGCCTCCCGAGTGCTGGGATTAAAGGCATGCGCCACCACCACCCAGCAATTTCTTACCATTTTCTAGAGTTGTAGCATCATAAAACACAATAGTTGCTTTATAAATTATGAGACAAACATAATACAATTCTTTCCCAGATTTTTAGTCTCCAATAAATTTCCTTAATTAATTCTTGCTTTTATTGCAGTTATTGGAGGCCTACAAACTATGATAGAACGTCTACACTGAGCCATATTAAAGAACGATTCACTGGTCTGGATGAGAGCAGTAATATCTCTGTTAGAGTTTCTATTGCTGTGATTTTTTTAAAAAAAGCGACTTAGGGAGGAAAATGTTTTTTAGCTTACAGTTCCACGTTGAAGTTCAACAACGAAGAAAGTCAGGGCAGGAGCTCAAGACAGGAAATAGAAGCCATGGAGGAGTGATGTTTCCTGGCTTGCTCCTCATGGCTTGCTCAGTTTGTTTTCTTATACCCCCTGAGACTACCTGTGTGTTAGGTCATAGCCTGAGACCTAACACTGCCCAGGAGTAGCACCTGGACTGGTCTGGGCCCTCCCACATCAATCTTTTTTTTTTCTTTGAATTAGAAACAAGATTGTTTTACTTGTCAATCCCAGTTCCCTCTCCCTCCACCCCTCCCACCCCACCCCCACAACTAAAACCCTACCTATCTCATATCCTTTCTGCTCCCCAGGGAGGGTGAGGCCTCCCATAGGGGGGCCATCAGAGTCTATCATTTGGGATAGGGCCTAGGTCCACCCGGCCCACATCAATCTTTAATCAAGAAAGTTCTCCATAGGCTTGCCCAAGCTTGATCTTATAGAGTTTTTTTTTTTTTTTTTTTTTCCAATTAAGGTTCTTTTTTTTCCTCAGATGATTCTAGCTTTTGTCACTTTTACAAGCAAACAAAATAAACAAACAAAACCATACTAAGTCAGCACAAGTATCTTTTTGTTTGTTTGTTTGTTTTTCAAGACAGGGTTTCCCTGTGTAGCTTTGGAGCCTATCCTGGCACTTGCTCTGGAGACCAGGCTAGCCTTGAACTCACAGAGATCCACCTGCCTCTGCCTCCCGAATGCTGAGATTAAAGTCGTGTGCCACAAACGCCCGGGCAGCACAAGTATATTATTTTTAGTCCCAGCAAGTCGTTTGGTTGGTTTAAATTGCTAAAACAAATAGGGTTTAGTGGTCATGCAGGTAATCTCAGACCTCATGAAGCTGAGACAAGAGGATTGCTAGCTCAAGGCCATCTTGAGCTATACAACATTGAAGGCCAGCCAAGCCTAGACGCCATAGGGAGATCCTGTCTCAAAACTAACAAAACAAACAAGCGAAAATCAGAGTAAATGATCTCAAATCTTAGCATGCTGGATTTATGCTAGTACAACAAAAATGTCTGGGAAAATCAGCTTAAGGAGGAAAGGTTCCTTTGGGTTCATGATTGCTTAGCTTGGGTGTTTTGGAGTCTGTGGCAAGGAGGAACATTATGGCGGGCAACGTGTGGCAATCATGGAACAAAGATGTTCACTTTGTCATCACCTGGAAAACAGAGAAGAAAACCCCAGATCCCAATATCTCCTTCAAGGGCTTGCTCAGTGACTTAACTTCCTTCTAGTAAGTCACAGTTCCTGAAGGTCCCACAACTCCCCAATAATGCACAGGCTTTTGTTCTACACAGATGTCCCGGGGAAGATTTGAAATCTAAGACTTGGGGTTGGAGAGATGGCTCAGTGGTTAAGAGCACGGACTGCTCTTCCAGAGGTCCTGAGTTTGATTCTCTCAGTAGCTACATGGTGGCTCCCAGCCATCTATAATGAGACAGGGACATATGCAGGCAGAACACTGTATACATAATAAAATATACAAAACAAATCTTAAGATAATCCAAGGCTTAACACTCAGTGCTTATGGTAAAAACACCTTATTTCCCATTCTCCATCTTAGCTGAAGTTTGGATGGTGACGGTGATGGGCACTGTCTTCACTTTCTGAGGACGGAAGGAGGGCTGAACAGCCAACATCATAGGAATGTGATGTGTCAGGAGAAAGAGGAAACCAGGTGACATGTGGACTGACTCCTGATGCTTCTGCCAGAAACAATGTGTGTCGTGTTTACTCATCCATGGCTGGACCAAGTTTAGGGAGGTGGAGGGGTATAATCCCACCATGTGCCCAAAAGGGACGTTCGTGACAAGCCTTGAAGCCCTACTCAATATAGCAAAGGGACAAGAGTTTTAGAATTTGTTTAGAAGGACTTTGTTATTTGCTCTAATCTGATCCAGGACTTTCATCTCTCAAAAGGAGAAAGCCATCCCTCATCCAATGAAAGCTTGGGAAGGTTAAGTAAGAGCCTAGTAGAATCACCATGCCCAGTGCTACTTTCTTTTTTGTTTCCATTCACAGCCAGGTGATAATGTATCATGTTTTTACTGTATTTAGGACCAAACTGTGCATGTTGATTTGGTTGCTACAATTTTTGTTAATAACATTCTCTTACCTTCCCATAATACAAACTTTTGCAAGACAAGGGGAATGCTTGTATGTCTCCCACGTACCCACTACAGTGTTGAAAATTATGTGAGCTAAAAACATATATTTATTATTTTCTTCTGAAAATTGTTTAACTCCTCAGGAGGCTGGGTTAAACCTCAACTGAAGATTTTGATAAATTTCAATCTTTTCTTCTAGAACCTATAACTTGTTTCCAAATGATTATTTTATATTCACAATGTCTATGTGCTATGCAAAGAGAGGTTACACTCATTTCACAATTAGTGGGTAAAAATCAAGGATGTCTTTATGAGTTTAATTAATAATTTACATGGCAGGCAATGGTCGATTTTTACTCAACCAACCTTAGGCATGTACAATCCAAGAAATCACTAACAGGATTTGCGCTAAGAGAGGAAAGAGTCAGTGACTTGCAAGTGTCTTGGTTGCTCTCTGCATTGGCTTTCTCTGAAGGCTTTGTAGGCAAGCATTTCAGAAGACATGCCGGAAGTACAGGCTCCTTAACAAATCCCAAAGCTAAAGCAGGCATGGAAACAATGAGCTCTCAGGAGAGATGAGAAAGTTAAACGTATAAAAAGTGAAAATCTGCTAGCATAGTTAACTAATATATGTGGCTGCAGAAGTCATCATTTGGCAAGTTTGATAGCAAGAGGTTAGACTCTGGGCTGAGAGATATGACTTGGTGGTAGAGCAACTGAGACAAAAATAACAGAAAGATAATAAGATTTTGAATTTCATAATCACATTCTGACCAAACCCCTTCCAGAAGCATCCAGCTTGTGACCAAAGGGCCACATGCAGCCAAGAATAATGCTAAAACATTGATACTTCTTTTTTCATGATTTATTTATTTGTAACTAGACTGGGCAGTTCTCAAGTATGAAATCTGTAGGTGACAACAATGTCAAAAGGTTGGCCATGCCTCCTGGGAAGGAACATTCTCAGTCTCCCACCAGCCTCTTTCAGGATCAAGACCAGGACCTTGAACATGCTTGCCAAGCACCCTACTATGAGCTATGTTCCAGCCCTATTTTCTTTTCTTTTTTTCTAGGGTGGGCAACTATTTTGTTGGGTGTTCTGGCGGGTGGGGGCTGGGGATGGAATCCAGGCCCCACACATTCTCTGAACCCTTGGCCATAAGCAATTCTTTCAGAGATCAGATGAGGACGCTGGAACCTTGGATAGGTAGCTCCTTCTCAGTAAACCTGCTTCACGGTCAGCTCTTAACACTGTAGTTGTTTAATAACAACAATTTATGGAATGCTTACAGAGGAAAATCAACAGACAAAGTAAATCCTCGACATTACTTATTTATTCCTCACAACGACCCTGCTAGATATTGCTTTCCCTTTAATGAAACTCTCAGAGGTCGTGATATGCCCAACATTAGGAAGCAGAACCACTAAGCAGTAGAGTTGGATTCCATCCAAGATCTCACAGTTCGTTGTTCTCAGCCATAGCAGCGGGCTCAAGGGATGAAGATTTTCCCTTATCAAGGTATATCTATAAATGCCCAGAGCACATCTTACAGTAATGAATTCATGGGAAATACTTATTAACTCTCAGGAGTGTATCGTGTTTGTACAAAGAGGTCTACATTCGGGTATATGAATTTGGGTTTTATGGCTGATGGACATGAAGTTAAGACATCAGGTGGGGATGGTGGTGTGTGCTTCTGAATTTAGCACCTAGGGATTGGATGCAGGAGTAGCACAAGATCACAAGGCCAGCATTAGCTACATAGTGAAGCAGTGATGAAAGAGAGGCAGACAGGAAGGAAGAAGGAAGGAAGGGTGGAGAGAGGAAGGAAGAAAAGAAGGAAGAATGGATGGAAGAAAGGAAAGAGGGAAGGAAGAGAGGAAGAAGGAATGGAGGGAAGAAGGAAGGAGGGAGAAAGGAAGGAGGGAAGGAAGGAAGGGCTGAGGAGATGGCTCAGTGAGTTAAGTACTTGTTGTGGAAGCAAGAGGACCAGAGGTTGGTTTGCCAGCACTTACAGGGAAATATGAGTATGGCCACTGGCTTCTGTCTCCAGTGTTGATGGATGGGGGTTAGGGGGTGGGAGACGGAAAGATTCCTGGGTCTTGCTGGCTAGCTGGTCCTGCCAACTAGTGAGCCAGGCTTAGTGACAAACCCTCAAAAACTAAGATGGACAGAGATAGAGGAAGAACACAACACAGCATCAATCTCTGGTCTCCACATGCACACATGTGAATATACATAAATGTACACATGCATGCCACCACACACACACAGGTGGGGGGGGGCTGGGCATGTGGGTAGGGAGGCAGGTGGATCAGGAGTTCAAGGTTAGCGTTGGTTATAGAGAAAGCTCAAAGATTGCTCAGACCCTGCCTCTAACACCTAATAAATAAGCCACACTGCCTATGTCACGCTGTCCACTGGAACAGTAAAGTGTTCTGAGCATCACTACCTGGTTCATCAGGGTACAGATGCCATACTTTGCCTAGGATTTTATTGTGACACCTAAAGCTCTTGCCACTCTTACCAGGGGTCAATGAGCAGAGGAATGGTTGCATTGTCTACACGCATGTCCGTGTGCCACACGCATGCTTGGTGCCTGTGGAGGCCAGAAGAGGACATTGGGCCTCTAGAACTGGAGTTGTGGATGGTTGTAAGTCACTGTGTGGGTGCTAGGAAGTGAACCTGGGTCCTCTGGAGTGACACCCAGTGCTCTCCACTACTAAGTCATGTCCATCCCTAGGGATTGAATCTTTAGGATGCTTTTTATTCAGAGAGCCAGCAATCTGAGTAGGTGGGATATTAACATCCCAAACAACTGTTTTCAGTTCCAGCCAGGAGGTTCAGAAATAAGCAGGGGATAAGGGCGGCCCACAGCAAGGACATTCCAGAGTCACTTTGCCCCTCAGGTCAGGTCAGCAACGTCTCTGGGACATCTTTGTTCTTCTCTCATTCTCACCCCTCATGCTCTTCCTTCATCCCGTGAGCGTCTAGGCTCATGTACTTCTTGAAACACAGAGTCTAGTTAGTGACTCTTGGTATCGACTTTATTTCCCTCTGCCTCTGGCTTCATCTCCAGAGCTTCCCTTTGCACTTGGTTTAGTACTTTCCCTTTGCACTTGGTCACATTGTTTTTGTTCTTTTAGCCCACTGACTATATGCAGTCCTTCCTCTCAGTCTTGCCATGGCTCTTCTTAAAAAGCCCTTTTAGATGTATTTATTTATTTTTTGTCTGCATGTGTGTTTTACCTGCGTATATGTCTGTGCACCATGTATGTGCCTGGTGCTCTGAGAAATCAGAAGAGGGCCCTGGATCCTCTGGAACTGGAGGTGTAGATGGTTGTGACACCACGTGGGTGTTGGGTATCAAACTGAGGTCCTTGGGAAGAGCAAGTGCTCTTAAGTGCTGGACAGGCTTTCCAGCCCTTATCTCTGTGAGGTCTTCCGGGATCACTTCTTTCAAACACTGAGGCCCAGCCTTCAGTTCTCCCATCAACATTCCTTAAAGGTTTTTTGTTTTTTTGTTTTTGTTTTTTCCGGTTGTGTTGGTCATCACCTAACAGTCTACAGATCTGAGGTTCCATTTGTAATTTCTGTCATCCCTACCTCACTGTAATACAAACTCCAGGAGGGTAGAAATCTTTGTGTCTCATCCACCTTGATGGGCATTCCCAACCAAGATATCTATTAGAAGACCCACAGCACAGTCTTCTAATACAGAATGAAAAAAGGATTAGATCTAGGTGAAAGTTTTCTGTAGCACGATAGGCCTCTCTGCTGACACAGCAATCCAAATCAGACCAAATCAAACCGAATTAGAAAAAGCCCATGTTTAATGGATACAATGCTCCTGGTTGATTGTTTAGACCCTCAGAGAGGAGACAGGAAGGAGAGACTGGAAAACCATGAGTCTGTTTTTTGGGGGACAGTTTAAATACCCTGTGGGAGTGGTCTTGAGCATTTCTGGGGGAAGTGTCATCATTTGGTGGACCTTCTGAGATGCAACAGGGTTTGGAACAGACAGGAGTGTGAGCTTGGAGTGAAACTTCCACCACAACATTCTAGACTTTTTGTGTATGTGGATGCCAGGGGCTGGGATGAAGCTTGCACCAGAACACTGGGGAGCGATATATGGATGAAAGTCCAAGGGTTTCTGCCTAGGCAAGTGGGATTGTCATTTCCTAAGGAACAGTGTGAGCAGAAAGCAAGATGGCTGGAAAACTGCCACCGGAGCTGAGGCAGGAGAATGCTGCTGTTACAGCAGCTGCTGGGCCTGTTTATTCTCTGATTCTGGAAACTTTAACTGGGATTTCTACTTTGTTAAAATGTTACCTGAAAGTTGAAACCAGAAGGAGAAGTTGCTCTCCATTGGTTCTGGGCTTCATCTTTGCCTAATTTCCTATTGACTCAGTTACTTTACAACTCAGAACGGGGAAGAGGTTATTTTATAGATACTAGTGTTTCTCGTCTTCAGATTCCCATCTAGTGTGAAAAGATAGTCCTGAAGGTTATGGTTCACATAGGTTGTTTACCAGTGGTGTCGAGACCATCGATCTACCTTATCGTCCTTACTGAATTGCTTGGAAACACACAAGCTTCTCAAATGTACTTGGGTTGACTTTAATACTGCTTCTTGCATAACTAACAGGTGGCATAAAGTCTTTGGCCTTCATTTTAAATTTGCATGACTTAAGTGTCAACCTTCTTGAAAATAATACTTTAGAATTATTTTCACAAAACTGAAAGCTGCCAGAGAGAGGATTCCTGAGTATTGATCAGTCCAAACTTAGTATTCCCGGAGTGCCCTTGTGGCTGTAGAACAAATGAGAAGTATGGTCTCTATTATTTATCTTATTTTTGGTGGTGCAGGGGCACATGAAACCCAGGGCCTTGTCAAGCAAGCACTCTACCACAGAGCAGCACCTTACCCTAACTGCTGCTTTTTAAAAGAAAAATGTGGCACTCTGATCCATAGGGGACATGTTCTCTGACATTGCATATATGCCTGAAACAAACTGCACATAATACTGAACCCTATGTACACTGTTTTTTTGTTTTGTTTTCTGATACATACCTAATGTGATAAAGTTTCACTTACTGACACAGTAAGGGGTTTACTATTATAAAATAGATCAATTATAACCACAGAGTGCAAGAAGTTATGCAAATGTGGCCTGCTATGTTGCTTATGTCTTACTTTACTGTGCTCACCTGTTTTGAATGATGCTGTGAGACAGTACAGTAAGATGAGGTGACTGGTGTTAGGTTACTATGGAAGGGTTACTTGAAGACAGGTACTGTAACCAAGGGTGAGAGCAGGACACTGGTACTGGCCAGGCAGATTCCATTCTTATCCCAGTCCAGAAGCTAGGAATGCTCTTGGTCCCTCCTGGCTGGGGAGCAGAACACCAGAAGGAGCTCTGGCTTCCTGCTGTCACTCTCTTCTCCTAAATGGACACCACAGCTGTCTAGAAGCCCTGGTGAGGCCAGCTAGCCAGTTCAGACAGTGCAGTGTACAGCTTTGAAATCGGAGCTCTGGATTTTCATGGTGAAATTTGGTTAGACCTATTCTCCAATTTCAGCCCATCTTTTGAATGACTTTAGGGTCTCAACTCTTGAAGGGAGAATGCTGGGTAGGTATCTAGACAACCTTGGAGGTCGTTGGTGATAAACCCTCCCTCATGATCTGCTTTGGATGCCACCTCCCATTTCTCTAGTAACCCTAGAAAGGAAAATATCACAACTTACCCTCCTTAGCGCTCCCCCCCCCCCCGCTGCCTTTTAAAAAAGGAATACTTCTGGCCCCTTAAGAGTTAATTAATCCAGATGCCACCCTCCCTCTCCCGAGCATGGTTGTATTTGCCTTTAATCCCAGCACTTGGGAGGCAGTAGCAGTGGGTCTCTGTGAGGTTGAGGCCATCCTGATCTACATAGCAGGTTCTAGGCCAGGGCTCCATAATGAGTAAGACCTTATCTCAAAACCCCACAACACAGAACAAAAAGGTCAGTCCAGCAGGACCTGTCAATCACCTGGCCAGAAGTCAACCCCCCCACCCACCCAAACTGATTGTCTTGAAGATGAGCTATGAAGATGGAATAATTATGCCCTTAATGAGATAATGTGCTTATTTATACTTGACAAAACCCCGCCCCAGTGCGGTAACTTTTGGATGGATGGATCTTCACTGCCAATTCCTGCTAAGCCTGCCAGGTTATTGTTTGTTTGTTTGTCTTTGAGACAGGGTTTCTCTGTGTAACCCTGGATGTCCTGGAACTTACTTTATAGCCCTGGCTGACCTCGAACTCAGAGTTCTGCCAGCCTTTATTTCTGCCGGCCAGCTTTCTGAGTTCTAGATTTAAAAGCACATTTTTTTTTTTTTTTCTTCTCTGGCTTTCCCCTGTCCTGCCCCACTTTTCCCGACAGTCTGGCTTCTCATTTGTTCTCTGAGACTCCCCCTTTCCCTCTCCCACTGGGCAGCTGCTTACTGACCTCCCCTGAGGGAAATGCTGGCTTTCTAGAACCTAATTCAAAAGGCAGAGACTTACTCTTCTCCATTTCCTCCCAGCAGCCACAGAGATTTACAGCTCGCCTGCCTTGTTTTTCTTCCAAACTCTAATAAAATGGTCCTTGAGCTTCCTTCTGAGACTGTTTAAAATTCTTTTATTAAAAAGACTAATAACTCATGAAAGGGAACCCTGAATTCCTTGCCATGACCTGGAGTCAATTTGCGAAGTAAGTTGAGCTAAGTGACTGGCAGGTGGGTGGTACTTTATGGTACACCTGACAGATGATCCATGTCCAGGGTGGGATGAAACAAGGTCATCAACAGAGCAAGACTGCATCAGCATGCTACTCAGAATGCCACACAATTGGAAGCTTGCGGATTATTTGTGGAATACTTTTTTCTACTGCGGGTCTTTGAACAATGGGTTTCTTTAGGTAACTGAAAATGTGGAGATTGAAATCTCAGATAAGGGAGAATTACAACACCAGGAAGACAACATCCTTTAAATATTTGTATTTATTACTGCATTTGTGTGCATGCTACAGCACATGTGTAGAAGAGGACGATCTTGTGGAATCAGTTCCTGTCTTTACACGGGTGGGTTCAGAGAATCAAACTATGGTTTCCAGGCTTTCGTGGCATGCACCTTTACCCTCAAATCACCTGATTGGCCCATTTCTCGAGACTTGATACTGTAATGGACATTTATAAACTTACTAAGAGAATCCCTACTTGTCGTAGTTTTTCTCAATACGTTTTCTAGTCACTGAACCAGGAGTTACTGACTTAGAGCGAAAGTCCAGTTGTCTTTCTCATCCCTGTAATTTATTATTCTTTGTGTAAGGCAGAATGTTTTGGACCTAACCACCTCTTTGAGTCCTCAATTTTCCTTCTCAAGATTCCTGTGAATATGTAAAACGATTACACATATTTGTTCTGCTTTAATTCTTAGGGGAGTCACAGAACAGAGAAAATAAGGGACGTTTCCTTCTCTACTTTAGCTTGTGTGCTGGCGTTTGGCAGCTGCTGTAATATTCGGTTACAAATTTCCTGGCTTAAATTGACACAAATGTATTACTTTACAGTTCTGTAGGTTAGAAATTTGACATGCATTTCATGGGTGAATGTCAACCTGCTAGGAAGGCTGTGTTCTTTTTCATCAGAGCTTTGGGGGCAGGGAGGATTCATTTAATTATTTTTTTCCTAGCTTCCAGAGCCGTGGTTCTCAACCTTCCTAATGCTGTGACCCTTTAATACAGTTCCTTCGGTTATGGTGACCCCCCAATCATAAAATTATTTCGTTGCTACTGTTATGAATTGTCTATCTGATATACCATCCCTTCAGGGTTGCAATCCATAGATTGAGAACTGCTGTTCTGGAGGCTTCCCATCTTGCTCGGCTCATCCCTGCCTGGTGTCTTTAAAGCCAGCAACGACATGTTGAGTACCTCTCCAGTCATGTCACTCACTCTGTGTCTTCTGCTCCCAACTTCCACTTTCAAATATATGACACTGGAGTTGCTCTGATTATGAGTGATAACCTCTTGTTATTTAAAGGGCTGTTAATAAACAACTTTAATTCCCCTTTGCTATGTAACGCTTCACAGTTGGCATAAACTTAGGCTCCATTATTCCAATCCCAGTTTACAAGGAGATAACACAGGACATAAATATAGGGAAATTGCGCCTATACTATTTCTCTTTCTCGTTTGCTAAGACATCCCCCCAGTTCTTACCCACACAGTGTCTTTCAGACCAAAACCCTGAAGACATTAGCTAAGTCATAGTGGGCCCTCCACCGCAGGCTTTTTTAAATGGCAAATGCCTAGCTTCTCTCCAAACATTCAGAGCTAAGCACTTGAATAGGGCTTTCATCTTTCATGCTGAGGCCGGCCGGGAGGTCTGAGCTGTGGCACCACACAGACTTGAAATTCTTACTCCAAAACTTAAGGCCTCATGAACCTTGAACATTTAACTTACCCAGTTTTACATTCTTCCTCTGAAGACATTATATGGCGAAGCTTCAGTAGAGAGTCAAGAATTATTTTAAATTGTTTTCCCTTTATACTTCTTCCCCAAGCCTAACTTTCTTGGCCTGGGGACATAACCCGACAGTGTATAAATCTGGTGTTGTATCTCGTCATGAATCTGTATCCTTACTTCTAAAATACTGATCAGAAAAGCCTATTTGAAGCCTTATAAACCTAGTGCCTGAGAGAAGTTCATTAAACTAACTGATGCATAAACTTGTTCACTAAATTATGACTAAGTAGTGATGTAAGCTAAACAAACCACAAAGAATGGTTTAGATACATTGGAGAATGACAGACATTTATTGAATGAGCTCCAGCCCTGAAATGCCCTTTTCTCTGCTGAGAACCAATAGACTTGGATAGCACTTAGCTTTAAATAACAGAGTCTCAAACTGCTCTCAATGTTTGTCTTCCTTTCTTCCAGCTAGATCTTAAGAACTGCCACAGATGGGATGGGATGTGTATTGATTGGGCGATGTGATATATTTTAGAATATGGTCAGTCATTGACTTGTTCCTTTACACTCTCCCCATATTCTCATGAAAATGTGTTCTCTCGTTTTCACTTGGTTAGTTGTAGCTAGTACCATTTGTAAGAACTATCTCCTCACAATTCAGCTTAAAAACACTACTCAGTGCCCAGCGGATGAACAAGAGTCCTTTATCTTACGTTCTATTTGTTTTAGTAGCTGCCAAATCACCTTCCAAATCCCTGCTCTTCTTGAGGTAGCTAAGTTTGCAGGAGGGCTCAGATCTCCACAAAACAAGTCGAATGCATTTCCTTTTCACCTGCTTAGGCTAATGGCCTTGGGTGTCATGTAGAGCAAAGAACTTATCCAGCCCCCATTCAATTGAACTGTTTGTTTTAAAAGAGAAAGGACTAATTCCAGAAGAATCATTAAATGAAAATGAGAAAAGTTTAGCAAAGAGAGAGAGATAAGTCAGCTGACTTGTTTAGGTGGAGTCTTTTCATGACAATTCAGGGTATGAAAATGATTTTCTTGTGGATGAAGGCTTTCCTGTAAATTCAATTTACTGTCAATACTTTTTTTCCCCACTAAGTTAAATTTATTTTGGTGGAGATTACTTAGACCTATGACCCGGAAAAGTGACCTGTCTTGGGGACTTTACATAAGAACTGAACTCCTGGCCCATAATCAATGCAGTGTGTGTTGCAATAGCTTATTCCTAGGCTAAAGTCAAGCCAGAAGCTCAACAAAATTATGTCACTTTTTAATCCCCTAATATCATCTAGTAGATGAAGAAACCAACAATCTTGGCTTGCAAAAATAAATAAACACAAGAAATCTTGAGGTGGAATGCAACTCTATGCAGCAGTAGCAACTCTTCACTGTCAAGGAGGCCGAAATCCAATGGGAAAGGGCTATGATAATCTACACATGTCCTATAGGTTGTTGAGAAAATAACGTCTGGCGTCTGGATTCTTCTGGGAACACAGTACAGGCCATGTCCAGATTCCATTCCGTAGTGGTGACAGTTTTCCATAGGAGCCGTGTTTCTTGTCCTGAAAGGGTGTAATCTGGAAATTATCTCTAGATTTTTCTTCATTGGTGTTAAATACAGTTTAGGCTCAACAAGCCATCCCTAAACCTCTGCAAGAAAGCTTTAACCTTCTTTGAGGACCAAAGATCCAGATTTGAATTAAGTGGGTAATGCTTCAGCTGGTTTTTAAGCGCTCTATCTTCTTGCCAGAATGTTTCCATTCATCCCCAGCCAACACCTATCTTCTACTGCCTGGCAGCAACCCTTTCACCTCTCCACACCCGTGTTTCTGCCTTTGGCTGCCCTTTGGGGTTTGCATACTTGTTTAACTGGTTCCTAGACACCTAGTACGGATCCTACCTTACATAAATCTAGCTATAACAAATTAAGAGTGGGAGTCAATACAAACACAAACGGATCTAATTTATAATGAGAATGCTTCATTTTTTTTTCCTCTACAAATTACACGTGGGCTTTCAAAGGAGAGAATGAAGAATGGGTTTGAGAAAACAACTAATTACGGCTGAGGTTGGCAAAAGACTGATAGCAACAGATAAAGCACAGATCCCAGCTATTATCACAAGGCAACACCCTTCGGTAAAGGCTAAAGAGAGCAGTCATCTTTGTTATCTGTGCACCGATAAGATTCAAGCTTCCAAGAGTGGCCGGCACACAGTAGGTGTTCTAAGAAGCCCGAAGGACTGAGCATAACTAAAGCCTGATAAATTAGCGTTAGGAATAAAACGAACCTCCCCCACCATATGTTCGGTCTTTCCAAAGGCAGCACCATTGTTCAATCCCTTCACACCCCGCCTTTCCCATTGTTTTGGGCGATCTAATTCTTTCACATGTGCATGTGACTTCAGAGATTCACAAGCTCGCAATCAACCCTGAAATCACAGACTCGAGTGTTATTCAAAGCAAGCTGCCCCCCAGGTTCCTGCTTTTTAAAGGAACTGCAGCTTCTAACGGGTTCAGTTTCCGTGCAGCGTTCTTTCCCGCCTTCTTGGAGTTGAGGCGAGGGATTAAACAATCAGCATTCTCTCGCCGTTCCCTCAACGTCAAAGTTTCTCTTTCGTCCTCTGTCCTTCCCTCTGCTCTGTTTCCTTTCACAGACCGTCGTTTCTCTGGGGTCTTTGCCCCGCTTCCTCCCTCTCTGCCTGCTAGCCCCTTTGATCCTTTCTTTTGAGCCCCTATTCCCAGAAGCTGCAGAAAATACCTTCTTTTCCCCCCTTTCACGTCACTTCCCTCCCCTCTCCCCTCTCCCTCTCTTCTCGGAGGTGAGTCCCCCCTCTAGAGGCGAGCGCTTTCTTAGCTCCGTCCTTCCAGACGGCGAGCGGAATTCAGAGAGAAAGAAGGGGGGAAAGAAAGGAGGAGAAAGAGACCCACAGCCAGGGGGGAGAGAGAGAGAGAGACAGAGAGGAAAAAAAAAAAAAGCCACCACTCCGGCCTTAGAGCGCGGAGGCCCGGGAGCGGCGTCGCCATGGCAACGGGCGCCGGCAGGAAGCGAGGGACGCGCGCGAGGGCGGGCGCGGGGAGGGGGCGGGCCGGGAGGGGTCGGCTGCCCCGGAAGCACCTCCCCGCAGCCCCCCCCGCCGGCCCGCGGGCCCCCGGCCTAGACCCCCCCCCCGACCCTCGCGACGGGGCAGGAAGTGACAGGCCCGCGCGAGCGCCCCCCCTCCACCCCCGGCCTGGCGGAGCCGCGGCGCGGCGGGCGGGACGGCGGGAGGGCGGGCGCGGAGCGGCGGCCGCGCCGGGCACCTCCCACCGCGCCTGGGCCCCCGCCCCTCCAGGAAGGGGAGGAGGCGGCGCGCCGCCGAGGCCGGCCGAGCGACCCCCCCTCCCCCGCCCTGAGGTGGACGCCCCCCGCGAGGACTCGGGTACGGAGCCGGGCGCGAAGGTAACCGGGCGGCCGCGGGCCGGGGAGGGGCCGCATCCCGGGGGCTCGGCGGCGCGGGGATGTTTCCTCAGCCACCTCGGTGTGTGCAACGCCCAGGTACCTCCCCCAGCCGCGCTCCTGCCTCCCGCTCTGCTGCGCTCTGCGGTGCTCCGGTGCTGCGCGTCCCGGTCTCCGTGCTTTGCGCTCGCTGTGCTCGGTGCTGTGTGTCCGTCACCTCGTTGCCTCTGGCCGCTCGTCTTCTCATTCATTCCTCCCTTCCCCGACTTCGGTCCTTAACCTCCGAGCATGCTGTCTGGTTGCGTCCCTGCTTCTCGCGCCCCGCCGGGCTCCCCAGGCTCCAGTCCCCTGACTTCTGTGCCCCTCCTGCTTGGCTCAACCCTCCTACTATTAGAATGTACATTTCCCTGCTTACCGAGTCCGTTCTCTCCCGGGCACGGCGCTGTACCCACCCCCTTCTCCCGGTGTGTTTGATTTCTCTTTTGGAACTGCGTTTTCATCACGGTTCTGCGTAGAGCAAGAACCCCTGGGAGTCTTGCCGAGGCACCCCCCCCTCCACCCCTGCTTCTCGCTCCATTCTTACTGCAACAGAGTTTTATACCCAGGGACGTGGACTTCTTCCAACACTTGACCCCATAGGCCCAGTACCGTATCCACCTCAGTGTTACTTTCTAGAACCCTCCCTTCGGTGTGCATCGACCCCAGTTGAATCCTTATACATCCACACCCAAATGGTGGTGGTACCTTTTAGGAGGGCCTTTCGCTCTTCTCCCTGTTTTTAATTTCTAACTCAGGTTGCCTCCTAAACTGTTTTTGTTGTCTTCACTTCCTAGACTTAATCTGGAACTCACAATGTGAATTTTAAAAATGAGTAGATTTGTGTGCCTTCGAGGTCTTTGATGGCAGTTTCCCCGATGGAAAGGCTTTAAATTGTCCCTTTTCTGTTTCACGATCTGGGGGAAACGAAGGGGTCGTTGAATTGATGAACATTTTTTTATACAAGCCTCTATTGCAAGTAACAGTCTGATGTCTCTGAGTCCAGCGAGCTAAGTCCAGTAATCTATACATACAACTGTGCCATGCTGCCTCTAATCCTTACCCACTTTTTTTCTTCACATGCTGATATTGAGGATTCATGGGTCTGTATCTGTTTAGTGCTTTGATATTTTGGCAAAAGATGTGGGGAGAAAGACTGAAGGTGAAGCTGATAAGATGTCTATACCTCTTTCATTATCCATGTGTGGAGTGACATCGGCTCTTCCTAAAATGGGTCGAGTTCTCTGGGGACAGTGATGCGGTGAGGTGATGCTGGGAAGAGAATTAGGAGAAATCTCAACTTTAACTGCCAAGGCTGAGAGTTTGACTTTTGTCTATATAGGTGTTTGCTTGTTTGGGATGCAGTCCTCAGATAAATCCTCTCATCTAATGAAACAAACAGAAATTGTGGTCAGAGATTAGCATTCTTAAATCACATAGTGATTTAGTGACCTGATATTTCTAGTCTGGTGTTTCAAAAGTAAAGAATATACAGTGTAAGTTTAGCAAAAGAAAGAAAAAATTAAGGAGGAAAAAATATTCATTTTATTGCCGCCTTAGAAGAATGTTTCTGTTTGCTTCTCCTGTTTCTTTTTCTTTTTTGACTCATGTATTCCTATTTATTTTTGCTAATTTTGATGTAGCTTCTAGAGGGTAAATTCTTACACATTAGTAAAGTTGAATCTTATTTTATTTGAGTCAGAATGTTACCTTTGTGGGAGTATGTAACATGTTCACTTTGTTACCTTTTTTGCTAATAGGGACACTGACGTTATATAAGGAGAAGTGACAAGCCTGAGGCTTTAATTAGTAGCTTGGCCTGTAGCCAGTCAGCTACTTTGGCTATGTGGTCAGTAGGCTAGCTCTTCTGTCCCCAGTATTTGGCCCCTTCATGACTTGTCCACTCTGTCTACCTCATCAGGATCCAGGGCTCTCCTCCAGAAAATGAGGCTAATGAACACTCAAAATGAATGACACTGCTTTAATGACAGTTTTTTTTTGTTTTGCTTTTTTTGTTTTTTGTTTTTGTTTTTTAGTTTGTTTGCTTTTTTTGTTTTGGGAAAAGACAAAGTAGTGTAAAGACTTGATACACAGAAAACCCTTGTTTCCACTACTATAAAATGGGGGCAATAATTCTATATAGCACTGTAAAAAAATAGTATGGGTGAAGGGTCTAGGCCAAGGAAAGGAGTCAACTAGAGCCTTCACAGGAAATGCTGTCCATTGTTACGATGACAATGGTATGATGGAAATAACAGTAGTTTTAAATGAGTCACTTTTAAACTGTTGGAAAGTGCTGGGGAATGTAAGGTGGCTTGTTATAGTCTGGTCACTTTATTTGTTGGTATCCAGGAGTAGGTGTGTCTAAGGTTCTTTCTTCTGAGACAGTGACTAGCTTGAAAAGGCGATGGAGTGAGGAAAACATGATTGTAAGAGCATGTTGCAGATTTGGGAGTTCTGATACCTCAGAGAAGGATTTGTAGATACTTTGTGGCCTTACTGGGTTTTGAATAATAATGATAATAATCTGAGGTGGCATTTTAGATCCGAGGTATAACTTTGCCCCTTTGCTGATTCCTGTCTAGGGCTTGAGTCAGAGCACCATCCTTGGGGACCCTGGAATACTATCATGGAGACTGAGAGCGAGCAGAACTCTAGCTCCACCAATGGGAGTTCCAGCTCTGGGGGCAGCTCTCGGCCCCAGATAGCACAGATGTCCCTGTATGAACGGCAAGCAGTGCAGGTGAGGCTCAGCAGAGGCCTGTGAGTATTGACTTGGGTTAAGCAAAGATGCCAGAAGATCACCATCCCCAGATTTTTCTGGAGTAGGAAAAGAATTGGCTTTCTTCCACTTCAGAATCTTAGCAGTTTACAAAATTAGAGCAAGTAAACCCGAAATGATGTTTGATTACTTTGTTTTGTTTTTAGCTATGTACCGAGTTCAAGGCAGTTTGGGCAACTTGGTGAGAATTTGAAATAAAAATACGGAAAAAGAGCCGGAAAGTGTGGTTCATTGATTCAACATGAAGTACTGTAAAGTTCACACACGAATAAATAAGGTTTAGTCTATTTAACTAGGTTTTAATTAACTATTTTTCTAAATTGTTTAAAAATATTTATTTGCTTATTTACTAGTGTGTGTGTGTGTGTGTGTGTGTGTGTGTGTGTGTGTGTGTGTTTATAGTGCTGGATATGTGGAAATCAGAGGACAACTTATGGGTTTTATTTCCACAGTTTATACAGTATATACAGTTCCAGTTGGCCCGTGAGCTTCTGGCCAGTTCAGTCTCCATCTACCATCTCATTTTAAGAGTGCTGGTAGCCAGATAATGGTGGCGCATGCCTTTAATCCCAGCACCTGGGAGACAGAGGCAGGTGGATCTCTGAGTTTGAGGACAGCCTGGTTTACAAAGCAAGTTCCAGGACAGCTAGAGCTACTCAGAGAAACCCTGTCTTGAAAAAAAAAAAAAAAAAAAAAAAACAACCAAGCCGAAAAAAAGAGTGCCGGGATTACAGATGTGCACCACTGCATCTGGCCTTTTGTTTTAAGTTGTCCTTGGGCTTGTGCTGTAAATGCTCTTTCCCACAGAGCCCTCTTTCCTGTTCTAGTAGTCAGGTTTTCAGTTTTGGGGCTTATGAGTTATTCTGACTAATAGAAATATCATGAACCTTTTTAGATATTTACTTTTGGACAAATAGCAAATCTCATGCTTTAAATATCCAGTTTGGAAGTGAAGCATTTTATTTAAAAGATTATGGTAGAACGGTTGTGATTATTAAAGAGTAAGAACATAGCAAAATCCAGTTGACACTAAAATGATCATTTTCATTTTTATAAATTAGCTGACAATTTTGCCTGGTAGAATTGTTCAGATGTCACTCCCACTTTTCTGTCATCTATCTGCAAAGGCTTAGGGAATCTATCTATCTAGACACCTACAGTGTATAGCTTTTTCCTTTAATGATTAGTGCACATTTATTTATTTGAGCTATGGCTTACTCTGTAACCCTGGTTGGCCTGGAACTCGCCATCTTCCTGCTTCACTCCTTTGAATGCATCTGTCACCATGTGCTGCTTTTTCCCTTATATTAATCAGTATCCCATTTATTTGCAGTTTGTCTAGGCCTCGCTGTTTATTTCCGGGACTCATTTTGGGAAGTAAAAGTTCATGTGCACTGGTTTGCTTTTCCTTGTATGTGAGGACAGACCATATAATCAGTTGTTTATCTTGTTTTAGATGGCTGTATAGACTACTGGATCCAACATAGTAACAATGAATTAGATACTGGTGGTGGTTCAGCCTCCATCTCCTTCCTGACTGCCTCTCTGGCAGTCACAGTGATGCACATGGGATCAGGAATGACTGGTCCTGATTCTGTACCCTGTCTTCTAGGCTCTGCAAGCCTTGCAGCGGCAGCCCAATGCAGCTCAGTATTTCCACCAGTTCATGCTCCAGCAGCAGCTCAGTAATGCCCAGTTGCACAGCCTGGCAGCCGTTCAGCAGGTGAGAGGTCAGCAGCCAGTTGGGACAGGAGGGAGAGGTCAGGCACTGAAGGTTTTAGGGTAGAGGAGCAGTCTGTATCTTACACCAAAGCCCGCCTTTGCCTCCTCTACTTATAGGAGAAAGGATGGTTCTTAGATTCTGCTGGGGTTGCAGTATGAACTGTGGGAGACTTTTAGCTGGAATGGTTGTGTTGTAGACCTGCTCTGTCTAATATGCTAGCTACCAGCCATATTAGCTATTGGGTACTTGAAATGTGGCTAGTTCAAGTTCACTATAAGATGATAGAAGACTTTGATTGACAAAAGAAGGTGAGATACCTTAATAACTTCTATACTAGTTTATGTTGAGATGATAATATTTGGGGCAGAGATGGATCCTTGAGGTAAAAGCATGTACCTTAGATGTGTGAAACTCTGGGTTTAATCCTATCTCCCTATCCTTCCCCAGATGATAATATTTATTCTGTATGTATTGTATTAAATAAGTTACTGAAATTTATATTATCCCACTTAATACTTTTTAAATATGCAGAGTAGGAACTTATGCGGCTCATTTGATGTTGTATTGGACAGCTCTGCATTAGATGCGTCAGTGACTCATGACATAACTTGAAGGCGGAGTTCTTCCATTTTACAGAGAGTGAAAGAGGGAGCGGGTTGACTGCCCACTGCCCTGAGGTTATGGGGCAGGCTTATATGGTTGTCTGAGGTTGCCAGGATAATGTTGTACTTTTCCCTTACTCCAGTGTAGAGTCTGTGTGTTCTTACCTGAAATCTCTGTTTTGTGCTTTGAATTAATACTAGAAGACAGAGAGACACAGCCTTTTCATTGTTTCTGTTACGCTTCCCTTTAACAGGCCACGATTGCTGCCAGTCGTCAGGCTAGCTCTCCAAACAGCAGCACTGCACAGCAGCAGACCGCTACCACCCAGGCCTCGGTGAGTGCTGTCTCTCCTTGAGGGCAGGCAGTGTCTGTCCAAGTCTGCTCTGATTAGACTTTGCAGATGATCTGAGAAGGCTTATCGTGTCATCAGTGACTATTTATTGCTCTTATTGGCAATAAAAGAACAGGGAACCTGTTTGAATCTGTGTAGGAGTCTTTGTTTTCAGACAGGCTTTCCTTAGCTAGTCCGTGCTGCCTTGTATTTACAGTGATCCTCCTGCCTCTCCCTCCTGAGTGCTGGGATTATAGGCATGGACTACTGTGTATGGCTTGTTATGTAGGAGTCTTTAAATGGGTAAACCTAAAGAAGGAAGGAGAAAATCTTAGGGGAGAAGAGATAGCAAACGAAAAGTTGCTTTTTTCAGAGAGAAAGAAAATCTGTCCATTTCCTTCCTTTGTCAAGTGTTGACAGTGGTGGTTGTGGGCTTTCTTTTTGATTGTTGTCTTTTTGCTCTGGTAATACTCCAGAATGTCTAGGATGACAGCTTTGGATAGGAAGTTATTATTTATTTCCCCTGACTTCATGAAAGTATCACCCTGTCCTTGATTGTGCCACTCTGAAGTTGTCTGTTTTGTATATTCGATTTCTCCTCAAACCCTTAGTCCTGGTTCCTTTATGTACTGTACAGATCAATCTGGCGACCACATCAGCTGCCCAGCTCATCAGCCGATCCCAGAGTGTGAGCTCTCCCAGTGCTACCACCTTGACCCAGTCTGTGTTACTGGGGAACACCACTTCCCCACCCCTTAACCAGTCCCAGGCCCAGATGTATCTGCGGGTAAGTCATGCCATAGCGACAACAGTCCTAGGGCATAGTTCATATTTTGTCTTCCCTGGCAAAGAGTGAATGTATTTTATATATTTACTTTTGTGGTGTTAGGGAGGGAATCCAGGGCCTCATGCATACTAGGCAAGTGCTCTGTCCCTGGGCGATACCCTTAGCCTGAAAGCTGTTTTATTTAATTCTGGTCATCCACATGTTGAAAGACAAGCTGATCTACTCCCTGTGCCTTACGTAGGCTAGAAAAGATGCTTTTAGATAACACTGAGATCCTCTGCTGGAGGATGTGGACTTGACATTTGATAAATCAGTGTTAGATGAGTCTAGCCTTTAAATGTGCAACTTGGCTACACACATTCTAAGTATCTCTCAGCTTACCTATTTCTGTATAGATCTATGTGTCTAAAAATCCTTGTCTGAATGTCTTTGATGTTTGACTCTTCGTTATCATTCTGTAGTCTTCTGCACATCCTATGTTTTCTTCTGGATGATTCATCACGTTTGAGAATGAGAGGTTCTTGGGTTGGTGTGGAAAGGGGCAGGCTCAGTTGTTTAATATCTACTGTTTATTTTGTCCTGTGGTCCTTTCCTTCCATTTCTTCTGTCTTCTCTTTCTTCTCTTTCCTCTCCTTCCTCCTCTCCTCGCCAGCCACAGCTGGGAAACCTATTGCAGGTTAACCGGACCTTGGGCCGGAATGTGCCTCTAGCCTCCCAACTCATCCTGATGCCTAATGGGGCAGTGGCTGCAGTCCAGCAGGAGGTGCCACCCGCTCAGTCTCCGGGAGTTCATGCAGATGCAGATCAGGTCAGTGGCAACCACTTACTGTGGAGAAGCCCGGGAGCATGAAGGGATGACTATAGGCCAGGCCCCACACTCGGCCCCTTTATTGATTTTTATAATTCCTTCTTTGTGTGTTTTGGCTTCCCTTTCCTCAACTCCTATAAATCCCTTAAAACTTGTGAGCTGATTTGAGCAAAAGAAGTAAGTAGAATTTCCTAAGACCATCCCTGTGGAACTGGAAGTCTTAGAACACAAGTTGATTTTTTCTGGGCATTGTTTTGTCCTCTGTAGCTTAGTTTTGTTGAGTCTTGAGTCCCTCATAGAAATGTCCCCCACAGTTAGGGTTGTAGAGTTAGATGTGAACTAGCCCTGGCTGAGTTGCTGGTAGGCCATTTGGATCCTTTTGTTCTTAACTTACTATAGTTCTCAGCTTTCAGTCTCCTGTCCCTGTTCATGTTCTCAGTAAAGTCTTTCTTCCATTTACTTTTTGTGACTTTTCGAAAAATACACATGTATTTTCATTTTTAGCACATGGACAAGTGATAGGGGATATATGTTTCTCTTATTGGTTGATGAATAAAACACTGGTTGGCTAGGCAGGAAATATAGATGGGGCTACAAGAGGAAGGAGGAGGATAGAGAGGGGCAGAGAGAGACGCCATGTAGCCGAGGAGTAGCAGGTCTGGGCCCTTGTCTGGTAAGATAAGAAAGACCACATGGAAATACTTAGATTAATAGAAATGGGTTAATAATTAAACAGAGCTAGCCAATAAAAAAGCCCTAGCCATTGGCCCACAGTTTTATAATTAGTATGTCTCTGTGTGTTTATTTGGGGCAAATCAGCTGTGGGACCAGGCTGAAAAGAAACTCTTAACAACAGACAAGTTGTAAACTAGGGCCTTATAATGGTTGTCTTGTTTTTCTAGATAAATATATTGTGTTGGATATATGTTTAGAGCTTTGGAGGATTCAAAGAGATAAGTCAACTCTTTAAAGAGCTTGGGGGACAGCAGTGTCTACGAGATTGGAGGCTGTCCTGAAACTAGCTCTTGTAGACCAGGCTGGTCTTGAACTCACAGAGATCAGCCTGCCTCTGCCTCCCGAGTGCTGGGACTAAAGGTGTGTGCCACCACCACTTGGCAACACCCTGGTTTTAAGGACTGATTGTTACTTTTCGGGATACTTGAGTAGAGTCTTGCAAAGTAAGTGGGTAGTAGTGACAGCAGGACTCTGAGGTAGCTCTGTGGTAGAGCTTTTGCCTGTCATGCACATTGGATTGGATCTCCAGTTTTATAAAAAACAGTGTAAATAAGACAATGGGCCTAATATTAGAAGATGCCATTATTAGGAAGGAGACTAAAGCCAAGGAAAGGAGGTTGTAGTTAACTTTGTGTAGATAACTTCATAATAGCAGAGACCATTATTGGCTATTGGACAGTAGATGAACACAATAAGAAAAATACTTCAGAAAGAAGGGGCAAGAGCCTGGGAAGGGGAACTGCTAAAAGACTATTGGGGTCATCTAGTTATAAGATACCTTTGCAGGCTCTTGCAGCAGAGGAAGGCAAAGAGGAGACTGGCTGTGCTTTCGTAGCAGTTCTTTACTCATCCATCCATCCTTCCACCCACCCAGTCACCCTCCCTCCATTCATCAGCTGACACTGAGTATGAGTATAGTGGCTAGAATGTGCACACAGTGTTTGGGTCAGGTTGCAGCTCTGCATTTAACTATAGCACCTTGAGCAAGTGGTCAAATGTCTTTGTCCTGTGGTCTCTTCATCTGTACTGTAGAGTATACCCAACGCACGGTGTGTTGTGAGGACTAATTGAGTTGATTGTAAGTGCTTGTATCATATGTGGACTTAATGTTTAAGATTGTTAACTATTGTTAGTTAACTATTATCAGTCATTCTGTAGTCTTGAATGCTTAGGAAAGTCATGATATTTACATTTATGGAGATTATCAACCTTTAAAGTACTAGCTATTAAACAGTTACCTGAGTGGTACAATAATTGCTTCATTAGCAAGAATAAGGTGTTCTAAGAATAAAGAAAGGTACATTAGTATAGGATGGGCTAGAAGTCAAGGAGGTGACATTTAAAATGGGCTCTATAGATGTTAGCCAGATATGGCTCTAAGGAGATGTTGACTGCCTGGAAAACATGATGTAAAGATCCTGAGGGCAGAAGAGTTGGTTTGTCCACTGGATTATAAAATGGTCGATTTTCTAGGAGGACTACACTATTGGGAGGAACCTCATCTCACACGATTTTGGGGCTGCTTAGGGCTTCAGGCCTTGTATCAAGAGTAATGGGAAGCTAGAGAAAGACCTTAAGCATGAAAGTGACAGGGACTGTATCCTTTTTTTTCTTCTTCTTTAAAGGCTTTGTTGAATGTGTTAATAGGAAAAGAATAATTTAGGAGAAAGATGGTGTTAGTGTGCAGAGCAATGAAGATGGCCAGGAATGAATGGGTTTGAGATTAAGAGGCGCTATTGAAGGTGAGCTGACTCAGTGTGGGGGACGTGAAGGAGGCGCCTGCCAGGCGTGAGGTCGCAAACAGCATTGTCGAGCTGTTGGTACTGCATATGAGATGAAGACTGGAGAAATGCAGTTGGGTTGAAGTTCAGCTTTGGACATGCCAAACTGGAGATGCTTTTGAGACGTGTGAGATACCAAGACAGCAGCTCTGTGTATGCTGCTTGAGTTTAGGAGAGCTACCCTGGAGCTAAGCATGTGAAAATGGTAGACATAGATGATGCATCTATTGAAGTTAAGGAAATGTTTAAAATTGTTTAGGAAGAGCATATGGGCTGAAGAGAAGAATGTTTAGTAGAACTCTGAAGGTTCCTAAGGGATGAGCCCTTAGGAAATGTGAAGGTGATGGATGGGCTGACGGGAAGCAGGGAAGAACATCTGAGAGGGGGAAAGTCTGCACTGTGGAGTATCCTGAAGACAAAGGAACAGGATAGTGCAAGATGGGTGGATATGGGTGTAGGGGGTGGGGCCACTCATTTCTTGTCAGTATAAAAGAGGAAAACAAGGGTGATTTGTTAATTTAGAGGGAGAGCTACTTCAGAGGGGTTGGGGGATTGAACTTGAAGGCGAATTGAGTCTGAAGCATGTGTGATGATGCACAGACTATTTAGTGGAGGGTTGGAGAGGAGGGAAAGGAGGGTGACGCTGGGGGAGGGGGCACAGACAGGGAGAGGGGCACAGGCAGCTCACACAGCCAGGGGTGACTGATAGAGCCGAGAATAAGAGAGAGCTGATATGCTGAGCTTTCCAGAAAAGCAGGAGAGCAAGGGTCCAGAGCAGAGGATTGCCCATTGTTAGGAGGAAGGGAAGGGTAATGCTGGTAAATGCATAGAGGTAGAGCCCATGAACCTGGTTTTCACTTTGTCTTCAGAGAAGGTGGTTCTGAAGTGTAGGGAGAGTAGGAAACTGTGGAATGGTCATTGTGGAAGGGAAGCTGTGTAATTGCTCTAGTTCTCACTCTTGATGGGGTTGCAGGCACCTCTGCAAAACTGGTCTTCTCTCCCATTGTTCTGGATCCAAGTTCTTCACTTCACTTGGGTGTACTATGCTTCTAAATCCTCTTCATGTTTCTATCAAGATGACTTTAAAACAACAACAGAGGCTCACCCTGGACCTGAGGTTCATATTCACAACCCTTGTTGAAACAGTAAAGCAGGCTGGCAGTAGTGGTGCACGCCATTAATCCCAACACCCGGGAGGCAGAGGCAGGTGGGTCTCTGTGAGTTTGAGGCCAGCTTTGTCTACAGAGTGAGTTCCAGGACTACACAGAGAAACCCTGATCCAAAAACCAAAACAAAAAACCACCCAGTCACATTGTGCTCACTTGAATTCCAGTGATGGTGAGATAGAAACAGATGGCTCCTTGGCTGTCTGTCTAGTTAGTCTAGTCCAATAGGTGAGTTCCAGGACAGCGAGAGCTATTATTTCAGAAAAGGTAGTGCCTGAGGAGTTGCATATGGATGCTTTTGATCTGCATATGGATGTGTACACATGTCTGTCTGTGTCCCCACACATGAGCAGCTGCACATACATGAATACTCACATGCACAAAGAAGGCAAGGAAGGTTCTATTCGTAACTTACAAAATTTGATCATCTCTAATGATATGGGTTAGCATCGTCTCCTCCCATGGCTCGCTTTTTAAAAATAGCAGTTTTAAATAAAGTTATTTATTTCTGTACATGTATACCTGCCTGAGTTTATGTGTAGCATGTGGGACCTGCAGAGACTGTTGGAGCTCTTACAACTAGAGTTAGAGGAGGGTATGAACCACCATATGGGTTTTGGGAGCAGAATTTGGGGGGGGGTCCTCTGCAAGGTCAGTAAGTACCCTTAGTTTTCTGAACCATATCTCTAGCCTCTTACTCAGCTATTTTTAATAGAAGTAGGAAGCAGGCTAGGGGTATAGCTCAGTGGTGGAGTGCTTGCCTTGAATGTGAAAGATGCCCTGGGTTGAATCCCTAGTGCTTCAAACCAAAAACATAATGTATTGAGAGCAGTTTTTCACTATGTCTAGAACTGCCCTTACCCATGGTATTGAGTATATTACTGATTTCTAGCATCATTCTTCCCTTGGTCCCTTTTAATATAGCATCATTACCTCTTTACAAATTTCTAAAATTTACTTTGAAAAGTACTTTTCATGGGAAATTGAAATATGTGCACAAAATTGAATCTGTGTTTTTACCACTGAATTTCAACAATTACCAATATGTGGCCATTCTGTTCAGGCTCTTGCCTTCTGACCATGGATTAATTTGAAGTAGACTCTAGATACCATGTTTTTAGATGTATACATGTGTACTGTATATAACAGTATGTGATATATGACAATATCTAAATAGCAATATGTAATATATTGTTATATATTTTGCATATGACATGTTTTTTATTTGTATTTAAAGAAACTTGGCTATATGAAATCTTTTTGAGAATACAGTTTTGAGCTTTGAGACAGAATCTTGCTATGTTGGCTAGAGCAGCCTCAAATACTGGTCTTGTTTTCCTCTTGCCTCAGCCTCAGCAACATGGATAACAGCAGCCTGTCTCTGCACCTGCCTGAGAATGTTCTCTTCACAGTACATTACCAAGATACATGCATCTATCAGTCATTATTTGAGATTCTAATTTTTATATAATATTCTGCCCTTCTTCTGTGGATGGCAGTTTGGGTTGTTACCCAAACTATTGTTTGGGTAACAATACCCAGCTATTGTTACTCTTCATGGTCCATCCTGCTGCCTGGCCGTTTCTATTGTGGAATTCCAGTGTGTGTGTCCAAACATGTGAAAATCATCATTAGGATATGATGGAAACTTTTTCCTCAAAATATTTACAAAGAAATGGCTTCAGCTATAGATTTTATCATGTTTATTCTGATTATTATTAAGATGAATTGTGATAGTATTCTGATTGGTAGAATCAACTGGGTAGTTATTTTTCTCTCCTTCTCTGTTCGTGCCCAACTGTGTTACATTTTAGGACTGTTAACAGTAAACAAGACAGATTAAATTTGCTGTTTGTAAGTTACAATTCAGATGGTTAATTTCAGATGGTTAACACTGGAGGCTCTTAGTGACCAAGCATAGCTCCAACTACCTTTATTGTTTTTTATTTTTCTGCTCCCTGTAACTCAACACAATGAAATGTTTGTATTAAAACATGATGTTATTTTTTGATTCTGTGGCCTTGCAGATGCTTTTAGAAATGCTTTAGGTCCTTCCCTTCGCTGTCTCCCCTCTGAGCCTTGGGACAAACATCCTCTGTTTAGGAATCTTTGGTCTCCCAGTTGGAGTTATTTTCGTCCTCTGTACTCCTATAAACTTGGTTTATAGTTGTATATATATTGCTGTGTTATACTTGCTGATTTTCTACTCTAACAGAAACCATGCAGCAAGAGCATATAATTCTCACGTTTCCACTGTCCAAGGCAGTACACGGAGTATAGTGTCGGTATTTGGTAGATTCTGAGTGAATATGAGTAAAGAGAATGTCAGAGACATATTTTGAAGGAATACATGTTGAAATTTGGTGATAAACTTGATAGTGAATGACAGAGACTGAAGATTCAGATGTGTGTACAAAGCTCTTTGGGAGACTGGAAGGACTTAAGTATATTGATGTGGAAGTCAGGTGGGCTGTGGAGGATTATAGTGTAGTGTGTGCCTGTGAGTCAGTCACAGAGATATACACACCCTATATGCTATCTTCCAGGTGCAGAACTTGGCAGTGAGGAACCAGCAGGCCTCGGCTCAAGGACCCCAGATGCCAGGCTCTACTCAGAAGGCCATTCCTCCTGGAGCTTCTCCTGTTTCTGGACTCTCCCAGGCTTCTAGCCAGGCCCTAGCTGTGGCACAGGCATCTTCTGGGGCCTCAGGGCAGTCACTCAACCTTAGTCAAGCTGGGGGAGGCAGTGGGAATAGCCTCCCAGGCTCCATGGGTCCAGGTGGAGGTGGCCAGGCACCTGGGGGCTTGGGTCAGTTGTCTTCAGGATTGGGCGGTGGAAGCTGTCCCAGGAAGGGCACAGGAGTGGTGCAGCCCTTACCCCCAGCTCAAACAGTGACTGTGAGCCAGGGCAGCCAAACAGAGGCAGAAAGTGCAGCAGCCAAGAAGGCAGAAGCAGATGGGAGTGGCCAGCAGAATGTGGGCATGAACCTGACACGGACGGCCACACCTGCCCCCAGCCAGACGCTTATTAGCTCAGGTAAGGCGTCAATGCCATTAATCTCTCAGAAGTAATTTAGACCCCCCCCCCCACTTTTAAAAAACTCTTGGCCATGGAATGGCAGAAGGAAAGAGAATCTTGTTAGTCTTGAACTTGCTACCTCAGTGACAGATGAAGATCTTACCAGTTTCTTCCAGACAGCAAACTGCTTAGAAAGCACTTTGCATATGTTCATAGGGGCCCAGAGTTTTCAGTTTATTCTATTCATTTCACTGAATTCTGATGGAATTAACCAATGTGCTAGAGACACATCTTCGAAAGGCAGATTCCCTGTTCTCATGTTAACTTATAGTGGAGCATAAAGGATACATTTTCTTTTCTTTTTAGTGGGTAGTCCAAGCAGCTATAGTGTAATACTAAAGGCTATGCAAGACCAGCACGAGGAGCTATGGTTTAGTGTGTGTGGCTGACTTATGATTTGTATTAATGGTAAGGACAAATGGGAATTAATAATACCAATAACCCTAGTTTGTACTTGCTTTCAGACTGGGTCAAATAGAGCCAATGGCTATACTTGGTAATGTTGGTTCTTGTCTTTGTTTCCATTGCCTTAATCATTTGATATATTTGGATAATTTCATCACAAAAACTACCATATTAGATGCTTAGATACCTTAGCCTTTCTGTCCCAAAGTGCTTTCAGATCACATGCTTTGTGTGTTTTGGACAGTCTGATAATGTGCAGGGCGGAGACTGTCACCTCCAGTGTGCAGCAAAGGAAATAGTAGTCAGAGCCTGTGTCTGCTTCCTTAAGACTGTGGATGGTTATCTAATGTGATGAGCTTTAAAAATGGAGGCATTTGTAAGGACGTTGATACTTTAACTATGGGTATTTCTTCTTTCCATGAATATTAAATACATCTTATGTATCAAACACTGGAGTCAGTTCTAGGGATGTCAAGATTAGTAAAATAACAGATTCAGTCTTGAGGTAATGAAGGAGAGGGGGTCAGCCATTCTTTGTTCGCTACCGAGTGGTAGGATGGTTATAGCAAAGAAAAAAGAACTGACTTAAGGGACCCCTCCTTCCTTCCATCTCCTCCTTCCCTGTGTGTGTGTGTGTGTGTGTGTGTGTGGTATTGCTTAGGGTTGAATCTAGGCCTTAAACATGCCAAGGCAAGCTTCTAACAGAACTACACCCTAGTCCTGTCCTTCTTTTTAATTTGTATTTTGAGAAACAGGTCACTAAATTGCTCAGGCAGGCTCTGAACTTGCCTGATTCTCCTGAGCTTCCAGGCTGTGCCCTTGAGATCTTTGTCCTGGAGGTAGTCAGTAATGTCTAACTCAGTGGAAAGAGTGTGAATCTCGTGCTGTTCAAGTTCCATGAAGGCTAGACTTCCTTCCATTCACTGTCTGATTCCCAGATGATGAGATTTGCACTCATTGACTGCAACATTGGTTTTAATGGAGAAGGATTATCGTTTTCTGTTCTTTTCCTCTTTGTTGCATTCTGGCTTGTTTCACACACAGCCACGTACACACAGATCCAGCCCCATTCACTGATTCAGCAGCAGCAGCAGATCCACCTCCAGCAGAAGCAAGTAGTGATCCAGCAGCAGATTGCCATCCACCACCAGCAGCAGTTCCAGCACCGCCAGTCCCAGCTGCTCCACACAGCTACACACCTCCAGTTGGCCCAGCAACAGCAGCAGCAGCAGCAGCAACAGCAGCAGCAGCAGCAGCAGCAGCAACAAGCAACAACCCTCACTGCCCCTCAGACACCCCAGGTCCCCCCTACTCAGCAGGTCCCACCTTCCCAGTCCCAACAGCAAGCTCAGACCCTGGTGGTCCAACCCATGCTTCAGTCTTCACCCCTGTCTCTTCCACCTGACCCAACCCCCAAACCACCCATCCCCATTCAGTCCAAACCACCTGTAGCACCCATCAAACCTCCTCAACTAGGAGCTGCTAAGATGTCAGCTACCCAGCAACCACCACCACATATCCCTGTGCAAGTTGTGGGTACTCGGCAGCCAGGTACAGCCCAGGCACAGGCTTTGGGATTAGCACAGCTGGCAGCTGCTGTACCTACTTCCCGGGGAATGCCAGGGGCAGTCCAGCCTGGCCAAGCCCATCTGGCCTCCTCACCACCTTCATCACAGGCTTCTGGGGCACTCCAGGAGTGTTCTCCTGCATTGGCCCCTGGGATGACCCTTGCTCCTGTGCAGGGAACAGCACATGTGGTAAAGGGTGGGCCGACAGCCTCCTCCCCTGTGGTGGCCCAAGTCCCTGCTGCTTTCTACATGCAGTCTGTGCACCTGCCGGTGAGTGATGTCTGATCATTTTGAAGATATTCCTAGCTGAGTGGGCTTGGGACTGAGTGGAAATAGAACTTAATTGACTAAGTGAATGAAGAGTTGAGAAGGCAAATGGTGGCATGTATGTGCTCTTTTTTAAAAGAGATTTTTATATATGTTTATATATGTTAGATATGTTTATATAAACATATGTAAATATATATAAAATGTCAATTTCAAATTCCTAAATTCATTACTAAAGCCTGAGGGTTTTATATGTATATTAGTTAGCTCAAGAGTGCCTTAACCAAGTCTGTCTTTGTAAAGCCATCAGTTATTACTTGACAATGAGTCTTTCAATCCCAAGTCAGGATGAAGTGATGTCTTTCTTGTCCTGATGCAGAAGTTACACTAATTGGGGATGACCAAGAGGTTTAGTGTATTCAAAGGAAGTAAGCAACTTTGAGCATCTGGAACTAAGAATATCCTCCAGAAGTATGCAATTACAGTTTTCCTTTCACTCCTGGATCTTAGCTACTTTCTTGTTGGTTCATCTTACAGGGTAAACCCCAGACATTGGCTGTGAAACGAAAAGCTGAGTCTGAGGAGGAGAGAGATGACAGCTCCACATTGGGTTCTATGCTTCCTGCAAAGGCATCCCCAGCATCAGAGAGCCCAAAGGTAATGGAGGAGAAGAACAATGTTGGAGGTGAGTGACCAACGTCTATAACAGAAATGTCCCCAGCGAGCTAAAAGATAAATAAATCCAGTTCAGTAGGAAATGGGCCTGAACTTGATGAGCAGTAAATTGATAGAGAAACATGGGCTCATGGTGAATGATCGAAGATGAGCATGTTGTGGGAGATGAAGCTGCCTTGGGAATAGGGAGTCATAGCTGTTCCTTAAGGTGTGTGTGATTTTTTTTTTTTTTTTTTCAGAGAAAGCTGAACCAATGGCCAGTTTGAATGCTAATCCTCCAAGCAGTGACTTAGTAGCCTTGGCCCCTACCCCATCAGCACCACCTCCTACTCTAGCCTTGATGTCCAGACAGATGGGTGACTCAAAACCCCCACAGGCCATTGTGAAGCCACAGATCCTCACACACATCATTGAAGGCTTTGTTATCCAGGAGGGAGCAGAGCCTTTCCCGGTGAGGGCTTCAAGTGGGTCTGGGAGGGGACAGAGAGAACATCTTAGTTGTTTCTTTTCAGATTCCTCTAAAAACAGAAAACACAGAACTGTTTAGAGAATGGTTCATTATACTGCTTATGTAGTTACAGGGGAGGGAAGGAATGCAGAAAGTGAGAACACTGGGGCCAGAAGGCAGGAAGATTGCTTTCAAAACTATAGTGTTTAGTTAAGTACACTAGGTGGCTGCATAATGAAGGAAACCAGGACCAAACCTGGTCATCTTGATTCCTCTTACATTCCTTGCACTTTTGTGGATGAAAGGACTCAATAGGAGGGAGTAAGTGTAAGAATCTATTCTTAAGTGACTTAGATGGAAGAAGCCAGTTAGAGACAGATCCTGGGCTGAAGAGATAGATGCCTCAGCAGTAGACCCCGAGGTGCATTCCCAGCACCCATGTCACACAGCTTACAACCACTTATACTAAATCCAGTTCTTGAGTATCCGACTTTGGTTACCTCATGTGTATGCACATGAGCGTGCACACACACACACACACACACACACACACACACACACACACACACACACACCTCTGGCTGGGTGTGCTGGCATACACTTTTGAGCCCTTAGGTAGCAGAAGAGCAGGTAGATCTCTTGAGTTCAAGGCTAGCCCAGTCTACATAGCAACTTCTAGGATAGCCAGGGCTATACAATGAGACTCTGCCCCAACTCCCCCACCCCCTTAAAAAAAATCTTAAGAGAAAAAGATGTAAGAGATCCCCTGTGAGCCAGATTTGGCCTTCAACTCAGAGCTCGTCTGGCAGGGACCTGGGAAATGTCATGCAAGGCTGTAGACGGGCAAAAAGGAACTAGGCTACCTTAACTGGTCTTTGTCTGGGACAGGTGGGATGTTCTCAGTTATTGAAGGAATCTGAGAAGCCACTGCAGGCTGGCCTTCCGACAGGGCTGAATGAGAGTCAGTCAGGTGGCCCACTGGGCGGAGACAGCCCCTCTGTAGGTAAGTATTAGATGCTCAATGGAGATGTTTGGTGGGGTGGGGATTGATCCCAGCTGAGGCACATGTTATGCAAGAGTTCTAGTGAGCTACAGCCCTGGATTTCATTCTTTTCAGACAAGATATCACCATGTAGCCCAGGCTGGCCTTTAACTTCAGACCCTCCTGCATCTAGGGATTATAGGCTTGGGTCAGCACACTTACGTGGTCTTTGTGCATCTAAAGTAGGAATTTAGGTAAAGTCTGCCTTGCACAGACGTGGTCTGCTGAGCGTGTGGAACCATACAGAAAGCACTGTTAAAGTTTTGCCTGTGCTTTTGTAAGTCTTTGTGGAAGAAGGGTGTTGTATCTTTCTATATATTGGTCAGTTCTTCTTCCATATTCAGAACAGAGTCCTGTCAGAAATCTGAGTTGAGCCTGAAAAAAATGATTGACATTTGAAAAAAATAGCTGACATGGAAATGATCTGACTTAAGGTTAAGAAGATTTTAAATCTCACCTCTCTCCGAGTCTTGCCCTGCACCTACGCAGGTCTCTGACTTGCTGCGATGTAGCCCAGGCTCACTCTTGTTCACCTCCCTGCCTCAGTTTCCCTGTGCTTATAGGCCTGTACTCTTATGCCAGACCATACTCTTCTTGAGGGACAAGTCTTTGGGTGTGTAGGTCTTTGCAGAAAACCCTAAAGAGAATTAGTATCCAGCTCTGAGCCTAAAGTAATTGTGGGGCAGCAGAGACTTTTCTTAACTCAAGAATGCCTTGCTTTTCAGAGTTAGATAAGAAAGCAAATCTCCTAAAGTGTGAGTACTGTGGGAAGTACGCCCCAGAAGAGCAGTTTCGAGGCTCTAAGAGGTTTTGCTCCATGACATGTGCAAAGAGGTATGCCGGGCCCCAGCCAGCTAACCCTCATTGGATTTCCCATTGAATGTTCTGTCCCTTTTCCTAACGGTGCTTTATCCCTCTTTGTTTTCATTCTGTTCCCAAGTCAACTCTTTTTTATTTTATTTATTTATTTTTTTTCTTTTGGTTTTTCGAGACAGGGTTTCTCTATGTAGCTTTGGAGCCTATCCTGGCACTCGCTCTGGAGACCAGGCTGGCCTCGAACTCACAGAGATCCGCCTGCCTCTGCTCCCGAGTGCTGGGATTAAAGGCGTGCGTCACCAACGCCCAGCCCCCAAATCAACTCTTAAAATACCAGTTCATACTTATGAAAGGGCAGTGTGTCGTTTTCACAGCACCGTGATGTCTTATATATACACTGACCTGTAGGTACAATGTGAGCTGTAGCCACCAGTTCCGCTTGAAGAGGAAAAAAATGAAAGAGTTTCAGGAAGCCAGTTATGCCCGTGTTCGGAGGCGTGGAGCCCGTCGCAGCTCTTCTGACATTGCTCGTGCCAAGATCCAGGGCAAACGCCATCGGGTGAGCTGCTGTCACAGAGCTAGCTAGCCATGAAGGCCCCTTCTTCCCTAGGAGGGCCCTTCCTTTGCCTAGGTGAAAGCACTGGGTACAGAACTCTAGTTTGGCACTATGTTGATCCATATTGTAAGAGAATGTCCTATCTTCTTTCTTCTGACTACAAGTTTATACATCCATGTAATAAATTCTACCCTGTACTTGAGATAATTCAGGGGAAAACCAAAGAAATGATACAGTTCATATTTGAACGATGCTTTAGAGTAGGTTTTGTGTATCTGCAAATGAAGTCCAGCTTTAGTTCACCTGTTATGACAAAGTTCTCCTGTCTAGCCCAGGATAGTTGGGGAGGGAGAAGGAACTCATGACGCTAGTCTTAGCTGGCTGCACCATTTTGCTGTCTCTTCTAAAGGGCCAAGAGGACTCTAGCCGAGGCTCGGATAATTCCAGTTATGATGAAGCACTCTCCCCAACATCTCCTGGGCCACTGTCAGTAAGATCTGGACATGGAGAACGTGACCTAGGAAACACCATCACAGCTCCACCCACACCAGAATTACATGGCATCAATCCTGTGTTCCTGTCCAGTAATCCCAGCCGATGGAGTGTAGAGGAGGTCTACGAGTTCATTGCTTCTTTGCAAGGTACTGGGAGCCTCTTCAGCTGATCTAGGCCCACATTTCCTCTAGGCCATCCCACAAGGGCGCCTGACTGACCTGTCAGCAGCTAGCCTTGTGTCTGGCAGCACAGAGGCTCTTTGGTAATTATTCTGGTTGCTTTCCTACAGTGTACTTCATTAATTTCCTTCTGGGCCAACACCATTAATTACAGTGTCTGCGTTTTTTGTTTGTTTGTTTGTTTGTTTTTTTGCTATTTGTTTCTCACGTGTTCCCATCTTTTCCTTTTAGGCTGCCAAGAGATTGCTGAAGAGTTTCGTTCCCAGGAGATTGATGGACAGGCCCTTTTATTACTTAAAGAAGAACATCTTATGAGTGCCATGAACATCAAATTAGGTCCTGCCCTCAAGATCTGTGCCAAGATCAATGTCCTCAAGGAGACCTAATGTGGCTGTCTGCACAGATCAGCCTAACGAACATGCCCCAATCAACCTGGGGCCAGCAGACTTTGCAGGGACCAGCGAGCTGTTCCTCTTATGTGACCCCCTATGGGGGGGGTATGGAGACAGAAGTGGAAGAATTGGTTGCTGGTGCTACATGGTGGCAGCTTTGCCATTTTCTCTGGGTTTCACCTTAAAACACAACGCGCACGCGGACACACACACACACACACACACACACACAAAACCATTCTCACTATTCACACCTACCCTAATCCAGTTTTCAAGCAGGCAGACTAGACACTAGGACAGCTCAACCTTATCCCCGAGTGGAGTGACTAGCCAGGGCCTCACTTCTCCAAGAGGAAGAATGTCTTGTATGGTAAGGCAAGGAAATGGGTGACATGTAGGTTTCCCTCCCCATGGGAGAGGTCAGTTTTCCTAGCTTGTGTGACACAAGTAGAAAAACCTGATACTCTCCTTCTCTGGATTGTCTCATTGTAGCTGTAGCTCAGTTTTCTGTTATCATTTTCTACCCTTAGTACTGAATATTTCTTCCTGCATCCATGGCAGGGTCACCAGCCAGTGTAGACACTTGGTTGGTATCTGATTTGCTGCAGGGACTAAAGGTGTTTGACACACGTGTGGCTGTTGTCATTATTTCTGCATCTCCGCTCCCTTCTGATTTGTTATCTTCAACCCTTTCTTTTCTGTCCCAACTCTGCTCTTTCCTATAGCTTTACAAAACAGGAGTGTGTGGGGCTAAGGTCAGGATTGTAAGCACCTGCCTTAGGCACTATTCCTTATACAACAAACAAAATATTAAATATTTTTTCTTCCTCAGTAAAAGGCTGAAAGTTGGTCTCCATTGTCTTATTTCATTCCACTCTTTAATTCTCCTTAACACAAATGACAAAGCCAGCATGTTTTGTATGTTTTTTTTAATTATTATGTTTTTGTACAAAAAGTGGTGTATTATTTCATTTAAAACACTGGGGAACTATGCAAACAACAAATGAGATGCCTTTTTAAAAAATAACATTAATTTTCCTGTATAGAAAGAAAACAAAAAATCCCACTACCATTGACAAGGGTACGGAGAAGTCAGAATGACATCATTTCATGTCCTTCTCTAAAGGTAACAAATGGCCCTGCCTTTTCCACATCTCCTGTGTTCAGATGTGTTGTTACTTACTGGCCTAGGAGTTCACTATTACAGGAAGATCAGCCTGTGATTCTGGCACATGGCCTAAACAGAAGGAAGTGGGAGAGGCTAAACCCTTTTCTCATAGGTACGTGGGTAAGACACTTCCCTGAGCCAGCAGGAGGAACAGGAGCAGCAGTCTTCCCTACCCGGAGCAGAGAACTGCAGACCCATGTCCACTTCTGCTTCCATTCCCTTTCTATAAGATTGGGAGAAATATAAAAAGCCAAACTACAGACTTGTGAGAAAAGTGCAACACAAGTTGAGAAGTACTAGTAGAGCAAAATGAGCAAGAGCAGGTTTACCAGCTTTTCCTGCACACAAGCTCTGGGGCCTCTAGAACACAGGTCTATTTCCTTTAGGGTAGGACTGCTTGATTAGACATTTGGGCTACATATGGCTTTAAAACCACAGCTTGGAGCCCAATTCTAGCTATCAAGTCACAGAAAGATCTGAAAACACCTTAGGTGGTGCCTTAGAATCCTGCAGCTGGGGAATTTCACATTTTTTTCCTGCCCTAATCCCATACAAGGGGCATTTCAGTGACTCACTCCAGGCTCGAGGCAAATGGCAGTGTTTGGGCTACAGCCAGGTAAGCACTGCAAAGCAACTCTATGCAGTCACACTCAGATCCTCAGGGAGACTGCTTTAGGGACAGAGACAACAGGAAGCAATTAAGGTACAAGTAATCTTAGCTTTTTTTTTTTTTTAATTAAAGAAATCCAGTGTCTCAACTTGTGAAAATATTTAGACAGGGCTCGTGGCTTTCTGCCCATTTAGCGGTCCTTGCTCTTCCTGACGGCACAAGAGTCAGCCCCGAAGACCCTATGTCTACTTTCCACTGTACTTGTGCAGAGGAGAAACAATATGAGCAAAGGGAGGCAGTTTAGGGTCAAATCAAAAGCCAACTGGAAAGCAAGAGTATTAACGGCAAGGTGAGAGATGAGAAGAGGCGGCTTGAGAAGTCTGGCTGTGTATGCTTTGGTGTGGGGAATAAAGAGCTGGCTGGACAGTAAAAGTGCAATCACATTGGTAGCAAATGGTCATCCCTTTCTTCTGACTCTTCCCCCAGCTGGTCATCCCCAACTCCACGATAGGCAGCAGGCACGTTGCGGGGTTTGGAGCGGCACACAAAGTCACAACCATCCTGTGAGTCGAAAAGCAAAGGACAGATAGTCTCTATGGAATGAGACAGATCACATGGTCTCAGACTGTGACACAGAGAACCCGAAATCCAAGGCTTAGTCCAAACTAACTGCTACTTACAGCTACCAGGTTGCCAAGATCTTGCCAGAAGGCCAAATGGGGGAACTGCTCCATTCCCTTGGCTCCCACCACCAGTCGCTGGTATAAGAAACCCCCAATAATGTAGACAGCAACCAATGAAACAAATCTGGAGAGCAAAGGACACACACTTAAAATGTATCAGTCTTGAAGTGGCAACCACAAATGTACAATAGTATAATAGCTACTTAGAAGGCCAAGGCCAACCTTTATATTCAATATTCTCTGTTTCCTAAGCTGTACTCTATGAAAACAAACACAAGGGCTGGTACTCCTTAGAAAACCTGCCAGAACACTGCCAATCTGACAAACACCCTGGGGGTAGGGGGGTAGGAGGGTTCAGGAGTGGGACCACACACTTGGTATGTGATTCTAATTGCCAGAAATCACCATTAAACATGATTCTATTCGATTTCTTCAAAGTTCTACTGATGTAATAAGGCGGTACTAAAAACTCCAGCCTTCCTGGGAAAAACATAAGCCAAGTATGTGGTGTACATACATCTTTAGTCCTGGCACTCTGGAGGCAGTGGCTAGGGGATCCTGAGGGGAGGGGAGTTTGAGGCCACTTTAGTCTACATTGTGAATTCCAGTCCAGGCCAGCCAGAGCTACAAAGTGAGACTCTGTCTCATTAAGGGGTGGGGGTGGGGGGAGCACCTCCAAATATAAAGATTTACTGGGACTAAGCACTTAATTTCTTTAAATTTTAAAAAGCCAGGTCTGGTCAGGCCCGCACCATTAGGTAGGTGATGCTTCTGAGTTTGAGGCCAGCTACAGCAACAATAGTAAGATTGTCTTCAGAAAGTTTTGCTTTTTTCCTTGTTTTGTTTTTTGCCACTGCCAGGGATTAAACCTAGGACCTCATACATACTGATCAAGTACTCTGCCACCAAGCCACACCCCCCAGCTTAATTCCTTTCACCTTGTCTGGTCTGTTACTTTTCGTGTCTGTAAAACACATGTACTGAAGAGGCAGAAAGTACTCACATGACCAGTAAGATAGAGCCCACACTGAGGTGGGAAACCTCTGGTGAACAGGCTACGCTGCTGTCCATCTCGAAGAGGTACAGACAATCTTGGACTTTGTTCCGTTCCTCAGACACTGGGTTAAAATTGCCCTGATGATAAGAGGACCAAACAGTAATTATGTATAAGATGTTTTCTTTCAACTTGTATACAAAGAACAAGACCACCCCTCAATAAATAAACCCCAAACATTTACTGCTCCTGGTTAAGTAGCCCATGTGGCCCATTCTCCATGGACAGTGTGAACTGGCACACTGGAAATTTCAATTAGTTTTCTCACGACCACTCCACATAAATTTGTCTTCTGTTAACCTCCCCCCCCCCCAGATCTTTCACTCTGCTACGCCCCAGGGTACCTCACCGCTAATGTGCGTCGGTTGCAGGAGATCATCACCACTGCTCGACGCTGTTCTCTGCCACAGTGGTTGTCATATTCATCACCCCCTTTATATATCAGCATGATCCAATTACCTGAGGAAGGACAAGAACAATGACACTATGGAGCACAGGGAAAACAGAGGCAACAATGGGTATGGAAGTGTGGAGTTAGCTACCAAGATGGTTTTTAATCAATGCTAATTAGTATGATCTGTACATCTAAATGCTAAGCTAAAACTTTTCTTTTTTAAAAAACAAGAGTTTTGCTATGTAGTTTTGGCTGGCCTTAATTCACTATTACATAGACCAGTCTGGCCTCCAACTTGTCATTTCCTGCCTCTGCCTCTCAAGTTTTAGGGTCACAGGCATGAGCCACCATACCTGGCCTTAAAACTTGTTTCTTGACAAAACTCTGTGTTGCCCTGTTTTAGACAATAAAAACTCAATACTTAAGATTAATTCCAGCCGGGCGGTGGTGTTGCACGCCTTTAGTCCCAGCACTCGGGAGGCAAAGGCAGGCGGATCTCTGTGAGTTTGAGACCAGCCTGGTCTACAAGAGCTAGTTCCAGGACAGCCTCCAAAGTTACAGAGAAACTCTGTCTCAACGCCCGCTCTCCCACCCCAAAAAAGATTAACCCCATTTTTTACATTAAAGGTAGGCAAGAGAATGTGTAAAAACAGTTATTATCTGTGCTTTTCACACTGATGCACATTTTCTCAACACAGCAAAAGGAGAGGAGGTTCTGGATGATTGCTTAGTCCAAAGTAACATAGATAAATTCAAAGTGGATGTTTATTGAGTTGGGAATACATCTCCCTTCCTTAGTATTTACTACTTTTCAAGTTCTTTGCAAAATCTTGTGTGACTAACCACCATGTGAAGTGAATAGGTAAGGATGCTTTTAACTTTGCATATGAGAAGATTTTATAACCAGTGAGCTAGTACCTCATAATCATCTGTGGTGGTCTGAGTAAGAATGATCCCCTTATAGGCTCATAAATTTGAAGGCTTAGTCACCAAGGAGTGGAAATGTTTGAAAGGATTTTAAGCATTAGGAGGTGTGGCCTTGCTAGAGCAAGCGTTACTGGTGGTGGGCTCTGAGGTTTCAAAAGCCTATGTCAGGCCCAGAGTGAGTGAGTGAGTGTCTCTGTCTCTGTCTCTGTCTCTGTCTCTGTCTCTCTCTCTCTCTCTCTCTCTCTCTCTCTCTCTCTCTCTCTCTCCCCCTCTCTCTCCCTATGGCTCAGGATGTAGAACTCTTTTTTTATAACAGTTGCCTTGGTCACAGTGTCTCTTCACAGCCACAGAACAACGACTAAGACACCATCATACTAGGAAAATGATGATTTGGGTCAAGAATGCACTCATGCATTTTATTTTGTTCTTTACATAACGAATATCTACACTAGATTAATTATCTGCTTATGGGAAGAAATCAAGCCACTTTCATGACATTTGAAAAATACAACTATGTTAGTACAAGTAGGTGGTGTGTTTCTTTTTCCTTAAATACTTACTGGTTTGCATAAAAAGGTATTTTGGAATTCAGTTGGCAAACTTGGTTAACTGATGAGAAATGGTGGTGGTTGGTGTGGAACTCATTAAATATTTGGGTGTCTAGAAGGACTCCTGGCTATGTAAAATTCTGGCATTTTCATATTCATTCCCATTCATCATCTCTTCTTCTACCCCTTCCTTCCATCTTTCTTTTTGTGGTTCTAAGGGTCAAAGCAGAACTTTGTGCATGTGGGCAAATGTTCTACTCTGAACTGTTTCCCCAATCCCATATTCTTTTTGTTAAAGTTTTGCACTATCTTCAAACACAGAGGTGTCCTGAGCTATGGCTCCAGACCAGCTGTGGAACTAGGCACTGTGAGGTACAGTCCAGGTGGAGCAAATTCCATAACATGACATACTCAAAAAGTTGGGGATGGACAACACATAAAGGATTGCAGAGGACTGCCGTGGATTAGTCAGCAGGAAATACTTACTTCCATTGAAGATGTGAGTCTCGTTGATTCTCCCGACCACCGTCTCCTTCCCATTGTTTTTGCTGATCTGCACCAGGCCTGCTCCAGAGGAGTGGTTGCCAGCTTCCCGGCATACTCTGAATCTATAGCTGTATGTATCTAAGCCCTGGCCCACAGTGCTCTCAAAACTGCAGAAGACAAGTAGAGAGAGAAAGAACAGTATCACTAGTTACTAAAACAGGAAAAACTGCACCCCTCCCTTTGATGACAACCAATGTACAAAATGCAAATTTGCTGAATTTGCTAAACTATGAGTTGTTTATATCCCCATAGACTATCCTACTTGTTGATAAAGATACCACCCCAAACAGCTACACATCATAGCATACCTATTATAGCTATGCAAAAGTGTTGGCTATTTCGTTACAGCAAGGGACAGTCCCATGCTTAAGGATCATTTTATATCTGAAGATTCCCTGACAGCGATGAAGACATACTCAGACATGTATATCTCTTTAAGTATGTCTGCTTGATGTTTCTAAAGTCTTACTGTATGAAGCTATCAAGTTATGTTCTGGTTTCTACAGGCTGGTATTTTAGAGCCAGTCATTAGAAACGGATACTTTCCTGTGAAAGATAAGAAAAACACACATGATCACATGGCTGTGAATTTGGTCTGTCGCTAAGAGGGCAATGTGTTACAACCAAATACAACCAATACTGCCAAAATCCAGGTTAGACTTCATAGCGTGCATGTACCCCTTTCACATTAATGCTCGAGTACAGTCAGTAAAAGCAAACCCCAAATAAAGATCACTTCTTAAACCCTTTAAGGCTCTGCTCGTCTACCTTTTGTTAAACAGTGGCCGTAGCCTCTCCAGGAGAGCCTTCTCTTGCTTTGACTCCTTATCATTGTCTCCTACCAGGTCACAAGACTTTTCTTCTGCCTGCCAGGATTCTCTCACAGCCAAAGCCAGGACTAGCAATAGTAACAGTTCAGTCCTCCAGCAGCCAGAGAAGGGGAACATCCTTTTGGAAGAGTGTGTTGAAGGTGAAGGCAGGTTCCGGAGAGAAAGGAAACAGATACATCACATGACTGCAAAATTAATATTTTGATTATGTAAACAAAAAGCATGAATCTGCTTCATAGCAGTATTCTGGGAGCATCCAGCAATCTTTCTTCACATTCACTGGAAGCACGTGGGATGAAGTGAAGCAGCTCCAGCACCCCAAGTCACCTCAATTACTTACACACCATTTCCCTGGAAAGCCACCCAATCACAACAAGGGCTTAGATGTCTTCCAAAACCTGTCCCAGCTTCTCCAAGCCACAAATCTCAAGGGCTTCCTTCTACTTTCAGCAAGATGGCTGTCTTTCTCCACTCTACAGTCCTGTACTGCCACCTTCACTCACTGTCTGTGCTACTCTAACAGCCTTATGTGGCCCATGGGAGACACACCCTCAGCTGTGTCTGTGAATGCAGCCCTACATATTTGCAGATGATAACGTCCTATTTGTATGTTGAAAAGTTGGACATCCCTATATCATCCTTGTAGTTAGGCCACAGTGATTTATGCTGGCAGAAGGTTTCACTCCTATCTATCGGTAACCCTTCAGACCATTGGGCATTGTTCATTTAAGTTTCACTGTTTTTTTTCGGAGACATTTAACTCTTCCAGTCTTTCCTTATGACAAGACCATGGACACTCCAACCTTGTAATCTAATCGCATTTCCTTTTCTCCCTGAAATTTAATCTGAGTTTCTATTTCCCATATGCAAGGAGGGTAACAAATGCTTGGGGACTTATCTACCTGACTTCAAATACCCCACACATCAAACTACAGAAACACAAACAAGGCATTTCCACACAATAATCACTGGTGGCCAAGAGAGGTCAAAGGCTCTCTAACACATCTCAAATACAAAACAATAGGACACATTAATAGCGACAGCCTTCAGCCAGGCATTACCTGAAATACTTAACATGCATTAATTAATCAATCCCCCCAACCTTATGTAGTAAATTTAATCATCTCTATTGCAGATTAAAAAGCAAACAACAAACAAAACAAACACTGACAATACAGCTAATAGCGTGAGTAAAAGAAATGGCTCTGGAGCTCAAGTTCTACGCGTCACCGTCATGCACATCTTTCATCATAATTTTCTGGGATGCTAGCAGAAACCAAAGCAGAGTTGCCTTTCTTCTTTTTAAAACAAAGCAGGAAAGAGGAGCAAGTCCTCACAGAGTTAACTAGAGTGTAACAAAAAGCTCAGACTTAAGCTCTTGCCTTCCCTAAGCTCACCTATTGCTCAACACATAGCCCAACCAGTCAAATCACTGAGAGGTCCTTTTGTTAACCCACTCTGTGCCATTTCCCTTAAATTCTCTTAGGATCTAATTGAAAATGTTAACATTCTGGGCTCTGAAGCCCTTTCTCCCCAGGAGCATATTTTGGGGGGATGCTCTCACAGAATGAATGCTGTGCACTGTGGCCTCAGAGATGGTTCCTCATTTGTTAACTGTTACTGCTTTCTCTTCCCAAATGAGGGCAGAAAACTTCACAGAACTGAGACAGGATGAAGAATTAAAACAAGCTGTGGCAGACATTAGATGAACCAAATGATTTGTCATTTGCTAATTTGTCCAAAAAAGAGGAATAATTTTACATCCTGTCTAGCTTAAGATTTGACTGTAAGCAGAAAAACCAGGAGAAAGACTTGACTCTAAGTTTGAGATGCTCTTTTTGATCCAGTATGGTGTATATCATAAATGCTTTACTTACATTATGTTGGGAAAGCAAGATAAAGGAACTGAGGCTTACAGATGCCCACTGAGTTACTTGTTCTTGGTTACACAAATATTAAATGGGCGAAGTTCCTAGAGCAACCTGGATGACTAATGACATGAAGGCATTTTTTGGCAAACTTCTGATAAACATAGGCACAAGGAGAGAAAAGTATGAAATTCAAGCTGGGCAGTCCCTTTTTAATATGGCACAAATAGATCCTCAAAGTGTGTGACAGAGGATCTTAGGAACTTGAAAATCTTCAATTTCCTTACTCTAAAGAGACACAGATCTGTTGGCGATGCTGGGACATTCTCCTTTAAGGACAGCCAACGACTAAGTTAGAGATTGGGAAACTGCTGACATCATTTATGTTCGCTCGCACTTTCCCACTCGTGGCCATTTTCCATTTTTTTTTCTAATGGAAGGCTTTAGTTTCTTCCTCCTGGTTCATAGCAGCCAACCCTTCTAAGATCAGTCTGAACTGCCAGGAAAGGCCCAATGCTGAAAGAGCCTCTGGGAAGTAGTTCTGTGCTTCAAACTCCTACACGAAGAAACACAGATAAATCCCTCTGTTACTCTTTTCCACACCAAGCTAACACACACACAAGTTCCTCGAACTTCTTCCAGGATCCTGGAAATTCTCGCTTTCCATTTGCTCAGAGCCATGCCTTACCCAAAATGATGATGCCACGACGCCCCTTTACTTCCACGATACAGGGCAAAATTCTTCCAACAAGCACCCAGTAACACCACTTCACTGGTCTCCCCACTTGGCACTTAATTTCCCGCACCTTCAGAACATCGCAACCCCCTTTCTGGTCATGAAGTCCTCCCCCTCACTCCTGGTAGCCTGACGCTCCCGGTGCTCACGCCTTTCGCCCCCACTCGGCTCTACGGCTCGCTAGCAGGGTCTGGGGCTAGAACCACCGCCACGCGCGACGCGAGGACTGCATCTCCTCCGGCGCAGGGGCGAGCAAGGACCCCCGGCCCACCTGCTCCTCCACCTCCACGCCCCCCACACTCACGTGTCACGGAAAACACAGCAGCTGAAGCGAAGAAGCCCCCAAGAATGTGGCCCTGGGGTTGGGAGACGCGGCCGGAGAGCGGCGAGTCGCAGACCCCGGTCCTCCGTTCCTGTCTGAGGCCAGCGCTCCCCAAAGCGCCGCTCGGCTCCCTGCTCCAGAAACCGGAAACAGGAAGCGGCGAGAGGCAGCTGAGCAACTGCTCCTCCCACCAGACCCCGCGGCATGTGACCGCAGAGCCATCGCGCCCCTTTCCTTCCCCCGAACGCTGATTGGTCAGCAGCCTCGCTCGCTCTGCTCCCGTCCCGTCAACTCCAGTCGCTCCCAGATTGTCAAGATCAATTTCTTCTTTTGGGGGGCCGCCTTCCTACCAATGAGGCTCGAGCCCCGCCTCCAGGGACTCTTGGCTGGCGCGCCCCACTCACGCGGGGGTCACGTGCCAGCTGTCCCGCTAGGTCCGGTGGAAGACAGTCAGAGAGGGGCGATAGGCGGAAGCTACGGACAGTGTTGCTCCCTGGACTCGCTGGGAGTTGTAGTTTCTGCTCCCGAGGCGCTCTGGGAGTTGTAGTTCCTAGGGCTCTGCTGCTACCATAGTGGCCTCTGCGCGGCGCTGCTCAGCCATCCGTCGGCTGGAATCTCTCCCGGTCTATAGTTGACTGAACGACCTGGACAGTGGAACGTTAGGATCCTGCTTGTCCTCGTTTTCTTAACACCTTCAGTCAGAATTTTCTAACTCTCTGGGGACGTGCTATTATTACTGCAATGACTTGTCCTCTTGTGGCATCTTGCTAGATAAGCATACTCTGTTCATCAAAGCTGCCCTATGTGTGCAGCTCCTCTAGTCTGCATTCTGTTTCGGGGGGGGGGAGGAGGGGTCTTTGCGCCTTTGGTAAGGTCTTTTGCAGATTCCGGGGGTTTATTAGCCACTCTCTGAATTCCTACTTGTTCTAAGGACTGGGTTTGATACTTAATTGTTATGGCTTCCTGGGTTTACTCTCCAGGTTACTAATTTCTTCCTCTGAAGGTTCTTTTGGCTTTAGCTAGTCATTCCCTTCTGACTCTTACATGCTTTTGTGTATATCATTCTCATTCTGCTTAAATAGGGATCCATGTTAGAGGCAATATTATGTTTGAAACTGCTAGCTCTGTAGTGCCCATACTATTTTAAAAAGTGAACTTAAAAATTTTAATTAAAATATAATTACTTCCTTTTCCTTCCTCCAGTTCCCTCAAAGACTCCTCCACCTAGCTCTTTCCGTGCCCCCTCCATTTGATAGCCTCTTTTAAAAATTTATTATCGTTATATGTATGCATAAATATATTACAACTGCTGAGTCTATTTTTGCTGTTTGTGTGTATGTGGTTTCAGGAATGATCACTTTGTGTTGGATAACCACTTAGGAGGCTCGTCCCTGGGAGAGGTTAATTCTCCCTCTCCCAGAAGTCATTAATTGCCTGTAGTTCTTTGTTTAGGGGTGGAGCCACTTGAGATTTCTCTTCTCTGCTAGCCTATCTATTGATTTTGCCATTGTTCAGATCTTATTTGTGTAGCCATTTCTATGATACATTGTTTCACATCAGACTTCCTGGTATCCCAGCTCTTAAATTCTTTCCAGTCTCTCTCTTCCTCATGTTGGCTGAGCCATGGATTCAGGAGCTGTGATGTTCCCTGAGCCATTGGAGCTGGAGCCCTCACCATCTGTTGATCTCTTCATTGTTCCTGTTACGGTTTTCTATGATGGTCTCCATTTGCTGTAAAGAGAAGCTTTTTTGATGTGGGGTGAGAGAGAGCTACATTTACCGATGGGTATAAGGATAAGATTGAAAATGCCGTTAGGAATTATGCTGACCTTGCAAAGTGGTGGCAGTAGATCTTCTTCTAAGATCCATGACCTCACCAACCGTGGGAAGTTGAGTAGGTTTCTGGTACCAGGCGTAATTCCGTCCTGTTGAGTGGGCGTTAAGTTCCATTAGACTGAGGTTGATTGCCACCAACATGTGAGTAAGACTTACTGCATTTTTATGTCTAAGGCTGGCATTTATAGGTGTCACAGCTGGGTAGGACTATAAATGCCTCTCTCCCTTGGCAGCTTGTATAGTATTTTCTGGTACCGTGGAAGCTAGATTGCAGGAAGGAGACTCTCACATTTGATCCAACTCGAATAGTGTGAGTCCCATGTCTTAAGTGTGCAGTGTCTTCAGCAATAGGGACCTACCTTCAACCTCTGAGAGGCAGCCAAGGGTGACAGACATAGTCTATGTTGTTTTGGGAGTCATTGGACTATCCTGACTAACCATTTGAGAGACTTCTCATGGTTTGTACTGGGGGTTTTGTTAGTCTATAGTTCTTGTAGGGAGCATTGTCAGCCCAAATGGCCTTATGTGTGTTGTATAATTTTAGGCAAATATTAAATGTTTCCATAAGGGTTTATCAAAAAACATTGGTATTGGGGTTGGAGAGATGGCTCAGAGGTTAAGAGCACTGACTGCTCTTCCAGAGGTCCTGAGTTCAATTCCCAGCAACCACATGGTGGCTCACAGCCATCCACTATAAGATCTGGTGCCGTCTTCTGGTGTGCAGATATACATGGAAGAGAATGTTGTATACATAATAAAAAACATTGGTATTATTTTCTCCCCTTCCTTCTCCTTCTGTATTGACTTCCTTCCCTCCACTCAACTGAAATCTCTCTCCCCATTTTCCCATTTCCCACTTCATATCACCTGTATCCAGCTGTTCCCGCCTCAAGAGTCCCCTCCCCCATCACAAATCGCTTTATAGTTTCCTGGTTTCTGCTGTTACTCCATGTATATCCTCACATCTGAAGATTTGGAGCTAGGAACCACAGATAAAAGAGAAATGCAGCATTTGTCTTTCTGAATCTGGGTCACCAAACTCAATGCAATGTCTTCTAGGTCCATCCATTTGCCGTCAACCATTCTGCTTTCCCTTTTCTTTACAGCTGAATAGAATTCCACAGCTTGCAGGTGAGGCATTAACAGACGCCTTTGCTTCTGTAAACCTTGATGTGGGAAAGGGATGAAATGGTCTTTTTATTACTATATATTGGGAAAGTCAGAAACAATCGGGAGAAGCAAGCCAAGCAATGCTCCTGCCCAGCTGTGGGGTCCATGGACAGTTGTGATGCTTATGTTTCTGATGTCTGCCTTCAGACCTCGCCTTAGCCCCCATTTGGGCACAGCATGCTGTTTGGCGCTCAGGCTTCTGTCTTTCTGCTAGCAGTAAGCATAAATTCATTTAATCTAAATTTGAACTGAGTCTAAGTGAAGGGCTCTAGCAAGCCCATGCATGGCAAACACGGCTCTGGCAGGCCTTGCCCTTCCCTGATTCCTCTTCCTTGCTAAAAACCCTAAGATTCCATTCCTAAAGCTACTCACCAAGGTCTATTCGCTTATTTGACTACTTCCTCCTCGTTCAGTTGTCTTCCAAGGTCCAGCTATCAAAGTATTGAAGTCTAGCAATCAAAACCCCTCTTTGGCTGCCCTAATTTAACCTGTCCAATCAAAATTTAACTCCTCATTCATAAACTAAACTCATAACAAGGAGTTTCCCCTTTCACCTTTATAAGCTGTCATTTGCCTATGTGACACGTCTGTCTCCTCTCTATCCAGAGGCAGTCCTCTCTGGGACAAACACCTCTGTCCCCTTTCCTTTGTTCCTTCCCCTTCCTCCCCATCCTCTATCTCCTGTCTTTGTCCCTTATCCCTGCCCTCTGTCCCTCTGGGGCAAATAAATCTTCTTGGTGCTGAGAACTCGCTCTTGGGGGTCCTGAGCTGATACCGGTTTCTTCCAGTGGATCTGAATGCCACAACAGTTTACATACACATACAAACCCATACATACCAATAAATATGTGGCACGCAATCAGGTGTCTAATAAGCCATAACCTTAGCAGTGGCCTTATTATTTAGATTGCTTTTGAGACATAAGATGACATCGACAGGTCACATAAGACCCTTACAAACTCAGCCACAGCCAGTAAACAAACCAAAAAACCCAATGATAGGACCCTGGGAGAGCACTGAGTGAAGGTTTTGGAACCCTCTACAGGACATTTGAAAGGAAGAGTGTAGAGGAGTTTAGGCAGTTGGGTGGTTTTAACCCCTTTTTTGTTTGTTTATAGCTTGTAGCTGAGAGCTGCTTCCCTTTAGGGATGTGTGTGTGGGGGAGGTGTGTGAGGGGGGAGGTGTGGGGTGTCTGTGTGTGTGTAGGTGTGGGGTGTCTGTGTGTGTGTGGTGTGTGTGTAGGTGTGGGGTGTCTGTTGGGGGGAGGTGTGTGGGGTGTGTGTGTAGGTGTGTGGTGTCTGTGTGTGTGTGTAGGTGTGTGGTGTCTGTGTGTGTAGGTGTGGGGTGTCTGTGTATGTGTGGTGTGTTTGTAGGTGTGGGGTGTCTTTGTGTGTGTGTGAGAGGTGTGTGGTGTGTGTGTGTGTGTGTTAAGGTGTGAGTGTGGGGCCTGTAGCTCCTGGGTTGGAAGAGGAGAGAAAAGGAACTCTAGAAAGGAGAGGAGGAGGAGGAGAAACAGCATGAATGAGGAAGAAAGCAATTGCTGAGGAAGGTCGATGTCACTGAATGCATTTTGTAAATAAAGTAAGTTGGGACTTTGCAAATTGGACATATTTTAAATGGAACACTTTTAAAATGCAATTCAGGCACGAGTCTTAGGAGGCAGGGGTCATAACCTGACTCACGGGGTGAGGTGGTGAAACAGAGTTGCGGTTGGTTAGATCAAGGGAGCCTGACCTGGAGGGGGATTTCATTGGACTCAGCTGTGAGGGGAATGAGGAGGAACTCATTATTCTAGAGAAACCGAGAAGGTAGCTATTTGTTTTTCTTCCTTCTGGACAGGAGGGGGAACTTAGAGTGGAGGCGTGTGGTGAATTTCCCCATTGAGAGAAGCAGTGGCAGATAGAGTGAGGTCCTGGAGAGGAAGATAGGCTGCCGGCAGGGAGCGGGGTGCTGTCAAAGAGGAGAGGGCGGGGCTTAGCACTGCTGGGTCAGGAGAAAGGAGTGGGAAACAGAGATGTGGGGATGCTTTGTAATTACAGAGAGCCTCCCAGAAAGAAAGGAAGTGGCCGCGATGAGCCAGCCTGCGCATTAGCGCTGGTACTGTCAGTATCTGATCAGCGCGGAGAGCCTGCCTCGGTTGGAAAGGGTCCTCAGCTGCAGCCCTATGAACTCCCACAGAGAAAAGCTGCAGTTAGGTGTCCCCCAGATGCCTGGTTTTTCCTGCTGAGGGACAAGGACTGAGCACTGGCAAGGAAGAAGGGGTGCGGGGAGAGAAGAGTGGAGAAGAATTAGGTCTCCCATTGTGAAAGGAAGAGACTGTAGGTGGACAGAGCCAGCTAGAGGAGGGATGGAAGCGGCTGGCAAGGTGATCTGTAAGACACTCCGCTTGGTTTGCTTTCGCGCTGGATGAAGCTGTTTGAGTCCAGTGTTGCTTTGAGATAGCATTATGAGGTCCGGTGATCAGGTGGGCAGATGGGTGTCGGGTCCAAACAGAAACTGGAAACAAATGGCTAGCCGAGGTGCCTATTAACACACCAAAGCACATCGTGGCTTCCGGGATCACGAAGTACCGGTGGCTCCTCTCAGCTCTTCTCACCCTGCCCCTCCCCACTGCGGAGGGCCCCTTTTTTATAAAGGACGGGCAAATAATCAGTGAAGAGACAAGAATGAAACTGGATCAGCCCAATTTTGGTACCGGTTCTGACCACTGGTTCATTTATTTTAGCTATATTTAAACACAGCACAATTTTGGAAATAATTTTTTTTATATATAATAATTAACTCAGCCCAAGAAAAGGCTCTAGGAGAACGACCAAGGTAAACAGAACAAGGAGTCAGGATTTGACCTGGCCCAAATATAACACAGAAGTCATTTAGGCTGTTGTAAAGCACGAACGACATCTCTCACAAAGATGAGTTTTATGGTTTGGAAGCAATGCTCAAAATTGAGAGGGAAAGGGACTGTGGTATGTAAAACATAAGTTCTGGGAGATGTGGTTAGAGCCTGGCTCATCAGACAGCAAAGGACCCCTAGGCTGTTAACTCCATCCGTTCCCGGCTTTCCAGGAGGAACAGGTTAAACATCGCTTTTCCTTGAAGGACGCCTGCAGGTTTAGCTTTCCTGGTTTATCCGTGTGCACACGCACCTTTTACCCTCTGCACTCCACCCTAAACTCCAATGTGTGGGTTGAAATCCCGCAGGGCAGGGCTTGGACCCTGTAGTGGGTAAGTGTCTTAGATCCCCGGCTGAGTTCAAAGCCCAAATACACCACAGTGGGAGAGTATAGTTGAGCCTTAGATGGAGAAACACAACACCCAGAGAGCCGAGGTAGTTTAGGAGCAAAGAGGTGGCCCACTGGGACAGAGGTCATCTACATACTGGAGCAGTGTGCTAGGGCTGAGGCCAAAGGCGGAAAGGTCCTGGGCCCCAAGGCTTGGCTGAAGAAATGAGGGCTGTTCTGGAAACCCTGCGGGAGGACAGTCTGGAGGGCCAGGTGTCAGGGTTCTACCAGGTGAAGGCAAAGAGGAAGTGTGAGTCAGCGTGAAACGGGACAGTAAAAAAGGTGTCTTTCAGGTCCAGGACAATAAAGTGGGAGGTGGTAGGAAGGTTGTTAGAGAGCAGGCTGTGTGGGTTGTTAAGCACTGGGCGTGTTGGAATAACTGCCTCATAAGTCCAACTTGGACTAAGCGGTAAGCACCGAAGGATTTACCAGCGGGAAGAATGGGGTGTTGCAGGGCGAGTAGACAGGGATTTAAAGTCCCTGAGATAAAAGGCGGGTAATGATGGGTTTCAGAAATAGGACACGGGCCTGGAAAGGAAGGAGGAAGGGTCCTTAAGGCAAACTGGGACCGACTGGGGGTGAGTAGCAACCACAGGAGTAGAGATATCCCATCCTTGGGGGTCTACTGTTGAGGTCAGAGGACAACTTGTGAGAGTTGGTTGTCTCCTTCCATCAGGTAGGCCTGGGGCTTGGACTCAGGTTGCCTAGGTGGTAATTGCCTTTACTTACGGAGCCATCTTGCTGGCTCTTATTAGGAAAATTCTTAGCTCCCTGGGAAGACAGACAGGTGGAATCTCTGAGGAGAGTTCAGGTGCTGAGGAGACTTCACAACCATTAGGCAAAGTAAGGGTCCCCTCTTGCAAGCTTCAGAGAGAAGTGGAGTGGGTCCCATGCCAAATAGATGATGAGCAGCCCATAGTAGGTGCTGGCAGTCACACTGCCAGATTTTAGGTAGCCGGGGGAGGGGGAAATTCATCTCCACAGTTGCTGTGTGTCTGTTACTGACATCTGTTCCTGCCCTGCCCGCTGATTGCTAGCATGCTTCATAAACTTCTGGAGGAGGGGATTACATAAACCTGGGCTATCGGAAGCCTGCTAGGATTTCTTGCCGGTGCCATCTTGAAGTGTTTCTTCCATGCTTTCTTCCCATAGTTTTACATCTGACATTAGCGCTTTGACCCACTTTGAGTTGGTTCTTTTGCACGAGCAGACTTCTCTTTCATTTCTATATGCTTTTTTAATATATGCTGAAAATGAATCAGGGAAAAATTTTTCACTCACGATAAAGAATACAATAAAAAAACAAAGAAATAAACAAAAATCCCCAGGCATAGATTTAACCAAGATGTTACGGACTTCTACAATGAAAGCTATGCAGTACCAAACACAGAAATTATAGCAGACAGTTGGTGATGGGAAGCGCTCCTATATCCATGAGTCAGCAAAGTTAGTTTGTTATGGTGGCCACATTGTCAAAAGCTGATTTTAGCTGTTTGAGCCTGATTCTTGTGCTTAAACCAGCCCAAGGTTTGTTGATTCTGCTTGTCCTTTCAAAACAAAACAGCTTAGTTGCATTTTTTTTTAATTCTGTATTTATTTCTTCTCTGATCTAGATCATTTTTTATCTACTAACATCAGACTTAGTTTGTTCTTTTTCTTCTTACTTAAGGTAGAAGTTGAATTTAGTACTTCCGATCTTCCCTCTTTGGGGAGGTTGTGGTAGAGGCCGTCTTGCTTTGTGACCCAGGCTGACCTTGAATTTATGATGGTACCCTTCGTCTGCCTATTGAATGCTGGGATTACAGGCATATATAACAATGCTCTGTTCTTTCCTTAAAAATTAAAAAATCATTGTGGCTTAGAGAGGTGGCTCTGAGGTTAAGAGAACTGCCTGTTCTTCCCGAGGACCTGGGTTCGATCCCCAGCACACACACAGCAGCTCACAACTGTAATTCCAGTCCCAGGGGGCCAGGGCACAAGGCACACACATGTACACATGCTACTTGATTTTACCCTGACCTCTGACCAGTGTCCTCCTTCTCTCTCTTGTGGGAGCTTTATCAATCCGAATCTCATAAAAGAACCAAATTTTAGCTTTTGCTAAAACTCCTTACTATCATTACATTTTGATTTGGGATTCTTTTTATTCTGAGGACTCTTGTGTTTGCTCTGGGTTTAGGTTGCTGCTATCATCAAGTTTTAAACCCAGATTAAATGTTTTATCTGTCTCCTCCTCACTCGAGGCTGCGATAGCTTTAGGCATCAGCCTCGCTGTTTAGTGAATGTTTGCATTAACCTCACACAGTTGGAAGCATTTAGTTTTCTTTTCTCTCCTTTCCTTTCCTTTTTTTTTTTTTTATTTATGACTTACCTAGAAGTGGGTTTCAATTTCCAGATTCTTAAAAACTTGTCAAGAGTCTTTCCCTTGTTGTTGATTCCTTTGCTATTGTGGGATGTCTGCGTAATATCCTAATATTGAGTGTGTGGATGGCTCTGGTGGGGAGGAGCTTTCTGCACAAGGCTAGTGACCTGCACTTAATCCCCAGAATGAGGGAAGTGGGAGGAGAGAGCATCCTTTGCAAAACTGTTCTCTGACCTACATACACAGGCACGGTGTGAAATGTGTGCTCCCCATCTCCCCCCCACCCACACTAATAAATAAAGATGAAAATGTTCTAGTATCTCAAACTTATTGAAATGTACATTATAACCCAATATACCATCTGTTTTTTTATTAACATTTTTTTTCAAACTTCAAAAAAAGAAACCCAAGTCTTCTTTACTTGTTCAGTTTAATTTTGGGGGTTAATTTTTAATTAGGTTAATGTGTGGCTGAAATGCTTTATGTCACCATTGATTTTTCTGAAGCCCAAGGACAATTTTATTAGTGTCTGAAGGAAAACCCTCCAGGGCAGGCAGGCTGTAAATCTTGCAGCTGCTGGTAGAAGGAGAATGGAAAAGAGAAGGGGAAAGAGCCCTGGCATGGATGTCAGATGATAAGTCACCACACAGCAAGGAGCAGGGCTCTAGAGAGAGTGAGGAAGCCCAGAAAGCTGTGCTACGGAAAGCCTGCTTACAGAAGAGGCAGAACAGAGAAAAAAAAAAAAAAAAAAGGTTACACTGTTCTGAGTAATTTAGAGAAGTGGCTGAGCCTGGAAAGAGACAGAGAGAGAAACGTAAAGGCACAAGTTTATCATTACAAGCCGGAGGCAGAGACTCAGCAAAATCCCACACTAGTGTTTTGAAACTATTCAAATCGAAGTCCATTAGTCCAATGAGCTAATGAGAGCCCATTGGCTTCTCCTTGCTTTTCTTTTGACATCCAAGTCTGGACTCAAGAAAGGTGACCCCAGGATACTTTCAGGTTGTTGCATAGTTTTTGGAGTAACTAAAATCACTTTGTGAGGTCCCTGCTAGATGGCTTTTAGAGAAAGAAGATATAAAGCCATCATTAATTTCTTAGGTTAAGCCAATGTCTCTCTTGGCTGTAGAGCGGTGCTGTTGTGTTGAATTGAGCCAACATCTGATGTCTTATCTGGGCAACATTTTCCTCATCAAGAAGAAAATCATTCGATCAGGCTTGGTACTGAATGCCTTTAGTCCCAGCACTCAGAGGCCAGAGATAGGCAGATCTATGAGTTCCTGGCCAGCCTGGTCTACAAAGCAAGTTCCTGGACAGCCAAGGCTGATACACAAAGAAACCCTGACTCAAAGAAACACAAAAAAGAAAAGAAAATCATTAGTGAGAAATAGTTTCCTAAAATTACTACTGATTTTTTTGCCTAGTAGTTTTACCAGTTACTGAAGAAAGAAATTAAACTTTTTTTACATGATTATGTATTTCTTGATTTTACTTTAATTAACTAAGCTTTTGTTTCTAATGATTTAAAATTCTGAATTGGATACATGTGTTCACTTGTAGTTGTTTGATAGGCTCAGTGGTGTGACTAATATAATCATGAAAGGTTATCTTTGTATAGGTCTATTTTGTTTTATGTTAATCTGACCATTTGTGACAGGCTTAGTAATAGCTCCCATTACCTTATGAAGCAAAAGGGACTCTGTAGTTGCAATTGACAAGTATGTATGTATGTATGTATGTATGTATGTATGTATGTATGCATGTATGTATGTCATCATTTTGTCCCCAGGCTGGCCTGGAACTTGTGATCCTCTGACATCAGCTTCACAATGCTGGGATTATAGGTGTGCTTTTAAGAATCTTGACTTGAGGGATTATGTTGACTGCCCCTGTGCAGTGAGAAAAAGGAGATGTGACCTTGGAAGCAGAAGTAGAACTGACACTTGGAAGGCGGTGGACTAAACTGTAAATCAAGGACCAAAGGCAGCTTGAGGCCCTAGAGCAGTGAAGGAAGCTGGTTGCTTCCACAGGGAAAGCAGCTCAGTGATTGTAGACTTCTGACCCCTGGAACATTGAGAAAATACATGTCATTTTATGGCTCTTAAGTGTGTCACAGGTGGTTTGTTAAAGCAGTGATAGGAAACTAATACACCATTTCAGGCTTCTTTTGTTTACCATTCATTGACTTATATATATTTCTTTTTTTGCATGTGTGTGAGGTGTGTAGTGTGTGTGCAAGAATGCATGCACACGGAAGCCGGAGGAGGATGCTGAGTGTCCTGCTTTATCACTCTTCACTTAATTCCTTGGAGAGGGTCTCAGCTTGGCTGGCAGCCAGCAAGCTCCAGCAATTCTTGTGTCTCTCTCTACTCAACACAATACTGGGGTTGTAGGTGCTGCTTCTGCTCAAGATCTTACTTACATGAATGATTAGGGTTTGAACTCTTGTCATCATGCTTTTAAGACAAGTGCTCTTACCATTTAGCAATCTCTCCAGCCCTGTACAGTAAATTTTGTATAATTTTTTTTTCAAGATAGGGTTTCTCTGTGTAGCTTTGGAGGCTATCCTGGCACTCGCTCTGGAGACCAGGCTGGCCTTGGACTCACAGAGATCCGCCTGCCTCTGCCTCCCGAGTGCTGGGATTAAAGGTGTGCGCCACCAACACCCGGCCTATAATTGATTTTTTCAACTGGTGACATTCATCACACATTACCCAGCACCTTCCCGCCCCCATGAACATGTGTATGTGCGTGTGCGTGCGTGCGTGCGTGCGTGCGTGCGTGCGTGCGTGCGTGTGTGTGTGTGTGTGTGTGTGTGTGTGTGTGTGTGTGAGTGACACTGAACCTGTAGCTTATCAATTTAGCTAGGCTGGTTGGCCAGTGAGCCCTGGGGATCTTTCTGTCTCTACTGTCCTGTGCTGGTTTGCAGATGCATGCGGCGACGACTGGCTTTTTATGTGGGTGCCGGGGATCTGAACCCAGGTCCTATGGTTGCATGCAAGCACTTCACTGACCAAGCCAATTCCCCAACCTTGGTATTATCCACAGGTATTATCCACAGGTTCTTCATATTCATTGATACTTCCTTCTGAATGTTCCAATTTGCTATTAACCATATCCAACATTTTTAAAGATTATGAATATTATTCCAGAGCATTTGATTGATTCTTTTTTGATAAGACTCTTCAGCTTTTTATTCACTCTGACCCTACCTTTTTTCTAAGTTTTTTTTTTTTTTTGTAATTATTACAGCTCTTGTTTGCTGACTCTGGTCTCTATTTCATTATCTCTACTTAGTTCTTTTTCCTCAACTGATGGTTTAAAAGTGTTATGCCTGAGTGTCAACTTGACAAGGGGCGGGCTTGTGATGGTTAATGATTGTCAACCTGTGGGTGTGACACCGCAGAGTTCACATACCAGATATTTACATTACAATTCACAATAGCAGCAAAGTTGCAGTCATGAAATAGCAAAGGGGTCACCACCGCGTGAGAAACTGGATTAAAGGGTCTCAGTTTTTGGAAGGTTGAGAACCTCTGCTGTTTGTCGCCCACAAGGCAAACCTCCTGTGATGTCTGGAAGGGAGTTTCTAAATTGAGGTACTGAGGTGGGAGGATCCACCCAAAATGTGGGCAGCACCGTCAACAAAATATGATCTTCAGCTCAAAAAGAAAAACACGAGCTGAGCACCAGCGTCCATCTCTCTCTGTGTCCCAGCCTGCAGATTCAGTGATCCCAGTTGTCTCAAGCTCCTGTCATCAGACCTTTCCACCATGAGGGACCCCATTCCCTTCATCTGTGAGCCCAAATGAACTCTCCTCCAATAACCTGCTTCTGTCATAGCAATAGGAAAATCATAGCAATATGAAAACCAACTAAAACACTCAAGTAGCAATACAAACTCACTGTGTAGCCAGGATGGCCTTGAACTCATGATCCTCCTGCCTCAGACTTCTCAGGGCTGGAATTGCAGGCAGGCACCACCACACCAGTCACAGCACAAGATGGAATTCCCTTCCCCTTTATTGCTGATTAATATTTGACTACAAGTATAAACTAAATTTGACATTTTTTCCTTTTAAGGGTGTCAGTATTTGTCCTCATGTCTGTGGCTAGGTGGAATCTTGGTGTTTTCCTAGGGGTGTGTGTGTGTGTGTGTGTGTGTGTGTGTGTGTGTGTGTGTGTGTTAGTGTGACTAGCAAACACTACACGATCTCTGGTCTGACATTCAGCTTTGGCTCTGCAGGGGACATGTTAACGAGATGCAGTTTTAGTTCATGCCCGGGCATCCTAGTTTTTAGTCACAGACCTGTGGTGGATTCCTCTGCAGTTTTTCTGGTACCTCCCTCTGAGTAGCTCTGATCAGTTACTGGGCTTTACAAATTCCAGCCACATTAGCAGCTCTCAATGCCAGTCTCTGACTCCTGCTTGGTGAGTGTGACTGCTGCCCTGTTTAGGATTTTCTTTTCCTTATCTGAGCCTGACAAGGGCCCTTGGGGGAAGCCAGCCTGGAGAGCTGAGTTCACCTTAGTAACTATCTTTTCTCAAAGACCACAGCAGTGTGTGTGTGTGTGTGTGTGTGTGTGTGTGTGTGTGTGTGTGTGTGTGTGTGTAAGGTGTGTGTGTGTGTGTGTGTGTGTGTAAGGTGTGGTGTGTGTGTGTGTGTGTGTGTGTGTGTGGTGTGTGTTTATGTGGATGTGTGTATGGTGTGTATTTATGTGTGGTGTGTGTGTGTGTGTGTGTGTGTGTGTGTGTGTGTGTGTGTGCATTTGTGAGTGAGTGTCCATATTCTTGGCTGGAAGACAGTCCAGGACCCCTCTGTCATGACTGGGAACAACTTTATTAGTTTTCATTACCAGTCCTTGGTTCTCTTCTCTTTCGCCTCTTCTGTCTTTATTCACTCTAACTTAGTGACTGTCTGAATTAGGTTTCTATTGCTGTGATAAACATTATGCCCCGAAGCTGTAGGGGAGGAAGGGGTTACTTCATCTCACTTCCACGTCTGTCACTGAAGGAAGTCAGGGTGGGAGCTCCAACAGGGCAGCTAGACTGAGGCAGAGGAATGCTGCTTTCTACCTTGCCGCCACTACCTTGCTCAGCCTGCTTTTTTTTTCTTTTTTTTTTTTTTTTTTTTTTTTTTTTTTTTTTTTTTTTTTTTTTGAGGCAGGGTTTCTCTGTGTAGCCTTGGCTGTCCTGGAACTCATTCTGTAGACCAGACTGGCCTCAAACTCACAGAGATCCGCCTGCCTCAGCCTGGGATTAAAGGCGTGCGCCACCACCTCCCGGTGTGAAACCTGCTTTCTTGTACACCCCAGGACCACCACTCCAGCTGGCACCACACACAATGGGCTGGGCCCTCCCATAGCCCTCACTAAGAAAACACTTACAAACTTGTCTACAGGTCCATCTTATTCAGGCAGTTTCTCAGTTGAGAATCTTCTTTCCCAAGTGACTCTGGCCTGTGTCAAGTTGACAATAAACTAGCCAGGACGATGATCTTATCTGGTTCTCAATTCCTATGTTTTTCTTACTTGGGTTTTCATTAGCTTTTTAAAATTATTTTTATTTTCTCCTACTAGAAATCAGTTGCTGACACTTCATTAGATTTTGTTTCTCTTTGTAACTGTCTCTGCACAGAAAGATAAAGCAATGAGAAAGGTCATGGTGGGAAGTTTCCATTGTGTGGAATAAAGGTGAGCACACACCTGGAGGAATGTTCTGGGCTAGATAGCTTTGTGCCACACTCCCAAAATACATGGGAGTCAGTTTCTTCCATGATCCAGGACTGTGCAGCCAGCAGCCCACCACAAGCATTCATCCGGATTCAGAAGGCCCAGGAGATGATGAAATCAGATCTAGTTGGTGTCTGTCTCTTTCAGAAGGGAAGGAGACTCTGGGATGAAGTCTAGGAACCCCTCGCTTGTAGTGCGGAATCCAGAGGCTTAAGCACTGTTATCCCAGCAGAGCAAGCTGTCACTGGGAGCCAGTGTGCGCCTGATGAGCACCTAAGGAGTGCTGCTGCTGCGTTTAAAGAGCAGTTTGAACATTTAGCTCTACAGCAACCCTACAACTTCAATCATTTCCTGAGAAACTTGCTTCTGCTTCTGTCAAGTTTCCTGCTGCTATTTTACAGGATGGGCCATTTCCTCACTGTTGCTTCTTCTCACCCTGCTCTCATTCAACCCTCTCCACTGCGTGTGAAAGGCGTTTGGTAGAGATGGCTGACAGCGATATTTATTGCACATTAGAGTTGCCTGCTACACCTCAAGTCCAAGAAGACTCCAGATCGAAGCTCAGAGGTGAGTTGACCAGCACTGAAGACTGGGCTGAGGATGAGTGGAGAAGAGAGCAATTGGGAGGACAGAGTGCAGAAAATTGAGGGTGATTTGAGGCCATACTTTTGGGTTCAGTTTGCAGTGTTGGTGAGGGATATGGACTTTTGGTGTGGAGTGCCGCTGAAGTCTGGGTCTCAGGTAAGTCTTTTCTAGGCTCCTCTGAGATCCCAGCTAATGCCAAGCAATGGCAATGACATCTTTTTGTTGTTGTTGTTGTTGCTTTTAAATTAAAAAAAATTTTAATAATAAAAGTAGAAAGATACCAAATGGGGAAGCATAATAAATCATCAATTAAACAAACAATGATAACAAGAAACCAAAGGTGCTCAATACCTGTTAACACTTATCAAAACACTTGTTGTTGTTTTTAAGTTTTCTTTATTCTTAAGGATCTTCTCCATGTAGACAAGCGTGCTAGTTTTTGCTGATCTCCATCTATAGTAAGAGCTTTGTGAGAGGATTTTGTCTGCAGCCGGGCTTTGAGCAGTTGACACTAACTGTTGAAATCCTGCCATCTTGCTTCTGTAGCCATGGCATAAAGAAAACAACAGCTTTATTGAGGGGCAATGGCAAGACTTCTGGAGATGAGAAATGGATGCACCTATGTAGATTCGTTTCCTGTTCTCCACCCTCGTTCTCATATTACAACTGAATGATGACAGGGGATAAAAAGTGCTGAACTCCATAGAACGCTGGCCCTGTGATCTGGGAGGTCAGGGGACACCAACAGTAACACCCACAAAAACAATTTTCTATGTAGATTCTCATCTGAGACAGGGAACAATGTACATGCCAAAATTAATACTTGACTTTGTAACTCAAGCAGGTGACTACCAGAAGATATATTCTCTTTTGTAGTTCTGTAGACTTTATCATGTTTTCTCTTTTTGGTTACAATTTTTTTTTTTTTTTTTTTTTTTTTTTGGTTTTTCAAGACAGGGTTCTCTGTGGCTTTGGAGGCTATCCTGGAACTAGCTCTTGTAGACCAGGCTGTTCTCGAACTCACAAGTGCTGGGATTAAAGGTGTGCGCCACTAACGCCCGGCTTTGGTTACAATTTTTAATGCTGTCTTTTGAAAACATTGGGATGTTTTCTAAATCATGGGTATTTTGTTTCTATAAACTATATAGAACTATGTATCTTTATATGTGTGATGTTCTTCTTTATTATATTTCCTCTAATTTGTAAGGAATAGAACTATTAAATCAAAAGGGATGTATATTTGAAGTATAGAACTAAATTTTATATGTTATATACAATACTATATGCTAAGTAAAGAACCTAAGCCGGGCGTTGGTGGCACACGCCTTTAATCCCAGCACTTGGGAGGCAGAGTCAGGCAGATCTCTCTGAGTTTGAGGCCAGCCTGGTCTACAGAGGAAGTTCCAGGACAGGAACAGAGAAAGCCTGTCTTGAAACTGCCCCCCCCAAAGAACCTAATAATTAATAGTTGGAACTAATATATACATAAAATAAATTACAATTTTTGTTTTACTTATTTTCTTAAGTTGGATGGTGGCTATTCAAATACAACTATAATTTGATGCCATTTTCTTCATTTAGCAAACAACTACAAATAAGGGGTTTTTTTATTTCATTAATAAGTCATTTATACAGGTGGGTTTGGTGGTGTACACCTTTATCCCAGCATTGGGAGGCAGAGGCAAGAGAATCTCTGTGAGTTCAAGGTCATCCTGGTTTACAGAGTTGAGTTTCAGTATAGCCAGGGCAACAGAAAAGCCATGTCTCTGGGGTGGGGTGGGAGGTGGGATAACCATAAATTTTAAAAAAGTAATCTATTCCACAAATCTGGTGTATTTGTTATTTATTTGAGACAGGGTCTCTCTACGTAACCCTAACTGTCCTAGAACTCACTATGTAGACCAAGCTGTCCTTGAACTCACAGGGATCCACCTGCTCCTGCCTCCTGAGTGCTGGGATTAAAGGTGAAATCTATTTGTTTTAGTTTGTTTCATATAATGTTAGTGAATTGGGATTCATAAGTCAAAATATTTGGTATGCTGAACTCTTACGATGCTTCTCTCATTATGAAATTACTTTAAGAAACTGAGACTTTTTCATAGATACAAATGTATAAGAGTAATTTATCTAAAATTTGAGTAGGCACATGAGACTAAATTAGGTAACTTAAATTCTCTTTCCCTTTCCTTTCTTCTTTCTTTCTTTCTTTCTTTCTTTCTTTCTTTCTTTCTTTCTGAGACAGAGTCTCATGTAGACCAAAGTGACCCCAAATTTGCTGTGTAGCAAGGATGACCTTGAACTACTGGTTCTTCTGCCTCTACATCCCAAATTATAGTTATGGGCTACCAAATCAATATTCAAAATAATTGTTTTATTTAAAAATAACTAAAGAGATTAAAACAAACTTGACAATTTTTCTTTACACATACTTTCCATACCATCAAACTGTGATTTTTAAACAAAAATGGGAGAAAATTCTCTCATTTTCAAACTAGAAATCCAGTATCCTTAGAGGATATATGCCACATAGTATGACACAATGCTCTGTCTTTAAACACAAGGCCAACTATACTTATTATGCTCCCAATGAGTTACATGCGAAACAAGGTGGATTTTATCATCACCTTCTGAGATGAAGTTTTTTTTTGCTTCAGTTTAAATTTTATATTTACTTAAAATCTGGAGGATACAAAAGAAAACACTTGAAAGTATCTCACTTCTGTTTCTTCCTTAGCCATCCATTTCCTCTTTAAAGAGGAAACACCATAGAATGCCTGGATGGACTTCAGAGTTTGATTGTAGCTGAAAGGCAGAGAAGAGATCTTAGATAGACTTCAGCAATATCAAGTGTTCCCTGTTCTGAGGAGTATGTCTTTCTCATATATATATATATATATATATATATATATATATATATATATATAACTTCATATTGGCTTTTAAAAAAATCCTTCTTCAGAAGCTACATATCTCATGGATATAAATTGTGGTGATATATTGTTTATGATTTAATAAAGCTTGTCTGAAGATCAATAAAGGAAAGTAGCCAGCCACTAGCTCTCACCTCTACCTCAGACTGAAAGGGTGATCCTGGCTCCATGACTCCTCAGTGTGGCTAGAGACTGAATGCCTTCCTGTCCTCAATGTGGCTGGAGACTAAATCTTCCCTGAGACCCTTTGCTTCTTCCTTATATACCTCTCTAGTGCTGGGATTAAAGGCATGAGATCTGTTACTCTTTTTTTTTTTTTAAAGATTTTATTTATTTATTATGTATACAACATTTTGCTTCCATGTATATCTGCACACCAGAAGAGGGCACCAGATCTCGTAACAGATGGTTGTGAGCCACCATGTGGTTGCTGGGAATTGAACTCAGGTCCTTTGGAAGAGCAGTCAGTGCTCTTAACCTCTGAGCCATCTCTCCATCTGTTACTCTTTTAGACTGATTGGCCTTGAACTCACAGAGATCCATCTGCCTCTGTCTTCTGAGTCCTGGGATTAAAGGTGTGTACCACCATTGCCCAGCTTCTATGGCTGTCTAGTGTGGCTGGCTTTGCATTCTGATCTTCAATGGCTTTTATTTGATCATAAACAATATATCACAATTCCCCTTTTTGTCTAATACAAAAAAAGAAGGCTATAACTAATTATCTTCAGGCAAGCTTTATTAAATCATAAACAATACATCACCACAGTCAGTAGATTTGGCTGGTCTTCTGTTGATAAAGATTTAGATTTTTAGCTGATAGATTTAGACAATCAGCATTTTCTTCCTGTAGATGTTGCTGCCTTATAAGTTTGATAATTTACACATGTGTGAGTGTCTATAGAAAAATGTTTCTTGAGGAAAAATTGAGGGGCCAAAAGGCAAATGCTTTGCAATTCTTGTAAATAATGCCAAATTGTCCTTCAGTACCCAAAAGGCAGAGGCTGTCTACCCACTAGCTCACTGTCCCGGTGTGTGAGCATACAAGCCACAATCGCAAAGGCAATAGTTTCCTTTAACTTGAGAGCCAGTGCCAGACCGAACCAGGAAAGGAACCTGTGTGGCCTGGGTCTCTGTCCCTCCAGGCAGCATTGCTTTCAGACACCAGAGGTGCTTGCCTGAGCTTCTATGTCTGACTCAGGTCTTGATTTGGGTTGTGTCTCTGCAGCTCTCTTCCGCAGACTCCCTCTTTCCTGCCTTGTGACAGTGGCTTTGGGGCTTTTGACTGTGATTCTCGTGGGTTTACTGATGTGCCAACGGATCCCATGCTGTGGTAAGCGCTGACTTCACCCCAGATCAACCTTTCATTTTATGTTATAAAGCAAGACGACTGCCGGTGGCAGGGTTTTACAGACTTTAGTAGAGAATTCTAAGGATTCAGCCCCACTCCCCACATTGTATACACATTGCTCTAACTTTCTGCAGAGAAACTCCCAGGAAGCTGGGACTTTCTGATCCAGGCTGATTATGCCACAGTTGTCTGGAAAAGGTGCAAGTCTACAAAATGCAATTAACACCTCAGTCTGCAGTCCCCAATCCTGGTACCACATGCAGCCTTCCCACAGGAAGTTATCTAATCCTTATGTGATGAGGAAAACTTTCTCCACTTTCCAGTTCCCAATCTGGAATATGTAGTCTGTACCGCAGTTGCATGCATGTATGTGCTCCTGTGGTCCCGTGATAGAATGGCTTGTGATGATTTTATGCAAATGTGCCTCGTGGAAGGAGAAAAAACAGTAGACTATGGAGCCTTATTTGGAGTCCCCCAAGATGTTTTCACAGTACCTGCTCATTTCAAGCACTTTAAAGAAATGAGGATTGTATCTTCTAGAAGAACCCAGCAAAGAGAATTCTAGCTCTTTTCACTTTAGTGTCTGATGTGCTTTTCTGTCAAAAAAAATTATATTCAAGTAAGTCAGTTTTGTTGAGTATAGAAGTTCTTTCCAATTTCTATTGGCTCCAGATGACCACATCTGTAGGTTCTTTCTGGTTTGTTTCCTTTTCCAGTACACATCATGGCTGGCATGCTGTCTTGAGGCTGGACATCTTGTATGATTCTGCCCATGTAGCTATACATTGGGATGTGCATGCATCCTTTATGCAGTGTGTATATACCACATGTATACAGTGATTTTCATATAATGTGCACTCCACAGTCCTCAGGCAGATCAGACCTTTGGGCAGAATCCAAGCTTGCTTAGTGGTGTGTACACCAGAAGTGATGAATTGGATATTGCAGACTGTTCCGTCTGAGGCCATGTGTTTAGGTTAGGATTTCCCTAAACCTTAGTTTGAAAAGGGGGAGGGCAAGTTAGACACTGGGGATGCCATGTTTTCGTATACATCCTTTTTACTTTCCAGGACCATTGGGCCCACAGAGATGTGAATTGTGTCCTCTTCCTTCTAGGCTCCAAGGACTCTGTGTGTGCCCACTGCCCCAGCTGCCCCAACCTCTGGATGAGGAATGGTAGCCACTGTTATTATTTTTCAACAGAGAAAAAGGATTGGAATTCTAGTCTGGAATTCTGTGCAGACAAAGGCTCACATCTCCTTATGTTTCTGGACGATGAGGAAGTGGTAAATGAAAACATGTAGAAAATATAGAACTATTTCTCCCTCCCTCTTCTTCCCTCTCATCTCACCCATTCTTTCCCTCCTTTTAGATGAGATCTTACTATGCAGTCCAAGCTTTGAACTTGTGGTCTTCCTGCCTCAGCCTTCTAGCTCTTGTGTGTATGTGTGAGTATTTAACCATTTATTTATTGGCATTTGTGTATGTGTATGTTTTTATAAACATTTATTTATTTGTGTGTATATTCAAACAAGTGTGTGTGTGTGTGTGTGTGTGTGTGTGTGTGTGTGTGTGTGTGTGTGTTGGAGGTGAGAAGGTGGTAAGCATTGCAGCAAAGGAGTAGGCCTAAAACACGGAACTAGTTAAAAGGCCTTAGGCCCTGAAACATACAGGTCAAGGAAGAAACAGTGGCTTCTATGGAGTAAAGTGGAACGCGTGAGGGAGGGAAAGGAGAGAAAGGAGAGGGGCCACAAGGACAAAAGGGCCACACATAGGGACTTAATGTCTTTGGCTGAGTGTCTTCTTTTTATTCATTGGAATTCAGTAAATTCCAAACTGGGAGCAATGTCCAGAAGGTTGAGTTAAGAAGGAGAGAAAACTATAGGGGTCCTGTTTCCTGAGTTCCCCTCCATGCGTCTGCTGGTCCTAGAGGATGTTAGCAGTGTGACAGGCTGGCACAAACTTACCCAAACTCAATTACTGTTCACATACAAAAAGAAAGTAAGGAATCTTATTGGTTTTTACTGTTAATTTGTTGATTACTTTTTTGGTTTGCTATTACTGTTTGTTTTAATTTGGGGGGAATAAAATCAAACCACAGAGAATAGTTTATTAACAATTGAGAGATGGGGGTTTTGTAGCCCAGGCTGGTTTAAAAAATTCATGATTTTCTGGATTCAGCCTTCTACCCATTTAATCTACTGTGATTAAAGAAATCAGTCCACTACACACCTGGCTTGCCAATTCCTATTCTGAGAAAAGATGAGATATTTAGCTTATTTTCTCTCAAAAGGATCACTTAGACACTTGAAGTTCTGGAAGGATCTGAACTCCAAATCATTCCTCAGAGATTTGGTTTTCCCTTTGTCCTTTCTCTAAGCCAAGGTGGAAGAGACACATGGGTTCTCTTCACTGCACAGGGGAAGAATAACCTTGGCTTCTGGAACTTTCGTAGCAGCTGGTTTCGTTTTGCTATGCTGTTTTGAGGATCTGACTGAAGTCAATAGCAAAAGTGAGCAACTAGCTTGGAAAGTTTGCTCCCTCCCCCCCCCCTCCAGACTGCAGACACAGCATTAGTGAGTCACAACACAACAATTGAGAACTGGACACAGAGAATTAGTCCTAGCAGCAACGTAAATTACACCAGGCGCCATGGAGTTTCAGGAAGCGATAAGATGCAGAATATCTTATCTCCGTCTTTCTTCTTCCCAGAGGAAGAAGGGGTCCTAGAGGGATTTTGTCTTTCTCTCCTTATGTTATCTGGATCTTGTACCCACTGTGGAGAACACTCAACAGAGTTATGTTGGCTGCATTTCCAAAATGAGACAGTTTTCTCTTAACCCCAGAGCCCTGGGCTCCAGTCAGCATTGGAGGGTGTGGAGTGCCCCTGATGGATTTAGTATCAGCTACTGATAAATTACTTTCCACATTCTTGTGGATGCTTGCTTATTTTTTTTTTCTTTCTCCACCTTTTATCAAATTCTACAACAAAATGGTCTGTATGGAGTGGTAGAGTGCTTGTCCCACTGTAGTTACTCTTTTGTTCTCAAGGCAAAACTTGCTTACTATATTATGGTCTGAGCAATATTCCCAGTTTCATACATGGGTCTGGAAAACTACCAAAAGACTGTATTTAAAAACAAAAACCTGGGCCTGGTGGCACATGCCTGTAATTCCACCACTCAGTAGGTTCAGGCAGGAGAGCACGGTGCTCTGGGCCATCCTGGGCTACAGAGTGAGACTCTGCTGCTATACAGGTCTATTGAAACTGAGGCCTTTCAGGGCAGCCAGGTGGTTCAGTGAGTGAAGGTGCTTGCCACCAAACCTGACAACCCGGGTTCGATCCCTGGAACCCATACAGTAGAGGGACAGGTCTGACACTTGCATATGGTCTAATATTGCTTAAATCTTTTCAAATTCTTAAGATAAAATTCTACCTGTGTTTAATTATGATGAGCCATGACATCAGTTATTTTTCTTTGGGTAACTTGGTTATGTTTTAGTCATTAAGACTGCGTTGATTCATCAAAACATCTGACTATTTAATAGTTCTGATTTGTGACTGACTTACCTCAATGTGTATTAAAAAGCTCAGATGCCTTCCATGGACCACATTAATTTGGAAACCTAAAAAGTGTACTTTTGTGTCTTAATGGTAGTTTTATTTTAAGCAGAAATATTACCTGGAAGTTGTATGCATATATAAACACATGTTTACATGCAGTATAGAATTGATTGTATATGCAATATATACTTTTTGGGGGGTTTTGGGGGTTTTGGGGGTTTGTTTGGTTTTGAGATAGGGTTTCTTTATGTAGTCATGGCTATTCTAGACCTCACTAAGTAGACCAGGCTGGCCTCAAACTCATAGAGATCCACCTACCTCTGCCTCCCCCTGTGATGGGATTAAAGGTGTGTGCCACCATGCCTGGTTTCAAGTTTAAACATTGACCCTAGAAAAAGAGGAAAAGGAAGGACAAATATGCATTTGGTTTAATTTTTTAATTACAATTTAAAAGTAACATTAATGGTTCCAGAAGTGACACAACACACAAGTGTTCCATTTCTGTAGTTTCTTTGGGGCATATGAGTCCTGGGTATAACCCTTGGGTGTATTTTTATGCTGTTTCTTCAGTCAGACCCATGTACACACACATGCCCACACACCCCAATCAACCAACCAGAGGACCGAAAAAATAATTTTATCTGGGTTTGAAGGTGGTTTCCACATGGGATGTCCTTCATCTATGAGTGATATGGTGAAAATTTTGAATATCTGGGTTCATCTTATGTTGAAAGGGCTGCTCAAGTGGCTTATCATTGTGTAGGTCTTGAGCACACTAAACCAGCATAAGTAGGGAGTTACTGAAAGTGCTCTTTACCACCCTGCCCCAGGTCTCCCCATCTTCGTGCCTTATCAGCTCCTTGGAGGCGATGAGAAAATGCAATGAATATTTTTCTTCTCTCTTGTGGTGAGGGAGACTGATCCAGAGTCTTGTATATACTAGATAAGGCCTTTACCATCCAGAGCCTTGTATACCCTAGATAATTGCTTTACCACAGAACCCCAGTCCCAGCCCGAGAAATGAAAGGTTTTCTTAGAAAGTCAGGGGAGAAAGCAGACAACACACATTTCTCTTTTAGTTTTAAGCAATCTTTTTTAGTAAGTGGGCTTAGAAATGCACAAAGTGCCAGGCCACCCCGAACACTGTAATGTCACTTTATCCCAGTCTCTCTTTCTTCTTTGTTCTTCCTGGATACCCCAGCATGCACACTTGGGGCTCAGGTGAGGCAAAAGGGGCGGAGATTTATATTTAGGAAGCTTTTGTCCCTCGTAGCATGATACCTGACTCCACAGTCTACCGCTCCAGAAATACCTCCTGAATAGAGTTTCCTATATTTCCTCAAGGTGTTGGGAAGATTGTAAGCAAGAGGTCTTGCCATTACAGTAATTATATTTTAGTGAGAAGAGACAAAGTCGTAAACAAAGATGCTAACTCGAGCTTTGGAGACAATGTGCAGTTTGATATACCAGTGACTGTGGGGGCTGTTTTACATGGACCCCTCAGAAGTGGGACTGAGGCCTGCATGGTGACAGCCATGTGAAAATCCCGGGGAAATGTGTCTTTGCATGGAAGCCATGCAAAGAGCTAATGCAAGGATATCCTCGGCCTGTCACAAAAACCAGAGAGAAGGTTGATGGGGCTGGAAGTTGGTGGAGAGGTGGTTGGCAGGGTCCAGGTCACGAAAGTCTTTGTGTGTGTAGCAAAGGTTTTAGGTTTTCAAAACCTGAAACCCAGTGGAGATAAAATAGAGGTAATTCTGGCCTTAGTAAACAACACAGAAGCATTTTCAATCATCTGCCATCCCTGGGCAGGCAGGGTTTATTCTTCACTTGACCCTGAGTAAAGCCCTTTCTTCTTGCCCGTCAGAATGCAGTCAGGCAAAGGAAGGCCATCAAAGCAAAGCCCATACATTCCTTCTTTTCAGCCACCACCTTCCAGGAATAGGACAAAAATGACAGCCAAATGGGACATTTAGTAGCATCTCCATAACAATAGAGTTGGGATTTCACTGGGCTTTCTTGATTCCTAATAAAAGACTATTTTCTCCAAAAGAAATTGTTCAACAAAAAGCTATTCTAAAATACTGTAAAAAGATGGTTCAAGTAATTCAGGCCAAATTCAATTAATTAAGCTGTCACTGGAAATTATTGAAAACGCAATTATTCATTCCATGGATGCTCAACCTCCCAGCAAGATTAATCTTCTTGGATGTATTCTTTGTTCTGTTTAATGTATTGGGCAGCTCCCTTAGGGTACAAACATCTTCACTTGATTGTAACCCTGTACAGAGCAAAGCATCTTTTATCTTGGTCCCAGTGGGTAGCACAGCATACAGACTGGTATACTTAATTTAACTCTACCTTTAAGGCCCATTGCCTTATTGTACTCCCACCCCCGTTGTTAAATACAAGATTAAGGATTCGGAAAACGAGTCCAGTGGGGGGAACACACAAGTATATTGCTTTGAGTTTGAAGGTAGGTGGTGCGTTGGATGTGTAAAGTGTAAAATGAGTGCTTCTGCAGCAAGGTTGAGCTGCTTTCTGTTGGATACTATCAGGCTCCATCTAATCAGAAAGGAAGTAGCAATGGAAGGCGGAGCTGCGACAGAATCTTATCTGCTGTACTGTAAGAACGTGCTTATAAACTAAAGGTCATTGCTGGGAAGAGGCTCCTTGCAGGAGGCAGATTTCTGTTAACACCCAGAGCCCCATTCGAATTAGAAGCTAAAAGAGGGAATGGTTGTCCTGGAGAGAGGACAGCTCTGGAGACTAGGATGGCTCCAAAACTCAAGGTCCCTGCTGAGAGCCCCCTTCAGCTCATCCAAAGGTGTCTTTATGTGGTCTCTTCTTATTTTAAGGTCACAGAATCCTGTCATGGGAACATCATCCTATGACCTCACATAAGCCTAATTAACTCAGATGCCGTCACACTGGAAGTTCAACCCATGAATTTCAGGGCACATAGATATGCGGTCACTTCTGAGACAGTGGATGATCGTGTGACTCACTCAGGGCGTCTCTGGTGTTCTGTCTCTGTTATCCTTCTACACCATCTTCCATCTCTCGCTCAGATCCCCTTCCAAAAGTACTTGGACAATGACTTTTACTGGATCGGCTTGAGGAAAACTGATGGCTGGAGATGGGAAGGCGGCCCCATTCTAAGCTTAAGGTAAAGTCTTTGAAGAGTGAGGGCAGTGGAAAAAGGAGGAGGAGGCAGGAAAAGCCCGGGGCTTAGGAAAGAGAAGGAAAACACCACAGACAGCAAAGTGTGAAAACGAGAGACATAAGGAACAAACAGAGGTGTGAGCAGAGGTGGTCATAGGAAGCTCAAAACTGTGGTGATGTTTTAAGGGGCAGTCGGATAAAGACGTTTATTCTGCTGTTTTGGGACCCTCAGGGTCTGAGAAGGAGACAGATTCACCTTTTTCTTCCTTCACGCCTTTTAAGTCTTCTCCTGTGCATGTTACTCAAAGTGACTGACACCTGTGATTTCTTACAGGATTGTTTCCAACAGCTTGATACAGACATGTGGTACCATCCACAAAGATGGCCTTCAAGCCTCTAGTTGTGAAGTTCCTTTGCGGTGGATCTGTCAGAAGACCACAAACTGACGGATGCCACTGTGTCCTGAGCCTTGGCTCTGCCACATGTCTTTCAAAGCAGGGAACTGGCCTGGGAAAAATCTTTGTTCTCAAATGTATGCTTAACAAATGCCAAACCTGCTATGCCATCAGGCAGAGGATTAGCAGAGCCTCCTGGGGGCTTGGCATTTTCCTGCTGGTCTTTCTTGGAGACTATTTAAATAAGTATTATGTAGCCATTTAAATCCTAGATCTGGGCAAATGAAATAGAGTTTGTTTAAATGGCTCTCACTGTAGAAAGTCACCCTGGCTCCCTCATCTCTACCTCCACCATCTCTGTCAAAGATATGTGGAAAACTATTCCTCCACAAGGAAGGATGAAACCCTGCCGTGCTCAGTGACTGTCACATGGAGATCAACTAGACAGAAAAAACACACACCTCATGTTCTCACTCATGCTTGGAAGTTAAACAAGCTTGTGCCATAGTTGCAGGGAGAAGAGCAGTAGGTACAGAGTGTTGGGACTGTGGAGGTTGGTTGATGTCTTGGCTGGAGTGCCCTGTAGCTCAGCGGGGTGACAATAATGGTCAGTAATTATTATATAGCTGCCAATTTATTGTGAATTTCAAAATAGCTAGATGAAAGGACTATGGGTGTTTCCAAATGCCTGAGAGGATGGATGTACCGACCCCTCTGATTGGTCATTGACCTGCATTGAAATATCACTCTGTAACCCACAAGTGTGCACGATTGTTAAGTATCATTTAAGAATTGAAATAAAATAAGACACAATTAAAATAAAAAAAAACCCAACTCATTCTGCTGCATTTCTATTTTATATTCTGATCTGCTGTGAAGAAACACGTGCGTGTAGTATTTCGCTGAGGCTCTTTTCTGTGTGCTGGCATGAAACATACAGAATACACAAGATAACATGTGTCCTGCGCGTCCTGTCACTGTGCATTCTGTCCTACCGGTGGCTCTTGGTGCATGAAGTTTTATTCTAAAACACTGCTTGCTGCCAGAAGACATGACTGCAAGGTGTGGGAAGCGGCCGTGGACAGCCTGCTGCTTTCTGCTGCCGAGCTCTTCACACTTATACAATGACCTGCGCCTAATCTGCTTTCGCAAATAAGCTTGCATGAGTGTGGTTGAAGGAGCCAATGTGTGACGGTTTCTGTTCTGTGTGGTGAATGTGTGCTTGGCCTGTTAGCTCAGTGATAGCCATTAATCTCACAGTGGGTTTTTATAGAGAAAACTTGACAGAAGTAGTTTACGTGGTTGAGTCCTGTCCTGATGCCTTGAAAGTGAGAAGACTTCATTATTTCTTCTTGGGAGAGTTTGGACACAGGTGAGGAGGGAAGGTACCCTTTGAGGCTGTACACAACAAAACTGAAGTAAAGCTTTGTCTTTTGACAATGCTGGGTTGCCATGTTTGTTTTCATAGTCCTCTCTTCTACTATTCTCTTTCAGCATCTGAGATAGTACCAGTATTCAGCAAATACTTAATAAACAAACTAGTGAACAAAATAAGAGAAGTTAAAAAGATTTCTTCAGGTTGTTTCTGTTAGGTCATGAGTTAGAGGGATTAAAGGCAAGAAAAAGAGTGTATTCTGGCCCTGCTAGCCCACCCAAGTGAGCAGTAAATAGCTAACACCCCAAAGGCAACAGCTAATTTAATTTGGGTTTTCTGTTCATAGAAGGAAGTGGTGGGGACACACGCCCATCCTCCTACAATATCCCAGCTTTGCTCCTGGAAGAGGACTCTCATAATTTATGGGCGTGGTGGTATTTTCTCCCACTTTGTTGGAGTAATGATGATGACTCCACTTGGGTCATGGCTTGACTGCTAGAAGATACACAATTTCAGTTATCTATTCAAAGATAAATGAAGGGGATGGCAGGCAGGATGTGTACAGTTTCCTTCACAAAGTTCAGTTGATGTGTAAAAATGTGTAAGGATTTCCCATGGTTACCAGTGCTGGGTGTTATCTTGTCTCCCGGAAGTGTTAGTATAGAAATTGCTCATTTCCAGCAGGGTATGGTGGTCATTTATTTGTGTTGAGTTTTAATGTGTTTAATTTGTGTGTGCACATGTGGTACAGTGTGTGTGGAAGTCAGGACAGTTTGTTGAGCTGTTTGCTTTTACTACCATGTGGGGTCTGGGGATGGAACCAGACATCTCTACTTGCTGGGCATTCTCTCCAGATTAGAATAAGGCAGTAACTTAAGATACTACCAGAATATTAATAAGATTAAGATGACCAAGAGAGGGAAAAACCTCTGTAGAGGCTATCTGAGACAATAGTTAAGATGGAAATATAGCTGTATATTCTTTACACAGCAGCAGGAATTGAGGCTTCTGTCTCTGTGTTTTTATTATTTTCTTCTTCTACTTCAATAAACTTTTTTGTTTTTGAGCCTGAGTATAAAATTTAGCAGTATGAAACTCTTCATCGTGCATCAGCATCTTTATTGGGTCTTGCAGTTTCTCATGTCTGTTTCTGCTTCTCACCTTTCCTCTGGGGAAATGTTCCTTCTGTCTGCTTCCATCTTTAGGAAGTGGGCAGGTTTGACTTTTTTCCATAGGTAACTCAATGGTTTTCAAAACACACCTCACCGTTTCACTGTTTTCTGTTGTGTTATGTCGTTGAGACCTTCCACCCAAGCTGTGTGTAGTTAATTCATCCTTTTGGCTGCTTCCTAGCCTCTGTATGCTGTATCCATTGTCTTAATGGGATATCTCTATTTTGCCTCTGATTCCCCACAATGTTTTAAAGCCAGGATGAATATTTCTACATGGCTCTATCCTTGCTTTTCTCTACTTAGGGAATGGGCCTACCCTCTCTACTGTTACTTAGATTTCAGACTGGAATGCTGGACCTGGCAAAGAGTTAGGGAATTGGGAGAAGAGGCAGATTCTCAAAAGGACAACATAACACTTTCAAACACCAGGCAGTGGTAGAATGGTATTGGTCTAGCATGCACTAGGCCCTGGTTTTTGTCCTCAGTATCACAGAGAAGAACAAACAAACACTGGCATTTCAACAAGCGATTCTCTCACTGCTTATCACTTATCAGAGACCCTGGTGAAAGCACAGTACTGGCCACAATCTAAAAGGTAAACTGATGACAGCAAATATAATTAGCTACTCTTTCCTGGGACAAAGCTAAGAGATGTTGAAAGATAAACTCCTGGTAGTGTGTGAAGTTAGCCAGCTCCTGTCTCCAACACCCAAACCAAGTTTTGAGCCACACACTCGAAGTTAAAGTGATAATAACAGAAGGAGATTGATCTTTCTTCTCTGTTGGTCTGAGGAAGCAGTGTGTGTGTGTGTGTATGTGTGTGTGTGTGTGTGTGTGTGTGTGTGTGTGTGTGTGTTTGTATGTTTCATGCCCAAGGTTCAAGTCATCCTGGGCAGAATACAGTTTTCATTCATAAATGTCTCAATGGGCGGACTTGAGGCACCCAGGTTCTTTTCCCAGCTTGTCTGTCAAGCTTCCTGCAGCTCTGGTCTCTTTAGGTCACCCTTAACCTTTCTTCTGGTTTTTGGTTTGTGGTCTGGGAAGGTGCTTCAGGAGACATGACTCTGACCTCAGGCCACCTCACCTACAGTCTGGTTCAGTGGTTTTCAACCTGTGGAGACCCCATTGGCAAACCTCTCTCTGCAAAAATATTTACATTGTGATTCAAAACAGTAGTAAGATTAGTTAGGAAGTAGAGATGAAATACTTTTATGGTTAGTGGATCTCCACAACATGAGCAACTATATTAAAGGGTTGAAGCGTGAGGAAGGTTGAGAAGCACTGCTCTAATTCTTTAATAACTAACAGAAGGATTTACCAATTGCTTCTATCCTGTTTCCTTGTTCATGCCATTGGCCGATTTTCTTGTCTGCTAACAAAAGAGGTTATCATTACTGCTCCTCTCTTCAGGTTGAACTGCTGTTTACTTTGGAGTAATTACTGTGATGGTTTTCTGGTCACTGTCACCCTTTAAAGCCAGCTTGAACACCAGGCCTGGTGTTGCAGACCTGTAATATCAGCTACTTGAGAGACTGAGGCAGGAGGATTGAAAAAGTTCAAGAAGAATTAAAGTGAATTCCAGGCCAGTCTGTGCACCTTAGACTTTGACTCAATATAAAAAGTTAAAATAATGCTGGGATTCTAGTTCAGTGGTACAGCACTGTCTGGCGTGTGAGAAGACCCAGGTTCAATTCCTTGGACTGCTAAAAACAAAATAAACAAACACTCAAACCGGAAACCACCCTGAACTAAGTATGTAAAAAAGTGTGTTTACTATTTTTCCTTCTAAAATTATGACCCTAAATCTGAGCGTGCTCAGACATGTATTCCTTAACCTTACAACTGAGCATGCTCAGACATGAGTATGTGTAGGTGGCTCCCTGAGTAAAATCACCACCTTTCCTTTATTGAGGAGCCATTGCTTTGGGAATAGCTACTGTGTTCTCCTTGCCTGCTGCACTGACACAACTCTCTCACTCTTGCTTGTCTCCACCATGCTTGTTTGTCTTCCGTTCACCAAGACGGAAACCCACTGTGGTCAGTAACAGTCTCGTGACATTTTGTAGTTCTTTCCCCTCCCCTACTAAATCTGATTATGATTTATTTGGCACTATAGACTGCATCTTTTTTGGGGGACAGGGTCTCATTTTGTGGATCAGACTTGCCTTGAACTCATAATCTTCATGAGTGAATGTCTCAGGAATGTCTCAGCCTTCTGAGCACTTAGACTACAGGCAGGGTCACCAGGTCTGGCCAGACCACACTATTTAAAGGTATAGTATATAGAATTTTAAAGAATCATATAATGTACTGAAGAACCTGCTTGGGCTGTGAGAACCTGAACTCACCTGAACTTATGACCACGCCTGGAAAAGAACCGTTGTTGTGGGGAAATTCCACCCTGATAAACAGTTCCCAGAAATAGAAGTGTAGCCGCCCTGAACATTCCATGACCCTGCGGGGTTGCAGTTTGGCAGATGTAGGCAGCCAATCAGAAATGTAACTGTTGGCCACCTCATCTCCATCTGCTTTGCGATTTTTCCCTTTAAAAGAACTCCCAATTCTGAGCTTGGGGTCCGACTCTTTAACTCCTGTGTGAGCTTGAGTTCAGACCCCAGCACGCTGGTAGCTGAATAAAGCCTCTTGCTGTTTGCATCAAGCTTTCACCTCCACCTGGTGATTGGGGTCGCCGAGGTACCATCTTATAAACAAGTTTTTTTTTTTTTTTAAATTAAGATTTAAAATGTTAATGCTTCTATATATTACAAAAAGACACTGATGTCTTTTTTGTTTCTTTTCTTTTGGTTAAATACCCAGGAAACGGGATGATTGCATTAAATATAGGTTTATGTTTAAATTTAAAAATACTAACCCTTTTCCAGGGTGGTTGCAACATTTCATAATCCAATCAGTACAGTGTTGCTTTCCACTGTGTCCTGTGGCAGTTCTTTAGATTTTGGCTATGCTAATAGGCGTGTTTACTATTTCTGTAAAGATTAAGGATGCTGACATCTTTTAATGTACTTATGCACCGCCTAAATATTTCCCTTTGCCTTTAATCCTTGCACTTGGGAGGCAGAGGCATTGCAGATGGATGTGAGTTTGAGGACAGCCTGGTCTACAGAGTGAGTTTCAGGACAGCCAGAGCTGTTACACAGGGAAACCCTGTCTTGAAAAACCAAACAAAACCCAAAAACTCGGAACAAAAAAATGTATGTGTGTCTGCGCTCCACATGTGTGCAGGACCCATGAAGGAGGGAAGAGAGCATTGGATTCCCTGGAACAGAAGCTCCAGAACATTGGGAGCTGCCATGTGGGTCCTGGGAACTAAACCTTGGTCCTCTGGAAAAGCAGCCAGTCTCTTAACTACCGAGTCATCTCTCTAGCTTATCTCATTTATCAATGTATATTAGAAAATGTATTTGATCCTATACCCTTGTATAAGTTGCCTTGGTCATGATGTTTTATCACAGCAATATCAAACTAAGACGGGGGCATGTGCCTGTGTGCATGTGGTTGCTTATGTACGTATGTGTGTGGAGGGCAGAGGTAGGTATTAAGTTTTTTTTTTTCTCAATTGTTCTCCATCTTTCTTTTCAAGATAGGGTCTCATTGAATATGTGGTTCATCAGTTCACGAGGCTGCTTTAGCCAATGAGATCCAGAGATCTCTCCTCCATAGCTGGAGTTACAGGCATGCACTACTGTGCGGCTTTTTCTGTGGGTTCTAGGGATGAACTCAGGTTCTCATGCTCAGGCATCAGATATTTCAGCAACTGAGCTGTCTCCTTAGCCCTCAGCATCATTTGCTGAAGTAACTACTCTTCTTTGGTGACTTAATGCTTTGTTCAAAATCAGTGAACACACACACACACACACACACACACACACACACACACACACACACACACGCACACACACAGGTCAATTTCTGTATTTCTCTGTTGTCTCAGTTATTACCTTGAAATCAGATCCTCTATGACTTTCTTTAAAAAAAAAATTGTTTTAGCTATTCTAGGTCCTATCCTCTTTCTTGTAGAGTTTAGGTAACTACCCTTTGCATTTTATTATTCTTCATATGAATATATCAGAGAATATGTATTTGAAGTTTGGTTAAAGTGTCTTTCAAGTGTCCTACCAACTTCAACTTCCCAGCACTGTGAATCAAAGTGCCTGTTTATATTCTCACGAGGCAAAGGGAAAGTAGACCATAGACTCCTCAAGCTCACCTGACTTCTCCTTCTGGTTCTGGTCTTGAAGGACAGTGGTGAGTTTTCACTAGGCAGAGATGCTCTGGGTCTTTTGCATCAGAACAAAGATGTTCTGAACTGGCAGTCGTCCCTTAGAGAGCACAGCTTTACGATGGCAAAGTCTTTGTTTCCATGTTATTACTGAGGCATAGAAAGAAATGAAGAGGATTACAGACACTTTAGTTCTGGCATACGTGGAGAGTATTGAAGTCAAGTCTAGGAAGCCAAGGACAGAGTGATTTTCAAAGCAAGAGAGAAACCATTAGTACGAAGTGTTAATGAGCTGTAACATGGATTAATGAAAGAGAACTCAGTGAACTTGACAATAGGGAGGCTATTATTCTTTATTGGTGCAATGGTGACAGTTGTGCAATTTCAATGAGTTGGCAAATGAAAGGTAGGTAAGTAAGTGGAAACAGCTCATGAAATATCTGGTGACAGGAAGGAAGGAGATAACATCTAAGTAGTCTCAAGTGAGGTCAAACATGGATAAGAAAGAACAGCACACATTCATCACTGGAGGTGAAAAATTCAGCTAAAAGGAGATTAAAAGTGCATGCAAGAGGAACAATGTTTCATGCTTGGGCCTTTGAGGCATTGAAATAATGTGAATCCCAACAGATAACTGAGGAAGTGAACTGTGTAGAAAAAAAAAAAACATTTTCCCATTAAGGGAAGAAGACTGAATGACTGGAGAAAGAGTGCACACTCTTCTTGCCTAGTGAATCTATCTTCTCCGTGAAATGAATGATAAAATCATGTACCAAGAGCAAGGCAGGAAATGGGAGGCTTGGAATAATTAGACCAGGGAAAGATAGGCATCTGCTCAGAGACAGCATTGCTGAGTGATGGTGACAGCCAGAAGAGGCAGGGGGGCTGTGCCTTCTAGTGACACCCACTTGCACTATGACATAGTTTGGGCAGTGGCCACCATCATTGGGTTTTAGTAACTGACAAGTGATGATGAACTGTGGAGAGTTTCTAGACTGGTACAGAGGAAGGAAAAGAAGTCTGAAAGATACTGGCAACCCAGACCACTATACTCAGCAAAACTTTCATATTAGATGAAAAGCAAACATTCTCCATCATAAAAATAGGCTGAGAGTATTTTATGACCACAAAACTAGTTCTGTAGAAGGCATTTGAAGGAATCCATCCATGATGCCACAGGAAAGAATAAATCACTCTAGAATAATTGTTAAGCAGGAGAGGAAGAGGAAAACAAACAGACACTATCAAATCAACAAAATGACAGGAAGCAATAAATACCTTTCAGCAATAACCCCAAATAGTAATTCTCTCCACTTGCCTATCAAAAGACACAGACTAATAGATTGGATTCAAAACAAAACAAAACAGTAACCACCTATTTGTTGACTCTAAGAAATAGCCACTACCTTAGGATGAAAGGATGGAAAAAGATTCTAAAGGCAAATGGACCTAGATCACCTACTGCTATCTGACAGAATAGAATTCAAATGAAAACTAGTGAGAGAAGAATGCCACTTAATACTGACTAAAAGAACAATCTACCAAGAGGGCATTATAGCTCTACACATATGCCCCAAGCACAGATGCATACAAACTCACAGAAAAAAAAAAAAAAAAAAAACATCAGATGCAAAGTCACTGATTAAGCCAAGCACGTAGCAGTAGGTGACTTCAATACCTTATGCTCAGCAATTGGGTTGTTTCACCAACACAAAAGAAAACAAAAGAAACAGGGCTGGAAGATGGTCCAGCAGGTAAATGTCCTTGCTGAGCAAGCTGTGTAACCTGACTTTGATTTCTGGTACATAGGATGGTTCCAGGTAAAGGTGGAAGGAGAAAAGTGACCTCACAAAATTGTCCTCCAGATTCCACTCATGGCATGGCATGCGTATTTCCACACAATACCACATATGTGTGTACACACACTATTAATAAGTAAAAATAAAGTTAAACAAATAGCTTGTTCCAAATAAACAGAAATACACAAATTAAATTATATCATAGAGCAAATGAACTCAACAGACATGCATAAAATATTCATGCAAACCCTGCAGAATGCCCAGCTTTTGCATTTCATGCAACTGTCTCTAAAATGGATCAGGCACTAGGACATAAAACAAATCTCGACAAATACAGGCAGCTTGAAACAAGTCTTAAGTTCTGTCTGGTCACAATACAATCATTCTACAAGTTAACAGAGAGGGAAACACTAGATCATACACAGACTCATGGAGAGTAAACAGCACGGCGCTAGATGAGGAGTAAGTCATTTAAGAAATCAAGAAGGAATGAAGACACTTTTAATAACCAAGGGAAAAGAAAAGGACAACACACTAAAGCTATTCTAAGAGAAAACCCTGTGCGTCTAAGGAATCAGGGAGGTAGCAAATCAATAACTTCATGATAAACTTCGAGTCGAGTCCTTTAAAGAGAAGAACACGCCAAACCCAGCTCAGTAGATGGAAAGAAATTCAGTCCAGAGCAGAAAACGACTAAATAGAAACAAAACAAGAATAAAAAGCAATATAAAGAATCAGTGAAAGAAAGAGTTGGCCCTTTGAAAAGATAAATGAGATTAACAAACCCTCAGCCGTAGTAACAGAGGAAAAGTGGTGTGTGTGTGAGTGTGTGTGTGTGTGTGTGTGTGTGTGTGTGTGTGTGTGTGTGTGTGTAGGAATCCAAACTACAAAATAAACATATCAATAGCAAGAAGTAAGATTAAAGTAATAATTTAAAATCTCCCAATTAAACCCAGGCTAGATGTTTACACTGGAGAATTATATCAGCCCCTTAAGAAGAATTAATAACAGCTGGGCTTTGGTGGCGCACACCTTTAATCCCAGCACTCAAGAGGCAGAGGCAGGTGGATCTCTGTGAATTTGGGACCAGCCTGGTCTACAGAACGAGTTCCAGGACAGCCTCCAAAACAATACAGAGAAACCCTGTCTTGGAAAAGAAGAAGAAGAAGAAGAAGAAGAAGAAGAAGAAGAAGAAGAAGAAGAAGAAGAAGAAGAAGAAGAAGAAAAAGAAGAAGAAGAAGAAGAACTATTAATGCTTCTGAAATCATTCCATAAAATAGAAATGGAAGGGACATTGTCAAACTCTTTAAATGAAGCTATTGTTAGTCTAATACCAAGGCCAAAGATGTTAAAAGAAGAAGAAGAAAAAAAGAAAATTACAGGCCAATCTCCTTGATGAACACAAAAAATCATCCACAAAAGACACGAAAATCAAATTCAACAGCTCATCAAAAGGATCATTGACGGTGATCGAAATGTCTTTAATTCAAAGATATGAGGATGTCTCAGTGCATGTTAATTAATAAATGTTGCATATTACATAAAAGAACCCAAGGGCAGAAGAAAAGTCTTCTGAAAAAGAATCAAACATCCTTCATGTTAAAAATCCTGAAAAATAGACTAGAAGGAAGACTATAGACTCTCAGTGAAGGCTGTAAATGACAAACCTGTAGTTAGCAGGACGTTAGGTGGAGGAAAACTCAAAGCATTTCTACTAAAATCAGGAGGAAGACAAGGGTGCCAGCCTTCCCCATTCTTCTTCAGCAGAGTGCTGGCCCTCTTACAGCAATAAGACAAGAGAAGTAAGTAAGATTCGTGTGAATAGGAAAGATATCAAAGTGTCTATTTTCAGATGATCTGACCCTGAAGACTCCAGCAGAAAACACTTAGATCTGGGAAGAACATTCGGCAAGATACAAAATTGACACACAAAGATCAGCAGCTTTCCCATATTCTAAGAACAAACACATAGAGAAAGAAATCAGGGAAATAATTCCATTCACGATAACCTCAAAAACAACCACAGAAATAACAATGGTCAAAACCAAACTTGGAATAAACCTAACCAAAGGGTTGAGAACTCTCCATGATGAGAACTTCAAAACATGGAAGAAGTTGAGGAAGACACTAGGATATGGGAAGACCCCCTCACCCCACCCCCATGCTCACAGATTAGAGGAATTACTATTGAAAATAGTCTTCCTACCCAAGAGAAAGAAAGACAGAAAGAAAGAAAGAAAGGAAGGAAGGAAGGAAGGAAGGAAGGAAGGAAGGAAGGAAGGAAGGAGGAAAGAAAACCTATAGATTCAATGCAATTTTAACCATAGTCCCAGGGACATTTTCATAGACATAAAAAATTTACGATTCAGAGGGAAACACAGAAGACCTTTAACTCAAGCACTCAGGAGGCAGAGGCAGGCAGATCTCTGAGTTTGAGGCCAGCCTGGGCTACAGAGCAAGTTCCAGGACAGGCTCCAAAGCTACAGAGAAACCCTGTCTTGAAAAACCAACAACAAAAACAACAAAACAAAAAGACAAACAAAACAAAGCAACAACAACAACAACAAACCAGACATATAGATCAGTGGACTATAACAGAGAGGATTCAGATACAAGGCCACACAACTACAGCCACCTGATTTGGTCAAAATACACACTGGAAAAAAGGTAGTGGTTTTCAACAGGTATCTTTGGACAAAAGAATGAAACTAGATTTTTTTTTTTAAAGGATTTCTCTGTGTAGCCCAGGCTGACCTCTGTGCTGGAACTCACTCTCTAGACCAAGCTGGCCTAGAGCTAGGACATCCACCTGCTTCTGCCACCAGAGTGCTGGGATTAAAGGCTTGTACTACCACTGCCTGGCTGAAGCTAGAGTCTTATCTCTCATTCTACACAAAAATCAACTCCGAGTGGATCGAGGACTTCAGTGTAATACCCAAGCTGTGAGAGTGCTCGAGGAAAAATGCTGGCTATAAACTTAAAGGCACATAGGGCTGGTGAGACAGCTCAGTGGGTAAAGGTGCTTGCTTCCAAGACAACCTGTCTTTGATCCCTGGGACCCACATGGTGGAAGGGGAGAACTGACTTCCTCATGTATGCTGGGGCACCTGTACACACACACACACACACACACACACACACACACACACACACACACACACACACAAACACATACACAGGTATGCCTCCAGTAAATAAGTACATATAACTAAAAAATAGATAGTAGGCATAAGTAAGGAATTTCAGAATATGACCCCCAATCACTCAGAAAATAATGCCAATAATCAATAAATGGGACCTCATGAAATTAAAAGCTTCTGTACAGTAAAAGACACTGTCAATTGACTGAAGAAGTGGCCCACAGAATGGGAGAAACTTTGTGCCAGTTATACATCCAACAAGAATTAATATCCAGAATATACAAAGAACTCCAAAAACTAAACAAGAAAGCAAACAACCCAATGGAAAAATAAGCTATCCATCCACCCCTCCTTTCTTCCCCGACCCCGCACCATAGGGAAATGAAAGCTAAAACTGCTTTAAGATTCCATCTTATCCCAGTCAGATGGCCATCATTAAGATACCAAATACTGGTGAAGATGTGGGAAAAGGGTAACCCTTATCCACTGTTGGTAGGAATCTAAACTGGTACAGCTCCTATGAAAATCATCCCAGTATGCTTGAGTACTGACCTGTCAGGCTAGGAGGTCCCATTGGTGCCATAGAGGCCTGACTGTTACTGGGGTAACCCAGCATGTTCTGATTGGATGTTAGGTCTGCTTGCATCATCGGAAATCATACCTGGTATTGTAAACTTGTTTCACAACCTGTAGCTGGGGAAGTGATAGGCCGCAGGAAGGAACCCACTGTTGTTTTGTTAATGGTCATATTGACAAATTGCCCTCTAAATATTTGTTTATACCCATAGACCCCTGCTGATTTCAACCTTAGCCAGATAAACTTCTTTCTGCAGTAGGCAACAATTAATGCAAACTCATTAATGGAAGTGATGACAATAAGTGACTGTTGAGTGCTCAGCCTTACATGGGACTGTACAAAATACCCATACTTCATCATCAAGGCTGACACATTCCACCCATGCTTCTATAAATAGCTCTGATGAAACCCACTGGACACACACACACACACACACACACACACACACACACACACACACAGGAGGGGATGGACCTGACTGAGTGGATAAAAGAAGGCATTAATGGGAGTGGGATGGGGACAGGAAAGGGTAACAGGGCTGAGTGACTATGGTTGAAATATAGTATATACACTTACAAAAAAAGTCATAATGAAACCATTATTATGCAAATTAATGTATACTAGTAAAAACATTAAAAAAGAAAAGAAAATGCATGAAAAGTGTGAAACAGAGAAGTGATGGTTATGTATTGTAGTTATTAGGGCCCAGAAGGAAGTTGATGATGTTTTGAACATATTGCCATTTATATTCACTAAAATTATCAATTTGTAAAAGAAGATGTGCTACTTTATGAATATGCTGCCCTATTTTAGAAGCATTTTAAAGTGTATTCCGATGCATAAAAAACTTACTGTAAAGTATCATAGTTTTAATTTTTTTTGCCTGCAGCAGTCTAAAACACCCGTTTACCATATTTGACAACACCAAGCAGCCACACTTCAATAGGGCAGGATGGTGGAAGAGAGGCACCCAGGGCTGGCTAGCTTTTCTGTGTGTCGAAGCATGTGGATTTGAGTCACTGGTGGTGAGCCCTGAAACTGTACCACAGAGAGATAGACATGTGGTCAAAGATTGGCCATATTTACATAGTGAGAGCATTTCAATAGTCCCAGCACCTTTTGCCTAGCTACGGCTATGGCCAAAGGAGGGAATTCTCTTCACTGACAGGATGATGGAAGAGGAAGCATCCCAGATTGTCACAGAATCCTGGCTGTTACAGTCATATGGCCCAAATAATGGGATCTAGAGTCTACAGGACATCTCCCAGTAGAGTGTTGCAGCTTGGAGACTTCCTGGAGACAGTTCTGTTGTCTGAGTCCTCACAGCTCTAGGTGTCAGACCGTAGCATGTTCCTACCCTGGAGACCCTTGGGCATTGCACTTGGGCCTCGTAGAATAATCTTTGCTTGGGGAGTGACTTTGACAAAAATCTTCTGAGCATTTGTTGACATGGGGAGTTGAAGACACCACACCCTGGAACTGGTGGAGAGTGAGAACGCCCTCCATGCAGGGTGGAAGTGGTGAGGTAAGGGTAGGATTTGATATTATTTGCATGTGGTTTTATGGGGCAATGTGAGGAGGATCCAGCCCTCTCGCCACCACAGATCTTTGTGGTTTGACTGCACTCCTCAGCGGCATTTAGAAGACGCCTGCCCTGCGCTCTATAAAAGCTCTGGAGAGATATGTGTCTGGAGTGGCCTTCTGTCTGTGTTCTCTTGCCCAGGTCAGAAACCTAGCTGAGAGGGCTTTCACGGAGCTGCTGCCCTATCATTCCTGAAATACTCAATGGGCGCAACAGCTGAAAGAACGTAAGTGTGCAAAGCTCTTGAACAACTCATTGCTTGGAGGCACAAAACCCAGGAAGACCCAGAGAAAGGTTTCAATGAATAGAAATCACCCACCCTCCCCCTGCTCTCTGGAGAACCTTTCTTTGCTGGGAGAAAACTCTATTTGTTTTATCTGTATTTCTTAAAATTTTCATTCCTTTTATTTGTGCATGCTTTATTATGAAACTGTACTTGTTAGGTATCAGACCATATATCTAGAAAGGAGCTCAAGCTGGGCTATAGAAGGATTTCTGGTGGTTATAGAAAAGCCAGCATTCCTGGGGGAGGTAGTGAAGCAGGTTTCTGTTCCCCCAAAGGAGTCATATCCCTTATCTGTGGCAGAAGAGACATATGGCTCTCCAATTGATGATATACACCTATGGTGATATACACCTATGGCGATATGCACCTATGGCGATATACACCTATGGCGATATGCACCTATGGCGATATGCACGCACCTATGGCGATATGCACCTATGGCGATATGCACCTATGGCGATATGCACCTATGGCGATATGCACCTATGGCGATATGCACCTATGGCGATATGCACCTATGGCGATATGCACCTATGGCGATATGCACCTATGGCGATATGCACCTATGGCGATATGCACCTATGGCGATATGCACCTATGGCGATATACACCTATGGCGATATGCACCTATGGCGATATGCACCTATGGCGATATACACCTATGGTGATATGCACCTATGGCGATATGCACCTATGGTGATATGCACCTATGGCGATATACACCTATGGTGATATACACCTATGGCGATATACACCTATGGTGATATGCACCTATGGCGATATGCACCTATGGCGATATACACCTATGGTGATATACACCTATGGCGATATGCACCTATGGCGATATGCACCTATGGCGATATGCACCTATGGCGATATACACCTATGGCGATATGCACCTATGGCGATATGCACCTATGGCGATATACACCTATGGCGATATACACCTATGGCGATATACACCTATGGCGATATGCACCTATGGCGATATACACCTATGGCGATATACACCTATGGCGATATACACCTATGGCGATATACACCTATGGCGATATACACCTATGGCGATATACACCTATGGCGGCCAGCATATCAAAGCCCACACTGGCCGCCAGGCTCCCTCACATACACGTCAAAGTCTGCGCTTGCATCCTAGCCCTCTTCCCTCCTCCTTTACCCTAAACTCCCTCCAGCTCCAGGCTGCGCTCCCCACAGCTACTCATCCTCCATATAGCCCAGCTACTCTCAGCATCCTCTGTCTTGCTGTCCCTGTATCCTCACACTGTGCTCTATTCTCTGTCTCTTACTATCTCACCAACTCCACCATTCTCTCTTCTAGGCCGTCTTCCCTCTCCTGCTTCCCCAGCCCTGGCAATGTCCAGTCTGTTTTCTTTTCTCTCTGCTTTAGACTCTTCCAGATGCCTCTGGATATTTTCTCTCTCTTACTCACAACAAAAACCTTCCTCTAGTAATGGAGTGGTTAAGTGAGCATTTTCTTTACTGCACCATCTTGAATACAATATTCCCTTAATTTTTTTTTTTTTGAGAAGGTCTTGCTGAGGAAGCCCAGGCTTGTTTGTATGTATGGAACTCATGATTATACTACCTCCTTCCTGCATGATGGTACTACAGGCATGTACCATGACACCTTTCCCAGCCCATCTGATAGACTTCACTGGGCAGTGTCAGAGTTAGGACTGTGTGTGTCTCTGGATAGGTACTGGTAACTTTGGCGGGAGGGATGGCCCCTCATGGTGCCTCCGTGGTATAAGAGATCCAGAGGCACAACTCTTCCACCAGACAGATGGTCTCTCTCAGCTCTCTTAAGGACTCCACAAGCCTGCCTCATCTACTTCAGCTCTGCCATCAGGGGAGAAATATTGCCAATAAACCCAGAGAGGAAGGCCTTGTTGGGATTTCTTTCTTTTCAAATATAGTGGCTGAAATCTCGGTTCCTGAGATTTGTTTGGAATCCTTTTATAAGACTTTGAAGATCCTTCAGTGATGAAAATAAAATCTTCGTGGCATGCAGTTCAGAATGAGCCCCACTCCCATCCCCTTTGCTAGTTCTGTAGCTGCTGAGCCTAGGGACCAGATGTCTGCCTTCTGGTCTTAACCACCTCAAGGTACCACCCAGAAGGGTGTGCCAAGAAAGTTTTCCTTTCTATCTGGGGATCTGTCAGCTGACCAGCCATTCCCAAATTATCCTTCTTCACTCTGTGTTGAGACAGCAGTACATTGGCCACTTTAATGCTTTTATGGGTTTTCTTTGGTAAAGGTGTCATGTCCTTTAGGTGTTTCTCTTAAAGTGGTAGTGCTATGATTTAGAGACCAGTTTCTATAGATCCGCTGCCACTGCCATCAAGATATTTAATTATGCGCTATAAATTAGTATCCTTCAGATGGAATCCATACCATTGGCTGCATACAGACCACTACACTGATTTCTCGTGCAGTGTCTCTCTGTCTCACTTGGAGCTTCTTTTAGTCAATTTTGGTTTAGCAATTACTTTTAGACTCCTGTCATCAGTATTTTCGAACACTTTACTGAAAGTCTTTTTCAGTTTTCCTCTAGCCTGGCGAGAAGTTCCCTGGGGTCTGCTTCCAGGTTCTGTATGACCTGCACTGGGACAGAAATGACGGAGTTCAGAATAGCCACTTCCTGGTCACAGATGGCCAGGCCACAGCAGATGGAAATCTACCCGGTTGCTTGCAGCTCTGGAGCAGTGGTGTCAGCTGATGTCTGAGGTCATCACACACCAGGAACCCGGGCCAGCAGTGGTCTGTGGTGGTGGTGGGGGTCTGGATCTCTACATACCAGGCGAGGGAGAAGTGCCGGGATCTGGGGCCTTGTGTGCACGCCAGCACTGCTGAGCTCTGCTGGAGTCGGATGCTGCTGCTTGCTCGGGCCACCTGGAACTGGAATGGGCATGCAGAGTTGCCCAAGCTGCTGATTCTTACTATAGATCTGATAAAATCCAGCCAGGAAGACCCAGGCCACCACCTGAAGGCTGTGCAACTGTGACATTTCATACTGTTGCTTACATTCAATGCAGTACTAGAAACTTTATTCAGAACAATTAGACAATAAAAAAATGAATAGAAGAAGCCGAATGGTCCCTGTTTGCAGATGTAAGGCTTCTAGACGTGTAAAAGCCATAGAACTCTGCTGAGTGTATTAGAACAGATAACTCCATCCAGCTGGATACAGAAGCAATCTGTTAAATAAGTAGCTTTTCAATGTACTCCTAACTCACTGAGAAAGACATGGAAAGTAAGTCACAGTCCTAACAGCTACAATTAATTTCTAGGAATAAACATTGCCGAGAATGTAAAAGTTCTCTGCAGTGAGAATCACGTGACTCTGGAGAGAGAAACTGAAGAAGATACTAATGGTGGACAGACTTCCCCTGCTCATGGGTTGGGAGCAGTAACAATTGTAAATAGCTGCAGTGGGAGGAAGACTGATTTTCTTCCGTAGCCACTGGAGAGTTACTATGCTCCAGTAGATAGCCCCACACTCATGCTCATACAAGCAACCTTAATTAAATTAATCACTTAATGGATCATTAAAAAATGGAGGGAGGACACGGAAGTAGGATATTTGTTGGGAAGGGGAGGGTCTAGGAATGAATGGTAGAAGACAAGAGAGGGTAATGGGGTGTAGCAGTCTTTCTCCCTTTGTGGGACTGCCAGCTCCCCAATAATGACACACAGACTTATTATTACGAAAGCCTGGCCTTTAGCTTAGGCTTGTTTCCAACCAGGCCTTGTAACTTAATTAACCCATATTTTTAATCTGTATTCTATCACATGGCTCGGTTGCCTCTCCTCAGTGTGACATGTCTGACTTGCTCTGAGTCTGCTGGCAAAATCCGTGGACCTAGATTCCCCCTCCTCCTCTTCTCTCTCCCCGATGTCCCACCTAGCCTCTCCCGCCTACTTATTTGGCCGTGCAGTTCTTTATTAAACCAACCAGAAGGTGCCTTGGCAAAGACACATCTTCACAGTGTACAAAAAGATTATCCCATAACAACGGGGCGGCGGGGGGGGGGGGGTTGATGTGGTTAAAACACTACACACACATATGATATGGTCAAAGAATAAATTAAAAATATTAAAAAGTCCATACTACCCAGCAGGATTACAGATCATGATCCACATTGTAAATATTGACAATCTTCACAGAACTAGAAAAAAACAATCCCTGAAACTCATACAAAAGCACAAAGATCTCCAATATACTAATATGTTTTGAGCAAAAGAAGTAAATCTAGAGGCATTAGAATGCTGACTTCATTATAAAACTGACTTCAGGACAATATAGAACCACAGAAACAAAGCCAGAATGATAAAAACAGACCCACGGGCCAATGGAACTGAAGACTCAGACATAATGCCAACAGCTCCCCCCGCCAAGCAGATGTTATACTTTAATTTAGAAAACCACAAACATACAGAAACACTCTTATCAGCAAAAACACTGAAAAATAAAAAATACTTTTTTTTTGCCTCAAGCCACTAACTTTTATGAATAGATACATTATTCAGAATCACCCCTGGAAACTTTACAAAAGCATTAAGTATAGGGCTCACTGTTGAAAAAGGCTGCAATAGGGTTGGGACCTTTAGTTATGTGTAGGTGTGTGATATTTTTTGAAGTTCTGGGTACTGAAGCCAGGACCTTGCCTATGCTAGCAAAGTGTTATAAAACTAAGCCCAGGACTGAAGTTTGTCCTTTAGTGACAAATTCTTGCTGAAGCTCATGGCTCCCTGGCCTTGGCTTCTTGAGCGTTAGGAATGTAGGTGTGCACAACCAATCTTGGTCAAGTTTGTCTGTCTTTGAGACAACATCTCACTGTGTAGTCTGGCTGGCCTAAACTACCAGGTAGACAACCAGGCTGGACTCAAACCCATACAAATCTGCCTATCTATGTCCCACAGTGCGTGCAACCACACTCTGCCTAAGTATTCTCAAAAAGCTCTTAGGTTAATTTTAATAGTTCCTTCAGGCTGAGGAACCCGATTTTAGTTTGAGTGGGCCACTTGGGGTTTTTTGTCTTTGGGTGTGTTGGAAGCTTTCCTGGGAGTAAAGAACTTGGCTCCTGGTTTTCTGATCCCCTCCCCACATCTTTTTTGTTTGTTTGTTTGTTTGTTTCTTCCCCAAGGTCACAGGCCCTAAAGCGCCTGGGATCTCTGTAGCTGGTAGGGCCTTCTTTTTCTTGCCCTGAAGAGTATCTGGATCAGTTCTCTTTTTTTGGAGATTTTTTTCCCTGTGCCATTTTCTTGCATCTTCATGTTTTTTTATTTGGTATTTCTCCTTTTGGTACCAGTTGTGGAATTGTTTCAAGGCAAGGAGTTCCTGGACTCCAAGATCAGAGGAAGCAGAACCAGCCAGCAAATGGGAGTGTATCAGATGACGAGCTGCACAGAAAGGAAACAGTCAGCCAGCAGAGTGAAGACAGCCTACAGGTGGGAGAGAGTCTTTGCCAGTTGTCCATTCAAGAGAAGAGGAGCATCCTAAATATACAAAGGAACAAACAGCAGCAACAATAAATCAGCCAGAGAAATAAAAAACAAAAACAAAAACAAAAAAATGGACAAATGGGCTGAATTGCTAACTTCTCAAGATAACAAATATAAATAGCCAAAAGTAGGTGAAAATCTGTTCAGTACCTCTTAGCCATCTGGGAATTGCAAAACAAAACTATGATGATATTCCATTCTACGATAATTATTATGACAATCATCTAGAAACACCCCCACACGATGAACACAAGCTTGTGAGGATGTGGAGAAGTGGGAACCCTTGTACCTTTTTGGGGAAAACATAAAGTAATACAGGCAGGATGCATGGAAAACAGCACAGAGCCCCCTTGCCCCCCTGCCCCTTGCCCCCCCCAATTAGAACTACTATGTGATCTAGCTAACTCACTCCTAGGTATGTATGCCTGAATGGAATGAGACATTGTACCAGACTGCTTCGTAGGCACGTTTATTATAGTACTGGGATATCTATACCTATATCTATCTATCTATCTATCTATCTATCTATCTCTATATCTGCATCTATATGAGAATGTTTTGCCTGTATATTGTATGTATGTATACCACCTTGTGCATGCCTGGTGTCAACGGAGGCCAGAAGATTGTGTTGGATTCCCTCAAATTGGAGTTACAGATGGTTGTGAACCTCCATGTGGGTGCTGGGAATGAACCTGAGTCCTTTGCAAGAGAAACAAATGATCTTAATCTCTGAGCCATCTCTCAAGCCCATATTGTTGCAATGTTAATAATGGTCAAAATAAGGAATCTGCCTAGATGCTATCACATATAAATAAAGAAAACACAGTGCGCACACATACACACACACACACACACACACACACACACACACACACACAGAGAGAGAGAGAGAGAGAGAGAGAGAGAGGAGAGAGAGAGAGAGAGAGAGAGAGAGAGAGAGAGAGAGAGAGAGAGAGAGAGAGAGAGACAGTGCTGTTTTTGCTGTGAAGAGGAATGCAATCTGGTGCCTTGTAGGAAAATGGGTAAAACTGAATGTCACCACAGAAAGTGCAGTAAGCCAGATGCAGAAACACAACTGTGATAAAGAAAAATCCATGGTGATCTGGAATTGGGAGAGCCTAAGAGCCGGAAAAGGAGGCTGTGCAGAGGGGAAAGAAGGAAGGAAAGATGGAAGGAAGGGAGGGAGGGAGGGAGGCAGGCGGGGGGAGGGAGGGAGGGAGGAAGGGTAGAAACAGCATCGGTGGATATGATCAACAGAAATACCACACTGAATCCTACTAATTTGTACAATTAGCATGCATTAACAATTACAATTAGAGAGCCCACAGAGAGCATTTGACCTGTAACATGGACATTTGTCTAAGTATACCCTGTAATGTTTGGTAAAGAATGAAATCAAAGCCAGTCAGTGATGGAGTTCTCATAATACGTCCCCATCTCTAAGTGACACTTGACTATTTTTGTTTATATGTGAATTTGTTATTTCTTGAGTTTTCTTTAGAAAATGCCTTGTCCCTTGTTTGAGAGCAGCTGAGACATAGTGCAGTCAGCATCATATTAGATTCAATAAGGACTCTTTGGGGGAGGGGCTGGCAATATAGCTCAGTGATAGCTGTGAAGGTCATGGGTTCAATATCCATACTGCAAAACAAAACAAAAGCTTCAAACCAAAACACAAAACCACAAGCCTTAAAAAACAACAACAACAAAAAAACTCCCACAAACAACCAACCCTGTTGTTTGTTACTAAGCAAAATGGTAAACATCCGTGAGACTATCTGTAGGCATGCATTGCCTAGTTCCTTGAACGTTTGTCAGGGTATTTTTCTAGGTTTATAATTATTAGAATGGCTTTATTTCATTTTGTTTTGTCACTTTGCAATGGAGCCTAGCTATATTCTCCAGGCTGGTCTCTTGGCCTCAAGATATCCTCCTACCTTAGCCTCCCACACAAGTGAGATTAGAATACTGTGTCTCTGTATCTGCCTGCCTTGCTGCCTTGCTAACTCTTTTATGTGGCTGGATTGAAGTGCACTGTATGGATTTACCAATCTCTTTGTCTCTCAGTAGAGGCTTAGATCCTTTCCTCTTTCGCCTGTACAAAGAGGTTTGCTAGGACTCAATTTCTCAGCACGCGTTTTTTTGTATATTTTTAGCACTTGTAAATGTTGCTGAGTTGTTCTCTGTAAATCAAGGGCATACCAGCAATGGATGGGAATTCATTTCTGTCCACCTTCTTATTCAGGGTTTAAAATATTTTATTATTTTATTTTTACCCCCCCCCACATTTATGTTGCAAAAATGTCCCCCTAGAAGGGACTAAGCAACACCCAATTTCCCTCTCCCTATTTGTGACTGACAATCAAAGTTTCCTTCCACCAAGTTTCCCCTGGGAGTCGATGAGTTTTGGGGCTTACTTACGAAGCCTGAGTGAAGGGTTACTGAGAGGACCATGATGGACCGAGTACAGCAGCAGAGTGGGAAGGCTTGTGCCCAGCATGGATGATGGCTTCCACATGGCTGTGTAGACAAAGTCCCTTTCCCCTGTCATTCCCCGCCTATATCCTCTTCCTGGTCACTAATACCCCAAAGTCGTGTGCAGTTAGGGCAGAACTGGATACAACTGGTTAGAAGGAGTGGCTGGATATTCAGGTGAGGATCCCATGACTGTCCTTGTCCTCTCTTTCTACGGGGAAACAGTCATGAAGGCCTGCACAGTTGAACTCCTGAAAATGGTTGTTGTTTGGCTGGGAGGAGAGTTCAGTACAGTGTGTGTGATGGTTTGTGTATGTATGTGTGTGTGTGTGTTTGTGTGTATGCGTGTGTGTGTGTGTGTGTGTGTGTGTGTGGTATGTGTGGGGTGGGTGTGTGCACAGAAGTCCCGTGCTTGCAGAAGGCAGAAGAGGGCATCAGAGCCCCTGAGCTGGAGTTACAGGCAGTGTGAGCTGCCTAAGGTGGGTGCTTGGAACTGAACTTACGTTCTCTGCAAGACCTGTCCTAGCTCTTAATGATTGAATCATTTCTCCATTCCTCCAGCAGTTTTTCTTAAGATATTTTTATTAATTTAACTTGTTTGTAAACACGTCAGTATGTATGCACAATATGTACCGACCGCACCTTACTTCTTCCTATGACCTCTTAATATATTCATTGTGTTAGCTTTGCTTTGTGACTCACAGAGGATAACCAGGGCCAGCTGTGACTACGGGAACATTGGAGCCTGGTGGGCTCACGCATGGAAATAAACAGTGACAGCATCCCTCCCTGACTCTATCAATAGGCTGTAGCTCAGAGGTGAGGAGTAGGTACCCATGTTCCCTCCTCTTCCTTTGTGGGAAGTTAAGGCCTACAAGGCCTAGAGATCAGCCAACTTGGAGTCTGCCTGGTGCTGTCAGAGGTCCTGATCATGCCTAGCCAATGAAGCCCCACCATCGATGTCAACAGATCAGAAAGTCTGGGTGCTGGGAGGGTATACAAGGTTCCCGCCAGCCATTGCTAAATAAAGAGTCTGCTCTTTCCCTTTCACCAGTGTCTGTGCCATTGACTCTGAGCCTTCTCACTCCCTCTCCCTGAGGGAGCCCCTAGGAAGCTGCTACAGGGCTTGTCTTATGTAGGACCAAACGGCATAGTTTTTAATCAAATATTCAATCTTTGCTGAAGAGATTAAAAAAAGGTTTCTCCCAGTGTTTTATTTTGCATCTCTGTTGTTAAGAATGGTAGTATCTTTTTACATACTGAAGAACTATTTGTATTTCTTTTTCTGTGAACTAATAGTTCTGTGAACTATATCCTTTTTAAAAAATTATTTATTTTGTATGAAAAGTATAAGCTTACACCTAACTTTTATAAAAAGCTTAGCATATCATTACATTTGTATGCAGAAATAGCTATACCACTACACCAAAAAGTTTAGAGTCCACATGGTATCTATCCATATCATTCAGTAGACTAGAGTCAATTTATTTAAGTAACTGAATACTGGGTTCTTCTGGTATTCACACTTCACCTTTGAAAAAAGGCAAAGTCGGCTTAAATTGGGCAATTCCTTGTGATTTTTAATGTTTTTTTTTTTTTTTTTTTTTTTTTGGTTGTTGTTGTTGTTTTGCTCCCCATGTTGGGAATAGTATATAAAGGAAACCTTCTAACTGTAGAAAGGGCATTGAAAGTCTCTCACAAATAACAGTCACAGTCCAGGCATGAGAACACTTGGGGTAGATGTTTATTCTTAGCTTTCCTTCTATTTGTTTTTCTTTTTAGAAAGGTCTCTTCGATTGTTCTCCATTTATTCAGTCACAGAGTACTTTGTTGGCATTCGACATAAGCTCAGAAGGAAATTCAGATGTCTGCAAGGACAGGGTGCTCATGTCCCTGTTCATGGTGGACAGTGGCATCCTGGATGCCCGGTTCTGCCCAGGTCTCTGGTGTCCCAGGCCGATGTTCGTGGTGAAGAGCCCAGGGCGATCTGCAGGTCCAAGATGAAACGATGACATGCTGCAAGATTTCCATCTTGGTCACCTTGCTCTTCCGGGTGTGGGCACCAGTTCCTTGAGCTTGGAGGAGCAGTCCTTCATGTTGTAGAGCATGCTTATTGGGTAGCCCACCGGGGTTTCTCTCTGGGAGATGCCCAAGCTGTGGTTCTACCGTCTGTTTTTCCTAATGGATCTCACCTGACTGAAGGCTTTACTGCTGCTCTTAGGAGAGGCCAGGAGGGAGCGCCGCAGGGGGCTGAGAGGGCTGAGCAGGCTGCTGGGCACCAGGTTCTGATCAGAATCCAGAGCCTTTATCTTAAAACAAACAAACGAGTGAATGGTGAATGATACTTTCCCTAATGGGCTAGCCAATCAAGATGGTGCCAGCCTGTTCTCCCAGGTGAGGCTTCAGGGTTACTTGAGCTCCTGCACTCATGGCCACTGTGGGATACAGTGAGACCAAGACCTAGTTTCAAAAAATTGGCATGATCAATGTGCACTTTTTAAATAGAATCTCATCATTTAGCACAGGCTGATCTTGAATTTATGGTGACCCTTCTGCCACTACACATGGCTAAACATTTTATACACGTGTGTGTGTGTGTGTGTGTGTGTGTGTTTGTGTGTGTGTGTGTGTGTAAGTCATTTGAATGTAGTGCTAGCTGAAAATGTCTTGGTTTATTTGTCTCCTAATTAGCATATGATAGAATTTTTCCTCCAGTGTAATAAATTTGATTTTTTACATACCAACTCCAACTCCATCACCTTTTCTCTCTCTTTTCCTTCTTTCTTTCCTTCCTTCCTTCCTTTCTTTCTTTCTTTCATTCATTCTTTCTTTCTTTCCTTTTTTTTTTTTTTTTTTTTTTGGTTTTTTGAGACAGGGTTTCCTCTGTGTAGCCTTGGCTGTCCTGGAGCTCACTCTGTAGACCAGGCTGGCCTTGAACTCAGAGCTCCACCTGCCTCTGCTTCCCAAGTGCTGGGATTATAGGCATGCGCCACCACTGTCCCGCTCATCACCATTTCTTTATTCCTTTTACATTTTAAGAATTCATCAAACAATTTTTCCATATTTTCACATAGCACATTTTTATTTTTCTTGCTTAAACGTTTACAACCGTTGAAGTTTATTTTGGTGCACAATCTGACAAAGGCTGTAACTTGACTCTCCATCAAGTCTGTATACCGGCCACTATAACACTAATGGATTAATCCATCTTTTTAGAACTAATGCAAAACCTTACCCGTGTCACATATCCTGTTCCCTGCAAGTAGGATCGCTTCTCACTTCCTATTTTATTCCACTGAGTAGTGTGTGCTTCCTCAGTTAGCTGCTCCACAGTTTAAACCATTGCATCATGACATAGTTTAGATGCTATAAAACTGTCCGTTATGCTTCCTTGTTAGAATTCCCCTGTTTCTTTTTTGCTCATTTTTTTCTCCTTGTGTATTAGAATCATGTTGAGTTTTCCTACTGACTTGCTATTTCTTTTGTTAAAATGACTAGCCCCATTGTGGCCTTCAGTAGTGTTTTATTCAGCTACTTCCTTAATGCATATAGTTTATGACCATATTTCCCTTCCTTTCCCCTTCCTCAACCTACTGCCTTCTCTCTCCTTTTCCTTCCCGTGCTCCTAATGGTTCCCCCTTTTTTTTTCTTTCATGCCACCTTTTCTCCTAAACTCCATGTCTGAGAGAAAATATGTGATGCTTGACCTTGCAAGGCTGGCTTATATGATGACAGAATTCCATGAAATTGCAGGCAAATGACATAATTTCATTTTTATAATGGATGGCTAAAGGTCCATTGTGTACAGACACCACACTTGCAAAGATCCCTCCATCTGTCGATGGGCATTTGGGTGGCTGATTCTGTGCTTGGCTGCTGGGAGCAGCGCTGTGATAAACACGGATGCAGTTATTTCGACACAGTAAGTTGACTATGATTCTTTTGGATTAAAGAAGTGATGTACTGGCAACTTGACACAAGCTAGAGTTATCTGAAAGGAGAAAAACTCAACTGAGAAAACATCTCTATAAGATCCAGCTGTAAGCAGGCCTGTAGGACCCATTGTGCGTGGTGCCATCCCTGGGCTGGTGGTCCTGGGCTCTGTAAGGAAGCAGGCTGAGCAGGTCAGTAAGGAGCTCCCCTCCATGGCCTCTGCATCAGCTCCTGCCTCCAGGTTCCTGCCCTGCTTGAGTTCTCTCCTGACTTCCTTCAGTGATGGCCGACCATGTGGAAGCATAAGCCAAATTAACCCTTTCCTCCCTGACTTGCTTTCAGTCATGGTGTTTCATCACAGCAACAGAAATTCTAAGACAAGCGATGTGTACGGGTAATTCCATATTCTGTTTCCACTCTGACTGGACTAATTAAATTCTCACCAACATTGCAGAGAGTCACCATTCCCCCACATCCTCATCAACGTTGGTTGCTTTTATTTTTTTCACAGTAGCCACTCAGCTTGGGAGAATTAACATCTCAGTTTACTTTTTGATTTCCATTTCCTTGATGGGTGAACATTTTTTTCACTTATCTGAGAAGTGTTCTGTTAATTTTTGTGTTTGTTAATGGGATTGCTTGGTACTTTGGTGTTTATTTTTTGGATTCTTTTTCTTTCTTAAAAAAAAAAAAAATCAAACAGGCATGCTATTAGCTTAAGTGGGCTGTGAACTTTCCATGTAGCTCAGGAGAATCAGGCCTAACTTGTGTTGTCCCGTCTCAACCTCCTGAGAGCTGGGACTAGGGGCACATGCCACTGGATCATAGATTTATATTTTCCACATTTACATATTTTCTCCCATGTGTTTTCTTTTTCTTAATCAATTCCCTGTTAGACGAATAACTGGGAAAGGTTTTCCTTCATTCCTTTTTCTGTTTCTTTACCCTGTAAGGAGTTATTTCCTTGGCTGTTCAGTAGCTTTTTCACTTCATGGAACCCTGTTTGTCAACAGCTGATATTATTTCCTGAGCTATTAGAGTCCTATTAAAAGTTTTATTTTTCCCCGTGTTTTCTTCTAGAAATTTAAAAGTTAAATCTTACGTTAAGGGCCTTGAGCTATTATGAGTTGAGTTTTTGATAGGGTGAGGGATAGGGATCTAGTTTTAGTTTTCTAGATGTGGGTATCCAGTTTTCCCAGAAGCACTTGCTAATACAGCTTCCCCAGTGTATGCTTGTGGTGCCTTTGTGGAGGTCTGCTGATTGTAGCCGCATGGCTTTGTTTCTACAGCTCAGGAGTGTATTTGGAAGTCAGCATTCGTGATACCTCTAGCATTGCTCTTTCATTCAGCATTTCTTTGCCACTCCTTTCTCTCTCCCGAGTGCTATCTCTCCCTCTCTCTGTCTGTGCATATGTGTGTTTTTTTTTTTTAAATAATGTTTAGCCTTTTTCTATTTCTGTGAAGAGAGTGAATGGAAGGAATGTATTAGATCTGTAGATAATTTCTGATAATATGGTCATTTTCATGCATTTTGCTGGTTTGTGGACATGGGAGGTCATTCTATCTTCCAGTGTCTTCTTCAGCTTCCTCTTTTAGGGCTTTCTGGTTTCTTCTGAGAGGTCCTAAATGCCTTTGATTATGTTTATCCTTAGGTTTTTCATTATTTGAGGCTATTGCCAATGTAATATTTGTACCTTGAGTTTTCATTCTACTACTTTCCTGACAATATTTATCAGATATAATAGTCATCTGGTAGAGTCTTAGGGCCTTTTAAGACCATTATCATCTGTGATAGGGGTAATTTGACCCCTTTGTTCTCTATTTGTATTCCTTTTATTTGCTCTGGCTAAAATTTCAAGTACCCTTTCTTTTCTTTCCAAAAAGATAGGGTCTCACAGTGTAGACCAAGCTGTGGTGATATTTCTTGCACAAATAAAGCCTATCTGGGGGTCAGAGAATGGAGCTTGTCACTAGCTAACCATAGAGGTCTGAAGGTCTGTATTGAAAGACAGGAAGTGACATAGCTGGGCAGAAACAGGATATAAGCAAGCCACAACACACCTTACCTTCTAAACATCTCAGCAGAGAAGAGAGCGATTTCTTGTTTCTTCCTGCTTATGTCCTGTTTCAGAAGTGGATCCAATTGGTCTCAAGCTATTCTTGTTAGGAGATTACCACAACTTCAGTTTCATCGCTCATTATAGTGAAATGGCTAAGGTGAGGCCATCTTGTCCTGTTTTGTTTCTGCCTCCACACTCCCCAGCCTTCCACACCCCACCCCCATGGCCACATGCTCCTTGGCAATGCTGTTGAGACTGTGACCCTGACCACAGTCCAGACCTATTAACCAAAATATTTGATGTTTAAGCAGGCTAACACATAAAACTAAAATAACTAAGAGGAAGTTTAAGTCAAAACTAATTGTCATGTGGTGTCTGGAAAATACCACTAAGCCCTGCAAGAAGACAGATGTTGCTCCAACCCCCTTCAAACACTGACGTAATTGTGGTTTTTGTCTTTAAAGATGCTGTGCCCTGAGCTTTGGCACCAAGAGACTTTGAGGCATGAGTCTGTTCTTGGTCACCCACTAATAACAGGATTCATATATTTTAATCAGTGTCATTAGCATGGTTGTCAATAACTATCTCCTGTGGATAGTTTCATAAGATCTGTTTATATTGTTGATGTCTTGGTAAGTCATGTGTATGCCTAGAAATGTATATACCTTATCAGTCATGCATATACTTAGAAATTTATTATTTCCTCTAGACTTTCCAATGTATTGGAGTTCAATCTTTTAAAATAATTCCTAACCATCATCCCCCACCCCTCATGCCCCCTCCTGTGACTGGAGATCTACAGTGATAGTTCATGCTTCCTGGAACTAATGTCATGTTAAAGTTTGTGTTCAGCTGTTCTCTACAGACCTGATTATAATTACTGCCTTCTCCTAGTGCACACGAACTCTGATAAGGTCCGAGGTCCTGTTAGGGAAGGAGCCATCGACTGTGTGCATGTTTGGTGTCACCAGGGTGTTTCCTTGAGGAAGTCAACTGCCCTTCCCTGTAAACTGGTTCTTGTTTGGGAAATGGCTTTGACAGTTTTTATATACTTGACCTGAAACTTTTCTGCTAATAAAAATCAAGTGAGGAATCAGGAGGCTTATTTATATTATTTATAGAATGGTCATTAATTAGCCAGTTCAGTGGGTCAGTGGGAGTCACATTACTCTGTCACTTTGACTCTGCTGTTGATTATGCTAACTGCATTGTCATAGACTCAGTGGTTCCAATCGTTCAATATTTGGAAGTCCTATCGGGGTCCCTCCCCGACCAAACATCAGTACAGGTATCGGGGTCTCTCCCTACAAAGTCCGAATTCCCAACATGGTGCTACTGAGAGATGGGAGCCTTTGGGAAATTATTAGATCATGAGGGTGTCCTGTTACTAAGCCCAGAGACCTAGCTGAAGACTATGTCTATATTTCAGCAGATCAACTCATCACCAAAAGTCATGGAAGTTAGGGGAAGCATTTTCTGAAGCTCCAGGGTATGACTCCTGGCCAGCAATGCCATGGGCTGGACACTGTTCCAGTATGGAATTTAGCTCCTCTGTCCACATGCGTCTGCTCTGGAAGGCAGGACTGCAGCTTTGGTAGGTTAAAGAGAATTGAATACTATGCTAGATACTTTATTGGTGTATTTTTATCATTTTGTCTTCTCATAGTTTTTTCCTTTCCTTGTCTCATTTCCTTTTGGGCATTTTATTTTATTCATTCTTTGAGAATTTCATGTATTTAGACAGTATGTAATTATGTTTATACAGTGGTGTTTTGATATCACCCATGTCGTGTTCCTCTCCCAACTTCATTTTCTCCTTTCCCTCCTCCTCCTCTTCATCTTGATTTTCCTCTTTCATAACCCACTGGGTCCAGTTAGAGCTGTTTGTCTGTCTGTGCATGTAGGGCCATCACCTGGAGCGTTTCTCCAATTTTTTTTTTTAATTTTTCATGGTGTTAATAAAAGAGCCGTGCTTATATTTTTAACATTTGCTGCCACCATGTGGTAATCCTTCATTACTGTAGTGGGGGAAAAAGGATTCAGCTACTTCTAACCAGAACAGTAACAAAGCAGGGAGCACACAATAAACTCCAAACAAGGATGCAAAGAATCTGAGCCAGGCATCCAGCACAGCTCAACTGTGTCTCACAATAGCATTTATTCTTTAAAATCCCATCCATCTACACATAACCTAATTTGAGTGTATCCTTTTCCTGATTCCACCTCAAAATTAGATATATAACGATGCTGGGAACACATTGTTGATCCTGTTTCTTTATCAAATGGATTCCAGAAAAAGAAATTTGCACAGGAAGCTGGGCCTAATCTCCAGGAAAATTTCCATTGTTACAACCTCCCAGGAGACTTTCATTTTGTTCTAGAACATACTGTATTGGCCCAAACAATTTTGACTTTCCCTAAAAATTAATAAAAAGTGTTTTAAGAAGTAGAAGTTTGTTTGAGACAGATCTGCTGTATCCTTCCCACCACAGCTCTTCCTCCATTTGTTCTCATCCTTTCCCAGATCTGCTGACATCACCACTGCTTTTTGTTGTCATTTTTGAGACAGGGTTTCTCTGTGTATCCTTGGCTGTCCTGGAACTCACCTGTAGACCAGGCTGGCCTCAAACACAGAATCCACCTGCCTCTGCCTCCTGAGTGCTGGGACTCAAAGCATGGGCCACCATGCCCCCATCACTACCACTGTTTTTAAATGATCCCACCAGCTTCTACAATAAAATAAGACTCTTGATAAGTTAATCTCAACTCAAATCTGCAGTCTCGCAGTGGCATAAATAAACATTGCCATCATGTTTTTGTTAAGGCAGCCTTTTGTTTACTGTAGCAATTATCTGTCACAATCAACTTAGACAGGGATACAGCCCATCCTGGTCACCTAGCCATTAGCTGGTGGTTCCTGAGCCCATTGTGGTGCAGAAAACATAGTGGCTAGGAATGCTTAGGTCCAAGGATGCAAAAACCTTGTGAAATGGATTCCTCATACTTCATAGAGCAAGAAGCAGACAGAACTTGGCTGGGCTGCAATTCTCAAGCTTCACCCATACTTCCATCTAGGACTCATATCCAAAAGATTCCAAAGCCTCAAAGAACAATACCAGCTTGGGACTGACCAATTTTCCAAACACCGGAGCTTGTGGGGGATATTTTACATTAAAAACATACCTTCCTTACATACGTTAACAGATTTATCATTACTGTTGTCAACAAGGAAATCCCATCAGTCAGGATAGTCATTTTATTGGTACTAAAGGCTTCTCTGTTTTCCTTTTCAAAAAGTGTTTCTACCCAGATGCATTAATCTTGTTTTCCCTATTCTGAAAATTGAATCCACAGACTTGGAAATGCAGGTCCAAATGCACATATGACCTCACAGGCTGTGGCAGCATGCACAGAGCCTGCATGGGTCTAAACCAGACATAGTGGGGACCTAGAGATGAAAGGAGAAGTGGGCACATGCCTCCATCCCTACCCAGAAGCCATCCCAGGGATAGTCACCAGGGAAACAAACCACCCTGAAGAGGTGGCCGCATGTCCAGTGGTAGACAGACAGTCACTAGGAAATGAACTCAACAGCATCTTTGGTGCTTCTTTTTCACAAGCTCATGTCGGGCCTCTTTTTTCTCTTTTAAGTTTTATCTTATTTTTAGTTTTTGGTTTTTCGAGGTAGGGTTTATCTGTGTAGTCCTGGCTGTCCTGGAACTTGGCATGTAAAGGATCAGGATGGCCTCAAACTCACATATCCAACTGCCTCTGCCTCCCAAGTGCTGAGGTTAAGGGTGTGTACCACCACCTCTGGCCCCTTATTTTAGTTTAGTGTGTGTGTGTACATATACATACATACATACATACATACATACATACATACCCTCTTTTCTACCCTACATGTCCTTTGTGTATATATTATGACTTCCTCTTTACTGTTTTGATGGGATTCCAATGTGTGAATAAGCGGGTCTCTGTCTTTATCTGTTTCTTGTGTTCCTCCTTGGATCACTTCCTTCTGCTTGTTTAGTCTTATTCCGAAGAGTTGGTTTTTGTTTTATCACCATGTCATGTTATATTGTGTATTGTAATTACCCCTTAGAAGGCTGTTTGCTGTCTTTTCATTCTTTCTTTTTCCCTGTTTTGTTTTTTAAGACAGGGTTTCTCTGTGTAGCTCTGGCGGTCCTAGAAGTAATTCTATGGACCGGGCTTCCCTCAAACTCACAGAGATCCACCTCCCTCTACTTCTCCCTCTTCTGGGAAATGAGGTGGATCTAGATGGAGAGGAGGTGTGAGGGGAGTAAGAGAGGGCGAACTCTAATCAGTACATATTATGTGAGCCAATAATTTTCTGTTTTCAAGAAAAGGGAAAAATAAAAAAAAAACACAAAGGAAAATGCTGGTCAAGTGTTGCACCATCAAGTTATAATCCTAGACTTATATTTTAGACAGTCTGTCTATGAAGCCCAGGCTCACCTGGAACTTGCTACATCGCCTAAGTTGCTCTTGAATGTACAATCCTTCTGCCTCATCCTCCAGAAATGCTCTGAATGCAGGCTTGAATTCCTCACTACCTGCTTGCTTCAGAGTGGTTTCACTGATTTACCCATTGTGATTTTTGTTATGGAGGAAAGGCTGCCGTGCATTGCTCTTCATGTTCTGAGCGTCTGTATTATTGAGGCAGTTCTACAGCCTCCCCATTTTTCACAGTGCATGTTGTTCTGTTTGAATGTCATATCCATTAATTGCAAATGTGGAGTATGGTGCAAGGCACTAAGTGAGCATGGAGCAAATTTGGATTAAGTGAAGAAAGAACCAAAGACAGAGGGAGACTGTCCAGAAGTATTGCATTTATTCGTCATGATTGTTCACATTATAATTGCAGAGACAAAAATCACCATCTGGAAGGGGTGTGGGGTTTCCAGCAATGGCTTGTCCATGGATATGAGTTTCAAAAATTTTGTGTCTCTGTGCATGTGGAGAGAAGAAACAAAACATCAGATGAATGTAATTCTAACGGGGTATGGACAGTAGGGTTTTCTGCAGGAAAACAAACTGGCCATGGTGGAGCATGGGATTCATGGGATTTTCTACCACAAGCTACAATATACTTTGGTTAGTGTGCCAATCACAAGGTGTTCATTTCTGTGTTTTCACACAGCAAAGGGCTCTGAGCTCATCTAACAAAAGTTCTGGGTAGTTTTGGAGAGGAGGCGGCCAGAGGTAGGCTTGTGGTAAGGAATGCTAGGTGCTCACCTGAGCTGCAGGGGGCGCTGTATTCGGCAAAGACCACCTCATCTGAAAGACATGGAGAACATTGAGAATGGGAGCTTTGATGGGAGAGGATGTTTTGGAGTGCAGTTGATGTCTTAGGATTGACCAAGTCCCTCAGTCAGGACCTGGGTGATTGCTGGAAAGTCGTCTCTCTGGGGACATCAGACAAACCAAGCAGAGGAATCTATCCCCTTGAAGCCACTGGATGACACCTTTATCCTGGGCAGGCAAGATGGCTCAAGGGGAAAGGTGCTAGTGGCCATGTCTGACATCATATTGAGTTCAAGCCTCAGATCCACATGGCAGAAGGCAAGAGCCCTTTCCCCCAAATTGCCCTCTGACCTCCACAGGCACCATGGTATGCCCCCCTCTCACTAAATAAATACACAAATGTGCATCAACACCAGAATAATTCACCCTATTGAGAAACTCAGAGAGTGCTTATCCTACAGTGTTTGAGTGGAGTACTAGGAGTGGTTCCTGTAGACATGTACCCCTCAGGTGCCTTTCTATAGTTCTGATTTTCTCCTTCAGTATTATCTGAACTCTTCTATTCTGAAACATTTGGCAGAGAAAACCCCCATTTAATTCTCAGCTCTGCTTTGCCCTCTTTCTTTGGTCATCAATGACCACTCACGCTACATTTCTCTCTCGTCTTTTTATTCCTACTGTAATGATTTGTATCATTCTGCATCTTTGTGTTACTGTATTCAGAAGATTTGTGTGTATTTCACCTACAGATACTTGTTTGTTTGGTTTCCTTGGGTTATTTGGACATGTTTGGTCCCACATGACTGTTTGGACAAACAGGTAGGAACAAGGCAGCAGTGGCTGAATGAACTGAAATCTTATGTTTGTTATATGCATGTTCTTTCATTAAGTGCTGACTTGGCCAGTCTGGACTATGTAGTGTGTCACTGTCTCAAAAATAATTGTTTTTAAAACTGGGTATGATGGTATATGCCTGTCATAGCATTTGGGAGACCTAGTCAGGAGGATAAAGAGTTTGAGGCCAGTCTGGTCAGCATATTCCGAAGCTGTTTTTAAAAAAGAAAAGAAGAGAAAAAGAAAGAAAAGAAAAGAAAAGAAAAGGAAAAGAAAAAAGAAAATGAAAGAAAGAAAACAAGTCGCTTTTAGGGTCTTTCCTAATCCCTTGCTCACCTGTCTCATAGTAGTCATAGACTTTCACAATGGCAGGCTGCAGGTTCCTTACTGGGATGTCTTGTTGAATGACGAAGGAGAAGGTCAGTGTCTGATTGGTCACCTGCGAACAGAGAAAAATAAGTTCAGAATCACAGAGGTGGCCACTGTTTTCCTTCAGCATCAGCCAGTCCTTGGCATCTGAGAGAGAGTTATGCATTGGATAGCATTTGCCCTCCCAGTCACTGTGCTTGTAATTGCTCACATATGTGGATGAGGATATGGATTTTAGAGTAGGGGCCTGATGAACTGAAGTAGAAGCTCTTGGGGCTGTATGAAACTTTTCTAGTCCTTTGGCCTATCCCCAAAACCCATATTTCTCCTTAATGTGTGATATAGGCTTTTCCCATTGTGTGAGAGCTAAGTCCTTTGACTAGTTGACTTGGTACCACCATTGTAAGTCCCCGGATATCCAGCAACAAGAAAAAGGAGTTTAAAGATTATTATCAACCTTATTATTACCATTATTTGTGTGTGTGTTGTGTGTGTGTGTGTTTATATAATAGTGGGGGCCAAAAGAGGACATCAGATCCCCTGGAACTGGAGTTACAAGCCGTTTTGGGGTGGTGTGGGTTCTGGAACTGAACTCTGGTCTTCTGCAAGAGCAGTAAGTGCTCTTAACTGCTGAGCCATGTCTCTAGGCCAGTGAAAGAGAATTTAAACACCATCTAGTATGAACAGAGGGAAGGTGTGTCTCCAAAATTTTCCTTTAATATTGATTTTCTCCTGCCTTATGTTTCCTCCAAAGACCCACCTAGACATGTTTAGGTATGCAGGAAGGAGCATCTCCTGACCAACATAGATCAAGTACTGTCCACCTAGACATGTTTGGGGAGACAGGAAGGGATCTCACCTGATCCACATATAACAAGACCTTGTTGGTGCTCACTTCTGTTCTGCTCACATGTTCTGATCGTTCAAGCTGAAGAGGAGATAAAATTACCCGTGTTACTAAAAACGTGAAGGCTTGAGACTGAAAAAGGCAAATGAACTGTGCAATTGAAGGTGAAAGAAAGGAGATGTCACCAGCTCATTTAAATGAACTGGAAGAAACTTTGTTGATAAGAAAGCAAATATATTTAGAAAATTGTGAATGCCTCTCTACTAGAGTCCTGACTTAGTTTTAACTTTTGTTTGAAGGTGATGTAGTTCTGCATTTGATAGAACTTACTTACTCATGCAAGTGTCTTTCTCTGTACTCTGCTTTTGGCCTCAGCTTATTCTTATTTTCATAGTTGTTAAAACACCACATTTATATTTTGGCATTTAATAATATTTCACCTTGAATCATTATTTGGAGCCTATCCAAATGGGACCAGGTCCCTTCTACCTTAAAAGCTTTTGATAGCTAGATTGTGGACTCAGTGAAATTTTTTATATTTCTTCTGCTGCTGCTTCACAGTCACACCTATACTTAGCATTATATAAATCCCATTTTTGTTAGATTAGTACTACCATTTCTTTGATGCAGGGTGGCATCATCATGATGGTGCTCCATGTTCCTAGTCTGAGGATACAGACAATCCAAACATCTGGTCTACCTACCTTTTTCACTGTTGGCTTCAAGGGGATGAAACCAGACACCATCTTCACATCAACAATCACCATGTTGGATGCTGGGCGGCTCCCTGTGTAACTGCAGAGCAGAGAAGTGGATGAAGGAGTAATTTTAATATTTTGAATCTTGACTCCTTTGAGGTGCAGCAGTAATTCCTGATAGGTCCTGTGTGATTTTTCCATATCTTAAAATATATGGCCTTTACTTTCAATATAAATAGTTCTGAAATAAACTGTATAACAATATCATCCGCAGAGGTCATTAAAATTAGACGTGAGCCATGTTGGTCAGCCAGCATAGTCTACTTAGCAATCTCCCAGGCAGTAAAAGACCTTATCTCAAACCCCAATATGTATAGAACTTGAGGACTGATGGCTGAGGTTTTCCTCTCCGTCTCCGTCTCTGTCTCTGTCTCTGTCTCTCTGTCTCTGTCTCTCTGTCTCTGTCTGTCTGTCTGTCTGTCTCTCTCTCTCTCTCTCTCTCTCTCTCTCTCTCTCACACACACACACACACACACTACTGTTGTGGAATATTAGTTTAATGATGCAAAAATTATATTGCTGGATAGCCAATAGCTAGACTGAGAAGAGGGATAGGTGGGGCTGCTGGGCACTGAGGATAAACAGGAAAAATCTAGACTTGAGAGGAAGCATGAAGAGCAAGAAAAGGAGAGGAGAACACCAGGGGTCAGCCGCCAGCCAGCCATGGAGTAATAAGGTAAGCAAGATCTATAGAACAAAGAAAGATAAAAAGCCCAAGGACAAAACATAGTTGAAGAGAAATGGCATGATTTAAGTTAACTTAGAAAAGCTGGCTAGACTGGAGCCAAGCTAAGGCCAGGCATTCATAAAGTAAGCATAATTCTCTGTGTATTTCTTTGGTAGTTGGGTATCAGGCCCCAAAAGAGTAAACAGATCAACTGTCCCCCACCACACTGTGGTGAAACAAGATGATAGGTCACACTGTGGATTTCTTCTTTCCATCCAAGAGCCTGTCAGTTTTTGTAGTTAGACTCCATTGCTGGTTATATTTTATATGAAGCTTTTGACAAGTGTCAGAAGAACAGAATATACTTTTTCCCCTCTAGAAAAGTGGAATGTTAAAAGACCAGGAAGGCTTGCCTTTCTTGTTGAAGAAGAATAACGCTCATTAAGGTATCATGGAAAAGAATAATCTATTATTTTACTATGATAGTGGGTGAGAAAGGACACCCAAAAATAGATTAATTTGAGATTTAATTCTACAGTTTTTCATTGTTCACTTTGCTGAAGTCAAGTGTTATTCTTTTTTGTTTTAATAGACAAAGCAAAAATTATTTTTTGACACAGGATTTCCCTATGTAACCTTGTTTGTCCTGGAACTCCCTCTGTAGACCAAGCTAGCCTCAAACTCAACAGAGATCCTCCTGCCTCTGCCTCCAGAGTGCTGGGATTAAAGGTATGTGCCACCAGTGCAAGGCAGACAAAGCAAATTCTTAAAGAAGAGGCTTGCCTTAGATATCTCTGAACCCATTCCGTGAAGAGTCCTAGGAAGACAATACTATAATAGCCAAGAGAGAGAGAGAGGTACATACCTGATTTCTAGTGAGATCCGGAAGCTGTTGCGGCCTTTGGGGTTATCACAAGTCAGAGGCACTGTCTGCACCCTCAGAGTGAATGCAGACTCCTGTTTCTCCAATTGCACGTTGTACCTCAGTGTTGTCTGATAAGTAGTGAATAGAAACACTTCACCTCCATTGCACTGGGTCCTTGGATTGATTTCTCCCAATTTGAGCATAATGTGGGCAGGTAGGCAAAGGGAGACTTTCCGTTTGGGGGAAGGAGATGTATACCTACAACTTCCCCAGAATCTTACCTGAGCATACACACATCCTTCCCCTGACACACTGATGTCATAGTCCCCAGGGATGTCTGGTAGTGAGACCTGTTGCAGTAACAGTCGATTGCTGCTCTCTATTTGCAGTGTTCTGGAAAATGTCCCTGAAGATTGGATGGTGACTGAAGGAGTCTTCTGACTTCCAGCAAAAGTAACTGCCCCATACTTGGACAAAGCATGGAGAGCCACCACAGTGTCCTGTGAGGGATGAGTGTAAAAGCTCAGGATAGTATCAGTGTGGAAGGGCTTGGGCTCTTCCTGAAGCTGGGACAAAAGTGTCATGAGTGTTTGTCTCTACTTATTTGATCTCTAGATTTTACTTTAGGAAATATCGAGAATCAAGAACATTCTCATGATTTCCCTCCTTACAGAGGGAATGCAGATTCCCTTTTGCAAGTACAAAGTATAGATACAAATTAGTTACAATTCAGTCTTATCAAATAGAAGGTTAAACTATGACCTAGTGTCATCCTTTGTCACTTTGTTCCTTGGTTTCATACTTTATGGGGAGGAACCTCATGCTCTAGAGAGGCTGTCCCCACAGGATCCCTCCTTATCCCAAGACAACTCCAGATCCTGTCCTGACTGCAGAGCCCAACAAGAGAACAGAATCATGCAGTGAGGGTTTTTCTATTACAATGCAGACGGCCTATTGAAATGAAAGTGTAAGAATCACATTGCAAAGCAGGAAGGCTAGTGCCATGGGGGGGGGGTTCCTCTTTGTACCTTTTATTTCTCCTTTAGAGAAAACCACCGTCTTTTTTTTTTAATTTTAATTTTATTTTATTAGTTCAAATTAGGAACAAGCTTGCTTCAGATGTCAATCCCTTCTCCCTCCCCCTCTCCTCCCCCCAACATCCCACCTGCCCCTAGCCATCCCCCCTCTACTCCCCAGGCAGGGTAAGGTCTTCAAAAGGGGCTCCCCAAAGTCTACCACATCATCCTGGGCCAGGCCTAGGCCCTTCCCCATGTGTCCAGGTCAAGAGAGCATCCCTTCACAAGGGAACCCACCATATTACTATACTTCTCTGGAGATAAATTCTGTCACCTATGCCTAGGATAACCAGAACATAATTTATACATATTAGGATGGTTGTGTTTTTTTTTTTTGAAAATATTACCTCATGAGAATTATACTGACTAGATGAAAAAGCAAATGGTTTACAGTCTTGGTTGTTTCCAACTATGGAGAGGTTAAGGCGGGCAGCAGCACCTCCTACTACCTTGGGGAAAACCTGAGGGCAATCTCTCTATACATAAGAGTCGAGGACTCTGTCAGGAGAAGGAAAACGGCCACACCTAGAGGCAGCAGGATGATAAAGATGTCAGTTTGGTCCAAGTAGCATCTTTAGGTACTCCACATGCTATTCTAGGGTGAGGTTTTGTCTAGGATTCTGGACACTCCAGGGTTTTTGCCATTGTTTTCTATTAGGGTTTGGGTCTGGATTAGAAGTTCTCAGCTATGTAGGTCTGTTTCTTCATACCACTGAATGTGGTATGAAGAGAACTGTGTCTGAACACAGGAAGTAGACAAATTTATTATGGGATGTATCATTCTCCACTTCCTATGTCCTTGTTTTCTCTCTCCTCTTCCCGTGGTTATTGTTCCTGCATCTGTTGTTTAAATCCCCTCATTGCGTAGGGACTCTGAGGAAAGTCACTGACCTGTGTGGAAGAGAAGCCACCAAGGGAATTCTGCTGCTTTGTGAGCCACTTCACGATGCGTAGTGCCACATCCAGGTCCTCAGGAGTTGGGGCTGGCTGGGCAGTGAGGAGAGTGAGGAGGACATAGGCGTTCATCTCCACTTCAGCAGAGGGAGCCTGCAGTTTGTACAGAGACCTCTCTGATTGCATGGGTTTCTGAGGTCTTTCCCAATGGATGGAGTTTTCTTAGGGTAAAAACAGAGAAATAACTAAAAGTATGAGTAGTCAGTGAATGACTTATGTCTACATCTAGAAAGAAGGAAATATAAAAGTTTGTAGTAGGTTTCAAATTATTCACTCACAACATCCCCAGATTTATCAATCCCTAATAAAAATCTGCATTTAGTATGATAGTGTGTGATTGAGAAAGATATCAAGACAGAAGTTCCTAAGGTGTTAACTAAAATACATCTTCAACGATGTTCTAGCAGAGTGGGTGAGATAACAGACAAGATTCTTTCACTCATTAACTCCCTCACACCCAACAAAGCATCACTTGTTCAGAGTTCAGTCCAATGACTTAGGAAAGTTTCCCATTGGTTTCAGAATTGCAGTTGAAACAGCAAAACCTTGAAGCAAAGTCTCTTTCTTTCTTTCTTTCTTTCTTTCTTTCTTTCTTTCTTTCTTTCTTTCTTTCTTCTTTTTTTTGGTGTGTGTGTTCTTCATAGTCTTTGCTCTTCCTGATTGGGTATATGAGTATCAGAATGAAAAGTTAAGTTTTAACTACATTTTTCTTTGTAATGATAGTTGGGATTGTATACAATCTACCTTGATATTACATTTGTTGATTTGTGTCACACTATGAGAAAACAATGAAGAGAAATTGTTTGTGTATAGAAGAAATACTAATTTCCTAAAGAGTCAGTCCAAGTAGAAACCTTTGTGTGCCATAGAGACAGAACTAAAATATACTGTTTTGACACTCTGTATACTCCCCTGTTTCCCTTCCCTGGAATTGGATGGAGACAAACGTGATAACACACATTCTTACCTTCTTTTATAGCCTCATTATCAAGTGATTTCAGGATTTCATTTCTCTTATCCTGGTTCCCTGCCAGAGCAAAAGCATAGGCTAGCAGTGCTTTGGTGTACACAAAGTTGCCATTTCCCTCTTGCTGTATTGTCTTCCAGGACGACTCTAGGCAGGTCAGGGCTTTGGAGACAACGGGATGCTGTTGGCAGAGAAATCAAACCTGAGCAATGTGGAAAAAGGTCCTAGCAGACTCTGGAACAAACATGGAGGATATAGACATTTATTCTCTTCAAATCATACATTAATACATCCCTCCCTCCTCCCCTCCCTCCCTCCCTCCCTCCCTCCCTCCCTCCCTCCCCCTCCCTCCCTCCTCCCTCCCTCCCTCCTACCCTCCATTCTTCTCTCCTCTCTTTTTGGAAGCCATTCCTTTATATAAACTGTATTGTATTTAAATACAGACTGATAGGGACAGTATTAGAGGCCATGTTTTTGGCTTGTTTTTTGGAACATAATGAGGATTTAATGGAGCAGGCAGATACTTATTATTGTAATCTGATAAACGCAAAAATTTTGTAAAAAAAAATAAAGAAAGCTGCCACTTGGCTTTAGAGAGGGTAGGAAACCATAGGCTTTACGCCAGTTTGTGAAGCTGGAGAAGCAGTGTGGCACCTACTGTGTCTGGGATTGAACTCTCTAGAAAGGCAATGGTAACATAGGCAGAGAGGGTCACTTCATCCTTTACTCCACCCTGCAAAACAAAAGGAAATGAAAGGGTTAAATGTACAGCAAGCAGTCCATCAAAGATGTCTTCCCCACTCATGACCAATACTCTGTATTCAATAGAAGCTTTCATTTATATCCCCATTATGAAAAGTACATTCCCAACCTAGAAGCTTATTCATCATCATGGTAAGTAGTATGACCTGACTTTCAGATGTTATTATAAGGTCACCATGCTTATAAGTAGTTTATAATAGATCACCTTCATGGCATTGTTGAACAGCGATCCAGAGCTCCTAAAACAGCCGTTGTCCTGCTGCTGCTGGGACAGCCAGGTGAAGGCATGGGTGATGTGTGTTTCATCGACGAAGATGAAGGCTCGAGCTTGGGCAAAAGACTTGAGCACAAAGGCTGTGAGCCTGATAAGGAAGGGAGAGTGGGGAGATGAAGGCTTTTGTTCTGATGCAGAGGCTTCCCATAAAGGTTTCCTGGGGTCTGAAACACATTTCTGTTTGGTTAGTCTAAGGCTCTCTGAGTGTGTATAGCTAGACACTGTCTCTTGCTATTCCAAAGTAGTCTCCCATCCCCTGGTCCTCTAGAATGTGGACGCCACAGTGTGACTCAGCTGCTTTCTGCTTCTCTTTCTCATTGCTTCTCCCTTGCTCACTCTGGTGTTTCCCTAACACCTGCATCCTCATCTCAACCTTTCTGCCCTTCAGATGAGTTTCTTTTGTAGAAAAGAAAAATCTTCTAAACCCCTGCCATGTGTTTTCTGCCTCAAAAATTCCATCCCTCTCCTTGGCTTACTTCCTATTCCATCAGTTTCTATGTTATTTGCCACCTGTTTGTGTGTTTTATCTCAAGAACACATTCTTATGCAATGCAAGGTCTCTGGAAGAATGGTAACAGATTTTCAAGTCTCTGTCATGAGCATCTTTGGATGCTCAGGGATACGTAGGTATGTATTTACTGACCAAAGATCTTGGGGAGAAATGAGAACCCCAGCTTATTAAATTGAGTTAATAGGTGGTAAGGAGTCAAAACAGATGAGCCTTGAGATAATTTCAGTTTTGTACTTAAGTTTCCTACTACCTCAAGCATAGCCCTCTCAGGCCCGGGCACCACTTTTATTTCCATAAAACAAGGTGCATGTATAGCTGCCATGAGTAACAAGAGTTGAACAAAGTCTGACACATAGTGGACTTTTCTTACCAAGTGTTTCCTTGGCTCTGGCCATGTTGATCCCCAAAGGCGCTATAGGAGCCATCCTTGTGTTTGTAGTTCAGCTCCTTCTGATAGCCTGGAATGGAAAGCTTTGGTTGTGTTTTGAAGAAACTGATGTGCCAGAGAAGGACTGGATGTAAGTCTGGAGCCAGAGAGGCCTCATATGCTGTGGTTTGTAGGACTGACCAATGAGAGCACTGCTCAGCTTCCCCCCTCCGATGCTAAGCCCATTTCTAGGGAGACCATGGGCAAGAACAAAGTGGAGTTTCTAAGCCTTACTGACTGAAGGGTCCAGAAATAGGAATATGGAAATGAAGGACCCAGGAATAGGGATATAGAAGTATAGGAATATGAATTTGTAGCTTAAAAAGAAGTAGGAGATGACAGTCATCAGCCCTGTCAGCAGTTAGGGATTAACTTTTAACAGTGGAGGGCCTGGCTCTAGGAGCAGGAGCTGTCTGTGATCCAAGGTTAGCATTTTTTCAGTGGCTCCCTGTGGACTGAAGGTTAGCTATCAGGTAACCCCTTGTCTCTTACAACTGACAGCTGCTGTGAACTAAGTTAACTTTTAATACTGAGTTATGACTTTTGGTTGCATTGTTCCATACTCCTCTCTGCCTTGGGAAAATTTCTCTGCAGGTAAGTGCAGATTTGGTAAACACCATTAGAAGTGCATGGGAGAAAGAATAAGCTAAAATAAAACATGTACTTAGCCAAAGACCTTGTTAATGGAATTTGTAAAAAATAATCTTTATTTAAGTTTGCCTTGAGACTGTGAAAATTCCATGCCTAATGCTTACCTCTTACTATAAAAGGGGGCTAGGCTAGGTAGGGGAGAGCCCACCCTGATAGCCAGAACTCTGGCTGTGGTCTCAGGTTTTTTTTTTGAACCTGAGGTAGCTATAATTTCCTTAGTCTTCAGACTTTGGTAGTCTGTTCCCCCACCTGATATGTCCCCCCCAACACTGACCCTCAGTGAGATAGCCAATGGCCTTCGACTTGATGTTCTGAGTCAGCTGTTGGGTCTCATTCAGATATTTCAGTACATAGATGTTGGGGGCAAAAAGCACCATGTTCTGCTCCCCACAGCCAAAGGGCATATGCAGAAGGTTTTGTGTGTTTTTTATGGCCGAACTCAAGATGTCACCTGGAAGTGAGAGATGTAACATCAGACAGAACAGCCATTATCTTCAAGAACAAAACAACATCTTAAGTAGAATCATTTCTCAATGATAGGGTGAGGTGGGCTGGGAACCAGGTGGATGCTGACACAGAAGAAAGATGTCAAAGGGTTTAAGTATAGTAGTTCAGAATTTACATTTGGAGTCACAGAGGTGACAGGGTGGTGGTAGTGATCATTGCCCCAAGTCCTCCAGGGATGGAATGGCTCACCATGCACAGAGAAATGGGCTCTGACTGAATCTTCCACAACCTTCGATGGTAGCTTCAGGGACACTTTTTCAGATATCTTAGCATCTTAATAAGCAAAAGAAACGTGTAGATGATTATCACTGTTCTCTGAGTTTTTAAACTGCCCTAGGGTCAGTCAGTTTAGAACTGTGTCATAAGCTTTGACTTTTGCCTTCGTAGAAAAATGATCTTGTCATAAATGTCACAAACCCACATTTTCTGGTACTATTGCTTGTGCCTTTATCACCCATTGTATTGAAGGGAAGGATCTCCAAAAGAAATTTCTGAATCTCCTATTAATTATTAATTACTTAATTATTTAATAAACACATGAAAATTTTTGAAAATTTTTATTTACTGTTTGAATTTTGGTTTAGGTATATTCTGCTTAGGGTTTTTTGCTTTGTTTCTTTTGTGTGTGTGAACTTTGACATTAGTTAGTGTTTTCTGGCAAGAGGGAACCTCAATTGAGAAAATGCCTTTATAAAATTGGACTATAGGCAAGTCTTCGGGCATTTCCTTTTTTAATGATTGATGTGGCAGGGCCTGGCCCACTGTGGGTGGTGCCTCCTCTGAGCAGGTGGTTCTGTCAGGTATACAAGAAAGCAAAGTGAGTAAGCCAGGGAGAACAAGCCAGTAAGCAGCGCTCCCCTCAGCCTCTGCTTTAGCTCCTTCCTTCAGGTTCCTGCCCTGTCTTCCCTCCACCATGAACTGTGATCATGGAAGATGAAACAAACCACTCCTCTCCAAGTTGCTTTTGGTCATGGTGTTTTTGTCTCAATGATAGAAACCTAAAATAAGGCAATGCATGAATAAATATCCACTACTTCAGAATAGGAAAGTGGGTAAATGCTGAGCTGGCCTTTGTTATTTCTGGGTTCTCCCTGAGCTACCTTAAGAAGTCTCACTGAGAACTCTCATGCTGCTGTCATGGAGGGCTTTCCTATGTCGGGAGATGGCCAGATTGCCTTGTAATAAATAATTATCAGGAGAACCAAAACTGATGGGAATAATAAGGTTTTTCTTATCCTGTCCTTGGATGCTTAAAAAATTAGTGTGCTTCCTTCCATGGAAAACATTTAAAGGATTTCAGCATTATATGACAGTTTTCTTCACACACCATGTTAGTAATGGCTACATTAGTTTATCCCTTTTACAGAGAAATATGCTCAACTTCATGTCTTTTGCTACCTTTCATATAATAATGGCTTTTCAATTTCTTTATTCTTTTGACAAATATATTTTGAGCAAGCACTACAGCACTCACTAGTGTAGGTGCTGGTGATGTAGTCATTACTGTGAGCGGACAGGTTCTGCCTTCATGCTTGCCCCTCATAGGGGACAGTGAGCTTCCCTGTGTGATACGTTGCTATATTTCCTCTGCAATAGTGCACCCAGTGAGGAGCACAGATGAAAGACCAAGTCATAAAAACAACCATTAAAGAAAAATATTATGCAAGTAAATAATAATTTAGCTTGGTTTATGTACTGAGTTTATTCAGCTATAAAACCTTTATTTTTATTTGTGATCTAATACAAAACAAATATATTCCTATCCAAGATATTTGTGTATTTTTCATTTTTTAAAAAAACTTTGACTATGACCTCTTCTTAGCTATTCCCTAGCTATAACTTTCTAAGTACCGAGATGGGCTGAATGAAAAGGTTTCTCTGTCCTAAAGAAAAGTGCTACAATGAACTCTGAAGTCCCAGGTAGAACTGACTGTACTCTTGATAACTGTGTCTGGTAAGTAAAGAAATTGCTAAATTATGTGACTCAGTTTGGTTATCTTTTAGTGGTTTAAGGTATACAGTATCCTTGTTTTCTTTCTCTTCTTTTGAGTAAATATTTTCATTTATTTTACCTACCAACCACAGTTTCCAGTCCCTCCTCTCTTCCCATTATCCCTCCCCCCACCTCTAATCCACCAACCCCTTTACTGTTCTTCCATTCACAAAGAAGCAGGCCTCCAATGGGGGTCAACAAAGCATGGCATATCAAGTTGAGGTCAGAATACTGCCCTCAGCCCCCCCCCCCCCACAGCATCAGTGCTGGGTGAGGCATCCCAGAATGCAGAATAGGTTCCAAAAAGCCAGGACATGTGCCAGGGACAGGTCCTGATCCCACTGCTAGGGACCCCACAAAAGACCAAGCTGCTCAATTATCCTTGTTTCCTACAGGTATATTGTGAAAGATTTAAGTAGATGACATGAGTTAATATCTTACTGTTGTTTTGCAGGATTCTCACCTGATGCACAGAGCGGTGAACTGAAGGTATGTTCTTTCTTAATTCCTTCGGGCTTGCAAAAGATAGACAGTTCAGACATGAGAAATTACAGTGTGTGCAAACACAAAGATGCTGGAGTCTTATTATTATTATTTTTTGGTTGGGGGAGACAGCTTCTTTTCTTTTGGGTCAGGGGCTGAAATTAGATGGCCTAATTTTCCATCATGGCAGGAATGGCATAAACGTTTGAGAATTTGGGCATGCCAGGTCAAAAAGAAGGTTATAAGGAAAGACAATAAAGACAAAAGAGGGGGTCATAATAGGATCAGAAGAAGGAGTTGGAGCTTAAGGAGACACACTGGCATAGCCCAGCCCCTCCCAGCTCCAGTTAAGAGAATGGGAAGGGAGAGACAACAGAACACACACTGATTTAAAAGCACCAGCCTGCTTATGCCATGAAGTGTCTCAAGGTCATGCATTATTATCTTTTTTTTTCATCTAAGCATAGTCAGCACTGCTCCATTCTTAGCTCACTGCCAATCAAGAGAGGTTTCTCACCTCAACGATCAGGACTTTGACAACTGTGTCCTTTTTCCCGGTTTCAGGAACTGTGGCCACCTCAGAACCACAAGGCTCTGGGGACTGTTGTGCTTCCGCAGTCACAGAGAAGTTCACATTCCCTGAAACACAGGTAGAGCTGAGCTAAGATGTGCCTGGAACTTTGCCTCCTCCAAACCCCGAGATCTGAAACGGTCAAGGTCTTGTCAGTGTTTCAGAATGTGGTGAGCATGTGCCAGAAGCAGTGGTGACCAATAGTTTAGTGACCCAATGAGAAGGAAGTAGCAACCTTCCTACCTTCTTCCTCTCTGTATAGAGCACCGTCACAGAATTTTCACTCACCTAATGATTTGGGAGTTACCAACCAGGATGCGGTGTGCCTCCCATTGGCACAGAGGCAGTGAGAATCTTGGTCTTTTGCCACTGGGACAGCTGTGAAATCAGGGGAGTCTTCGAGCAGCACACCCACCTGTGCCACATGGGCAAAGAAATAGCAGAGATGTCACCATAGAAGGACAAGGTATCATGGGTGGGTGGAGGTCACGGAAAGGAAGTGGAGAGTAGGAGCGGGACACATGTGCCTAAAATGTCACATAAGCTGACACAGAAGGCTCACACAGGTTTCATATGCACACACCTGTCTAGAATTTTATTTAGCTATCATTATGTATTAGCTACACAAATGATTAGAGAGATAATTATTTGTTTATCTACTTATGTTAGTAAGTAGATTGCAAAGATGTATTTACTGTACTAGACTTTTAAGTACTGTATTAAAGTATACATCTGTCTCTAACAAAAGAAAATCCAGCTTAGAACAATCTGCCATTTTATCCTGACAACAGCTTACTATATCTTTGGGGACCATATTTTCTTTTGATTGTATCCAGAGGCCACATGGAATATCCTGTGTCTATCAGTATAGTATGTGCTGTTTAAAAAGTGGCAAAATCACCTAATGCATTTTATGTGGTGTCCATATTGTTGAACAACTCTTTGCAGTATGCGTACGTAGCTGGAGTCTGGGGATTTTTTTAAACATTTGGAACCAGTGCTGAGGGGTCAATACAATTCTTCCTCCCTTTATTCCATCTTTTCATTTAATTCTTAATTAAAATTTACACACATGATTTTCCCTCTTCCCCTATAGTGATGCTTAATTGGGAAAGGTCTTCACCCGGATGCATGTAGGGAGGTAGTTGATCACAGTGGCCTTGAGTGTGAAGGCTTCTCCACGGATCACAGAGTAGGGCATCGTGAGCTCCACGAAGAAGGGCTGGAAGGCTTGGAGAGATACCACAGGAGAGAGGCCAAGGCCGGTGTCATTGGACAGGCAGAAGGCTCCGGCCTTCCACTCAGTGATGGTGTCAGGGACTGTCACCTCCATTTCAGTCACTCCAGATGAGCTGGGAGAGTGAGAGTGTGAAGCACAGGAAGTTAGAATGTGAATGATTTATTTCTGAGATGGTAACAAAGAGTGTGACCTAAAGCCACCCCTTTGAGCCCATCAAGGGAGTCATAGGAATCAAACACTGTGAACAGGACTCCAAATGAAAAAATAAAAGGTATTTCTGTAGTCTTGTATTGCCAGCTCAAATCATGGCCTCAGACACCTCGAAGTCTGTATGATAGTGAAAATTTGAACATACATTGGAAGTTGTGTGGTGATATATTATTTATGATTTAATAAAGATTGACCGAAGTATCAGAAAGCAAAGCCAGCCACACTACTGTAGAAGCTAGGCAGTGGTAGAACACACCTTTAATCCTAGGACTCAGGAGACAGAGGCAGATGGATCTCTGTGAGTTCCAGGACACCCTGGCCTACACAAGATTAAAAGTTCACCCCTTTAATCCCTGCACTAGTGAAGTGGACACAAGAGGATATGGCAGGGCAGAGAAAAGAATATAAGCAGGAGGAGACAGCAACTCAGAGTTTTTGTCTCTGAAGATTTCGTGGAGTCAGGATTGCTCTTTCAGTCTGGGGTAGACGTAAGACTTACTGGCTTGACTGCTTTGCTTCCCTGATCTTCCTCTTGAAGCTTGAACTCCAATATCAGTCTCTGGGTCTTTTATTTTTCGTTTTACATATTGGCGCCTGGTGTTTATTTATTCTTGTTATAAAGTTGTCTCTAAACTCCCATTTCTGAAACACTATATGACAAATTTATGACTTGTATGGTCTACTCCATGTAGGACTGCCTCACTTATTACTCAATATGGTGTTCTTTAATGTTTCTAAACATCGGAGAGATATGATAATTTTATGTGAATTTTTTGGGAGTGATGGAAACACATATATATTATAATTGATGGGTTATGTGCTATGGTCTTCTGAATTAGCCATTTCTACTGTTTATGATGGAAATTAGAGAAGTACTAGAAGACAAAGAAATAGAATTTTCATACCCATCCCGAATCCTACAAATGGGAATTACTTACTTTACTGTGACTAAATCCCAGATCCAGGTTTCGGGAAAATATTTTCGAATGGTCTCAATGGCTAGTTCCACAGGTGGTGGATCTTTCCGTGGTGGATCTTTATGCCCTAATATGGGCATGATTTTTAATTCTTCACTGATGCCCACATCATCATAGTCTTGAGCAGGCACTACAAAGTGGAAGACATGAACAAAGCACTGAGTACAGTGGACACAATGTGCAGCCTAAATGTAGTGTAGTTGTCACTTTCCTCCTGGCTGTTCAATGCTATTACAATGACACTGGAAGTGATACATTGAATCTCTAATTTGGGGGAGAGTGGGTAACATCTTTGTAAAAAACAGAAACCATGAAATCCTGGAGAAAACATCACCCAGGTAGTTGAGTTGGAAGGAAACATGGTGCCTATTTTCTTGGGTGGGATGGTCAGGGAATGCTTCCAAATGTAATGTTACACTGGGGAAATGAGGATCCGTAATGCTACTTCCCAGACAACAGGTCCTGTGGCTACAATGAGAATCACTTCAGACTAGAGCTGAATGACGGCTACATCATCAGCAGAGACATTCTTCGAATGCCTTTAGTTTCTCTAGATGTCTGTATCTGTAGGATTATCCCAATATTTTAATAGGTTTCACTGTAAATAAAAACTGAAAGAGGTATAGGTACAAACTCTTGGATCAGAAATCCACACGATGGAAAAGTCCATATAGAGGTTGTGCTTTTTGTTTGTTTTTGTTGTTGGTGGTGATGCAAAGGAAGTTTATTAGTCAATAGTCATAGCATTGGCTTGGATTTATACTGGTGAGAAATGCAAGGTGTCAAGGTGGCGACACAGGGTCTGTGCTCTGCTTCCTCCAAGAACAAATACACATGGAGATTCAGTCAGGGCTTCACTTAAGTATTTCCCAACTGAACCTCAGCAATGAAAATTTCTCCCCCTTTTAAAATACACACACACAGACAGCTTCATTTCTATGGGTCCTTCTCTGTGATGGGCCTACAGCCTCTATCATTATTACTTTTTATTACTCAGTGATTCCTAGTGACTAAGTTCTTCACTCTTTACCTTAAGCATCTACAGGGAGAGTTGCCCAGTTTATCCATGATCTAGGGTAGACACAGTGTCTTAGGTCCTGTTGCTTTTTGATTGTGGTGATGTTTGATTACTTTTCAAATCAGTATGAGAAAAATTAATACATCCCTTTCAAAATTGTTTTATTTCATGTTAACACACATGCAAAAGTACATTTTAGCATCTAGTATAAATACTAAATACTAGAATAATAAACATAATAAAATAATAAATGATAATGAAGATAGGGATTCATGTTTTCAAGCTGTATTGCAGAAATATAGTAATAAAACCAGCATGGTGTTGGCACAAAAATAGACATGTAGGTCAATAAATACAAGATTCAAACACAAGCTCATGTAATTACAGCCATCTGATAGTTGACACAGATGCCAAAACACACACTAGAGGAAAGACGGCATTTTCAGCAATGGTGCTGTGAAAACTGGATGCTCACATACAGAAGAATGGAAATAGACCACATCAATGACACTGTACCAAAATCCACTCCAAATAGATCAAGGACCTCAACATGAAATCTGAAACTGCTAGAAAAGAAACATAAGCAGTAACCCTATAAAATAAAGGCACAGGAGAGGTCTTTTAAAATAAGATCCATTCACTTAGAAATTGAGGTCAATAATTGACAGTTGGGTCCTCACAAAACTGAAATGGTTCTGCACAGCTAAAGAAAACAATCAACTTAGTGAAATGGAGCCCACAGAGCAGGAGAGGATCTCTGCTGTCTGTACATCTGATAGAGGACAAACATCCAGACTATAGGAAGAACTCAAAACAAAACAAAAACAAAACAGCAACAACAACAACAACAAACCAAACCAGAGTCAAAAAACAAAACAAAACAAAAAAACAATTTAAAAATGGGCTGTGCATATGAAGGGATGCTCTCTTGGCTTGGACACATGGGGAAAGGCCTAGGCCTGGCCCAGGATGATGTGGTAGACTTTGGGGAGCCCCTTTTGAGGGCCCTACCCTGCCTGGGGAGTGGAGGGGGGATGGCTAGGGGCAGGTGGGATGTTGGGGGGGAGGGGAGGGGAGGGAGAAGGGATTGACATCTGAAGCAAGCTTGTTCCTAATTTGAACTAATAAAATAAAATAAAAATTAAAAATGGGCTGTGGATCTAACCACAGTTTTCAAAAGAAATAGAAATGGCTAAGAAATATCTTTTAAAAATGTTCATAATGCCGGCAATTAAGGAAATCTAAATTAAAACAACTTGAGATTTCATCTCACCCCAGTCAGAATAGTCAACAAAACAACTGACAACCAAATTGGAGAGGGTGTAGGGGAAAGGGGAGCTCATTTGCTGAGGGTGGGGATGCAAACTGGTGCAGAGACTCTGGAAGTGACTCTCATGGCAGGAAGAGGGAAAGGTTTAAGATGGTTAGTGCTGGTTGAAGACAGAGTGAGAAAGCACCCTTGACTCAAGTGCTTTGCTTTACCGTCCTCACTCTATCTGCAGTGCCTGGTTTTTCCTTCTGGTCTTTGTCTCTAACACTTAGGAAATTCTCCTCACCTGTTAGTACATGTCTGCAGAAGTTCTTCACACTTCACACATGAGTCTCTATTGCAGCAACAACCGCATTTTGTCTTATCTGTCTAACACTGAAGGAAGAGTCTCCAATCTTTAACTTCCTTGTAGTACCACCATACATTTGCACACGTTTTGCTCAGGTAAGTTTGAGTTCTTTCTCTCTTATTTGGATACTATACATGCTCTACAATTTTATTTTATCCCCTTTGATAAACAATTCACATTGATTTTATTCTGAAAATACATGCCGATTTGTTATTTTACCTGTGCTTGGAGTAGAAATCTCATATACAATACAAAGTTTACGATGTTTGATCTTCAAATTGGTGAATGCCTTTAAGCCCACGCCCTGGAAAAAGAAAATTATTATATCAAGGAAAATATCTCAAAATTCTGCAAAAACTCAAAGTGTATAAAAATTATAGTAACTGATTTGGATATAGTTTCACATGTTGAAGTAGAATTCTATTCAAATTGTGTTGTTTATGCTACTTACAGAGTGTGCTGAGAAGCACAAAATTCCTATTGAGGCACATGTGCTGGCCTTCTTTCTGATACAATGCCCTGTTATTTTAAAAGTCACTCACAGCCATGCACGGTGGCACATGCCTTTAATCTCAGCACTTGGGAGGCAGGGACAGGGAGATCTCTGTTGGCAGATATTTGATTACCATGTGTGAAGATTTAATATGTCACTGTGATTGGTTTAATAAAAATCGAAACAGCCAATAGGCAGGCAGGGAGAGTAAGTAGGAAGAGGAATTTAGGTAGGGGGGATGGGGGGAGAAAGAGTAATAGATGCCAGGGGCCAGGTAGCTAGACAGCTAGCCAGAGAAGGTGAGAAAGCAGGACCTACAGAATGAAAGAAAGGTAAAAAGCCCCAAAGCAAGTTGTAGATGATTAGAAACAGGTTAGATTAGATTGTAAGGGCTGGTGGGACAAGCCTAAGCTAAGGCTGAACATTCATAATTAATAATAAGTCTCTGTGTCTTTATTTGAGAATTGGCTGGTTGGACAGAGAAACACTTGTTATAGATCTCTGTGAGTTTGAGGCCACACTGACCTCAGAGAGAGTGCCAGGACAGCCAGAGCTACATAGTGACAGCCTGTTTCAAAAACCAGTTAAAAAAAAAAGGCCCAACATCTGCTGTGAGCCCAGACCGGGCACTTTCCAAGATGCAGATTTTGGTCTGCTGGTGATCCATATCCCTGTCCTGACTCTGAAATTCTTTACCAATACAGCATTTCATTAAACCTGAATAATTCACAGAGCAGCATGCTATTGGGCAGTATAGCTTACCTCCACGTAAGTGTAGACGTCCTTCTCATCTGAGTCTAAGTATACTTCTCCATCACTGGGCTTATTGCCATCCCACACACATAGTTGATAGTCTTCAAGTTGGTTTGGACTTGGGATGAAGTTGCTGTGCCGCATTTCTGGCAGATTATAAATCTGTAAGAACAGGGGACAAGGGAGCCTCTTTCTTGGGCTTTTGTAGAAAATACTCATGAAAAGAAATGGGTCAGTGTGATCACTGCAAATTGCTTCTAGAATGTTCAGGGATCCCCAAACAAGGTTTTCTAAATATTTCCTATTGACGAGTGCTTTATTCTGAAGGTGTTCACAAGATGTAGAAAAAGAATAAACATACTCCACATATTAAAAAGAGAGCTGTAAATGTAAACCCTGCATATTGTATTTGAAAACGGTGTGTTTTTAAACATAGTTTAACACAAAACATTAAACATTTGTAAATGTGCTCACACTACATAAACCATTCAAGAAACACAAAATAATAAGGTTGTATATTTCACTCTCCTGGTACACTATAAAAACAAGCAAACAAAACAGAAGTTGAGTTAGTCAATATGTAAATAGCCTGAAGAGATCTGAATGAAGATTTCTTTACATATCTCTTTCCAAGAATTCAGGGGAAAAATTTCAAAGCAAAACAAACAAACCCAATCCATCTTTGACAGAAGGGTGCATTCAACCCTTCAAAGTGCAGTTCGTAGAATTAGAAGGAAGTAAAGGGCCTGCAGGTGACATGTCCAAACAGAAGCGCATCATGCTTTAGCGCCCATTGGAGACGCTGATGACATACAAGCAATTTTGCCAGACTGCAGGGAACCCAGCCTGGGCAAGGGAGGTCAGGAGTCCCTAAGGCAAGGCTAGATGGAGGTGTGTGAGGAAAACAGGAAGCCAAAGCTTGTCAACCCAGGATGTTTGGGACCTGTGTCTCTGAGACATGAACTTGTTCTTGGGACAGGGTAGTAACTCTGGGGAAACAAAGCTTACAAACTGTCTTTTGCCTTTGGTGGCTTCTCTCTAAAGAGCAGACTGACTTGCTTGTAAAGCAGCAACATAGCCAGTCATATGACAGACAGCATCGCCCCAGGACAGACTACAGGGCCAGCTTCAGTTCCCTATGAATAAACTCTCAATTCTTCTGCAGAGTTCCAGTGTCAGTGACAGAGACCAACATAAGCAGATAGGAGCTTTAAGGGAAGAGTAATTAGAAACCAATTAATAAATCAAAAACCTCCAAAGTAAAAACAAAGGAAGAAATAAGCAATATACTATTCTCAAGAGATATTGTATCCACGCAGCAAACTCAAGACTATCTAAAATATAGAGCAGGAAAAAATAGGTTTGAACGTAAAGTTATTTTGCAACAAATACTTAAAAATATGAAAGGTACATCTGAATGAAATTGCTCAGTAAATAGAAAACCCAAGGACAATCGGGGTAAAAGAAAGTCATTAGATGAATTACTCAGTATTCTAGAGATCAGATATAAATGAAAGACCTTAAGAGATTCCAGAGAGTTAATATTGAACAAATAGGAAGATGTAGAATTAATGGCATCCAGCGCCATAGCACTAACTTAGAAAGATATAAATCCATACACCCAACGTCTCCAGAGTTCTCAGGGAACATGATTTCTTAGCTAACAGTTTGCCCTATTTCAAAGTATTAATTATTACCATAAGTGTAGATACTCATAGCACCAAAAGAAGTTTGTCTCTGATTCCCTCTTTCTCAGAACAGTACTATACATAGTGAATGCCCCAGAGAAGCAGCACCCGGAAAAGAAGTTACAGGAAGTTAGAAAATAGTGAACCAAAGAGGGAATTTCAAATGGACTCCCCCAAATAAGGGTGAACACCTGGACTGCAAATGTCATCCAGGATGAGAGCAGGGTGACAGAGAACTCCACTGGGGACAAGAGGAGAACTGAGAACTGCCACAGACGATAGAGAACTGAAATCAAGTGTGGAGGATGACCCTAAAGCAAATATAAAGAGGAATGATTAAATGTCATGACACATGAATACAAATGAGAGGAGAGATGACCACAGCGCACTATCTGACTCAATAAGGAGCCATATTTTCTGATTGTAGAAAGAAAACTCTCTATGGATTTTGCACAGTAATCATATAGATTTGAGAACAAGATGAAGACAGGAGGGTCTGTCTAATCAGCTTCAATATGCTACTTTATAATAAGAAGAATGAACAGATGATGTTAAAAATGATGAAGGGTCAATATTGTCCAAGACTAACAGAGAATGTGGGATGAAATATTAAAGAAATAGCTGTAATCATTGAAAGCACAAACAGCCAAAGCATGGCTAGGGCAGGGTGGTGGGAACAGGGGAATTCTGTTCACGTTTTTTGTTATAACTCTTTGGGCAGTACATGTGGGTTTTTTTTTTGTTGTTTGTTTGTTTTTGATTTTTAAAAGCTAATTGCCTCTATTTGTCAGCTAAAATAATTGCTCAAGAAATCTCTTACTGAATAGATTTGGGGAAAGAATAAATCTAAAAGAAAAACATTTTAGCTAAATATTTTCCTAAGCATTTTCTGCATGTTCATCACAAAATTTCATTATTAAAATAAAATTAAATGCTGTTTTAACCTACACATTATGAAGACTGGTAAGTTGCCAGCATGATCTGTACTAAAGATTACTGTTTTAAATTTATGTATGCACCTTACATATATCTTAAAATAGGCTATTAGCCAGTGTCAAGAATAATTTTTTAAATGACAGCAGTGATCATGTAATTTTTCTTAATAATTCCCATTCTAATTTCAATATAAAGAAGAATTTTGCTATAGTTAACTTGGGTGAGACTCCTGTAAAGAGTTTATGGTTTCAGTTGCATATCTGAGAATTTTCAAAACAAGTTGAGAGCCTCCTTATACTCTGTTTTTAAATTTTAAAGCATCCTGTCTTTTCCTTATTTGGGGAACTCTTGAGAGGTACAAGATTCCATTTGTATAAACATTGGATCCCACAAAGAGCGTCTTTCCAAAAAGCTCCATCATGAGCATGTTAGGGGGCTAGCCACTCCTGGGGCAGGAGAGGTGCAGTAAGACACAGAGCGCCTGGGTCACACACAAGCTTTACGACTCGGGAGTGCTTGACTTCAGACTTTGTCTTGAGTTTATTGGCTGAAGTGTTTGAGCAGTTCTTCTGGGTTTTATAATGATAGCTCCCTTAGCAATGCCTTTAGCATTAAATGTAGTATTTTTACATTTAGGAGCCCTTGTGTGAATGACCCAGTTTATCAGAACCAGCATCTCAGAGCCTTACCCCTGGCCTTTCTTGGACAGAGGATGATGGGTACTCACCCAGGAAGGGGAGAGCTCAGCTTCAGGTCTCAGAAGCAGCACACTTTGGTCCACAGCCCTCAGGCCACAGAGGGACTGAGGAGAAGCTGTGACCTGCAGATGGACCTGTGAGGCTGGAAGACTTCTGGCTGGGGTGAAGCTCAGGTCCACCTGAGGGAAGGGAAATCAAGCTTAGCCAGCTTCCTGCTCATGCATCCCTGAAGCCTGCCAGGTGAGTCACACTGTGGCTCTGAGTGCACATTTGTTTACCAGATTATGACTGACTGTATCCTTAAGACATTTTTTTTCCTTTTTAAATAGAAATTTTAAGAAACAAGTTACTCACTCTGTTGCGAAGACACTTTTCAATTTCAAATTTTGCAGAATCTGCAATCATTTCTCCATCAGGTAAGATGGCGTAGACGAAAATGCTAACCACAGGAGCCATGCTCAACTCCCCAGGGAAATTCAGGTCAAAGTCTCCTTTTACTGGAGCTGGAGGGAATGGGAAGTGCGAGTTATGGGTCACAATATTGACTGGAAACCCGAATAACTGAACACAGGGATGTAGAGCAATGTCTGTCTGTGGAAGACTTTCTTTTTTCTGTTCTGTTCTGTTGTTAATTGTTCATATGCTAATGATCTCAGGAGGTATGGGACACTCAGCGCAAGATATCTTCCATCAAGATGTTTTCCATGGTAAGTTATATTGATTATTTATACCTACTCATATACTAACTCTTATCTCTTTTACACCCTAATGTCCCAAACAGCATCTGCTAAACACTCCTCTTATAAAAAGGGATGAAACAACCTTGACTGATATTTCATTTATTATTCCGATAAGAGGGAGGATAATATAGTTGGCAACCTGGTACTTTGGGAGCTGAGAAGTCATGATGATTTCAGAAGAACAAGCAGCATTTGAAAATTCTAAGCATATCTTTGTAGGTAAACTCTTTTTATCAACTAAATGTTCACAGTATTTACATTTCTTCAGAGGAAAATTATGCCATTTAGAAGTGTCTGTTATCATTTCTGGTGAACCTGGAGAGATCTATAAACCTTCTCAAGATGGGTGCTATGATTGTCATTTAGTGTCCATAGAAGAACTAAATGGATACTTTATTAAATAGCTGGATAGTTTTTACATTTATTCAGTGACAGGGAAGCCTTTTTCCAGTAAGTTTGCTGAGCATCCACCAAATGCCTACTACTTCTAAAAATCACTTGGAAGATACCTGTGAAACTACATATGTAAATTTATGTGTTTCATGCAGTCAATATTGCAATGAAAATAAATGGGTGATGACTAGGTAAATCATAAAAAATACATTTGTTGAGCTAAATAAATGAATGGAAAAAAATGTCAAAAAAATACATTTGCCTGTGGTAAGTGTTATTTGGGAAGGAAAGGATGACCAGAAGATGAATCTTGAGAACACCAGGATCCAGTGGCAACTTGGGATTTTATTAGGAGCAGGTGGTAGAGGCACAATTGAGAGAGAGAGAGAGAGAGAGAGAGAGAGAGAGAGAGAGAGAGAGAGAGTTGAGCCAAGTAGAACTGAGCAAATATCAGGATTTGAGAGAGTGATTTCATTCATTCAGTCACAGCAGCTATGATTAGCTGCCCAAGACCTTTACAACATCAACCAATCAACATTGCAGTATGTACGGGGAGGGGTTCATGGAGACCCATTCTTAGCTGACGAGCTATTGACAGTTGATGGCTGCTGAGGGAAAGATGTGTCAGACTTCTTCAGGCATGCAGCTCCTGTTACATGGCCAATGTTTCAGTGGATGGTCCCATGCCATTTACAGCCCAATAGGTTAAAAAAGCTATGAAGTAGGGAAGAGGCCTGGCAGAGATAGTCAGGGAGGAGTTGGAGGAAATTAGTGAGGAGTAGGAATGACTGAAATGCTTTGTATATGGAAAAAAGAAAGCATCTTCAACAATGGTGCTGGCATAACTGGATGAAGTTATGTAGAAGAACGCAAATAGACTCATATCTATCACAAAACTCAAATCCAAGTTGATGAAATACCTCAGCAAAAATACAGTTACACTGAACCTGATAGAAGAGAGAGTGGGAATTATCCTTGAACACATTGGCCCAGGAGACAACTTCCTGAATAGATCACCGGTAGCACAGACACTAAGATAAATAGCTTGCAATCCTTATGAATCTGGAAAGCTTCTGTAAGGGAAAGGACACTGTCCATAGGACAAAACAGACACCTACAAAATGGGAAAGACTTTCACCAACTTCCTATTCAACAGAGAGGTGATTTCCAAAATATATAAATAACTCAAGAAACTAGACATCCAAGAAACCAATTAGAAAATGGAGTACAGATCTAAACAGAACTAACAACAGAAGAATCTGAAATGAGAAACATTTAAAGAATAGTTCTACTTTCTTAGTTGAAAAGGGAAATGCAATCAAAACAACTTTGAGATTTCATTTGACTCCTGTCAGAATGGCTAAGATAAAAAATACAAATGCCAGCTTATGCTGGAGAGGATGTGGTGCATGAGGAACACTCTTCCATTGCCGGTGGGAGTGCAAACTTGTACAGCTACTTTGGAAATCAATATGGTGGTTTCTCAGAGAACTAGGAATTGATCTACCTCAAGACTAAGCTATATCAGTCTTAGGCATATACCCAAAGAATGTTCAATCATACCACAAGGACAGTTGCTCAACTAATGTTCATAAAAGCTTTATTCATAATAGCCAGGACCTAGAAATAACCTAGATGCTCCTCACCTATGGAATGGATAAAGAAAATGTGGTACATTTACACAATGGAGTATTACTCAGCTGTTAAAGCAATGACATCTGGAACTTTGAAGGTAAATGGATGGATCTAGGAAAAAAAAACCATCCTGAGCGAGGTAACCCAGTCCCAGAAAGACCAACATGGTATGTCCTTACTTATAAGTAGATATTAGGTGTAAAGTAAAGGACAGCCAGGCCACAATCCACAGCCCCAGAGACACTAGGTAACAAGGAGGAGCCAAAGTGGGATGGGAGGTATTGATTTCCCTGTGAAGGGGAAATAGAAGAGATCTCATGGGTGGACTGGGTGAAGGTTGGAATGAATATTTGAGGGATAGTGTTGGGGTGGGTGGAGGGAGAGAGTACTGAAACAGATGACTGGAAAGGGGCACAATTTGGGTCTTGTGCAAGGGAAACTCCCAGTAATCTAGAAGCATGACTCCAGATAAGACTCCTAGAAATAATAAATGTATAGCCTGAACTGGCCCTCTCCTCTAATCAGATTGGTGGCTACAGCAATTGTCATCAGAGAGTCTTCATCAGCAACCAATGGAAACAGATATAGAGACCCACAACTGAACATTAGGCTGAGTTTGGGGAATCCCGTTGAAGAGAGGTAGGAAGGACTATAGGAATCAAAGGTGTCAAGGACATCACAAGAAAATCCCCAGAATCAACTAACCTGTCTCATAGGAACTCCCAGACTCTGGACCAATAACCAGAGAGCCTGTGTGGGATCAACCTAGGCTCTCTACATATATGTGACAGTTGTGTAGCTTGGTCTATTTGTCGGACTCCCAACAATGGGAGCAGGGGCTGTCCATAATGCTTGGGCTGGCTCTTGTGAACCTATTCGTCATACTGATTTGCCTTGCCCAGCCTCAATACAAGGGGGATGTTTACTTACTGCAGTTTGATATGCCATGCTGTGATGATGTCCATGAGAGGCCTGTTGAACAGAAACAGAGGAAGATCAGTGGGAGGCCTGGAAGCAGCAGCAGAGGGAGACCTGAGTCTCAGGCCCAGGAACAGGGAGTGACTACTGGGTGAGACAATAGCATTGGTTTCCAGCAGTAGCTTCCAGAAACTATCACAAGAAGTTCCTCTGGGAAAGAGCATCTGTGTCCCAGCCAGCATCTGCTGCCATTTCTCAGTTGGAGATAACTTACTGCTACATCGACCACTGGACCCTCGGGCCCACCTACACCTAGAGGAGCAATCATTGGAGCTGTGGTCTCAATGCAATGGGTGTCCCCTGGAGCTATAGTCCCAACTGTACCTCAAGGAGCAGCCACCCTCCTCCCTTGTATTAAGGCTGAGCATTCACCGGGGGCTCTGCTTTGCTTGTGCCTGAGGGAACAGTCAATGGAGCCACAGCCCAGAACTATACCAATTGGAGAAAAAGAGACCCCCCTGAAGCACAGGCTGCACCTATACCAATTATTAGAGGAAGAGATGCATAGACAACAAGGTAAGAACACACTCAACAATATAAAGAGCAATATCGGCACCACTAGAAACTAGTGGTGCTACAACAGCAAGAACTGAGCATCCCAACTCAGATGAAGCAGAAGAAAATGACCTAAAAATAACTTTAGGAGGGTGGTTAAGGCCCTTAAAGAGGAAAGGAAAAAATCCCTTAAAGAAATGGAGGAAAAGACAAACAAAAAACTGGAAGATATGAACATATCCAGAAAAGAAGACCAAGAAAGAGCAATCAAACGAGTGAAGGAAATGATTCAAGACTTGAAATCTGAAATAGAGACAGTAAAGAAAAGACAAACTGAGGGAATTCTGGAAATGGAAAATCTGGGTAAATAATCAGGAACCACAAATGCAAGCATAAATAACAGAATATAAGAGACAGAAGAGAGAATTACACATGTGGAAAATACTGTAGAGGATATATATTCATTTAAAAAGTCCCCTCATGAGATAATAATCAAAACAATAAACATACAGATTATATAAAGAATATTAAGAGCTGGAAGGGAGAAAGGCCAGGTAACATATTAATTCAGACTATCAGAATTACACCTGACTTCTCAATGGAAAAAAAATGAAAGCCAGAAGGACTTGGTCAGATGTTATGCAGACACTAAGGGATCACGGATGCCAGCCAAGACCCAACAAATCTTTAAATAACCATAGACAGAGAAAACAAGATATTTCATCATAAAACCAAATTTAAACAATACTTATCTACAAATCTAGCCCTACAGAAAGTACCAGAAAGAAAAAGCCAGCCCAAGTAAATCAGCTATATCCACAAGAACAGTGCCAATAGATGAACTTACAGGAGCAAATCCCAAAAAGGGAATTGAATGCACAATGCTGTCACCACAAACAAAATAAAAAATAACAGGAAGTAGCAATCACTGATCATTAATATTCATTAATATAAAAGGTCTCAATTGTCCCATAAAAAGACACAGGCTAATAGATTGGATATGAAAACAGAATCCATCCTTCTGCTGCACACAAAAAACTCACCTCAACCTCACAGACTGACATTACCTCACAGTAAATGGTTGGGAAAATTTTTCTAATCAAATGGACCTAAGAAACAAGCTGGTGTAACTATCCTAATATCTAACAAAATAGACTTCAAACTAAAATTAGGGATTTCATATTCATTACAGGAAATATCTATTCTGAACATCTATGCCATAAACACAAGGGCTCCTGCATTTGTGAAAGAAACATTACTAAAGCTTAAATCACAAATCAGGCCCAACTCAAAAATAGTGGGAGATTTCAACACCCTACACTCACCAATGTACAGGTCTGCCATACAGAAGCTTAACAGAAATAAGGGAACTAACAGATGTTATGACTCAAATGGACTTATCAGACATCTATAGAACATACCAGTAAACACAAAAGAATATACTTTCTTTTCAGCACCTCATGGAACCTTCTCAAAAATAGGCCACATCCTCAGTAACAAAGCAAACCTCAACAGATAGAAAAAAACTGGAAAAAACTCTTTACCCTATCAGATCACCACAGCTTAAGGTTAGAATTCAACAGCAACATTAATTTTAGAAAGCCCACAAATATATAGAAATTGAACAATAACCAATTGAACCACCACTGGGTCAAGGAAGAAAAAAGAAAGAAATTAAAGACTTCTTAAAATTTAATGAAAATAACCACACAATAAAGCCAACTTATGGGACACAATGAAAGCAGTGCTAAGAGGAAAATTCATAGCGCTAAATGCCTACATAAAGAAGTTTGAAAAATCCCATACTAGTGAATTAACAGAACAACTGAAAGTGCTAGAACAAAAAGAGTCAAACTCACCCAAAAGGAGTAGATGGCAAGAAATAGTCAAATTGAAGGCTGGAACCAAGAAAACAGAAACAAAGAAAACAATACAAAAATTCAATGAGTCAAGGAGTTGGTTCTTTGAGAAATTCAACAAAATGCACAGACCTTTATACAAATTAACCAAAAGAGAGAGAATATCCAAATTTACAAAATCAGAAACAAAAAGGGGGACATAACAACAGACACTACGGAAATCTGGAGAATCATCATACTTCAAAAACCTGTATTCCACAAAATTGGAAAACTTTAAGGAGATGGGCAATTTTCTACCACATCCCTAAATTAAATCAAGAACAGATAAACAACTTAAATACACTTACAATCCCTAGGGAAATAGAAACAGTCATCAAAAGTCTCCCAAACAAACAAACAAAAAAAGCCCAGGCTCTGATGATTTCAGTGCAGAATTCTACCAGATGTTCAAACAACTAATACCAATACTCCTCAAAATATTTCACACAGTAGAAACAGAAGGAACATTGCCAATACTTTTTATGAGGCTACAGTTTCCCTGATACCCAAACCACACAAAGACACAACTAAGAAAGAGAATCACAGACTAATTTCCTCATGAACATAGATGCAAAAGAACTCAGTAAAATCCTGGTTAACCCCAGAATGGTCTTTACCCATTTGTTCACCACTCCTCCCTCTCTACAACTGGATTCCAGGAGTTCGGCCCAGTGCTTAGCTGTGGGTGTCTGCTCCTGCTTCTATCAGCTACTGGATGAAGGCTCTATAATGGCAAATTAAGGTAGTCATCAATCTCATTATAGGGGAAGGGCATTAAGGTAGCCTCTCCACTATTGCTTAGATACTTAATTGGAGTCATCCTTGTGGATTCTTGGACATTTCCCTAGTGCCAGGTTTCTCTTTAAGCCCATAAGGGCTCCCTCTATTAAGGTATCACTTTCCTTGCTCTCTGTCTCTGTTCTTCCCCCAACTTGACCTTCCTGATACCTCATGTTTTCCTACCCCCTCCCCTTCTCCCCTCTTCTTTCTCCTCCCCCTCCTCTCCCCCTGTGCTCTCAATTTATTCAGGAAATCTTGTCCCTTTCCCCTTCTTGGGGGTCCATGCATATCTCTCTTAGGGTCCTCCTTGTTTCCTAGCTTCTCTTGGGTTGTGGATTGTAGGCTGGTAATCCTTTGCTCTATGCTTAATATCCACTTATGAGTGAGCACAAACCGTGTTTTTCTTTCTGTGTCGGGGTACCTCACTCAGGATGGTTTCTTCTAGTGCCATTCAAATTTCAAGAGACCATGCTGGGGAAACCCACAGAAACAGCTGACCTCAGTGAGTGGGAGCTCTCAGACCCCGGACTGACAGCTGGGGAATCAGCATAAGACTGAACCAGATCCCCTGAATGGGTGTCAGTTGGGGCATTTGGACAGTACATGGGGCCTCTGGCAGTGAAACCAGTATTTATCCCAAGTGAATGAAGGGGCTTCAAGAGCCCATTCCCTATGGAGGGATAATCTCTCAGCCCAGATACAAGGGGGAGGGCCTAGGTCCTGCTCCAAATGATGACAGATTTTGATGATTCCCCCATGGGAGGCCTCACCCTTCCTGAGGCATGGATGTGGGATGAGATGGGGGAAGGTAGGGGGAATTGGGAGGATGGGAGGGGAAGAGAACTGGGATTGGTATGTAAAATAAGATTGTTTTAAATTTGAATAAAATTAGTTTAAAAACAAACAAACAAACAAAAATACTGGCAAACCTAATCCAAGAACACATCAGAAAAATCATCCACCACGACCAAGTAGGATTCATCCCAGAGATACAGAGATGATTCAATGTGCAAAAATCCATCAATGTAATCCAATGATTACAATATAAAAATATAAAATATAAAAAAACTGAAAGAGAAAAGCCACAAGATCATGTCATCAGATGCTCAAAAGACCTTCAACAAAATTAACACTTCTTGATGATAAAGGTCTTGGAGAGAATAGGGATACAAGGAACATACCTAAACATAATAAAGGTAATTTAGAGTAACCCAACAGTCAACTTCAAACTAAATAGTGAGAAACTCAAAACAATCCCACTGAAATCAAGAACAAGAAAAGGCTGTCCACTCTCTCTGTATCTATTCAATACAGTACTCAAAGTTATAGCTAGAGCAATAAGACAACAAAAGGAGACCAAGGGGATATAAATTGGAAAATAAACCCTTGCTATTTGCTGATGATATGATAGTTTATATAAGTGATCCCCAAAATTCTACCAGAGAATTCCTACAAATGATACACACCTTCAGTAATATATCAGGATACAAGATTAACTAAAAAAATAATCAGAAGCCCTCCTATATACAGATGATAAATTGGCTGAGAAAGACATCAGAGAAACATCACCTTTTACAATAGCCACATATAACATAAAACATCTTGGGGTTACTCTAACCAACAAGTGAAAGACCTGTATGACAGGGACTTCAAGTCTTTTAAGAAAGAAATTAAAGAAGATATCTGAAAATGGAAAGATCTCCCATTATCTTGGATGGGTAGGATCAATATAGCAAAAATGACAATCCTACCAAAAGTAATCTAAAGATTCAATGCAATCTCCATCAAGATCCCAGCACAATTCTTCACAGACCTTGAAAGAACAATACTCAACTTCATATGGAAAAACAAAAAACCCAGGATAGCTAAAACAACCCTGTACAATAAAGGATTATCTTGGGGCATCACCATCCCTGACTTCAAGCTCTAGTATAGAGCTATAGTAATGAAAACAGCTTGGTATCGACATAAAAACAGACAGGTGAACCAATGGAATTGAATCAAAGACCATGGTATCAACCCACACACCTATGAACACCTAATTTTTGACAAAGAAGCTAAAAATGTAAAATGGAAAAAGAAAGCATATTCAACAAATAGTGCTAGTATAACTGGCTGTCCACATGTAGACTATTGCAGATAGATCCATATCTATTGCCATGTAAGTTCAACTCAAGTTGAAATCGATCAAAGACCTTAATATAAATCCATCCACACTGAACCTCATAGAAGAGAAAGTGGGAAATACACTTGAACACATGGGAATAGGAGACTATTTCCTAAATAGAACACCAGTGGCACAGACCCTGAGAGCAACAATTAATAAATGGGACCTCCTGAAACTGAGAAGCTTCTGTAAAGCAAAGAACAAGACAAAATTGCTCCCTACAGAATGGGAAAAGATCTTCACCAACCCCACATCTATCAGAGGGCTGATCTCCAAAATGTACAAAGAATTCAAGAAACTAGACACCAAACTACCAAATAATCCAATTAAAAATGGGGTATAGATCTAAACAGAGAACTCTCAATGGACAGTCTCAAATGGTAGAAAGACACTTAAGGAAATGCTCAACATCCTTAGTCATCAGGGAAATGCAAATCAAGATGATTCTGAGATTCCATCTTACACCAATAAGAATGGCTAAGATAAAAAAAAAAAGATTACAGCTTATGCTGGAGAGGATGTGGAGAAAAGGGAACACTCTTCCATTGCTGGTGGGAGTGCAAACTTGTGCAGCCACTTTAGAAATCAATATGGGGATTTCTCAGAAAATTAGGCATCAACTTACCTCAAGACCCTGCAATACCACTTTTGTGCATATACCCAAAGAGGCCCATTCACACCACAAGGATATTTGCTCAACTATGTTAATAGCAATATTATTTGTAATATGCAGATCTTGGAAACAACCTAGATGCCACTCAACTGAAGAATGGATAAAGAAAATGTGGTACATTTGCACAATAAAGTATTACTCAGTAGTAAGAAACAATGACATCCTAAAATTTGCCAGCAAATGGACAGAAAAAACCATCCTGAGTGCGGTAAACCAAAACCAGAAAGGCAAATATATATATAGTATGTACTCACTCATAAGTGGTTACCAGACACCAAACCAAAGATACCCAGCCTACAATCCCAGAGAAGCTACAGCCCTCTTCCATAGATGGAAGCAGGTGCAGATATTTACAACTAACCATTGGGCCAAGCTCAAGTGATGAGTGATAATCTGAGCAAAGGAGTCAAGACCAGGATGGGGAAACCCACAGAATCAGCAGATCCGAGCTAGTGAGAGATCACTGATTCCAGTCTGACAAATGGGGAACCTGCATAAGACTGAACTAGACTCCCTTAATATAGGTGACAATGGCGCCACTGGGACAATATATGAGGCCACTGGCAGTGGGTCCAAGATCTAACTCTAATGCACAAGCTGACTGAGTGGAGCCCATTCTATATGGAGAGATCCCTTGCTCAGCCTAGACACAGGGGTCTTGGTCCTGCCTCAACTACATGATGGGACACACTTAGTAGACTTCTTATGGGAGGCCTTACCCTCTCTGAGGAGCGGACGGGAGGTGGGGTGAAGGGGAAGTGGGGGGAGTTGGAGGAGAGGAGGGAGGGGGAACTGGGTCTGGAATATAAAAAATAAATTAACAAAAATGTTTAAAAAAAGAAACAGAGGAGTGGGTTGGAGTGGGGAGAGGGAATGGGAGAAAAGGAGGGAGGGAAACTTCAGTCAGGATATAACATAATTAAATAAATTAAAAATACATTGTATAAACATATGTAACATTCAAAGAATAAGTAAAATGACTTTAAAAATAAAATCAAAGGACTGGAGAGCTAGCTCACAAGTGAAGATCACTTGGTGTTCTTCCAGAGGACCCAAGTTTGAGTCCCAGCATCGACATCAGGCTGTGTAGAACTCTCTGTAACTCCAGCTTCAGGGGATCTAATACTTGTGACTTTGAGGGCATCTGCACTCTCTCTCTCTCTCTCTTTCTCTCTCTCTCTCTCTCTCTCTCTCTCTCTCTCTCTGTCTCTCTCTCTCTCTCTCACACACACACACATAAACACAATTTAAAACAATAAAACATGAATCAAATGAATAAAAATTGGCGTACCAAGGCAAGAACCCCCAGATTTTTTATTTTTATTTTTTTCGACAGACACTAAGATAACACATTTTGCCTTGATGGTGATAATCTGTTTGTAAATGCATTGATTCCTCACTTGGGGTGTATCTTATATTCAGATGCCCAGTTTGGGATTCTGAGACTTTTCCTTCCTGAAGGTCATTGTGTAAGTGATAACCTACATTAGATGACAGAACCTTGACTTCCCACTGTGGAGAGTGTGTGGGTGACACACAAGCTTCATGGCATCCTTAGCTGCTCAGTGCTGAGGTGTCACTGGTGAGTGTGTGGGGACTCAGCTGGAGTCCTGTTACTGGGTGGGAATCACTCACATTTTCCTGGCTCTGTGTGGTGAGTGTGGCTTCCAATCTGGATAATGTGGTCCTTGGCCATGACCTACAATAAAAAAGTGTTTTCCAAGCTTACATCGATATTTTACAAGGTTTCTTCTAATTGACAAATGTATTGTTTGAGACCCAGACAGAAATATGCAGCCTGGAACTACACATGTCAGGAGGAGAGGCATGGTCAGGAGATGGAAGCATTCTTTGTATTTCTCAATATGATCTGGAACTCACCAGGTAATAAAAAGTAAGCTCTGTCAGCACATTCAAGACCGGACCCTTCACAATAAAATGTGCCCAAACAGTGTGACTTGGACTGCAGGGTAAGACGCTAGTATCCTTCTCTAGGTGGATATAGCTCCAACTGAAGGAGTAAACATTATGAGCCACATGGCGTGACTCTGCGTATTCTGTTTTGCAAAGCTCATGGGAACACGAACTTTTCTCTTTGTGGTAGACCTGGAGAAACAGCACATTTTGTCATTAATCATTTAAAAAATTAGACTTATAAAGTCATTTATATAACATTTCATGTGCTTCAATAGCTTTGAATTCAAGACGTAGAAAATGAGATTTGGGGTAAGTTATATTTTGATTTTCATATTTCTTCTATTTTGATGCTGCAATTTGTACATCTGAGAGGATGGACATAAGACATCTGTTATTATAAGCAAATTTTCTTAATGAGTAGCCTTATTTGAAAGACATGATCTCCAGTAAACCTCAGGAGCATAGAGGAAATTTCAGAACATTCATGAACACCAAAGCAAAGTAAATGAATGACTATTATACAAAACAATTCAAACAACACACTACACCCCAAATTCCAATGAATAGAACGGGGATATACAATTTAAGTTAAACACTTGAGCTAAAAAGTAGAGAAAGGAGCCTCTTGGCACTTCTAGGCCTGTCTGGAGCACTGAGGACAGCTACAGCTCCACCCCAGGTCTCTAGACCTGGGGCAGGAAGAAATCAACCATGAGCCTGCCTGGCACCACCTTCATGGTGAGTGAATACAGAGTGGGGAAATGAGAGAAAGAGAGGCAGAATGAGTCTGTGCTAGGGAGAGAGGCAGATCTGAAGAGGGAGGCGAGGAACGGGCTGATGTAGATCCCTGCTCGTCACACAGGGCCATGATGTTGTCCAGGCCTGGGTTGCTATCAAGGGCCTTGACTTGGTCCATGGTCCTGATGCAGCCTTGGGGGTCTGTGCTGATGTCTTTGGCTCCTGTTACCACTGAGGGCCAGTAGACAACCTAAACCTTGGCCACCACCTGTGACCATGTCTACATCTGAGGGAGGTAACCCCACAGGAGTCATGCCAATCTAAGAGGCCTGTGCTACCACCCAGGACTGTGGTAATATCTGGGCCGGGAAGTTGCTGGGGGTCATGTCTGGGTCCATGGCCTTCCTGTGGCCCAGTTCTAAGTTGATGTCTGAGGTTCCTGTTGCCACCAAATGCCATGCAGTGCCCTGAAGTCTGGGCCAACACTTGAGGTCATGTTGATCTTCGAAGGTCAAGCTGTTGCCTGGGGCCAAACAGACCTGGTTGGCCTGTGCTGCCACCCAAGACCGTGGTATTATCTGGACCCAAACAGCAGCCATGGGCCATGTCTGCATCTGTGGTCCTACCACAGCCAGGGTATGTGTTGATGTCCATGGTTCCTGTTACCATGGATGGCTGAACAGATGACAGGGGTCTGGACCACCACCTGGGTACATGGCATTTGAGGGCCATGTTACCACAGGTGCCACTCAAATCTGGGTGATTTGTAAAGCCAACCTCCAGCCAGGTTGTTTCCCAGGACCATATCTGGGTCCGTGGTCCTGCTGTAGCCTGAGTCTGTGCTGATGCCCATGGCCCATGTTGCCAACAAAAACCACACTGATGCCCAGTATCTGGGTCTCTACCTGTGTCCATGTTGGTGTTGGAGGGCTGTGTTGATACTGGGCCCATACACACCTACCCCTGGCAGCACAATAGAGCTGAGGGTTGCAGGTAAGCTGGCCTGTAGGCCTGAGAACAGGAGAGTTGCCCCTGCCTACTCCCTCATGTGCCATGGGGTAGAAAGGATGAGGGAAATTTGCCCTGTCGCCTACCCTTTGTCACATATGACAGGTAGGAGAATCAGTCTCAGGGGCCTGAGAATGGAATTACTGGTCCTGCCCCTCACCAAGTGCAATCTGGAGAGCAGGTCCTGCACCTTGCATGGGTAAAACAGTAGAGCTGGCCCTGGTGGTGTGAATGCAGGTGAACCAGAGTCAGGGCATGAGAGCAGGGAGAACTGGCCCTGCTCCTTGCTGTCTGTTCCAATGGGTGAGCTAACTGGGTAGTGATGATGAAGGCAAGCTGGTGGGCTGACCAACCCAGCTACTACCCAGGCTCAGAACCAGGGCAGTGAGTGAGCCCACCCCAGCATCCCTCCCATCTATGACTTCTGGAGCATGTGAAGGGGTCAGACCTGCAGGATCTCTATGAGACAGGGCAGCAATAGGATATCATAGAGGAGTTCCAGTGAGGGCCCCGTATTGATAGTGTAGCAGAAACCAGAGTCCCAACCAGACCACTGAGCCATTTCAGAGAACACTTACAAGTAAAGATGTATGGACTAAAGGGTGTACTGTGTGACTGGGCCACATTACAGCTTCCACACAGAGATTTTGTTTGTTTGTTTGTTTGTTTTGTGTGTATTTTGTTTTTTGTTTCTTTTGTTTTTGTTTTACTTAAATTTTGTTTTTTTTTGTTTTTTTTGTGTGGGGGGGTGGTTTCAAGGACAGAGGGCAGAAGTGAGGGTACAGGGAGATGAGTGGAATTGGGATGCATGATATGAAATCCACAATCAATAAAAAGTTTTTTAAAACATGCAAAAAGATGTAGAGATAAATCTTATTACTAAAGTAGCAAAAGGGGAGACCAGGGAAAACAAAAAAGAAACAGAATCTGAGAGAAAGGAAAGGAGGCCCCAGCATGAGAAAGAAAGTCAAGGAACAGCACTGGACATCTGAAGCCTGTGGCGGGAATGTGGGAGGCAGACTATTGGGGGCAGAAGTGTAGGGGGCTCGGGGGATGGAGAGATAATCACAGAGAGGGGCCAAGCGCCAGAATGTATGAGAATGCCACAGTGAAACCTGTCACTTTCCATGCTAATTAAAAAACCAACAAAAGTAACACACTCAAAGGAGGAGGGGAAAGGAGAAGTGGGCTGGGCAGGAGGACGAGAAGGAGGATAAACCTGAAGTAAAACCATGAAAGAAAAAAGGAAAACTAATTATTGTGACTTAAGAAGAGACGAATCTTTCCCAATGCTTTATTTTGAGGACCCACCAGGAATCCAAGGAGAATAAAGAATAGTGGTGTGACTTGTTGCATCTGATACTCAGTCAAGCAGATCAAATAGTTGGCTATCAGAAGGGAAAGGGAGACAGGCCACCAGAAGAGGATGGTAGACAGGCCACCAAAGTGCCATAAGAAGAAGATGGTAGATGGTCCATCAGAAGAGTGAGTCGTAGCCTAAGCCACTAGCTGAGCTAAGACAATGTCTGAAGCACTGCAGGGCTGACGTCAGGTCACTGAGTCTATGTCTGTGCTTCTGTGTGGGGCTGTTAAGTAATGACAGTATGAGCATGATTTGACCTCAACAGCTAAACCTGTCTTTTGACTGGCTGAGTGTCTTACACTACAGGAACCATCTCAGTGTGTGTGTGTGTGTGTGTGTGTGTCTGTGTGTCTGTGTGTGTGTGTGTGTGTGTGTGTGTGTGTGTGTGTGTGTGCGTGCGTGTGTGTGTACACGTGCCTGCCTGCCTACCTAAAGCAGGAACTAGTGTAGCATTAAACATATTCAGTTACAGAAGAACTGTCCCTTGTTTGAGAAAATGGGCACAGCATATCTGGACAATGAATTGGAGGATACACAGCATGTATCCATGACTGAATTGAAAAAGACACACTTTTAATCATTTTTGCTTAAAGGTCCTGACTTGAAATATACAGAAGACAAACAAAATGAGAAAGTCTATGAAAAATGTTGTATTAAAAGGAATGCATTTATAGTGCATGCATTTATTTCTATAGCCTTTTGCTCATATTTTTATTACTTATCAGAAACCCTAAAATAAGATAGTTTGGCTCTAAAATAAGATAGTTTGGCATGAGAACATTCTTCATTACGCTACACTTTATTAAGTGCAAGCTGTTACAAAGCTTCACCATGTGTCTAATGCCCTCATTCCTGACTTACTTTGATAGTGAGGGAATGCTCATCCAGTTTTGTGGTGTTGATAGAGAACTCTGCCAGGCCATGCTGATCAGTGGTCGTTACATTGGTGTAGTTAAGTTCCCGTGGTTTGATGAAGACTTCTTCATTTGTGACGGGAGCTCCTTTGAGATCCACTAGGAGTACCTAAATTGAACAAGGAAGAAAAGTATAGTCTAGGTATGAAGATACTACATAGAATGTAAGAGAAAAACTTGTTTCAATATTATATAAAGTACTCAAAAGATGCACCAACTAGTTCAGCATGCAAAAAAGTGTTTTACAAATATCTAACTGAAGGCATGGAAATTATGGATTCACCAGACCCAAGTATAAATGATAAATCGTGTTTCACTGGGGATAGACTTACACAGGTAACAGAGAGTGACTGTCTAAGTCCCTGCTCTAATGATGCCAACACTGCCTCTGCCGTGCTCTCTTTGACCCAAGGGGATCCAGTCCCCCAAGCCCCACCCTCCCCTTTAAGGGGCCATGTCCACACTTGTAACCTTGCCCAAAATGCATGGCCACTGCTCTCATTTCTCAGGCAAGTTATCACTACATCTAACTCTTTAAGATCTGCACCAGAAGAACTGGATGTGCTGTGAAAGCCAGAGGCTGAAGGTGGCATAGTCTTAACACAACTCAATAAAAGGTGCTTCCTACTCGCCTGTTCTTCACAAGAAACCATCCATGACTTCATGGTGTGGATGAAGGGAGGCAGATGCACTCACACAGTCAAAATAAAAGCTCCTTAGGGCCCTGAGGCTAATGGAGAGCTTGGATTTATGATGAGTATGGAGCACTGTGGAAATATGCTTCATTGTGAAAACACAGTGACACTTTGGGGTTTAAGGTTTTCAAGGACAGTAGTTACAAATAAAAATTTCATAACACATGCTTTAGATTTGGGGCGTATTGTTCAGTTTAGTACTGGGAATTTATCAGATGCACTTGAGCACTTGAGGTACAAAATCTACCAGCAAGCTAATTTCTCAAATTGCAGCCAGTGATGTCAGACAAGTTTATCACTGAGCAGAATGGCCTAGGTTGAGGCCTCACAATACAGCCCAACCATCTATGAATCAAAAAGTACTTTACTTTCACAACGAATGGAATCCCTTGTTTATAATGTGACTCCGCTTTCACAAATATGAGTTTGGCTATGGTTCTCTCAATTTTACTTGTCCCAGATCCACTGAATTCCAATCCTGAAAAAGAAATTAGCAACAGCATTGAAACCCAGGCCAGTTAGAGAGGAATTGCTTGCTTTCTACACCCTTTTCTACACGGTTCAAACCGCCATTGGCCAGAGCAGGTGTGAACTTTCACAGCTTCATTTTCTATATTCTCAGGTTACTCACACACCTGTCCCTTCTTCTGTAATCTTTGCATTCACATGAAGATGATGGGCTTCATATGTTTTTTCCTTTAATTGAAACACAGTGATGTCTTCTTCTTGTGTGCTGCAGCCGTTGCTGTCTAGCTGATATACAAGAGGAAAACAAGATAATATGGAGCACTGTTCAGATGTATGGTCAACTCTACCCCACAAGTGAGAGCTTCCATGAAAAAAAATGAGTGCTTAGGGCTTCACAGCTTGGCATTCTGGTCATAAGCATGGAACTGAGCTCATACATGGAGCTGTTGTGTGCCACCATCATGAGCCAGTTACAGAGTTGCCTTGGCTTTGTCATCTATAAAAATAATGATTACTTTTATAGACAATAAGAAATGTTAAGTAAACTCACAATTATAATGTAATCAGAATACTTACTTGTATGTCAGTAGGACTTAATAATCACTTATATTATTTAAAATAGCAACCACAGGCTTGGAAGTAGCTCAATGGTACATTTTCAGAGCAGGCATAAAATTTTTGGCTTGATACTGAGTACCAGTAAATAACTAAAGTGAAATCTATTCTAGAGTGTAAGGGGGCTTGGGAGCTTCCTCTGTGTGGTTCTGTGAATGAGAAATGTCTTCATAAGAAAGAGCTGACATTATTCTGAAATGTGAGAGAAGTCAATAGAATAGTCACTTTGTTCTTAGTTCAGTTCAAACTCACAGACTATACTTTCTGCCATTTTCATTTCTAAAGTGGTTGCTGGCTAGGTAGTGCATTTTATTTAGTTTAAATTGTATCACTCTATCATCTTTGGTTTCCTGCTGTTTGGAAGTTTGTTTTCTTGTCTCTGAATGATAGTGGGGATTTGCCATAATTCTGACAAATAATCTAATTGTCTAGTTTTGGAAATGGCTAGTGATCTCAAAGTGGATTCACACATGCCAATGATGGTATTAATGTTATCAATTCAGGACAAGAATAAGAAAGTCAACAACAGATATGATGATTAATAAAAGATAAATAGCATGTGAACCAACCAGAATACCCGATAAAATCATAGTAAATAAACAATTGTCAAAAATAAATTCAAATGATTTTAACTCTCTCTAAATTAAGAGACACGGGATAACTAGTTAGTCTAAAGAAATGAAAGGATAGTATGCTAGTTTGCATGCATCTCCCAAATTTATAGGGAATGGCACTATTGGGAAGTGTGGCCTTGTTGGAGGAAATGTGTTACTGTGGATGCAGACTTTGAGTTCTCATACATGCTCAAGCTACACTCAGTTTTTCAGACACTTCCTGTTTCCTGCACAAACTACCTCTCCAGCATCATGTCTGCTCTCACAGTGCTAGGTCCCACCATGATGAAAATGGATTGAACCTCTGAACTGTAAGCCACCCATTAAACATTAAAAAATTAAATGTTTTTCCTTTATAAGACTTGCCTTGGTCAACAATGGAAAAATGAAAGCATTTTTAACAAATAGTGCCAGCATAACTGGATGTTCACATGTGGACAAATGCAAATATGCAAATCAATCCTTATTTGTCCTCATGGAAAATACTCAAGTCCAATGGATCAAAGACCTCAGCATAAATCCGGTGACACTGAACCTGATAGAAGAGAAAGTGGGAAGTAGCCTTGAACACATGGGCACGGGAGTTGACTTCTTAAATATAACATCAGTGGCACAGACACTGAGAGTAACAATCAATAAATGGGACCTCCTAAAACTGAGAAGCTTCTGTAAGGCAAAGAATACAGTCAATAAGACAAAATGGCAGCCTGTAGAATGAGAAAAGATCTTCATCAACCCACATCTGACAGAGGGCTGATCTCCAACATGTATAAAGAACTCAAGAAAATAGACACCAAAACCCCCAAATAATTCAGTTAAAAATGGGGTACAGATCTCAAGAGAGAATTCTCAACAGAAGAAACTCAAATGGCCAAAAGACACTTAAGGAACTGCTCAACATCCTTAGACATCAGGGAAATGCAAATCAAAACGACTCTGAGATACCATCTTACACCTATCAAAATGGCTAAGATAAAAAACACTAATGACAGCTTATGCTGGAGAGGATGTGGAGTAAGGGGAACACTCCTCCATTGTTGGTGGGAGTGCAAACTTGTACAGCCACATTGGAAATCAATATGGTTGTTTCTCAGAAACCTGGAATTCCATCTACCTCCACACCCAGCTATGCCACTCTTGAGCATATACCCAAATGATACACAATCATACCTCAAGGACGCTGGCTCAACTATGTTCATAGTAGCATTATTTGTAAAAGCCAGAACCTGGAAACAACCTAGATGGCTCTCAACTGAAGAATGGATAAAGAAAATGTGGTACATTCACACAATGGAGTACTACTCAGTGGGAAAAAACAATAACGTCTTGAAATTTCCAGGCAAAGCGATGGAACTAGAAAAGAAAAGAAAAGAAAAAAAACCCAAAACATCTTGAGTAAGGTAGACTAGACAGAAAGACAAACATGGTATTTATCTGTGGTGATACATTATGTATGATTTAATAAAGCCACTGGAGATCAAAATACAAAGCTAGCCACAGCCATAGAGCCAGGCAATGGTGATACACACCTTTAACCCCAGCAATCATACTAGCTAGGTATAGAGGCCAGGCAGTGGTGGTACACACCTTTAATCCCAGGAAATAGAAGACAAGAGGCAAATGGATCTCTGTAGTTCAAGGCCACAGTGAGCTACAGGAAATTGATGTAGTCCAAAAGAGAAACAGCTCACACAAATGTGATCCTAGAAATTAGGATCACACACCATCAATCCTAGCACTAGGGAGGTAGAAACAGGAGTCAAATGGGTGGACAGAGATAGAAATATAGGTGAGAGGAGACAGGAACTCAGAGAACAGCAGTCTGAGGCTTGGTGGAGAGCAGTGCAGTCAACCTTTGCCTCTGAGGATTCATGGAGACAGGATCACCTATTTTGATCTGAGGTAGAGGTAACAGCTAGGGGTTGACTGCTTTGCCTTTCTGATCTTCAGCTTGAACCCCAATATCTATCTCTGGGGTTTCATTATTCATGCTACAGTACTCACTCATAAGTGGATATTAGATGTAAAGCAAAGGATAACCCCAGAGAAGGTATGATAAAGGGGGGATTCTAAGAGGGACACATATGGAGGGCTGCAGGAAGGGAAAATAGTTAACATCTCCTGGGGTAAATCAGGAGGGGGTACAAGGGAGGGGATGGGGGATGGGAACATGAGGGATGGACAAGGCCAAGTTGGGGAGAGCAATGAAAGGGATATCTTGATAGAGGGAGGCATTGTGGGGTTAGGGAGAAACCTGGTGCTAGGGAAATTCCTCAGAATCCACAAGGACGACTCCAGCTAAGACTTCTAGCAATACTGGAAAGGTTATCTGAACAGGTCTTCCCCTTTAATCAGATTAGTGACTACCCTAATTGTCAACATAGAACCTACATCAAGTAACTTATGGAAGCAGATGCAGTGACCCACAGGCAAGCACTGGGCTAAGCTCCTGGAGTTCAGTTGCAGAGAGGGAGGAGGGATCATTTGAATAGGAGGGTTAAGATCATGATGGGGAAAACCAGAGAGACAGCTGACCCAAGCTAGTGGGAGCTCAGGGACTATGGACTTACAGTTCATAAACCTACATGGACCCAAACAGGACAGTTATGTGGCTTGATCTTTTGTGGGGGGCTGGGGGAGGATGATGACTGGCAGTGGTACCAGGAGGTATCCCAGGTGCATGAACTGACTTTTTGGATCCCATTCCCTATGGTAGGATATCTTCCTCAGCCTTGATACAGGGGTGAGGGTCCTGCCTCAACTTGTTGTGCCAGACTTTGTTGACTCCTCAAGGAAGGCCTGAAGCCCTCTAAGGAATTGATGTGGGGGTGGGAGGGAGAGGTGGGGGATGGAGAAGGGGAGGGAGAACTGAGATTAGTTTGTAAAGAAAACATTTTTAAATTAAAAAAAGGTTAAAAAAGTTGTTGTGGTCATGGCATCTCTTTGCAGTAATAGAAACCTTAACTAAGACTGAAGTTGGTACCAGGGAGCTTGGGAATGTGGATTAGAAAAGCAGTTCAATATTTTAACTTAATGGGTCATCCTAGAAGGAACATGGAAGACAGTGGTGCTGGGTGTGACTTGAACTGTGAAGGCCTGGCTCAAGAGATTTCAAGGAGAGGAATATTAATATTAAGTAATAGAGATTGTTCTTGCTAAGATATTTTGGTGAAGAATATGGCTGTATTTTGTCCTTGTCTGAAGAGTCTGCCTGAGGCTAAAGTGAAGAGATTTGGATTAATTTTGTATAGAAGCTCCTCAGAAAAATGCAAGGTCGAAGAATCATATGATCAGGAACATATGAAAAGAATCTGTCTCAGTGCACCAAAACATGTGTCCCTGTGTATGCTTGCCCTGTATGTGATTCTCAAATGAATGAGTCCGTAGCTGATGAATGAATAATCCAAACTGGATGGGAGAATGTTACAGGTATGGAGGTTGTAGCCTTTCACAAAATAAACCAGACTCAGGCACACATCCTGTCATGTTAGGGTAAAACAACACTGCGAAGTAGGTGTTGTTCCATTTGGGAAGATGAAGGGTCTGGGAGAAGGACAGTTGGAGAAAATAGTGTAGATAATGAAGGAGATAATCCAGTACATGATACATGTATATGAATATATTGTAAAGAAGCCTATTGTTTTGTACAATTTACTTCCATTCCACATGTGCCAATTAGAGAATAGATTGCAAGCCTTGAAAGTAGTGAGGGCCATACAAGAAGAGGAGAAGGACACAGGAGTGAGAACCCAAGAGAGCAGAGGTGACAATGGCAGTAGGGAATATGGCTAAATACATGATAATTTTGTAAAAAAAAGTCTTAAACCTATTATTTTGTTCAAGGAATACATTCTAAAAAATAAATTTGGAGGCCCAGTTTAGCTGTAAAGTTGTTGAAATATCTCTTTAGCTATCGTGTGTACTAGGACTGACACTATTGTCAGTGGTGGGAGGTGCTGGGGATTGCACACATGCCTGGTTAGTGTTCCACCACAGAGCTACACACCGAGGGCCCGAGGTCCGTAGTCCCCAGAACAACCTCTATCAATATCTGGGTGTGTGTTTCCTTTTGGCTTTGCTGTCTGTATTTCTGTGTCAGTTAACCCTGGATATTGGAAACAGGCCTTTGAACACTTTTACTCACCTGGTAACTGGACTCTTTGCATTGAGTTTCTATCTGCCTACCATGCTGCTGGTATTTATGGCATGTATGTATCTTTACATGTCCTGGCACAGGCTTCCCATAGGTGTATCTGTCACAAGATAAATGCAGAGAGACCAAGGGTTATCCTTAAGCAGAGACAGGCACACTCTTCCCACATTAGTCTTCACTGTCAAACTGTAACCTTAGATTGATCGTATAGCTTCACAAAGACACCAAATATGGAGTACGACTTGACACTGTATTACTAGATATATTAACAATTTAGCTCTGTTAAGATCCTCTGGGAGACACGATTGTCTCCCTTTTGTAGCTCTGAAAAGATTAAGTGACCCAATCAAAATCTTTAGTTAGTAAATGACGGGGCTGTGATGAATGGAAAATGGCAACAAGACTCAGAACTGTTCTAACAGACCTCCTCAATCTTTTGCCATCTTTCTATCATTTTTCTTTTGAGCATGTTTATTTTAAAGACAAGCAATTGTGAGCTAAAGCGTGTCTCTTCTGTTTGACTCAGGCACCTTTGCAAATTCCTTCTAGCACGGTTTAACTTCCTGTGGCTCCAGACTTAAACAGAAGTTTCAGGTGCTGTTGCACGGGATCCCTATTTATCAGGTACAGAAATGCAAACAGAAAAGTGAGATGTTTGAAAGTTAAACTTGAGGTGCAGTGGTTAGAACTGGAGTCAGATAAGGAGCTCTTCTTTCTCTGCTCTTTCTGCTGACCCATATTAGGTCAGCAGATGGCTGTATTTAGTGCCTGTGTTCTCTTCAAATGGTTCAGGGGATCTTTTTAGGTACCTTCCTGTCTCCAAAGGTAGGAACTCTACCACATAAGGCCACATACATTGATTCTGTCATTGGTGTCATCAGAATTGACATCAGTACATATGCAATGAATGATCAAGGAGTCATCCATGCAGAGCAGTCAGGGACTGGAAGAGGAAATGAAAACCATAGGGGAAACACGCCAGGATGGAAGGGCCCAGCCTTAGCATTTCTGCATAGTCTACAGGGAGACATTATCCTGGCTGTTTTGTGTCCAAGAATTTCTTAAGGATAGAAGCTTAAACACAGGAAACTCACACTCCACACACAGTCACGTTCATTTTTTCATCTTTAAAGAAGATGGCCTTTGGGACCTTTACTCGAACTTCAAATCTGGGAAGCACTATTGGAAAAGAGAGGAGAAATTCAGGGGAGAAATGACTTTTCTAGTCATCTAAATGATCAACTTCTGCCAAGAAAGGGTGATTTCATGTTATTAAGGTAACGCCCCCTCCCACCCCATAAAGTTAGAATGCGGAGTGGTCATAGGTTATATCAGGTTTTGCAAATCACAGAGGCATCCACTTAAATAAGAAAAAGGAAACAATTGGCTTCTGAAAATCCCAGAACTTTCTGGAAGTCCCATGTTGCTAGATGGATAGCCTAGCTAGAGTCAGATGAAGCCCAGCCTCAGCCATTGGAACTCAATGAGTTCAAAAGAAGTCATCCTATGATTACCAAAAACTTATGACATCTACTTTCCCTTTTCAATCTTCTCAAGCCATACCGAATTCTTCCACGGTGAAGGAGTGCTCTTTCTTCACTCCTGATTGTTTTTGTAGCACTATTTTGTAGGAGCCTAGAATGGGCTCAGATGACAGGCTGAAGGATAGTTGCTTGAGCCCGTTCTCTGTGTTAATATCCCGCCACTGCATAATTCGATTTGTTTTTGGATCCTGCAAAAGAGGTTGTAAATTTTGTAAGTAAATAAAGTACTAGTTACAGCAATACCTCTAAGACCATTGTGTTCATGATGGAAGCATTCGGGAACTTGCTAACATCAATGTTTTTGGGGGGTAGGGAGGAATGAAGGTAAAGAGGGATATAATGAACCAATCATCTGGAATGGTGGAAGGCTGCATCCCATAGTACTGCTACAACATTCCAGCACCCAGTTACTTTCAGCGGACTGATCTCTTTCTGAGTGTGACACAGTTAAGTTTCTTACCTCAATGTAAGCCAGAGGAAACTGAAACAAAAGGGAAAATGTGTTAGTTTAGAGCATCAATTCTCAACCTATGAGTTATGACTCCATTGACAAACTTCTGCCTCCAAAGATATTTACCTTATGATTTTTTATAACAGTAACAGAATTATGGTTATGAAGTAGCAATGAAAATGATTTTATGGTTAGGGATCACCACAATGTGAGGAACTCTATTAAAAGGCCACAGCATTAGGAAGGTTGAGAACCTCTGGTTTAGAATTTTCACACTTATGGCAAATTCAATAGGTTTATAGAATGGACCTTCTGATGGGAGTTTCAGCCAGAATTCAATGAACTTAATATCCAGTAACAAAGTCAATTGCAAGTCAATTAACCACCATAGAGAAACTGTAAGTTTATGTTCCTGAACTATCTATGACCCAAGAATCACTTAATGGATAGTAACTTAGAAATAGAACTCTTTGGGACATTATCATTAAGATGTTTCTGTGATGAGACTCACCCTGGGCCATTACAATATGGAGATTGCAAAGTTCATTGTTCAGATCAGAAATGTTTTTAGTGTGGAATGGGGTTGCTAGTTTTAAATACATCCAGTCCAAATGTTTAACTTTGGGTTTCCTGGACAAGCTACATATGCCCACGCTACACAAGGCGCTGGCTTCTCATTCCTCTTCTAATGAGCTTCAAAGGGATTAGCTCATGCACTTAATATACACCTCCTGAACTTCATTTAACAGATCAAACCAGGGCCTAACCATTGCCCTAGAAATACAAAGGACAAAAGGGCTCAGTAGCTGCTCTTGCTTCAAAGGAGTGCTGCTGCTGACTAAGGCATGGCTTGTATGTACAGGGGTTTTTCGGGTGAAGTGTTTCTTTTTGATTCTTGGATATGTGGTCTTCCACTGGAGTTTAGTCAACTTACATTCATCTATACTCTTAAAGAAAACTGACCTTCTCCCAGTAGCTATCAGCTAGCAATAGTGCCTCAGCTAAGGGTGGGATTTCGGGACATCTCTCCTCTCCATGCTAAGGTTTTGTCTGGCTTGATCTTGGATGAGCTTGTGGATGCTAATGCAATCATCAAGTTCATGTGTCTGGCTGCCATGCTGAGTCTGGAGGACTGTTTCGTTGTATTCATCACTACCTGTGGTTCTTATAGTCTCTCCTTCCTCGATGACACGTAATCTCTGTTCCTTGGGGGGAGAGAATGTTATTCAGATGTCTAATTCGGGTGTACACATTCCAAAGTCAAGCTGGTGCTGACTGGAGCCATCATCCCTACTGACTAACTGTCATAGAGCTGGAAGGTGCCATCTACACTACTGGGTGGTCATCAATCTCACTCAGCTGTGAACTCTATAAACTATGAGAACCTCTGGTCTGGCAAGACATGCCCATTTGTGCAATAGTAACACAAATGTCATGGAAGTAACAAACCACTCTCTGACTGCACTTAAGTCCTACTGTGCAAATGAAACCCACATTTCACATCATTGAGGGCCAAGAACCTATGGCTAGACATATCATAGGCCCTAGAGGAGAACCCATTATTATTATGCTGCTAAAGGACATAGTTTTAGACCAACTGCTAAAGACTGATCTTTATACTTACAGACTATAGAGATTCTCAGTCCTTTCTTAGAAGCTTCTATTTACAGTAGATAATGATTAACATAGACACCCACAGCTTGCTGAAGTGCAGGGGACAAGAGACTGTGAGATTCTATTTTATGCTTAAGAGAGTCCATTTAGGGAAGGACTTAAATGTTAAAAAACAAAGTTACACGTGAGAAATACCCCTGTTGGTTTAGAAATGGATTTCTCAAGAATAGCATGAAACTACAAAAGAAAACATGATTAGAAAACATGATTAAGCCAAAAGGTTCTGTACAGTGAGAGTCTCCGTAAAGTTAAAGAAGACACAGAGGCGCTTAACCAGACTCCAAAATAAGGAAGACACATACGGGAGACATAGAATAGACAATAGTAACTGATCAGGGCTATAAATAGGCAAATGAGCAGAATAGAAAACAAGGTAAACACATACGTTAGCAAGAGGCTAGAAAAGAGAATATTTCAGTAACAACTCTTCATGAACCCCCCAATACCCATGTGTAAAAGACTCACCAACTCATTCAGGGGGTGAAGATTTGTATCCATAGAGACAACCTGAAATTTGACTGGACAAAAAGAGAGAGAGAGAGATAATTTCCAGTGAGTTCCAGAGACCCAGAGCTGCTCTGTGTCATGTTGAGGGTGGCTTCTTAATTCCTGTGCCCACGATCGCTTCATACCTGGCTGTCCTGGTTTGTACATGGGTTTGTCTGTCTGGACAAAGACAACACTTTCTTGGTTCTTCACCATCACCACATTCGTTTTAGTGAATTCGTGTTTTGGTCCTTTGACATGGACAGAGAGGGTTACCTTCTCCTCAGAAGATGAGACTCTGGGGAGCTGAGAAAGACAGGAACACAAGACCCTTCACCATCTGACCCTTTGGAGTTCTGAGATTGCCTTTTTACCTCCTCTCTTTCCATGGCACAGGAAGGAGGTGGGTGGGGGAAAGATAAGTTTCTGTTTACATATTATTTGGGGGAGGGTACATCAGAAAAATATATGAAGTGAAGACACAAATTTTCATATCAATTATGGAAACATCAAAGATGCAGCCATTTTTCTGTAGTAGACATAGTCTTGATTGAAAAATTAGATCTGACTCTGAAACTGCGGTAGAGTTAAAAATTACTATATTAATGGTGGTAAGAATTGTGTCTTTTGTGTCTTGAGTATCTGTCCAAAAGAAGAAGCCTAGCATTTATACAGGATATCAATTACAAAAGGAGTTGTGGTCCTGATCAGCTGGACTGATATTTGAAAGCTTATAACTTATGAGGGGGAAGTATTACAAAGTGGCAAAACCCTTCTTTCTCTGGGTGGTGGGATTTTTGAGGGACTTCTTCAATGGGAAAGTAGCATGCACCTAAGTATTGGCTCCTCCCATTTTGAGGTGGGGTGATCTATGCCATTTGTTTATTGGGTAAATGTTCTAGGTTTCTATTATTTTGAAGTAGTAGATGTGTTTTTAGATTAATGTGTTTTAGAAATATGTTAGTATATATGCATATCTATACACATATATACAGAAATATGGAAAACCCATTGGTACAGGTATCTAGTACTCACAATGAAGGGGACACAGCAGAACAAGTCCTTGTCAATCACAAGCTCATGGAACAGTCTTCTGTTTCCCCAGCTAAACTGCAAGGAGGCTTTGACAGTCACTGGCTCACTCAGTTGGTAAAGATGGAGGCAGATTTTCTCAGGGGTCTCAGTGCGGAGCTGGGAAGGGACCAGTGCCATAAACTTCCTGGCAAAGAAAGAGGCAAAGAAAGCTGAGGACAGATATCATTGTCTGTGCCTGTGGTTTCATCACAATAGTCATCACCATGCACATTTTTACAGCTTGAGGTGGCAGGTTGATAGCATGATCATCAGAGAGGTCAGACAATTATCAGTTTCTAGAATGACTCAGCTTCAGAGGTGACATCTGTAAAGGCAGGTTCAAATGGCCTGTACCCCCATTGCTTAAGCAGCTGGCATTCAAGTTCTAGAAGGTTTTAATTTTTTTTGGGGGGGGGATGGGGAGTGGTTTCGAGGCAGGTTTTCTCTGTGGCTTTGGAGGTTGTCCCGGACTAGCTCTTGTAGACCAGGCTGGTCTCGAACTCACAGAGATTGACCTCCTCTGCCTCCTCAGTGCTGGGATTAAACTTGTGTGCCACCTCTTCCTGGCAGTTTTTAAATTTTTTAAACTCCAAACATGGGAGTGGTAATTATCCTTGTCAAAAACTTATCAAGATTTTTCTTAATTACCATTCTTAATTCTTGAAAAATAACTCAAACCCTGTTCTTATTTTTGGGTACCTAAGATTTATAATGTGACTATGCAATTCAGAGTTGCACAATTCACATTATGTTACACTTGAGCAAGTGCCAAAGTAAAAATCATTCCCTACTTTTTCTGGAATTTGAGTTTTTGTACACAAACTAGTCAAAAATCCAGCCTTTCACTACTACATCACACAATGAAAAAAAATCAAAAGGTTGCTTTTATATTTACCACTTTAAATATATTTTTTTCTGATTGAAGAAATGACAAGAAAAGTCACTCAACAATATAATCCTGATAATGTGGTTATTTGGACACCATATAATGAGTTCTACTGGAAGTTTAATACAAGGTCTTTGATCCTAACAAGGGTGTTGCTTTAGCACACAAACATCCGTAGAGTTCTGGTATTCTTGAAGTCTTACCTGTCGCAAAGCGAAATGGTAGGCTACACATTTCTATCCAAGAGTGCCAACAATGCAAATACTTATCTTCAAAGAGATTAAATGGTTTCAACACGTAAGAATGTCTCTGACCACTTGGGTTTTAGATATCACCGGTAAAGTCAGAAGAGAAATATTTAAATCATATTGTAGCTCATATAGTAATACTGATTGCTGTAGAATTGAAAATATATTACCTAGAATCATGGAACGCATACATACAGTTATTATCTGTTAATTAAAAAGCAAAAAGGACACAGAGAAGTTTGTGGGGGAAGGTACTGTGAGAGGAAATTGGTTGGATCGGAAGAGGAACAATACGGAAGAGCGTCTTGGCGGTACTCACGGTTGTCCATCGAGTGAAGAAGCAGAAGGCAGGAAGGCAAGAACTGAAACGAGACACTGCAGAGCCTGTCTGCCCTTCCTCATGGTGTAGGAAGAAAGGACAAGAGGACGGGGCCTCTGGTGTCCTCTTCCCTGAACTGTTTCCAGATACTCACTGATACACAGAGGTTTATTTATGGGTGCCCTGTGTAATCAGGGAGCCCCACCCTAGGTGTCCAAACAGACAAGAAGAGTATTGCAAGAGTTTATTTTTTGTTAGTGTCACTGTATTCAGTGGTGGCTTCAGTACAACTCAAATAAATTACAACAGTCTCAGGAAAGGTGCCAGAGTAGATGTGGATGGTGCTGGTAAAAAGTCAAGGTAATAGAATCTACTTATTTGAATCAGAGCAGACCTTCTCAGTCTTAATACCACTGACCGGTAAATCTTTGTAGCAGGCGGTTGTTTTTATGACATTGGCTACCTCACTGCTTCTAGTCAGCTGGAATCTAGCAGCACTCCCTGGGATATGACACCTCATTTCTCTTCCCTCATTTGAGAGTCACTAGAGTAGTCCAGGTCAGAATATTTCAGTTCTTCTGTCTCTGATCATTCAAGTATCTGCTTTCATGGGTCTTATGTGTAAAGAGGGGATTGTGGATACTGGGAAAGCTCCAAAACTCACATGTTACAAGTCACTATGTCTTACTCTTGTTTGTTAGAAGTTCACATACCTCCACTAGAGATTCAGTTGAGAAGTCTTAACTCCACAGTCTACAGAGAAGCCAGATATAGTCTGTGCAACTAAAAGTGGTGGCTTTGAATGCTAAGGTGATCAGCCTTTGGGATGCAACTCAGTCCCTTTGGATTGGCGTTAAGGTATGAGTTGGGTTACACAGTAGCATTTCCATTCTAGATTCTGGGGCTGTTTGGTTTTGTAAAGAGCTTATGACAGTGGCTTGAGAGGAAGGTATAGCATAAGCTAAATCAACTTTAATCTTAGAGCATTAAATGAAAAAGGGAGAGCATGCTAATAGGGGATGTGGGGTAAGCATGTAAAGGCTGGAAGAGAAATAAATCTTCTGTATCTCATTGATAGACATATAAACCCCAATTAGTCATCAATAGGAAGCCTCACCAACTCCTGAACTGGTCCTTTTTTTTTTTATCAAAATCCCACTAAAACAGTAATTACGCTTTTCCATCTTCACTGCCTGCTCTTTATTTTTGGGCATGACAATGAATGGCCTTAGATTCATGTAAGATGATGCTACAAGCAATGCACACAAAACCATTAACAGGTGCTGACAATGCAGGATAACATCAGATGGCCGGGCACATCTGAGACAGTGCATAACCCAGGCTCATAGATGACTTCTTGTTAGAGAACAGGCATGCTACAAAGATTAACTTGAGATTTACCATTCAGAGGAAAAATGGGTACTTATTGGAGTCTTAAAAAAGCCCATGAGAAGGCCTGGAGACCAGAAGAGCATTGGCACATCTCAAGTGGGAGTCTTTCATTGGAATAACGATGCTGCAATACAGCTAAGCTTAACCATGTGAGGGCCTATGAAACCAACTTGGAGTAAGAACTAAAATGGCTTAAATAATGAAAGGATAGAAATCTTCTGTGTTTAGCAGGATAGCTTATGTGATTGTATGAGAGGATGACTAGAAGTCTAGATGCCTCACTTGATGGCTGGTATAGTTACCTAGATATCCTGTGATGGTGTTCCACACTGAGAGACTGGGAGCTAGGCAGACACCTTGGTAGGCTGACAGATAGGGAGATGGGTTATGGCTAGGTAATAACGGTGGCAAACCTCCAAGATGACTGGTATCTTCCTTACTGTGGTGGTTGAATGAGAATAGACCCCACAGGCTTGTATATTGGAGTGTTTAGTCACAAAGGAGCAGAACGGTTTGAAAAGATTAGAAAGTGTGGCCTTGTTGGGGGAATGTGCCACTGGTGGTGAGTTTGAGGTTTCAAAAGTCCATGTTACCAGAATCTCTCTCTCTCTCTCTCTTTCTCTCTCTTTCTCTCTCTTTCTCTCTCTTTCTCTCTCTTTCTCTCTCTATCTCTCTCTGTGTCTGTTTCTCAATGTCTCTGTCTCTCTCCGTGTGTGTGTGTGTGTGTGTGTGTGTGTGTGTGTGTGTGTGTGTGTGTGTGTGTGTGTGTGTGTTTCTCTTTCTTTGCTTATGGATCAGGTTGTAGTTCTCAGCTACTTCTCCAACACCATGCCTCATGCATGTGGCCGTGTTCCCAGCCATGATGATAATGGACTAAACCTCTGAAAGTCTAAGCAGGAAATTGGTATCAGAGATTGGGATATTGTTGTGATGGACCTGGAATAATGTGAACTTTGGGTCTTTGGACTAGAGAAGTGGTTGAACACTTTAAATGTAACTTACTGGGCTATCCAAGTAAGAACATTGACAGAGGTGCTGAGGCAGATTTAAATTGTGGGAGACTGGATTAAGAAGTTTCAGGGGAAAATATTAATAAGTGGCCTAGAGGCCATATTGTGATATTTTGAAAACAAATAACTGCTTTCCCCTATGTAAAAATCAGCCTGAGGCTAAATGGAATAGTTTTGAATTAATGTTGTTGGCAGAATATACATCAAGACAGCCTAGTATTGATGCTGTCATGTGGTTATTAGTAATCACTGTTATGCAGACCTATGATGAAAAGGAGAAAGTTGGACAAAAAGAAACCCAAAATTTACACTTTGAGGAGAAACTGGGTACCAGGAAATGGAATAGAACAAAGTCCAGTGCTCAAGGAGATAAAATTTTTTTTAAAAACCCAATGCTAAATGGAATAAGGAGATTTGTGATGTCAGGGAATTACCCTGCCCAGTTAAGCTTCCAACTTGTGAAAAAGAATTAAAGGAAACCGTAAGCAGTGAAAGACTCTATCAACAACAGACAGCTGATGCAAACATGACTGAAAGAAGGGACCTGTTCGGATAAATCTTTCTGCCATAAGCCGCCTGAGCCCCACTGGCACCTGTGTGCTTTACGCCAGCCGCACGCCCGAGTTAGGCCCAAATGAATACACAGAAACTTGAATTAGGTTTAAAGCTGCTTGGCCAATGACTAGGATTCTCATCTTTAGCTCAGTCTTAATTATCATAAATCTATATATTTTATAAGACTTATCGGACGCCTTATTGGTGTCCCTCCTAGCCAGTGGCACACATCCTGCCGCTGGAGGAGGAATGGGAAAAGAGGGCCCTTCCTGTTTCTCCTTCGCTTAAATATGAGTCTACTTGCTATGTCACTTCCTGCCTGGATCATCACTTCTCTACTACATTTCCCAGAATCCTCTTTGACTCCTAGTCCTGTCTACTTGCTGTCTCATGGCCAAGAAGTATTTTATTCAATAATCAATAAGATAAACATACACAGTACATTCCCCAACAGGGACCCATGTTCCAGCCTCATCAAGCAGCAGAATTTGGCAGTACCAGTCACATGGCTTCATATTTAGAATCAAGAATACAAGAAGGGTTGTGGGACCTTCCTCCATGGCTAACGAGAGCCACTAAGCCAGGCATGTTTAAAAGGCATGTGATAAAAGTTGCCTTGGCCATTGTGTCTCTTCACAGCAATAGAACGGTGACTAAGACACTAGACTTTGACTTTCAACCTTGCTGTCTGAGCTAACATCTCCTATTGTAGATGGAAGTTTCTACCTGCTTGGTCCTATAGTCCTTTAGTCACAAATATACACACAAAGGTTTATATAAATTATAAATTAGTTGCTCAGGCTTCTTACTAACAAACTCTTACAACTTAAATTAACCCATAATTCTTATTTACGTTTAGCTATGTAACTTCGTATCTTTCTCAGTAAGGTTTCTCCTCTTGCTTCTTCTCCATCTGGCTGGGGACTCATTCTTAGCCTTCATCTTCCCAGAATTCTCCTAGTCTGGTAACTCTGCCTATATTTCCTGCCTGGGTACTGGCCAGTCAGTTTTGTATTAAATCAATATGAGTGACAAATATTTATAGTGGACAGGAGCATTATTACACATCATCTTACTGATGAAAAAAAAAGAAAACATTCAACGACGGTGTCTCAGACTCAGAGGATAGCACCCTCTACCCATCTGAAGCTAAGGATGCTGCACATCTAACACCCATGAATGTCAAGTCCCCACCTTGCTCTAGCTGCCTACAGATGTTATATTCCAATCACTTTTCCCATTTTTGAGACACAATACCTGACAAAAGCAATGTAAGTAGGGTACATTTGACTCACCTTGAGGGCCATAGTCTGTAAATTAGAATCCAAACCCAACTGTTGCAGTTGGCCTTCTCCTCTCACAGGCATCACCAGGCTCCATGAGTCTCTAGCCAATAGATGTCTAAGGGCCATGGTTTTTACCTGGGGATATGAGGTTTACAGCAAAGAAGTTGTTTGTGGCCACACTGCCTTCTCTCCACCCCTTCCCAGAATCCTGTCTCAGATTCAATGATGAGAAGGGAGCCAGTTACTGCCATGGAGGCCCTGATTCCTCTCTTCAACCTCTCACCATGTTGTCTGTGTCTGGTGTTGGGCTTCTCCTCAGAGCCTCTGATGTGCTGTCCATTTTATGTATTTCTATCCATTGTATCAATAACTCATTTGCTAACTTCTAACTTCTTGAGACTGACGCCTCTGAGAATTTTCACAGTTTATCATGGTGGGGTGTAGTGACAGGAGTACATGGTGACTTATCACATTGTCTCTGGAGCCATTGGAGGCAGAGAGCAATGGAGGCTGGCGTTCAGCTGGCATTCTCTTTATTACTGAATCCAGGATTCCAGGCTGTGGATCCGTGCCACAGCACATTAACATGGGTCTTTCCACCTCAGGTTAGCCAAATTAACACTTTTCAATGGTGAGTCCAGGTTCTAAATACAGACAATGTCGAATGTATTGATCTGTGACAGCCAAACTGCTAGTACCCTCTTCCAGAGCCATGCTGAAATCGAGAGAAATTAGTCCACATCATCAGGATTCCCTGTGTTCAATATTTTGACTAGAGACAAGTTCTTGTAGCTTTTAGGCCCATAACTGTCGATGTTTCTAGGCATCAAGAGTTCCCAATATGCAATGACATAAAGGACCCTGGAACTTGTCATGGATCTGCCAATCACATATTGCAAGTTCTATTGGTGACTTAATAAAATCCAGACAAGAGCAACTTAGTGGAAAAGTGCCTTTTCCTGGCCACAGTTCCACAGTGTAGTTCATCATTGTGGGGGAGTCAAGTCAGCAGAATCTAGAAGCTGCTGTTCACATGATAGCCACAATCAGGAAACAGGATGAATGTATGTTTGCCTGCTCAACATGAAGAAGCAATGTGTGCTACACATGCATGTTTGGGCACTTATAAGATAAAATGGGAAGGAATGTTTTGTGTTAGCACACTTGTTACAGGTATTAATCTCTACAACCATGGGGTCAACAAAGCAGCATTTCAGTTCAGTGAGGGACTGTCTCCAACAGACACGAACTGGTCATGGCCACGGACGAAAATGTATGGAGGATGCAGAAGGAAAGGGAAGCTTCTGACTTCATTGATATTTTGAGTCAGAGGAATCAAAACTTTGCAGACTTTCTGTGTGATGGAGTCAGGCCCACCCAGACCATCTCTTTTTGGGCTAGAGTTTAGGGAAATGATCAGTAAATTCACTTTGCAAGTTCCTTCACATTACCACCTGTGATTTGTGTATAATGATGTGGCTCCTGAGATGTGTGCAGCCTACAAAGGTCACGACTGTCCTCTGCTTCCCGGGAGGCAGCAATTGTAGAGGCATGTCCTAGTGAGAGGCAAAATTGGAAGGAAATTGTAAGGTTCAGCAGAGCCATGGTGTCATGCCAAGCACTACCTTATGTGGAATGTGCAGCTTTGATAAAATGTGGTTTCTTTCCTTTTGGTTTTTTTTTTTTACATTTATTTATGGAATCACAGCATGGCATATATATGGGGGTCAGAGAACAACTTGAAGAACTCAGTTCTCTCCCTTCTCATGGGTCCCTGGTATTGAATTTGGGTCACCAGCCTTTCTAGTTAGCTCCATATCACTGTTAGGTTCAATGTGGGGGCAAAATCACCATCTGGGTTCAGGGCATAGTGGACTCTGACTTGATAAACACATGGGTTGTTAGCAGATAAACCAAAGTCTAAAATCAACATTTCTTGGAAACATGTACAGAGAGTTTTTGTATGTCAGGAAGATCCATTATTTCTCTTATCTTCACACATAAGACCAGATATCAAGTCTAGTGCTTGAAGCCATGTCTACTGTATAACTGGACACCCTGGTTTGTCAATATAACAGCACCTCAGCTCTCTATTTTCTAAAGCTCTTGTTGAGGTATCCAGGAGGAAGAACATATAATGAAGCCTTCAGACACTCAAAGCAGATGAGCACCACCTTGGGATCCTCAAACAATACACACCCTTTGTGCAGATTAGAAAGTTAAGAGATGAAGTATATGCCAACTTGTGATTCTCAGGTCCCAGGAACGCTTTCCTACAATTTATTCTCAAATAGTTATATAAAAACATAGGCCTTACCTAGTTAAATGTTTGAGAATTAGTAAAGCATGACAGCAGCCGATCAAAATGGATGCATATAAAATTGGGTGTCAATATGTTCATACAAGATGAGGTGAATTACAGAGCTGACCGTCAGTCACAAGTGAATGAAGTAATCAATGAAACAGAAGTATGCAGTAGCATGGCACAAACATTTGATGGCCTCCTTAAATATAAAATGTATTTCTGGGACCAAGACTTGCTTTTCTGTGTAAAAATCCCACAGCACATATATCACAGGGACCCAAGTCACAGAGACATAAAACATGGTTTGGATATCACAGACGCTTTCAGAGTGGTGGTGTTAGTGTGTGCTTGGCTTCTCATAATGTGAGTCATTTGCAAATTCACTGGTGACACAAGAAAGTGTGGGCTCCATTTGCATTTCATAATAGGGCACAGGCTGATTCAGAGAGCATAGCTTTAGTCATAGTATCTCCATTTGCTCCTGTGTCTTCTTGGGTGTTTTTAAAAGTTATTAGTAGAATAGTAACTAGAGGCTCCAGATAAGCTGTCTGTATCTCCTTGACCCCCCAAAAAGGCCAAAGTCTAAAGCTCTGGCATTATTTCTTTGTTTGCTTCAAAGTGTCCTTTGCCCATGACAGATTCACCCTGTCACAGTCAGCCCATGTCCTGTTCTACATTTCTCCATTTTGTATAAAACATTTTTCAGGAGTTTTGGTTAGGTTTTCTTGCCCTGAGAGACTCCATTTTATCAGCAGGTTTGATGTCATCTTGAGGATGGAGGCTGAATGTATCCTGGACAGACAATAAGGAAGACCATCTGTAGAGCACCACCCACAAGGACTGATGAGAGCTTATCCCTGGAGGTTGAAAGTGTTCCACCCAGTGAGGTTCTCAGGGCCAGTGGAGAATGTCGGGGAACATTGTGAATTACAGACCTTTTGGAATAAGGCCTGTGTGGTTTGAATGAGAAGGTTCAGTCCTCAGTGTCACTGTTTGGAGAGGCTTGGTAGATGTGGCCTTGTTGGAGGAAGTGTGACACTGGAGACAGGCTTTGAGAGTTTGGAGAGTCATACCACACCCATGCCATGTCCTTTCTTCTCTCTGTTTGGGATGTGAACTCTTGGCTACTGCTCCAGCATCTCTGCCCCACTCTCATGGCCTTCTATCCCTCTGGAGATGAAAACATTGAATTTTTCTTCTCGGCAGTGTCTTCATGTCAGTACTTTATTAGAACAACAGGAAAGTAATGACTAAGTCATCTCAAGACCCATAGTTCCTGGTGGTTGGAAGAAGTCAAGAGAGTGACTAATAGCTATTTGACAAACAGAAAATTGATGAACAAATACCTCATTGAAAATACTGATAAGCATGTCAAAATTCCCATCACCAAACAGGCAAGCTTAATTTAATGGGCATGTATAATCTTCTGTAGTGGGCATTGAATAAACATTACTGTAACTTGATATGTGTGACTGTCTACAAGAACTAACTCCATGTTGAGTTGCAGAGCTAATCTTGTTGGCCTCAGATTCATCACTATGTAAAACATGTTTAAAGTTTTTATTATATTTATTTTTTAGTGTGTGTGTGTACTGAAGCACAGGTATGTGTGTGTGTAAAACACGGAAGACAACTGTGGGAACCTTTCCTCTGATTCTACCAATAGTTTCCAAGGATCAAACAAAGGTTTTAAGCTATGGTAGCAAGCATGTTTAACTATAAAAATTGTATCAGAGAATATTCACCCAGTTATCAGCCACAAGGCTTTGGCCAGGGCACTAAGGGACCAACTAAGCCACATGTATTCAATCAAGGGTTTTCAAAGAGGACTCATGCCTGTATGTCAGCACAGGGTAGTCTGAGGAAGGAGAAATGTTGTGATTTGGAGGATAGCCAGAGCTACATAATGCTTTCAACTTGGGCTACAGAGTTTCAGAAAAACAAACCAAACCAGAAAACAAAACCCAGAAATACACACAAAAGAGCCATGTGTGCTAACTGGCTGACAAAAGGCAAGCAGAGACTCTCAACTCAGACTGTGCTTCTGAAGGGTCCCAGCCATATTCAGCACCCCAGCATTTCCTACAGCTTTGCAGAACATGCTGCTGAGGCCAACTCATCACCAAAAGTCATGGAATCGAGGGAAGCATTTTCGGAAGCTCCAGAGTATGACTCCTGTCCAGCAATGCCATGGGCTCGACACTGTTTCAGCATGGAATTTAGCTTCTCTGTCTACATGGACTGCAGCTTTGGTAGGTTAAAGAGAATTGAATATTAAGCTAGATACTTTATTGCTGTATTTTATCATTTCATCTTCCCATAGTTATTTTCCTTTCCTTGTCTCACTTCCTTTTGGCCATTTTATTTTATTCATTCTTTGAGAATTTCATATATTTAGACAGTATGTAAATATATTTATACAGTGGTGTTTTGATATCTCCCATGTCGTGTTCCTCTCCCAACTGCATTTTCTCCTTTCCCTGTTCCTCCTCTTCATCTTGATTTTTCTCTTTCATAAGCCACTGGGTCTGGTCAAAGCTGTTTGTCTGCCTGTGGGTGTAGGGCCATCCCCTGAAGCATTTCTCCAATTTCTTACTTTTTGCTTGGTGGTAATAAAAGAGCCGTGCTTATATTTTTAATGTTTGCTGCTACCATGTGATAATCCTTCATTACTGTAGTGGGGGAAAAAGGATTCAGCTACATCTGACCAGAACAGTAACAACCAGGAAGCACACACTAAACTCCAAACAAGGACGCAAAGAATCTGAGCCAGGCACCTAGCATAGCTCAACTGTGTCTCACAATAGCATTTATTCTTTAAAATCCCATCCATCTACACGTACCCTAATTTGAGTAGTCTCCTATATCTGATTGCATCTCCAAGTGAGATGCATAAAAACTCTGGAAACACATTGTTGATCTTGTTTCCTTACCAAAGTGAATTCAAGAAAAAAATTGCACACGAAGCTGCGCCTCACTAACCTCCAGAAATGTTTCTATTGTTAAAATCTCCCAGGAAACTTTCATTTTGTTCTAGAACTTACTGCATTGGCCCAAGCAATTTTGACTTTCCCTAAAAATTAAATAAAAAATGTTTTAAGAAGTAGAAGTTTATTTGAGACAGATCTGCTGTATCCTTCCCGCCTTGTCTCTCCCTCCATTTGTTCTCATCCTTTCCCAGATCTGCTGACACCACCAATGCTTTTTGTTGTCCTTGTTTTGAGACAGATTTCTCTGCATCCCTGGCTGTCCTGGAATTCAGTGTGTAGACCAGGCTGGCCTAAAACTCAGAGATACACCTATCAGTGGGATTAAGGTCTTATACCACCACTCCTGGACATATATGCATATATATATATATATATATATATATATATATATATATATATATATATATGTGTGTGTGTGTATATGTGTGTGTGTGTGTGTGTGTGTGTGTGTGTGTGTGTGTGTGTGTATCCTCTTTTTTTACTCTACAGTTCCTTTGTATATATTATGGATTCCTCATGAACAAGTGGGCCTCTGTGTCTATGTGTGTTTCTTGAGTTTCTCCTTGGCTCACTTCTGTTGTTGGTTTTTGTTTTATCACCATATCATGTTATGTTGTATATTATAAATATCCCTTAGAAGGCTGTTTGCTTTCTTTTCATTCTTTCTTTTTTCCTGTTTTGGTTTCTTGAGACAGGAACTCTCTGTGTAGCCCTGTCAGTCCTAGAACTATTGCTGTAGACCAGGCTGCCCTCAAACTCACAGAGATCCACCTCCCTCTACTTCTCTCTCTGCTGGGACATGAGGTGGATCTAGATGGAAGAGGAGGTGTGAGGGGAACCTGAGAGGAGTAGAGACTGGGCAAACTTTACTCAGTACATTATCATGTGAGGCAAAAAATTTTCTAATTTCAATAAAAGGGAAAAAATAAAGAAAGACATAAAAGAAAATGCTGGTCAAGTATTCTGCCATCAGGGTATAATCCTTGCCTTTTATTTTTCAGTCTGCTTATGAAGCCCAAGCTCACCTGGAACTTGCTAGGTTGCCTAAGTTGCTCTTGAATGTACAATCGTCCTGCCTCATCCTTCAGAAATGCTCTGAATGCAGGCTTGAATTCCCACTTTCTTCTTGCTTTATAGTGGTTTCACTGACTTTTGTTATGGAGGAAAGGCTGCCACGAGTTACCCTTCATGTTCTGAGGGCCTGTATTTATTATGTCGTTTGTACAATGTTCCCATTTTTCACAGTGCATATTATCTGTTTGGATGTCATGTCTGTTCATTGCAAATGTGGGGTATGGTGGAAGGCACTAAATGAGCATGGAGTAAATTTGGATTACATGAAGAAAGAACCAAAGACAGAGGGAGACTGTCTAGAAGTATTGAATTTATTCGTCATGATTGTTTGCATTATAATTGCAGAGAAAAATCACCATCTTGAAGGGGCTTGGGGATTCCAGCAATGGCTTGTCCACAGATAGGAGTTTCACAAATTATGTTTCTCTGTGCATGTGGAGAGAAGAAACAACATATCAGATGAATATAATTCTAACAGGGTATGGACAGTAGGGTTTTCTGCAGGAAAGCAAACTGGCCACGGTGGAGCATGGGGTTCATGGGATTTTTCTACCACAAGCTACAATATACTTTGGTTAGTGTGCCAATCCCAAGGTGTTCATTTCTGTGTTTTCACACAGCAAATGGCTCTGAGCTCATCTAACAAAAGTTTTGGGTAGTTTTGGAGTGAAGGAAGCCAGAGGTAGGCTTGTGGCAAGGAATGCTAGGTGCTCACCTGAGCTGCAGGGGGCGCTGTATTCGGCAAAGACCACTTCATCTGAAAGACATGGAGAACATTGAGAATGGGAGCTTTGATGCAAGAGGATGTTTTGGAGTGCAGTTGATGTCTTAGGATTGACCAATTCCCTCAGTCAGGACCTAGGTGATTGCTGGAAAGTCGTCTCTCTGGGGACATCAGACAAACCAAGCAGAGGAATCTCTCCCCTTGAAGCCACCGGTTGACACCATTATCCAGGGCAGGCAAGATGGCTCAGTGGGGAAAGGTGCTAGTGGCCATGCCTGACTCACTAGAGAGTTTAGTCCTCAGGATTCACATGGCAGAAGGCAAGAGCCCATTCCCACAAATTGTCCTCTGTCTGCCACTGGCACCATGGTATGTTTCCCTCTGACTAAATAAATACACAAATGTGCATCAACACCAGAATAATTTACCCTATTGAGAAACTCCGAGTGTGCTTAACCTATATTGTTTGAACGGAGTACTAGGAGTGGTCCCTGTAGATATGTACCCCCTCACGTGACTTTTTATAGTTCTGTATTTCACCTACAGACACTTATTTGTTTGGTTCCCTTGCATTATTTGGACATGTTTGGTCCCACATGACTGTTTGGACAAACAGGTAGCTGTGGCCGAATGAACTGAAATCTTATGTTTGTTATATGCATGTCCTTTCATTAAGAGCTGACTTGGCCAATCTGGCCTATGTAGTGTGTCACTGTCTCAAAAATAATTGTTTTTAAAACTGGGTGTGATGCCTGTCATAGCATTTGTAGAATGAGCCTGGAGATTGAGATTTTGAGGCCAGCCTGGGCTTCATTGTGAGAAGCTGTATTTTTTTTTTTTTAAAAGACAAAGAAAGAAAAAATCAAGTCGCTTTTGGGTTTTTCCTAATCTCTTGCTCACCTGTCTCATAGTAGTCATAGACTTTCACAATGGCAGGCTGCAGGTTCCTTACTGGGATGTCTTGTTGAATGACGAAGGAGAAGGTCAGTGTCTGATTGGTCACCTGTAAACAGAGAAAAATAAGTTCAGAATCACAGAGGTGGCCACTGTTTTCCTTCAGCATCAGCCAGTCCTTGTCATTTGAGAGAGAGTTATGCATTTGCCCTCCCAGTCACTGTGCTTGTAATTGCTCACATATGTGGATGAGGATATGGATTTTAGAGTAGGGGCCTGATGAACTGAAGTAGAGGCTCCTGGAAGTGTACAAAACTTTTCTAGTCCTTTGAAATATCCTAAAATCCCATATTTCTCCTTAATGTGTGATATTTGCCCATTGTGTGTGAGTTAAGTCCTTTGACTTCCTGACTTTTGATCCCCATTGTAAGTCCCAGGATATCCAGCAACAAGAAAAGGGAAATTAAGATTATTATCATGATTATTATTATCATTATTTGTGTGTGTGTGTGTGTGTGTGTGTGTGTGTGTGTGTGTGTGTGTGTGTGTTTCTATTCTTGAGGGGGCCAAATAAGGGCATTGGATTCCTCTGGAACTGGAGTTACATGGAATTGTGAGGTGTTGTGGGTTCGGGGAACTGAAATCTGGTCTTCTGCAAGAGCAGTAAGTGCTCTTAACTGCTGAGCCATGTCTCTAGGCCAGTGAAAGAGAATTTAAACATCCTCTAGTATGAACAGAGGGAAGGTGTCTCTCCAAAAACCTTCCTGTAGAATTGCTTTTCTCCTGTCTTATAAAGACTCACCTAGACATGTTTGGGGAGGCAGGAAGGACCCTCTCATGACCCTCATAGATCAAGGTCTGTTCATCTAGATATGTTTGGGGAGGCAGGAAGGGGCCTTACCTGATCCACATATAACAAGACCTTGTTGGTGCTCATTTCCGTTTTGCTAACATGTTCTGATCTTTCAAGCTGAAGAGGAGATAAAATCACCAAGTTACTGAAAAAGTGAAGGCCTTGGGACTGAAAAAGGCAAATGAACTGTGCAATTGAAGATGAAAGAGGAGATGTCACCAACTCATTTAAATGAACTGGAAGAAACTTTCCTGATATGAAAGCAAATATATTCAGAAAATTGTGAATGCCACTCTACAAGTGTCCTGACTTAGTAATCTGCAGTTTTGACTTTTGTATGAAGGTGAAGTAGTTCTGCATTTGATAGAACTTACTTACTCATGCAAGTGTCTTTCTCTGTACTCTGAACTTTCTTATATTTCTTCTGCTGCTGCTTCACAGTCACACCTATGCTTAGCATTATATAAATCCCATTTTTGTTAGATTAGTACCACCTTTGCTTTGATGCAGGGTGGCATCATCATGATGGTGCTCCATGTTCCTTGTCTGAGGATACAGACAATCCAAACATCTGGTCTACCTACCTTTTTCACTGTTGGTTTCAAGGGGATGAAACCAGACACCATCTTCACATCAACAATCACCATGTTGGATGCTGGGCGGCTCCCTGTGTAACTGCAGAGCAGAGAAGTGGATGAAGGAGTAATTTTAATATTTTGAATCTTGCCTCCTTTGAGGTCCAGCAGTAATTCCTGATAGGCCCTGTGTGATTTCTTCCATATGTTAAAATATATAGTGATTACTCTCAATATATGTATAGTTCTGAAAATAGACTGTATAACAGTATCACCTGCAGAGTTCATAGAAATTAGATGAATCCATGGGGCATGTTGGTCAGCCCGCATAGTCTTCTTAGCAAGCTCCTGGGCAGTAAGAGACCTTATCTCAAAACCCCAGTTTGTATAGAAATTGAGGACTAATGGTTAAGTTTGTCCCCTATAGGCCCCCTGCCCCTTCTCTTACACACACACACACACACACACACACACACACACACACACACACACACACACACCATAGTTCTGGAATATTAGTTGGATGAATCAAAAATGTATTGCTGAATGGCCAATAGCTAGATAGTAGAGAGGGATAGGCGGGGCTGCTAGACAGAGAGAATAAACTGGAGGAGAAATCTAGGCTTGAGAAGAAGCATGAGGAGCAAGAAAAGGAGAGGAGAACACCAAGGATCAGCCACCAGCCAGCCATGGAGTAAGAAGGAGAGCAAGATCTATAGAACAAAGAAAAATTTAAAAAAGGGCAAAACATATTTGCAGAGAAATGGGATGATTTAAGTTAAGTTAGAAGAGTTGGCTAGAAGCTGGGCCTTGAAGGCGCACGCCTTTAATCACAGCACCTGGGAGGCAGAGGCAGGCATATCTCTGTGAGTTCGAGGCCAGCCTGGTCTCCAGAGCAAGTGCCAGGATAGGCTCCAAAGCTACACAGGGAAACCCTGGCTGGAAAAAAAAAGAAAGAAAGAAAGAACGAAAGAAAGAAAGAAAGAGAAAAAAAGAAAGAAAGAAAGAAAGAAAGAAAGAAAGAAAGAAAGAAAAGAAAAGAAATCTTGTCTTGAAAGGAGCCAGGCATAGGGCAGGCATTCATAAAGTAAGAATAATCTCAATGTATTTCTTTGGGAGCTGGGTGTCAGGCCCCAAAAGAGTAAACATATCAACTGTCCCCCACCACTCTGTGGTGAAACAAGATAATAGGTCACACTGTGGAATACTTCTTTCCATCCAAGAGCCCTTCAGATTTTCCAGTTAGAGCCCGTTTCTGATTATATTGTATATGAAGCTTTGGACAAGTGTCAGAACAACAGAATATCTTTTTTCCCCTCTAGAAAAATTGAATCTTAAAAGACAAGGATGACTTGCCTTTGTTGGTGAAGAACAATAGCCCACATTAGGGTATAATGGAAAAGAATAGTCTATTATTTTGCGATGATAGTGGGTGATGAAAGACACACAAAATAGACTAATTGAGATTATAATTCTGCAATTCGTCATTGTTCACTTTGCTGAAGTGGGTTTTTGTTTCTTTTTATACACTAAGCAAAATCTTTTTTTTTTTTTTTGAGACAGAGTTTCTCTGTGTAGCCTTGGCTATCCTGGAACTTGCTCTGTAGACCATGCTGGTCTCAAACTGAGAGAGATCCTTCTGCCTCTGCCTCCAGAGGGTTGGGATTAAAGGCATGCACCACCAGTGCCAGGCAGACAAAGCAAAATCTTAATGACAAGACTTGCTTTAGATATCTCTGAACCCATTCCATGAAGAGTTCTAGGAAAACAACACTATAATAGCCGAGAGAAAGAGAGAGAGGTCCATACCTTATTTCTAGTGATATCTGGAAGCTGTTGTGGCCTTCAGGGTTACCACATGTCAGAGGCAAGGTCTGCACCCTCAGTGTGAATGCAGACTCCTGTTTCTCCAATTGCACGTTGTACCTCAGTGTTGTCTGATAAGTAGTGAATAGAAACACTTCACCTCGATTGCACTGGGTCCTTGGATTGATGTCTCCCAATTTCAGCATAATGTGGGCAGGTAGGCAAAGGGAGACTTTCCATTTGAGGGAAGGAGACCCACAGCTGTATACCCACAACTTCCCTAGAATCTTACCTGAGCATACACACATCCTTCCCCTGACACATTGATGTCATAGTCCCCAGGGATGTCTGGTAGTAAGACCTGCTGCAGTAACAGTCGATTGCTGCTCTCTATTTGGAATATTCTGGAAAATGTCCCTGAAGATTGGATGGTGACTGAAGGAGTTTTCTGACTTCCAGCAAAAGTAACTGCCCCATACTTGGACAAAGCATGGAGAGCCACCACAGTGTCCTGTGAGGGATGAGTGTAAAAGCTCAGGATAGTATCAGTGTGGAAGGACTTGGGCTCTTCCTGAAGCTGGGACAAAAGTGTCATGAGTGTTTGTCTCTACTTATGTGATCTCTATTTTTTAATTTAGGAAATATGGAGAATCAAGAGCATTCACCTGATTTCCTTCCCTACTCAGATTGCCCTAGCAAATTCAGATTCCCTTTTAGCCAGTACGAAGTATAAATATAAATTAGTCACAATTCAGTCTTATCACATAGATGGGAAAACTATGATCTACTGTTGTCCTTCGTTGCCTTGCTGCTTGGTGGCATACTCTATGGGGAGGAACCTCATGCTCTAGAGAGCCTCAATCCCACAGGATCCCTCCTTATCCCAAGACAACTCCAGATCCTATCCTGACTGCAGAGCCCGACAAGAGAACAGAATCATGCAGTGAGGGTTTTTCTATTACAATGCAGGCGGCCTATTGAAATGAAAGTGTAGGAATCACATTGCAAAGCAGGATGACTTGTGTCACTGGGGGGGGGGGGTTCCTCTTTGTACATTTTATTTCTCCTTTAGAGAAAACCACTGTCTTAAAACACTTCTCTGGAGACAAATTCTGCTACCTATGCCCAGGATTCGTAGAGCATAATTTATAGATATTATGGTAGATGTGTATTTTTTTTTGGAAAATATTACATCATGAGAATTATACTGACTAAATGATAAAGCAAATGGTTTTCAGTCTTGATTGTTTCCAACTATCGAGAGGTTAAGGCAGGCAGCAGGAACTCCTACTAACTTGGGGAAAACCTGAGGGCAATCTCTCTATACATAAGATTAGGGGAGTCTGTCAGGAGAAGGAAAATGACCACACCTAAAGGCAGCAGGATGATAAAGATGTCAGTTTGGTCCAAGTAGCATCTTTAGGTACTCCACATGCTATTCTAGGGTGAGGTTTTGTCTAGTATTCTGGACTCTCCAGGGTTTTTGCCACTGTTTTCTATCAGGGTTTGGGTCTTGTTAGAAGTTCTCAGCTATGTAGGTGTGTTTCACTGAATGTGGTATGAAGAGAACTCTGTGTCTGAACACAGGAAGTAGACAAATTTATTATGGGATGTATCATCTTCCACTTCCTATGTCCTTGTTTTTTCTCTCTTCTTCCCCTGGTTATTGTTCCTGCACTTGTTGTTCAAATCCCCTCATTGCATGGGGACTCTGAGGAAAGTCACTGACCTGTGTGGAAGAGAAGCCACCCTGGGGATTCTGCTGCTTTGTGAGCCACTTCACGATGCGTAGTGCCACATCCAGGTCCTCAGGAGTTGGGGCTGGCTGGGCAGTGAGGAGAGTGAGGAGGACATAGGCGTTTATCTCCACTTCAGCAGAGGGAGCCTGCGGTTTGTACAGAGACCTCTCTGATTGCATGGGTTTCTGAGGTCTTTCCCAATGGATGGAGTTTTCTTAGGGTAAAAACAGAGAAATAACTAAAGGTATGATTATTCAGTGAATGACTTATGTCTACATCTAGAAAAAAGGAAATATAAGTTTGTAGAAGGTTTTAAATTTTTCACTACAGCATCCCCTGATTAATCAATACCTAATAAAAACCAACATACGGTATGACAGAGAAAGATATCAAGACAGAAGTTCCTAAGTTGTTAACTAAAATACATCCTCAACGATGCTCTAGCAGTGTTGGTGAGACCACTATAACAGACAAGATTCTTTCACTCATTAACTCCCTCACACCCAACAAAGCATCACTTGCTCAGAATTCAGTCCAAATGAATTAGGAAATTTTCCCAATGTTTTCAGAATTGTATTTGAGACAACAAATCCTTGAAGCAAAGTTTCGTGTGTGTGTGTGTGTGTGTGTGTGTGTGTGTGTGTGTGTGTGTGTGTGTGTGTGTTCTTCATAGTCTTTGCTCTTCCTGGTTGGGTATATGCCCATCATAGTGAAAAGGTAATTTTTATCTACATTTATCTTTGTAATGACAGTTGGGACTGTATACTTTCTACCTTGATATTACATTTGTTGATTTTGGTCACACTATGAGGAAACACTGAAGAGCAATTGTTCGCTTATAGAAGAAATAACTAATTTCCCAAAGGGTCAGTCTAAGGAGAAACCTTTGTGTGCCATAGAGACAGAAATAAAATATACTGTTTTGACACTCTGTTTATTCTCTTGTTTCCCTTCCCTGGAAGTGGATGGAGATAAACGTAATAACACACATTCTTTTTCTTTCTTTTTTTTTTTTACTGATGCAAATGCATAAGTTTTAATGTTTTTTCCATTCATTTATTTAGCTCATAAATAAAGTCATGCACAATTATGATAGATAATACAGTATGTTCACAATGGCATGGCTAAATTAAGCCAATTAACATGTTATATCACACATATTCATTATTTTTGTTTTGAGAACACTTAAAGTATACTATCTCACACCTTTTAAAATATAGCATATTGTTATCAACCATATTTATCATGCTCTCAGTAGACCTCAAGACATCACAGAGTCCATGCTTCTTGTCCAACTGCAGTTTTATATCCTTAAACCAATCATTTCCCCATTGATAAAAGACCCACATTGAAGCCTAATAGCCACAATTCTGCTCTCTGTTCCCATAAGTTCATCATTTCTAGGTTACACATAAAATTGAAATTGTGTGACATTTGTCTTCCAGTGGATAACACACATTCTTACCTTCTTTTATAGCTTCATTATCAAGTGATTTCAGGATTTCATTTCTCTTATCCTGGTTCCCTGCCAGAGCAAAAGCATAGGCTAGCAGAGCCTTGGTGTACACCAAGTTGTCGTTTCCCCCTTGCTGTATTGTTTTCCAGGATGACTCTAGGCAGGTCAGGGCTTTGGAGACAACGGGATGCTGTTGGCAGAGAAGTCAAACGTGAGCAATGTGGAAAAAGGTCCTAGAAGACCCTGGAACAAACATGGAGGATATAGACATTTATGCTCTGTAAATCATACATCAATACCTCCCCTCCCTCACTCCCCCTGTTTAGGGTCCATTCCTTTTTATAAAGAACATTCCATTTAAATACTGCCTGCTAGGGACAGCATTACAGGCTGTGTCTTCCGCTTGATTTTTCAAACATAACCAGGATCTAATTGAGCAGGCCGATGCTTAATAATGTAATCTGTCAAATGCAAGAGTTTTGTAAAAAAAAAAATGCTGCCACTTGGCTTTAGAGAGGGTAGGAAACCCTAGGTTTTATACCAGCTTGGGAAGCTGGAGAAGCAGTGTGGCACCTACTGTGTCTGGGATTGAACTCTCTAGAAAGGCAATGGTAATATAGGCAGAGAGGGTCACTTCATCCTTTATTCCACCCTGCAAAACAAAAGGAATGAAAGAGGTAAAATGTACAGCAAGCAGTCCATCAACGATGACTTCCTCACTCATGGCCAACACTCTGTATTCAAAGGAAGCTTTCATTTATATCCCCATTATGAAAAGTACATTCCCAACCTAGAAGCTTATTCGTCACCATGGTAAGTAGTGTGACCTGACTTTCAGATGTTATTATAAGGTCACCATGCTTATAAGTAGTTCAGAATAGGTCACCTTCATGGCATTGTTGAACAGCGATCCAGAGCTCCTAAAACAGCCGTTGTCCTGCTGCTGCTGGGACAGCCAGGTGAAGGCATGGGTGATGTGTGTTTCATCGACAAAGATGAAGGCTCGAGCTTGGGCAAAAGACTTGAGGACAAAGGCTGTGAGCCTGATATGGAAGGGAGAGTGGGGAGCTGAAGGCTTTTGTTCTCATGCAGAGGCTTCACACACAGGTTCCCTGGGGTCTGAACCACATTTCTGTTTGGTTAGTCTAAGGCTCTCTGAGTGTGTATAGCTGGACAGTGTCTCTTGCTATTCCAAAGTAGTCTCCCATCCCCTGGTCCTCTTGGATGTGGACACCACAGTGTGGCTCAGCTGCTTCCTGCTTTGCTTTTTTGTTGCTTCCCCCTTGCTCACTCTGATGTTTCCCCAACACCTGCATCCTCATCTCAACCTTTCCCCCCTTCAGATGAGTTTCTTTTGTAGAAAAGAAAAATCTTCTAAAACCCCTGCCATGTGTTTCCTGCCTCTAAAATTCAATCCCTCTCCTTGGCTTACTTCCTGTTTCCATCAGTTTCTATGTCATTTGTCACCTGTTTGTCTGTGTGTTTTATCTCAAGAACACATTCCTATGCAATGCAAGGTCTCCTGAAGAATGGTAACACCTTTTCAAGTCTCAGTCAAGAGCATCTTTCAATGCTCATGGATATTTAGCCAAGTATTTACTGACAAAAGATCTTCTGGAGAAAAGAGAACCCCACCTTTTAAATTAATAGGTTACCACCTATTAAATGGAGCCAAAGCAGATGAGACTTGAGACAGTTTCAGTTCTCTACTTACTTTTCTTGATACCTCAAACCTGTCTCTGCCCTGGCATTGATTATATTATATAAAACATGGTGCATGTGTAGCTGCCAAGGGGAACAAGAGTTGAACAAGGCCTGACACATAGTGGACTTTTCTTACCAAGTGTTTCCTTTTCTCTGGCCATTTTGATCCCCAAAGGCACTATAGGAGCCATCCTTGTGTTTGTAGTTCAGCTCCCTCTGATAGCCTGGAATGGAAGGCTTTGGTTGTGTTTTGAAGAAACTGATGCTCCAGAGAATGACAGAATGTAACTCTGGAGCCACAGAGGCCTCATATGCTGTGGTTTGTAGGACTGACCAATGAGAGCACGGCTCAGCTTTCCCTCCCCCCAGCATGCTAAGCCCATTTCTAGAGAGACCCTGGGCAAGAACAAGGTGGAGTTTCTAAGCCTTACTGACTGAAAAGTCCAGAAATAGGAAATGAAGGACCCAGGAATAGGGATATACAAGTATAGGAATATGAATTTGCAACTTAAAAAAAAGTAGGAGTTGACAGTCAGCAATTCTGTCAGCAGTTAGGGATTAACTTTTAACAATGGAGTTGCTGTCTTTATGACCAGGAGCTGTCTGTGATCCAAGGTTAGCATTTTTTCAGTGGCTCCCTGTGGATGGAGAATTAGCTATCAGGTAACCCCTTGTTACAACCCACAGCTGCTGTGAACTAAGTTAACTTTTAATACTGAGTTGAGACTTTCAGTTGCATTGTTTCATACTCCTCTCTGCCTTGGGAAAACTTCTCTGCAGGGAAGTGCAGATTTGTTAAACACCATTAGAAGTTCATGAGAGAAAGAATAAGCTAATATAAACAGTAACTAAGTCAAAGACATTATTAATGGAAATTGTAAAAAATAGTCTGTACTTAAGTTTTGCCTTGACATTGTGAAGGTTCTTTGGTCCATAACTAATGCTTACTTCTTACTATAAAAGCAGAGCTAGGAAAGGGGAGCCCACCCTGATAACCAGAACTCTGGCTGTGGTCTCAGTTAACAGATATTTTTTTTTTGTACACTGAGGTGACTTTAAATAAAGTTTGCTTCTGTTTCAGATTTAGTAGTCTGTTCCCCCACCCTTTACATCTCCCCCGCCCAACACTGACCCTCAGTGAGATAGCCAATGGCCTTCGACTTGATGTTCTGAGTCAGCTGTTGGGTCTCATTCAGATATTTCAGTACATAGATGTTGGGGGCAAAAAGCACCATGTTCTGCTCCCCACAGCCAAAGGGCATATGCAGAAGGTTTTGTGTGTTTTTTATGGCTGAACTCAAGATGTCACCTGGAAGTGAGAAATGTAACATCAGACAAAACAGCCATTATCTTCAAGAACAAAACAGCATCTTAAGTAGAATCATTTCTCAGTGATAGGGTGAGGTGGGCTGGGAACCAGGTGGATGCTGAGACAGAAGAAAGATGTCAAAGGGTTTAAGTGTAGTAGTTCAGAATTTACATTTGGAATCACAGAGGTGACAGGGTGGTGGTAGTGACCATTGCCCCAAGTCCTCCTGGGATGGAATGACTCACCCTGCACAGAGAAATGGGCTCTGACTGAATCTTCCACAACCTTGGATGGCAGCTTCAGGGACACTTTTTCAGATATCTTAGCATCTTAATAAGCAAAAGAAACGTATAGATGGTTATCACTTTTCTCTGAGATTCTAAACTGCCCTAAGGCCAGTCAGTTTAGAATTGTGTCTAAAGCTTTGACTTCTTGCTTCCCTGAAAATAATCTTGCCGTAATATACAAATCCACATTTCCTGGTACTATTGCTCTGCTTTTATCACTTATTGTATTGAAGCAAAGCACCTCCAAAAGGAATTTTTGAATCTCCTATTAATTATTAATTAATAATCACTATTTATTTAATAAACACATGAAAATATGTTTATTGATTGAATTTTGGTTTATGTATATTCTTCTTAGGGTTTTTTGTTTTGTTTGTTTTGTGTGTGTGAACTTTGACACTAGTTAGTGTTTTCTGGCAAGAGGGAACCTCAATTGAGAAAATGCCTTTATAAAATTGGACTATAGGCAAGTCTTCGGGCATTTCCTTTTTTAATGATTGATGTGGCAGGGCCTGGCCCACTGTGGGTGGTGCCCCCTCTGAGCAGGTGGTTCTGTCAGATATACAAGAAAGCAAAGTGTGTAAGCCAGGGAGAGCAAGCCAGTAAGCAGAGCTCCCCTCAGCCTCTGCTACAGCTCCTTCCTTCAGGTTCCTGCCCTGTCTTCCCTCCACCATGAACTGTGATCATGGAAGGTGAAACAAACCACTCCTCTACAAGTTGCTTTTGGTTGCTGTGTTTTTGTCCCAACGATAGAAACCTAAAATAAGGCAATGCATGAATAAACATCCACTACTTCAGAATAGGAAAGTGGGTAAATGCTGAGCTGGCCTTTGTTATTTCTGGGTTCTCCCTGAGCTACCTTAAGAGGTCTCACTGAGATCTCTGATGCTGCTGTCATGGAGGGGTTTCCTATGTCAGGAGATGGCCAGATCGCCTTGTATTAAAAATTATCATGAGAACCAAAACTGAAAGTTGGGAAGAATAAGTGTTAGACCCCCAGAAAAACTCAGGTATCAGGGGTCCCAGGCCACAACTGTGGTCACCACAACCACCAGCAGATTTGAGAGGTTTCTGCAAACTGCATGAGGCTTTATTGTAATTTAACGAGCTAACCCCATGTTAGCTCGGGTCTTTTGTCCACTCACCATGGAGATTGGCTACAAAAGACAGTTTGAACTGGCTGCGAGAGATCTTGTAGGGCAGCTTAAGTGGAGTATCTAGGGGTACGCACAGCTCCCGATTGGTGTGCCTCCAGGCTTGGAGGGCTTGCCCTGTGTTGATTGGTCAACTGGTTGTTATGGCCCATAGACCCTCCCAGGGTGGTTGTTATGCTCTGTGCGTCATTGCTGTGTGCTTGTCCTTACAGTACACCCAGGGTGGTAAAGCATAGCGCCACCAGCTAACTTCTGATTGGTTCCTTGTCACGAGGCATGCACCTAACCTCTAGTGACTAAGACAAGGTCATAGTGAGCATGTGTTACTGTCATGGCTGTCGAAATGGGGGGCTGGTCCCTTCATAAGGTTTTTCTTATCCTGTCCTTGGATGCTTAAAAAATTAGTGTGCTCCTTCCATGGAAAACATTTAAAGGATTTCAGCATTATATGACAGTTTTCTTCGCACACCATGTTAGTAATGGCTACATTAGTTTATCCCTTTTACAGAGAAATATGCTCAACTTCATGTCTTTTGCTATCTTTCATATAATAATGGCTTTTACATTACATTAAAACTATTATCCCAATTTCTTTATTCTTTTGACAAATATATTTTGAGCAAGTACTACAGTACTCACTAGTGTAGGTGTTGGTGATATAGTCATTTCTGTGAGCAGACAGGGTCTGCCTTCATGCTTGCCCCTCATAGGGGACAGTGAGCTTCCCTTTGTGATACGTTGTTGTATTTCCTCTGCATTAGTGCACCCAGTGAGGAGCACAGATGAAAGACCAAGTCATAAAAACAAAAATTAAGGAAAAATATTATGCTTACTACACATCATAATTTTTCTTGGTATATGTATGGATATTATTCAGCTATAAAGCCTTTGTTTTTATTTATGATCTAATACAAACAACTACATTCATATCCAAGATATTCTTGTATTTTTCCTTTTTTTTTAAGGAAAATTTTGATTGTGATCTCTTCTTAGCTATTTCCTAGCTATAACTTTCTAAGTACTGAGATGGGCTGGATGAAAACACTTCTCTGTCCTAAAGAAAAGTGCTACAATGAACTCTGAAATCCCAGGTAGAACTGACTGTACTCTTGATTACTGTGTCTGGTAAGTAAAGACCTTGCCAAATGATGTGACTCAGTTTTGTGATTTTTTTAGTGGTTATGAGGTATACAGTATCCTGGTTTTCATTCTTTTTTTGAGTAATGTTTTCATTTACTTTACATACCAACCAGTTTCCAGTTCTCCTCTCTTCCCTTTCACCCCTCCTCCCACCTCTAGTCTAACCACTCCTCTTCCATCCAGAAAGGAACAGGCATCAGCTGGGCTGTGGTGGCACACACCTTTTATCCCAGCACTCCGGAGGCAGAGGCAGGCGGATCTCTGAGAGTTCGAAACCAGGCTGATCTACAAGAGTTGATTTCAGGAAAGCCTCCAAAGCAACACAGAAACCCTGTCTCAACCCCACCCCCACCCCCCAAAAATAAAGTAGCAGAAAGAAGCAGGCCTCCAATGGGAGTCTACAAAACATGGCATATCCAGTTGAGGCAGGACCAACTTCCGCTCCCCCCCACCCCACCCCCAGCATCAGTGCTGGGTGAGGAATCCCAGCATGGGGAATAGGTTCCAAAAGGCCAGGATGTGTGCCAGGCACAGGTCCTGATCCCACTGCTAGGGGCCCCACAAACAGAGCAAACTGCTCAACTACCCTGGTTTTATTACAGGTATAATGTAAGAGATCTAAACAGATGACGTCAGTGATTACCTTACTGTTGTTTTGAAGGATTCTCACCTGATGCACAGAGCAGTGAACTGAAGGTATGTTCCTTCTTAATTCCTTCGGGCTTGCAAAAGATAGAAATTTCAGACATGAGAAATTACAGTGTGTGCAAACACAAAGATGCTGGAGTCTTATTATTATTATTATTTTGGTTGGAGGTCTCAGCTTCTTTACTTTTGGGTCAGGGGCTGGAATTAGATGGCCTAATTTTCCGTCACGGCAGGAATGGCATAAACGTTTGAGAATTTGGGCATGCCAGGTCAAAAAGAAGGTTATAAGGAAAGACAATATAGACTAAAGAGGGGGTCATAATAGGATCAGAAGAAAGAGTTGGTGCTTAAGGAGACACACTGGCATAGCCCAGCTCCTCCCAGCTCCAGTTAAGAGAATGGGAAGGGAGAGACAACAGAACACACACTGATTTAAAAGCAGGAGTTCGCCTATGCCTTGAAGTGTCTCAAGGTCATCCGTTATATCTTTTATTTTTCATCTAAGCATAGTCAGCATTGCTCCATTCTTAGCTCACTGTCAATCAAGAGAGGTTTCTCACCTCAACTATCAGGACTTTGACAACTGTGTCCTTTTTCCCGGTTTCAGGAACTGTGGCCACCTCAGAACCACAAGGCTCTGGGGACTGTTGTGCTTCCGCAGTCACAGAGAAGTTCACATTCCCTGAAACACAGTTAGAGCTGAGCTAAGATGAGACAGGAACTTCGCCTCCTCCAAACCCCAAGATCTGCAAAGCATCCTCAGGTCTATGAGCAGCTCAAGGGTTTGTCCTGTATTTAAGAATGTGGTGAGCATGTGCCAGAAGCAGAGGTGACCCAGAGCTTGGGGACCCAATGAGAAGGAAGCAACTTAAGCAACCTTCCTACCTTCTTCCTCTCTGTATAGAGCACCGTCACAGAATTTTCACTCACCTAATGACTTGGGAGTTACCAACCAGGATGCGGTGTGCCTCCCATTGGCACAGAGGCAGTGAGAATCTTGGTCTTTTGCCACTGGGACAGCTGTGAAATCAGGGGAGTCTTCGAGCAGCACACCCACCTGTGCCACATGGGCAAAGAAATAGCAGAGATGTCACCATAGAAGGACAAGGTATCAGGGGTGTGTGGAGGTCACTGAAAGGGTGTGGAGATTAGGAGTGGAACACATGTGCCTAAAATGTCACATAAGCTGACACAGAAGGCTCACACAGGTTTCATATGCACACACATGTCTAGAATTTTACTTAGCTATCATTATGTATTAGCCACACAAATGATTAGAGAGATAATTACATGTTTATCTAATTATGTCAGTTTTCTTTTGATTGCAAAGATATATTTACTGTACTAGACTTTTAAATACTACGTTAAAGTATACATCTGTCTCTAACAAAAGAAAATCCAGTGTAGAACAATCTGCCATTTTATCCTGACAACAGCTTACTATATCTTTGGGGACCGTATTTTTCTTTTGATTGTATCCAGAGGCCACATGGAATATCCTGTGTCTATCAGTATAGTATGTGCTGCTTAAATAGTGGCAAAATCAACTAATGCATTTTATGTGGTGTCCATATTATTGAACAACTCTTTGCAGTATGCATACGTAGCTGGAGTCTGGGGATTTTTTTAAACATTTGGAACCAGTGCTGAGGGGTCAATACAATTCTTCCTCCCTTTATTCTATCTTTTCATTTAATTCTTAGTTAAATTTTACACACACCACTTTCCCTCTTCCCCTCTGGTGATGCTTAATTGGGAAAGGTCTTCACCCGGATGCATGTAGGGAGGTAGTTGAACACAGTGGCCTTGAGTGTGAAGGCTTCTCCACGGATCACAGAGTAGGGCATCGTGAGCTCCACGAAGAAGGGCTGGAAGGCTTGGAGAGATACCACAGGAGAGAGGCCAAGGCCAGTGTCATTGGACAGGCAGAGGGCTCCAGCCTTCCACTCAGTGATGGTGTCAGGGACTGTCACCTCCATTTCAGTCACTCCAGATGAGCTGGGAAAGTGAAAGCATGAAACGCAGGAAGTTAGAGTGTGAATGATTTATTTCTGAGATGGTAACAAAGAGTGTGAGCTAAAGCCACTCCTTTGAGCCCATCAAAGGAGTCATAGGAATTGAAAAGTGTGAAAAGACTCCAAATGAAAAAATAAAAGGTCTTTCTGTAGTCTTGTTTCCCAACTCAAATCAGGGCTTCATGACACCACAAATCTGTATGATAGTGAATATCTGAACATAGATTTGAAGTTGTGTGGTGATATATTATTTAAGATTTAATGAATATTGCTTCGAGTGTCAGAAAGCAAAGCCACCTACACTACTTAACTGTAGAAGCTAGGCAGCAGTGGCAAAATCCTTTAATCCCAGGACTCAGGAGACAGAGGCAGATGGATCTCTGTGAGTTCTAGGTCACCCTGGCCTACACAAGAGTGAAGAGTAACAGAGCTCATGCCTTCAATCCCAGGACTAGGGAGGGTGAGGCAGGAAAATATGGTTGGGTGGAGAACAGAATAGAAGCAGGAGGAGACAGCAACTGAGAGTTTTTGTCTCTGAGGATTCGTGGAGACAGGATTGCTCTTTCAACCTGAGTTAGAGGTAAGATTTACAGGCTTGACTGCTTTGCTTCCCTGCTCTTCAACTTCAAGCTTGAACTCCAATATCAGTCTCTGGGTCTTTTATTTTTCATGTTACATATTGGCGCCTAGTTTTTATTTACACTTGTTACAAAATTGTCTCTAAACTCCCATCTCTAAAACACTATATGACCATTTTATGACTTATATGGTCTACTCCGTATATGGTGTTCCTGAATGTTTTTAAGCATCAGAGAGGTATATGATAATTTTATATGAATTTTCTGGGAGTGATGGAAACACATATATTTTATAATTGATGGGTTGATGTGCTATGGTCTTCTGAATTAGGCATTTCTATTGTTTATGATGGAAGACAAAGAAATAGAATTTTCATACCCAACCCGAATCCTACAAATGGGAATTACTTACTTTACTGTGACTAAATCCCAGATCCAAGTTTCGGGAAAATATTTTCGAATTGTCTCAGTGGCTAGATCTTCATGTCCTACTTCGGGCATGGTTCTTGAGTCTCCTTTGTTAGTCACATCATCGAATCCCAGAGAAGGCACTATGAAGGTTCAGTGGAAGACCTGAACAAAGCACTGAGTACATGGACACAATGTGCAGCCTAAATGTAGCTTAATTGTCATTTTCCTCCTGGCTGTTCAATGCTATTACAATGACACTGGAAGTGAATCATTGAATGTCTCATTTTGGGGGAGAGTGGCTAACGTCTTTGTAAAAATCGGAAACCATGAAATCCTGGAGAAAACATCACCCAGGTAGTTGAGTTGGAAGGAAACATGGTGCCTATTTTCTTGGGTGGGATGGTCAGGGAATGCTTCCAAATGTAATGTTACACTGGGGGAATGAAGATACGTAATACTACTTCCCAGACAACAGATCCTGTGGCTACAATGAGAATCACTTCAGACTAGAGCTGAATGATGGCTTCATCATCAGCAGACACATTCTTGGAATGCCTTTAATTTCGAAAGATTTCTAGATCTGTAGGATTATCCCAATTTTTTAATTGGTTTCAATGTAAATAAAAACTGAAAGGGGTATAGGTACAAACTCTTGGATCAGAAATCCACACAATGCAAAAGTCCATACAGAGGTTGTAGTTTTGTTTGTTTTTGTTTTTGTTGGTGGTGATGCAAAAGAAGTTCACTACTCACTGGTCCTAGCATTTTCTTGGATTTATACTGGTGAGAATTGGATGGTTTCAAGGTGGGAACACAGGGTCTGTGCTCTGCTTCTACCATGAACAAGTATACATGCTGATTCAGTCAGGGCTTCACCTCAGTATCTCCCAACTGAATCTCACCATTGAAAATGTCTTCCCCCTTTAAAATACACACACACAGACAGCTTCATTTCTATGGGTCCTTCTCTGTGATGGGCACAGACTGCAACCCGTCTTTCTATTACTCAGTGATTCCTAGTGACTAAGTTCTTCACTCTTTACCTTAAGCATCTACAGGGAGAGTTGCCCAATTTATCCATGGTCTAGAGTAGTCACAGTGCCATAGGTCCTGTTGCTTTTAGAAATTTGTGATCTTTTGATTTCTTTTCAAATCAGTATGGGGAAAATTAATACTTCCCAGTCAAAATTATGTTTTATGTTAGCACACATGAAAAAATAAATTTTAATATTTATAATAAGTACTAAATAATAATAGAATATAAATATAATAAAACAATAAATAATAATGAAGATAGGGATTCATGTTTTCAAGTTATATTGCAGAAATATAGTAATAAAACCAGCATGGTCCTGGCATAAAAATAGACATGTAGGTCAATGGAATAAAATCCAAAATCCAAATAGAAGCTCATGTAATTACAGCCATCTGATAGTTGACACAGATGCCAAAACACACACTAGAAGAAAGACAGCATTTTCAGCAATGGTGCTGTGAAAACTGGATGATCACATACAGAAGAATGGAAATAGACCACATTAATGACACTGTACCAAAATCCACTCCAAATAGATCAAGGACCTCAACATGAAATCTAAAAAAGCTAGAAAAGAAACATAAGCAGTAATCCTACAAAATAAAGGTGCAGGAAAGGTCTTTTCTAAATAAGATCCATTCATTTCTAAATTCAGGTCAATAATTGGCATTTGGGTCCTCACAAAACTGAAATGGTTCTGCACAGCTAAGAAAACAATCAACTGAGTGAAATGGAGCCCACAGAGCAGGAGAGGATCTTTGCTGTCTGTACATCTGATAGAGGACAAACATCCAGACTATAGAAAGAACTCAAAAAAATCTATATAAGAGTTAAAAAAAACCAATTTAATAATTGGCTGTGGAACTAAACACAGTTTTCAAAAGAAATAGAAATATATTTAATAAGTGTTCATCATGCTAGCAATTAAGGAAATCTAAATTAAAACAACTTGAGATTTTATCTCACCCCAGTCAGAATAGTCAACAAAACAACTGACAACCAAATTGGGGAGGGTGGAGGGGAAAGGGGAGCTCATTTGCTGAGGGTGGGGATGCAAACTGGTGCAGAGACTCTGGAAGTGACTCTCATGCCAGGAAGAGGGAAAGGTTTAAGATGGTTAGTGCTGGTTGAAGACAGAGTGAGAAAGCACCCTTGTGCTTTGCTTTACCGTCCTCACTCTATCTGCAGTGCCTGGTTTTTCCTTCTGGTCTTTGTCTCTAACACTTAGGAAATTCTCCTCACCTGTTAGTACATGTCTGCAAAAGTTCTTCACACTTCACACAATGAGTCTCTGTTGCAGCAACAACCGCATTTTGTCTTATCTGTCTAACATTGAAGGAAGAGTCTCCAATCTTTAACTTCCTTGTAGTACCACCATACATTTGGGCACATTTTGCTCAGGTAAGTTTGAGTTCTTTCTCTCTTATTTGGATGCTATTCATGCTTTACAATTTTATTTTTTCCAGCTTGATAAACAATTCATATTGATTTTATTCTGAAAATATATGCTGATTTGTTATTTTACCTGCTATTGGAGGGTAAATGTCAAGAAGTGGAAGACAAAATTTACGATGTTTGATCTTCAAGTTGGTGAATGCCTTTAAGCCCATGTCCTAGTAAGAAAATTATTAAATCAAGCAAATTATCTCAAAATTCTGAGAACACTCAAAGTGTATAAAAGTTATAGTAGCTAATTGGGATATAGTTTCAAATGTTGAAGTAGAATTCTATTCAAATTGTGTTGTTTATGCTATTTACAGAGTGTGTTGAGAAGCACAAAATTCCTAGTGAGGCACATGTGCTGGCCTTCTTTCTGATACAATGCCCTGTTATTTTAAAAGTCACTCACAGCCATGCACAGTGGCACATGCCTTTAATCTCAGCACTTGGGAGGCAGGGACAGGTAGATCTCTGTTTTGAGATATTTGATTACACTGTGTGAAGATATGTGCCTGTGATTGATGTAATAAAAAGCCAAACAACCTCTCGAAAAACCAAAAAAAAAAAAAAAAAAAAAAAGCCAAACAGCCAACAGTGAGGCCGAGAGAATAGGCATGACTTCCAAGTAGGGAGAGTAAGTAGGAAGAGGAATTTAGGTAGGGGGGATGAGAGAGAAAGAAAAAGAAATGCCAGGGGGCAGCTAGCAAGAAAGCTAGCCAGGGAAAGTGGGAAAGCAGGACCTACGGAATGAAAGAAAAGTAAAAATCCCCAAAGCTAATTAGAGATGAATAGAAACAGGTTAAATTAAGTTATAATAGTTAGTGGGACAAGCCTAAATAAGGCTAAACATTCATAACTAATAATAAGTCTATGTGTCTTTATTTGGGAACTGGCTGGTGAGACAGTTGTTACAGATCTCTGTTAGTTTGAGGCTAGACTGGTCTACAGAATGAGTGCCAGGACAGACAGAGCTGTCAGCCTGTTCAAAACAAAAACAAAAACAAAAAAACAGAATTAAAAAAATGTCCCCTCATCCAGTCTGTGTCTAGATGGAGCACTTTCCAAGATGCAGATTTTGGAATGCTTGGGTTTGAATCCATGAGCCACCACAGGTAAGGTGGGTGGTCTGCTGGTGATTTATATCCCTGGCCCGACTCTGGAATACTTTACACATACGGCATTTCATTAAATCCAAATAATTCACAGAGCAGAATGTTAATGGGCAATCTGGCTTACCTTCACATAATGGTAGACATCCTTCTCATCTGGGTGCAATAAGACTTCATCTGTGGGCTTGTTAGTCTCAACACACGGTTCTAGCTCTTGAAATAGTTGGTCTAGAGTTGGAATGAATTCAGTTTGCCGCATTTCTGGCAGGTTGTATATCTGTAAGAACAGGGGACTAGGGAGCCTCTTTCTTGGTTTTTTGTAGAAGATACTCATGAAAAGAAATGATCAGTTTGATCACTGCAAATCCCTTCTAGAATTTTCATGGATCCCCAAACAAGGTTTTCTAAATTTTTCCTGTTGAAGAGTGCTTTATTCTGAAGGTGTTCACAAGATGTAGAAAAAGACTAAACATATTCCACTTATTAAAAATAGAGTGTAAATCCTGCATATTATAATTGAGAATGATGTGTTTTAACATAATTTAATATAAAACATTAAACATTTAGAAACATGCTTACACTATATAAACCATTCAAGAAATACAAAATACCACAGTTGTATATTTCAGCCTACTGTTAGTTATACTATAAAACAAATAAACAAAACAAAAGTTGAGTTAGTCAACATGTAGATAACCTGAAGAGATCTGAACAAAGATTTCTCTACAAAATTTTCCTAAAATTTAGGGGAAAAAATTCAAAACAAAACAAACACACCCAAGCCACCTCCATCTTTGGCGGAAAGGTGCATCCAAACTTTAAAACTGCAGTTCATGGAATTAGAAAGAGGTAAAGGGCCTGCAGGTTACATGTCCAAACCGAAGTGCTGCCATTGGAGACGTTAATGACATACAAGCAATTTTGCCAGATTGCAGGGAACCCAGCCTGGGCATTGGAGGTCAGAGTCCCTGAAGGTAAGGTTTGGTGGAGATGTGTGAGGAAAACAGCAAACCAAAGAATGTTAGCCCAGGCTAGTCCAAACCTGGGTCTCTGAGACATGAACTTGTTCTTGGGACAGGGTAATGACTCTGGGGAAAAAAAGCTTACAAACTGACGTTTGCCATTGTGGCTTCTCTCTAAGGAGCAGACTGACTTGCTTATAAAGCAGCAACCCAGCCAGTCATGTGACAGACAGCATCACCCCAGGACAGACCACAGGACCAGCTTCAGTTCTCTATGAATAGACTCGCAGTTCTTCTGCAGAGTTCCAGTGTTAGTGACAGACACCAACATGAGCAGAGATAGGAGCTTTGAGGGAAGAGTAATTAGAAACCAAATAATAAATCAAAAACCTCCAAGGTAAAAAGAAAGGAAGAAATAAACAATATACCATTCTTAAGAGGTAGGAAACATTGTATCAAAGCAGCAAACTCAAGACTATCTAAAATCTAGAGCAGGAGAAAATAGGTATGGACATAAAGCTAATTTGCAACAAAATATTTAAAAATATGAGAGGTACATTTGAAGGAATTTGCTCAAAAAATAGAAAACCCAAAGGACAGTTGGGGCAAAAGAAAGATATTAGATGATTTACTCAATATTCTGGACATCAGTTATAAATAAAAGACCTGAAGAGATTCCAGAGAGGAAACACTGAACAAATAGGAAGATGTAGAATTAATGGCATCGAGCATTGTAACACTAACTTAGGAAGATATAAATCCATAGACCCAATGTCTCCAGAGTTCTCAGGGAACATGATTTCTTATCTGATGGTTTGTCCCATTTCAAAGTATTAATTATTACCATAAGTGTAGATACTCATAGCTGCAAAAGAAGTTCGTCTGTGATTCCCTCTTTCTCAGAACAGTACTACACATGCTGAATGTCCCAGGGAGGCAGCACTCCAAAAGGAGTCACAGGAAGTCAGAAAATAGTGAACCAAATAGGGAATTTGAAGGGACTCCCCAAAATAGGGGTGAACACCTGGACTGCAGATGTCATCCAGGATGAGAGCAGGGTGACAGAGAACTCCACTGGGGACAAGAGTAGAACTGAGAACTGCCACAGACGATAGAGAACTGAAATCAAGTGAGGAGAATGACCCTAAAGCAAATATAAAGAGGAATGATTAAATGTCATGACACATGAATACAAATGAGAGGAGATATGACTACAGCACACTATCTGACTCAATAAGGAGCCATATTTTCTGATTATACAAAGAAAACTCAGTACGGATTTTACAGAGTACTCATATAGATTTGAGGGCAAGATGAAGACAGGAGGGTCTGTTTAATCAGCTTCAATATGCTACTTTATAGTAAGAAGAATGAACAGATGATGTTAAAATGATAAAGGGCCAATATTGTCACAACATGATCTGGACTAATGATTACTGTTTTTAAATTTACATATGCACCTTACATACATCTTAAAACACGATATTAGCTAGTTGATATTAGTTAACATGAAGAAAATTTTTTTAAACAATTACAGTGAACATGTAATTTTTCTTAACGAATCCCATTCTTATTTCAATATAAAGAAGAGTTTTGCTATGGTTAAGTTAGGTGAGACCCTGTATATAGTTTATGGTTTCTGTTGTGAGGAATCAAAAATGAAAATTAATAAAAGTTTGAAAACTTAGGTCCTGAAAAGGGAACATCTAATGGTAAAGGAAAATTTGCTCCTCAAATCAGGAATGCCATGGCTAGTGTCAGATCCCCTGCTGTCAGGGAAGTGGAGGTAACTGTCCACCACTCCTGTTAACATTGCTAATTGCTGGTCATAAAGATCCCCCAGCCCAGGGGATCACTGACAGACCCTGTGACCCTGTAACCCTGATAGCCCATGCCCTGTGTTATCTCAGTCAAATGTATCTCCCTTAAAATGTATAGTTACTGACTAACTCTGTACTTTGTATGCTATTAAGTAACCACGGAAACTCTGTAATTTGTGCCTTCAACCTTATGGTCTTCCTGTTTAAAAGCTTCTCTTTTTGACTGGTTGACATCTCATTTGCCTGCCATGCAGTGAGATCCTAGTTGGCCAACTTGAAATGAAAAGAAAACCTTTTACTTTTGCATCAGAGTGTCGATTCCTTGGGTTTGTCTCTGGGCTTCTCGAACCTGGCACAACAAGTTGCATAGCTGAGAATTTTCAAAATAAGTTGAGAGCCTCCTTATACTCTGTTTTCTAAATTTTAAACCATCCAATCTTTTTCTTATTTGGGGAACTCTTGAGAAGTACAAGATTCCATTTGTATAAACTGTTTGGTTTGTATCCCACAGACAGCATCTTTCTGAAAAGCTCCATCATGACTGTGTTATGAGGGCTAGCCACTCCTGTGCCAGGAGAGGTGCAGTAAGACACAGAGCGCCTGGGTCACACACAAGGTTTACGACTCAGAGTGCTTGACTTCAGGCTTGGTCTTGAGTTAATTGGCTGAAGTGTTTGAGCAGTTCTTCTGGATTTTATAACAAGAACTCACTGAGCGATGCCTTTAGCATTACATGTAGTATTTTTACATTAAGGAGCCCTAGTGTCTGAATGACCCGATTTATCAGAACCAGCATCTCAGAGCCTCACCACTGGCCTTTCTTGGACAGAGGATGATGGGGACTCACCCAGGAAGGGGAGAGCTCAGCTTCAGGTCTCAGAAGCAGCACACTTTGGTCCACAGCCCTCAGGCCACAGAGGGACAGAGGAGAAGCTGTGACCTGCAGATGGACCTGTGAGGCTGGAAGACTTCGGGCTGGGGTGAAGCTCAGGTCCACCTGAGGGAAGGGAAATCAAGCTTAGCCATCTTCCTGTTCTTGCAGCCCTGAAGCCTGCCAGGTCAGTCACCCTCTATCTCTGAGTGCATATTTGTTTCCAGATTCCGACCCTCTGCATCCTTAAGACATTTTTTTTTCTTTTTAAATAGAAATTTTAAGAAACAAATTACTCACTCTGTTGAGAAGACACTTTTCAACATAAAATTTTGCAGAATCTGCAATTATTTCTCCATTAGGAAAGATGGTGTAGACGAGTACGCTAATCACAGGAGCCATGCTCAACTCCCCAGGGATCTGTAGGTCAAAGTCTCCTTTTACTGGAGCTGGAGGGAATGGGAAGTGCGAGTTATGGGTCACAATATTGACTGGAAAACAGGAATAACTGAACACAGGGATGTAGAGCAATGTCTGTCTGTGGAAGACTTTCTTACATCTGGTCTGTTCTGTTGTTAATTGTTCATATGCTAATGATCTCAGGAGGTATGGGACACTCAGCGCAAGATATCTTCCATCAAGATGTTTCCATGGTTAGTTATATTGATTATTTATACCTACTCATATACTAACTCTTATCTCTTTTACACCCTAATGTCCCAAACATCATCTGCTAAACACTCCTCTTATGAAAAGGGATGAAACAACTTTGACTGATGTTTCTTTTACTATTCCAATAAGAGGGAGGATAATATGGTTGGCAATCTGGTACATGGGGAGCTGATAAGTCATGAGATTTCAGAAGAACAAGCAGCATTTGAAAATTCTAAGCATATCTTTGTAGGTAAACTCTTTTTTCTCAACTAAATGTTCATATTATTTACATTTCTTCAGAGAAAAAATATGCCATTTAGAAGTCTCTGTTATCGTTTCTGGTGAACCTGGGGAGATCTATAAAACTTCTCAAGATGGGTGCTATGATTTCCATTTAGTGTCCATTCAAGAACCAACTGGATACTTTATTAAATAGCAAAATAGTTTTTTTTTAATTTTTCAGTGATTTGAGGCCCATTTCCAGTAATTTGGTGAACAGCTACCAAATATCTACTACTTCTAAAAATCACTTGAAAGATCTCTGTAAAACTACATACATAAATTTATTTCATGCAGTCGATATTGCAATGAGAAGAAAAGGGAGATGACTAGGTAAATTATAAAAAATCAGTAGCCTGTGGTAGTGTTATTTGGGAAGGAAAGGATGACCAGAAGTTGAATCTTGAGAATACCAGGATTCAGTGGCAACTTGGGATTTTAATAGGAGCAGGTGGAAGAGGCACAACTGAGAGAGAGAGAGAGAGAGAGAGAGAGAGAGAGAGAGAGAGAGAGAGAGAGAGAGAGAGAGTTGAGCCAAGTAGAACTGAGCAACCATCAGGATTTGAGAGAGTGATTTCATTCATTAAGTCACAGCAGCTATGATTAGCTGCCCAAGACCTTTACAACATCAACCAATCAACATTGCTGTATTACGGGGAGGGGTTCATGGAGACCCACTCTTAGCTGACGAGCTATTGACACTTGATGGCTGCTGAGGGGAGGATGTGTCAGATTTCTTCAGGCATGCAGCTCCTGTTACATAGCCAATGTTTCAGTGGATGGCCCCATGCCACTTACAGCCCAATAGGTTAAAAAAGCTATGAAGTAGGGAAGAGGCCTGGCAGAGAGAGTCAGGGAGGAGCTGGAGGAAATTAGTGAGGAGTAGGAATGACTGAAATGCTTTGTATATGGAAAAAAGAAAGCATCTTCAACAATGGTGCTGGCATAACTGGGCGAGGGCATGTGGAAGAACGCAAAGAGACTATCTATTACAAAACTACATTCCAAGTGGATGAAAGATCTCTGCAAATATGCAGTTACACTGAACCTGATAGAGGAAAAATTGGGAAATAGCCTGAACACATTGGACCAGGCGACAGCTTCCTGAATAGATCACCAGTAGTACAGACACTGAGATAAATAATTAACAAACCTCATGAAACTTAAAATCTTCTGTAAGGGAAAGGACACTGTCCATAGGACAAAACGTCCATCTATAAAATGGGAAAGACCTTCACCAATTTCCAATCCAGCAGAGGGTTGATTTCCAAAATATATAAAGAACTCAAGAAACTAGACAACCAAAAACAAATAATTCAATTAAAAATGGAGTAAAGATCTAAACAGAATGAACAACAGAAGAATCTCAAATGGCTTTGAAACATTTAAAGAATTGTTCAACATCCTTAGTTGAACAGGGAAATGCAAATCAAAACAACTTTGAGATTTCATTTGACTCCTGTCAGAACGGCTAAGATGAAAAATACAAATGCCAGCTAATGCTAGAGATGATTTGGAGCAAGAGAAACACTCTCGCACTGCTGGTGGGAGTGCAAACTTGTATAGTTACTTTGGAAATCAATGTGGTGGTTTCTCAGAGAACTAGGAATTGATCTACCTCAAGACCAAGCTATGTCACTCTTGGGCATATACCCAAAGGATGTTCTATCATACCACAAGGACACTTGGTCAACTAATAATATTCATAACAGCTTTATTCATAGTAGCCAGAACATAGAAACAACCTAGATGCCCCTCACCTGAATAATGGATAAAGAAAAATGTGGTACATTTACACAGTGGAGTATTACTCAGCTGTTAAAAACAATGACATCAGGAAATGTGAAGGTAAATCGAAGGAACTAGAAAAAAAATCGTCCTGAGTGAGGTACCAGACCCAGAAAGACAATTATGATATGTACTCACTTATAAGTGGATATTAGGTATAAAGTAAAGGATAAGCAGGCCACAATCCATAGCCCCAGAGACACTAGATAACAAGCAGGGCCCAAAGGGGGATGGGAGGTATGGTTTTCCCTGGAAAAGGCAAATAGAAGAGACCTTGTGGGTGGATAGTGGTGTGTGGGAACTTGAGGAGTAGTGTTGGGTTTGGATGGAGGGAGGGAGTTGAAACAGATGACTGCAAAGGGGCACAATTTGGGTCAGGTAGAAGTCTTGTGCAAGGGAAACTCCCAGGAATCTAGAAGCATGACCTCAGCTAAGACTTCTAGAAATGGTGGATATATAGCCTGAACTGGCCTCCTCCTGTAATCAGATTGGTGACTTCCCCAATCATCATCAGAGAGTCTATATCCAGCAACCGATGGAAACTGATGCAGAGACCCACACTGAACATTAGGCTGAGCTTGGGGAATCCCACTGAAGAGAGGGAACAAGGACTGTAGGAACCAGAGGTGTCAAGGACATCACAAGAAAATCCATGGAATCAACTAACCTGTCTCATACAATACTTACAGACTCTGTACCATTAACCAGAGTGCCTGTTGGTACCAACCTAGCCCCTCTACAAATATGTGAGAGTTGTGTAGCTTTGTCTATTAGTGGGACTCTCAACAATGTGGGAAGGGGCTGTCCCTGATGTTTGGCTGGCTCTTGGGAACCTATTCCTCATACTGAGTTGCCTTTCCCAGCCATACTAAAAAGGAGGTGCATAGTCTTACCACAATTTGCTATGCCATGCCTTGTTGATATCCATGAAATACCTGTTGAACAGAAACAGAAAATCAGTGGGAGGGCAAACCCCAGCCTTGAAGCAGCATCAGAAGGAGGCCTGAGGCTCAGGTCCAGGAGCAGCATCAGGGGGAGGCCCAAGTCTTAGGCCCAGGAATAGGGAGCAACCACTGGGTGAGACGACAGCAGTTGTTTCCAGCAGTATCTTACAGAAACTATGGCAAGAAGTTCCTCTGGGATAGAGCACCTGTGTCCCAGCCAGCATCCGCTGCCGTTTCTCAGGTGGAGATAACCCACTGCTACATCATCTACTGGACCCTCGGTCCCACCTACACTTAAAAGAGCAATCATTGAAGCTGTGGTCTCTCCTTCAATGGGAGGATGTCACTGGAACTCTAGCCCTACCTGGACCTCAAGGAGCAACCACCTGAGCCTTGGGCCCACTTCTATGGAGAAGAGCATTCACAAGAGGCTCTGCTTTACTTGTGTCTGAAGGAGCAGTCAACGGAGCCACAGCCCCCAACTATACCAATTAGAGAAATAGAGACCCCCCCCTAAACACAGGCTGCACCTACACCAATTATTAGAGGAAGAGATGCATAGACAACAAGGTAAGAATACACTCAATGATATAAAGAGCAATACCGGCACCACTAGAAACTAGTGATGCTACAACAGCAAGAACTGAGCATCCAACTCAGATGAAGCAGAAGAAAATGACCTAAAAATAACTTTAGGAGGGTGGTTAAGGCCCTTAAAGAGGAAATGAAAAAATTCCCTTAAAGAAATGGAGGAAAACACAAACAAAATACTGGAAGATATGAACATATCCATGAAAGAAGACCAAGAAAGAGCAATCAAACAAGTGAAGGAAATGATTCAAGACTTGAAATCTGAAATAGAGGCAGTAAAGAAAAGGCAAACTGAGGGAATTCTGGAAATGGAAATCTGGGAAATCAGGAACCACAAATGCAAGTGTAAATAACAGAATTTAAGGGACAGAAGAATTTCAGGTGTTGAAGATACTGTAGAAGATATACACTCATTGGTCAAACAAAATTTTAAATCCAACTAATCCTTAATAGAAAACATTCAGAACATCTGGGACAGCTTGAAAAGACAAAACCTAAGAATGATATATATAGAAGAAGGAGAAGTCTAATTCAAAGGCACAGAAAATATATTCAACAAAATCGTAGAAGAATACAACACTTCCCCAACCTATAGAAGTCATGCCTATGAAAATAGAAGAGACAGAACACCAAATAGACTGGACCAAAAAAAAGTTCCCTCACCACATAATAATCAAAATAATAAACATGCAGAGTAAAGAAAGAATATTAAGAGCTTTAAAGGAGAAAGGCCAGGTAACATATAAAGGCAGACTCTCAGAATTACACCTGACTTTTCAACAGAAACAATGTAAGTCAGAAGGCCCTGGACAGATGTTATGCAGACACTAAGGGACCAGAGATGCCAGCCCAGACTACTTTACCCAGCAAAGCTTTCAATAACCATGAATGGAGAAAACAAGATATTCCACAATAAAAGCATTTTAAACAATACCTATCCACAAATCCAGCCCTACAAAACTTGCTCCAAGGAAAACACCAGTCCAAGGAAGTCAACTACATCCACAAGAACACAGGCAATAGATGAGCTTACAGCAGCAAATCCCAAAGAAGGGAACTGAATACACAATGACATCACCACCAACAAAAATAAAGTAACAAGAACTAGCAATCATTGAACATTAATATTCATTAATATCAATGGTCTCAATTCACCTATAAAAGGACATTGACTATAGATAGGATATGAAAACAGAATCCATTCTTCTGCTGTGTACAACAAACAGACCCAAACCACACAGGCAGACATTACCTCAGAGTAAATATTTGAGAAAAAAGTTTCCAATCAAAAGGACCTAAGAAACAAGCTGGTGGACCTATCCTAAAATCTAACAAAATGGACTTCAAACTAAAATTAATCAAAAAAGATGCACACACAGATAAAGACTTTCCATCCCCCCAAATGCCCCACAGTTTAAAACAATAAAAATGACTCAAATGAATAAAAATTGGTGTACCTAGAATGGTTTAAAGACCAAGGCTAAAATCCCCAGATTTTTATTTTTTGGACGGACACTAAGATAACCTATTTTGACTTGATGGTGATAATCTGTGTGTAAATGCATAGATTCCACACTTGGGGTGAATCTTATATTCAGATGTTACATCTTCAGAATAAATATTTCAACATGTTGAATGATACCCAGTTTGGGATTCAGAGAATTTTCCTTCCTGAAAGTTATGGTGTAAGTGATAACCTACATTAGATAACAGAACCTTGACTTCCCACTGTGGAGAGTGTGTGGGTGACACACAAGCTTCATGGCATCCTTAGCTGCTCGTGTTGAGATGTCACTGGTGAATGATGGGGGGATTCAGCTGGAGACCTGTTACTGGGTGGGAATCACTCACATTTTTCTGGCTCCATATCATGAGTGTAGCTTCCAGTCTGTATAATGCTGTCCTTGGCCATGACCTAAAACAAAAAGTGTTTTCCAAGCTTACATCTATATTTTACAAGGCTTTCTTCTATTTGAAAAATCTATTGTTAGAGACTCAGACAGAAATACCCAGCCTGGAACCCAAAATATCAGGAGGAGAGTCATGGTCAGGAGATGGAAAGATTCTTTGTGTTTGTCAACGTGGGGCTAGAACTCACCAGGTAATAAAAAGTAAGGTCTCTCATAGTAATCACGACTCGACCCTTCACAATAAAATGCACCCGAACTGTGTGAGTCTGACTGCAGGGTAAGATGCCAGTGTCCTTTTCTAGTTGGATATAGCTCCGGCTGAAGGAGTAAACACTATGAGCCACATGGAGTGACTCTGTGTGTTCATTTAGGCAAAGCTTATGGAAACACGAACTTTCCTCCTTGTGGTAGACCTGGAGAAACAGCACATTTTGTCATTAATCCCTTAAAAAATGAAACTTATAAATTATTTATATAACATTTCATGTGCTTCAATAGATTTGAGTTCAGGAACTAGAAAATGAGGAGATTTGGGGTAAGTTATGTTTTGTTTTTCATATTTCTTCTATTTCAGTGTTGCAATATGTATATCTCTGACGATAGATACAAGACATCTACTCTTATTAGCAAATTTTCTTAATGAATAGCCTTATTTGAATGACTTCATCTCCAATAAACCTCAGGAACATGAAGGAAATTTCAAAAAGTTCATCCACACCAAAGCAAAGGAAATGTATGAATATTATACAAAACAATTCAAAAGACACACTGCATCCCCAATTACAATCAATAGAAAGGTGAAGATAAAACGTAAATTGAAAACTTGAGCTAAAAAGTAGAGAAAGGAGCCTCTTGGCACTTCTAGGCCTGTCTGGAGCACTGAGGACAGGTACAGCTCCACCCCAGGCCTCTAGACCTGGGGCAAGAAGAAACCAAGCATGAGCCTGCCTGGCAGCACCTTCGTGGTGAGTGAATACAGAGTGGGAAATGATACAGAGAGAGAGAGAGAGAGAGAGAGAGAGAGAGAGAGAGAGAGAGAGAGAGAGAGAGGCCGAATGAGTCATGTGCTAGGGAGAGAGGCAGATCTGAAGAGGGAGGCGAGGAACGGGCAGATTAGATCCCTATCGCCACACAGGGCCATGGTGTTGTCCAGGCCTGGGTTGCTGTCAAGGGCCTTGACTTGGTCCATGGTTCTGATGCAGCCTTGGGGGTCTGTGCTGATGTCTGTGGCTCCTGTTACCACTGAGGGCCAGTAGACAGCCCAAGCCTGAGCCACCACCTGTGACCATTTCCACATCTGAGGGATGAACCCCCATAGGAGTCATGCCAATCAAAGAGCCCTGTGCTACTACCCAGGACTATGGTAATGTCTGAGCTGCACTGCTGCTGGAGGCCATGTCTGGGTCCGTGGCCCGCCTGTGGCCCAACTCTAAGTCGATATCTGTGGCTCCTGTTGCCACCGAAAGCCATGTGGAGCCCTGAAGTCTGGGCCAACACTTGAGGTCATGTTGATCTTCGAAGGTCAAGCTGTTGCCTGGGGCCATACAGACCTGGGTGGCCTGTGCTACCTCCCAAGGCCATAGTATTGTCTGGGCCCAAACTGCAGAACATGGCTCATATCTGGATCTGTGGGCCTATCACAGCGAGTCATTATTGATGTTCGTGGTTCTTATTACCATGGAAGGCTGAACTGATGACAGGGGTCTGGGCTACCACCTGGGAATAAGGTGTTTGAGGGCCATGTTACCACAGGGGCCTCACCTATCTGGGTGATCTGTAAAGCCAACATCTGGACCAGGCTGTTGCCTAGGACCATGTCTGGATCCATGGTCCTGCTGCAGCCTGAGTCTCTACTGATATCCGTGGCCCATCTTGCCAACAAGACCACACTGATGGCCATGATCTGGGACTCTACCTGTGTCCATGTTGTTGGAGGGCTGTGTTGATACTAGGCCCATACAGACCTACCCCTGGCAGCACAATAGAACTGACCCTGTAAGTGCGGTTGCAGGTGAGCTGACCTGTGGACCTGAGAGCAGGAGAGGTACCCCTGCCTACTCCCTCATATGCCAAGGAGTAGAAAGGATGAAGGAAAAATGTCCTATTCCCCACCCTTGTCACATATGACAGGTGGGAGAACCAGCCTCAGGGGCCTGAGAACAGAAGAGATGGTCCTGCCCCTCACCAAGTGCAGCAATCTGGAGAGCAGGTCCTGTACTTTGCATGTGTAAAACAGTAGAGCTGGCCCTGGTGGTGTGAATGCAGGTGAACCAGAGTCAGGGCATGAGAACAGGAGAACTGGCCCTGCTCCATGCTGTCTGCCTCAGTGGCTGAGCCAGCAGAGGCAGTGCTGGAGAGCTCACTGGGGTAGTGATGATGAGGGAAAGCTGGTTGGCTGATCAACCCAGCTACCACCCAGGCCCAGAACCAGGACAATGAGTTAGCCCACCCCAACACCCAACCCATCTATGAACTTCTGGAGCATGTGAAGGGGCCAGACCTTCAGGATCTCTATGACATAAGGCAACAGCAGGACATCCCAGAAGAGTCCCAGTGAGGGCCCATTATTGTTAGTGTAGAAGAAACCAGAGGCCTCGAACGAGACCAATGACCAATTTAAATGAGCACTTAGATTTATTTGTTTCTGATTTTGGGGAGCTTTTTTTTTCCTTTTGGTTTTTTGTTGTTTGTTTTTGTTTTACTTAAATTTTGGGTTTCTTTTTTGGAGGGGGTTTCAATGACAGAGGACAGAAGTGAGAGGACAGGGAGATGAGTGGGATTGGGATGCGTGATGTGAAATCCACAAACAATAAAATGTGATTTAAGAATGCAAAAAGATATAGAGATGAATTTTATTACTAAAGTAGCAAAAGAGGGAGAGCAGGGAAAACAAAAAAGAAACAGAATCAGAGAGAAAGGAAAGGAGGCCCAAGCATGAGAAAGAAAGTCAAGGAACAGCACTGGACATCTGAAGCCTGTGGCGGGAATGTGGGAGGCGGACTATTGGGGGCAGAAGTGTAGGGGGCTCGGGGGATGGAGAGATAATCACAGAGAGGGGCCAAGCGCCAGAATGTATGAGAATGCCACAGTGAAACCTGTCACTTTCCAGGCTAATTAAAAAACCAACAAAAGTAACACACTCAAAAGAGGAAGGGAAAGGAGAAGTGGGCTGGGCAGGAGGACGAGAAGGAGGAGAAACCTGAAGTAAAACCATGAAAGAAAAAAGGAAAACTAATTATTTTGCTTTATTTCAAGAACCACCAGGAATCTAAGGAGAAGAAAGTATAGTGGTGAACTTGTTGCATCTGAGACCCAGTGAAGGAGATCAAGGTAGGTGGGCTATCTGAAGAGGAAGAGAGACAGGCCACCAGAAGAGGACGGTAGATGGTCCATCAGAAGAGTGAGTCGAAGCCTAAGCCACTAGCTGAGCTAAGACAATGTCTGAAGCACTGCAGGGCTGACTTCAGGGCACTGAATCTATGGCTGTTAAATAATGACAGTATGACCATCATATGATTTTACCAGACAAACCTCTCTTCTTACTGGATGAGTTTCTTACACTAGAGGAACCCCCCCCTCTCTCTATCTCTGTGTGTGTGTGTCGTGTGTGTGTGTGTGTGTGTGTGTGTGTGTGTGTGTATGAGCAAGTGCCTGTGCATGCATGCATGCATGTGTGTAGGCCTGCCTGCCTGCCTGCCTAAAGCAGGAACTGTGTAGCACCAAACATATTCAGTTACAACAATAACTGTCCCTTGGTTGAGAAAATGGGCACAGCATATCTGAACAATGAATTGGAGGTTAGACAGCACGTATCCATGACTGAATAGATAAAGATGTTCTTTTATTCATTCTTGCTTGAAAGTCCTGACTTGAGATATAGAGAAGACAAGCAAAATAAGAGAGACTGTGAAAAATATTGTTTTAAAAGTAGTGCATTTATGGTGCATGTACCTATTTCTATAGCCCTTTGCTCATACTTGTATTACTCATCAGAGACCTTATATGTTTTGCCCTAAAATAAGAAAGTTTGGCATGGGAACATTTTTTCATTACACTACACATTAATGAGTTCAAACGGTTACAAAGCTTCACCATGTGTCTAATGCCCTCATTCCTGACTTACTTTGATAGTGAGAGAATGCTTATCAAAGTTGGTGGTGTTGATAGAGAACTCTGCCAGGCCATGCTGATCAGTGGTCGTTACATTGGTGTAGTCAAGTTCCCGGGGTTTGATGAAGACTTCTTCATTTGGGATGGGAGCTCCCTTGACATCTACTAGGCGGACCTAAATTGAACAAGGGAGAAAGGTATAGTCTAGGTATGAAGATACTACATAGAATTAAGAGAAAAACCTGTTTCCATATTATATAAAGATCTCAAAAATGCAGCAAATAGTACAGCGTGCAAGAAAATATTTTACAAACATCTAACTGAAGGTGTGGAAATTATGGATTCACTAGACCCAAGAATCAATGATAAATGGTGTTTTATTGGGGATGGATTTACACAGTTAACACTGAGTGAATGTCTACAGCCCTGCTCAAAGGATGCACACACTGCCTTTGTTGTGTTCTCTGCAACCAATGGGGCTGTCACTGCCCCCCCTCCCCGAAACCTCACCTTTACCTGGTTATGTCTGCACCTGTAACCACACCCAAAATGCATGGCCACTGTTACAGGTTCTCAGGCCAGTTATCACCACATCTAACTCTTTAAGATCTGCACCAGAAGAACTGGATGTGCTGTGAAAGCCAGAGGCTGAAGGTGGCATAGTCTTAACACAACTCAATAAAAGATGCTTCCTACTCGCCTGTTCTTTACAAGAAACCATCCATGACTTCATGGTGTGGATGAAGGGAGGCAGATGCACTCACACAGTCAAAATAAAAGCTCCTTAGGGCCCTGAGGCTAAAGGAGAGCTTGGATTCATTATGAATATGGAGCATATGTTGCTTCATTGTGAAAACACAGTGACACTTTGGGGTTTAAGGTTTTCAAGGACAGTAGTTAGAAATAAAAATTTTGCTACATATGCTTTAGATTTGGGGCTTCTTGATAATTTTTCTAAGTGTTCAGTTTATTTCTGGGAATTGGACACCTGCAATTGAGGTACAAACTCTACCAGCAAGCTAAATTCTTGCATTGCAACCAGTGATGTCAGACATGTTTATCACTGAGCAGAATGGCCTAGGTTGAGGCCTCACAATACAGCTGAGTCATCTATGAATAAAAAAGTACTTTACTTTCACAATGAATGGAATCCCTTGTTTAAAGTGTGAATCTGCTTTCACAAATATGAGTTTGATTGCTGCTCTTTCAATTTTAGTTGATCCAGATCCACTGAACTCCAATCCTGAAAGAGAAATTAGCAACAGCATTGAAACCCAGGCCAGTTAGAGAGGAATTGCTTGCTTTCTACACCCTTATTCTACATGGTCCAAACCGCCATTGGCGTGAGCAGGTGTGAACTTTCACAGCTTCATTTTCTATATTCTCAGGTTACTCACACACCTGTCCCTTCTTCTGTAATCTTTGCATTCACATGAAGATACTGGTCTTCAAATGTTTTTTCCTTTAATTGAAGCTCAGTGATATCTTCTTCTTGTGTGCTGCAGCCATTGTTGTCTAGCTGATACGCAAGAGAAAAACAAGGTAACATGCAGGCCTGTTCAGATGTTTGGTCAACTCTAACCCACATGTGAGGGCTTCTATGAGAAAATTGAGTGCTTAGGGCTTCAGAGCATGGCATTATGGTCATAAGCATGGAACTCAGCTCACACATGGAGCTGCTGTGTGCCACAATCATGAACCAGTCACAGAGTTGCCTTGGCTTTGTCATTTATAATAATGATGGTTACCTTTATAGACAATAGGAATTATTAAGTAAACTCACAATTATAAAGTAATCAGAACACGTACTTGTATATCGCTAGGACCTAATAATCACTTTGCATTATTGAAAATAGCAACCACAGGCTTAGATGTAGTTCAATGGTACATTTTACTAGCAGGCAGGAAACTGTTGACTTGATACTGATTGCCAGTAAATAAACGAAGCAAAATCTATTCCAGAGTTTAAGGGGGCTTAGGAGCTACCTCTGTGTTTTTCTGTGAATGAGAAATGTCTTCATAAGACAGAGCTGACATTATTCTGAAATGTGAGAGAAGTCACCAGAATAGTATTATTTTGTTCTTAATTCAGTTCAAACTCACAGACCACATTATATTTCCTGCCATTTTCATTTCTAAAGTGATTTCTGGCATAGTAGATCACTTTATTTAGTTTAAATTATATCATTCTATCAACTTTGGTTTCCCGGTGTTTGGCAGTTTTTTCTTTCTTGTCTCTGAATGATAGAGGGGATCAAGCTGTTAAGTGAAAACTTTACCAAAAAGACACCCAAATAAAACTGGAGGAGAGATCTATTATAAGAGATCTGTATATCACAATGTAGAAATACAGGAAACAGGGGCAAGGCAGTATGACAACTACCAAAGGGCACAACTCCTCACTGACAAATCCTGGAATACTGAGATTCTCATACTGCTGACAAATAATCTAATTGTTTAGTTTTGGAAATGGCCAGTGTTCTCAAAGTGGATTCAAACATGAAGATGAAGGTATTGATGTTATCAATTCAGACAAGGATGAGAAAGTCAAAAATAGATGTGATGATTCATAAAGGTAAATAGCATGTGAATGAACCAGAACATACAATAAAATCATGGTAAATAAATAAATAATTGTCAACAGATAAATATAAATGATCTTAACTACTCTCTAATTAAGAGACACAGGATAACTAATTATACTAAAAAAAAAAAAAAAACCCGAAAGGACAGTGTGATAATTTGAATGCAATTCACCCCTTATAAGCTCTAAGGAATGGCTATTGAGAAGTGTGGCATTGTTAGAGTAAGTGTGGCCTTGGTGCAGGAAATGTGTTACTGTGAAGGCAGACTTTGAGGTCTCATATATGCTCAAGCTACACTCAGTTGTGTAGACACTTCCTGTTGCCTGTACAAGCTACCTCTCCAGCATCCTGTCTGCCTGAACAATGCCAGGTCAGTTCATGATGAAAATGGACTGAACCTCTGAACTGTAAGCCACCCAATTCAATGTTTTTCCTTTAAAAGACTTGCTGTAGGGTGGTTGAGGAGGAGGGGAGGGAGAGGTAACTGGCATTGACATGTAAAACTATCTGGTTTCTAATTCAAATTAAAAAAAAAAGACTTCCTGTGGTCAACAATGGAAAAATGAAAGCATCTTCAACAAATGGTGCTGGCTTAACTGGATGTTGACTTATAGAGGAATGCAAATAGATCCTTATTCATCCCCACGGGCAATACTCAAGTCCAATCGATCAAAGACCTCAACATAAACCCAGTGGCACTGAACCTGATAGAAGAGAAAGGGAGAAGTAGCCTTGAACACATGGGCACAGGAGCTCACTTCCTAAATATAACACCAGTGGTCCAGACACTGTGAGCAACAATCAATAATTTGACCTCCTGAAACTGAGAAGCTTCTGTAAGGCAAAGTATACAGTCAATAAGACAAAATGGCAGCCTGTAAAATCAGAAAAGATCTTCACCAACCCCACGTCTGACAGAGGGCTGATCTCCAACATGTCTAAAGAACTCAAGAAAATAGACACCAAAGAAAGACCCAAATAATTCAATTAAAAATTTGGGGTACTGATCTCAAGTGAGAATTCTCCACAGAAGTAACTCAAATGGCTAAAAGACATCAAGGAATTGTTCAGCATCATTAGCCATCAGGGAAAAGAAAGTCAAAATGTCTTCGATTACCATCTTATACCTATCAAAATGGCTAAGATCAAAAACACCAGTGACAATTTATGTTGGAGAGGATGTGGAGAATGGGGAACACTCCTCCATTGCAGGTGGGAGTGCAAACTTGTACAGCCACTTTGGAAATCAGTATGGTTCTTTCTCAGAAAACTTGGAATTGATCTACATCAAGACCTAGGTATGTCAGTGTTGGGGATATACCCAAAGAAGCAAAGTCATACTACAAGGCATTGTTCAACCATGTTCATAGGAGCATTATTTATAAGAGCCAGAACCTGGAAACAAACTAGATGCCTCTCAACTGAAGGATGGATAAAGATATTGTGTACATTTACACAAGGAAGTACTAGTCCGTGGTAAAAAACAATAACATCTTGAAATTTTCAGGCAAATGGATGGCACTAGAAAAGAAAACAAAACAAAAAATCCTGAGTAAGGTAGCCCACACCCAGAAAGACAAACATGGTGTGTGCTCTGTGGTGATATATTATTTATGATTTAATAAAGCCACTGGAGATCAAAATACAAAGCAGGCCACAGCCATAGAGCCAGGCAGGTATGGCACACACCTTTAATCCCACTACTCAGAAGACAAGAGGCAGATGGATCTCTGTTAGTTCAAGGCCACACTAGCTACAAGAAATTGATCTAGTCTGAAAGAGAAACAGCTCACACAAATGTGATCCTAAAACTTGGGGGTCATAAACCTGTAATCCTAGCACTGTATTGGTGGAAGCAGGAGTGATATGGGTGGATGGGGAGAGGATAATAAGGTGTGAGGAGACAGGAACGCAGAGAACAGCAGTCTGCAGCTTGGTGGAGAGCAGTGCAGTCAACCTTTGCCTACAAGGATTCATGGAGAGCATATTGCCTCTGAATATTGCATTCTGAGGATTCCTGGAGACAGGATATCACCATTTTGATCTGAGGTAGAAGTAAAAGGTATTGGCTGACTGCTTTGCCTTTCTAATCTTCAGCTTGAAGCCCTATATCTGTCTCTGGGTTTTCATTATTCATGTTACAGTACTCACACACAGGTGGATATTAGATGTAAAGAAAAGACAGCTCCAGAGAAGCTAAGTAAGAAAAGGGACCTTAAGAGGGACACACATGGGGGGTCCAAGGATGGGAAAACAGTTAAGATCTATGGCTAAAGTGGGAGGGTGGTGGAAGGGGTGGGATGGGGGATGGGAACATGAGCAATGGTCAAGTTGAAGGAGGGATGGAGGGGGAAAGGAATGAAAGAGATATCTTGATAGAGGGAGCCAATGTGGGGTTAGGGAGAAACCAGGTGCTCCAGAAATTCCCAGGAATCCCCAAGGATGACCCAAACTAAGAATTCTAGTATTACTGGAAAGGGTATCTGAACAGGCCTTGCCCTTTAATCAGATTGGTGACTAACCTAATTGTCATTATGGAACTTTCATCCAGTAACTTACAGAAGCAGCTGCAGTGACCTACAGCCAAGCACTAGGATAAGCTCCTGGAATTCAGCTGAGGGATCATATGGATAGGAGGGTCAGGATCAAGATGGGGAAACCCAGAGAGACAGCTGACCCAAGCTAGTGGGAGCTCAAGGACTTAGGACTGACAGTTGGTAACCTTGCATAGAACCGACCTAGACAGTTATGTGGTCTGATCTTTTGCAGGTGCTGGGAGACTGGAAGTGGCACCAGGAGGTATCCCAGGTATATGAACTGGTTTTTGGACCCCATTCCCTATGGTGGGATCTCTTGCTCAGCCTTGGTACAGGGAGGAGAGTCCTGCCTCAACTTGGTGGGCCAGACTTTGCTGACTCCCCAAGGAAGGTTGAACCCCTCTGAGGAATGAGTGTGGGAGGTGGAAGTGGGACATGGGGACTGGAGAAGGGGAACTGAGGTTAGTTTATGAAGAGAAGGTTTTTTTTTTTTTAATAAAAAGGGTTAAAAAAAGTTGCTGTGGTCATGACATCTCTTTGCAGCAATAGAAACCTTAACTAAGACAGAAGTTGGTACCTTGGGGTCTGAGGATTACAAATCAGTTGAAGCAGATGGTGGTGGCACACACCATTAATCCCAGCACTCGGGAGGCAGAGGCAGATGGATTTCTGTGCATTCAACACCAGCCTGGTCTACAAGAATGAGTTCCAGGACAGCCTCCAAGTCACAGTGAAACCCTGTCTCAAAAAACCAAAAAAGAAAAAAAAAGAAAAGAGAAAATCAGTTGAATGTTTTAACTTAATGTGTCATCCTAGTAGGAACTAGAAGACAGTGGTGCTGGATGTGATTTGAATTGTGAAGGTCTGGCTCAAGAGATTGCAAGGAGAACAACATTAATAGAAACTGTTCTGTGAAGATATTTTGGTGAAGAATGTGGTTGCCTTTTGCCCCTGTCTGAAGAGTCTGCCTGAGGCTAAAGTGAAGAAATTTGGATTAATTATGTCGGTAGAAGAAATCTCGAAAAAGCCTGGTATTGGCTCTGCTTTGTGGTTATTTCTGGTCTCTCATATATATATTTATCATGAAAATAAGCAAGTTGAGGAAGGAAAAATACAAAATGCAAAATTTGAGTGAAAAGATTAAAGATTTCTCAATCAAGGAGATTAAGAAATGGAATAAGGGGAGTGGTGACTTTAGGGCATGATCCCACCCAGCCAAGTTTCTAACTTGTGGATAGGAATTAAAGAAATCCTTAAAGCAGAGTGTAGCATACTTTTAATACCAGCATACAGAAAGCAGAGGCTGGCAATTCTCTGAGGGTAGGCCAATATTGTTTACAGATCCAGTTTCAGGACAGCCAATATTAGGCAGTGAAAGAAAACATAAAAAATAGAAAGTTGGTAAAGCTGTCATTGAACAAGGGCTTCATGTTCCAACCCTAGTAAGCAGCAGAACTTGGCAGCTTCAGCCACATGGTTCTGGAATTAAGTAAAGTTCTAAGAGGCTATGGAATTTGCCTTCTTGACTAGAGAAAGCTGCTGAATGCAGGCATGTGTCAGGGTTGTTTCTGAATGGAGGCCTAGAAAGGCCATTGTATGAAGTTTTGAAGTTGAAGTATGGGTTACTTGGAGAACCCAAGGTGTTGGAGATTCCAGAATAATGGGATACCTGCCAGAAAAGCTACTAAGAAGGAGTGGAACAAGCCCAAGAGAAAGAACAAAACTTCTGGAGCATTCATATCAGTCCTAAAAGGGACATTCACAGGTCTGAGTACAGATTTTAAAAAAAGAAAAGAAATCACACAAATAAATGACTCAATGATACAAGTCAAGGATTTTGAAAAAGAAAAATCAAACAAACCTCAATATTAGTAGATGGGAACTAAAAATAAAGACTGGGGCAGGTATTAGTGGAACAGAAATAAAAAGCACAAAGAATCAATGAGTATAAAAATGGTTATTTAGGAATATAAGATCTTCTACAAGTCAGATCCAGTTATGCCAACGAAAAGATACTTTCTTTTTCCATTATATAACTTTAGCTTCTTTGTCAGGTGTTTGTAGGTGTGTGGGTTAATATCACGATTTTCAATTTGATTCCATTAGTCAACCTGTCTATTTCTGTTTTAATACCAAGCTGTTTTCATGACTATGGCTGTATAATAGAGCTTGAAGTCTGGTATGGTGATAACTCTGGAAGTTCCTTTATTGTAGAAGGTACTTTTGGCTATCCTGGGTTTTTTGTTTTTCCATATGAAGGTGAGTACTGTTCTTTCACAGTCTTTGAAGAATTGTGTTGGGATTTTTATGGGAATTGCATTGAATCTGTAGATTGCTTTTGGCAAGATTGCCATTTTTACTATGTTGATCCTACCTATCTAAGAGCATGAGAGATCATTCCATTTTCTGATCTCTTCTTTAATTTCTTTCATTAAGGACTCAAAGTTCTTAATATACAGGTCTTTCACATTTTTGGTTAGCATTACCCCAATATATTTTATGTTGTTAATTGCTATTGTAAAGGGTGACTCTGACTTCTTTTTCAGGACTTTTATTAACTGTATATAGCAGGGTTACTGATATTTTTTTGAGTTAATCTTTTATCCTGACATTTTGCTGAAGGTGTTTCTCAGATATAGGAGTTCCCTGGTAGAGTTTCTCCGGTCACTTATGTAAACTATCATATCATCTATAATAGTGAAAGTTTGACTTCTTCCTTTCCAATTTGTATCCCCTTGATCTCCTTTTCTTGTCTTATTGCTCTAGCTAGAACTTCAAATACAATATTGAAGAGATATAGAGAGAGTGGACAGTCTTCTCTTGTTCCTAATTTTAGAGGAATCCTATTGAATTTCTCTCCATTAAGTTTGATGTTGGCTGTTGCTTTGCTGTATATTGCTTTTATCATATTTAGAAGAAGATTGCAGATAGATCCATATCTATCACCATGCACAAAACATAAGTCCAAATGGATCAAACCTCAACATAAATTCAGTCACATTGAACCTCCTAGAAGAGAAGGTAGGTGGTACCCTTAAACAAATTGGTACAGGAGACTGCTTTCTTAACATAACGTCACTAGCACAAACATTGAGAACGACAATTAACAAATGGGAACTCCTTAAACTGAGAAGCTTCTGTAAGGCAAAGGACACAGTCAGCAAGACAAAACGGCAGCCCACAGAATGGGAAAATATATTCACTAACACCACATCTGACAGAGGGATGATTGCCAAAATATACAATAAACTCAAGAAGCTAGCCACCAAAACACCAAACAATGCAATTAAAAAGTGGAGTGCAGAAATAGAGAATTCTCAACAGAGGAATCTAAGATGGCTGAAAGACACTAGAGAAAGTGCTCAACATCCTTAGCCATCAGGGAAATGCAAATCAAAACCACTCTGAGATACCATCTTACTCCTGTCAGAATGGCTAAAATTAATAACACCAATGACAATCTATACTGTAGAGGATGTGGAGAAAGAGGAACACTCCTCCATTGCTGGTTGGAGTATAAACTTGTACAACCACTTTGGAAATCAGTTTGGAGGTTTCTCAGGAAAATGAGAATCAGCCTACCTCAAGATCCAGCAATTCCTCTCTTGGGCATATACCCAACGAATGCACACTCATACAGTAAGGACATCTGTTCAACTATGTTCATAGCAGCATTGTTTGTAATAACCAGAACCTGGAAGCAACCAAGATGCCCCTCAACTAAAGAACGGATATAGAAAATTTCGCACACAATGGAGTATTATTCAGTGGAAAAAAACAATGGAATCTTGAAATTCTCAGGCAAATGGATGGAACTAGAAGAAACCATCCTAGAGGTAACCCAGTCACAAAAAGATAAAGACGTTATGTGCTCACTCATATATGATTTTTAGATACAGAGCAAAGGATTGCCAGTCTACAATAACCATTGCCAGAGGAGCTAAGAAACAAGGAGGACACCAAGGGAAGTTTACATAGTCCCTTGAAGACTGGGAGGGGAACAAGAACCTCTAAGCAAAGTGGGAGTAGGGGGAGAGGAAACAAGTGGGAAGAGAAGAAGGGGAGAGGGCAGGAGAACAAGAGGCCTGAGAGAGGGGAAGAATTGAGGAGGGCAAGAAAGGAGATGCCTTGATAGAGGGAGACAGTACAGGTATGGAGAGAGGCCTGGCACAGGGGAAATGTTAGGGGACCCACAGGGATGACCCCAACTAAGAATCTAAGCAATGGTGGAGAGGATGCCATGGATGCCCTTCCCCAGTAATGAGATTGATGTCTACCTTGGTTACCATTCCTAGAGCCTTCATCCAGTAGTTGTTCCAAGCAGAGTCAGGCTCCCACAGCTAAGCACTGAACCACACTCCTGGAATCCAGTTTCTGAGAGTGAGGAGGGATGAACAAAGTAGCCAAGATGTTGCTACAGAAACCCTCAGAAACAGTTGTCCAGAACTAGTGAGAACATGGAGACCCTAGTCATAAAGCTGGGTAAACAGCATCGTATAAATCCAGGCCCTCTGAATGTGTTTGCCAGCTAGGAGGACAAGGCAGTCTGTGGGACCTCTAACAGTGGAGCACAAATGGACTTTGGGAGCCCATTCCCTATGGAGGGATACTATTGCAGCCCAGATACAGCAAGGAGGGCCTAGGCACTCCCCCTAATGATATGATGGACTTTGAAGGTCCCCTGTGGAGGGCCTCACTATCCCTGATGAGGAGTTGGGGGATGGGTTTGGGGATTGGTGGGGAACATGGGAGGATGGGAGGGTGAGGGAATTTGGGGGTGATGGATATGTGAATATGAGTAGTAATTAAAGACAAAATAATATAAGGTCAACAGAACTTTTGCATAATTAACATAAGACAGAAAGAAATTATATGAAATAACAGAATTAGGAGTTTACAGGGAATCATTACATAGACATTTGAGAGATTTGGAATATTATATGAACTAATACTTTAAAAACATGTACTGCATTAACAATTTAGAAAACTTAAAACCAATGAACAAATTTCTACATTCATCCAAAACATAAATGTTAAACCAATAATAAATGGTCAACTTCAACAGTCACATAGACTTGAGGGGGAAAAGCCACCCCTGCCATTTTCTTGAACCAGTATAGTTCCTTATTATATTCCAAAGTCTTATGCTTATACTTATAGATATGTGTAGATCTCACCCTTCAGGAAACAATCTTATTTTTCAACGATCCAGACCATTATAGAGATTCACAACTCCTCAAAATGCAGACAATAAGTGCCTATGATGTGCTCAATCCCACCTGAAATATCACCAACATAACCACTGTGTGGAAGGATCATGGAAAATCATGGAATAATGATCAGAAAGATAGTAAAAGACCAGAATGCCTGTTGCAAAATAGTGTCATTCAGATACAAGAGGGAAACCACATTCATAAGAATCTCAACAATGTGGTTGTCTAAACAAGACTTACATAATGGTAATGCCAGTTGACATGCCAGTGTGGTGGATGGAGAAGATTCATGGAGCCCAACTCCAAGATCAATGACTAATGACTAATGACAGAGAGAAACCATTCTTCTCACAGAGTGCCCTGGCAGGTTATAGAATGTCATGTAGTCATCCTTAAGTATATGTTCATAGGAGCAATACTACATCAACTCAGCAGGATGAATATGTGAGCTCCGCCTCTCTCTCACACACACATTTATTTATATGTGTAACAATAACAGTTCCAGAAGAAGATGCCATGAAATTGAGAGAGAGTTGGGGGAGACATGGGAAGCATTGGAGAGGCGGGATAAAGGGGCAAAAATGACTTAAACACATGTCTCATGAAACTCTCAAAAAAGATAAAAATTAAGAAAAATGTATATAAAATTTAAAATTGTAAAACCAATAAAAATGATTCATTCCATAGATGATTGATGTGACTTGAAGAAACAATTTGCAAAAGAAGTACAAACCTCTAAAAATATACGAAAAATAATTTTGACATCCTTAGACACAGGAAAATGCAGCCCCCAAACTACAGAGGTCCTTCTCTCCATAGACAGAGTGGCTAATGTAAAGAAAGCAAAATACAATGCTGGTGAGGTTTGAGGAGACACTCCCTGTGAGAGTGTATGTAAACACCAGAATGAGCAGAATAACAATCCATGTAAGGCAACAAGGAAATCCAGATGAACATGACTCAGTAGCCCAGGTTGGCTCAAACTTCTTGAGTCTGACAGTGGGCAGTTGATTTTAGGCATATTTAAACACAGCACAATTTTGGAAAAAAGTTTCCTAATAAAATGAACTCAATCCCATGTACAAACAAACAACAAAGCTTAAAACATGATCACATGAACCTAGGCTCTGCTCCATTTGTAAAGTCCCTGTGACATCTCCCATAAAAAAAAATGGCTTCTATTGAGTGAAAAACAAGTCTCAGCTAAGGGCCTATGGAGAATGGTGATATAAACATAAGAGTGTGTGGGAGTCAGGAGTGGCCTAGTCCTACAGATAGGACAGAGGTCAGCTAAGCTGCTGTAAAGTACACATGACATCTTCATAAGGATGGTTCTATTGCCTGAGAAACAGTGCTCAAGATAAAGGTCTAGAGAGGAAGTGTCTGGGATAAACACAGTAGTCTGGAGGAATCAGGTGTGAACTGGCCCTACAGACAACACAGACCACCAGAATATTAACCACATCCTTTTCCAGTTTTTTGGGTGGACATGTCCTCCATTGAGGAGACAACCCTGTGTGTTTAACAATCCTGTTTCCCTAAAGCTTATCTGTGAGCACAGAGACCTTATAGACTCTACACTTCATACACTGTGCTCACGTGAGAGTACACCCTAGAACAGCCACTCCACAAGTCAGTATAGAAGCTCTTCAGAAAATGCAAGGTCGAAGACCCATATGATCATCTATCGGGGACATATGAAAAGAATCTGTTGCAGTGCACCAAAACATGTGTCCACATGTATGCTTGTCCTGTATGGGATTCCCAAATGGATGAGTCCATAGCTGATGAATGAATAATCCAAACTGTATCGGAGAATGTTACAGGCATGGAGGTTGTCGCCTTTCAAAAATTAACTAGACTGAGACACACATCCTGTCATGTTAGGGTAAAACAAAGAACACTGTGACGTAGGCGATGTTCCATTTGGGAAGATGAAGGGTCTGGCAGGACAGAAGGAGAGAGCAGTATAGATAATGAAGGAGATAATCAAGTCCATGATACACCTGTATGAATGTATGGGAAAGAAGCCTATAGTTTTGTACAATTTACTTAATTTCTATATGTGCCAATTAGAGAATAGTCCATAAGCCATGAAAGTAGTGAGGGCCATACAAGAAGAGGAAAGGACACAGGAGTGAGGACACAAGAGTTGAGGTGGCAATGGGACTAAGGAATATGGTTAAAATATGTGATATTGTGTATGAAAATGTCATAAGCCTATTATTTTGTTCAAGGAATATATACTAAAAAACAAATTTGGTGGCCCAGTTTAACTGTAAGTTTTTGAAAGATTCCTTTAGCAATAGTCGGTACTAGGATTGTCACTATTGTTAGTAGTGGGGGTGCTGGGGATTGCACACATGCCTGGTCAGTGTTCCGCAACACAGCTACACTCTGATCCCAAGGTCTCCAGTCCCTTGAACAACCTCTATCAATATCTGAATGTACATTTCCTCTTGAATTTGCTGTCTCTATTTCTGTGTCAGTTAATTCTGAATGTTGAAAACAGGCCTTTGAACACTTTTACTTACCTGGTAACTGGACTCTCTGCATTGAGTCTCTATCTGCCTGCGGTACTGCTGGTATTTATGGCACGTACGTATCTTTACGTGTCCTGGTACAGGCTTCCCATAGGTGTATCTGTCACAAGATAAATGCAGAGACACCAAGGGTCTTCCTAAGGCAGAGACAGGCACACTCTTCCCACCCATTAGTCCACAGAGTCAACCTGTAACCTTAAATTGACTGTATGGTTTCATAGTAACAGCAAATATGGAGTACCACTTGAACTCTCTTACTAGATGTGTTAACAATTTGGCTCTGATATGATCCCCTGGGAGACACAATCTTTTCCCTTTTGTAGCTCTGAAAAGGTTAAGCGACCTGATCAGGATCCTTAGCTAGTAAATGTTGGAGCTGCGATAAATTGAAAATGGCAACAAGACTCAGAACTATTCTAACAGACCTCCTCAATAATTTCCTTCTTTCTATCAATTTTCTTTTAAGCATGTTTATTTTAAAGACAAGAAAATGTGAGTTAAGGCGTTTCTCTTCTGTTTCACTCAGGTACCTTTGCAAATTCCTTCTAGCACAGTTTAACTTCCTGTGGTTCCAGACTTAAAGAGCAGTTTCTTGTGCTGTGGCACGGGATCCTTATTATCAGGTACCGAAATTGAAACAGAAATGTGAGATGTTTGAAAGTTAAACTTGGGTGAAGTGGCTGGAACTGGAGCCAGATAAGGAGCTCTTGTTTTTCTGCTCTTTCTGCCAAACCATAATGGGTCAGCAGATGGCTGTATTTAGTGCCTGTGCTTCCTTCACATGGGTCAGAGGATCTTTTTAGGTACCTTCCCGTCTCCAAAGGTAGGAACTCTCTACTGCCACATACATTGATTCTGTCATTGTTGTCATCAGAATTAACATCAGTACATATGCAATGAATGATCAAGGATTCATCCATGCAGAGCAGTCAGGGACTGGAAGAGGAAATGAAAGCCATAGGGGAAACACGCCAGGATGGAAGGGCCCAGCCAGAGCATTTTGGCATAGTCTACAGGGAGACATTATCCTGGCTGTTTTGTGTCCAAGAATTTCTTAAGGATAGAAGCTTAAACACAGGAAACTCACACTCCACACACAGTCACGTTCATTTTTTCATCTTTAAAGAAGATGGCCTTTGGGACCTTTACTCGAACTTCAAATCTGGGAAGCACTATTGGGAAAGAGAGGAGAAATTCAGGGGAGAAATGACTTTTCTAGTCGTCTAAATGATCAGCTTCTGCCAAGAAATGGTGATTTCATGTTATTAAGGTAACGCCCCACCCCACCCGCCACCCCATAGAGTTAGAATGCTGAGTGGACATAGGTTATATCAGGTTTTGCAAATCACAGAGGCATCCACTTAAATAAGAAAAAGCAAACAATTGGCTTCTGAAAGTCCCAGAACTTTCTGGAAGTCTCATGTTGCTAGATGGATAGCCTAGCTAGAGTCAGATGAAGCCCAGCCTTAGCCATTGGAACTCAATGAGTTCAAAAGAATTCATCCTATGATGACCAAAAACTTATGACATCTACTTTCCCTTTTCAATCTTCCCAAGCCATACCGAATTCTTCCACGGTGAAGTAGTGCTCTCTCTTCACTCCCGATTGTTTTTGTAGCACTATTTTGTAGGAGCCTAGAATGGGCTCAGATGACAGGCTGAAGGACAGTTGCTTGAGCCCGTTCTCTGTGTTAATATCCCGCCACTGCATGATGCGATTTGTTTTCGGATCCTGTGAAACAGTTTGTAAATTTTCTGAGTAAATGAAATACTAGTTACAGCAATACCTCAAAGACCACTGTGATCATGATGGAAGCATTCGGGAACTTGTTAGCATTAATATTTTGGGGGGGTAGGGAGGAATGAAGGTAAAGAGGGATATAATGAACCAATCATCTGGAATGGTGGAAGGCTGCAACCCATAGCACTGCTACAACATTCCAGCACCCAGTTACTTTCAGCGGACTGATCTCTTTCTGAGTGTGAAACAGTTAAGTTTCTTACCTCAATGTAAGCCAGAGGAAACTGAAACAAAAGGGAAAATGTGTTAGTTTAGAACATCAGTTCTCAACCTATGGGTTATGACCCATTTGGCAAACCTCTGTCGCCAAAAATATTTTCATTATGATTTATGACAGTAACAGAATTATGGTTATGAAGTAGCAATGAAAATAATTTTATGGTTGAGGATCACCACAGTGTGAGGACTGCATTAAAAGGCCACAGCATTAGGAAGGTTGAGAATCTCTGGTTTAGAAATTTCACACTTATTGCAAATACAATGGGTTTATAGAATGGGCCTTCTGGTAGGAGTTTCAGCCAGAATTCAATGAACTTAATACCCAGTAACAAAGTCAATTACAAACCAACTAACCACCATAGAGAAACTGTAAGTAAATGTTCTAGAACTATCTGTGTTCCAGAACTACTCTGCGTGACATTATCATTAAGATGTCTATGTGCTATGAGACCCACCCTGGGCATTTGCAGTATGGAGATCACCTAATTTTTTTGTTCAGATCAGCAATGTTTTTAGTGTCGAATGGTGTTGTTAGTGTTAAATACATCCAATCCAAATGTTTAACTTTGGTTTCCTGTGAAGGCTGCATATGCCCATGCTACACAAGGCGCTGGCTTCCCATTCCTCATCTAAAGAGCTTCAAAGGGATTAGCTCATGCACTCAATATACACCTCCTGAACTTCATTTAACAGATCAACCAGTGCCTAATCATTGCCCTAGAAATACGAAGGACAAAAGGGCTCAGTATTTGCTCTTGCTTCAAAGGAGTGCTGCTGCTGACTAAGGCATGGGCTGCATGTACAGGGGTTTTTCAGGTGAAGTGTTTCTTTTTGATTCTTGGATATGTGGTCTTCCACTGGAGTTTAGTCAATTTACCTGCATCTATACTCTAAAGAAAACTGACCCCCCCATAGCTATCAGCTAGCAATAGTGCCTCAGCTAAGGGTGGGATTTCATGGACATCTCCCCTCTCCATGCTAAGGTTTGGTGTGGCTTGATCTTGGATGAGCTTGTGGATGTTAATGTAATCATAAAGTTCATGTGTCTGGCTGCCATGCTGAGTCTGGAGGACTGTTTCATTGCATTCATTCACTACCTCTGGTTTTTATAGTCTCTCCTTCCTCTCTGACACAGTAATCTCTGTTCCTTGGGGGAAGTGGATGTTTTTCAGATGTCTAATTCGGGCGTACACATTCCACAGTCAAGCTGGTGCTGACTGGAGCCATTATTCCCTACTGACTAACTGTCATAGAGCTGGAAGGTACCATCTACATTACTGGGGGATCATCAATCTCACCCAGCTGTGAACCTTATAAACTATGAGAACCTCTGGTCTGGCAAGACATGCCCACTTGTGCAATAGTAACACAAATGTCACGGAAGGAACAAGACACTCTCTGACTGGACTAAAGTCCCACTATGCAAGATGAAACCCACATTTGGCATCATTGTAGGGCCAAGAACCTATGGCTAGACATGACATAGCCCTAGAGGAGAACCCATTATTATTATGCTGCTAAAGGACATAGCATTAGACCAATTGCTATAGACTGATCTTTATACTTACAGATTATAGAGATTCTCAGTCCTTTTAGAGAAGCTTCTATTTATGGTAGATGGTGATTAACATAGACACCCACAGCTTGCTGAAGTGCCTGGGACAAGAGACTGTGAAATTCTATTTTATGCTTAAGAGAGTCCATTTAGGGAAGGACTTAAATGTTAAATACAAAGTACATGTGAGTAATACCCATGTTGGCCTAGAAATGGATTTCTCAAGGATGGCATGAAATAACAGAAACTACAAAAGAAATGATTGAAAATCATGTTTAAGCGAAAAGGTTCTGTACAGTGAGAGTCTCCATGATGTATAAAGAAGACACAGAGGCACTTAACCTGACTCTAATATAAGGAAGACATAGAATGGACAACGGTAACTGAACAGGGGTAAAAAATAGGCAAATGAGTAAAATAGAAAACTAGGTAAATGCATACCTTAGCAAGAGGCTAGAAAAGAGAATATTTCAGTAACACATCTTCATGAACCCTCCAATACCCATGTATAAAAGACTCACCAACTCATTCAGGGGGTGCAGATTTGTATCCATAGCGACAACACGAAATTTAACTGGACAAAGAGAGAGAGAGAGAGAATTTCCTAGTGAGTTCCAGAGACCCAGAGCTGCTCTGTGCCATGTTGAGGATGGCTTCTTAATTCCTGTGTCTATGATGGCTGCATACCTGGCTGTCCTGGTTTGTACATGGGTTTGTCTGTCTGGACAAAGACAACATTTTCTTGGTTCTTCACCATCACCTCATTCGTTTGGCTGAATTCGTGTTTTGGTCCTTTGACATGGACAGAGAGGGACACCTTCTCCTCAGAAGATGAGACTCTGGGGAGCTGAGAATGAGAGGAACACAAGACCCTTCACCATCTGACCCTTTGGAGTTCTGAGATTGCCTTTATACCTCCTCTCTTTCCATGGCACAGGAAGGATGTTGTGAGATCAATTTCGGTTTATGTATTAGGTATGGAAAGAAAACACAAATTTTCATGAGTCAATAGAAATATCAAACATGCAGCCATTTATCTGTAGTAAACATAATCTTGACTGAAAAAGTAGATCTAACTCTGTAACTGTGGTTGACTGAAAACTACTCTATTAATTGTCGTAGGAATTGTGTTGTGTCTTTTATGTCATGAGGATTGGTCCAGATGAAGCCCAGCAGTTATTCAGGATATCAATTACACAAAGGACATGAAGTCCTGATCAGTTGGAGTGCTTTTTGAAAGCTTATTACTTATGATCCGGAAATATTACAAAGTGGCAAAACTGTTCTTTCTCTGGGTGGTGGGATTTGTTGGACTTCAATGGGAAAGTAGCATGTGCCCAAGTATTGGCTCCTCCCATTTTGGGGTGGGATGATCTATGCTATTTGTTTATTGGGTAAATGTTGTAGGTTTCTATTGTTTTGAAGTACTAGATGGGTTTTTAGATTAATCTGTTTCAGAAATATGTTAGTATATATGCATATCTATGAAAAGCAAATTAGGACAGGTATCCAGTACTCACAGTGAAGGAGACGCAGTGGAACATGTCCTTGTCAACCACAAGATCATTGAAGAGACTTCTGCTTCCCCAGCTAAACTGCAAGGATGCTTTCACAGTCACTGGCTCACTCAGTTGGTATAGATGGAGGCAGATTTTCTCAGGGGTCTCAGTGCGGAGCTGGGAAGGAACCAGCGCCATAAACTTCCTGGCAAGGAAAGAGTTCAGGCCAGCTGAGATCAAATGTCATTGTCCATGCCTGTGGTTTCATCCCAATAATCATTACCAACCTCATTTCTACAGCTTGAGGTGGCAGGGTGACAGCGTGATACAGCAGAGCGGTCAGACAATAATCAGTGATGATAATAACTCAGCTTCAGTGCTGATATCCATCCAGTCAGGTTTAAATGGCCTGTACTCACTGACCTGAACATCAGGGAATTCTTGCTCCTCAGACTGATAGCTGGGATACCAGCATGGGACTGATCCAGACCCCAGGAACATTGGTTTCAGTGAGGAAACCTTGGAAATCTATGGGACCTCCTGTAGTAGTTCAGTACTTATCCCTAGCATAAGTGTGGACTTTGGGAGCCCATTCCACATAGAGGAATACTCCCTGAGCCTAGACACACGGGGGTGGGCCTAGGTCCTATCCCAAAGGATACAATAGACTCTGATGACACCTTATGGAAGGCCTCACCATCTAGGGAAAGCAGAAAGGATATGTGATAGTTAAGATTTTAGTCGGGGGTGGTGGTAGGGGAGGACGGGAGGGACAAGGGAACTAGGATTGACATGTAAAACAATCTTGTTTCTAATTCAAATAAAAAAAATAATAAAAAAAAACAAATGGCCTGTACCCCCTTCACTTAAGCAGCTAGCATTCAAGTTCTAGACAGATTTTACATTTTGGATTTTTTTTGGTGGGGGTTAACACAGGGTTTCTCTGTGGCTTTGGAGGCTGACCTGGAACTAGCTCTTGTAGACCAGGCTGGTCTTGAACTCACAGGGATCCACCTACCTCTGCCTCCTGAGTGCTGGGATTAAAGGCATGTGCCACCATTGCTTGGCGATTTTTAAATGTTTTCATGGGATGAATAATCATAATTTTCATAAAACTTATCAAGATTGTTTTTAATTACCATTCTTGAAAACTAACTCAAAACTGTTCTTATTTTCAGGTACTCTTAACCCTAAGATTTAAAAAGTGACTGTGCAATTCTTGGTTGCTTGATTCACATATGTTACACTTGAGCAAATGCCAAAAAGACAGGTCTGTAGGAATCATTCCCTACTGCTTTCTGGAATTCAAGTTTTTCTACCCAAACTAGCCCAAAATCTAGCCAGTCACTGCTACGTCACACAATAAAAACAAAATCAAGAGGTAGCTTTTGTTTTTATGACTTTAAATATATTTTTCTGATAAAATGATAACAAAAGCCAGTCAACAACATAATCCTGATAATGTAGTTGGTTGAACACCAAATAATGAGTTCTACTCGTAGTTTAATAAACGGGTGTTACTTTAAGACAAAAACATCCATTCAGTTCTGGTGTGTCTGAAGTCTTGAACTGTAGGCTACACAGTTTAAACCAGGAGTGCCAACAATGTAAATACTTATCTTCAAAGTGACTAAATTGTTCAAACAAATAAGAATGTCTCTGACCACTTGGATTTTAGATATTACTGGAACAGTCATAAGAGAAATGTTGTTCTAAATTATATTGCAGCTCAGTATAATAACACGGGTATAGAATTGAAAAAATATCATATAGAATCATGGAAAGCATAATTCACTTACTATCTGTTAAAAAGCAAGAAATTATATAAAGAGATTTGTGGGAGAAGGTACTGTGAGAGGAAATTGGTGGTGCTGGATCAGAAGAGGAACAATATGGATGAGCATCTTGGCGGTACTCACGGTTGTCCATAGAATGAAGAAGCAGAAGGCAGGAAGGCAAGAAGAACTGAAAGGAGACACTGCAGAGCCTTTCTGCCCTTCTTCATGGTGTAGGAAGAAAGGAAAAGAATACGGAGCCTCTGGTGTCCTCTTCCCTGATACTGTCTCCAGATACTCACTGATACACAGAGGTTTATTTATGGGTGCCCTGTGCAATCAGGGAGCTCCACCCTAGGTGTCCAAACAGACAAGAAGAATTTTCCAAGATTTTTTTTTGTTAGTGTCACTGTATTCAGTGGTGGCCTCAGTACAACTCAAACAAATTACAACAGTCTCAGGAAAGGTGCCAGGGTAGTTGTGGATAGTGTTGGTAAAAGGTCAAGGTAATAGAATTTACTTAGCTTGAATCAGAGCAGACCTTAGTACCACTGACCAGTAAATCTCTGCATCAGGTGGTTGTGCTATGACATTTTCTATCTCACTGCTTCTAGTCAGCTGGAATCTAAGGATATAACACCTCAGTTTCTCTTTCCTCATTTGAGAGTCAGTACAGCAGTCCAGGTTAGAGATTTTCAGTTCTTCGGTCTCTGGTCATTCAAGTATCTGCTTTTATGGGTCGTATGTGTAAAGAGGGGATTGTGGAAACTGGATGCTACAAGTCACTATGTCTAACTCTTCATTTTATTAGAGGTTCACAACCTCATCTAGAGGTACAGTTGAGAAGTCTTAACTCCATAGTCTACAGAGAAGCCAGATATAGTCTGTGCAACTAAAGGTGGTGGCTTTGAATGCTAAGGTGATCAGCCTTTGGGATATAACTCAGTTCCTTTGGATTGGCATTAAGGTGTGAGTTGGGTTACACAGTAGCATTTCCCTTCTAGATCCTGGGGCTGTTTGATGTTGCAAAGAGCTTATGACGGTGGCATGAGAGGAAGGTCTAGCATAAGCTAAGTCAACTTTAATCTTGGGCACTAAGTAAAATCAGAGAGCATGCTAATAGGGGATGTAGGGTTAGCATGTAAAGGCTGGAAGAGAAATAAATCTTCTGTATGTCATTGATTGACATATAAACTTGAATTAGTCATCAAAAGGAAGCCCCATCAACTCCTGAACTGGTCCTTTCACTCAAAACCCCACTGAAACAATAATTACACTTTTCAGTCTTCACTGCCTGCTCTTTATTTTTGGGTATTACAATTAATGGACTTCATTCATGTAAGATGATGCTACAAGCAATGCACACAAAACCATTAACAGGTGCTGACAATGCTGGATAACATCAGACAGCCAGGCACATCTTAGACAGTGCATAACCCAGACTCAGAATTCACAGATGTGTTTGTGTTAGAGAATAGGCATGCTACAATGATTTATTTGAGCTTTTCCAGTCAGAGTAAAAAACGGGGTACAGATTTTCAAATCTTTAAAAAGCCCATGAGAAGGCCTGGAGACCAGAAGAGCATTGGCACATCTCAAGTGGGAGTCTTTCATTGGAATAACGATGCTGCAATACAGCTAAGCTTAACCATGTGAGGGCCTATGAAACTAACTTGGAGTAAGAGCTAAAATGGCTTAAATAATGAAAGGATAGGAATCTTTTGTGTTTAGCAGGATAGCTTATGTGATTGTATGAGAGGATGACTAGAAGTCTAGATGCCCCACTTGATGGCTGGAATAGTTACCTAGATATCCTGTGATGGTGTTCCACACTGAGAGACTGGGAGCTAGGCAGACACCTTGGCAGGCTGACAGATAGGGAGATGGGTTTTGGCTAGGTAATAACAGTGGCAAACCTCCAAGATGACTGGCATCTTCCTTACTGTGGTGGTTGAATGAGAATAGACCCCACAGGCTCGTATGTTCGAGTGTTTAGTCACAAAGGAGTTAAACGGTTTGAAAAGATTAGAAAGTGTGGCCTTGTTGGGGGGGGAATGTGCCACTGGGGATGGGTTTGAGGTTTCAAAAGTCCATGCTACCAGAATCTCTCCTCTCCTCTCTCTCTCTCTCTCTCTCTCTCTCTCTCTCTCTCTCTCTCTCTCTGTCTCTCTCTCTCTCTCTCTGTGTGTGTGTGTGTGTGTGTGTGTGTGCGGCTCTCTCTGTCTCGGTCTCTCTCCCTGTGTGTGTGTGTGTGTGTGTGTGTGTGTGTGTGTGTGTGTGTGTGTGTGTGTGTGTGTTTCTCTTTTTCTCTTTCTTTTCTTATGGATCAGGTTGTAGCTCTCAGCTACTTCTCCAACACCGTGCCTCATGCATGTGGCCTTGTTCCCAGCCATGATGATAATGGACTAAACCTCTGAAACTCTAAGCAGGAAATTGGTATCAGAGATTGGGATATTGTTGTGATGGGCCTGGAATAATGTGAACTTCTGGACTTTGGACTAGAGAAGTGGTTGAACACTTTAAGTGTAACTTACTGCGCTATCCAAGTAGGAACATTGACAGTGGTGCTGAGGCCAATTTAAATTGTGGCAGCCTGGCTCAAGAGTTTCAGAGGGGACGAATATTAATAAGTGGCCTAGAGGCCATATTGTGATATTTTGAAAACAAATAACTGCTTTCCCCCAATGTAAAAATCAGCCTGAGGCTAAATGGTATAGTTTTTAATTAATGTTGTTGGCAGAATATACATCAAGACAGCCTCCTATTGATGTTGTCATGTAGTTATTAGTAATCACTGTTATGCAGACCTATGATGAAAAGGAGAAAGTTGGACAAAAAGAAACCCAAAATTTACACTTTGAGGAGAAACTGGGTACCAGGAAATGGAATAGAACAAAGTCCAGTGCTCAAGGAGATAAAATTTTTTTAAAAACCCAATGCTAAATGGAATAAGGAGATTTGTGATGTCAGGGAATTACCCTGCCCAGTTAAGCTTCCAAGTTGTGAAAAAGAGTTAAAGGAAACCTTAAGCATTGAAACACTCTATCAACAACAGACAGCTGATGCAAACATGACTGAAAGAAGGGACCCATGTTCCAGCCTTATCAAGAGGCTGAATTTGGCAGTATCAGTCACATGGTTTCATCTTTAGAATTAAGAATACAAGAAGGGTTGTGGAAACTTCCTCCATGTCTAACAAGAGCCACTAAGCCAGGCATGTGTCAGGGGTGTCCCTGCATGGAGGCCAGAGAGGCCATTGTGTGAAGCTGTGAAATTGAAGCCTGGCTTGCTTTGGAGATAACCATTAGAGAGTTCAAATACATTGACAAAATACCATAGATTTGATTCAAATTATCATTAAATGAATTTATTAATTACTGCTAGCAGGCCAAGAGTCTTAAATCCCAACTGAAGGCGTGTTATGCAGATCTGCCTAGAGGAAAGGTTTTTATAGATGGACACCACAACTATCTCAATTGTGTGAAGCTGAGTGAGCAACTGCTTTTACCCCCCTTAACTTAAAAAAGCTGTCTCTGTCCCCCTGTTTACACAGGTAAAGGAGCTGTCTCACTCCGTGGTACACATCCAAAAGTGGGTTTAAAAACACCAGCACAATTGATTATCTCAGAGCATTTTTACAAGGTTGGGGAGGGGGCAAGGAGTCTGAGTTGCTCTAAACTCATCTTTTAGAAACTTGGAATGGGTACCTAGCACAAAATGAGTCTTCCCTTTTGGTGTGTTTAATATGTTCTCCTAGTGCAAAAAGAGTTTTCCTCAGCCATCACAAACAAGGATATTGGCGATGTCAGAGTCATGGTATATATGCAAAGGAGAGTTGCATAGCTGGTGTGGAACCAGCCCAAGAGAGAGTAGTGTCTTTTAGTCAAGAAAGCCCAAACTGGTTGGAGACCTGAAGAGCTTTTTGTCATCATACCTAGAGATGTAGAACTTGGAGATGGTCCTGCTGGGTTTTGGTTTGCTTTTGTTGGGTATTTCCTCGTTATGCTCCTTTTCCTCCCTTCTGGAATGGTAATACATATTCTATGCCATTGAGGTTTGGAAGTGTGATCTGCTTTTTGGTTTTCATTTTTCTGAGGAAAACAGTCAAGAGATTGCCTTGAATCTCAGAAGATTTTGGCCTTCTAAATGGTGTTTCGACAGTGAATGATTATGGGGACTTTGGAAATTGCACTGAATTCATTTTTGCCTTATGATATGGCTGCAAGTCTGTGCAGGCCAAGGAGTGGCTTGTGGTGATTTAATAAGGATGGCCCCTATATTCCCATTCATTGGATGATTAGTCACCAGGCACTATTTGAAAGGATAAAAAGAATTAGGGAGTGGGGCCTTGTTGGAGGAAGTCTGTGACTGGGGTGGGCCTTCAGGTTTCAAAACCCATTCCAGGCCCAGATGCCACTCTCTCTCCATGGATCCGTCTCTCTGTGCATCTCTCTCTCTTTGCCTGTGTATTAGGTTGTAGCAATTCCCTACTGCTAACGCACCTGCCTGTGTGCTGCCATGCTTCTCAGGACAATGACAAGGGACTAAGCCTGTGAAACTGTAAGCGAGCTCCTAATGAAATGCCTTCACTGATAAAAGTTGCCTTGGTCATTGTGTCTCTTCACAGTAATAGAACAGTGACTAAGACACTAACCTTTGACTTTCAACCTTGCTGTCTGAGCTAACATCTCCTACTGCAGATGGAAGTTTCTCCCCTCTTGGTCCTATACTCCTTTAGTCCCAAATACACACACAGAGGCTTATATTAATTATAAATTAGTTGCTCAGGCTTCTTTGTAACAAACTCTTACAAGTTAAATTAACCCATAATTCTTATATACATTTAGCTATGTAACTTTGTATCTTTCTCAGTAAGGTTTCTCATCTTGCTTCTTCTCCATCTAGCTGGGGACTCATTCTCAGCCTTCATCTTCCAGAATTCTCCTAGTGTGGTAGCTCTGCCTATACTTTCTGCCTGAGTACTGGCCAGTCAGTATTGTATTAAATCAATATGAGTGACAAATCTTTATAGTGGACAGGAGCTTTATCATCCTACTGACGAAAAAAACACTCAACGACAGTGTCTCAGACTCAGAGGATAGTACCCTCTGCCCACCTGAAGCTAAGGATACTGCACATCTAACACCCATGAATGTCAAGTCCCCACCTTGCTTTAGCTGCCTACAGATGTTATATTCCAATCACTTTTCCCATTTTTGAGACACAATACCTGACAAAAGCAATGTAAGTAGGGTACTTTGACTCACCTTGAGGGCCATAGTATGTAAATTAGAATCCAAACCCAACTGTTGCAGTTGGCCTTCTCCTCTCACAGGCATCACCAGGTTCTATGAGTCTCTAGCCAATGGATGTCTAAAGGCCATGGTTTTCACCTGGGGATATGAGGTTTACAGCAAAGAAGGTGTTTGTGTGGCCACACTGCCTTCTCTCCACCCCTTCCCAGAATCCTGTCTCAGATTCAATGATGAGAAGGGAGCCAGGTTCTGCCCTGGAGGCCCTGATTCCTCTCTTCAGACCTCTTACCATGCTGTCTGTCTGTGGTGTTGGGCTTCTCCTCAGAGCCTCTGAGGTGATGTCTGTTATATGTCTTTCTGTTCATGGTATCAATAATTCATTTACTAAACTTCTAACTGACACCCCCAATCTATTTTAGTGAACTCCTTGAGTCTGACGCCTCTGAGAATTTTCACAGTTTATCATGGTGGGGGTGTAGTGACAGGAGTACATGGTGACTTATCACATTGTCTCTGGAGCCATTGGAGGCAGAGAGCAATGGAGGCTGGCGTTCAGCTGGCGTTCTCTTTATTACTGAATCCAGGATTCCAGGCTGTGGATCTGTGCCACAGTACATTAGCATGAGACTTTCCACCTCAGGTAAGCCAAATTAAAACTTCTCAATGGTGAGTCCAGGTTCTAAATACAGACAATGTCGAATATATTGATCTGTGACAGCAAAACTGCTAGTACCCTCTTCCAGAGCCATGCTGAAATCCAGAGAAATTAGTCCACATCATCAGGATTCCCTGTGTTCGATAGTTTGACTAGAGACAAGTTCTTGTAGCTTTTAGGCCCATAACTGTCGATGTTTCTAGGCATCAAGAGTTCCCAATATGCAATGACATAAAAGACCCTGGAACTTGTCATGGATCTGCCAATCACATATTGCAAGTTCTATTGGTGACTTAAAAATAAAATCCAGACAAGAGCAACTTAGTGGAAAAGTGCCTTTTCCTGGCCACAGTTCCACAGTGTAGTTCATCATTGTGGGGGAGTCAAGTCAGCAGAATCTAGAAGCTGCTGTTCACATCATAGCCACAATCAGGAAACAGGATGAATGTATGTTTGCCTGCTCAACATGAAGAAGCAATGTGTGCTACACATGCATGTTTGGACACTTATGAGATAAAATGGGAAGGAATTGTTGTGTTAGCACACTTGTTACAGGTATTAATCTCTACAACCATGGGGTCAACAAAGCAGCATTTCAGTTCAGTGAGGGACTGTCACCAACAGACAGGAACTGGACATGGCTACAGACAAAAATGCACGGAGGATGCAGAAGGAAAGGGAAGCTTCTGACTTCATTGCTATTTTGAGTCAGAGGAATCCAAACTTTGTAGACTTTGTGTGTGATGGAGTTGGCCCACCCAGACCATCTCTTTTTGGGCTAGAGTTTAGGGAGATGATCAGTAAATTCACTTTGCAAGTTTCCTTCACAGTACCACCTGGATTTGTGTTTCATGATGTGGCTCCTGAGATGTGTGCAGCCCACAACGTACATGAGTCTCCTCTGCTTCTCCGTAGGGAGCAACCCTTGAAGCATGTCCTCATGAGAAGCAAACTAGGAAGGAAATTGTAACGTTCAGCAGAGCCATGGTGTCATGCCAAACACGATCTTATGTGGAATGTGCAGCTTTGACAAAATGTGGTTTCTTCTCTTTTGGTTTTGTTTTTTATATTTATTTGTGGTATCACAGCATGGCATATATATGGGGGTCAGAGAACAACTTGAAGGAGTCAGTTCTCTCCCTTCTCATGGGTTCCGGGTATTGAATTTGGGTCACTAACCTTGCTAGTTAGCTCCATATCACTGTTAGCTTCAATGTGGGGCAAAATCACCATCTGGGTTCAGGGCAGGGTGGACTCTGATTGGTAAACACATGGGTTGTTAGCAGATAAACCAAAGTCTAAAATCAACATTTCTTGGAAACATGTGCAGAGAGTTTTTGTATGTCAGGAAGATCCATTATTTCTCTTATCTTCACACATAAGACCAGATATCAAGTCTAGTGCTTGAAGCCATGTTCAACACATAACTGGACACTCTGGTTTGTCAATATAACAGCACCTCAGCTCTCTATTTTCTAAAGCTCTTGTTGAGGTATCCAGGAGGAAGAACATATAATGAAGCCTTCAGACACTCAAAGCAGATGAGCACCACCTTGGGATCCTCAAACAATACACACCCTTTGTGCAGACTAGGAAGTTAAGAGATGAAGTGTATGCCAACTTGTGATTCTCAGGTCCCAGGAACGCTTTCCTACAATTTATTCTCAAATAGTTATATAAAAACATAGGCCTTACCTAGTTAAATGTTTGAGAATTAATAAAGCATGACAGCAGCCGATCAAAATGGATGCATATAAAATTGGGTGTCAATATGTTCATACAAGATGAGGTGAATTACAGAGCTGACCGTCAGTCACAAGTGAATGAAGTAATCAATGAAATAGAAGTATGCAGTAGCATGGCACAAACATTTGATGGCCTCCTTGAATATAAAATGTATTTCTGGGACCAAGACTCGCTTTTCTGTGTAAAAATCCCACAGCACATATATCACAGGGACCCAAGTCACAGAGACATAAAACATGGTTTGGATATGACAGACTCTTTCAGAGTGGTGGTGTTAGTGTGTGCTTGGCTTCTCATGATGTGAGTCATTTGGAAATTCACTGGCGACACAAGAAAGTGTGGGCTCCATTTGCATTTCATAATAGGGCACAGGCTGATTCAGAGAGCAAAGCTTTAGTCATAGTATCTCCATTTGCTCCTGTGTCTTCTTGGGTGTTTTTAAAAGTTATTAGTAGAATAGTAACTAGAGGCTCCAGATAAGCTGTCTGTATCTCCTTGACCCTCCAAAAAGGCCAAAGTCTAAAGCTCTGGCATTATTTCTTTGTTTGCTTCAAAGTGTCCTTTGCCCATGACAGATTCACCCTCTCTGAGTCAGCCCATGTCCTGTTCTCCATTTCTCCATTTTGTATGAAACATTTTTCAGGATTTTTGGTTAGGTTTTCTTGCCCTGAGAGACTCCATTTTATCACCAGCTTTGATGTCATCTTGAGAATGGAGGCTGAATGTATCCTGGACAAACAATAAGGAAGACCATCTGTAGAGCACCACCCACAAGGACTGATGAGAGCTTATCCCTGGAGGTTGAAAGTGTTCCACCCAGTGAGGTTCTCAGGGCCAGTGGAGAATGTCGGGGAACATTGTGAATTACAGACCTTTTGGAATAAGGCCTATGTGGTTTGAATGAGAAGGTTCAGTCCTTGCTGTCACTGTTTGGAGAGGCTTGGTAGATGTGGCCTTGTTGGAGGAAGTGTGACACTGAAGACAGGCTTTGAGAGTTTGGAGAGTCATACCACACCCATGCCATGTCCTTTCTTCTCTCTGTTTGGGATGTGAACTCTTGGCTACTGCTCCCGCATCTCTGCCCCATTCTCATGGCCTTCTATCCCTCTAGAGATGAAAACATTGAATTTTTCTTCTCGGCAGTGTCTTCATGTCAGTACTTTATTAGAACAACAGGAAAGTAATGACTAAGTCATCTCAAGACCCATACATAGTTCCTGGTGGTTGGAAGAAGTCAAGAGAGTGACTAATAGCTATTTGACAAACAGAAAATTGATGAACAAATACCTCATTGAAAATACTGATGTCAAAATTCCCATCACCAAACAGGCAAGCTTAATTTAATGGGCATGTATAATCTTCTGTAGTGGGCATTGAATAAACATTACTGTAACTTGATATGTGTGACTGTCTACAAGAACTAACTCCATGTTGAGTTGCAGAGCTAATCTTGTTGGCCTCAGATTCATCACTATGTAAAACATGTTTAAAGTTTTTATTATATTTATTTTTTAGTGTGTGTGTGTACTGAAGCACAGGTATGTGTGTGTGTAAAACACGGAAGACAACTGTGGGAACCTTTCCTCTGATTCTACCAATAGTTTCCAAGGATCAAACAAAGGTTTTAAGCTATGGTAGCAAGCATGTTTAACTATAAAAATTGTATCAGAGAATATTCACCCAGTTATCAGCCACAAGGCTTTGGCCAGGGCACTAAGGGACCAGCTAAGCCACATGTATTCAATCAAGGGTTTTCAAAGAGGACTCATGCCTGTATCCCAGAACTGGGGAGGCTGAGGAAGGAGAAATGTTGTGAGTTGGAGGACAGCCAGAGCTACATAATGCTTTCAACTTGGGCTACAGAGTTTCAGAAAAAGAAACCAAACCAGAAAACAAAACCCAGAAATACACACAAAAGAGCCCTGTGTGACAGCCATGTGGCTGTCAAAAGGCAGGCAGAGACTCTCAAATCAGACTGTGCTTCTAAAGGTTCCCAGGCATATTCAGCACCCCAGCGTTTCCTACAGTTTTGTAGAACACGCTGCTGAGGCTTTATGTTTAGTTTTTATTTTGATGCAGTCAAGTGTCACCTGGGGAGATGTAATCCCATGTGAAAGAGTGCCCAGATCAGATTACCCGATGGTTATATCTTTGGGAATGGTCTTCACATTTGCTGTGGGAAGGCCATAGCCCTGTTGTGTCTCTCATCTCTTCTAGATGCTGCTGGGAAAGAGAACAAGTCTATAAATTTGTAGGGACATGGAATTAGTGAATAGGAGTCCTGGCTCCTGGGATAGCATGTGGTCCAGTTTGGATGCCTTGGGTCACACTTAGTCATCCAGTTACTACAGGACTGTTGGAGGATGTCACATTATTTAATTTTGTTTTCTAACACAATGTCTCACTCCATGGCCCAAGCTGACCTACAACTATATACCTTAGAGGGCTCTCCACTTCTAGTGAGTCTTCTAGATGGACCCTGTTTAGGTACCATCCTGCGCTCACAAAAGGTGTCTGTCTCAGTCTGGTCTTCCCTCACTCAGTGATTCAGCCTCTGGGGCATTCTTGTCAGGATGTGGCAGACAGGAAACAGAGGACAGTATTTACCTCCCTTCATGGTTGACTCAGTCTGTTTCTACCTCCTCCATCCAAATCAGTCAACCACAGACAGTGGCTAAGCTGGCACAAATCTGGTGGTCCTGGGAGCTGTCACCCCTGTTGCTGTATTACCCTGCTGTCCAGACTCACAGCCTAAGGAGTTCAGAAAAGCAGTGTGGTTAGATGTGTGCAGTATGACCTCCTGGAAGAAGTGAACCTGCTCTTATTCACCCTGAAGAAGGCACTGATGCCAGACAAGAGAGACAGGGCCACCCAAGTCTAGTTTATGAGCTGATGAGGTTATTGGGGTGACTTACAGGCTTTCAGCTGAGGGGTCATTAACAGGGGCATGAATGATGACTGGTGGACTCTGTAACATCAGGAGTTCCATGTCCACATGACAGGCAGCTTCCCTGAAGAGTCTCCTCTACCCACAGCCATTGTTTACTGACTGGTAAACTCAGGAGAGACCTTGTGAACTTCCAAAGCCCAGTCAGTTTCAGTACCCTCCTTGGTCTTCCCACCTCTGTCCTCCCTCCAGGAGGAAAGGCTGCAGTGTGGAGGAGATAGTTACACAGTCACGCCACACAGCAGAACTGCAATCCCAGCACTCAGAAGGCTGAGTCAGAAGGATCATGAGTTTAAGGACAGCCTGCCAATGTAACAGGAGGCTCTTCAAATAAAATCTTAAGAGAACAAATTAACAGGATATAAGCCTGTCTTCCCAGGGATCATATGGCAATTCTGTCTTTACTACATTTCCAAGAATCCTCTTTGACTCCTAGCCCCCCCTGTCTTGCTTTCCTATTAGCCAACAGTACTTTACCTATCAACCAATAAGACAAACATATACACAGAAGTACTTCCCCTATCATCTCCTCTTTTCTGTCTAAGTAAAAAAAGTAATTTAACATTAACATAGTAAAATATATAACTAAGTTATCAAGGAAGAACTATAGTTACAATATTTAGTTCATTAACATTAGGAAGATCTAAAGAAAATATTCTATCATCTATCCTATCTTTGTGAGTCTAAGATCTTATATGTAACTTATCTTTTATCATAACTAAAGAAAACAATAACCATAACTATCTGTCTTCAACTCCATCAAAGACCACAGAAGGATAATATATAAACTCTAGATCTGACAGAGACATCTCGCTACCTGGACAGTAACCCATTTTTTTTTCTGTAACGTTGGGGCATCCATCTTCAACCTCTAGGCCACAGTGTGTCTGACAGACTTCTCCATGAAGCAGGAAATTTTAAACTGTCTGCCTGCATTGGCAGTTTGTCAGTCAATTTCCTCTGTGTCTTGCAAAAATTCTCTTACAAGCCTATGGATATTTTTAAATACACTGTAAACCATTAAGTGTTTTTCTTCATATGAAACTGTCTTTACTGTTAATCTTTACCTTTTTCTGGCCACTTGCTCTTTTATCTGCTAAACAACATTGGTAACATTAAAGCGACAGCTGTTTTGCTGCTGTCTTTCCAAGATGGGGGTGGGGTTATCTTTAAAGCCAGGACTGAGAGCTGTGCTTATTGCCTTGGTCTATGCTACCATCAAGCAACAGGCTGCTGGCTTGAAGATCCAGCTGCTTGTACACACCATTGAATTGTTAGCAAGAGCCCTGTGACCCCCTCCCCCACTTATACTGAGACAGGAGACCTCCTTTAAAGGAGCCTATCGAGTCTCTGCTTGTCTCTAGCAAAACAGAGACCACCCGAGAAAATGCTGCTACCAATAAGTCAAGCTTGTCTCTGTTCTTTTGCTTCTAAAATCCCCTTTTAAGTTTTTGTGAATTTTTTATGTGGAAGTTCGTAAAACCACATCCTGACACTATTTGTAAAGATAACTCTTTCTGCCAGCCACCTGAGTTCTGCTGCCAGGTTAGGGCACCCAAATAACACACAGAGATTAATATTATTTCCAAAGCTGCTCACCAATGACTAGGATTTCTTATATGCTAGTTCAGCCTTAATTACTAACCATAACTACTAATCTATATATTTTTAAAGACTTATCTTACCAAGGACACGAGCCTTATGCGTTCTGTCATCCCGGGGATCACATGGCGACTCAGTCTTTACTACATTTCCCAGAATCCTCCTTGACTCCTAGCCCCACCCATCTTGTTTTCCTATTAGCCAACAGTGCTATATTTATCAACCAGTAAGACAAATGCATAACAAACAAGGACTTCCCCCATCACAGACCTATTAACCAAAATAATTGATCTTTGAGCAGGCTAAAACATAACACTAAAATAACTAACAGGAAGTGTAAGTCAAAAATAATTGTCATGTGGTGTCTGAAAAATATCACTGAGCCCTGCAAGAAGACAGATATTGCTCCCACCCTCTTCAAACACTGATATAATTATGGTTTTTGTCTTTAAAGATGCTGTGCTGTGAGCTTTGGCACCAAGGGACTTTGAGGCATGAGTCTGTTCTTGGTTACCCACTAATAAAAGGATTCATATATTTTAATCAGCGTCATTTACATGGTTGTCAATAACTATCTCCTGTGGATAGTTTCATTAGATTTGTTTATATGATTGATGTCTTGGTAAGTCATGTGTATGCCTAGAAATGTATATACCTGATCAGTCATGTATATACTTAGAAATTTATTATTTCCTCTAGACTTTCCAATGTACTGGAGTATAATCTTTTAAAATAATTCCTAATCATCATCCCCCACACACATGCCCCCTCCTGTGACTGGAGGTCTACAGTGATAGTTCACGTTTCCTGCAACTAATGTCATGTTAAAGTCTGTGTTTAGCTGTTCTCTACAGACATGATTATAATTACTGCCTTCTCCTAGTGTACACTAACCCTGATAAACGTCTGAGGTCCTATTAGGGAAGGAACCATCGACTGTGTGCATGTTTAGTGTCATCAGGTTGTTTCCTTGAGGAAGTCAACTGCCCTTCCCTGTAAACTGGCTCTTCCAGGGAATTGGCTTTGACCATTTTTATATACTTGACCTGAAACTTTTCTGCTTATAAAAATCAAGTGAGCGGTCAGGAGGCTTATTTATATTATTTGTAGTCATGATCATTAAGTAGCCAATTTGGTGGTTCTGTGGGAGTCACATTACCCTATCTCTTTGACTTGGCTGTTGATTATGCAACTGCATTGTTGTAGATTCAGTGGTCCTGATTGTTCAATATTTGGAGGTCCTAATTCCTAACATGGTGCTAGTGAGAGATGGGGGCATTTGGGAAATTATTAGGTCATGAGTGTGGAACTTTCACCCACATAATTAGCATCCTGTTAATAAGCCCAGAGACCTAGTTTGAAGACTATGTCTACATTTGAGCAGACCAACTCATCACCAAAAGTCATGGAATTGAGGGAAGCATTTTCAGAAGCTCCAGAGTGTGACTCCTGTCCAGCAATGCCATGGGCTGGACACTGTTTCAGTGTGGAATTTAGCTCCTCTGTCCACATGGACTGCAGCTTTGGTAGGTTAAAGAGAATTGAATATTACGCTAGGTACTTTATTGCTGTATTTTATCATTTCATCTTCCCATAGTTATTTTCCTTTCCTTGTCTCACTTCCTTTTGGCCATTTTATTTTATTCATTCTTTGAGAATTTCATATATTTAGACAGTATGTAAATATATTCATACAGTGGTGTTTTGATATCACCCATGTCGTGTTCCTCTCCCAACTGCATTTTCTCCTTTCCCTCCTCCTCCTCTTCATCTTGATTTTTCTCTTTCATAAGCCACTGGGTCTGGTCAAAGCTGTTTGTCTGCCTGTGGGTGTAGGGCCATCCCCTGGAGCGTTTCTCCAATTTCTTACTTTTTGCTTGGTGGTAATAAAAGAGCAGTGCTTATATTTTTAACATTTGCTGCTACCATGTGATAATCCTTCATTACTGTAGTGGGGGAAAAAGGATTCAGCTACATCTGACCAGAACAGTAACAAAGCAGGAAGCACACACTAAACTCCAAACAAGGACGCAAAGAATCTGAGCCAGGCATCTAGCATAGCTCAACTGTGTCTCACAATAGCATTTATTCTTTAAAATCCCATCCATCTACACGTACCCTAATTTGAGTAGTCTCCTATATCTGATTGCACCTCCAAGTGAGATGCATAAAAACTCTGGAAACACATTGTTGATCCTGTTTCCTTACCAAAGTGAATTCAAGAAAAAAAATGCACAAGAAGCTGTGCCTCACTAATCTCCAGAAATGTTTCTATTGTTAAAATCCCCCAGGAAATTTTCATTTTGTTCTAGAACTTACTGCATTTGCCCAAGCAATTTTGACTTTCCCTGAAAATTAAATAAAAAATGTTTTAAGAAGTAGAAATTTATTTGAGACAGATCTGCTGTATCCTTCCCGCCATGTCTCTCCCTCCATTTGTTCTCATCCTTTCCCAGATCTGCTGACACCACCACTGCTTTTTGTTGTCCTTGTTTTGAGACAGATTTCTCTGTATCCCTGGCTGTCCTGGAATTCAGTGTGTAGACCAGGCTGGCCTAAAACTCAGAGATACACCTATCAGTGGGATTAAGGTCTTATACCACCACTCCTGGACATATATATATATATATATATATATATATATATATATATATATATATATATATATGTGTGTGTGTGTGTGTGTGTGTGTGTGTGTGTGTGTGTGTGTGTATCCTCTTTTTTTACTCTACAGTTCCTTTGTATATATTATGGATTCCTCATGAACAAGTGGGCCTCTGTGTCTATGTGTGTTTCTTGAGTTTCTCCTTGGCTCACTTCTGTTGTTGGTTTTTGTTTTATCACCATATCATGTTATGTTGTATATTATAAATATCCCTTAGAAGGCTGTTTGCTTTCTTTTCATTCTTTCTTTTTTCCTGTTTTGGTTTCTTGAGACAGGAACTCTCTGTGTAGCCCTGTCAGTCCTAGAACTATTGCTGTAGACCAGGCTGCCCTCAAACTCACAGAGATCCACCTCCCTCTACTTCTCTCTCTGCTGGGACATGAGGTGGATCTAGATGGAAGAGGAGGTGTGAGGGGAACCTGAGAGGAGTAGAGACTGGGCAAACTTTACTCAGTACATTATCATGTGAGGCAAAAAATTTTTCTAATTTCAATAAAAAGGAAAAAATAAAGAAAGACATAAAAGAAAGTGCTGGTCAAGTATTCGACCATCAGGGTATAATCCTTGCCTTTTTATTTTTCAGACAGTCTGCTTATGAAGCCCAAGCTCACCTGGAACTTGCTAGGTTGCCTAAGTTGCTCTTGAATGTACAATCGTCCTGCCTCATCCTTCAGAAATGCTCTGAATGCAGGCTTGAATTCCCACTTTCTTCTTGCTTTATAGTGGTTTCACTGACTTTTGTTATGGAGGAAAGGCTGCCATTGAGTTACCCTTCATGTACTGAGGGCCTGTATTATTATGTCGTTTGTACAATGTTCCCATTTTTCACAGTGCATGTTATTTGTTTGAATGTCATGTCTGTTCATTTCAAATGTGGGGTATGGTGGAAGGCACTAAATGAGCATGGAATAAATTTGGATTACATGAAGAAAGAACCAAAGACAGAGGGAGACTGTCTAGAAGTATTGAATTTATTTATCATGATTGTTTGCATTATAATTGCAGAGAAAAATCACCATCTTGAAGGGGCTTGGGGACTCCAGCAATGGCTTGTCCACAGATAGGAGTTTCAAAAATTTTGTTTCTCTGTGCATGTGGAGAGAAGAAACAAAACATCAGAATAATGTAATTGTAACAGGGTATGGACAGTAGGGTTTTCTGCAGGAAAGCAAACTGGCCATGGTGGAGCATGGGGTTCATCGGATTTTCTACCACAAGCTACAATATACTTTGGTTAGTGTGCGAATCCCAAGGTGTTCGTTTCTGTGTTTTCACACAGCAAAAGGCTCTGAGCTCATCTAACAAAAGTTCTGGGTAGTTTTGTAGTGAAGGAAGCCAGAGGTAGGCTTGTGGCAAGGAATGCTAGGTGCTCACCTGAGCTGCAGGGGGCGCTATATTCAGCAAAGACCACTTCATCTGAAAGACATGGAGAACATTGAGAATAGGAGCTTTGGTGCAAGAGGATGATTTGGAGTGCAGTTGATGTCTTAGGATTGACCAATTCCCTCAGTCAGGACCTAGGTGATTGCTGGAAAGTCATCACTCTGGGGACATCAGACAAGGCCAGTAGAGGAATCTGTCCCCTTGAAGCCACTGGTTGACACCATTATCCAGGGCATGCAAGATGGCTCAGTGGGGAAAGGTGCTAGTGGCCATGCCTGACTCACTAGAGAGTTTAGTCCTCAGGATCCACATGGCAGAAGGCAAGAGCCCATTCCCCCAAATTGCCCTCTGACCTCCACAGGCACCATGGAACGCCCCCCTCTCACTAAATAAATACACAAATGTGCATCAACACCAGAATAATTCACCCTATTGAGAAACTCAGAGAGTGCTTATCCTACAGTGTTTGAGTGGAGTACTAGGAGTGGTCCCTGTAGACATGTACCCCCTCAGGTGACTTTCTATAGTTCTGATTTTTTCCTTCAGTATTCCTTGAACTCTTCTATTCTGAAACATTCGGCAGAGAAAACCCCCATTTAATTCTCCAGCTCTGTTTTGCACTCTTTCTTTGGTCATCAATGACCACTCAGACTACATTTCTCTATCATCTTTGTATTCCTACTGTAATGATTTGTATCATTCTTCATCTTTCTGTTGCTGTATTCAGAAGATTTATGTGTCTGTCACCTACAGACACTTATTTGTTTGGTTCCCTTGCATTATTTGGACATGATTGGTCCCACATGACAGTTTGGACAAACAGGTAGGAACAAGGCAGCTGTGCCGAATGAACTGAAATCTTGTGTTTGTTATATGCATGTTCTTTCATTAAGAGCTGACTTGGCCAGTCTGGCCTATGTAGTGTGTCACTGTCTCAAAAATAATTGTTTTTAAAACTGGGTGTAATGGTATATGCCTGTCATAGCATTTTTAGAATGAGCCTGGAGATTGAGATTTTGAGGCCAGCCTGGGCTTCATTGTGAGAAGCTGTATTTAAAAAAAAAAAGAAAAGACAAAGAAAGAAAAAATCAAGTCGCTTTCGGGTTTTTCCTAATCCCTTGCTCACCTGTCTCATAGTAGTCATAGACTTTCACAATGGCAGGCTGCAGGTTCCTTACTGGGATGTCTTGTTGAATGACGAAGGAGAAGGTCAGTGTCTGATTGGTCACCTGTTAACAGAGAAAAACAAGTTCAGAATCACAGAGGTGGCCACTGTTTTCCTTCAGCATCAGCCAGTCCTTGGCATCTGAGAGAGAGTTATGCATTGGATAGCATTTGCCCTCCCAGTCACTGTGCTTGTAATTGCTCACATATGTGGATGAGGATATGGATTTTAGAGTAGGGGCCTGATGAACTGAAGTAGAGGCTCCTGGGAGTGTATAAAACTTTTCTAGTCCTTTGAACTATCCTAAAATCCCATATTTCTCCTTAATGTGTGATATTTGCCCATTGTGTGAGAGTTAAGTCCTTTGACTTGCAGAATTTTGATCCCCATTGTAAATCCCAGGATATCCAGCAACAAGAAAAGGAAAATTAAGATTATTATCATGATTATTGTTATCATTATTTGTGTGTGTGTGTGTGTGTGTGTGTGTGTGTGTTTGTGTGTGTGTGTTTCTATTCTTGTGGGGACCAATAAGGGCATTGGATTCACCTGGAACTGGAGTTACATGGAGTTGTGAGGTGGTGTGGGTTCAGGGAACTGAACTCTGGTCGTCTACAAGAACAGTAAGTGCTCTTAACTGCTGAGCCATGTCTCTAGGCCAGTGAAAGAGAATTTAAACATCCTCTAGTATGAACATAGGGAAGGTGCCTCTCCAAAAACCTTCCTTTACAATTGCTTTTCTCCTGCCTTATAAAGACTCACCTAGACATGTTTGGGGAGGCAGGAGGGGGCCTTACCTGATCCACATATAACAAGACATTGTTGTTGCTCATTTCCGTTTTGCTAACATGTTCTGATCTTTCAAGCTGAAGAGGAGATAAAATCACTTGTGTTACTGAAAAAGTGAAGGCCTTGAGACTGAAAAAGGCAAATGAACTGTGCAATTGAAGATGAAAGAGGGGATGTCACCAACTCATTTAAATGAACTGGAAGAAACTTTGCAGATATGAAAGCAAATATATTCAGAAAATTGTGAATGCCACTCTACAAGTGTCCTGACTTATTATTCTGCAATTTTGACTTTTGTTTGAAGGTGAAGTAGTACTGCATTTGATAGAACTTACTTACTCATGCAAGTGTCTTTCTCTGTACTCTGCTTTTGGCCTCAGCTTATTCTTATTTTCATAGTTGTTAAAACACCACATTTATATTTTGGTATTTAATAATATTTCACCCTGAATCATTATTGACCAGGTCCCTTCTACCTTAAAAGCTTTTGATAGCTAGATTGTGGACTCAGTGAAATTTTTTATATTTCTTCTGCTGCTGCTTCACAGTCACACCTATACTTAGCATTATATAAATCCCATTTTTGTTAGATTAGTACTACCATTTCTTTGATGCAGGGTGGCATCATCATGATGGTGCTCCATGTTCCTAGTCTGAGGATACAGACAATCCAAACATCTGGTCTACCTACCTTTTTCACTGTTGGCTTCAAGGGGATGAAACCAGACACCATCTTCACATCAACAATCACCATGTTGGATGCTGGGCGGCTCCCTGTGTAACTGCAGAGCAGAGAAGTGGATGAAGGAGTAATTTTAATATTTTGCATCTTGACTCCTTTGAGGTCCAGCAGTAATTCCTGATAGGCCCTGTGTGATTTTTCCCATATGTTAAAATATATGGTGATTACTCTCAATATATAAATAGTTCTGAAAATAGACTGTATAACAGTATCACCTGCAGAGTTCACAGAAATTAGATGAATCCATGGGGCATGTTGGTCAGCCCTCATAGTCTTCTTAGCTAGCCCCTGGGCAGTGAGAGACCTTATCTCAAAACCCCAGTATGTATAGAAATTGAGGACTGATGGTTAAGTTTGTCCCCTATAGGCCCCCTGCCCCTTCTCTTACACACACACACACACACACACACACACACACACACACACACACACACCATAGTTCTGGAATATTAGTTTAATGATGCAAAAATGTATTGCTGAATGGCCAATAGCTAGATAGTAGAGAGGAATAGGCAGGGCTGCTAGACAGAGAGAATAAACTGGAGGAGAAATCTAGGCTTGAGAAGAAGCATGAGGAGCAAGAAAAGGAGAAGAGAACACCAGGGATCAGCCACCAGCTAGCGATGGAGTAAGAAGGAAAGCAAGATCTATAGAACAAAGAAAGATTAAAAAAAAACACAGAGCAAAACATATTTGCAGAGAAATTCGATGATTTAAGTTAATTTAGAAGAGTTGGTTATTAGCGGGGCATTGTTGGCTCACACCTTTAATCACAGCACTTGGGAGGCAGAGGCAGGCAGATCTCTATGAGTTTGAGGCCAGCCTGGTCTCCAGGGCAAGTGCCAGGATAGGCTCCAGAGCTACACAGGGAAACCCTGGCTGGAAAAGAAAGAATAAAGAAAGAAAGAAAGAAAGAAAGAAAGAAAGAAAGAAAGAAAGAAAGAAAGAAAGGAAAGAAAGAAATGTTGGCTAGAAAGGAGCCAGGCTAAGGACAGGCATTCATATAGTAAGAATAATCTCAATGTATTATTTGGGAGCTGGGTGTCAGGCCCCAAAAGAGTAAACAGATCAACTGTACCGCACCAAACTGTGGTGAAACAAGATAATAGGTCACACTGTGGAATACTTCTTTCCATGAGCCCTTCAGTTTTTCCAGTTAGAGCCCGTTTCTGATTATATTGTATATGAAGCTTAGCACAAGTGTCAGAACAACAGAATATTTTTCTCTCTAAAAATATTGAATCTTAAAAGACAAGGAAGGCTTGCCTTTGTTGGTGAAGAACACCACATTAGGCTATAATGGAAAAGAATAATCTATTATTTTGCGATGATAGTGGGTGATAAAAGACACACAAAAGTAGACTAATTGAGATTATAATTCTGCAATTCGTCATTGTTCACTTTGCTGAAGTGGGTTCTTTGTTTCTTTTTATACACTAGCAAATTTTTTTTTTTGAGACAGAGTTTCTCTGTGTAGCCTTGGCTATCCTGGAACTTGCTCTGTAGACCATGCAGGCCTCAAACTGAGAGAGATCCTTCTGCCTCTGCCTCCAGAGGGCTGGGATTAAAGGCGTGCACCACCAGTGCCAGGCAGACAAAGCAAAATCTTAATGACAAGACTTGCTTTAGATATCTCTGAACCCATTCCATGAAGAGTTCTAGGAAAACAACACTATAATAGCCAAGAGAGAGAGAGAGGTCCATACCTGATTTCTAGTGATATCTGGAAGCTGTTGTGGCCTTCGGGGTTACCACAAGTCAGAGGCAAGGTCTGCACCCTCAGTGTGAATGCAGACTCCTGTTTCTCCAATTGCACGTTGTACCTCAGTGTTGTCTGATAAGTAGTGAATAGAAACACTTCACCTCCATTGCACTGGGTACTTAGATTGATGTCTCCCAATTTGAGCATAATGTGGGCAGGTAGGCAAAGGGAGACTTTCCATTTGAGGGAAGGAGACCCACAGCTGTATACCCACAATTTCCCCAGAATCTTACCTGAGCATACACACATCCTTCCCCTGACACACTGATGTCATAGTCTCCAGGGATGTCTGGTAGTGAGACCTGCTGCAGTAACAGTCGATTGCTGCTCTCTATTTGGAATGTTCTGGAAAATGTCCCTGAAGATTGGATGGTGACTGAAGGAGTTTTCTGACTTCCGGCAAAAGTAACTGCCCCATACTTGGACAAAGCATGGAGAGCCACCACAGTGTCCTGTGAGGGATGAGTGTAAAAGCTCAGGATAGTATCAGTGTGGAAGGGCTTGGGCTCTTCCGGAAGCTGGGACAAAAGTGTCATGAGGTTTTGTCTCTACTTATTTGATCTCTAGTTTTTAATTTAGGAAATATCGAGAATCAAGAACATTCACCTGATTTCCCTCCCTACACAGATTGCCCTAGCAAATTCAGATTCCCTTTTAGCCAGTATGAAGTATAAATATAAATTAGTCACAATTCAGTCTTATCACATAGATGGAAAAACTATGATCTACTGTTGTCCTTTGTTGCCTTGCTGCTTGGTGGCATACTCTATGGGGAGGAACCTCATGCTCTAGAGAGGCTCAACCCCACAGGATCCCTCCTTATCCCAAGACAACTCCAGATCCTCTCCTGACTGCAGAGCCCGACAAGAGAACAGAATCATGCAGTGAGGGTTTTTCTATTACAATGCAGGCAGCCTATTGAAATGAAAGTGTAAGAATCACATTGCAAAGCAGGATGGCTTGTGTCATTGAGGGGGGGTTCCTCTTTGTACTTTTTATTTCTCCTTTAGAGAAAACCACTGTCTTAAAACACTTCTCTGGAGACAAATTCTGCTACCTATGCCCAGGATTCATAGAGCATAATTTATAGACATTATGGTAGATGTGTATTTTTTTGGAAAATATTACATCATGAGAATTATACTGACTAGATGATAAAGCAAATGGTTTGCAGTCTTGATTGTTTCCAACTATCAAGAGGTTAAGGCGGGCAGCAGCACCTCCTACTACCTTGGGGAAAACCTGAGGGCAATCTCTCTATACATAAGATTCAGGGACTCTGTCAGGAGAAGGAAAATGGCCACACCTAAAGGCAGCAGGATGATAAAGATGTCAGTTTGGTCCAAGTAGCATCTTTAGTTACTCCACATGCTGTTCTAGGGTGAGGTTTTGTCTAGTATTCTGGACTCTCCATGGTTTTTGCCATTGTTTTCTATCAGGGTTTGGGTCTTGTTAGAAGTTTTCAAAAAGGTATGTCTGTTTCACTGAATATGGTATGAAGAGAACTCCTTGTCTGAACACAGGAAGTAGACAAATTTATTATGGGATGTATCATCTTCCACTTCCTATGTCCTTGTTTTTTCTCTCTTCTTCCCCTGGTTATTGTTCCTGGACTAGTTGTTCAAATCCCCTCATGGGGACTCTGAGGAAAGTCACTGACCTGTGTGGAAGAGAAGCCACCCTGGGGATTCTGCTGCTTTGTGAGCCACTTCACGATGCGTAGTGCCACATCCAGGTCCTCAGGAGTTGGGGCTGGCTGGGCAGTGAGGAGAGTGAGGAGGACATAGGCGTTCATCTCCACTTCAGCAGAGGGAGCCTGCGGTTTGTACAGAGACCTCTCTGATTGCATGGGTTTCTGAGGTCTTTCCCAATGGATGGAGTTTTCTTAGGGTAAAAACAGAGAGTTAACTAAAGGTATGATTAGTGAGTGAATGACTTATGTCTACATCTAGAAAGAAGGAAATATAAAAGTTTGTAGAAGGTTTTAAATTTTTCACTACAGCATCCCCAGATTAATCAATATGTAATAAAATCCTACATATAGTATGACAGAGAAAGATATCAAGACAGAAGTTCCTAAGTTGTTAACTAAAATACATCCTCAACGATGCTCTAGCAGAGTTGGTGAGACCACTATAACAGACAAGATTCTGTTAACTCCCTCACACCCAACAAAGCATCACTTGCTCAGAATTCAGTCCAAATGAATTAGGAAATTTTCCCAATAGTTTCAGAATTGTATTTGAAACAACAAATGCTTGAAGCAAAGTTGCATGTGTGTGTGTGTGTGTGTGTGTGTGTGTGTGTGTGTGTGTGTGTGTGTGTGTGTGTTCTTCATAGTCTTTGCTCTTCCTGGTTGGGTATATGCTCATCAGAGTGAAAAGGTAATTTTTATCTACATTTATCTTTGTAATGACAGTTGGGACTGTATACTTTCTACCTTGATATTACATTTGTTGATTTTGGTCACACTATAAGGAAATACTGAAGAGAAATTGTTCGCTTATAGAAGAAATAACTAATTTCCTAAAGGGTCAGTCTAAGGAGAAACCTTTGTGTGCCATAGAGACAGAAATAAAATATACTGTTTTGACACTCTGTATATTCCCCTGTTTCCCTTCCCTGGAAATGGATGGAGATAAATGTGATAACACACATTGGTTTGTTTTTTTACTGATGCAAATGCATGAGGTTTAATGTTTTTTTCATTCATTAATTTAGCTCATAAATAAAGTCATGCACAATTATGATAGATAATACAGTATGTTCACAATGGCATGGCTAAATTAAGCCAATTAAAATGTTATATCACACATATTCATTATTTTTGTTTTGAGAACACTTAAAGTATACTATCTCACACCTTTTAAAATATAAGATATTGTTAACAACCTTATTTATCATGCTCTCAGTAGACCTCAAGACATCACAGAGTCCATGCCTCTTGTCCAACTGCAGCTTTCTATCCTTAAACCAAATGTTACCCCATTGATAAAAGATCCACAATGAAGCCTAATAGCCACAATTCTACTCTCTGTACCCTTAAGTTCATCATTTCTAGGTTACACATAAAATTGAAATTGTGTGACATTTGTCTTCCAGTGGATAACACACATCTTACCTTCTTTTATAGCTTCATTATCAAGTGATTTCATGATTTCATTTCTCTTATCCTGGTTCCCTGCCAGAGCAAATGCATAGGCTAGTAGTGCCTTGGTGTACACAAAGTTGCCATTTCCCTCTTGCTGTATTGTCTTCCAGGACGACTCTAGGCAGGTCAGGGCTTTGGAGACAACGGGATGCTGTTGGCAGAGAAATCAAACCTGAGCAATGTGGAAAAAGGTCCTAGCAGACCCTGGAACAAACATGGAGGATATAGACATTTATTCTCTTCAAATCACACATCAATACCTCTCCCTCCCTCACTCCCTCTGTTTGGGGTCCATTCTTTTTTATAAAGAACATTCCATTTAAATACTGCCTGCTAGGGACAGCATTACAGGCTGTGTCTTCCACTTGATGTTTCCAACATAACCAGGATCTAATTGAGCATGCTTACTAATGTAATCTGTCAAATGCAAAAGTTTTGTAAAAAAAAAAAAAAAAAGAAATCTGCCACTTGGCTTTAGAGAGGTTAGGAAACCCTAGGTTTTAAACCAGCTTGGGAAGCTGGAGAAGCAGTGTGGCACCTACTGGGTCTGGGATTGAACTCTCTAGAAAGGCAATGGTAACATAGGCAGAGAGGGTCACTTCATCCTTTACTCCACCCTGTAAAACAAAAGGAATGAAAGAGGTAAAATGTACAGCAAGCAGTCCATCAAAGATGTCTTCCTCACTTATGGCCAACACTCTGTATTCAAAGGAAGCTTTCATTTATATCCCCTTTATGAAAAGTACATTCCCAACCTAGAAGCTTATTCGTCACCATGGTAAGTAGTATGACCTGACTTTCAGATGTTATTATAAGGTCACCATGCTTATAAGTAGTTCACAATAGGTCACCTTCATGGCGTTGTTGAACATCGATCCAGAGCTCCTAAAACAACCGTTGTCCTGCTGCTGCTGGGACAGCCAGGTGAAGGCATGGGTGATGTGTTTTTCATCAATGAAGATGAAGGCTCGAGCTTGGGCAAAAGACTTGAGCACAAAGGCTGTGAGCCTGATATGGAAGGGAGAGTGGGGAGCTGAAGGCTTTTGTTCTCATGCAGAGGCTTCACACACAGGTTTCCTGGGGTCTGAACCACATTTCTGTTTGGTTAGTCTAAGGCTCTCTGAGTGTGTATAGCTGGACAGTGTCTCTTGCTATTCCAAAGTAGTCTCCCATCCCCTGGTCCTCTTGGATTTGGACACCACAGTGTGGCTCAGCTGCTTCCTGCTTTGCTTTTTTGTTGCTTCCCCCTTGCTCACTCTGGTGTTTCCCTAACACCTGCATCCTCATCTCAACCTTTCCCCCCTTCAGATGAGTTTCTTTTGTAGAAAAGAAAAATCTTCTAAAACCCCTGCCATGTGTTTCCTGCCTCTAAAATTCCATCCCTCTCCTATTTCCATCAGTTTCTATGTCATTTGTCACCTGTTTGTCTGTGTGTATTATCTCAAGAACACATTCTTATGCAATGCAAGGTCTCCTGAAGAATGGTAACATCTTTTCAAGTCTCAGTCAAGAGCATCTTTCAATGCTCATGGATATTTAGCCAAGTATTACTGACAAAAGATCTTCTGGAGAAAAGAGAACCCCACCTTTTAAATTAATAGGTTACCACCTATTAAATGGAGCCAAAGCAGATGAGACTTGAGACAGTTTCAGTTCTCTACTTACTTTTCTTGATACCTCAAACCTGTCTCTGCACTGGCATCAATTATATTATATAAAACATGGTGCATGTGTAGCTGCCAAGGGGAACAAGAGTTGAACAATGCCTGGCAGATAGTGGACTTTTCTTACCAAGTGTTTCCTTCGCTCTGGCCATCTTGATCACCAAAGCTGCTATAGGAGCCATCCTTGTGTTTGTAGTTCAGTTCTCTCTGATAGCCTGGAATGGAAGGCTTTGTTTGTGTTTTGAAGAAACTGATGTGCCAGAGAAGGACTGGATGTAACTCTGGAGCCACAGAGGCCTCATATGCTGTGGTTTGCAGGACTGACCAATGAGAGCACTGCACAGCTTTCTCTTCCCCCTGCATGCTAAGCCCATTTCTAGAGAGACCCTGGGCAAGAACAAGGTCGAATTTCTAAGCCTAAGTGACTGAAGGATCCAGAAATAGGAAATGAAGGACCCAGGAATAGGGATATACAAGTATAGGAATGTGAATTTGCAACTTAAGAAAAAGTAGGAGTTGACAGTCAGCAACTGTCAGCTGTTAGGGATTAACTTTTTACAATGGAGTTGCTGTCTCTGTGACCAGGAGCTGTCTGTGATCCAAGGTTAGCATTTTTTCAGTGGCTCCCTCTGTATGGAGAATTAGCTATCAGGTAACCCCTTGTTACAACCCACAGCTGCTGTGAATTAAGTTAACTTTTAATACTGAGTTGTGACTTTCAGTTGCATTGTTTCATACTCCTCTCTGCCTTGGGAAAACTTCTCTGCAGGGAAGTGCAGATTTGTTAAACACCATTAGAAGTTCATGAGAGAAAGAAAAAGCTAATATAAACAGTAACTAAGTCAAAGACATTGTTAATGGAATTTGTAAAAAATAGTCTGTACTGAAGTTTTGCCTTGACGTTGTAAAGGTTCTTTGGTCCATAACTAATGCTTACTTCTTACTATAAAAGCAGAGTAAGGGGAGCCCACCCTGATAACCAGAACTCTGGCTGTGGTCTCAGTTAACAGATAATTTTTTTTTGTACACTGAGGTGACTTTTAATAAAGTTTGCTTCTGTTTCAGATTTAGTAGTCTGTTCCCCCACCCTTTACATCTCCCCCGCCCAACACTGACCCTCAGTGAGATAGCCAATGGCCTTGGACTTGATGTTCTGAGTCAGCTGTTGGGTCTCATTCAGATATTTCAGTACATAGATGTTGGGGGCAAAAAGCACCATGTTCTGCTCCCCACAGCCAAAGGGCATATGCAGAAGGTTTTGTGTGTTTTTTATGGCCGAACTCAAGATGTCACCTGGAAGTGAGAGATGTAACATCAGACAAAACAGCCATTATCTTCAAGAACAAAACAGCATCTTAAGTAGAATCATTTCTCGGTGATAGGGTGAGGTGGGCTGGGAACCAGGTGGATGCTGAGACAGAAGAAAGATGCAAAGGGTTTAAGTGTAGTAGTTCAGAATTTACATTTGGAGTCACAGAGGGGACAGGTTGGTGGTAGTGACCATTGCCCCAAGTCCTCCAGGGATGGAATGACTCACCCTGCACAGAGAAATGGGCTCTGACTGAATCTTCCACAACCTTCAATGGTAGCTTCAGGGACACTTTTTCAGATATCTTAGCATCTTAATAAGCAAAAGAAACGTATAGATGGTTATCACTTTTCTCTGAGTTTCTAAACTGCCCTAAGGCCAGTCAGTTTAGAATTGTGTCTAAAGCTTTGACTTCTTGCTTCCCTGAAAATAATCTTGCGGTAATATACAAATCCACATTTCCTGGTACTATTGCTTCTGCTTTTATCACTTATTGTATTGAAGCAAAGCACCTGCTAAATGAATTTTTGAATCTCCTATTAATTATTAATTAATAATCACTATTTAATAAACACATGAAATATGTTTATTGATTGAATTTTGGTTTATGTATATTCTGCTTAGGGTTTTTTGTTTTGTCTGTTTTGTGTGTGTGAACTTTGACACTAGTTAGTGTTTTCTAGCAAGAGGGAACCTCAATTGAGAAAATGCCTTTATAAAATTGGTCTATAGGCAAGTCTTAGCACATTTTCTTTTTTAATGATTGATGTGGCAGGGCCTGGCCCACTGTGGTTGGTGCCTCCTCTGAGCAGGTGGTTTTGTCAGGTATACAAGAAAGCAAAGTGAGTAAGCCAGGGAGAGCAAGCAGCGCTCCCCCCAGCGTCTGCTTCAGCTCCTTCCTTCAGGTTCCTGCCCTGTCTTCCCTCCACCATGAACTGTGATCATGGAAGGTGAAACAAACCACTCCTCTCCAAGTTGCTTTTGGTCGTGGTGTTTTTGTCACAATGATAGAAACCTAAAATAAGGCAATGCATGAATAAACATCCACTACTTCAGAATAAGAAAGTGGGTAAATGCTGAGCTGGCCTTTGTTATTTCTGGGTTCTCCCTGAGCTACCTTAAAAGGTCTCACTGAGAACTCTCATGCTGCTGTCATGGAGGGCTTTCCTATGTCAGGAGATGGCCAGATTGCCTTGTATTAAATAATTGTCAGGAGAACCAAAACTGAAAGTTGGGAAGAATGAGTGTTAGACCCCCGAAAAAACTCAGGTATCAGGGGTCCCAGGCCACAACTGTGGTCACCACAATCTCCAGGAAGATTGGAGAGCTTGCTGCAAACTGCATGAGACTTTATTGTAATTTAACGAGCTAACTCCATGTTAGTTCGGGTCTTTTGTCCACTCACCATGGAGGTTGGCTACAAAAGACAGTTTGAACCGACTGTGAGATATCTTGTAGGGGAGTGTCTAGGGGTATGCACAGGCTCACGATTGGTGTGCCTCCAGGCTTGGAGGGATTGCCCTGTGTTGATTGGTCAACTGGTTGTTATGGCCCATAGGCCCTTCCAGGGTGGTTGTTATGCTCTGTGCGTCATTGCTGTGTGCTTGTCTGTAAAGTATACCAAGGGTCGTAAAGCATAGCGCCACCAGCTAACTTCTGATTGTTGCCTTGTGACGAGGCATGCACCTAACCTCTAGTGACTAAGACAAGGTCATAGTGAGCAAGTGTTACTGTCATGGCTGCTGAAATGGGGAGCTGGTCCCTTCATAAGGTTTTTCTTATCCTGTCCTTGGATGCTTAAAAAATTAGTGTGCTTCCTTCCATGGAAAACTTTTAAAGGATTTTAGCATTATATGACAGTTTTCATTGCACACCATGTTAGTAGTGGCTACATTAGTTTATTTATCCCTTTTACAGAGAAATATGCTCAACTTCATGTCTTTTGCTACCTTTCATATAATAATGGCTTTTATATTACATTAAAACTATTATCCCAATTTCTTTATTCTTTTGACAAATATATTTTGAGCAAGCACTACAGTACTCACTAGTGTAGGTGTTGGTGATATAGTCATTACTGTGAGCAGACAGGCTCTGCCTTCATGCTTGCCCCTCATAGGGGACAGTGAGCTTCCCTGTGTGATACGATGTTGTATTTCCTCTGCAATAGTGCACCCAGTTAGGAGCACAGATGAAAGACTAAGTCATAAAAACAACCATTAAAGAAAAATATTATGCTTAGTACACATCATAATTTTTCTTGGTATATGTATGGATATTATTCAGCTATAAAGCCTTTGTTTTTATTTATAATCTAATACAAACCACTACATTCATATCCAAGATATTTCTGTATTTTTCCTTTTTTAAGGAAAATTTTGATTGTGACCTCTTCTTAGCTATTCCCTAGCTAAAACTTTCTAAGTACTGAGATGGGCTGGATGAAAACACTTCTCTGTCCTAAAGAAAAGTGCTACAATGAACGCTGAAGTCCCAGGTAAAACAGACTGTACTCTTGATAACTGTGTCTGGTAAGTAAAGACCTCGCCAAATTATGTGACTCAGTTTGGTTATTTTTTAGTGGTTATGAGGTATACAGTATCCTGGTTTTCATTCTTTTTTTGAGTAATTTTTTCATTTACTTTACATACCAACCAGTTTCCAGTTCTCCTCTCTTCCCTTTCACCCCTCCTCCCACCTCTAGTCTAACCACTCCTCTTCCATCCAGAAAGGAACAGGCATCAGCTGGGCTGTGGTGGCACACACCTTTTATCCCAGCACTCCGGAGGCAGAGGCAGAGGCAGAGGCAGAGGAAGGCAGATCTCTGAGAGTTCGAAACCAGGCTATCTACAAGAGCTGATTTCAGGAAAGCCTCCAAAGCCACAGAGAAACCCTGTCTCAAAACCCACACCCACCCCCCAAAAAATAAAGTAGCAGAAAGGAGCAGGCCTCCAATGGGAGTCTACAAAACATGGCATATCAAGTTGAGGCAGGACCAACTTCCGCTCCCCCCATCCCAACCCCAGCATCAGTGCTGGGTGAGGAATCCCAGCATGGGGAATAGGTTCCAAAAGGCCAGGATGTGTGCCAGGCACAGGTCCTGATCCCACTGCTAGGGGCCCCACAAACAGAGCAAACTGCTCAACTATCCTGGTTTTATTACAGGTATATTGTAAGAGATCTAAGTAGATGACATCAGTGATTATCTTACTGTTGTTTTAAAGGATTCTCACCTGATGCACAGAGCAGTGAACTGAAGGTATGTTCCTTCTTAATTCCTTCGGGCTTGCAAAAGATAGAAATTTCAGACATGAGAAATTACAGTGTGTGCAAACACAAAGATGCTGGAGTCTTATTATTATTATTATTTTGGTTGGGGGTCTCAGCTTCTTTACTTTTGGGTCAGGGGCTGGAATTAGATGGGCTAATTTTCCGTCACGGCAGGAATGGCATAAACGTTTGAGAATTTGGGCATGCCAGGTCAAAAAGAAGGTTATAAGGAAAGACAATATAGACTAAAGAGGGGGTCATAATAGGATCAGAAGAAAGAGTTGGTGCTTAAGGAGACACACTGGCATAGCCCAGCCCCTCCCAGCTCCAGTTAAGAGAATGGGAAGGGAGAGACAACAGAACACACACTGATTTAAAAGCACCAGCTCGCCTATGCCATGAAGTGTCTCAAGGTCATGCATTATTATCTTTTATTTTTCATCTAAGCATAGTCAGCATTGTTCATTCTTAGCTCACTGTCAATCAAGAGAGGTTTCTCACCTCAACTATCAGGACTTTGACAACTGTGTCCTTTTTCCCGGTTTCAGGAACTGTGGCCACCTCAGAACCACAAGGCTCTGGGGACTGTTGTGCTTCTGCAGTCACAGAGAAGTTCACATTCCCTGAAACACAGGTAGAGCTGAGCTAAGATGTGCCAGGAACTTTGCCTCCTCCAAACCCCAAGATCTGCAAAGCATCCTCAGGTCTATGAGCAGCTCAAGGGGTTGTCCTGTATTTAAGAATGTGGTGAGCATGTGCCAGAAGCAGAGGTGACCCAGAGCTTGGGAACCCAATGAGAAGGAAGTAACTTAAGCAACCTTCCTACGAGGATGCAGAGGTCATGAGGGAGCAGAAAGGTTGATTCAGGTGTAGATTAGAAGAAAGGATATGTGATATGTAGGATTTTAGTTGGGGGCGTGGTAGGGGAGGAAGGGAGGGGAAGGGAACTGGGATTGTCATGTAATTCAATCTTGTTTGTAATTAAAAAACAAAAAAACAGAAAAAATAAAAATAAGGAGGAAAGTTATTGAGGGAAGGAATCAATGTTGACCTCTGGATTTAAACATGTGTGCATGTGTGTACACACATGATGCACAAAAATAAAAAAAAAGCAACCTTCCTACCTTCTTATTCTCTGTATAGAGCCCCCTTTGCAGAATTTTCACTTACCTAATGATTTGGGAGTTACCAACCAGGATTCGGTGTGCCTCCCATTGGCACAGAGGCAGTGAGAATCTTGGTCTTTTGCCACTGGGACAGCTGTGAAATCAGGGGAGTCTTCCAGCAGCACACCCACCTGTGCCACATGGGCAAAGAAATAGCAGAGATGTCACCAGAGAAGGACAAGGTATCATGGGTGGGTGGAGGTCACAGAAAGGGCATGGAGAGTAGGAGCGGGACACATGTGCCTAAAATGTCACATAAGCTGACACAGAAGGCTCACACAGGTTTCATATGCACACACCTGTCTAGAATTTTATTTAGCTATCATTATGTATTAGCTACACAAACGATTAGAGAGATAATCATATGTATATCTATGTATATTTACTTTATTTTGATGTCAAAGATATATTTACTGTGGTAGATTTTTAACTATTATATTAATGTATCTATCTATCTTAGGAAAAGAAAATACATTGTAGAACAATCTGCCATTTTATCCTGACAACAGCTTACTATATCTTTGGGGACCATATATTTTGATTGTATCAGGAGACCACATGGAATATCCTGCGGCTTTCAGTACAGTACGCGCTATTTGTATACTGGCAAAATCACATAATGCATTTTATGCAGTGTCCATATTGTTGAACAACTCATACATATATGAACACTCCAAGTGTGGGGATTTTTTTAAGCATTTGGAACCAGTGTTGAGGGTTCAATACAATTATTTCTCTCTTTATTCTATCTTTTCATTTAATTCTTAGTTAAATTTTACACACACTAGTTTCCCTTTCCCCTCTGGTGTTGCTTAATTGGAAAAGGTCTTCACCCGGATGCATGTAGGGAGGTAGTTGAACACAGTGGCCTTGAGTGTGAAGGCTTCTCCACGGATCACAGAGTAGGGCATCGTGAGCTCCACGAAGAAGGGCTTGAAGGCTTGGAGAGATACCACAGGAGAGAGGCCAAGGCCGGTGTCATTGGACAGGCAGAAGACTCCGGCCTTCCACTCAGTGATGGTGTCAGGGACTGTCACCTCCATTTCAGTCACTCCAGATGAGCTAGGAGAGTGAGAGTGTGAAGCACAGGAAGTTAGAGTGTGAATGATTTATTTCTGAGATTGTAACAAAGAGTGTGAGCTAAAGCCACCCTTTGAGCCCTTCAAAGGAGTCATAGGAATCGAACGTCTTTCTGTAGTCTTGTTTCCCAACTCAAATCAGGGCTTCATGACACCTCAAAGTCTGTATGATAGTGAAAATTTGAATATAGATTTGAAGTTGTGTGGTGATACATTATTTAAGATTTAATAAATATTGCCTCGAGTGTCAGAAAGCAAAGCCACCTACACTACTTAACTGTAGAAGCTAGGCAGCAGTGGCAAAATCCTTTAATCCCAGGACTCAGGAGACAGAGGCAGATGGATCTCTGTGAGTTCCAGGTCACCCTGGCCTACACAAGAGTGAAGAGTAACAGAGCTCATGCGTTCAATCCCAGGATAGGGAGGGTGAGGCAGGAAAATATGGTTGGGTGGAGAACAGAATAGAAGCAGAGGAGACAGCAACTGAGAGTTTTTGTCTCTGAGGATTCGTGGAGACAGGATTGCTCTTTCAACCTGAGGTAGAGGTAAGATTTACTGGCTTGACTGCTTTGCTTCCCTGCTCTTCAACTTCAAGCTTGAATTCCAATATCAGTCTCTGGGTCTTTTATTATTCATGTTACATATTAGCGTCTGGCAAGTTGTCTCTAAACTCTCATTTCTGAAACACTATATGACAATTTTATGACTTATATGGTCTACTCCAAGTAGGACTGCCTCACTTATTACTCAATATGGTGTTCCTGAATGTTTTTAAGCATCAGAGAGGTATGATAATTTTACATGAATTTTCTGGGACTGATGGAAACACATATATGTTATAATTGATGGGTTGATGTGCTATGGTCTTCTGAATTAGCCATTTCTATTGTTTATGATGGAAATTAGAGAAGTACTAGAAGACAAAGAAATAGAATTTTCATAACCTGCCTGAATCCTTACTTTACTTACTTTACTGTGACTAAATCCCAGATCCAGGTTTCAGGAAAATATTTTCGAATGGTCTCAGTGACTAGCTCTTCTTGTCCTACTTCTGGCTTGGTTCTTGAGTCTCCTTCGTTAGTCACATCATCGAATCCCAGAGAAGGCACTATGAAGGTTCAGTGGAAGACCTGAACAAAGCACTGAGTACATGGACACAATGTGCAGCCTAAATGTAGCTTAATTGTCACTTTCCTCCTGGCTGTTCAATGCTATTACAATGACCCTGGAAGTGAATCATTGAATCTCTCAATTTGGAGGAGAGTGGCTAACATCTTTGTCAAAATCAGAAACCATGAAATCCTGGAGAAAACATCACCCATGTAGTTGGGTTGGATGGTCAGGGAATGCTTCCAAATGTAATGTTACGATGGAGGAATGAAGATCCGTAATGCTACTTCCCAGACAACAGATCCTGTGGCTACAACGAGAATCTCTTCAGACTAGAGCTGAATGACAGCTACATTATCAGCATAGACATTCTTGGAATGCCTTTAATTTCACTAGATTTCTAGATCTGCAGGATTATCCCATTTTTTTAAATTAGTATCAATGTAAATAAAAACTGAAAGAGGTATAGGTACAAACTCTTGGATCGCAAATCCACGCAATGGAAAAGTCCATATAGAGGTTGTAGTTTTGTATGTTTTTGTTGCTATTGGTGATGCAAAGGAAGTTCATTACTCAATAGTCCTAGCATTTGCTTGGATTTGTATTGGTGAGAAATGCAAGGTATCAAGGTCGAGACACAGGGTCTGTGCTCTGCTTCTTCCATGAACAAGTATACATGCTAATTCAGTCAAGACTTCACCTCAGTATCTCCCAACTGAATCTCACCATTGAAAATCTTTCCACCTATTAAAATACACACACACGGACAGCTTCATTTCTATGGTTCCTTCTCTGTGATGGGCACAGACTGCAATCCATCTTTCTATTACTCAGTGATTCCTAGTGACTAAGTTCTTCACTCTTTACCTTAAGCATCTACAGGGAGAGTTGCCCAATTTAACCACGGTCTAGGGTAGTCACAGTGTCTTACGTCTTGTTGCTTTTAGAAATTTGTGGTGATCTTTTGATTTCTTTTCAAATCAGTATGGGGGAAATTAATACTTCTCAGGCAAAACTATGTTTTATTTTATGTTAACATACATGAAAAAATAAATTTTAGTATTTAGAATAAATACTAAATAATAATAGAATATAAATATAATGAAACAATAAATAATAATGAAAATAGGGTTTCACGACTTCAAGTTATATTGCAGAAGTATAGTAATAAAACCAGCATGGTACTTGCATAAAAATAGACATGTAGGTCAATGGAATAAAATACAAAATCCAAATAGAAGCTCATGTAATTACAGCCATCTGATAGTTGACACAGATGCCAAAACACACACTAGAAGAAAGACAGCATTTTCAGACATGGTGCTGTGAAAACTGGATGATCACATACAGAAGAATGGAAATAGACCACATCAATGACACTGTACAAATCAACTCCAAATGCATCAAGGATCTCAACATGAAATCTGAAAAAGCTAGAAAAGAAACATAAGCAGTAACCCTACAAAATAAAGGTGCAGGAAAGGTCTTTTCTAAATAAGATCCATTCATTTCTAAATTCAGGTCAATAATTGGCATTTGGGTCCTCACAAAACTGAAATGGTTCTGCACAGCTAAGAAAACAATCAACTGAGTGAAATGGAGCCCACAGAGTAGGAGAGGATCTTTGCTGTCTGTACATCTGATAGAGGACAAACATCCTGACTATAGAAAGAACTCAAAAAAATCTATATAAGAGTTAAAAAAAACAATTTAATAATTGGCTGTAGAACTAAACACAGTTTTCAAAAGTAATAGAAATATATTTAATAAGTGTTCATCATGCTAGCAATTAAGGAAATCTAAATTAAAACAACTTGAGATTTTATCTCACCCCAGTCAGAATAGTCAACAAAACAACTGACAACCAAATTGGAGAGGGTGTAGGGGAAAGGGGAGCTCATTTGCTGAGGGTGGGGATGCAAACTGGTGCAGAGACTCTGGAAGTGACTCTCATGCCAGGAAGAGGGAAAGGTTTAAGATGGTTAGTGCTGGTTGAAGACAGAGTGAGAAATCACCCTTGACTCAAGTGCTTTGCTTTACCGTCCTCACTCTGTGCCTGGTTTTTCCTTCTGGTCTTTGTCTCTAACACTTAGGAAATTCTCCTCACCTGTTAGTACATGTCTGCAGAAGTTCTTCACACTTCACACAATGAGTCTCTATTGCAGTAACAACTGCATTTTGTCTTATCTGTCTAACACTGAAGGAAAAGCCTCTAATCTTTAACTTCCTTTTAGTACCACCATACATTTGCGGACATTTTGCTCAGGTAAGTTTGAGTTCTTTCTCTCTTATTTGGATACTATACATGCTCTACAATATTATTTTATCCCTTTTGATAAACAATTCATATTGATTTTATTCTGAAAATATATGCTGATTTGTTATTTTACCTGCTACTGTAGGGTAATTGTCACCATATGAAATACAAAATTTACGATATTTGATCTTCAAGTTGGTGAATGCCTTTAAGCCCATGTCCTGGAAAGAAAATTATTAAATCAAGCAAATTATCTCAAAATTCTGAGAAAAATCAAAGTGTATAAAAATTATAGGAACTAATTGGGATATAGTTTCAGATGTTCAAGTAGAATTCCTATTCAAATAGTTTTGTTCATGCTACTTACAGAGTGTGTTGAGAAGCACAAAATTCCTAGTGAGGCACATGTGCTGGCCTTCTTTCTGAAACAATGCCCTGTTATTTTAAAAAGTCACTCACCGCCTTGCACGGTGGCACATGCCTTTAATCTCAGCACTTGGGAGGCAGGGACAGGTAGATCTGTGTTTCGAGATATTTGATTACACTGTGTGAAGATATGTCCCTATGATTGATGTAATAAAAAGCCAAACAGCCAATAGCTAGGCAGCGATAATAGGCAGGATTTCCAAACAAGGAAAGTAAGTAGGAAGAGGAATTTAGGTAGGAGGGGTGGGGACAGCAAAAGAAAGAAATGCCAGGGGCCAGCTAGCCAGAGAAAGCGGGAAAGCAGGACCTATGGAATGAAAGAAAGGTAAAAAGCCCCAAAGCAAATTGTAGATGAATAGAAACAGGTTAAATTAACTTATAAGAGCTAATGGGACGAGCCTAAGATAAGGCTGAACATTCATAATTATTAATAAGTCTATGTGTCCTTATTTGGGAACTGGCTGGTGAGACAGTTGTTACAGATCTCTGTTAGTTTAAGGCTAGACTGGTCTACAGAGTGAGTGTCAGGAGAGCCAGAGCTATATAATGACAGCCTGTTAAAAAAAAAAAAACAGAAATAATAAAAAAAAGCCCCCTCATCCAGCCTGTGCCTAGACGGAGCCCTTTCCAAGATGCAAATTTTGGAATGCTTGGGTTTGAATCCATGAACCACCACAGGTAAGGTGGGTGGTCTGCTGGTGATTTATATCCCTGGCCTGACTCTGGAATTCTTTACCAATACAACATTTCATTAAACCCAAATAATTCACAGAGCAGAACATTAATGGGCAATCTGGCTTACCTTCACATAACCGTAGACATCCTTCTCATCTGGGTGCAATAAGACTTCATCTGTGGGATTGTCAGTCCACACACACAATTCTAGCTCTTGAAATATTTGGTCTGGAGTTGGGATGTATTCAGTGTTCCGAATCTCTGGCAGGTTGTATATCTGTAAGAACAGGGGACAAGGGTGCCTCTTTCTTGGGTTTTTGTAGAAGATACTCATGAAAAGAAATGGGTCTGTTTGATCACTGGAAATTCCTTCTAGAATGTTCACGGATCCCCAAACAAGGTTTTCTAAATATTTCCTGTTGAAGAGTGCATTATTCTGAAGGTGTTCACAAGATGTAGAAAAAGACTAAACATATTCCACTTATTAAAAAGAGAGTGTAAATCCTGCATATTATTTTTGAGAATGATGTGTTTTAACATAATTTAATAAAAAATTAAACATTTAGAAACATGCTTACACTATATAAACCATTCAATAAATACAAAACACTGAAGTTGTATATTTCAGCCTACTGGTATACTATAAAACAAACAAACAAAACAAAAGTTGAGTTAGTCAATATGTAGATAACCTGAAGAGACCTGAATGAAGATTTCTTTACAAATTTTCCTAAAATTTAGGGGAAAAAATTCAAAACAAAACAAACACACCCAAGCCACCTCCATCTTTGATGGAAGGGTTCGTTCAACCCTTGAAACTGCAGTTCGTGGAATTAGAAAGAGGTAGAGGGCCTGCAGGTGACATGTCCGAACAGAAGCGCATCATGGTTTAGTGGCCATTGGAGACGCTGATGACATACAAGCAATTTTGCCAGACTGCAGGGAACCCAGCCTGGGCATTGGAGGTCAGGAACCCTAAAGGCAAGGGTAGGTGGAGATGTGTGAGGAAAACAGGAAGCCAAAGCTTGTCAACCCAGGATGTTCAGACCCTGTGTCTCTGAGACATGAAATTGTTCTTGGGACAGGGTAGTGACTCTGGGGGAAAAAAGCTTACAAACTGTCTTTTCCCTTTGGTGGCTTCTCTCTAAAGAGCAGACTGACTTACTTATAAAGCAGCAACCCAGCCAGTCATGTGACAGACAGCATCACCCCAGGACAGACCACAGGGCCAACCTCAGTTCTCTATGAATAGACACGCAATTCTTCTGAAGAGTTCCAGTGTCAGTGACAGACACCAACATGAGCAGAGATAGGAGCTTTAAGAGAAAAGAGACCAAAGCAAAAAGAAAGGAAAAAATAAACAATATACCATTCTCAAGTGATAGGAAACATTGTATCCACGCAGCAAACTCAAGACTATCTAAAATCTAGAGCAGGAAAAAATAGGTTTGGACATAAAGATAATTTGCAGCAAAATATTTAAAAATATGAAAGGTACATCTGAAGGAAATAGCTCAAAAAAATAGAAAACCTCCTTCAGCAAATCCTATGGAACTAGAAGAAACCATCCTGCGTAAGGTAACCTAGTCACAAAAAGACAAACTTTGTATGTACTCATTCATATATGAATTTTAGACATAGAGCAAAGGATTACCAGCCTACAATCCTCTTAACCAAAGAAACCAGGAAACAAGAAGGACTCTAAGGGAAAAATGCATGGACTCCAGAGAATGGGAAGGGGCAGGATCTCATGAACTAATTGTGCCCATGAGGGTAGGGGAGAGGGAGCTGGCAGAATGTGAAGAGGAGAAGAGGAGGGGAGAAGAGAAAATGGAGGAGCAGAAATGTTGATTTGGGGGAAGAATAGAAGAGAACAGGATGAGAGATACCATAGCAGAGGGAGCCATTATCGGTCTGAAGAGATATCCGGCACTAGGGAGATTTCCAGAGATCTACAAGGATGACATAAACTGACAATCTAGGCAATGGTGGAGAGGATACCCTAAATGCCCTTGCCCTATGATGAGAATGATGACTACTTTATATGTCATCATAGAGCCCTCATCCTGTGGCTGATGGAAGCAGAGGCAGACACCCAAAGATATACACTGAACTGAACTGTGGAACCCAGGTGCAGAGAGGAAGGAATGACGATCAAAGGGGTCAGTACCAGGCTGGTGAAACCCACAGAAACAAGGCCTGAACAAGGGGGAGCACATGGACCCCAGAATGCTGTCTGGGAGGCCAGCACAGGACTGATCCAGACCCCTGAACATGGATGTCAATGAGGAGGCCTCCGCACTCTAGTGGGACCCTGGTAGTGGATCAGTAGTTTTCCCTGGTGTAAGAAGGAACTTTGAGAGCCCATCCCACGTGAAGGGATGCTCTCTCGGCCTGGACACATGGGGGAGGGCCTAGGCCCGGCCCAGGACGATGTGGTGGACTTTGGGGAGCCCCCGTGGAGGGCCCTACCCTGCCTGGGGAGTGGAGGGGATTTGGGGTAGGAGAGATATGGGGGGTTAATGGGAAGGCTGAGGGAGGGGAGGGAGAATGAGAAGGGATTGATATGTGAAACAAGCTTGTTCCTAATTTGAACTAATAAAAAAGAAAAAAGAAAAAAATCGAAGGACAGTTGGGGTAAAAGAAAGATATTAGACAATTTACTCAATATTCTGGAGATCAGTTATGAATAAAAGACCCGAAGAGATGCCAGAGAGGAAATACTGAACAAATAGGAAGATGTAGAATTAATGGCATCGAGCATCATAACACTATGTCTCCAGAGTTCTCAGGGAACATGATTTCTTAGCTGACGGTTTGCCCCTTTTCAAAGTATTAATTATTACCATAAGTTAGATACTCATAGCACCAAAAGAAGTTCATCTGTGATTCCCTCTTTATCAGAACAGTACTGCACATGCTGAATACCCCAGGGAGGCAGCACCCTAAAAGGAAGTCAGAAAATAGTGAACCAAACAGGGAATTTTGAAGGGACTCCCCAAAAGAGGGGTGAACACCTGGACTGCAGACATGGTCCAGGATGAGAGCAGGGTGACAGAGAACTCCACTGGGGACAAGAGTAGAACTGAGAACTGCCACAGACACTAGAGAACTGAAACCAAGTGAGGAGGATGACCCTAAAGCAAATATGAAAAGGAATGATTAAATGTCATGACACATGAATACAAATGAGAGGAAAGATGACCACAGCACACTATCTGACTCAATAAGGAGCCATATTTTCTGGTTATAGAAAGAAAACTCTCTACAGATTTTACACAGTAATCATATAGTTTTGAGGGCAAGATGAAGACAGGAAGGGTCTGTCTAATCAGCTTCAGTATACAGCTACTTTATAGTAAGAAGAATGAACAGATGATGTTAAAAATGAAGGAAGGCCGAGGGTCTTTGAGGGCACAAGCCTTTAATCCCAGCACTCGGGAGGCAGAAGCAGGCGGATCTCTGTGAGTTTGAGGCCAGCCTGGTCTCCAGGGCGAGTGCCAGGATAGGCTCCAAAGCTACACAGAGAAACCCTGTCTCAAAAAAAAATGAAGTAAGGCCAATATTGTCCAAGACTAATAGAGAATGTGGTATAAAATATTAAAGAAATAGCTGTAATCATTGAAAGCACAAGCAGCTAAAGCATGGCTGTCGCAAGGAGATGGGAGCAAGGGAATTACGTTTTTTATTAAAACTCTTTGGGTATTACTTGTAGGTTTTGTTGTTGTTTGTTTTTGATTTTTAAAAACTAATTGTATTTGTCAGCTGAAACAGTTGCTCAAAAAGTCTCTTACTGAATGGATTTGGGGAAAGTCAAAATTTAAAAGAAACACATTCTAGTCAAATATTTACCTAAGTATTTTCTGCATGTGCATCATAAAATTTCATCATTTAAATTAAATGCTGATTTAACCTACACATTACGAAGACAGGTAAATTCCCAACATGATCTGGACTAATGATTACTGTTTTTAAATTCACGTATGCACCTTACATATAAAACATGATGTTAGCTAGTGTGAAGAATAATTTTTTAAACAATTACAGTGAACATGTAATTTTTCTTAATAAATCCCATTCAGATTTCAATATAAAGAAGAGTTTTGATATGGTTAACTTAGGTGAGAACCTGTACATAGTTTATGGTTTCAGTTGTGAGGAACCAAAAATGAAAATTAATAAAAGTTTAAAAACTTAGGCCCTGAAATGGGAACATCTAATGGTAAAGGAAAATTTACTCCTCAAATCAGGAGTGCCATGGCTAGTGTCAGATCCCCTGCTCTCAGAGAAGTGGAGGTAACTGTCCACCACTCCTGTTAACATTGCTAATTGCTGGTCATAAAGATCCCCCAGCCCAGGGGATCACTGACAGACCCTGCGACCCTGTAACCCTGATAGCCCATGCCCTGTGTTATCTCAGTCAAATGTATCTCCCTTAAAATGTATAGTTACTGACTAACTCTGTACTTTGTATGATCTTAAGTAACCACGGAAACTCTGTAATTTGTGGCCTTCAACGGTATAGTCTGCCCCTTTAAAAGCTACTCTTTTTGACTGGTTGGCATCTCATTTGCCTGCCATGCAGTGAGATCCTAACTGGCCAACTTGAAATGAAAAGAAACCTTTTGCTTTTGCATCAGAGTGTTGATTCCTTGGGTTAGTCTCTGGGCTTCTCGAACCTGGCACAACAAGTTGCATAGCTGAGAATTTTTTAAAACAAGTTGAGAGCCTCCTTATACTCTGTTTTTAAATTTTAAAGCATCCTGTCTTTTTCTTATTTGGGGAACTCTTGAGAGGTACAAGATTCCATTTGTATAAACTGTTTGGTTTGTATCCCACAGACAGCGTCTTTCCGAAAAGCTCCATCATGACTGTGTTATGAGGGCTAGCCACTCCTGTGCCAGGAGAGGTGCAGTAAGACACAGAGCACCTGGGTCACTCACAAGGTTTACAACTCAGAGTGCTTGACTTCAGGCTTGGTCTTGAGATTATTGGCTGAAGTGTTTGAGCAGTTCTTCTGGGTTTTATAACAAGAACTCCCTGAGCGATGCCTTTAGCATTACATGTAGTATTTTTACATTTAGGAGCCCTAGTGTATGAATGACCCAATTTATCAGAACCAGCGTATCAGAGCCTCACCACTGGCCTTTCTTGGACAGAGGATGATGGGGACTCACCCAGGAAGGGGAGACCTCAGCTTCAGGTCTCAGAAGCAGCACACTTTGGTCCACAGCCCTTAGACCACAGAGAGACTGAGGAGAAGCTGTGACTTGCAGATGGGCCTGTGAGGCTGGAAGACTTCGGGCTGGGGTGAAGCTCAGGTCCACCTGAGGGAAGGGAAATCAAGCTTAGCCAGCTTCCTGCTCTTGCAGCCCTGAAGCCTGCCTGGTCAGTCACCCTCTACCTCTGAGTGCATATTTGTTTACCAGATTCCAACTCTCTGCATCCTTAAGACATTTTTTTTCTTTTTAAATAGAAATTTTAAGAAACAAATTACTCACTTTGTTGAGAAGACACTTTTCAACATAATATTTTGCAGAGTCTGCAATTATTTCTCCATTAGGAAAGATGGTGTAGACGAATACGCTGGTCACCGGAGCCATGCTCAACTCCACAGGGATTTCTAGGTCAAAGTCTCCTATTACTGGAGCTGGAGGGAATGGGAAGTCAGAGTTATGGGTCATAATATTGGCTGGAAAACAGGAATATCTGAACACAGGGATGTAGAGCAATGTCTGTCTGTGGAAGACTTTCTTACATCTGGTCTGTTCTCTGGTTAATTGTTCATATGCTAATGATCTCAGGAGGTATGGGACACTCAGAGCAAGATATCTTCCATCAAGATGTTTTCCATGGTAAGTTATATTGATTATTTATACCTACTCATATACTAACTCTTATCTCTTTTACACACTAACATCCCAAACAGCATCTGCTAGACACTCCTCTTATAAAAAGGGATGAAACAACCCTGACTGATGTTTCTTTTATTATTCCAATAAGAGAGAGAATTATATAGTTGGCAACCTCGTGCTTGGGGAGCTGTAAAGTCATGATGATCTCAGAGGTGCAAGCAGTATTTGAAAATTCTAAGCATATCTTTGTAGATAAACTCTTTTTCTCAACTAAATGTTCACAGTATTTACATTTCTTCAGAGAAAAATTAAGCCATTTAGAAGTCTCTGTTATCGTTTCTGGTGAACCTGGGGAGATCTATAAACCTTCTCAAGATTGGTACTATGATTCCCATTTAGTGTCCATTGAAGAACCAACCAGATACGTCATTAAATAGCAAAATAGTTTTTGTAATTGTTCAGTGAAAATGAAGCCCTTTTCCAGTAAGTTTGGTGAGCAGATACCAAATACTGACCACTTCTAAAAATCAACTGGAAGATCTCTGTGAAGCTACATACATAAATTTATGTGTTTCATGCAGTCGATATTTCAATGAGAAGAAAAGGGTGATGACAAGGTAAGTTATAAAAAATACATTTGCCCGTGGTAGTGTTATTTGGGAAGGAAAGGATGACCAGAAGGTGAATCTTGAGAATACCAGGATCCAGTGGCAACTTGGGATTTTAATAGGAGCAGGTGGAAGAGGCACAATTGAGAGAGAGAGAGAGAGAGAGAGAGAGAGAGAGAGAGAGAGAGAGAGAGAGAGAGAGAGAGTTGATCCAAGTAGAACTGAGCAACCATCAGGATTTGAGAGAGTGATTTCATTCATTAAGTCACAGCAGCTATGATTAGCTGCCCAAGACCTTTACAACATCAACCAATCAACATTGCTGCATTACGGGGAGGGGTTCATGGAGACCCACTCTTAGCTGACGAGCTATTGACACTTGATGGCTGCTGAGGGGAGGATGTGTCAGATTTCTTCAGGGATGCAGCTCCTGTTACATAGCCAATGTTTCAGTGGATGGCCCCATGCCACTTACAGCCCAATAGGTTAAAAAAGCTATGAAGTAGGGAAGAGGCCTGGCAGAGAGAGTCAGGGAGGAGCTGGAGGAAATTAGTGAGGAGTAGGAATGACTGAAATGCTTTGTATATGGAAAAAAGAAAGCATCTTCAACAATGGTGCTGGAATAAATGGATGATGGCATGTGGAAGAACGCAAAGAGACTCATATCTATCACAAAACTCAATTCCAAGTGGATGAAAGACCTCAGCATAATCCAGTTACACTGAACCTGATAGAAAAGAAACTGGGAAATAGCCTTGAACACATTGGACCAGGAGACAACTTCCTGAATAGATCACCAGTAGTACAGATACTGAGATAAATAATTAACAAACCTCATGAAACTTAAAAACTTTTGCAAGGGAAAGGACACTGTCCATAGGACAAAACATCCATCTACAAAATGGGAAAGACCTTCACCAATTTCCCATTCAATAGTGGGGTTATTTCTAAAATACATGAAGAACTCAAGAAAATAGACATCAAATAGCAAATAATTCAATTGAAAAATGGAGTACAGATCTAACCAGAATGAACAACAGAAGAATCTGAAATCGCTTAGAAACATTTAAAGAATTGTTCAACATCCTTAGTTGAACAGGGAAATGCAAATCAAAACAACTTTGAGATTTCATTTGACTCCTGTCAGAACTGCTAAGATGAAAAATACAAATGCCAGTTAATGCTGGAGAGGATGTGGAGCAAGAGAAACACTCTCCCACTGCTGGTGGGAGTGCAAACTTGTACAGTTACTTTGGAAATCAATATGGTGGTTTCTCAGAGAACTAGGAATTGATCTACCTCAAGACCAAGCTATGTCACTCTTGGGCATATACCCAATGGATGCTCAATCATACCACAAGGACACTTGCTCAACTAATGTTCATAACAGCTTTATTCATAGTAGCCAGAACCTAGAAAAAACTTAGATGCCCCTCACCTGAAGAATGGATAAAGAAAATGTGGTACATTTACACAATGGAGTATTATTCAGCTTTTAAAAAACAACGACATCAGGAAATGTGAAGGTAAATCGAAGGAACTAGAAAAAAATCGTCCTGAGTGAGGTGAACCAGACCCAGAAAGACAAATATGATATGTACTCACTTATAAGTGAATATTAGGTATAAAGTAAAGGATAAGCAGGCCACAATCCATAGCCCCAGAGACACTAGGTAACAAACAGGGCCCAAAGGGGGATGAGAGGTATGGATTTCCCTGGAAAAGGGAAATAGAAGAGATCTCGTGGGTGGACAGTTATGTGTGGGAACTTGGGGAGTAGTGTTGGGTTTGGATGGAGGGAGAGTACTGAAACCAATGACTGGAAAGGAGCACAATTTGGGTCAGGTAGAAGTCTTGTGCAAGGGAAACTCCCAGGAATCTAGAAGCATGACCTCAGCTAAGACTTCTAGAAATGGTGGATATATAGCCTGAACTGGCCTCCTCCTGTAATCAGACTGGTGACTTCCCCAATCATCATCAGAGAGTCTATATCCAGCAACCGATGGAAACTGATGCAGAGACCCACACTGAACATTAGGCTGAGCTTGGGGAATAGCGCTGAAGAGAGAGAACAAGGACTGTAGGAACCAGAGTTGTCAAGGACATCACAAGAAAACCCACAGACTTAACTAACCTGTTTCATAGGAACTCACAGTCTCTGTACCATTAACCAGAGAGCCTGTGTGGTACCAACCTAGCCCCTCTACAAATATGTGACAGTTGTGTAGTTTGGTCTATTTGTCAGAATCTCAACAATGTGGGAAGGGGCTGTCCCTAATGTTTGGCTGGCTCTTGGGAACGCATTCCTCATACTGAGTTGCCTTTCCCAGCCATACTAAAAAGGAGGTGCATAGTCTTACCACAATTTGCTGTGCCATGCTTTGTTGATATCCATGAAAGACCTGTTGAACAGAAACAGAAGAAGATCAGTGGGAGGCCCGAACCCCAGCCCTGAAGAGGCATCAGAGGGAGGCCTGAGTCTCAGGTCCAGGAGCAGCATCAGGGGAGGCCCAAGTCTTAGGCCCAGGAATAGGGAGCAACCACTGGGTGAGACGACAGCAGTTGTTTCCAGCAGTATCTTACAGAAACTATGGTAAGAAGTTCCTCTATGAAAGAGCACCTGTGTCCCAGCCTGCATCTGCTTCCGTTTCTCAGGTGGAGATAACCCACTGCTACATCATCTACTGGACCCTCAGTCCCACCTACACCTAAAGGAGCAATCATTGAAGCTGTAGTCTCTCCTTCAATTGGGAGGATGTCACTGGAACTCTAGACCTACCTGGACCTCAAGGAGCAACCACCTGAGCCTTGGGCCCACTTCTATGGAGAAGAGCATTCACAAGAGGCTCTGATTGACTTGTGTCTGAAGGAGTAGTCAACGGAGCCACAGCCACCAACTATACCAATTAGAGAAATAGAGATCTCCCCTAAACACAGGCTGCACCTACACCAATTATTAGAGGAAGAGATGCATAGACAACAAGGTAAGAATACACTCAACAATATAAAGAGCAAAACCGGCACCACTAGAAACTAGTGATGCTACAACAGCAAGAACTGAGCATCCAACTCAGATGAAGCAGAAGAAAATGACCTAAAAATAACTTTAGGAGGGTGGTTAAGGCCCTTAAAGAGGAAATGAAAAATTCCCTTAAAGAAATGGAGGAAAACAAAACAAAACACTGGAAGATATGAACATATCCATGAAAGAAGACCAAGAAAGAGCAATCAAACAAGTGAAGGAAATGATTCAAGACTTGAAATCTGAAATAGAGGCAGTAAAGAAAAGGCAAACTGAGGGATTTCTTTAAATGGAAATCTAGGTAAACAATCAGGAACCACAAATGCAAGTGTAAATAACAGAATATAAGGGACAGAGGATTTCAGGTGTTGAAGACACTGTAGAAGATATACATTCATTGGTCAAACAAAATTTTAAATCCAACAAATCCTTAGTAGAAAACATGCAGAACATCTGGGACAGCTTGAAAAGACAAAACCTAAGAAAAATATATATAGAAGAAGGAGAAGTCTAACTCAAAGGTACAGAAAATATATTCAACAAAATCATAGAAGAATACTTTCCCAACCTATAGAAGTCATGCCTATGAAAATAGAAGAGACTTAGAGAACACCAAATAGACTGGACCAAGAAAAAGTCCCCTCGCCACATAATAATCAAAACAATAAACATGCAGAGTAAAGAAAGAATTTTAAGAGCTTCAAAGGAGAAAGGCCAGGTAACATATAAAGGCAGACTCTCAGAATTACACCTGACTTCTCAACAGAAACAATGTAAGTCAGAAGGCCCTGGACAGATGTTATGCAGACACTAAGGGACCAGAGATGCCAGCCCAGACTACTTTACCCAGCAAAGCTTTCAATAACCATAGATGGAGAAAACAAGATATTCCACGATAAAAGCATTTTAAACAATACCTATCCACAAATCCAGCCCTGTAAAACTTACTACAATGAAAATGCTAGCCCAAGGAAATCAACTACATCCACAAGAACACAGGCAATAGATGAGTTTACAGCAGCAAATCCCAAAGAAGGGAACTGAATACACAATGACATCACCACCAACAAAAATAAAGTAACAGGAACTAGCAATCATTGAACATTAATATTCATTAATAAAAATGGTCTCAATTCACCTATAAAAGGACATTGGCTATAGATTGGCTATGAAAACAGAATCCATTCTTCTGCTGTGTACAAAAAAACAGACCCCAACTGCATAGACATACATTACCTCAGAGTAAATATTTGGGAAAAAAATTTCCAATCAAAAGGACCTAAGAAACAAGCTGGTGGACCTATCCTAAAATCTAACAAAATGGACTTCAAACTAACATTAATTAAAAAAGATGCACACACAGATAAACACTCCCCATCCCCCCAAACACCCCACAGTTTACAACAATAAAAAATGAATCAAATGAATAAAAATTGGTGTACCTAGAATGGTTTAAAGACCAAGTTGAGAAACCCCCAAATTTTTTATTTTTTTGGACGGACACTAAGATAACCTATTTTGCCTTGATGGTGATAATCTGTGTGTAAATGCATAGATTCCTCACTTAGTGTGAATCTTATATTCAGATGTTACATCTTCAGAATAAATATTTCAACATGTTGAATGATACCCAGTTAGGGAGTCTGAGACTTTTCCTTCCTGAAGGTCATTGTGTAAGAGATGAATAAAAATTGGTGTACCTAGAATGGTTTAAAGACCAAGTTGAGAAACCGCCAGATTTTTTATTTTTTTGGACGGACACTAAGATAACCTATTTTGCCTTGATGGTGATAATCTGTGTGTAAATGCATAGATTCCTCACTTAGTGTGAATCTTATATTCAGATGTTACATCTTCAGAATAAATATTTCAACATGTTGAATGATACCCAGTTAGGGAGTCTGAGACTTTTCCTTCCTGAAGGTCATTGTGTAAGAGATAACCTACATTAGATAACAGAACCTTGACTTCCCACTGTAGAGAGTGTGTGGGTGACACACAAGCATCATTGCATCCCTAGCTGCTCAGTGCTGAGGTGTCACTGGTGAGTGTTGGGGGGATTCAGCTGGAGACCTGTTACTGGGTGGGAATCACTCACATTCTTTTGGCTCCGTGTGGTGAGTGTGGCTTCCAGTCTGGATAATGCTGCCCTTGGCCATGACCTAAAAAAAAAAAAAAAAAAAAAAGAGTTTTCCAAGGTTACATCTATATTTTACAAGGCTTTCTTCTAATTGAAAAACCTATAGTTAGACAGAAATACCCAGCCTGGAACCCAAAATGTCAGGTGGAGAGGCATGGTCAGGAGATGGAAAGATTCTTTGTGTTTGTCAACGTGGGGCTAGAACTCACCAAGTAATAAAAAGTAAGATCTCTCAGCGCACTCAAGACAGGACCCTTCACAAGAAAATGCACCCGAACTGTGTGAGTCTGACTGCAGGGTAAGACGCCAGCGTCCTTTTCCAGGTGGATATAGCTCCAGCTGAAGGAGTAAACACTTTGAGCCATGTGGAGTGACTCTGTGTGTTCATTTAGGCAAAGCTTATGGAAACACGAACTTTGCTCCTTATGGTAGACCTGGAGAGACAGCACATTTTGTCATTAATCATTTAAAAAAAATAAACTTATAAATTATTTGTATAATATTTCATGTGCTCCAATAGATTTGAGTTCAGGAACTAGAAAATGAAGAGATTTGGGTAAGTTATGTTTTTTTTCATATTTCTTCTATTTTAATGTTGCAATTTGTGTATCTATGATGATAGATCTACTTGTATCTATTACAAGACTACAAGAAAATTATAAGCAAATTTTCTTAATGAATAGCCTTATTTGAAAGACTTGCTCTCCAATAAACCTCAGGAACATGGAGGAAATTTTAAAAAGTTCATCAATGCCAAAGTAAAGGATATGTATGAATATTATACAAAACAATTCAAAAGACACACTGTATCCCCATTTACAATCAATAGAAAGTGGAAGATAAAATAAATGTAAGTTAAACACTTGAGCTAAAAAGTAGAGAAAAGAGCCTCTTGGCACTTCTAGGCCTGTCTGGAGCACTGAGGACAGCTACAGCTCCACCCCAGGCCTCTAGACCTAGGGTAAGAAGAAAGCAAACATGAGCCTGGCACCACGTTCATCATGAGTGAATACAGAGTGGGGAAATGGTAGAAAGAGAGAGAGAGAGAGGCAGAATGAGTCATGAGCTAGGGAGAGGGGCAGATCTGAAGAGGGAGGCGAGGAACGGGCAGATTAGATCCCTGTCGCCACACAGGGCCATGGTGTTGTCCAGTCCTGGGTTGCTGTCAAGGGCCTTGACTTGGTCCATGGTTCTGATGCAGCCTTGGGGGTCTGTGCTGATGTCTGTGGCTCCTGTTACCACTGAGGGCCAGTAGACAGCCCAAGTCTGGGCCACCACCTGTGACCATTTCCACATCTCAGGGATGAACCCCCACAGGAGTCATGCCAATCTAAGAGGCCTGTGCTACCACCCAGGACTGTGGTAATGTCTGAGCTGCACTGCTGCTGGATGCCATGTCTGGGTCCATGGCCCTCCTGTGACCCGACTCTAAGTCGATATCTGTGACTCCTCTTGCTACTGAGGGCCATGCAGAGCCCTGCAGTCTGGGGCAACATCTGAGGTCATGTAGACTTTCAAGGTCAAGCTATTGCAGGGGGCCTTACAGACCTCGGTGGCCTGTGCTGCCTCCCAAGGCCATAGTATCGTCTGGGCCTAAACTGCAGAACACAGGCCATATCTGGATCTATGGGCCTACCACAGCGAGTCTTTATTGATGTCCGTGGTTCTTGTTACCATGGAAGGCTGAACTGATGACAGGGGTCTGGGCTACCACCTGGGAATAAGGTGTTTGAGGGCCATGTTACCACAGGGGCCTCACCAATCTGGGTGATCTGTAAAGCCAACATCTGGACCAGGCTGTTGCCAAGGACCATGTGTGGGTCCACTGTCCTGGTTTTTTGTTTGTTTGTTTTTGTTTTACTTAACTTTTGGGTTTCTTTTTTGGAGGGGGTTTCAATGACAGAGGGCAGAAGTGAGCAGACAGGGAGATGAGTGGGATTGGGATGCGTGATGTGAAATCCACAAACAATAAAATGTGATTTAAGAATGCAAAAAGATATAGAGATGAATTTTATTACTAAAGTAGCAAAAAAGGGAGAGCAGGGAAAACAAAAAAGAAACAGAATTGCAGAGAAGGGAAACGAGGCCCAAGCATAAGAAAGAAAGTCAAGGAACAGCACTAGACATCTGAAGCCTGTGGCGGGAATGTGGGAGGCGGACTATTGGGGGCAGAAGTGTAGGGGGCTCGGGGGATGGAGAGATAATCACAGAGAGGGGCCAAGCGCCAGAATGTATGAGAATGCCACAGTGAAACCTGTCACTCTCCGTGCTAATTAAAAAACCAACAAAAGTAACACACTCAAAGGAGGAAGGGAAAGGAGAAGTGGGCTGGGCAGGAGGACGAGAGGGGATAAACCTGAAGTGACCATGAAAGAAAAAAGGAAAACTAATTATTTTGCGTTATTTCAAGAACCACCAGGAATCTAAGGAGAAGAAAGTATAGTGGTGAACTTGTTGCATCTGAGACCCAGTGAAGGAGATCAAGGTAGGTGGGGTATCTGAAGAGGAAGGGAGACAGGCCACCAGAAGAGGCGGTAGATGGTCCATCAGAAGAGTGAGTTGAAGCCTAAGCCACTAGCTGAGCTAAGACAATGTCTGAAGCACTGCAGGGCTGACTTCAGGGCACTGAGTCTATGGCTGTTAAATAATGACAGTATGACCATCATATGATTTTACCAGATAAACCTATCTTCTATCTTCTGACTGGATGAGTTTCCTACACTAGAGGAACCCTCTAAGTGTGTGTGTGTGTGTGTGTGTGTGTGTGTGTGTGTGTGTGTGTGTGTATGAGCAAGTGCCTGTGCATGCATGCAATCATGTGTGTAGGCCTGCCTGCCTGCCCACCTAAAGCAGGAACTGTGTGGCACCAATCATATTCAGTTACAAAAATAACTGTCCCTTGGTTGAAAAAATGGGCACAGCATATCTGAACAATGAATTGGAGGTTAGACAGCACGTATCCATGACTGAATAGATAAAGATGTTCTTTTATTCATTTTTGCTTAAAAGTCCTGACTTGAGATATAGAGACGACAATCAAAATAAGAGAGACTGTGAAAAATATTGTTTTAAAAGTAGTGCATTTATGGTGCATGTACCTATTTCTATAGCCCTTTGCTCATACTTGTATTACTCATCAGAGATCTTTTATGTTTTGCCCTAAAATACGAAAGTTTGGCATGGGAACATTTTTTCATTACACTACACATTAATGAGTTCAAACTGTTACAAAGCTTCACCATGTGTCTAATGCCCTCATTCCTGACTTACTTTGATAATGAGGAAATGCACATTGAAGGTGGTGGTGTTGATTGAGAACTCTGCCAGGCCATGCTGATCAGTGGTCGTTTTATTGGTGTAGTCAAGTTCCCATAGTTTGATGAAGACTTCTTCATTTGGGATGGGAGCTCCCTTGACATCTACTAGGCGGACCTAAATTGAACAAGGGAGAAAGGTATAGTCTAGGTATGAAGATACTACATAGAATTAAGAGAAAAACCTGTTTCCATATTATATAAAGATATCAAAAATGCAGCAACTAGTTCAGCGTGCAAGAAAGTATTTTACAAACATCTAACTGAAGGTGTGGAAATTATGGATTCACTAGACCCAAGAATAAATGATAAATGGTGTTTTATTGGGGATGGACTTACACAGTTAACAGTGAGTGACTGTTTACAGCCCTGCTCAAAGGATGCACACACTGCCTTTGTTGTGTTCTCTGCAACCAACGGGATTCTCACTGCCCCCCCCCAACCTCACCTTTACCTGGTTATGTCTGCACCTGTAACCACACCCAAAATGCATGGCCACTGTTACAGGTTCTCAGGCAAGTTATCACTACATCTAACTCTTTAAGATCTGCACCAGAAGAACTGGATGTGCTGTGAAAGCCAGAGGCTGAAGGTGTCATAGTCTTAACACAACTCAATAAAAGGTGCTTCCTACTCGCCTGTTCTTCACAAGAAACCATCCATGACTTCATGGTGTGGATGAAGAGAGGCAGATGCACTCACACAGTCAAAATAAAAGTTCCTTAGGGCCCTGAGGCTAATGGAGAGCTTGGATTCATTATGAATATGGAGCATATCTTGCTTCATTGTGAAAACACAGTGACACTTTGGGGTTTAAGAATTTCAAGGACAGTGGTTAGAAATAAAAATTTTGCTAATATGCTTTAGGTTTGGGGCTTCTTGATAACTTTTCGAAGTGTTCAGTTTAGCTCTGGGAATTGAACACATGCACTTGAGCACTTGAGATACAAACTCTACCAGCAAGCTAAATTCTCACATTGCAGCCAGTCATGTCAGACATGTTTATCACTGAGCAGAATGGCCTAGGTTGAGGCCTCACAATACAGCTGAATCATCTATGAATCAAAAAGTACTTTACTTTCACAACGAATGGAATCCCTTGTTTAAAGTGTGAATCCGCTTTCACAAATATGAGTTTGGCTATGGTTCTCTCAATTTTAGTTGTCCCAGATCCACTGAACTCCAATCCTGAAAGAGAAATTAGCAACAGCATTGAAACCCAGGCCAGTTAGAGAGGAATTGCTTGCTTTCTACACCCTTATTCTACATGGTTCAAACCGCCATTGGCGTGAGCAGGCGTGAACTTTCACAGCTTCATTTTCTATATTCTCAGGTTACTCACACACCTGTCCCTTCTTCTGTAATCTTTGCATTCACATGAAGATACTGGTCTTCAAATGTTTTTTCCTTTAATTGAAGCTCAGTGATGTCTTCTTCTTGTGTGCTGCAGCCATTATTGTCTAGCTGATATGCAAGAGAAAAACAAGGTAACATGCAGGCCTGTTCAGATGTTTGGTCAACTCTAACCCACATGTGAGGGCTTCTATGAGAAAATTGAGTGCTTAGGGCTTCAGAGCATGGCATTATGGTCATAAGCATGGAACTCAGCTCACACATGGAGCTGCTGTGTGCCACCATCATGAGCCAGTTACAGAGTTGCCTTGGCTTTGTCATCTATAATAATAATGATTACCTTTATAGACAATAGGAAGTATTAAGTAAAATCACAATTATAATGTAATCAGAACACTTACTTGTATATCATTAGTACTTAATAATCACTTTGTATTATTCAAAATAGCAACCACAGGCTTAGATGTAGCTCAATGGTACATTTTACTAGCAGGCAGGAAACTGTTGACTTGATACTGAGTGCCAGTAAATAAATGAAGCAAAATCTATTCCATCGTTTAATGGGGCTTAGGAGCTGCCTCTTGTTTTTCTGTGAGTGAGAAATGTCTTCATAAGACAGAGCTGACATTATTTTGAAATGTGAGAGAAGTCACCAGAATAGTATTATTTTGTTCTTAATTCAATTCAAACTCACAGACTACATTACATTTCTGCCATTTTCATTTCTAAAGTGATTTCTGGCATAGTATAGCACTTTATTTAGTTTAAATTATATCATTCTATTAACTTTGGTTTCCTGGTGTTTGGCAGGTTTTTTTTTCTTGTCTCTGAATGATAGAGGGGATCAAGCTTTTAAGTGAAAACTTTACCGAAAAGACCCCCAAATAAAACTGGAGGAGAGAACTATTATAAGAGATCTGTATATCACAATGTAGAAATACAGCAAACAGGGACAAGGCAGTAGGACAACTACCAAAGGGCACAACTCCTCACTGACCAAATCCTGGAATACTGAGATTCTCATACTGCTGACAAATGGTCTAATTGTTTAGTTTTAGAAATGGCCAGTGATCTCAAAGAGAATTCCAACATGCAGATGAAGGTCTAAAGTTATCAATTCAGATAAGAATGAGAAAGCCAACAACAGATGTGATGATAATAAAGATAAATAGCATGGGAACCAACCAGAATATCTAATAAAATCATAGTAAATGAATAAATAATTGTCAACAGATAAATATAAATGATTTTAACTACTCTCTAATATGAGACACAGGATAATTAATTAGCCTAAAAAATGAAAGGGCAGTGTGATAGTTTGAATGCTATTCACCCCTTAGAAGCTCTAGGGAATGGCACTATTGGGAAGTGTGGCATTGTTGGAGTAGGTTTGGCCTTGTTGCAGGAAATGAGTTAGTGTGGAGGCAGACTTTGATATCTCATATATGCTCAAGCTACACTAAGTTGTGTAGACACTTCCTGTTGCCTGTACATGCTACCTCTCCAGGATCATGTCTGCCTGAACACTGCTAGGTCCCATGATGATGAAAATGGACTGAACCTCTGAACCATAAGCCACCCAATAAAATGTTTTTTCCTTTATAAAACTTGCTGTGGTCAACAATGGAAAAATGAAAGCATTCAACAAATGGTGTTGGCTTAACTGGATGTTGAACTGTAGAGGAATGCAAATAGATCCTTATTCGTCCCAATGGACAATACTCAAGTCCAATGAATCAAAGACCTCAACATAAATCCAGTGACATTGAACCTGATAGATGAGAAAGTGGGAATTAGCATTGAATGCATGGGCAAAGGAGATTACTTACTAAATATAATACCAGTGGCCCAGACAATGAGAGCCACAAGCAATAATTGGACCTCCTGAAACTGAGAAGCTTCTATAAGGTAAAGGATATAGTCAACAACATAAAATGGCAGTCTGTAGAATGAGAAAAATCTTCACCAACCCCACATCTGACAGAGGGCTGATCACCAAAATGCATAAATAACTCAAGAAAATGGACACCAAAAAACCAAATAATTCAATTGAAAAATAGGGTACAGATCTCAACAGAACAAACTCAAATGGCCAAAAGACATTACGGAACTGCTCAGCATCATTAGCAATCAGAGAAATAAAAATCAAAATGTCTTCTTTGAATACCCTCTTACTCCTATCAAAATGGCTAAGATCAAAAACACTAGTGACAACTTATGTTGGAGAGGATGTGGAGTAAAAGGAACACTCCTCCATTGCTGGTGGGAGTGCAACCTTGTACAGCCACTTTGGAAATCAATATTGTTGTTTCTCAGAGAGCTTGGAATTGATCTACATCAAGACCTAGGTATATCAGTGTTGAGCATACACCCAAAGATGCAAAGTCAAACCACAAGGACATTTGCTCAACCCTGTTCATAGTAGCATTATTTGTAAGACCCAGAACCTGGAAACAAACTAGATGCCTCTCAACTGAAGAATGGATAAAGATATTGTGGTACATTTACACAAGGCAGTACTAGTCCGTGGTAAAAATCAATAACATCTTGAAATTTTCAGGCAAATGGATGGCACTAGAAAAGAAAAAACAAAAAATCCCGAGTAAGGTAGGCCAGACCCAGAAAGACAAACATGGTATGTCCTCTGTGGTGATATATTATTTATGATTTAATAAAGCCACTGGTGATCAAAATACAAAGCAGGCACAGCCATAGAGCCAGGCAGGTATGGCACACACCTTTAATCCCACTACTCAGAAGACAAGAGGCAGATGGATCTCTGTTAGTTCAAGGCCACACTAGCTACAAGAAGTTGATCCAGTCTGAAAGAGAAACAGCTCACACAAATGTGATCCTAGAACTTGGAGTCACACACCTTTAATCCTAGCACTGTATAGGTGGAAGCAGGAGTGATATGGGTGGATGGGGAGAGGATAATAAGGTGTGAGGAGACAGGAACGCAGAGAACAGCAGTCTGCAGCTTGGTGGAGAGCAGTGTAGTCAACCTTTGCCTACGAGGATTTATGGAGAGCATATTGCCTCTGAATATTGCACTCTGAGGATTCCTGGAGACAGGATATCACCATTTTGATCTGATGTAGAAGTAAAAGGTATTGGCTGACTGCTTTGCCTTTCTAATCTTCAGCTTGAAGCCCTATATCTGTCTCTGGGTTTTCATTATTCATGTTACAGTACTCACACACAGGTGGATATTAGATGTAAAGAAAAGACAGCTCCAGAGAAGCTAAGTAAGAAAGGGGACCTTAAGAGGGACACACATGGAATGCCCAAGGATGGGAAAACAGTTAAGATCTGTGGCTAAAGCGGGAGGGTGGTGGAAGGGGTGGGATGGGGGATGGGAAGATGAGCAATGGAGAAGGTCAAGTTGAAGGAGGGATGGAGGGGGAAAGGAATGAAAGAGATATCTTGATAGAGGGAGCCAATGTGGGGTTAGGGAGAAACCAGGTGCTCCAGAAATTCCCAGGAATCCCCAAGGATGACCCAAACTAAGACTTCTAGTATTACTGGAAAGGGTATTTGAACAGGCCTAACCCTTTAATCAGAATGATGACTCCCCTAATTGTCATTATGGAACTTTCATGCAGTAACTTACAGAAGCAGCTGCAGTGACCTACAGCCAAGCACTAGGATAAGCTCCTGGAATTCAGCTGAGGGATCATATGAATAGGAGGGTCAAGATCAAGATGGGGAAAACCAGAGAGACAGCTGACCCAAGCTAGTGGGAGCTCAAGGACTTAGAACTGACAGTTGGTAACCTTGCATAGAACCAACCTAGGCAGTTATGTGGTCTGATCTTTTGCAGGTGCTGGGAGACTGGAAGTGGCACCAGGAGGTATCCCAGGTATATGAACTGGTTTTTGGACCCCATTCCCTATGGTGGGATCTCTTGCTCAGCCTTGGTACAGGGAGGAGGGTCCTGCCTCAACTTGGTGGGCCAGACTTTGCTGACTCCACAAGGAAGGTTTAACCCCTCTGAGGAATGAGTGTGGGAGGTGGAAGTGGGACATGGGGACTGGAGAAGGGGAACTGAGGTTAGTTTATGAAGAGAAGGGTTTTTTTTTTTTTTTTAAAATAAAAAAGGGTTAAAAAAAAGTTGCTGTGGTCATGACATCTCTTTGCAGCAATAGAAATCTTAACTAAGACAGAAGTTGGTACCAGGGACCTTGGGTCTGAGGATTACAAATCAGTTGAAGCAGATGGTGGTGGCACACACCATTAATCCCAGCACTCAGGAGGCAGAGGCAGATGAATTTCTGTGCGTTCAACACCAGCCTGGTCTACAAGAACGAGTTCCAGGACAGCCTCCAAGTCACAGTGAAACCCTGTCTCAAAAAACCAAAAAAGAAAGAAGAAAATCAGTTGAATGTTTTAACTTAATGGGTCATCCTAGTAGGAACCTGGAAGACAGTGATGTTGGGTGTGATTTGAATTGTGAAGGCCTGGCTCAAGAGATTGCAAGGAGGACAATATTAATATTAATTAATAGAAACTGTTCTTGTGAAGATATTTTGGTGAAGAATGTGGTTGCCTTTGCCCACGTCTGAAGAGTCTGCCTGAGGCTAAAGTGAAGAAATTTGGATTAATTATGTCAGTAGAAGAAATCTCGAAAAAGCCTGGTATTGGTTCTGTTTTATGGTTATTTCTGGTCTCTCTTATATATATATTTATCATGAAAATGAGCAAGCTGAGGAAGGAAAAATACAAAATGCAAAATTTGAGTGAAAAAGAGCATCAGGGAGTGGAATGGAGCTAAGTCTTATGTTCATGAATATAAAGATTAATTAACTTAAATTAAATATTTCTTAATCAAGATTAAAGATTTCTCAATCAAGGAGATTAAGAAACAGAATAAAGGGAGTGGTGACTTTAGGGCTTGATCCCACCCAGCCAGGTTTCTAACTTGTGGATAGGAATTAAAGAAACCCTTAAAGCAGATTGTAGCACACTTTTAATACCAGCACACAGAAAGCAGAGGCTGGTGGGAGGCCAATATTGTTTACAGATCCAGTTTCAGGACAGCCAAGATGAGGCAGTGAAAGAAAACATAAAAAATCGAAAGTTGGTAAAGATGTCATTGAACAAGGGCTTCATAAGTTCCAGCCCTAGTAAGCAGCAGAACTTGGCAGCTTCAGCCACATGGTTCTGGAATTAAATAAAGTTCTAAGAGGCTATGGAATTTGCCTTCTTGACTAGAGAAAGCTGCTGAATGCAGGCATGTGTCAGGGTTGTTTCTGAATGGAGGCCTAGAGAGGCCATTGTATGAAGTTTTGAAGTTGAAGTATGGGTTACTTGGAGAACCCAAGGTGTTGGAGATTCCAGAGTAATGGGATACCTGCCAGAAAAGCTGCTAACAAGGAGTGGAACAAGCCCAAGAGAAAGAACAAAACTTCTGGAGCATTCATATCAGTCCTAAAAGGGACATTCACAGGTCTGAGTACAGATTTAAAAAAAAAAAAAAAAAGAAATCACACAAATAAATGACTCAATGATACAAGTCAAGGATTTTGAAAAAGAAAAATCAAACAAAACTCAATATTAGTAGATGGGAACTAAAAATAAAGACTGGGACAGGTATTAGTGGAACAGAAATAAAAAGCACAAAGAATCAATGAGTATAAAAATGGTTATTTAAGAATATAAGATCTTCTACAAGTCAGAATCCAGTTATGCCAACAAAAAGATACTTTCTTTTTCCATTATATAACTTTAGCTTCTTTGTCAAAAATTAGGTGTTTATAGGTGTGTGGGTTAATATCACGATTTTCAATTTGATTCCATTAGTCAACCTGTCTATTTCTGTTCTAATACCAAGCTGTTTTCATGACTATGGCTGTATAATAGAGCTTGAAGTCTGGTATGGTGATAACTCTGGAAGTTCCTTTATTGTAGAGGGTTCTTTTGGCTATCCTGGGTTTTTTGTTTTTTCCATATGAAGGTGAGCACTATTCTTTCATGGTCTTTGAAGAATTGTGTTGGGATTTTTATGGGAATTGCATTGAATCTATAGATTGCTTTTGGCAAGATTGCCATTTTTACTATGTTGATCGTACCTATCCAAGAGCATGGGAGATCTTTCCATTTTCTTGTATCTTCTTTAATTTCTTTCTTTAAGGATTCAAAGTTCTTATTATACAGGTCTTTCACATTTTTGGTTAGCATTACCTCAATATATTTTATATTGTTAATTGCTATTGTAAAAGGTGATGTTTCTCTGACTTCTTTTTCAGCACATTTATTAACTGTATATAGCAGGGCTACTGATTTTTTTTTTTGAGTTAATCTTGTATCCTGCCACTTTGCTGAAGGTGTTTCTCAGATATAGGAGTTCCCTGGTAGAGTTTCTCAGGTCAGTAATGTAGACTATCATATCATCTGAAATAGTGAAAGTTTGACTTCTTCCTTTCTGATTTGTATCCCCTTGATCTCCTTTTCTTGTCTTATTTCTCTAGCTAGAACTTCAAGTACAATATTGAAGAGATATGGAGAGAGTGGACAGTCTTCTCTTGTTCCTGATCTTAGAGGAATCCCATTGAATATCTCTCCATTAAGTTTGATGTTGGCTGTTAGTTTGCTGTATATTGCTTTTATCATGTTTAAAGAAGATTACACATAGATCCATATCTATCACCATGCAACAAAACTTAAGTCCAAATGGATCAAAGACCTCAACATAAATTCAGCCACATTGAACCTCCTAGAAGAGAAGGTAGGTAGTACCCTTAAACAAATTGATACAGGAGACTGCTTTCTGAATATAACACCAGAAGCACAAACATTGAGTATGACAATTAACAAATGGGACCTCCTGAAACTGAGAAGCTTCTGTAAAGCAAAGGATACAGTCAGCAAGACAAAACGGCAGCCCACAGAATGGAAAAGATATTCACCAATCCAACAACTGACAGAGGGCTAATTAACAAAATATACAATGAACTCAAGAAGCTAGCCACCAAAACACCAAACAATGCAATTAAAAAGTGGAGTGCAGAACTAAATAGAGAATTCTCAACAGAGGAATCTAAAATGGCTGAAAGTCACTTGAGAAAGGGCTCAACATCCTTAGCCATCAGGAAATTGCAACTCAAAACCACTCTGAGATACCATCTTACTCCTGTCAGAATGGCTAAAATTAATAACACCAATGACAATCTATGCTGGAGAGGATGTGGAGAAAGAGGAACACTCCTCCATTGCTGGTGGGAGTGCAAACTTGTACAATCACTTTGTAAATCAGTATGGTGGTTTCTCAGGAAAATGGGAATCAGCCTACCTCAAGTCCTAGCAATTCCTCTCTTGGGCATATACCCAATGAATTCACACTCATACAGTAAGGAAATCTGTTCAAGTATGTTCATAGCAGCATTGCTTGTGATAGCCAGAACCTGGAATCAGTCTAGATGCCCCTCAACTGAAGAATGGATAGAGAAAATGTGGTGCATTTACACAATGGAGTACTACTCAGTGGGGGGGAAAAAAAACAATGGAATCTCAAAATTCTCAGGCAAATGGATGGAACTAGAAGAAACCATCCTAAGTGAGGTAACCCAGTCACAAAAAGATAAAAATGGTATTGCTCACTCATATATGATTTTTAGACATAAAGCAAAGGATTGCCAATCTACAATCCACACTGCCAGCGGAGCTAAGAAACAAGGAGGACACCAAGGGAAGATTACATAGTCCCTGGGAGACAGGGAAGGGGACAAGAACCCCTAAGCAAATGGGGGTAGGGGGAAGAGGAAACAGGTGGGAAGAGAAGAAGGGGAGAGGGCAGGAGAACAAGAGGACTAAGACAGGGGAGGAATAAAAGAGCGCAAGAAAGGAGATGCCTTGATAGAGGGAGACAGTACATGTTTGGGGAGAGGCCTGGCACAGGGGAAATGTTAGGGGATCCACAGGGATGACCCCAACTAAGAATCTAAGCAATGGTGGAGAGGATGCCATGGATGCCCTTCCCCAGTAATGAGATTGATGTCTACCTTGGTTCCCATTCCTAGAGCCTTCATCCAGTAGTTGTTCCAAGCAGAGTCAGGCTCCCACAGCTAAGCACTGAACCACACTCCTGGAATCCAGTTTCTGAGAGTGAGGAGGGATGAACAAAGTAGCCAAGATGTTTCTAGAGAGACTCGCAGAAACAGTTGACCAGAACTAGTGAGAGCATGGAGACCCTAGTCATAAAGCTGGGTAAACAGCATCGTATAAATCCAGGCCCTCTGAATGTGTTTGCCAGCTAGGAAGCCAAGGCAGTCTATGGGACCTCTAACAGTGGAACACAAATGGACTTTGGGACCCTTCCCTATGGAGGGATACTATTGCTGCCCAGATACAGCAAGGAGAGCCTAGGCTCTCCCCCTAATGATATGATGGACTTTGAAGGTCCCCTGTGGTGGGCCTCACTATCCCTGATGAGGAGTTGGGGGATGGGTTTGGGGATTGGTGGGGAACATGGGAGGATGGGAGGGTGAGGGAATTGGGCGGTGATAGATATGTGAATATGAGTAGTAATTAAAGAATTTAAATAAAAAATAATATAAGGTCAACAGAACTTTTGTGTAATTAACCTAAGACAGAAAGAAAATACCCGAATTAACAGAATTAGGAGTTTGCAAGGAAACATTATATAGACATTAGAGAGATTTGGAATATTTTATAAACTAATACTTTAAAAACATGTACTGCATTAACTATTTAGAAAACTTAAAACCAACAAACAAATTTCTACATTCATCCAAAACATAAATGTTAAACCAATAATAAATGGACAACTTCAACAGTCACATAGACTCTAGGGGGAAAAGCCACCCCTGCCATTTTCTTGAACCAGTATAGTTCCTTATTATATTTCAAAGACTTATGCTTATACTTACAGATATATGTAGATCTCACCCTTCAGGAAACCATCTTAATTTTCAATCCAGAACATTATAGACCACAACTCCTCAAAATGCAGAAAATAAGTGCCTATGATGTGCTCAACCCCACCTGAAATATCTCCAACATAACCACTGCGTGGAAGGATCATGGAAAATCATGGAATAACGATCAGAAAGATTGTAAAAGACCAGAATGCCTGTTGCAAAATAGTGTCATTCAGATACAAGAGGGAAACCACATTCATTAGAATCTCAACAATGTAGTTGCCTAAACAAGACTTACATAATGGTAACGCCAGTTGACATGCCAGTGTGGTGGATGGAGAAGACTCATAAAGCCCAACTCCAAGATCAAGAGCTACAGGTAATCAATGACTGCTCAGAGATAGAAACCATTCTTCTCACAGAGTGCCCTGGCGGGTTATAGAATGTCATGTGGTCATCCTTAAGTATATGTTCATAGGAGCAATACTACATCAACTCAGCAGGATGAATATGTGAGCTTTCCCCCCCACCACACACACAATATTTAATATATGTGTAACAATAACAGTTCCAGAAGAAGATGTCATAAAATTGAGAGAGAGTTGGGGAGAGGTGGGAAGCATTGGAGAGGCGGGATAAAGGGGAAAAAATGACTTAAACACATTTCTCATGAAACTCTCAAAAAGTTAAAAATTAGGAAAAATGTATATAAAACTTAAAATATGTAAGACCAATAAAAATGATTCATTCCATGGGCGATTGATGTGACTTGAAGAAACAATCTGCATAACAAGTACAAACCTCTAAAACAATATGAAAAAATAATTTTGACATCCTTAGACACAGGAAAATTCAGTCCCCAAACTATGGAAATTCTTCTCACCATAGACAGAGTGGCTAATGTAAAGAAAGCAAAATACAATGCTGGTGAGGTTGTGAGGAGACACTCCCTGTGGGAGTGTATGTAAACACCAGAATGAGCAGAATAACAATCCATGTAAGGCAACAAGGAAATCCAGTTGAACATGACTCAGTAGCCCAGGTTGGCTCAAACTTCTTGAGTCTGACAGTGGGCAGTTGATTTTAGGCATATTTAAACACAGCACAATTTTGGAAAAAAGTTTCCTGATAAAATGAACTCAATCCCACATACAAACAAACAACAAAGCTTAAAACATGATCACAGTGAAACTCTTTAAGAGGGATTCTAGTAACTGAGAAACAGTGCTTGAGATGAACCTCTAGGAAGAATGACTGAGATAAACATGAGTCTGTGAGTCAGGTGTGACCCAGCCCTACAGGTAGCACAGAGGTCACCTAGGCTCTGCTCCATTTGTAAAGTCCATGTGACATCTCCCATAAAAAATGGCTTCTATTGAGTGAAAAACACGGCTCAGCCAAGGGCCTATGGAAAATGATGATATAAACATACGAGTCTGTGGGAGACAGGAGTGGCCTAGTCCTACAGATAGGACAGAAGTCAGCTAAGCAGCTGTAAAGTACACATGACATCTTCATAAGGATGGTTCTATTGCCTGAGAAACAGTGCTCAAGATAAAGGTCTAGAGAGGAAGAGTCTGGGATAAACACAGTAGTCTGGAAGATTCAGGTGTGTCCTGGCCCTACAGACAACACAGACCACCAGAATATTAACCACATCCTTTTCCAGTTTTTTGGGTGGACATGTCCTCCATTGAGGAGACAACCCTGTGTGTTTAACAATCCTGTTTCCCTAAAGCTTATCTGTGAGCACAGAGACCTTATAGACTCTACACTTCATACACTGTGCTCACGTGAGAGTACACCCTAGAACAGCCACTCCACAAGTCAGTATAGAAGCTCCTCAGAAAATGCAAGGTCGAAGACCCATATGATCATCTATCGGGGATATATGAAAGGAATCTGTCGCAGTGCACCAAGACATGTGTCCACATGTATGCTTGTCCTGAATGGGATTCCCAAATGAATGAGTCCATAGCTGATGAATGAATAATCCAAACTGGACCAGACAATGTTACAGGCAAGGATGTTGTCACCTTTCACAAAATAAACCAGACTCAAACACATCCTGTCATGTTAGGGTAAAACAAAGAACACTGTGACGTATGTGTTCTTCCATTTGGGAAGATGAAGGGTCTGGCAGGACAGAAGGAGAGAGCAGTATAGATACTGAAGGAGATAATCAAGTCCATGATACACCTGTATGAATGTATGGGAAAGAAGCCTATAGTTTTGTACAATTTACTTAATTTCTATATGTGCCAATTAGAGAATAATCCATAAGCCATGAAAGTATTGAGGGCCATACAAGAAGAAGAAAGGACACAGGAGTGAGGACACAAGAGTTGAAGTGGCAATGAGACTAGGGAATATGGCTAGAATATATGATATTTTGTATGAAAATGTCATAGACCTATTAATTTGTTCAAGGAATATATATTAAAAAATAAATTTGGTGGCCCAGTTTAGCTCTAAGTTGTTGAAAGATTTCTTTAGCAATAGTAGGTACTAGGACTGTCACTATTGTCAGTAGTGGGGGTGCTGGGGATTGCACACATGCCTGGTTAGTGTTCCACAACAGAGCTACACCCCGAGGTCCCAAGGTCTGTAGTCCACAGAACAACCTCTATCAATATCTGAGTGTGCATTTCTTCTCGAATTTGCTGTCTGTATTTCTGTGTCAGTTAACCCTGGATATTGAAAACAGGCCTTTGAACACTTTTACTTACCTGGGAACTGGACTCTTTGCATTGAGTCTCTATCTGCCTTCTGTACAGCGGATATTTATGGCACGTACGTATCTTTACATGTCCTGGTACAGGCTTCCCATAGGTGTATCTGTCACAGATAAATGCAGAGACACCAAGGGTCATCCTAAAACAGAGACACATACTCTTCCCACCCATTAGTCCTCACTGTCAAACTGTAACTGTAGATTGACTGTATAGTTTCATAGTGACAGCAAATATGGAGTACCACTTGACACTGTCTTACTAGATGTGTTAACAATTTAGCTCTGTTAAGAGCCTCTGGGAGATACGATTTTCTCCCTCTTGTAGCTCTGAAAAGGTTAAGCGACCTGATCAGGATCCTTAGCTAGTAAATGACCGGGGCTGCGATGAATGGAAAAATGGCAACAAGACTCAGACCTATTCTAACAGACCTCCTCAATAATTTCCTTCTTTCTATCAATTTTCTTTTGAGCATGTTTATTTTAAAAACAAGCAAGTGTGAGCAAAGGCATGTCTCTTGTTTGACGCAGGCACCTTTGCAAATTCCTTCTAGCACGGTTTAACTTCCTGTGCTTCCAGACTTAAAGAGCAGTTTCTTGTGCTGTGGCACGGGATCCTTATTTATCAGGTACAGAAAATAGAAACAGAAATGTGATATGTTTGAAACTAAAACTTGGGCTGCATTGATTGGAACTGAAGTCATATAAGGAGCTCTTGTTTCTCTGCTCTTTCTGTCAACCCATAATAGGTCAGCACAGTGCTATATTTAGTGCCTGTGCTCTCTACACTTGGGTCAGGAGAGCTTTTTAGGTACCTTCCCGTCTCCAGATGTAGGAACTCTCTACTGCCACATATATTGATTCTGTCATTGGTGTCATCAGAATTAACATCAGTACATATGCAATGAATGATCAAGGATTCATCCATGCAGAGCAGTCAGGGACTGGAAGAGGAAATGAAAGCCATAGGGGAAACACGCCAGGAGGGAAGGGCCCAGCCTTAGCATTTTGGCATAGTCTACAGGGAGTCTACATCCTGGCTGTTTTGTGTCCAAAAGGATAGAAGGTTAAACACAGGAAACTCACACTCCACACACAGTCACTTTCAATTTTTCATCTTTAATGAAAAGGGCCTTCGGGACCTTTACTTGAACTTCAAATCTGGGAAGCACTATTGGAAAAGAGAGGAGAAATTCAGGGGAGAAATGACATTTCTAGTCGTCTAAATGATCAGCTTCTGCCAAGAAAGGGTGATTTCATGTTATTAAGGTAACGGCCCCCCCCCCCCGCCACCCCATAGAGTTAGAATGCTGAGTGGTCATAGATTATATCAGGTTTTGCAAAATAAGAAAAAGCAAACAATTGGCTTCTGAAAGTCCCAGAACTTCAGAACTTTCTGGAAGTCCCATGTTGCTAGATGGTTAGCCTAGCTAAAGTCAGATGAAGCCCAGCCTTAGCCATTGGAACTCAATGAGTTCAAAAGAATTCATCCTATGATGACCAAAAACTTATGACATCTACTTTCCCTTTTCAATCTTCCCAAGCCATACCGTATTCTTCCACGGTGAAGTAGTGCTCTTTCTTTGATCTTGATTGGTTTTCTAGCACTATTTTGTAGGAGCCTAGAATGGGCTCAGATGACAGGCTGAAGGACAGTTGCTTGAGCCCGTTCTCTGTGTTAATATCCCGCCACTGCATGATGCGATTTGTTTTCGGGTCCTTGAAACAGTTTGTAAATTTTCTGAGTAAATATAATACTAGTTACAGCAATACCTCTATGACCACTGTGTTCATGATGGAAGCATTCGGGAACTTGTTAGCATTAATATTTTGGGGGGGTAGGGAGGAATGAAGGTAAAGAGAGATATAATGAACCAATCATCTGGAATGGTGGAAGGCTGCATCCCATAGTTCTGCTACAACATTCCAGCACCCAGTTACTTTCAGCGGACTGATCTCTTTCTGAGTGTGAAACAGTTAAGTTTCTTACCTCAATGTAAACCAGAGGAAACTGAAACAAAAGGGAAAATGTGTTAGTTTAGAACATCAGTTCTCAACCTATGGGTTATGACCCCTTTGGCAAACCTCTGTCGCCAAAAATATTTTCATTATGATTTATAACAGTAACAGAATTATGGTTATGAAGTAGTAATGAAATTAATTTTATGGTTGAGGATCACCACAGTGTGAGGAACTGCATTAAAAGGCCACAGCATTAGGAAGGTTGAGAACCACTGGTTTAGAAATTTTACCCTCATAGCAAATAAAATGGGTTTATAGAATGGGCCTTCCGATGCGAGTTTCAGCCAGAATTCAATGAACTTAATATCCAGTAACAAAGTCAATTGCAAACCAATTAACAACCATAGAGAAACTGTTCGTATATATTCTTGAACTATCTGTGTTCTAGAACTACTCTGTGTGACATTATCATTAAGATGTCTCTGTGCTATGAGACCCACCCTAGGCCTTTGCAGTACGGAGATCACCTAATTTATTTGTTCAGATGAGGAATGTTTTTAGTGTGGAATGGGGTTGCTAGTGTTAAATACATCCAGTCCAAATGTTTAACTTTGGCTTTCCTGGACAAGCTACATATGCCCACGCTGCACAAGGCGCTGGCTTCCCATTCCTCATCTAATGAGCTTCAAAGGGATTAGCACATGCACTCAATATACACCTCCTGAACTTCATTTAACAGATCAAACCAGGGCCTAACCATTGCCCTCGAAATACAGTGGAAGAAAGTGCTCAGTAGCTGCTCTTGCTAAAAAGGAGAGTAGCTGCTGACTAAGGCATGGGCTGCATGTACAGGGGTTGATCGGGTGAAGTGTTTCTTTTTGATTCTTGGATATATGGTCTTCCACCAGAGTTTAGTCAACTTACATTCATCTATACTCTTAAAGAAAACTGACTACTCCCAGTAGCTATCAGCTAGCAATAGTGCCTCAGCTAAGGGTGGGATTTCATGTACATCCCTCCTCTCCATGCTAAGGTTTGGTCTGGCTTGATCTTGGATAAGTTTGTGGATGCTAACTCAATTATAAGTTCATGTGTCTGGCTGCAACGCTGAGTCTGGAGGACTGTTTCGTTGCATTCATTCACTACCTCTGGTTTTTATAGTTTCTCCTTCCTCACTGACACAGTTATCTCTGTTCCTTGCGGGGAGAGAATGTTATTCAGATGTCTAATTTGGGCATTCACATTCCACAGTCAAGCTGGTGCTGATTGGAGCCATCATCATTACTGGCTAACGGTCATAGAGCTGGAAGGTGCCATCTACATTACTGGGGGATCATCAATCTCACCCAGCTGTGAACCTATAAACTATGAGAACCTCTGGCCTGGCAAGACATGCCCAATTGTGCAATAGTAACACAAATGTCATGGAAGTAACAAGACACTCTCTGACTGAACTAAAGTCCCACTATGCAAGATGAAACCCACATTTGGCATCATTGTAGGGCCAAGAACCTATGGCTAGACATGTCATAGCCCTTGGAGGAGAACCTATTATTATGCTGCTAAAGGACATAGTATTAGACCAATTGTTACAGACTGATCTTTATACTTACAGACTATAGAGATTCTCAGTCCTTTCTGAGAAGCTTCTATTTACAGTAGATGGTGATGAACATAGACACCCACAGCTTGCTGAAGTGCCCGGGACAAGAGACTGTGAAATTCTATTTTATGCTTAAGAGAGTCCATTTAGGGAAGGACTTAAATGTTAAATACAAAGTACATGTGAGTAATACCCATGTTGGCCTAGAAATGGATTTCTCAAGGATGGCATGAAGTAACAGAAACTACAAAAGAAATTAGTGGAAAACATGATTAAGCCAAAACGTCCTGTACAGTACAGTGAGAGTCTCCATGAAGTATAAAGAAGACACAGAGGCGCTTAACCAGACTCCAAAATAAGGAAGACACATAAGGGAGACATAGAATAGACAATGGTAACTGATAAGGCGTATAAATAGGAAAAGGAGGAGAATAGAAAACTAGGTAAATGCATACCTTAGCAAGAGGCTAGAAAAGAGAATATTTCAGTAACACATCTTCATGAACCCCCCCCAATACCCATGTATAAAAGACTCACCAACTCATTCAGGGGGTGCAGATTTGTATCCATAGAGACAACACGAAATTTAACTGGACAAAGAGAGAGAGATAGAGATAGAGAATTTCCTAGTGAGTTCCAGAGACCCAGAGCTGCTCTGTGCCATGTTGAGGATGGCTTCTTAATTCCTGTGTCCATAATGGCTGCATACCTGGCTGTCCTGGTTTGTACATGGGTTTGTCTGTCTGGACAAAGACAACATTTTCTTGGTTCTTCACCGTCACCTCATTCGTTTTGCTGAATTCGTGTTTTGGTCCTTTGACATGGACAGAGAGGGACACCTTCTCCTCAGAAGATGAGACTCTGGGGAGCTGAGAATGAGAGGAACACAAGACCCTTCACCATCTGACCCTTTGGAGTTCTGAGATGGCCTTTTTACCTCCTCTCTTTCCATGGCACAGGAAGGATGTGGGGAGATCAATTTCGGTTTATGCATTAGGTATGGAAAGAAAACACAAATTTTCATGAGTCAATGGAAACATCAAACATGTAGCCTTTTTTTTGGAGTAAACATAATCTTGATTGAAAAAGTAGATATGACTCTGAACTGAGGTAGAGTGAAAATTACTCTATTAATGGTGGTAGGAATTGTGTCTTTTGTGTCTTGAGGATAGGTGCAGAAGAAGCCCAACACTTATTCAGGATATCAATTACACCAAGGAGATGTGGTCCTGATCAGTTGGAGTGCTTTTTGAAAGCTTATTACTTATGATCCGGAAATATTACAAAGTGGCAAAACTGTTCTTTTTCTGGGTGGTGGGATTTTTGAGGGACTTCAATGGGAAAGTAGCATGTGCCCAAGTATTGGCTCTTTCCATTTTGGGGTGGGATGATCTATGCTATTTGTTTATTGGGTAAATGTTGTAGGTTTCTATTGTTTTGAAGTACTAGATGGGTTTTTAGATTAATCTGTTTCAGAAATATGTTAGTATATATGCATATCTATGAAAAGCAAATTGGCACAGGTATCCAGTACTCACAGTGAAGGAGACACAGTGGAACAAGTCCTTGTCAACCACAAGATCATTGAACAGACTTCTGCTTTCCCAGCTAAACTTCAAGGATGCTTTCACAGTCACTGGCTCACTCAGTTGGTATAGATGGAGGCAGATTTTCTCAGGGGTCTTAGTGCGGAGCTGGGAAGGGACCAGCACCATAATCTTCCTAGCAAGGAAAGAGTTCAGGCCAGCTGAGAACAAATGTCATTGTCCATGCCTGTGGTTTCATCCCAATAATCATCACCATTCTCATTTCTTCAGCTTGAGGTGGCAGGGTGACAGCATGATACAGCAGAGAGGTCAGACAATAATCAGTGATTATAACAACTCAGCCTCAGTGGTGATATCCATCCAGTCAGGGTTAAATGCCCTGTACTCCCTTCGCTTTAGCAGCTAGCATTCATGTTCTAGAAGGTTTTTACATTTGGGGGGTTTATTGCGGGGGTTAAGACAGAGTTTCTCTGTGGCTTTGGAACTAGCTCTTATAGGGGGCTGGCGTCTCATACTCACAGTGATCCACCTATCTCTGCCTCCTGAGTGCTGGGATTAAAGGGATGCGCCACCATTGCTTGGTGGTTTTTAAATTTTTTAATGTGACAAATAATTATTCTTTTCATACAACTTATCAAGATTGTTCTTAATTACCATTCTTGAAAACTAACTCAAACCCTGCTCTTATTTTCAGGTACTCTTAAACCTAAGATTAAGAAGTGACTGTGCAATTCTGTGTTGCACGATTGACATATGTTACACTTGAGCAAATGCCAAAGACAGGTCTGTAGGAATCGTTCCCTACTTCTTTCTGGAATTCAAGTCTTTCTACCCAAACTAGCCCAAAATCTAGCCTGTCACTGCTACATCACACAATAAATCAAAATCAACAGGTAGCTTTATTTTTACGATGTTAAATATATTTTTCTGATAAAAAATGACAACAAAAGTCAGTCAACAATATAATACTGATAATGTGGTTGGTTGGACACCAAATAATGAGTTCTACTGGTAGTTTAATACAAGGTCTTTGATCTTAACAAGGATTTTGCTTTAATACACAAACATCCGTACAATTCTGGTGTGTCTGAAGTCTTACCTTAACTGTAGACTACACAGTTCAAACCAAGAGTGTCAACAACGTAAATACTTATCTTCAAAGTGATTAAATGGTTTCAACAGGTAAGAATGTCTCTGACCACTGGGATTTTAGATATTGCTGGAACAGTCATAAGAGAAATGTTGTTCTAAATTATATTGTAGCTCAATATAATAACACCGGTGTAGAATTGAAAAAATATTACATAGAATCCTGGAAAGCATACATACCGTCATTATCTGTTAAAAAGCAAAAAGGATATAGAAAGGAAATTGGTGACTTGGGATTAGAAGAGGAACAACATGGAAGAGGGCCTTGGTGGTACTCACGGTTGTTCAGGTTCATGTTGTCCATCGAGTGAAGAAACAGAAGGCAGGAAGGCAAGAAGAATTGAAATGAGACACTGCAGTGCCTGTCTGCCCTTCATCATGGTGTAGGAAGAAAGGACAAGAGGACGGGGCTTCTGGTGTCCTCTTCCCTGATACCATTTCCAGATACCAATACACAGAGGTTTATTTATGGGTGCCCTGTGTAATCAGAGAGCTCCACCCTAGGTGTCCAAACAGACAAGAAGAATTTTGTAAGAGATGTTTTTTGTTAGTGTCACTGTATTCAGTGGTGGCCTCAGTACAACTCAAACAAATTACAACAGCCTCATCAAAGGTGCCAGAGTAGTTGTGGATGGTGTTGGTAAAACGTCAAGGTCATAGAATTCACTTAGCTTGAAACAGAGCAGACCTTCTCAGTCTTAATACTACTGATCTATATCTTTGCATCAAGTGGTTGTTTTATGACATTGGCTACCTCACTGCTTCTAGTCAGCTGGAACCTAGCAGCACTCCCTGGGATATGACACCTCAGTTTCTCTTTCCTCATTTGAGGAGTCACTACAGCATTCCAGGTTAGAGATTTCCAGTTCTTCTGTCTCTGGTCATTCAAGTCTATGCTTTTATGGGTCTTATGTGTAAAGAGGGGATTGTGGATGCTGGGAAAGCTCCAAAACTCACATGCTACAAGTCACTATGTCTAACTCTTCTTTTTTGAAGTTCATAAACCTCATCTAGAGGTACAGTTGAGAAGACTTAACTCTACGGTCTACAGAGAAGCCAAATATAGTCTGTGCAACTAAAGGTGGTGGCTTTGAATGCTAAGGTGATCAGCCTTTGGGATGTGACTCAGTTCCTTTGGATTGGCGTTAAGGTATGAGTTGGGATACACAGTAGCATTTCCATTCTGGAACCTGGGGCTGTTTGGTTTTGCAAAGAGCTTATGACAGTGGCTTGAGAGGAAGGTATAGCATAAGCTAAATCAATTTTAATCTTGGGCATTAAGTAAAAAGATAGAATATGCTAAAATGGGATGTAGGGTTAGCATGTAAAGGCTGAAAAAGAAATGAATCTTCTGTATGTTATTGATTGACATATGAACCTGAATAAGTCATCAATAGGAAGCCCCATCAACTTCTGAACTGGTCCTTTCACTCAAAATCCCACTAAAACAGTAATTACACTTTTCCGTCTTCACTGCCTGCTCTTTATTTTTGGGCATGACAATGAATGGACTTAGATTCATGTAAGATGATGCTACAAGCGATGCACACAAAACCATTGTCAGGTTGCTGACAATGCAGGATAACATCAGACAGCCTGGCATGCCTGAGACAGTGCATAACCCAGACTCAGAACTCACAGATGTCTTCTTGTTAGAGAACAGGCATGCTACAATGACTAACTTGAGCTTTTCCAGTCTGAGGAAACAATGGGGTACAGATTTTCAAATCTTTAAAAAGCACATGAGAAGGCCTGGAGACCAGAAGAGCATTGCCTCATCTGAAGTGGGAGTCTTTCATTGCAATAATGATACTGCAATACAGCTAAGCATAGCCATGTGAGGCCTATGAAAGGAACTTGGAGTAAGAACTAGTATCACTTAAATAATGAACGGATAGAAATCTTTTCTGTGTAGCATGATAGCTTATGTGTTTTATGAAAGGAAGACTAGAAGCCTAGATACCCCACTTAATGGCTGGTATAGTTACCAAGATATCCTGTGATGGTGTTCCACCCTGAGAGATTAGGAGCTAGGCAGACTCCCTGGTAGGCAGACAGATAAGGAGATGGGTTATGGCTAGGTAATAATGGTGGCAAACCTCCAAGATGACTGGCATCTTCCTTACTGTGGTGGTTGAATGAGAATAGACCCCACAGGCTCGTATATTGGAGTGTTTAGTCACAAGGGTGCAGAACTATTTGAAAAGATTAGAAAGTGTGGCTTTCTCTCTCTCTCTCTCTCTCTCTCTCTCTCTCTCTCTCTCTGTCTCTCTCTGTCTCTCTCTGTCTCTCTCTGTCTCTCTGTCTCTCTCTCTCTCTCTCTCTCTCTCTCTCTCTCTCTGTTTCTCTTTCTTTGCTTATGGATCAGGATGTATCTCTCAGCTACTTCTCCAACACCATGCCTTATGCATGTGGCCATGTTTTCAGACATGATGATAATGGACTAAACCTCTGAAACTGGTACCAGAGATTGATATATTGTTGTGATAGGCCTGGAATAATGTGAACTTTGTAAGTTTGGACTAGTGAAGTGGTTGAACACTTTAAGTGTAACTTACTGGGCTATCCAAGTAGGAACATTGACAGTGGTGCTGAGGCCAATGTATATTGTGGCAGCCTGGCTCAAGAGTTTCAGAGGGGAAGAATATTAATAAGTGGCCTACAAGCCATTCTTGTGATATTTTAGAAACAAATAAAGCTGCTCCCCTCCATGCCTGCATCTCAGAAATCTGCCTGAGGCTAAATGGAAAAGTTTGAATTAATGGTGTTGGTAGAGGATATGTCAAGACAGCCTAGTGTTGATGCTGTCATATGGTTATTAGTAATCACTGTTATGCAGACCTATGATGAAAAGGAGAAAGTTGTACAAAAAGAAACAGAAAATGCTCACTTTGCAGTTAAATGGAATACCAGGAAATGTAATGGAACAAAATCCAGTGTTCAAGGAGATAAGCAATTTAAAGAAAATGCAATGCTAAATGGAATAAGGAGATTTGTGGTGTCAGGGCAGTACCCTGCCCGGTTAAGCTTCCAACTTGTGAAAAATAAAGAAAACCTTAAGCAGTGAAAGACTCTATCAACAACAGACAACTGATGCAAACATAACTGAAAGAAGGTACCCATGTTCCAGCCTCATCAAGAAGTAGAATTTGGCAGTATCAATCACATGGTTTGATCTTTAGAATCAAGAATAAAAGAAGGGTTGTGGAATCTTCCTCTATGGGTAATGAGAGCCACTAAGGTCAGGCATGGGTTAGGGGTGTCCCTGCATGGACACCCAGAGAGGCCATTATGTGAAGCTGTGAAGGTAAAGCCTGGATTTTCTTGGATATACCTGTTACAGAGTTCAAATACATTGACAAAAGACCACAGACTTGATTCAAATTATCATTAAATGAATTTATTAATTACTGCTAGCCCTAAATCCAAATAGAAGGTGAGTTATGCAGATCTGCCTAGAGGAAGGCTTTTTATAGATGGACACCACAACTATCTCAATTATGTGAAGCTGAGTGAGCAACTGCTTTTAATCCCTTAACTTTAAAAAGCTGTCTCTATCCACCTGTATACACAGGTAAAGGAGCTGTCTCACTCCATGGTACACATTCAAAAGTGGTTTTTAAAAAACTAGCACAATCAATTACCTAATAGCAGTTTTACAAGGTTGGGGAGGGGACAAGGAGTCAGAGTTGCTGGACACTCATCCTATAGAAATTGGGAATGGGGCCGGATGTTAGTAGCCACACTATTAATCCCAGCACTCGGGAGGCAGAGACTGGTGGATCTCCATGACTTTGAGGCCAGCCTGGTCTACCAAGCAAGTTTCAGGACAGGCTCCAAAACAATACAGAGAAACCCTGTCTCAAAACAACAACAAAAAAAGAAGAAGAAATTTGGAATGGGTACCTAGTACAAAATGGAGTTTTCCTTTTTTAGGAGTTTAAAATATGCTCATAGTGCAAAAGGAATTTTCCTTAGCTGTTACAAACAAGGATGTTGAAGATGTCAGAGAATGGAATACCTGGCAAGGAGAGTTTGCATACCAGGTGTAGAACCAGTCCAAGAGAGAGCAGCATGTTTTAGTCAAGAAAGCTGAAAGTGGTTGATATCCTGAAGAGTTTTTTGACATCAGACCTAGATGTCAAGACAGCCTGTCTTGGAGATGGTCCTGCTGGTTTTTGGTTTTTGCTTCTCTTGAGTATTTCTTCATTATGCTCCTTTTCCTCCCTTCTGGAATGGTAATGCATATTCTGTGCCATTGTGTGTTGGAAGTATGTGATCTGCTTTTTGGTTTTGATTTTTCTGAGGATAACAGTCAAGAGATTGCCTTGAATCTCAGAAGTCTTTGGACTTCTAAATGGTGTTGAGACAGTGATCGATTATGGGGACTTTGGAAATTGCACTGAATACATTTTTGCCTTATGATATGGCTACAAGTCTATGCAGGTCATGGAGCTGGATGTGTTGGTTTTATAAGAATGGCCTCTCTATATATATTGAATGATTAGTCACCAGGCACTATTTGAAAGGATAAAAAGAATTTTGGGGTGTGGCCTTGTTGGAGGAAGTCTGTTACTAGGGTGGTGTTTGAGATTTCAAAACCCCATGCCAGGCCCAGATGCCCCTCTCTCTCCATGTTTCTGTCTCTCTGTGCATCTCTCTCTCTTGGCCTATATATTAGGATGTAGCAATCTCCTACTGCTCCATCAGCTGCTGTATGCTGCCATGCTTCCCAGCACAATGACAAGGGACTAAGGCTCTGAAACTGTAAGCGAGCTCCTAATGAAATGCCTTCACTGATAGAAGTTACCTTGGTCATTGTGTCTCTTCACAGTAATAGAACAGTGACTAAGACACTAGCCCTTGACTTTCAACCTTGCTGTCTGAGCTAATATCTCCTACTGTAGACTGTAGTTTCTGTAACCTTTTAGTACCAATTACACACTACATTATTATATTATATATAATCATCTATTATAACACAATTATAATATATTATATTATATAATTATTATATTATAAATTACAATATGATTAATTTATATTAATTATAAACTGTGTGGCCTATTGCTCAGGCTTCTTACTAACAAGCTCTTACAACTTAAATTAACCCATAATTCTTATATATGTTTAGCTGTGTATCTTGGTACCTTTCCCAGTAAAGCATTCTCACTTTGCTTCCACTGCATCTGGCTGGGGACTCATTCTCTGCCTTCATCTTCCCAGAATTCTCCTAGTCTGGCAGCCCAGCCTATACTTCCTGCCTGGGTACTGGCCAGGCAGCGTTGTATTAAACCAATATGAGTTTCAAATCTTTACAGTGGACAGGAGCATTATCCCACATCATCCTGATGAAAAAAAAAAAAACACCCACAGAGGGTATTTCAGACTCAGAGGATAGCACCCTCTGCCTGCCTGATGCCAGGGATGCTGTACATCTAACACCCATGGATGTGAAGTTCCCAGCATGCTATAGGGCAGCTTCAGACTTCGTTGTCATTTCGAATCAGAGAAATCCAAACTTTAATTTGCAGACTTTTTATCTGATGGAGTCAGGCCCACCCAGACCATCTCTTTTTGGGCTAGAGTTTAGGGAGATGATCAGTAAATTTACTTTGCAAGTTCCCTTCACAGTACCACCTCAATTTGTGTTTAACAATATGGCTCCTGAGATGTCGGCAGCCCACAAAGGGCAGGGCTGTCCTCTGCTTCCCAGTAGGGAGCAATCCTTGAAGCAAGTCCTGGTGAGAAACAAACTAGGAAGATAATTCTACGGTTCATCAAAGCCATGGTGTCATGCCAAACACACCTTATGTGGAATGTGCAACTGACCAAAGGTGGTTTTCTTTCCTTTGGGTTTCTTTTGTTACATTTATTTGTGGAATCACAGCATGTCATATATGTGGAGGTCAGAGGAAAATTTGAATGAGTCAGTTCTCTCCCTTCTTGTGGGTCCCAGATATTGAATTTGGGTCACCAGCCTTGCTAGCTAGCACCATATCACTGTTAGGTTCAATGTGGGGCCAAAATGACAGTCTAGGTTCAGGGCAGGTTGGACTCTGACTTGGTAAACACATGGGTTGCAAGCAGATCAACAAAATTCTAAAATCAACATTTCTTGGAAATGTGTGCAGAGAGTTTCTGTATGTCAGGAAGATCCAGTGCTTCTCTTATCTTCACACATAAGACCGGATTTCAAGTCTAGAGCTTGAAGCCATGCCCACCAAATAACTGGTTCGTCAATATAACATCACCTCAGCTCTCTATTGTCTAAGGCTCTTGTTGGGGTATCCAGGAGAAAGAGCATATAATGAAGCCTTTGGACGCTCGAAGCAGATGAGCACCACCTTGGGATCCTCAAACAAGACACAGCTGTGTGCAGACAAGAAAGTTAAGAGATGAAGTGAGTGTTAACTTGTATCTTCTCAGTTCCCAGGAACGTTTATCCACAATTTATTCTCAAATGTCCATATGAAAACATAGGCTTTACCCAGTTAAATGTTTGAGAATTATTAAAGCATGATACAGCCAATCAAAATGGATGCATATAAAATAGGGTGGCAATATGTTCATACAAGATGAGGTGAATTACAGAGCTGACAGTCAGTCACAAATGGATGAAGAAATCACTGAAACAGAGGGATGCATACACTTGGCACAAACATTTGATGGCCTCCTTGAGCATAAAATGTATTTCTGGGACCAAGACTCGCTTTTCTGTGTACAAAATCCCACAGCACATATATCACAGGGGCCCAAGTCACAGAGACATAAAACATGGTTTGGATATGACAGATGCTTTCAGAGAGGTGGTGTTAGTGTGTGCTTGGCTTCTCATGATGTGAGTCATTTGCAAATTCACTGGAGACACAAGAAAGTGTGGGCTCCATTTGCATTTCATAATAGGGCACAGGCTGATTCAGAGAGCATAGCTTTAGTCATAGTCCCTCCATTTGCTCCTGTGTCTTCTTGGGCATTTTTTAAATGTATTAGTAGAATAGTAACTAGAGGCTCCAGATAAGCTGTTTGTATCTCCTTGACCCACAGAAAAGGCCAAAGTCTAAAGCTCTTGCAATATTTCTTTGTTTGCTTCAAAGTGTCCTTTGCCCATGAGATAGTTTCATCCTGTCAGAGTCAGCCTATGTCCTGTTCTACATTTCTCCAGTTTGTATAAAACTTTTTTAAGGATTTTTTGTTTGGTTTTCCTGCCATGAAAGACTCCATTTTGCCAGCAGGTTTAGACATCATCTTGAGAATGGAGGATGAATGTATCCTGGGTAGATACAAAGAAGACCATCTGTAGAGCATAACCCACAAGGACTGATGAGAGCTTATCCCTGGAAGTTGAAAGTGTTCCACCCAGTGAGGTTCTCAGGGCCAGTGGAGAATGTCAGGGAACATTGTTAATTAAAGGCCTCTCAGGATAAGGCCTGTGTGGTTTGAATGAGAAGGTTCAGCCCTCAGTTGGTGGCACTGTTTGGAGAGACTTGGTAGATGTGGCCTTGTTGGAGGAAGTGTGACACTGGAGACAGGCTTTGAGAGTTTAGAGAGTCATGCCACACCCATGCTCTCTGTTTGGGATGTGAACTCTTGGCTACTGCTCCAGCATCTCTGCTCCACTCTCATAGCCTTCTATCCCTCTAGAGATGAAAACATCCAATTTTTCTTCTCGGCAGTGTCTTCATCACGGTACTTTATGAGAACAACAGGATAATAATGACTGAGTTGCCTCAAGAAGCATTGATTCTGGAGGTTAAAAACAGACAAGAGAGTGACTAATAGCTATTTGACAAACAGAAAATCCAACAAATACCTCATTGAAAATATTGATAAGCATAGAAAAATTGCCATTAGCAAACAGACAAGTTAATTAAATGGGCATGTATAAACTTTTGTAGTGGGCAGAGAAAACACATTACTATAACTGGACATGTGTGACCGTCTACAAGAACTAACTCCATGTTGACTTGCAGAGCAAATCTTGTTGGCCCTAGAGATTCATCACCATGTAAAACATGTTGAAATTTTTTTTACATTTATTTTTTTAGTGTGTGTGTGTGTGTGTGTGTGTGTGTGTGTGTGTGTGTGTGTGTAGAAGACAGAAGACACTGTGGTAATCATTTCTCTGATTCTATCATTAGGTTCCAAGGCTTAAACTAAGGTTTTCAGCTATGGCAGCAAGGACCTTTAACCATAGAAAAGTGTGTCAGGAAGATTCACCCAGCTATCAGGCCCAAGGCTGTGGCCAGGACACTAAGGGACCAACTCAGCCACATGTATTCAATCAGGCGTTTTCAAAGAGGATTCATGCCTGTATCATAGCACACGGGAGGCTGAGGCAGGAGAAATGTTCTGAGTTGGAGGCCAGCCAGAGCTACATAATGCTTTCAGCTTGGGCTACAGATTCCAGAAAAACAAACCAAAACAGAAAACAAAACCCAGAAATATATACAAAAGAGCCGTGTGTGCTAACTGGCTGTCAAAAGATGAGCAGAGACTCTCAACTCAGACTGTGCTTCTCCAGGGTCCCAGCCATATTCAGTAACCCAGCATTTCCTATGGTTTTGTAGAACACACTGCTAAGGCTTTATGTGTTATTTTTTATTTTGATAATGTCTAGAGTCACCTGGAGAGATGGAGTCCCAAGTGAAGGAGTACTCAGATCAGATTAGCCTGTGGTTATGTCTTTGGGAATGGTCTTCATGTTTGATGTGGGCAGGCCCTGGCACTGTGGTTGTGGTGATACAGTCTCTTCTAGATGCTTCTGGGAAGGAGAGCACAGTCTATAAATTTGTAGGGACATGGAATCAGTGAATAGGAGCCCTGGCTCCTGGGGTAGCATGTGGTCCAGTTTGGATGCCTTGGGTCACACTTAGTCATCCAGTTACTACAGGACTGTTGGAGTATGTCACGTTATTTAATTTTGTTTTCTAACACAAATGTCTCACTCCATGGCCCAAGGTGACCTAGTGCTATGTAGCTCAGATGGGTCTCCACTTCTGGTGAGGCTTCTAGATGGATCCTGTTTAGGTACCATCCTGAGCTCACAAAAGCTGTCTGTCTCAGTCTGGTTTTCCCTCACTCAATGAATCAGCCTTCTGGGGCATTCTAGTCAGGATGTGGCAGACAGGAAACAGAGGACAGTATTTCCCTCCCTTCCTGGTTGACTCTGCTTCTACCTCCTCCATCCAAATCAGTCAACCACAGGCAGTGTCTAAGCTGGCACTCAGCTGATGTTCCTGGGAGCTGTCACCCCTGTTGCTGTATTACCCTGCTGTCCAGACTCACAGCCTAAGGAGTTCAGAAAAGCAGTGTGGTTAGATGTGTGCAGTATGACCTCCTGGAAGAAGTGAACCTGCTCTTATTCACTCCGAAGAAGGCACTGATGCCAGACAAGAGAGACAGGGCCACCCAAAGCTTATGAGCTGATGAGGTTATTGGGGTGACTTACAGGAGCTCAGCTGAGGGGTCATTAACAGGGGCATGAATGATGACTGGTGGACTCTGTAACATCAGGAGTTCCATGCCCACATGGCAGGCAGCTTCTCTGAAGAGTCTCCTCTCCCCATAGCCATTGTTTACTGACTGGTAAACTCAGGAGAGACCCTGTGAACTTCCTAAGCCCAGTCAGTTTCAGTACCCTCCTTGGTCTTCCCACCTCTGTCCTCCCTCCTGGAGGAAAGGCTGCAGTATGGAGGAGATAGTTACACAGTCACACCACACAGCACAACTGCAATCCCAGCACTCAGGAGGCTGAGTCAGAAGGATCATGAGTTTAAGGACAGCCTGGCAATGTAACAGGAGGCTCTTCAAGTAAATTTTTAAAAGAAAAGAAAAGAAAGCAAAGTATTGCTTAAGTTCTGTCCTAAATTGGTTAAAATTCATAGAGTAATGCAGGCCTTTGTGGTGGGCTGAAAGAAAATGGCCCCAAAGTTAGTGGCACTACTAGATATAGTGGGAAATTACCAATACGGAGTCAGGTAGAAATATAAAGGTATTTAATAGGGAAAAGCCTTACTTACAGAGCGACCTAGCCAGCCGGTGGCAGCAGCCTGTACAGCAAGAAGCAAAAAGAAACCGAAAGCGCAAACGCAGTCACACTACGTCACTCTGACCAAGCCCTCACAAGCATGATCAGGCACACCTGTAGCCAGCCCCTAAGAAGGCGTGGCTACAGCTTCCCTTATAACTAGGTGTTATGGCTTTGTTGGAGTAGGTGTGGCCTTGATGAAGGAAGTGTGTCACTGTAGAGACGGGCTTTGATGTCTCATATATGCTCAAGATACTGCCCAGCATATCAGTTTACTTCCTGTTGCCTTCCAAGATGTAGGACTCTTATTTCCAGCACCTTGTCTGCCTGTGAACCACTGTGTCCCTTCATGATGATAATCAACTGAACCTCTAAAGCTATAAGCCACCATGAAATGTTTTCCTTTATAAAAGTTGTCATGGTCATGGTGTCTCTTCACAGCAATAGAAACCCTAACTAAGACAGTCTTAACAATCTTGGGACTGGAGAGGTGGTTGACCATGTTAGATACACATGAGGACCTGAGTTTAGGTCCCAGGATCTTTATAAAATATACAATGGGACCTGGCACTGGGCACACACCATGAAGTCTGTGAGAAATAAATGAAACATAAAGAAATAAATGAAGAGATGATAGAATTGGGACTGTCCATCAGGAGTCCAGGTTCTGATATGAGCCATGCTTCTTACATCTGAACCACAGGCCCTGAACACAGACCCCGTCATAATTACTTCTCAAGAAGCAAACAGCTGCCTGCATTGCAAGAGGGGACTCGAGGAGTGTGCTGATGGACAATCTGATGGAGGGACCACTTTAGGTGTCATTATATTGAGGCATTCATGGTATACCTTAGAAATAATCTTTACGTTAAAAGAATAAGTTTTGTGTGGGCTTTGGGCTGCCTAGAATAACTGAAGGAAGGGAATACCGGGTGCAAAATTTGAAGAATAGGTTAAAAAGTGCAAAGGGAAATGGACCAGCAAAGGCATCACAGAGTGGGCTGTTCACAGGGAGGAATTCCTAAGCAAGGAGAACTCCCTAATAATTTACTCTTTGCTAAAACTACATGAAGAAGGATTGATGGGGAATGTACTGTGTATGTTCATCTTATTGATTATTGAATAAAGTACTTGTTTGGCCAATGAGACAGCAAGTTAGACAGGACTAGGAGTCAAAGAGGATTCTGGGAAATGTAGTAGAGAAGTGGTGTTCCAGGCAAGAAGTGACATAGCAAGGAGACTCATATTTAAGAAAGGAGAAACAGGAAGTGTCCCTTTTCCCCTCCGCTCCTCCTCCAGCGGCACAATGTGATCCACCGGCAAGGGAAGACACCAACGGAAGGTGTCCAATAAGATAAGTCTTATAAAATATAAAGATTTATGATAAATAAGACTGAGCTAACAGATGAGAATCCTAGTCATTGGTCAAGCAGCTTTGTACCTAATATGTCTCTGTATTATTTTGTTCATTCATGCAGCGGCAAAATTCGGGAGGCTGGTGGAGACCACATACGTGGCGGTAGGGCTCGGGCGGCTTTGGCAGAAAGATTTATTGACACAAAGGATCTTATTTATAAATGAGCTTAATAGTGGGGTAGTATGCATAGCTGAAAATGGAGACAGTGGAGATTAGAAAATTACTGATGAAATGATTGTTTTGATGAGAACAAATAGACAGCAGAGGAAAGAGGACAGATTGAAAAGAATGCGTGCACGCGAACACACACACACACACACACACACACACACACACACACGAGAGAGGAGAGAGAGAGAGAGAGAGAGAGAGAGAGAGAGAGAGAGAGAGAGAGAGAGGTGGGCTGGGGGACTTAAAACAATAACCATTAACACTAAGGAAACTATTTGATTGAAACATGATCAAGAGGACACAGGTGGCTAAGCACTGAGATAATATTTTCATAACACAGAATCTCATCTAGATGCCTCACCGGAAACTGGAGGTCATCCTGAGCTACATAGTCTGTGTGGAGGGGTGGTACACAAGTGTGGGAGCATACTTGCATAGCGCATACATACAGGCAACCAAATCAGGCATGGTCATCTTCACTTGGGGGCTGTTCTTATAGTTGTCTGATTTTGTTTATGTAAGATAACAGACCACATGTTTTCACTTCTGTAAACAAGCTTGTTTGCCCCTGGCAGCACATAAGTAGGATGTGTGTTTTCCTGCATGTAGACAGGATGTGTACCTGATTGCACATAGGTAGGAAGTATGTCACTGTTTGACTTTGCTCCTGATTGCATGAAGGCAGGAAGTAAGTATCCTGTCCTCATGAGTTTTGCCTTTATAAACCCCGTACTAATGTAATTTGGAGCATCTCAAGGGAGCTCTAGGGTGCAGTCCTGGTGCCTCGAGTATCCAGCACCAGCGTCTGAATAAAGACTCTTATGTGTTAACTTATCATGGTCAAACCGGTGAATCCCTGAATGACCCCAGACTCATAACAGTGGTGGCTAATTTCCGTGTCCAGCTTTGTGTGGATTGTGGGATGCCTGGGTGTGTCTGTGAGCACCAGAAACCCCGGACTCAGAACTGCAGCACAACTATCAGGGTGTGGGGCACCACCGAACCTACGAAGGGTCTCACAGGAGTTTTAGGCTGAGAAAGAATACAGCCCATCTGGCTTGCATGGCCACTGAGGCTGCGATAGAAACCCTAAGTAAGATAGAATCCTCCAGTGGGACATGAAATTTTTATCAGTTTGTGGAGTCCTTAGATGGGGGAACAGCATCGTTGGAGCTCATTGTTGGAGCCTGGAGAAAGGAGGTTGTGAAGCTAAAAAACACAAGATGATCAGCCCAAGACTGGATTAAAGGAGAATGAGGAAGAGGCTCCTGGGTAGGATGTGGCTTCTCTTCTCTACAGTCACTTCTGCCTGAGTTCCCCAAGATAGGAGCAGATTTCCGGACAACATCCAGCTGGTGCAACTTGCCAAGAGCTGGAATCCACTAGGAAGGCGCTCTTCTCCTCCTGGCCACCATTCCCTGCACCCCCAAATTTCCTCTTCAGGGGGTAGAATACTCCTGCTCCTGCTTGTCTACACCCTGTCTCCATCCGGCATGCTCATGGTTTTCTTCTCAGATCCCTCACTGGAATTTCCTCTGGGCAGTGTCTTAGGTTTCTATTGCTGTGAAGAGACACCATGACCATGGCAACTCTTCTAAAGGAAAACATTTCATTGGTGAGAAGCGTGCAGTGTGGAGGCAGACATGGTCCTGGAGAGGGAGTTGAGAGTTCTTACATCTTCATCTGCAGGCAGCAGCAGGGGTGTGTGTCTTCGCTGAGTGTGGCTCGAGTATTGGAGACATCAGAGCCCATCCCCACAATGACGCATTTCCTCTAACAAGGGCACACCTCCTCCAACAAAGCCACACCTCCCAATAATGCCACTCCCCTTGAGCTTATGGGGGTCAATTACATTCCAACTACCACAGGCAGACTCTCCCTCTCCTTCATCCAGCCAGCTTCATACCCTTTCCTCATTTCTCTTACCCCCTTTCTTCTTTCTTGGCATGTCCCACTTGCTACTCTCCTCCTCATCTCCCCATAGTGCTGGATGAACTATGAACTTACATAGTAGGGAGCTAATAACTCACACTCTGCAGGGAGAGGAGAGGTAGAAAGCTTGTACCCTGGCTGCTGGAGGAGTCTGACAAGTTACAACAGGTTTGGGGGCTCAAACCCCCCCCACACTTTCTGGCCTAGCTCCTTCCTGGGACTGTTTGGCTACACGAGGCCAAGCATAGACCCGTGGTTTAAGAACCATGGACCTGGCCTTGTTCTTCAGTCCTTGAAAGGAGACACAAGCAAAGAACACTGTTGGTAACTTTGACATAGGCAGGACTTAGTACTGAGCTACCCTGCTGCACTGTAGCTCTCTGATTCCTCCTTTCCAACTTGTGATCCCTTTCACCAAACCCTTTTCCCTTCTTCCTCCATACCTAGCCCCTGGTCACATCCTCTGCTGTCTACTTCTGGATCTGCTTTCCTCAGAGCTCACGTAGGTGAGATTCAGCAGGAAAGCTTCTTCTAGGGTTACACACATCTTATGGTTCACGTCTTATAAATGGCTACAGTTTGTCAGTAGAGAAGAAGCTTGAGAGAGCAAAAGTCAAATTCACAAGTCAATGTTGGTTGCCATTAACTCAGTTTCCCATGGGACTACATTTTCCATGCCCTGCTGTCCCTTACCTGGAGGTTGTGTCTTTCTTTGGGGTGGGGAAGCTACAGCATGAGCTGTGAAACAGGTGGCTAATCTGCCTCCTCACCCCTTTCCAGTCTCTGTTATTGGTAGAGGCTATGGGTGCATCCCGGGGCTGGTCCTTGCTAGATATAAGTAGTGAGCCCTCAAGGGCTATGCCTTTGATATTTTCATATTCAGCATTCCCATCCTGAGGAGGTTCCAGGAAATATATAATATTACATGTTCTCTCACTGAACTGTAGGTCAATTTCATTCATGTCTCTAATGGTGATGCTATTAGTAACCTCAGCATCATCCTGTGGTCCTGGAATCCCATTGCAGTTGGTATCCTCCAGGAATCACACTACATCTATGGCTGTATAACTGAACATGATGGTTCAGCCAGCCTCCTCATTCTCAGCCTCCACACCATCATCCCTTGGGGCTGAGATAGAATCAGACATGGTATCCTCCAGGTAGGACAGGAGGTCATCAGATGTGTCACCAAATGAGACAGTACTCTCTGTCTCCTCAGAATTGTTGATGTTGTATGCATCCTCAAGATTCCCCTTTGGGGCAGAATTGCAAGCCAAGTCAATATCCAGCATGATGTATAAATCAGGTGAGCTGGACCTCCTGCCCTTTGTTGTCCTCATATGCCATGGATGTGAGCATGGCAGGTTGAACCCATCTTTTCTTTAAGGGAAAGTGGGGAGGGCTAGAGGACATCCCAGGCTCTTGACTGAAAGGATCTTTCGAAGATGCCCCACGCCCCCAAGGCTGTAACCACCACCTTTTTTTCCAGTAGAAGACATCATTTTTTTGGCTAGGACATCATTAAGCTATTTTCCCCTCCAGTTACCACTGTTGCTATTGAATGTGGCCCAAGGAATGCACAGGATCCACAATGATGGAGATGGACCACCTGGACCTCTGGATGCTGGTGGTAAATGTGAATCACAGAGACCCATGCATGGAAATGACTTCTCCATGTCCTCCACCTCACAGGTGAGGAATGGCACCACCACAAGGTGCTAGAAGTAAAGACAAACAAACAAAAAACAAAAGCAGACCTGGGAGACAAATTTATGGCTCAGTTTCTATGTCATGAAAATCATGGATATCTGAGGCATCTTGCGGTCAGATATAAAAACCAACACAAACACCAAAGCAGTTGTGACAAAGCTTAAGAAAAATCAGAGCTGGAAATAAATAGACATATACAGGTTGAAACAAAGATCAAATAAACAAAGAGCTGGTAATTTGATAGGATGAACAAACCTGACAAACCCTTGCTATAAATCACCCAGAGAGAAGACACAAATTATTGAAATGTGGGTCACAGAAGAGACAGGTAGAACCCAAAGGAACCCTAAGTGCTATGAGGCAAACTTGTACTCCAGAGTGCTGATAATCCTGATTGACTCCTTAATTCACAAAAGACATCAAGATTGATATAAGAGGTTATCAAACATTCGTACCACCTGCTGCCCTCCCCCATTACACCCTGGATGTGATGATAAATTCATGATGTTAGAAAATGTGTAAGGAGATAAATGTAGGGACCAGATGGAAAGATTAATGCAATCTTCCCCAAAAAAGATAGCCTGGACCAACAGATTGCATGATGGATCTTACCTACTGGACGTAAAGTATGAAGCAAAGGAATGCTCCTTGTCTTAGTGCTTTTATTGCTGTAAAGAGACACGGTGACCACAGTCATTGTTATAAAAGAAAGCATTTAACTGGAGTGGCTCGATTACAGTTGCAGAGGTTCAGCCCACTATCATCAGGATGGAAGCATGGCAGTGTGCAGACAGATGTGGTGCTGGTGCTGAGAGTGCTCCATCTTGCAGATAACAGGAAGTTGATTGAGACACTGGGCAGCATCCTGAACATAGGGAACCTCACAGCCCGCCCCCACAGTGACACACTTCCTCCAACATGGCCACACCCACTCCAACAAAACCACACCTCCCAAATCTGCCATTCCCTTTGGGAGCCATTTTCTTTCAAACCACCAGACTCCTTACCATACTGCTTCACCAAGGAGAAAAGGAGAGATTATTCTAAACTTAATCTAAAAAGCCAGCAATACCCTGATGTTGGAACACACACACACACACACACTCACACACACACACACTCACACACACACACACACACACACACAGAGAGAGAGAGAGAGAGAGAGAGAGAGAGAGAGAGAGAGAGAGAGTCAATATCCTTGAACATTCTAGTGTACATCTGGTAGGAGATTACTTCATAGTTCAGACAAAGTTCAATAATTCAACAACCCACGATGGAGATGGTGCTTCATATTCATGGTGGGTTCAGCATGGAATCCTAGGATAATACCACACAAAATGTCATCAACCACGAGCATATAAGGAGGTCAAGGGAAGATACCCATGTTCAGCCACAGAGAATGAAATTTTGTCATTTTTAAAAATACAATGGTTGTCTGTAACATGCTAGTTCCAGAGATCAAGTGAGCTTAACTAGAGTCATGGATGTGCAGGAGGAACCTTAGAGGAGGAGAGACTCGTAGGCGCGTGCCAGGGGCTCCTGAAATGTAGCAGTGGCTGGTGATGACTGGAGTCCACCATGTGCAAGTATAGGAATGTCACAGGGAAATCGCTTGCTCCAAAGTAAAACATGACAAACAAAAATTGTAGAAAAAGGACCAATTACGAAAGCTGAATACACAGCAGAAATCAATACTTCAAACAAAAGCAATGAATGCATGAATCAAAAGGAAAAAATAACACGAAACCCAAATCAACAAAGAGGAAAACTGCCAATGTCAAGGTCCAAGAGATTAGGAAAGCCCAAGTTTATCAGGAGCAGTGCTGGAGTCCAGCTGGCACGTGTTTGTTTTCAGGGAGGGACATGGCACTGTGGGAAGACTGGTCAGACGTGTGGTTAAACCAATAGAAAATCTTTATTAGCCAGCTGGTGACTACACTGGGGATTTAGGATCCCATTGCAGCCCTGAATCTTTCCCAGGGTGAGCTTTTAAGCACAAAAAAACATTTTCTGGATTGACATTCTTTAGTTAACAAGAACAGTTACCCAGAAGCAGAAACTACAGAAGCCAAAAAACAAGATTACTATGGGCTTTGATAGATTAAGCTTTAGTTTTCATTTTCAGCAGGTGGTACTGTCTACATGATAAGTTTTACAGTCTGAATGGTATTTCCCATCATGGACTCAGTTGTGCTAAAGTCTGGGGCTCTGTTACAAAGACAAGTCTGGAAGACAGTTAAGGGGATGGGTAAAAATCTAAGCTTAGGGGATATTATAGTACAAAGGATGTATTCAAAGTGTACAACATGATGAAATTCCCTGTTTTCCACTTCTTATTAATACTAACAAAGCATTTTAAATCCAAAAAATAAATTCAAAAATGACCAAGAAAGCTTATTTAAGAAATAAGACTTATGGGTACAAAAAAGAAAGAAAGAAACCCAAGTAAAACCAATTAGATATAAATCAAAACCAGCAAACCAGGATACAAACTCACTATTTAGATGTCAGATCAACAATATCTGTTTCCAAGGTGTCAATAATATCAAAGTCTACAAGAACCAATGTCTGAGTCCAACCTCTCTGCAGCCAACCAAGCAACAGCTTCTCTACAGTATGAACACAAGCACAAGTCACAGTCCCAGGCAGTGCTGGGGGCTTCACAACTCCTCACAATGACTCCAAGGAGGTCATGGCAAGAAATGAACTAATCACAGCTCTTCACAACCAAGAAAGAATGTTTTCACTTTCTGCCTCTAAGTACCCCATGACTTCCCCCATGGCCATGATCAAATCCCTCAGAAGAAGCAGTATGCAGTAAATAGGTTTTACTTAGGCTTGAGCTCTCAATGGACAGGAAAGGCATGGCTGGGTATTTGATAAGATGAGACTGAAGCAGTTGCTTTGGCTTTGGCAGGATCCATTGCCTCTAAAGACCCAACTCCTCTTGCTGGGGTCCATCACCCTGGGGTTTTATAACCTCTGCCCCCCCCCAACAGCAACCCCTGCTGGAGACCAAGGATTCAGAGAAGTGTGAGATGGTGAGACACCTTACACGTTCAAAACTTGAGGACATTTTGACTTCAATAAGAGTAGCAGTAACAAGAAGAATGCTTGTTACTCAGATTTATGCTGATCTGGGGGAGAGATGTGTTAGAGAGTGAACACACAGGCTTCTTCAATGTCCTTTCCACTCAGACCTTCAGATTCTCCAAGGACTTCTACAGACTTCATCTCCACAGCCATAATATCCAATTCCTTTCTCTTTTTTCTTTTTTTTTCCTTTTTTAAATTTGAATTAGAAACAAGTTTGTTTTACATGTCAATCCCAGTTCCATCTCCCTCCCCTCCTCCCCTACCACCCTCCCCCCAACTAACACCCTACCTATCCCGTATCCTTTCTACTCCCCAGGGAGGGTGAGGCCTTTCATAGGGTGTCATCATAGTCTATCATATACTTTGGGATAGGGCCTAGGCCCAGCCTCCCTGTGTCTTGGCTCAGAGAGTATCCCTCTATGTGGATTGGGCTCCCAAGGTCCACACCTATGCTAGGGATAAGTACTGAACTGCTACAGGAGGTCCTGTAGATTTCCAAGGTTTCCTCACTGAAACCCATGTTGCTGGGGTCTGAATCAGTCCCATGCTGGTATCTCAGCTATCAGTCTGGGGACCAACATCTCTCCGATGTTCAGGTCAGCTGTTTCTGTGGGTTTCACCAGCTTGATCTGGATCCCTTTGCCCATCACTCATTCTTCTCTGCAACTGGATCCCAGTTCAGTTCAGTGATTAGTTGTGGGTGTCTGCTTCTACTTCCACCAGCTGCTGGATGAGGGCTATTGGGTAGCATATAAGTCAGTCATCAATCTCATTATAAGGGGAGGGCATTTAAGGTAGCCTCTCCTCTGTTGCTTAGATTGTTAGTTGGTGTCATCTTTGTAGATCTCCACACATTTCTCTAGTGCCTGATCTCTCTGTAAACCTAAAATGTCTCCTTCTATTATGGTATCTCCATTCTTGTTATCTTCTATTCTTCCCCTGACTCAACCTTTCTGCTACCTCATGTCCTCTGCATCCCTCCTTTTCTTCCCTTCTCATTCTCCTAGCTCCCTCCCCCCTCTTCCCATGCTCTCAATTTGCTCAGGGGATCTTGACTCTTTCCCCTTCTGCAGGAAACAATGTTTCTCTTTTAGGGTCCTCCTTGTTTATTAGTTTCTCTGGTAGTGTGGATTGTAGGCTGGTAATTCTCGACTTTATGTATAAAATCCACATATGAGTGAGTACATATCATATTTGTCTTTTTGTGATTGGGTTACATCACTCAGAATGGTTTCTTCTAGTTCCATTTTCCTGCAAATTTCAAGATTCCATTGTTTTTTTTTCCCCACTGAGTAGTACTCCATTGTGTAAATGTACCACATTTTCTCTATCCATTCTTCAGTTGAGGGGCATCTAGGCTGCTTCCAGTTTCTGACTATTACAAATAGTGCTGCTATGAACATCGATGAACAGATGTCCTTGTTATATGAATGTGCTTCTTTTGGGTATATGCCTAAGAGTGGAATTGCTGATCTTGTGGTAGACTGATTCCCATTTTCTTGAGGAGTCACCATACTGATTTCCAAAGTGGCTGTACTAGTTGGCACTCCCACCAGCAGGAAGGTTCCCCTTTCTCCGAATCCTCTCCATCATAAACTGTCATTGGTATTTTTGATTTTAGCCATTCTGACAGGAGTAACGTGGTATCTCAGAGTTGTTTTGATTTGCATTTCCCTGATGGCTAAGGATGTTGAACACTTTCTTATGTGTCTTTCAGCCATTTTAGATTCCTCTATTGAGAATTGTCTATTTAGTTCTGTACCCCACTTTTTAATTGGATTATTTGGTGTTTTGGAGACTAGCTTCTTGAGTTCTTTGTATATTTTGGAGATCAGCCCTCTGTCAGATGTAGGATTGATAAATATCTTTTCCCAGTCTGTGGGCTACCGTTTTGTCTTGCTGACTGTGTGTCCTTTGCCTCATCCCAGGGATGCAAGGATGGTTCAACATATGAAAATACATCAATATAATCCACCATATAAACAGACTGAGGGGAAAAAACACATAATCATCTCTCTAGATGCCAAAAAAGCCTTTGACAAAATCCAACACCCCTTCAAGATAAAGGTCTTGGAGAAATCAGGGACATAACAGGAACATAGCTCAACATAATAAAAGCAATATACAGCAAGCCAACAGTCAACATCAAATTAAATGGAGAGAAACTCAATGCAATTCCTCTAAAATCAGGGACAAGACAAGGTTGTCCACTCTCTCCATACCTCTTTAATATTGTCCTTGAAGTTCTATCTAGAGCAATAAGACAGCAAAAGGAGATCAAGGGAATACAAATCAGAAAGGAAGAAGTCAAACTCTCACTATTTGCAGATGATATGATAGTCTACATAAGTGACCCGAAAAACTCTACCAGGGAACTCCTACAGCTGATAAACACCTTCAGCAAAGTGGCAGTATACAAGATTAACTCAAAAAAATCTATAGCCCTACTATATACCGATGACACATTGGTGGAGAAAGAAATCAGAGAAACATCACCCTTTACAATTGCCACAAACAACATAAAATACCTTGGGGTAACACTAACTAAAAAAGTGAAAGACCCATATCATAAGAAAGAAATTAAAAGAATCTAAAGAAAGAAATTAAAGAAGATACCAGAAAATGGAAAGATCTCCCAAGCTCTTGGATAGGTAGGATGGCAATCTTGCCAAAAGCAATCTACAGATTCAATGCAATCCCCATCAAAATCCCAACACAATTCTTCACAGACCTTGAAAGAAAAATTCCCAACTTTATATGGAGAAACAAAAGACCAAGGATAGCCAAAACAACCCTGTACAATAGAGGAACTTCTGGAGTCATCACCATCCCTGACTTCAAGCTCTATTACAGAGCTATAGTCCTGAAAACAGCTTGGTATTGTCACAAAAATAGACAGGAATAGAGTTGAAAACCCTGATATTAACCCATACACCTACGAACGCCTGATTTTTGACAAATAAGCTAAATTTATATGATGGAATACAGAAATAATATTCAACAAATGGTGCTGGCATAACTGGATGCAGACATGTAGAAGACTACAGATAGACTCAAGCCTTTCTCCCTGCACAAAACTTGTCAAAATGGATCAAAGACCTCAACATAAATCCAGCCACACTGAACCTATTAGAAGATAAAGTGGAAAATACCCTTAATTAATTGGTACAGGAGACCGCTTCCTGAGCATAACACCAGTAGCACAGACACTGAGATCAACAATTGATAAATGGGACCTCCTGAAACAATTCCTTTCTCTTAACCTCATATTTATGGGAATCAAAAAGATGGTAGCCTGTCCATGACATTGGGATACAGTGTGTCCCTCAATGTCCTGCAGAGCATGTTGTGTCTCCTGAGTGGCTTGGGGGCAAGGGCAGACTCCTAACATGATAGGGGAATTCATAATCACAGGGAGAGGCTAGAGGAAGTAATGATATGTTGATTATGATGCAAGTGCAAGGAATAATTGAATTCCTCAATTTTAATAACAGATTTAAAGAAATAAACCAATGTACAAATGTCAAGATAAATGAACAGATACAATTGAAAAATGGGTGATAATAAAAAACTGAAGCAAATGAGCAAATTAAATCCAAAACAATAAACTAAGTCAAAATCTAAGTACAAAAACCAATCCACCAGGAAGCAAACTCATTACATTCAAGTCAGTGGGGAATCACAGATGTCACTTCCTAAGATGAACGATATAAAATAAAATTCCATCAACAACAAAGTCTGAGTCCAACTGCCCTGCAACCAGCCATCTGCCTCTCTTCAGTATCTGGACAAGAGCCAGGTTGAGCTGGTACCTTATATGGGTGGGCTATTCTCACTTCTCACAATGGCAGCTTGTGAGGTCATGGGAGTCATGGGCCAATCACAGCTCACCAAAACCCATTATCATTGTCTAGTTCTTTTCAAGGCTTCTCCAAAATTTATACCATAAAACAACTTAAGAGAGGCAGAGGTCATTTTGGCTCAGGTTTTCAGAGGATTAGGCACAACATGGTGGTGGGCTCAGCTTCTGGCACTGGCAGCAGGGCCTATGGCAATGGCTTCATTACAATGGCAATCTCCCAGGTCTCCTAAGGACTCACTGTCTCTAGCAAGGCTACACATCTGAGAGTTCCCTAACGTCTCAAACAGTGTTTCCTAAGAGGACAAAGGGTTCAAATACATGAAACAGCTCAGGAAATATCATAGTCAACCCAAGAAAAAGAAAGACCTTTTGCTCTGAATAGCAGTGATCAATAACGACAAAGATAATGATAGACTTAGGAAGTGTGGGATGAAAAGGGCCAAGAACACCCTGCCCCTGATTAGACCCAAGACCTGTGCCAAAGAAAAACACCCTGACTTTGACTTGACCTTAGGACCTGACCTTGACTTGAAATCCCACCAATTCCTGAGCCCCAGAATCAGACCACAAAATTCCCAAGCCATCCTGGAGAGCCCCTACTCAAAAAAACCCATATATGCTTGGTGCCCTGTTCAGTTTGCTGTTACTTCTTCCCCCAGAGGCAGCCTCCCTCCTGGATTCTTCCTTCCCAATAAAAGTCTTGAGTGAGGTTTGTTGTATGGTGTGACACTCTCACTTGAGCAGAGTGGAGCTCAGCTGTAACAACTATCCCCTGAGCCAGAGTGGAACAGAACTATAATGCTTTCCCTGGGGAAACTTTCTGCTAGCAGAGTAGAGTTGTTACACTCTGGGGGACCTGAACAGAGCTGTAACACTATTCAGGAGCAGAGCTGTAACACTACACAGGAGCAGAGCTGTAAAAACTTTGCTGGGGAAACCCTCCCCTGCCAGAGCAGAGTTGTTACACTTGCATTGGGGAAACCTTTCCCAGGAGCAGAGCTTTAAGCTGTTATGCTTACAATGACTTGGTGATATTCCTTGGTTTCCTATTGCCAAGATACCTCCAATTGGAGCTGCAATGCTTACAGGAAGATTTGTTATTCCCTAGTTAATGGACACTGGCTTTGACTAGTTGGAAAGTTATGATGAGTTCTTTAATGGCACCACAATTTGGCTTTTGCAGACCTCACCAGTTCTGCACTCATGGTGTTCAATTCCTTTTACATTAGATTTAAGAGTGATGGGTTTAAAGGATGTGGCCCCTCACTGACACAGATGCTGTAACAAGATGCTCTGTTCCCAAGGCACCCCAAGGCATGTGAGGAACATCTATGGACCTTGGAGGAAGAAGCTTCATCCTAACTATCCCTTAAGACTCTCATCTAATTTCTCATCAGAAACCCTAGACAGTGGTTGATGGCTTCAGTATTATTAAGAAAGTCTTGTCATTCCAGAGTATGATACACAAAGAAGTTTTATTTCTGTGACCATGGGAGATGGAGCCATGCTGTTCTTGCCCTCCAACAAGTGCCTCAGTTTGCATTATTATTAAACTGTAGAACCCAATTTCTTGTTTTATTGGTAATAGTGAAATCAAGCAACCAAGAGATGAATGGTGGAAGGAGGGCTGTTTTTTCTCTTTGTTTCTCTGATTCTGTTCATTGTGTTACATGGTTTTTTCTCCCAAAACACTAGGCCTGATCTGCCTCTCTCTGTGCTGCATAGAGACAAAAAAAAAAAAAAAAAAAACTGCCTAGTTTGCAGGAAGATCATAAAATTGTCTGCTGTGGTGTAATCCTTCTGTACACTGTGACTATGTATTATTCTCATTGGTTGATAACAAAGCTGATTTAGCCTATAGCAAGGCAGAATAAGGCTAGGCAGGAAAGCCAAACTGAAAATACAGAAAGGAAGAACAGAATCGAGAGAGATTCAAGCACCTACTGGGGAAGCAAGATGCTAGAGGACAGGCAAAGTCACAAGTCATGTGACAAAACACAGATTAATAGAAATGGGTTGATTTAAGTTGTAAGAGCTAGTTAGGAAAAAGCCTGAGCTATAGGATGAGTATTCTGTAATTAATATAAGTTTTTGTGTGTTTATTTGGGACTGGGCAGTCCAGACCAAAGAAAAGCCCATCCTCCATTTACAATTGTCCTCTAGGAGATTCCCTGCAAAGCTTTCATTTTGTCACACAGAGTATACTTCGAGGATCTCAAATGGAGAACTCTTGACTCTCCGTAGGGTACATCTTAGTTAACTTCTGCCATTGATATAAACTAATCCCCTGCCACCTGCCTGTATTCCTCTTTGTAGGACCTGCTGACTATTTCTGCCTAGTCCTTCATCTGGATCTTGTTTGTTTCCTCTTGCTTCTGCAGCAGGACTCAAGCCTGCAGCTCTGATCTCAGAGCCAGGTGGCATCTTCAGCAACTCTGCACCTTGACTTCTGTCGTTCTGTCATCACTGCAGAGTCTGTTTACATTCCTATTATTTTACTTCTGAAACTTGGAGTGTCCTGTGACCTCTTATACCCTTAAAATGATTGTGGGACCTATGGGTATCCAGCATGCAAGAAAGGAGGCAAAACCGAAATAAATAGATAATAGATTTAGTGTGTAATATGTGATTGAGTGCTAATATTCCTAGTTAAAATTGGATTAACAAAAGCTGTTCACCTCAGCAGAGGTTAACAAGGAAAATGGGAATGTCTGACACTTTCCTGCCTTTGAAACCTCCACACCTTTTGAATTTGTTATTCAGAAAATTCTGACAATGTGAAAAGACACAAATGTTCCATTGTGTTTGTGACGTAGGGTGCTTAGAACACTCCCTCTCTTGGAGTGGATGAAGGGATTCCACACTGGTTTGTAGACAGTAACTTCCGTTGTCTAATTGTGCTATTGTGACAGAATACTTGACACAGGGTGATTCCCAGGAACAGAAATTTAATCCCTAGTTCTAATACCAAAACATCCAACATCTAGGTACCAGTAGGTTCAACCTAGATACCAAGATGGCACCATTGTTGCATCTTCTGGAGAAGATATGTGTTCTTTGTGTCAGAAGAACAGGGCATAAGGAGAGAGAGACAAAGACAGAGAGAAGGAGAGATACAGAGAGATAAGACAGGGAGAATCAGGGAGAGACATATATATATGGAGAGAGAGAGAGAGAGATCATGCCTTTTTCACAGTAGCATTGATCCATTCACAGATGCTCAGCCCTTATGATCTAAACAGCTCAGTTAGATCTACCTTATTATTTATTTATTATCTTTCAATTAATTTAGACTTTTATTCACTCCAATCACAATAATTTTGTATTTGCTGTATGTATTGCCTTTACCTCGCCTACCAGGTTTACCTAATTTTTGGAATATAGTAATATAGTCCACAATATACTTTTATAAAACTTAGTTTCAGGTCTTTATTGTTTGTATATATGAACAAATATGTTTTTTAAATAGTAGCCATATATTCTACAACCTTATCCAATCACTTAACTGTTCCACAAACATTTCTACTAAATTTTTGAGATTGTCCACACACATAAATGTGCCATTGAAGGAACCGGCTTCCCTTTTGGCAGCCATAACAGCCGAACATGTGCTTCTATGACCTTGACCTAGTCACTAGAAAGTCAGATGCCTGTCTTGTGACAAGGAGCCAATCAGAAGTCAGCTGGTGGCACTATGCTTTACGACTCTGGGTGTGCTTTACAGACAAGCGCACAGCAATGACATAGAGAGCATAGCAACCACCCTGGGAGGGCCTATGAGCCATAACAACCAGTTGACCAATCAACACAGGGCAAGCCCTCCAAGCCTGGAGGCACACCAATCGTGAGCCTGTGCGTAAGCCTGTGCGTACCCCTAGACACTCCCCTTACGCTGCCCTATAAGATCTTTTGGGAGCCCGTAGGAGCCGTCTTTTCTGGCCATCCACCATGGCGGGTAGGTGAAAGACCCGAGCTAACATGGGGTTAGCTCGTTAAACTACAATAAAGCCTCATGCAGTTTGCATCAAGCTTTCGCCTCCATTCTGTGTTTGGGGTGGCCGCCGTCCTGGGCTAAGATTCTGGAAGCCTCAGCTTTCTGAGGGTCTTACACCATCTGTGACTACTTTTCCTTTCCAAGCTTTATGCCTTTTCTTTTCTTCCTACCTTGCTACCTACCTGTGTCTCAGTCTTTGGGAGAAACAGGACCCCAGACCTTAGCACAACTGACTCCATGATGGAAGTGCCCTCCAGGCTGTAAAACTCAGCATGTAGACAGCACCACCTGCCAAAACTAAAACAAAGTCTGCTGCTATCTGGGAGTCCAGCCTCCAGCAGTACAGGGCTTTAATAGGAATCCGTGGAGTTGACAAGGCTAGACTTTTCTCTCTGAGGGGGGTTAGGGAAAAAGGCACTCACAGATTTTCAATGAATTATTTCTTTAGTCTCCCTCTTTCTTTATTCTCTCTTTCCTCTCAGGCTTTTTCACAACTTTTATTGTTAGACCCCCGAAAACTCAAGTATCCGGGGTCTCAGGCCAGGTTCGCGGTCACCCCAATCACCAGGCGGATTCGAGAGCTTGCTGCACACTGCACGAGGCTTTATTGTAATTTAACGAACTAACCCCATGTTAGCTCGGGTCTTTCACCCACCCACCATGGCTGACGGCTAGAAAAGACGGCTCCTAAGGTCTCCCCAAAGATCTTATAGGGCAGCGTAAGGGGAGTGTCTAGGGGTACGCACAGGCTTACGCACAGGCTCATGATTGGTGTGCCTCCAGGCTTGGAGGGCTTGCCCTGTGTTGATTGGTCAACTGGTTGTTATGGCTCATAGGCCCTCCCAGGGTGGTTGCTATGCTCTCTACGTCATTGCTGTGCGCTTGTCCGTAAAGCACACCCAGGGTCGTAAAGCATAGCGCCACCAGCTAACTTCTGATTGGTTCCTTGTCACAAGACAGGCATCTGACCTCTAAGTGACCAAGGCAGGTATATGGCAAGCACATGTTCGGCTGTTATGGCTGCCAAAAGGGAAGCCGGTTCCTTCATTATAACCCAGAAAACTCTTCCAGGAAGTACAAGAGTCAAAACAGTTGCATTCCATTTCTCAATGAGTGATTATAGGTAAATTCACATTTTTTGTCTTCCTTACATGATCAAACATTTCATGTATTACAGATGAAAAACAAATTATACCAAGAACCCACATACATTCATACACCCAAGGGACTTGTTATAGGTTAACTGTGTGGGCGAGCAAGGTGTTCTTGTCAGGTCTTTTACTGGCAGGCTGCATCTTGCAGTTACAAACAAGGGGCCAATCACTTTATTATCTTGAGGGGTAATTTTCTAAGAAATCTTAAAGAATCACAAACATAAACTTTTATATATGAGAAAAGAAACAGTCAGCTCTACTTTAAATCTTTAGGGTGAATATCCATTCATTAATAATCTTTTTATACCAGGAGACTGAAAGAAGAAATGAGTATAAGGAATTAATCATCACCTTTGGTCATCAGCTAAACCCAGCAAGGAGAGTACATCAGCCAGTAATAATTGGGCTGCTTTGTTCTTGTTCCCTGACTTTAAAGAGTTTCGCACTAACCTATACACCTTTCTAAAACGTTAGATTTTCTTGTTGGGTTTTTCATCTCAAAGTTATTTAACAAAAACGTCTTAGTCTAACTTCAAGTTATTTTCAAAGCTTTGTTTCGGCTGTGATGCACTCTGAGACCTGGGAACACATCTCCTGACGTGAACGTTAAAAGAATTTAAACTAACTGTGTTGGGCCCTTCCCCCATAGGGATCTGCTGACCAGCTTGTGACTAGGAGCTTACCTAGCAAGTACATCCTGTTTTCTTCCTTCCTTGAATGCCTGAGTGCAATTTCCTGTTATTCTGTTATCCTGTTATTTGCCCATCCAGGATTGCCTGATGGGCCTGGGAACCTGAACTTGTGACCTGGGTAGTTTTCCCCCATGCCTGCTGACTGGTATATAGGACCTCCCTCTTGTTAGAATAAATGGCATTCTCCCTGCCAGAAAGACCTGCTGTGTTTTCTTTATTTGAATTTTCAAGCCCCTGGCCCAAATCTATGAAAGTGTTGTAACACAGGTGCTACATAACTGGGCTACTGAGACTCAAGTTTTAATCCTTAACTTGAGCTACAATCCATGCAGCTCCTTAGGTGAAACTCACGGGTCCTGGCTATGAAACATATCCTTGTATTTGGTTTTATTCATCAAAACTCTGTTAGACTATCATTATTATTATCAAATTAGATAGTATATCTTAGAGAGGGGTCATCTTCCTGAAAATCCCCAGGTAAAAATACCCAGTAGAATGGGTTGTTTTCAAGAGATGAGCACACTGTGTTACAGGCAATGAAGATCTCTGCACGTCTACCCACACCATGCTAGGAATCAGAGAGCTGCAGCAAACAAGTAAAGGCCCCGCAGAAGCAAAAAGCATTCTAGGGTCTGCAGTCCTATGGCCTTCCCTAAATAAGATTTGCCCATCAGAGGATTCCCTTCTGGTGGGCTGACACCTGAAATTTCCATTGCAACTCACTGCTCCTCTGGCATGATCACCAGCATCCCACCCATTTTTTTTTATTAAATGAAGCCTTTGGATCTCTCTTTGGGCAGAGCATATTGTGAGAATTAAAAGTCTGAGGTGATTGGAAGAAGAAATAAAAGTAGGATAATTAATACTTTAAATCCCAAAATAACAAGAAAACTCTATTAGAGTTATTTTGAACAAGATTTTTGACTGAATTGGTGAAGTAACTGGCCATCTCTTTTGTAGAGGATAACTGTAGGCCAGATGACTAATAGTGTTAATCTGAGAATGAAGAGCATCCATACTGATAGCAAGCTGAGAACTATTCTAAACATCTTACAGGTGAAGCTGTACTTGTGTTAGACCCCCGGAAAACTCAGGTATCCGGGGTCCCAGGCCACGTTCGAGGTCACCCCAATCACCAGGCGGATTTGAGAGCTTGCTGCAAACTGCACGAGGCTTTATTGTAATTTAACGAGCTAACCCCATGTTAGTTTGGGTCTTTCACCCACCCGCCATGGCGGATGGCTAGCAAAAGACGGCTCCTAGGGCCTCCCGAGAGATCTTATAGGACAGCGTAAGGGGAGTGTCTAGGGGTACGCACAGGCTCACGATTGGTGTGCCTCCAGGCTTCGAGGGTTTTCCCTGTGTTGATTGGTCAACTGGTTGTTATGGCCCATAGGCCCTCCCAGGGTGGTTGCTATGCTTTGTGCGTCATTGCTGTGTGCTTGTCTGTAAAGCACACCCAGGGTCGTAAAGCATAGCGCCACCAGCTAACTTCTGATTGGTTCCTTGTCACGAGGCAGGCATCTGACTTTCTAGTGACTAACTAACTTCTGATTGGTTCCTTGTCACGAGGCAGGCATCTGACTTTCCAGTGACTAAGACAAGGTCATAGAGCACGTGTTCGGCCGTTATGGCTGCCAAAAGGGAAGCTGGTCCCTTCATTTGATCCCAGGACATCTCTGATTTACTGTAAGGCAGAGGAGTAGCATAAATTCATTGGTAGTTAGCATGACACGATGTGGTTAAGTGTGTCTTAATATTTTGAATCTGAGTCTCATATAAAGAAAGGCTTCTTCTAGAACATTTACTCTATCTTTTAATCTTCAATCAATTTCTTTCTGAGTGGCCAATGTCAATGAAACATTTCTAGATAAATGATTAGCTGTGTGCATCTACTGAACCAAAGCTGGGGACTGTGGACCCACAAGCCTGGAAAGTTGACCAAGTCCAGAAAGAGCCGACCACTGTATTTGTTGTCTAAGCTCTGCAGGACTATCTGGGACTAGGGACATGCAGGCAGCAGTTGGAGCAGTCTGTAGCCTTTGATTGATTGGAAATCCACTGGAACAAATATATACTAATGGGCAGAAAAGGAAGCTAAGGAATCTTAAGGGGGGAATTTTCTCTAGGTGTACATTTGCAATTTCCAGGTCCACAGTCCTGGCAGATGGGAGAAGGATGCCCCAAAACCAGGGAAAGGGGAAGAGGTCCCACCCACTGAGGAAGGTGGGTAAATAGATTCTTAATTGGTGATACTTATTTAGAGTTTGTTTTGACCTGTGAGAGGTGGCTGATTCAAGCTGATTTTCTGCAGCTTATGGGAATAGTTTTTAAGAGGCAAAAGTTCAGATATGTAGCATTATTATTGTTTACAGTCTGCATTGAAATCCTTATTGAAGAAAAGGCAGCAAACTCATGACTTGGAGTCATAGTAAAAGTTTGGAAACCTAAAAATGATTTTGGTTAAAAGCATTGACATTTTTGTTTTCTTTATCCAGAAGACTGGGTGTGTATACAGATTAGATTATAGGCAGATGTCTTTAGCACAATAGGAAACATTTTTAATTCTACATTTAAAAAAAATAGCGAAAGGGGATTTATACTCTTGAGCTTTTGACTATGATAATAAGAGTCAGTGTTTACTAGAATTAAATTAATCGCTTATCAGAGCATTGTTGATTAGTGTCAAAACATTGAACATTTGAAGTTTCAGTATAACAATAGCATAGAGGAAGAGATTTGAAGCATTTTAAAAATTATTTTTATGTATCTTAAATGATTTTTATTATAGCAAACTTTTATGTCCTCATACCTTGTATAAACTTGTGCTTACATATCTTCAAACATCTTTATATATTTTAAAGTATTTTTGAATCCTTATAGCTTAAGCTTTGCATCTTTTTTTTTTTAATCCAGTTATTTACCAGGAGACACAGGTGTTTGATTACAGAAGCAGTCGTTGTGAAACAAACTCCTTTAAACAAAGGGGCAGTAAAAGTTACTTTGAAACCTGTTTGGTGAGATTAATTTTTTATTTTATTTGGAATCTGGCAACAAGGCAAATTGTTTTTAGAGCTGGCATTAACCTTAGTGAGAGAGGCCAGATTTTTACTTATTGAGAAAACTGAAGCCTCGGGAAATGTATCTGTAATATTTAAAGCTACAGTCAGTATCCTTAGAGATCTGAAAAGGATAAATTATAATTGGAAACATAATCTAAATGGTCTGTGTATCAATCAAAAGTAAAGAGACCCATTATCAGACAGGTTACCTGAGGCTCCCATGGTCTCCACAGTCTTCTTGAGGGCAGTGGTTGTAGGTCTTTAGCTGTCATACAGAGCAGCATAGGCTTTTGACTGTCAGAGCCAGGTCTGAGATTTTTCTGTAATGGAACAACTTGCGGGACTGACCGTACCTTTGACCAGGCAAAGCAGGCAGAACCCTGGCAGCAAGCAAGGTATGGCCTGGGTTTGTCTATTGTGGGAAGCTTAAACATTTTAAATGGCAGGGGGCTAAGTAAGGAGTTGATTATACTAATACTTAACATGACTGCAAATATAGTTCTGAAAATATTAAAGAATTTGATCATTTATAAGAGAACAAACCATTAACTTGTATTTTTTGATTATCTTTAATAGTTTACAGTAAGTTAGTAGCTTTTGTAATATCAGGACTTTTTGTTCCATCCCTGTTAGGTTTAGTCTTGAAAATAATAGTTTTGAATTGAAGTTCATTTGGTATTGAGATGAAACCTTTTAATCACAAATACAATATATAGGAAGACTGGCAATTTTATTAATCCTTTTATAGTGTACCATGAATAAAAATGGGTGCAGTAAAGAGACCAAATACTGTTCTAGGGGTGGAAGGGAAAAAGTTTAATCTGTTAAGGGGAAAGATTCTCAGGGTTAAATGAGAATTGGGGAATGCAAGCAGTTCTTAGAGACAGAGAAGGAAGTTAAAGGGGGGAGCTAAGAGGGTTTATGAGCAAGCAGAGAGGGCAAGTGTTCCTGTAACAAGAGTTCCAATCCAGGACGTCTCCAAACGGATTGAAAAACTTGCTAGATACAGACTCCCGAACCACAGAGGAGAGGTGTGCCTCTCATGTGATGGGTGCCCTGATGTGCTAGAAGCTTCCTGACACAGGGCAACATGGTTCTTTTTTTAAACAAGACAGGAAGTTCCTAGAGGCACTTACCCTGAGAGAGGGGAAGACCAGTGCTCAGAGCAGGAAAGGGAGAAAACAGAGACAAGTAAGTGGATTAAGGTTGGGATTAAGGTAAGGGTGGGCATCACCTTTTAGAATTTCCAATTTAGTGTCAGGGGCCTGGCCTAGCACCGAAGATACTGTCAACAGGGCTTGGTTTGTTCATTTCAGTTGGGCAGCAGCTCCAAGCTGTTTTCCACACTCATAAGCATTTTGCAAGTTAACTCTTCTTTTTCCTACCCAATGATCTGCCTTGCTGGTGAGCCTCATTGCAGCAACAGCAAATGCCATCCACCCTTTTCTTTGCGTTTTGGGGGGCCTGATGTGGTAATTTACTATCAGGCATTTCCGGAGAGGCCAGTTGGAATTATAATGCTTTGGTGTCTCTTTCTTAAATCTAAATGAGGCCATGAAGGAGTTCCCTCTTAAAGGGGAGCAGAGAACTCCAGAGCATGTATGAGCTTTATACAATCAGTGGACAGACTTGAGAAAGTCAATCTCAACCTCACTTCCTAAGCACATGCTTAACAGTATCAACCAACAATTGTTTTTCTTTAGATTCTGCTTGACCCATTCCAAGGGAGAAACAACAAAAAGGAAAAAACGTGAGGGAAACTAAGGAACTATGATTTCTCGCCCTTTTTCCCTGACACCCACTGGACTGCAGCTCCGTGAGTGACATCCTATCCGTGGCAACCATTAGACGATTGCCTCTTCTTTCTGGAAAATCCCCAGGAGAACTGCCACATGCTCAGGACAATTGGTTCCTGGAGAAGAGCTACCTCTTTCCCTAACAGCCTTCTTGATTATGCTGCCAAGGTCCCTGTTCCCAGAACCAGGTATGGCTGTCTGGTGGCCCAGCCTCCAGAAGCATAGGGCTGATTCTGTCAGCTGCTGTCTGTGGTGTTTGAGATTTCTCTACCGCTATCCATTGTACTACAGACTTCCCCCCTGCCATTTAATCAACTGGCACAGAAGACAAACCCAATCAAGACCCTGAGACTGTATCAAAACTTAATTGATAACTTGTTAGGATTGCTGAGAAGATAAAGAATTGATCTATGTTGACTATCTGGTGAATCATTAATGCTCAGGATGGGAAGGGAGGAGAAAAGTGTGTGTTGGCCTTGGAGATCTCCGCTTCATTTTAATAGACTGTGGTGTGTTTGCTGAGTGAAAGTGCAGAATGTGCGTGCACGTGTTTCACGTGTAAAATCATGAGTGTAGTTTGGGTGTGAAACGACTCTAGAAGACTGTGTTATCCTTTAGTTTCTGTGACAAAATACCAGAGAAACTCAAACTCAACTTATGAGGACAAGAGGTTTTTTGGGTTTTTTTGTTTGTTTGTTTTTCTTTTTCTTTCTTTTTTATTTTGTGTGTGTGTATGGGGGGTTGTTTTTTGTTTTTTGTTTGTTTGTTGTTGTTGTTTTGTAGAGGTTTCAAACTGTGGTTGTTTTGGAGTTTATAATGAGACTGCACAACATGATGAGTGTAGTGATAAGTCTTTACTCCAAAGCCGCCTGAGCCCCACCGCCACGTGGGCGCTTTCCGCCAGGCCGCCCAAGTTCTGCCTGCTGCCACGTTAACGTCCCAAGTAACACACAGAGACCTATATGAGGTACAAATGCTGCTTGGCCAATGACTAGGACTTCTCATCTGCCAGCTCAGTCTTAATTATCATAAATCTATATATTTTATAAGACTTATCTTATCAGATGCCAGCAGAAGTGTCCAGTCTTCCCGGGCTAACATGGTGACTCTACAGAGAGGAGGAGGAAGAGAGAAAGGGAGGACTTCCTTCTTGCCCTTGCTTATATATGAGTCTGCCTGCTATGCCACTTCCTGCCTGTATCACAAGACTTCTTTTTACTACATTAACCAGAATCCTCCTCCACTCCCAGTCCCACCTAACTTGTGGCCTCATTGTCTAAACAGTACTTTATTTATTATCCAATAAGACAAACACATACACAGAAGCACTTCCCCCATTAATGGAGGCTTTGGGTGGGAGAGAGTTTGTGGATTGTGGGAAGGGTGAGGAAGAGTTTCCAATATCCTGTTCAAGGCCACGGCTGCCTTACCACACTAACCTCAATCAGGTCCCAGGTCCCAGAAGTTCCACCATGTCTCATTTGCATCACAGGTTGGTGACCAAACCTTGAACACATGGAGTCATGGCATCATGGAATTTGAGAGGCATTTCAGATCAAAACTGTAAAGTCTACCACTGTCCTGTGTATGACAGAGTTAATCAAAATGAAGAATGTTTGAAAGCTATAGGGAAACCTGAAAGGTTCAGGCATTATGCTGGCCTGCCCGTTACCTGGCGGAATCCACTCAGGCAGAACCCTGGTCAGCCCAGGGTTCCATGGGAACTGAGTCTGCACCCAGGTGTAGAGGACCCCTTTAAAAGACAGACCCTGCCCACTTACGCTCTCTTCTCTTCTCCCACCTACACTCTCTCTGCCCCCTTCTGGTCTCTCTGCCTCTTCTCTTACGCTCTTCTGTACCTCTCTCTCTTACTCTGCCCTACTCTGTTCTTCCATTTCTCACTCTCCCATTGTAATAAACTCTATGATTAATATACTCTTTATGCTCTCCATGGTTCATGTTCCATAGAGTGTGCCTTTAATTTAAGCAAAAACCTACAATCTTACAATCCAATTAAAACATTTTAAAGGGAAATAATGGAACACATGTGATATCAATGAACATAGCGGGAAGCAGGGGTGGACACCAGGGGTTAGCACCCCCTGAGACCTGGGAACACAGTGGGAAGCAGGGCTGGGCACCAGGGGTTAGCGCCCCCCTGAGACCCGGGAACACAGTGGGAAGCAGGGTTGGGCACCAGGGGTTAGCGCCCCCTGAGACCTGGGACTCTTTTTAAGGGTTTTGATGGTACTTCTTATCTCTCTTTTTTCTGTCTTTCTGAAAACTGTCTTACTCCGTGTGTCTGTTTTCTATTGACTTTTCTCTCTTAATATTTTCCCTTTATCAGTTCAAAAATAACCACTAATCTTTTTTCCTTTCCAAGCATGCACACTGTGACTAATATCTTGATCCTCATCATATATCATCACTGTTCTTTTACTATCTAATATGATTAGAGCTTAAATGGTGGTTGCTATTTGACTCTTACTCTGTGTTCACAGTGAATGCCATTTCCATAGTGACTGCTTTTTGCAGATAATTTCACTTGTTACTGGTAAATTTTGTTCTTTCAGAATTTCGTATGTATATATTCTGTATTTTGATCTCTCAGTCCCTTCCCACAGTCCCCTCTCCCTATAAACCTCTTGTTTTTATTTACTTGTTCCCCCCACACACACCTTGTTATGCCTCAAAGTTTAATCAGAAGTGTTTGTGTGATTCTGAGTTTGGAAATACTTATCCAAGACTGGTGGTGTTATTCTTTTGTTTAAAAAGAAGAAAAGAGAAATATTGAGATGGACATAATTGACTATAAGTTTATTATAAGGCAGAATGGGTAGACTAAGAATAGGAACAGGGTAATGGCTGACCGCCATGGCCGGTCGCCATAGAGAGACAGAGCGGGGAAACAGAGAGAGGGGACAGAGAGCAGGAACAGGGGGAGAGAGAGAGAGAGAGGGCAGGGGCCTATCTTTTAAAGGGGTCCTCTGCACCTGCGTACAGACTTCTTTCCCATGGAACCTTGGGCTGACCAGGGTATTGCCTGAGTGGATTCCACCAGGTAACAGGGGCAGGCCAGCATAATGCCTGAACCTTTCAGGTGGGCTATCCTGTGAGCACAGCTGGGTACCATACCTCCCTCTTTCCCTATCTTTATTGGTTGGCAGTAGTGTAAGTGTTACAGCTCGGGGCGGGGGGGGGGGGGGGGCGGGGGGGGAGGAGGGGGTGCGGGAGGTATCCTGGCCTTAAGAAGCTAGGCTATACCTCTGGCTGTGTTCCAGTGGGGGGAGGGGGATGGTTTCCTCTAAGGAATGCAGCAATCCTGCTCCTCTCTAAGACAGCCATTACAGCTCAGCTATAGCCACTCTGCTAAGAGAGTGTCCCAGCAGAGATGTCCATTGCTTCTCTGTTTCACTCTGCTAAAGGGGAAACCCCTATAGAAATGGAACAGTTTGCTCTGGCTCTGGCAAAAGTTGTTACTTCTCTGCTCCACTCCAGTGGGGGGGGGGGGCAGGGGGATCTTCACCTAAAACTCATTCATTTTATTTATTGGGAGGGAGAAATCCAGAAGAGTGGCTGCCTCTGCCAGGGTGGAAAAGGCAGCTGCCAACTGAACAGGTACAGGGCTTATATAGGGCTTCTTAGGGACAGTTTCTCAAGAATGAAGATTTTCAGGATGGGAATTGGTCAGATTTCAATCCCTGGGCTTGAACAATCTCAGGGATTGGCTGGATTTGTGCTCAGGGATTGTTTGGTTTCATGCTCAGGGATCAGCTTGTTTTCATGCTGAGTTGTTCAGGGGTGTTAGTATTCAGGCATCTGTACTGGCCTGTCCTTGGGGTTCTGACAGGATGCATCCTCAGCTACAGCCACTAAGAGCACCACCTTGCATATTCACTATGTTCCCTTTTAAAAGGACCCTGCCCACCTCCTATCCTTCTCTTTTTCTCCCCCTCCCCATCTGCTCCTCTTTCCTCTCTCCTGCTGTCTCCAGAGGTCGGTCTCTCCCCTCCCTTTCCCCTTTTGATGATATCTTCCCCTAATAAAAAACCCCTCTGCTTAAACCCTGTCACATGGTGTCTTTCTCTGGAGCACTGTTTTTCTTAAATTACAAGGGGCACAGTATGTTTCTTTGGCTCTGGTTTCAGGATCAAAGTGTGTTTCTTTCACTGGCCGTTTTTAACCTTTTGGCCCCCGTTTCAGGGCCAGAGGGTGTTTCTTTTATTGGCTCTAGTTTCAGGGCCAAAGTGTTTTTATTTTTTTAAATTTTTTTTGGCTTTGGTTTCAGAGTCAGGGTGTATTTCTTTGGCTATCCTTTTTACCCTTCAAATACAGCAGCAATATTATACAGGGATAGCCTCTATAGTGCCAGAGATGGTATGTAGGACTCTGCAGCAGAAAGAGATCAAGTGGTCTTAACCTCTTGTGGACCCTCATCCTATAATCTTGACCTTCCAGACAGGATGTACCTACTGCTGCAATTAAGTGAGTGGGCCACTGTATGAAGCTGTGAAGGCAAAGCCTAGATTGCCTTAGAGAATCCAAGATGTTTGAGATGCCAGAGTGGTGCAATACAAGCCAAGGAGAGCTAACCAGCCCAGGAGAAAAAAGTGTGTTGCAGTCAACAAAGCTGAAAGGAGTTGGAGATCTGAAGAGCAAATTGGACATCAGACATGGAGATGCAGAGTTTGGAGATTACACAGCTGGTTTTTCATCTTGCTTTGGTCCAGTATTTTCTAACTATCCTCTTTTTCCTCCATTTTGGAATGGTAATGTATATCCTGTGTCATTATATGTTAGAAGTACGTGATTTGCTTTTTTGCTTTTGATTTTACAGGGAATTACGATTAAGTGATTGTATGGATTTCCAAAGAGACTTTGAACTTCAGACTTTTAAATGAATTTCAGATGTTATAGACTATGGGGACTTTTGAAGTTGTACTGAATGCATTTTTGCATTATGGTATGGCTACAAGCCTATGGGAGCCAGAGAGTGGAATGTGTGGCCTGAAATAAAATGGCCTCCCTAAGGAGTAGCACTATTAGGAGGTATGACTCTATTGCAGTATGCATGGCCTTGTCGGAGGAAGTGTGTCACTGTGGGGATAGGCTTTGAGGTCTCCCATGCTCAAGCTATGTTCAGTGTGGCACACAGTTCACTTCCTCTTGCCTGGGAATGAAGATATAGAACTCTCAGCTCCTTCTCCAGCCCCATGTCTGCCTGTATGTTGCTATGTTCCACTGTGAGGCTAATGGACTAAAGCTCTGAAACTGTAATCTAGCCCCAATGAAATATTTTCCTTTTTTAAGAATTTCTGTGGTCCAACAGGCACACACATGCACACACATGCACACACATGCACACACACACACACACACACACACATGCACACACACACACACACACACACACACACACACACACACACAAAACCATTCTCACTATTCACACCTACCCTAATCCAGTTTTCAAGCAGGCAGACTAGACACTAGGACTGCTCAGCCTTATCCCCGAGTGGAGTGACTAGCCAGGGCCTCACTTCTCCAAGAGGAAGAATGTCTTGTATGGTAAGGCAAGGAAATGGGTGACATGTAGGTTTCCCTCCCCATGGGAGAGGTCAGTTTTCCTAGCTTGTGTGACACAAGTAGAAAAACCTGATATTCTCCTTCTCTGGATTGTCTCATTGTAGCTGTAGCTCAGTTTTCTGTTATCATTTTCTACCCTAGTACTGAATATTTCTTCCTGCATCCACGGCAGGGTCACCAGCCAGTGTAGACACTTGGTTGGTATCTGATTTGCTGCAGGGACTAAAGGTGTTTGACTGACACACGTGTGGCTGTTGTCATTATTTCTGCATCTCCGCTCCCTTCTGATTTGTTATCATCTTCAACCCTTTCTTTTCTGTCCCTACTCTGCTCTTTCCTATAGCTTTACAAAACAGGAGTGTGTGGGGCTAAGGTCAGGATTGTAAGCACCTGCCTTAGGCACTATTCCTTATACAACAAACAAAATATTAAATATTTTTTCTTCCTCAGTAAAAGGTTGAAAAAAAAAGAATAATTTCTGTGGTCATGGTGTCTCTCCACAGCAATAGAAACCCTAACGTAGGCAGGAGGAGCACTGAGAAATATAGTCTTCTGGATATGACATATCCACTGCATTCATGAGCCTATAAGTTGTGGTTATGTACACAAGAATTTCAAAAGATCAAGTTAGACAACATTCCAGCATGGGTAGGGGAGGGCCTTATGAGGCTCTACTCTAGATGAGGAGCTATTGGTAGCTGATGGCTACTGGGGACGAAGAGTCACTCCCCCCCCCCCTTCGGGGATGTAACCGCTGCTTAGGTAGACGCCTGAGGTAGATTGCCTCTGCTCGGGTAGATGATTGCATACCTGAGTGCATGCAGGCAGTATTAACTGGATTCAGTGGGCCGTAAAAATGAAGAGAACATGGAGGTTGATGGAGATGTGTTGGAGTAAGAATGAGAGTTTTGAGCAGATAGAATCAGAAGCATCCTGCAGGCTTGTTTTTCTCTTGGACAAAGCTCAAAGCCTGTCCCTATGCTCTAGCTCCCCAGAATGGGCAGTGCAGGGAGAGGAAATGGGCCTTCAACTCTCGAAAGGCAGAGTTACTGAGTAGCAGTGACTTCTTCCAAATGGCCTCCTGCAGCTGTTCTGCTGAAGACAGAGAAGGGAGGATTTTCCTGGCAGCCATATGCTATGGGTACCCAGAATCCCTGTATATACATGCAAATCAACTCAGTGATGAGCCCAGTAGTCATGATGGTTTCTTTCTTTGGTCTCCTGCCTCCTTTCTCGCTGCTTTTGTTCCTTGAGACTAGCAACAGGTTCTTGGCTCTCTCACTCACTCACCCTCACTCCCTCCTTCCTATGACACAGACTTGTCTGAGGTGCGCAGTCTCCCTTGCTGTAGGCTTCTGAGTGCAGTAACAGATAAATGAAATAAGGAAGATAATGCGGTATAAGACAGAGGAGTGCAATTAAGAGGCAGAAATACTGGAAATAATGCATTGAAATTTTGGATATGAACAACTGAGTAAGTCAAACAAAAAGAAATCTTAATATAAAGACTCACCAATAAAATGATTTAAATGGAAGACAGAATAGCACAGCAAGCCATGAGCATAGAAGAAGGAACAGAAAAGCCCCCTCCCCTGTGTGACATTTGTCTTTCTGAGTCTGACTTAGAGAAAGGTAAGCTGCTGTGTTTACTGCAGTATAGGCTATCACATAAGCCTGGGCTACCCAGATGCCAAGCAAACAGTCGGTAGTTCAGGAATGAACCTTTTTGGACTAGGTGTAACAGCTAATGGTTTGCCACAAGCACTCTCTAAAAACACATTTTCAATTATGAGTCCCACACAGGCAAAGAACAAGGGACTAGAACTGTGAGGTACTTACAGCAGTTTTTCAGAATACATGATTGTTTTTTGTGTGTGTGTTTGCCCAGGAAACAGAACTAAAGATTGATTACATTTCAAAGTCCCTTCATGGTGTCCACATCCACTTACCCCCTTCCAAAGTAAACACTGTCATTTTCATGCCAAATTAAAGCTAGTGTGGTCAGGATTGCCGCCAGTGTCATACCTCTGGATTCTTCTGTCTTAATTTCCTTCTGTCCTCCCCTACATGTTTCTGGGAACTTCTGTATGACTCCATGACCCAAGAACTGCCGGTGCTCTACCTCTCCCACTTGGATGTGAGTCATATATCTTTTTCTTCCTTCTGAGAATACTCTCATGTACATGGATCACAACTTTGGTCTCAGAAGTTGTCAACTATGGAGTCTGGGTCAAGGTAAATGAATGGTCACTCCCACTGCCCCTTGGCAGATTTTATTCTTTTGTGAACCACATGCATCCCAAGCAGTGAGGCTATTTTTCCAACAAATCATATCCAAATTTGTATGTCTGACCAAGTGAGTCTCCTATTAGCTTACAAAATAGACTCTTTGACTCTTCCTTAAGGCGTTTCCTACAACCAAACATGCTTTACTTTCTCCCAGCTATGGTATTAGATCTAGAAGCATGGAAATGTAAAAAAAAAAAAAAAAAAAATGATGACTGAATGAATGAGAGAATGGTGACTAATAGATATGAAAAATGTTTTATTTATCAAATCTCTGGAAATACAAAAACACTTTTTTTTCTTATGAAGCCCTAAGAACAGGGCTCCAAGTAAAACAGTTTTTAACCATGGTGTCCTCAGGTATTTCTATAACCTGTAATAGTGAAAAGAAAAGAAAATTAAGATGGGCTTGGGTTTCCATGAGCAAATGATGTCCCTGTCTCTTAAGTATGAACAGCACAGTGTCCAAGACAGTTCAGTAAATACAGGAGGGAATGGGACCCATTGCAGACAATTACTGTAAGGATTCAGGCATTATGCTGGCCTGCTCTGTCCACCTGGCAGAATGCACTCAGGCAGAACCCTGGTCAGCCCAGATGCAAAGAACCCCTTTAAAAGAAAGACCTCCACTCACTTGCAATCTCTTTCTACTCTCTCTTTCCTGCTCTTCCCCTAGGGCAGAGAGGACTTTTCCTGTCTCCCTCTTCTCTTCTGACCTCTCTCTGTCTCTTTACTTCTTTTTTCTTTTCTCCTCCCACCCACCCCTTCCCTAAGCTTTGTTTGCCTGCTTTGTTTGTCCCTCTGCCTTGGTCACCCTCTCCTGCCATGGAATCTGCCAAGGTCCCCCACAGGCTTTATCATATATAACATTGATTCACATGGCTCGGCATGTTTGCCTGGCATTTTCTCCTGCCCATGGTAGTCTGAGATAAGCCAGGACCCTGAAACCTTCAACTTGGTCACTTTTCCAACTAAGGAGCTCTGAATTTTTCTGTTCACCACCGCCATGCCTGGTAAGACTTGCCCTTCCTCTCTACCTCTGCCCACGCTTCCATGAGTTAGGACTTGTGTGGAGACTTGCCTTTTTGGCCCAGTGAAAACCCCAGTACTGGATGACCATGTGTCTCTCGGACTCCAAGAGCCCTGGTCCCTGATTTGTGCTCAATGGACCGCAAAATCAGCCTGTGCCTCTTGTATCTGATCCTCCCTTGGTCTCTGGGATGCTATGGATTATAGACCTTGGCTCTTCTCTACCTCTCTCATGGAAACTGAGCCCCCCCATATCAAACCATGTACCCACTTATTGGCACCCTACATTCTAGTTGGAAGTTTGGCCTCTGCTCTTTTTTACTTGTCTGTTTCCCTCCTGTTCCTGGCATGCTAAGACTCTCTCCTGCCTGCCACAGCAGCATCCTGCTAAGCCTGTCTCAGGATGTCATCCTCCCCCCGCCCGGGAATATCCTGGGAATTTGCCAAACATCTTATGCTCCTGTTCTAAATGTCTCTCTCTCCTGTTTGTCCCATCTCTGCCGAGCCATTCAGCCCTGGATGGCGGGTTCCTCTTTTCCATCCAGCTATGTTACTATCATGTATCTTCCCCGTGCAGATGTCACCTGCTCACAGTGGGCTGGCCTGAGACAGCATCTGCTCAGGATTCTCTGAGAGATTTTTGTTTTGATTTTTTCCCCATGAATGAGATTTTCGGGTTTTGTCCCCTAGCCTACCACCTGCCATACTGACTGGTGCATTTGTTTCTCGGACCTTCAGTGGGCTTTTTGGATGTTGTGCCTCCTGGACTCTGGTGTCTATGGGCTTCACATATCTTTCTGCCTCACTCATGGGAAACAAGCCAATAAAATTATATCTCAAAACTTGCTAACTTCTGCCAGTGACGAGAACCTGTTTATGGCAGCCGCCATCTTGACTGAGAGAGACCATTTGGCCTAGCCATAGGTCTACCCATGCCATGGGTTACTCCCTTCCATCAGCCTAGGCAGAGGGACAGTCTAGCCAGTTTCTGCTGACAAACCTTACTGTCGTCAGACATAATTAATTTACTTTTTTGCCTTTCTTTTTTTTTTTAATCTCTTATTTCTTCTTTCACTGATTCTGTTGCACATGGCTTGTTTCCCAATGGAATCCGCCAAGGTTCCCCTTGCTCTTTATCATAACAATTACCCAATAAGCAGTGCTGCAAACTAACTGAGGGTTAAAGAGGCATCAGGCCTCTCCAACACACACGTTTTTCTATAATAATATGCAATATAAGCAAAATAATTCCTAAGAATGCTATTCACGTAGAATTTTTTGGAGGAGGAAATTTGGGAGACAAACCAGAGGAATTCTGGCTACTCTTTAAAGGAGGGTGAACTGTTTACCTTCACTGCAAGGAGCACTGTACTCAGCGAGTGCAAACTCATCTGAGAGAGAGAGAGAGAGAGGAAACAGAAAAAAAAAAACCATTATGTGATGTCATGATGAACATCTGTGATTGCATCAGAAATGTCCACGTCATTCTCCTGATGCACTGCTTGCTGCCTTGGGCATCCTTCCAGGTACAACGAGACATTTCTTTTAAGGACGTCGTTGTACGCCCTTAAATCTCATACTGTCCTACAATTGGATTACCTGACAGAAAGTTAACTGTGCAGCTATTATATTTTACTGGTTGATATATTTAAAATGTGCTTTCTCCAGTAGAAGTAAGGAGATGAAAAGTCAAGTAGCCAGCCTGATTGGAGACAACACGAGGTGATGAGAAGCCATTGCTAATGGGCTACCCAACACTTTGCTAAGTCCTTCTGTGATCAGGAGTTGGATGTCTGGTCAGGTGGCTCACACTCACCTTTCTCGTAGTAATCATAAACTTTCACTATGGCTGGCTTCAGTTCTCTTACTGGAATGTCTTGCTTAACTGTGAAGGTCAAGTTTATGGTCTGATTTGACACCTGGAAATCAAAAGGAGCTCAAATGACTTTCTGGGAGCTTTCTTCTCACTTTGAATAAACAGAGAAGTATCAATGGGGATTTTAGGGGGTGAGAGCATTATCTGATAACAGCATGGTGTACTGTGTAGAAAGCCTTCAGAGTAAATGGAAAAAATTACTACTTAAGTATCTAATGTAACTTCATCATTGCATATACCTCAATCCAGTGGTTCTCAACCTTTCCAATGCTGCAACCCTTTAATGCAGTTCTTCTTGTTGTGGTGACCCCCCTAACCATAAAACTATTGTGCTGTACTTCATTACTGTAATTTTGCTGCTTTTGTGAATCATAATGTAAATATCTAATATACAACCCCCAAAGGGGTGACCCACAGGTTGAGAACAGCCGCACTCATTAATGCCAGCAATGACTCTGTTCATGGTGTATGTGCACTTTCTGTTCACTACTACTATTATATCTTCTTTTAAATTTCAGAGTTTTGGTAGTTTTGCCTTTCCATCCTGTAAAAGTACAGATACAGACCCAAAGAAGTCTATAAAAGATGAACCACCACTGCTTTGTCAAATGAAATTCCTATCAGTAGAGGTTTGAACAACTACACTACCACACCTGTCTTTTCAATTATTGGTCCATGGGTGGACTGGTGTCTTACTATTATGTGGTCCAAGTGCCAGCTGAGATGGCATCCTCTTTTATATTGTTGATAAAGATGATGATATAATGACTGACGACAATAATCACTTTCCTGCATTATTTAGCATCTTCAAGCTAATTGGTTTATGTAATGAAAGCTGTTATGGAGAGTGTCTTACAGGTCCCTGGAAGTATTTATACTCCAGTAGTATACTGTGGCATTTCTACTCATAGTCTCAGGTCAAATACCTCCAAGAGAGGGCAGCCACTGTGATACGAGAATTCTCATGCCTCTAGCACTGAGATGATGACTCTAAAATACACTCACTTTCCAGATAGTTCCTGGAGGATTATTTTCTATGTGTTTTGCACCAGACAGTCAGGGCTCTCACCTTCTCCAAGTAAATGAAGACATGGTTATTGTTGATGTCTGTCCGGCTCACATACATAGAGCTTTCAAACTGAAGAAAATGGAAAAACCACTAATGTTAATAAATAGAAGAAATACCTGGAGAGTCCAGGGAAAATGAAATTATATTATTATCAAAATACCCTGAGAGCAGAATTTCTTCCAAGGTCCCTTACAAATAAAGCATAAAAGTTAAAAATGAAAGGTAATTTGGATGAAGGGCAGACTTCCTGTATGGTATATGATGTACTTGTAAAGCTATGTATCTGAAGACAGGGGAATCACTTCTTTTTCAAGGTTCAAGCAACATTTTATTTATTCATGAAGGAGACTTTTTCTTGCTTTTTCCCTCTAACTTTAAAAAATCTCATTTTCTCTTAGCATCTGTGCTACAGAAGTTTATGACATCAGCCATTTTCTTATTATTTCATTGGTTGATATTCAGATGCTTTATCTCCTAAGATTCTAAGTCATCAATTAGATGACTGTTGAAAAGGACAATGGGTCTTTCTCAGGGATGAGCCTCATAACTGGTTACCCACCACTGAATGGCCAACTATGAAATCATATCACACAAGCAACATGAAATGGCCTTAGCAAGTTGTATTTATGTATTTGTGTTTATATACGTATACATATAGACACAGATATGTAGCAATAAAAAAGAAAAAGAGGCCATGAACTTGAGAGACAGACAGTAAGGGGAACATGGAAGAGATTGGAGGGAAGGAGGGCAAGGAGGAGAGAATGGAACTATATTTTAATTAAAATAAGAAAATAAAGAGAAAAAGGTTACATATGTTTACAAATTTCCCTGGTATCCATGACGTCTAAACAATACTACACACGCAAGCACAAGCACACTTCATTTGGAGAAAGCATAACTCTGAAAGACTTAATGCATTTTAATAAACATTATCTTGGTCTGCAGATGCATAACATATAAACTGAAATGGGCTGTTGTGGGCATATCGTGAACATACCGTCTTCAATGTTAGCTTCAAGGGGATGAAACCAGACACCATCTTCACATCAACAATCACCATGTTGGATGCTGGGCGGCTCCCTGTGTAACTGCAGATCCAGGGAAGGAAGACTTAGGCTTTTCTTATAGTATTTAATATTCTTTTTCTAGGTCTATATATTGACTACTTCGTGATTCCACAAAGTATACATAAGACTTCCCAAGGGTCCTGAAAAAAACTTGTGGTATATTCAGATTTGTATAGAACTTGGTAAATCTATAGAGACTAGAACTGGAATCAGAATTTGAAGTAGATTGGACTCAGACCTGTGCTTTCAGGAAGTTTGGCAGGGGACACACCTTCAAGGCCTTCACTCTATACCAGATTTTTACTGTTCACACTTCATCTCCCCAGTTCCCTAAGTAGAGTAGCCTACCAACTCACAAAGGCCTTATAGATATATTTTTGTAAGTCCTGTGGCCACTTGACTATTGCTATGGATATGTATGATGTTTTCCAAACCTATTATACTATATACAACTAGATTTACTTATTGACAGTGCAATTACAATGGAAGAGCGACTACTTCCTTCTATTTAAGTCTTCCAAGTATTTTTTTTTCTTCTGTGAAGACCAAGATTACTATAAAATTTCATTATATAGAAGGAATTCAAGTGATAGACAAAAGGTGATACTGTTCATTTATTTATTACCAGGAGTAAGTAATTATTTGAGGGAATTAACTTCTGAAGGTGGAGGACAGGCAACATAAGCTCCACTGCAGAAAAACTCAATTTTACCTACTTAAAAAGGATACCTTATTTTCAAAACACATCCAAATATTTCCTATCCAACAGCTTTGCTTAGTGAGAAATTCCAGTAAGAGGATGGGTTGTCTGCCCCTCCCCCCTTATATAAAGGAGTCTTACCTGATGTTAAGTGAGATCTGAAAGCTGGTGTGAGCTTTTCGATCATTACAATTCTGAGGCAGAGTCTGTACCACTAAAGCAAATGGGAATGCCATCTCTTCTGGGATGACATTGTATTTCAAGGACGTCTATGGAACATTCAAGACAGGAATCAATTTTTGTCCTTTCCTCGGAGTCTCAACTCCCTCGATGTGCTCTCTCTCTCTCTCTCTCTCTCTCTCTCTCTCTCTCTCTCTCTCTCTCTCTCTCTCTCCTCTCTCTCTCCTCTCTCTCTCTCTCTCTCTCTCTCTCTCTCTCTCTCTCTCTCTTCTCTCTCTCTCTCTCACTTGGCCATTTGCTTGCTGGGTTAAGATTTTACAGGGAGCACAATTCCTGGCCCCCCCCCTCTTCTGCCCAAGTCTCACCTGGAGGTACACACATCCTTTTCCTGACACGATTGCAGTGTAATCCCCGGGCACAGCTGGCAACTTGACATTTTGCAGTAATAATTTGTTGTCATTGTTCACTTGGAATTTTGCAGAAAACGAATCCAAAGAATAGATGGTCACATCTGCAGCTTTCTTAGTTCTTACGAAAGTAACTGACGCATATTTGGACAAAGCATGGAGAGCCACCGCGGTGTCCTGAAAGAGGAATGGCACAACTCACACGACACACTTCTAAGTGATTTGTTGCTCCCAAGTCTGAAGCTTAGTCTCCATGGTGGTGCTATTAGAGGTGGATCAAAGCAAGTAGGAGGTTTGTTCTGGTTTGAATAAAAATGTCCCACAGAGTCTCATGCATTTGTCTGTTTCCCTGTTGGTGACAGTGTTTGGGGAATTTTAGTTGGTGTAGCCTTGCTGGAGGAAAGTATGCCGTTGGGGTGGATTTTGAGAGTTAAAAGTCTTGCATTATTGCCACTTTGTTCTCTGCTCCATGCTTGACATTGAAAGTGTCTGGTTCCTGCCACCATGTCTGGGCCTTGCTGCCATACTTCCCTGCCATGAAAGATTCTTATACCTCTGGGACCATAAGTCAAATAAGCCCTTCCTTCTGTAAATTACCTTGATAATGGTTTTATATCATAGACTCAGAACAGCAACTCAGAGGACCTTGAATCACTTGCCACATTGTTCCTGGGAGGGAGTATGTTCTGGTGGGAATCCCATAGAGTTCTTGTGAGTACATTGTTATAAAAACAGCAACCCTGCCCAGAGGATCCTAACACTCAGGAGGCAGAGGCAGGTGGATCTCTGTGAGTTGGAGGCCAGCCTGGTCTACAAAGCTACACAGAGAAATCCTGTCTTGAAAAATTGAGAGAGAGAGAAAAAAGAGAGAAGGTGGTAGGGAGGGAGGGAAAGGGAGAGAGAGGGAGAGAGAGGGGGAGGAAAAAGAGAGGGAGAGAGAGAGAGAGTGTGTGTGCAACCTGGCCTTACACAGATCTCTGGCTTCCTGTTTTAAAATAGGGTATTGTCTTCCCACAAGTTTCCTCTATGGTTATCCACCCACCATAAGGTGAGGAAGCCATCAGACATGGCAGCCTGCATCAGAGCCTTATTTCCATGTTCACATGTTCTGTGGACTTTCAGTATCAAAACCTTAAGCTAAATCAGCCTCTGTGTTTTGTAAATTACTCTCAGATATTCTGTTATGGAATTAAAGGGGCACTAATATAGATACAAAAATTCCAATTTTCCAAAGTCCTGTTAGCAGTCACAAGGGCTTTGGGTTTCCTATTTTTGTATTGTCCTCACTTAGATAGTTAAACTTTAAAGACCAGTTATAACTTTTGGGTGGATAATAGGATCATAACATCACATTTACACCTTGGGTTGTGTGCCAACAAGTCCATCAGCAGCATGATCTCTATCTACCTCTCCCTATATAAACATATGTGACACAGGATGTAGGAAATATATGTAAATGGAATTGAATACTTTATTGGCATCAGCTATTTAATTATGATAGCCCTTTTGACTGTTGTGATCCTTTCTGCTGTTCCCCAGCCAGAGCTTGGTCTGACCCCCTTTCCAAATTAAACTTCTCCTGTGCTGATGAGAAGTCAAGGCCTTTATAAATGTTCGGAGTCAGGTGTCAGTTTCTCCAAAGGAAGCAGGGCATTTATCAACAACATCCTCCTGATGTGTTGCTGTTCTTCCTTGGCTCTCCCCTTTCATCAGAGTACCACCTATGCTCGCCTCCTCCTTGCTCAATGCCACTGACTCTGAGCCGCGAGGGCACATTTAAATAATATATTTCTAAGAAATAAATGAAAATGATTTTTAATCAAATCATTTTTTTTCATTCTTGTGGGAAAAATAATTGTATTTTTAATGCAATTGAAAAGGGCAAGAACTGGGCATTGGTGGTGCACGCCTTTAATCGCAGCACTCAGGAGGCAGAGGCAAGCAGATCTCTGTGAGTTCGAGGCCATCCTGGTCTACAGAGCGAGTTCCAGGACAACTTCCGAAGCAATACAGAGAAACACTGTCTTGAAAAACCAAAAAGGAAAAGAAAAAAGAAAAGAAAAGGACAAGATTGTATTTCTCCATATCCTCCATTCTCTTAGAGAGGACATGTGCTAACATCTACTTTGTCTGAAAATGAGGCTTCTTGCTGGACACCTGCTGATGAATTGTTTAGATGCATGAATATATAGTTGAGCTTAAGAGATTGGATGAGTGAAGACAGTCTATTATGTTCCCAGTAAACATAGTTTTGTGTACTAAGAGTGAAGGAACCGGCTTCCCTTTTGGCAGCCATAACAGCCGAACATGTGCTTCTATGACCTTGACCTAGTCACTAGAAAGTCAGATGCCTGCCTCGTGACAAGGAACCAATAGGAAGTTAGCTGGTGGTGCTATGCTTTACGACCCTGGGTGTGCTTTACGGACAAGCGCACAGCAATGACGTAGAGAGCATAGCAACCACCCTGGGAGGGCCTATGGGCCATAACAACCAGTTGACCAATCAACACAGGGCAAGCCCTCCAAGCCTGGAAGCACACCAATCGTGAGCCTGTGCGTAAGCCTGTGCGTACCCCTAGACACTCCCCTTACGCTGCCCTATAAGATCTTTTGGGAGACCCAAGGAGCCGTCTTTTCTAGCCATCCGCCATGGTGGGTGGGTGAAAGACCCGAGCTAACATGGGGTTAGCTCGTTAAATTACAATAAAGCCTCGTGCAGTTTGCAGCAAGCTCTCGAATCCGCCTGGTGATTGGGGTGACCTCGAACGTGGCCTGGGACCCCGAATACTTGAGTTTTCGGGGGTCTAACAAGAGGTGTCTGGGGGAACATCAAAACTGTCTAGTTTAAACATAGACCTACTGATGGACACATCTGCAAGGAGAGACTGTTGAGTCAGGGTTCCCATTAACAGTTCAAAAGAGAGTGATAGCCTTCAAGGAGAGTAATAGGCAATTTTCCCTTCCTTCTTCTGGTGCCCTAGTCCTGTTGTAGGCTCATGGATTTGTTACTGAAACTGGGAGACCATAGTAATACAGGGATGGGGTGGGGTGCTGTAGGCTAAGAATAGTTTTTTTGTTTTTGTTTATGCTGTCCTTGAATTTCTTCTGATTATTTTTGCATATTAATAATCCTTCAAGTCACCCTTGCTCTTTTATTCTCATGTGTGTTTGCAGTTGGTAAATCTTTTACCAACTGAAGGGAAGTAAAAGGTTCTGGCCAACCCCTGACCTGAGTGGAGGAGAAGCCACCAAGGGAATTCTGCTGCTTTATGAGCCACTTGACAATGAGCATCGCAGCAGTCAGATCCTCTTTGGTTGGAGCAGGCTGGTTGGTGAGATAGGCAAGGAGCACGTAGGCAGTCATCTCTATCTCAACAGAGGAAGCCTGGGGTTGGTGCCAAACACTCACTGGCACTGTGGGTTTCTGACATTTTGTCCAGTGGATGGAAGTGTCTGGAGATGAGAAAAAGAGATTCATTGGTGACTAAATACGTATTCTTCATTGTTTGAAAGCAGCCAGGGCAGAGCTTAAGTGAGGCCTGCACTTCTAATGTTATCTTTCAAACCTTGGAGAGCTACATTCCCTTTGGTATGAATGTTAATTTGACATTTCAATCCAGTCAAGGCAGGGAGTGTTTGTAGAGTCACTTAAATTAGTTAGTACAGTTGTACGATGGGAGAAATTTTTCTCACTGATTGTG